>NC_134414.1:145228021-146645521 GCF_030867145.1 Opisthocomus hoazin
CAGGGCAGGACCAATGCACTTCTCTGCTTGGCTCTCGGCGTAGGATGTACGACTTCATGCTGGAGGTGGTGGAGGAAGAGGAGGAGGATGAAGTGGAAGAGGGGTTGGAGGCTGATGGAGAGGGCGAGATAGAGATGGGCATCGAGATGGCAATGGAGATGGACCCACCAGCAGTGGGACAGGCACGTGCTCCCCATCCACTGCCCGCAGTTGGGGGGTTCACCAGCTGCTGGGCTGGGTCTGGGGAAGGGTGGCCCCGCTGCTGGGACCCGGCACCCCATCCCCTCATCCTGGTGGCACAACTGCCAGCGCTGCGCTGCCCTGAGTACCCGTGTGGTGTTGGGGAGGGGGCGATTCTTTGGGGCCGGGCAACCACCGCCTGACCCCAAGCCCAGGGGGGCTCAGCGCTGCCGGCAGAGTCCTGCTCTGCCCAGCGTGTCGCAGGGCTCTGCACACCCAGGAACCGCAGGACGCAGACCAGCCCGAAGCAGCTGCTGCCACGGAGCCCCAGCTCAGCGCGGAGAGGGGCTGCTCGGTAGCCAGACGGCCGTGCCGCTTGCGTGTCTTCCAGGGCTGGTGGAGGTGCGGGGCCTGGTGTTGAGGGAGCTGAGAAGGAGAGGAAGATTTGTTTCTTGTTGTTTCTTCTTTCTTGTGTTGTTTTTCTGTAAATAAATAGATTTGTTGATGCTCTGTTGGCCCCAGGCTGTCTGTCTGAGCTGGGGACCGAGAGCTACCCGACTCTGCTGCTGCTCTCCTGGGTCCCGCCACTGCCTGCGCTCCCTCCATCCATCCCTCCATCCATTCTTCCCTCTGTCCATCCGTCCCTCCCTCCATCCCTGCCTCCATCCGTCTGCTGCGTGGCTCCAGCCGAGTGTGCATCCCCAGCCCTTAGCCATAGCTCCAGCCCTCAGGGCATATCCCAGGATGCCCTGCACGCCCACAGCCGGGGAGCGGGGCTGGTGGGAGCGGGCCCCCTCTGCCCCCACGAAAAGCTCCCCTGCACCCCCGGGGTTCAGGCCGTGACTCGCCCGTGGCCAGGCTGTCCCAGGGCCCAGCGCTGCAGGGAGCAGCTGCACCCGGCCTCCGGCTGGGTCCTGCTGCCCAAACCAAGCCTCCCCCCTTCCTCCCTCCCTCCCTCCCTCCCTCCCTGCTGAGACCCTTGGTGCTTCTGGCTGGAACTGGTCCCGCCCTTGGCTTTCGTGAGTGCAGAGCCAGTACCCGGAGCTGGAGGTGTTGCGAGGATGCCAACTTCAGGCCAAATGCCATCACAGCAAAGGGGCCGGGTACCCAGGGGTGGTGTTGGGTGGCCTTGGGGAAAGCAAAGGTGCAGAAGCAGTGAGGTGCGGGGGACAAGTGCAAGGTGGAAATAAAGTGTTTGTGGAGAGAACTGGAGGAAGCCGTGTGTCCCTAGCAGTGAGCTGTGGGAAGTGGAAAGGAGTTGCAAGAACCAGCAGACAGCAATGAAGGGAAAAGCCAGGTGGGTTGGGGTGGTGGCCAGTGGCAAGGGTAAGGGGAGGGCTGAGTGCCCTGTAATATACACATTGTTTGCCCAGGTGGCTTCTTGGTCTTAGAAAACAAGGGAGCTCGCAGGCCAGCACGTGCTGTGGTTGATGGCTGGAGGAGCGATTCCTCTGCTGGAACTCCCAGGGGAGGTTTGAGATGAGTTTTTTCACAGGCTGTGGGGCACTGGCCATCGCAGAACAGCGCCTGGGATCTTCCCTGTGCGCAGGGCTGTGGCTCTGTGGCCTCCGGGCTGTGCCAGCTGCTCCGGCCGGTCCCGCTGCATGGCGAGCCGGGCTGGTGCTGGCTGGAGGAAAAGGGTGATGATGTCCCAGCTTTCGGCCAGGAAGCGTTTCTGAATTATTGCCCCTTAACCCTCAGCCTTCTGTGCTGCCCTCTGCTTTGCTGGTGCCACGCTCCCCTCTCTGGAAGTGCGGGTGAGGGACCAACAAGGAAAGGCGCTCTGCTGCACCTTGTACTAACAAAAAAGCAGGGACTGGTTGAGGATGTGGAGGCTGGAGGTAGACTTGGCTGTAGTGACCATGAAATGGTGGAGTTCAGGATCCTGCGTGGAGGAAGCAGGGTGACAAGTAGGATCAAAACCTTGGACCTCAGGAGGGCTAACTTTGGCCTCTTGAAGGAGCTACTGGGAGGAATCCCGTGGGCCAGGGCTCTCAAAGGCAGGGGGGTCCAAGAGTGCTGGTCGCTGTTTAAATGTCACTTCCTCCACGCTCAGGAGCGGTGCGTCCCCCTGAGAAAAGAAATCCAGCAAAGGAGGCAGGAAACCAGCATGGTTGAACAAGGAGGTTCTAGCAGAGCTCAGGTGGAAGAGAAAGGTCCGTGGAATGTGGAAAGAGGGACAGGCCACTAGGGAAGAATACAGGAATGTGGTCAGAGCACGCAGGGATGCAACGAGGAAGGCCAAGGCCCACCTGGAATTGAATGTGGCAAGGGATGTCAAAAACAACAAGAAGGGCTTCATCTACATCAGTAGCAAACGGAAGACGAGGGACAATGTGGGGCCGCTGCTGAATGAGGAGGGTGTCCTGGTGACGGAGGATGCAGAGAAGGCGGAGCTACTGAATGCCGCCTTTGCTTCAGTCTTCAGTGCCAAGGCAGGCCCTCAGGAATCCCAGGCCCCGGAGGTAAGAGAAGCAGCCTACAGAGAGGATGACTTTCCCTTGGTCGAGGAGGACTACATGAGGGATCGCTTAGGCAATCTGGACGCCCACAAATCCATGGGCCCCGATGGAATGCACCCACGAGTGCTGAGGGAGCTGGCGGATGTCATTGCTGAGCCACTCTCCATCATCTTTGAGAGGTCCTGGAGGACAGGAGAGGTGCCCGAGGACTGGAGAAAGGGCAATGTCACTCCAGTCTTCAAAAAGGGCAAGAAGGAGGACCCAGGGAACTACAGGCCGGTCAGCCTCAGCTCCATCCCGGGAAGGGTGATGGAGCAGCTCATCCTGGAGGTCATCATCAAGCAAGCGGAGGAAAAGAAGGTTATCAGGAGTAGTCAGCATGGATTCACCACGCGGAAATCATGCTTGACCAATCTGATAGCTTTTTACGATGGCATGACCGGCTGGGTAGATGAGGGGAGAGCTGTGGATGTTGTCTACCTCGACTTCAGCAAGGCTTTCGACACTGTCTCCCATAACATCCTCCTAGGGAAGCTCAGGAAGAGTGCGCTGGATGAGTGGTCAGTGAGGTGGATTGAGAACTGGCTGAATGGCTGAACTCAGAGGGTTGTCATCAGCGGCGCTGGGTCTAGTTGGAGGCCTGTAACTAGTGGTGTCCCCCCGGGGTCAGTACTGGGCCCAGTCTTGTTGAACTTCTTCATCAGTGACCTGGATGAAGAGTTAGAGTGTACCCTCAGCAAGTTTGCTGAAGACACAGAACTGGGAGGAGTGGTGGATGCACCGGCAGGCTGTGCTGCCATTCAGCGAGACCTGGACAGGCTGGAAAGTTGGGCAGAGAGGAACCTGATGAGGTTCAACAAGGGCAAGGGCAGTGTCCTGCACCTGGGGAAGAACAACCCCACGCACCAGTACGGGCTTGGGGCAGACCTGCTGGAGTGCAGCTCTGTGGAGAGGGACCTGGGAGTGCTGGTGGACGACAGGCTGACCATGAGCCAGCAGTGTGCCCTGGCTGCCAAGAAGGCTAATGGCATCCTGGGATGCATTAGGAGGAGGGTGGCCAGTAGGTCGAGGGAGGTTCTCCTTCCCCTCTACACTGCCCTAGTGAGGCCCCATCTGGAGTACTGTGTCCAGTTCTGGGCTCCCCAGTTCAAGAAAGATGAGGAGAGAGTCCAGCGGAGGGCTACGAGGATGGTGAGGGGACTGGAGCATCTGTCCTCGGAGGAAAGGCTGAGGGAGCTGGGCTTGTTCAGCCTGGAGAAGGCTGAGAGGGGACCTTGTAAATGCTTATCAATATCTCAAGGGTGGGTGTCAGGAGGATGGGGCCAGACTCTTTTCAGTAGTGCCCAGCAACAGGACAAGGGGCAACGGGCACAAACTGAAGCAGAGGAAGTTCCGTCTGAACATGAGGAAGAACTTCTTTACTCTGAGCGTGACGGAGCCCTGGCACAGGCTACCCAGGGAGGTTGTGGGGTCTCCTTCTTTGCAGATATTCAAGGCCCTCCTGGACAAGTTCCTGTGCTGCCTGCTGTAGGTGACCCTGCTTTGGCAGGGGGGTTGGACTGGATGACCCACAGAGGTCCCTTCCAACCCGGAACGTTCTGTGGTTCTGTGATTCTGTGATTCTGTGATTCTGTTGCAGCCAGTGCCCAGCAACGAGCACAACAGCCCTGCTCCCCGGCTCCTGACACAGCCCTTCTGCCGGCGCAGCCCTGCTCCTCTGCTCCCAACGCGTTCTTTCTCCCTTTC
The DNA here is from genome assembly GCF_030867145.1 of Opisthocomus hoazin. NCBI lineage: Eukaryota > Metazoa > Chordata > Aves > Opisthocomiformes > Opisthocomidae > Opisthocomus > Opisthocomus hoazin. The sequence continues at coordinate 145,232,410 of NC_134414.1, forward strand.
TCCCGACCCAGCCTTTCTCCCCTGCTCCAGACGGTTCCTTTCTCCCAAGCCAGCCTTTCTCTCCGGCTCCCGACACATCCTTTCTCCCGACCCAGCCCTTCTCCCCTGATGCCAGCGCGTCGCTCCCTGTCTCGCCACTGCCATCTCGGTGCCGTCATGGAGCACTGGCGGAAGACGATGTTTGTGCTGCCGCAGGTACAGCCCCGCTGCGGGGAGCTTGGCTCGCCCTGTCCAGCCAGCCCTGCGAGGCCCCGGGCTGGGAGAAGCCCTTCTGGCTGCTGCTGCCCTGCTGCAATGGAGCATCCCTGCCTGGGGGGACCCATCCCTGGGCTTGTGCCGCACGGATGCTCGGCGGGAGCAGCCGGGTGCTGCCCGGAGCCTGAGCCGGTGCCTCCTCTGCCCCTTCCCAGGCTGGAGTCATCGGAGCCAAGGCTCACCGGCCCAGCATCAAGATGCTGAAAAGCCGCCTGCACCGAGTAAGGAGCTGCTGGGCGCCGAGGCGTGCGCGGCACCGGGGTGTGTGGCCGGGGCCCACGGGGCAGGGAGCGGGGCCGCTCACCCCTGCCCTCTCTGCTGCGGCAGGTCTGGAGGATGCTGCCGCTGCTGAAGCTGCTGAAGCGCATGAAGCGCAGGATCCTGCGGCTGCAGGCCATGGCCCGAGAGGACTGGTGGGTGCGGGTGGCGAGGGAGCTGCCCAGCTCCGGCCGGCTGCTGCTGGGGCCATGCCCAGGGGCCCCATGGCCCCACGGCTCTGTCTGGGCAGGGAGAGGGGCAGGGGTGCCGAGGCCCCCGTCCCATGGGTGCGCTCGGCTGGCCAGGGCAGGACCAATGCACTTCTCTGCTTGGCTCTCGGCGTAGGATGTACGACTTCATGCTGGAGGTGGTGGAGGAAGAGGAGGAGGATGAAGTGGAAGAGGGGTTGGAGGCTGATGGAGAGGGCGAGATAGAGATGGGCATCGAGATGGCAATGGAGATGGACCCACCAGCAGTGGGACAGGCACGTGCTCCCCATCCACTGCCCGCAGTTGGGGGGTTCACCAGCTGCTGGGCTGGGTCTGGGGAAGGGTGGCCCCGCTGCTGGGACCCGGCACCCCATCCCCTCATCCTGGTGGCACAACTGCCAGCGCTGCGCTGCCCTGAGTACCCGTGTGGTGTTGGGGAGGGGGCGATTCTTTGGGGCCGGGCAACCACCGCCTGACCCCAAGCCCAGGGGGGCTCAGCGCTGCCGGCAGAGTCCTGCTCTGCCCAGCGTGTCGCAGGGCTCTGCACACCCAGGAACCGCAGGACGCAGACCAGCCCGAAGCAGCTGCTGCCACGGAGCCCCAGCTCAGCGCGGAGAGGGGCTGCTCGGTAGCCAGACGGCCGTGCCGCTTGCGTGTCTTCCAGGGCTGGTGGAGGTGCGGGGCCTGGTGTTGAGGGAGCTGAGAAGGAGAGGAAGATTTGTTTCTTGTTGTTTCTTCTTTCTTGTGTTGTTTTTCTGTAAATAAATAGATTTGTTGATGCTCTGTTGGCCCCAGGCTGTCTGTCTGAGCTGGGGACCGAGAGCTACCCGACTCTGCTGCTGCTCTCCTGGGTCCCGCCACTGCCTGCGCTCCCTCCATCCATCCCTCCATCCATTCTTCCCTCTGTCCATCCGTCCCTCCCTCCATCCCTGCCTCCATCCGTCTGCTGCGTGGCTCCAGCCGAGTGTGCATCCCCAGCCCTTAGCCATAGCTCCAGCCCTCAGGGCATATCCCAGGATGCCCTGCACGCCCACAGCCGGGGAGCGGGGCTGGTGGGAGCGGGCCCCCTCTGCCCCCACGAAAAGCTCCCCTGCACCCCCGGGGTTCAGGCCGTGACTCGCCCGTGGCCAGGCTGTCCCAGGGCCCAGCGCTGCAGGGAGCAGCTGCACCCGGCCTCCGGCTGGGTCCTGCTGCCCAAACCAAGCCTCCCCCCTTCCTCCCTCCCTCCCTCCCTCCCTCCCTGCTGAGACCCTTGGTGCTTCTGGCTGGAACTGGTCCCGCCCTTGGCTTTCATGAGTGCAGAGCCAGTACCCGGAGCTGGAGGTGTTGCGAGGATGCCAACTTCAGGCCAAATGCCATCACAGCAAAGGGGCCGGGTACCCAGGGGTGGTGTTGGGTGGCCTTGGGGAAAGCAAAGGTGCAGAAGCAGTGAGGTGGGGGGGACAAGTGCAAGGTGGAAATAAAGTGTTTGTGGAGAGAACTGGAGGAAGCCGTGTGTCCCTAGCAGTGAGCTGTGGGAAGTGGAAAGGAGTTGCAAGGACCAGCAGACAGCAATGAAGGGAAAAGCCAGGTGGGTTGGGGTGGTGGCCAGTGGCAAGGGTAAGGGGAGGGCTGAGTGCCCTGTAATATACACATTGTTTGCCCAGGTGGCTTCTTGGTCTTAGAAAACAAGGGAGCTCGCAGGCCAGCACGTGCTGTGGTTGATGGCTGGAGGAGCGATTCCTCTGCTGGAACTCCCAGGGAAGGTTTGAGATGAGTTTTTTCACAGGCTGTGGGGCACTGGCCATCGCAGAACAGCGCCTGGGATCTTCCCTGTGCGCAGGGCTGTGGCTCTGCGGCCTCCGGGCTGTGCCAGCTGCTCCGGCCGGTCCCGCTGCATGGCGAGCCGGGCTGGTGCTGGCTGGAGGAAAAGGGTGATGATGTCCCAGCTTTCGGCCAGGAAGCGTTTCTGAATTATTGCCCCTTAACCCTCAGCCTTCTGTGCTGCCCTCTGCTTTGCTGGTGCCACGCTCCCCTCTCTGGAAGTGCGGGTGAGGGACCAACAAGGAAAGGCGCTCTGCTGCACCTTGTACTAACAAAAAAGCAGGGACTGGTTGAGGATGTGGAGGCTGGAGGTAGACTTGGCTGTAGTGACCATGAAATGGTGGAGTTCAGGATCCTGCGTGGAGGAAGCAGGGTGACAAGTAGGATCAAAACCTTGGACTTCAGGAGGGCTAGCTTTGGCCTCTTGAAGGAGCTACTGGGAGGAATCCCGTGGGCCAGGGCTCTCAAAGGCAGGGGGGTCCAAGAGTGCTGGTCGCTGTTTAAATGTCACTTCCTCCACGCTCAGGAGCGGTGCGTCCCCCTGAGAAAAGAAATCTAGCAAAGGAGGCAGGAAACCAGCATGGTTGAACAAGGAGGTTCTAGCAGAGCTCAGGTGGAAGAGAAAGGTCCGTGGAATGTGGAAAGAGGGACAGGCCACTAGGGAAGAATACACGAATGTGGTCAGAGCACGCAGGGATGCAACGAGGAAGGCCAAGGCCCACCTGGAATTGAATGTGGCAAGGGATGTCAAAAACAACAAGAAGGGCTTCATCTACATCAGTAGCAAACGGAAGACGAGGGACAATGTGGGGCCGCTGCTGAATGAGGAGGGTGTCCTGGTGACGGAGGATGCAGAGAAGGCGGAGCTACTGAATGCCGCCTTTGCTTCAGTCTTCAGTGCCAAGGCAGGCCCTCAGGAATCCCAGGCCCCGGAGGTAAGAGAAGCAGCCTACAGAGAGGATGACTTTCCCTTGGTCGAGGAGGACTACATGAGGGATCGCTTAGGCAATCTGGACGCCCACAAATCCATGGGCCCCGATGGAATGCACCCACGAGTGCTGAGGGAGCTGGCGGATGTCATTGCTGAGCCACTCTCCATCATCTTTGAGAGGTCCTGGAGGACGGGAGAGGTGCCCGAGGACTGGAGAAAGGGCAATGTCACTCCAGTCTTCAAAAAGGGCAAGAAGGAGGACCCAGGGAACTACAGGCCGGTCAGCCTCAGCTCCATCCCCGGAAGGGTGATGGAGCAGCTCATCCTGGAGGTCATCATCAAGCAAGCGGAGGAAAAGAAGGTTATCAGGAGTAGTCAGCATGGATTCACCACGCGGAAATCATGCTTGACCAATCTGATAGCTTTTTACGATGGCATGACCGGCTGGGTAGATGAGGGGAGAGCTGTGGATGTTGTCTACCTCGACTTCAGCAAGGCTTTCGACACTGTCTCCCATAACATCCTCCTAGGGAAGCTCAGGAAGAGTGCGCTGGATGAGTGGTCAGTGAGGTGGATTGAGAACTGGCTGAATGGCTGAACTCAGAGGGTTGTCATCAGCGGCGCTGGGTCTAGTTGGAGGCCTGTAACTAGTGGTGTCCCCCCGGGGTCAGTACTGGGCCCAGTCTTGTTGAACTTCTTCATCAGTGACCTGGATGAAGAGTTAGAGTGTACCCTCAGCAAGTTTGCTGAAGACACAGAACTGGGAGGAGTGGTGGATGCACCGGCAGGCTGTGCTGCCATTCAGCGAGACCTGGACAGGCTGGAAAGTTGGGCAGAGAGGAACCTGATGAGGCTCAACAAGGGCAAGGGCAGTGTCCTGCACCTGGGGAAGAACAACCCCACGCACCAGTACGGGCTTGGGGCAGACCTGCTGGAGTGCAGCTCTGTGGAGAGGGACCTGGGAGTGCTGGTGGACGACAGGCTGACCATGAGCCAGCAGTGTGCCCTGGCTGCCAAGAAGGCTAATGGCATCCTGGGATGCATTAGGAGGAGGGTGGCCAGTAGGTCGAGGGAGGTTCTCCTTCCCCTCTACACTGCCCTAGTGAGGCCCCATCTGGAGTACTGTGTCCAGTTCTGGGCTCCCCAGTTCAAGAAAGATGAGGAGAGAGTCCAGCGGAGGGCTACGAGGATGGTGAGGGGACTGGAGCATCTGTCCTCGGAGGAAAGGCTGAGGGAGCTGGGCTTGTTCAGCCTGGAGAAGGCTGAGAGGGGACCTTATAAATGCTTATCAATATCTCAAGGGTGGGTGTCAGGAGGATGGGGCCAGACTCTTTTCAGTGGTGCCCAGCAACAGGACAAGGGGCAACGGGCACAAACTGAAGCAGAGGAAGTTCCGTCTGAACATGAGGAAGAACTTCTTTACTCTGAGCGTGACGGAGCCCTGGCACAGGCTACCCAGGGAGGTTGTGGGGTCTCCTTCTTTGCAGATATTCAAGGCCCTCCTGGACAAGTTCCTGTGCTGCCTGCTGTAGGTGACCCTGCTTTGGCAGGGGGGTTGGACTGGATGACCCACAGAGGTCCCTTCCAACCCGGAACGTTCTGTGGTTCTGTGATTCTGTGATTCTGTGATTCTGTTGCAGCCAGTGCCCAGCAACGAGCACAACAGCCCTGCTCCCCGGCTCCTGACACAGCCCTTCTGCCGGCGCAGCCCTGCTCCTCTGCTCCCAACGCGTTCTTTCTCCCTTTCTCCCGACCCAGCCTTTCTCCCCTGCTCCAGACAGTTCCTTTCTCCCAAGCCAGCCTTTCTCTCCGGCTCCCGACACATCCTTTCTCCCAACCCAGCCCTTCTCCCCTGATGCCAGCGCGTCGCTCCCCGTCTCGCCACTGCCATCTCGGTGCCGTCATGGAGCACTGGCGGAAGACGATGTTTGTGCTGCCGCAGGTACAGCCCCGCTGCGGGGAGCTTGGCTCGCCCTGTCCAGCCAGCCCTGCGAGGCCCCGGGCTGGGAGAAGCCCTTCTGGCTGCTGCTGCCCTGCTGCAATGGAGCATCCCTGCCTGGGGGGACCCATCCCTGGGCTTGTGCCGCACGGATGCTCGGCGGGAGCAGCCGGGTGCTGCCCGGAGCCTGAGCCGGTGCCTCCTCTGCCCCTTCCCAGGCTGGAGTCATTGGAGCCAAGGCTCACCGGCCCAGCATCAAGATGCTGAAAAGCCGCCTGCACCGAGTAAGGAGCTGCTGGGCGCCGAGGCGTGCGCGGCACCGGGGTGTGTGGCCGGGGCCCACGGGGCAGGGAGCGGGGCCGCTCACCCCTGCCCTCTCTGCTGCGGCAGGTCTGGAGGATGCTGCCGCTGCCGAAGCTGCTGAAGCGCATGAAGCGCAGGATCCTGCGGCTGCAGGCCATGGCCCGAGAGGACTGGTGGGTGCGGGTGGCGAGGGAGCTGCCCAGCTCCGGCCGGCTGCTGCTGGGGCCATGCCCAGGGGCCCCATGGCCCCACGGCTCTGTCTGGGCAGGGAGAGGGGCAGGGGTGCCGAGGCCCCCGTCCCATGGGTGCGCTCGGCTGGCCAGGGCAGGACCAATGCACTTCTCTGCTTGGCTCTCGGCGTAGGATGTACGACTTCATGCTGGAGGTGGTGGAGGAAGAGGAGGAGGATGAAGTGGAAGAGGGGTTGGAGGCTGATGGAGAGGGCGAGATAGAGATGGGCATCGAGATGGCAATGGAGATGGACCCACCAGCAGTGGGACAGGCACGTGCTCCCCATCCACTGCCCGCAGTTGGGGGGTTCACCAGCTGCTGGGCTGGGTCTGGGGAAGGGTGGCCCCGCTGCTGGGACCCGGCACCCCATCCCCTCATCCTGGTGGCACAACTGCCAGCGCTGCGCTGCCCTGAGTACCCGTGTGGTGTTGGGGAGGGGGCGATTCTTTGGGGCCGGGCAACCACCGCCTGACCCCAAGCCCAGGGGGGCTCAGCGCTGCCGGCAGAGTCCTGCTCTGCCCAGCGTGTCGCAGGGCTCTGCACACCCAGGAACCGCAGGACGCAGACCAGCCCGAAGCAGCTGCTGCCACGGAGCCCCAGCTCAGCGCGGAGAGGGGCTGCTCGGTAGCCAGACGGCCGTGCCGCTTGCGTGTCTTCCAGGGCTGGTGGAGGTGCGGGGCCTGGTGTTGAGGGAGCTGAGAAGGAGAGGAAGATTTGTTTCTTGTTGTTTCTTCTTTCTTGTGTTGTTTTTCTGTAAATAAATAGATTTGTTGATGCTCTGTTGGCCCCAGGCTGTCTGTCTGAGCTGGGGACCGAGAGCTACCCGACTCTGCTGCTGCTCTCCTGGGTCCCGCCACTGCCTGCGCTCCCTCCATCCATCCCTCCATCCATTCTTCCCTCTGTCCATCCGTCCCTCCCTCCATCCCTGCCTCCATCCGTCTGCTGCGTGGCTCCAGCCGAGTGTGCATCCCCAGCCCTTAGCCATAGCTCCAGCCCTCAGGGCATATCCCAGGATGCCCTGCACGCCCACAGCCGGGGAGCGGGGCTGGTGGGAGCGGGCCCCCTCTGCCCCCACGAAAAGCTCCCCTGCACCCCCGGGGTTCAGGCCGTGACTCGCCCGTGGCCAGGCTGTCCCAGGGCCCAGCGCTGCAGGGAGCAGCTGCACCCGGCCTCCGGCTGGGTCCTGCTGCCCAAACCAAGCCTCCCCCCTTCCTCCCTCCCTCCCTCCCTCCCTCCCTGCTGAGACCCTTGGTGCTTCTGGCTGGAACTGGTCCCGCCCTTGGCTTTCATGAGTGCAGAGCCAGTACCCGGAGCTGGAGGTGTTGCGAGGATGCCAACTTCAGGCCAAATGCCATCACAGCAAAGGGGCCGGGTACCCAGGGGTGGTGTTGGGTGGCCTTGGGGAAAGCAAAGGTGCAGAAGCAGTGAGGTGGGGGGGACAAGTGCAAGGTGGAAATAAAGTGTTTGTGGAGAGAACTGGAGGAAGCCGTGTGTCCCTAGCAGTGAGCTGTGGGAAGTGGAAAGGAGTTGCAAGGACCAGCAGACAGCAATGAAGGGAAAAGCCAGGTGGGTTGGGGTGGTGGCCAGTGGCAAGGGTAAGGGGAGGGCTGAGTGCCCTGTAATATACACATTGTTTGCCCAGGTGGCTTCTTGGTCTTAGAAAACAAGGGAGCTCGCAGGCCAGCACGTGCTGTGGTTGATGGCTGGAGGAGCGATTCCTCTGCTGGAACTCCCAGGGAAGGTTTGAGATGAGTTTTTTCACAGGCTGTGGGGCACTGGCCATCGCAGAACAGCGCCTGGGATCTTCCCTGTGCGCAGGGCTGTGGCTCTGCGGCCTCCGGGCCGTGCCAGCTGCTCCGGCCGGTCCCGCTGCATGGCGAGCCGGGCTGGTGCTGGCTGGAGGAAAAGGGTGATGATGTCCCAGCTTTCGGCCAGGAAGCGTTTCTGAATTATTGCCCCTTAACCCTCAGCCTTCTGTGCTGCCCTCTGCTTTGCTGGTGCCACGCTCCCCTCTCTGGAAGTGCGGGTGAGGGACCAACAAGGAAAGGCGCTCTGCTGCACCTTGTACTAACAAAAAAGCAGGGACTGGTTGAGGATGTGGAGGCTGGAGGTAGACTTGGCTGTAGTGACCATGAAATGGTGGAGTTCAGGATCCTGCGTGGAGGAAGCAGGGTGACAAGTAGGATCAAAACCTTGGACCTCAGGAGGGCTAACTTTGGCCTCTTGAAGGAGCTACTGGGAGGAATCCCGTGGGCCAGGGCTCTCAAAGGCAGGGGGGTCCAAGAGTGCTGGTCGCTGTTTAAATGTCACTTCCTCCACGCTCAGGAGCGGTGCGTCCCCCTGAGAAAAGAAATCCAGCAAAGGAGGCAGGAAACCAGCATGGTTGAACAAGGAGGTTCTAGCAGAGCTCAGGTGGAAGAGAAAGGTCCGTGGAATGTGGAAAGAGGGACAGGCCACTAGGGAAGAATACAGGAATGTGGTCAGAGCACGCAGGGATGCAACGAGGAAGGCCAAGGCCCACCTGGAATTGAATGTGGCAAGGGATGTCAAAAACAACAAGAAGGGCTTCATCTACATCAGTAGCAAACGGAAGACGAGGGACAATGTGGGGCCGCTGCTGAATGAGGAGGGTGTCCTGGTGACGGAGGATGCAGAGAAGGCGGAGCTACTGAATGCCTTCTTTGCTTCAGTCTTCAGTGCCAAGGCAGGCCCTCAGGAATCCCAGGCCCCGGAGGTAAGAGAAGCAGCCTACAGAGAGGATGACTTTCCCTTGGTCGAGGAGGACTACATGAGGGATCGCTTAGGCAATCTGGACGCCCACAAATCCATGGGCCCCGATGGAATGCACCCACGAGTGCTGAGGGAGCTGGCGGATGTCATTGCTGAGCCACTCTCCATCATCTTTCAGAGGTCCTGGAGGACGGGAGAGGTGCCCGAGGACTGGAGAAAGGGCAATGTCACTCCAGTCTTCAAAAAGGGCAAGAAGGAGGACCCAGGGAACTACAGGCCGGTCAGCCTCAGCTCCATCCCGGGAAGGGTGATGGAGCAGCTCATCCTGGAGATCATCATCAAGCAAGCGGAGGAAAAGAAGGTTATCAGGAGTAGTCAGCATGGATTCACCACGCGGAAATCATGCTTGACCAATCTGATAGCTTTTTACGATGGCATGACCGGCTGGGTAGATGAGGGGAGAGCTGTGGATGTTGTCTACCTCGACTTCAGCAAGGCTTTCGACACTGTCTCCCATAACATCCTCCTAGGGAAGCTCAGGAAGAGTGCGCTGGATGAGTGGTCAGTGAGGTGGATTGAGAACTGGCTGAATGGCTGAACTCAGAGGGTTGTCATCAGCGGCGCTGGGTCTAGTTGGAGGCCTGTAACTAGTGGTGTCCCCCCGGGGTCAGTACTGGGCCCAGTCTTGTTGAACTTCTTCATCAGTGACCTGGATGAAGAGTTAGAGTGTACCCTCAGCAAGTTTGCTGAAGACACAGAACTGGGAGGAGTGGTGGATGCACCGGCAGGCTGTGCTGCCATTCAGCGAGACCTGGACAGGCTGGAAAGTTGGGCAGAGAGGAACCTGATGAGGCTCAACAAGGGCAAGGGCAGTGTCCTGCACCTGGGGAAGAACAACCCCACGCACCAGTACGGGCTTGGGGCAGACCTGCTGGAGTGCAGCTCTGTGGAGAGGGACCTGGGAGTGCTGGTGGACGACAGGCTGACCATGAGCCAGCAGTGTGCCCTGGATGCCAAGAAGGCTAATGGCATCCTGGGATGCATTAGGAGGAGGGTGGCCAGTAGGTCGAGGGAGGTTCTCCTTCCCCTCTACACTGCCCTAGTGAGGCCCCATCTGGAGTACTGTGTCCAGTTCTGGGCTCCCCAGTTCAAGAAAGATGAGGAGAGAGTCCAGCGGAGGGCTACGAGGATGGTGAGGGGACTGGAGCATCTGTCCTCGGAGGAAAGGCTGAGGGAGCTGGGCTTGTTCAGCCTGGAGAAGGCTGAGAGGGGACCTTGTAAATGCTTATCAATATCTCAAGGGTGGGTCTCAGGAGGATGGGGCCAGACTCTTTTCAGTGGTGCCCAGCAACAGGACAAGGGGCAACGGGCACAAACTGAAGCAGAGGAAGTTCCGTCTGAACATGAGGAAGAACTTCTTTACTCTGAGCGTGACGGAGCCCTGGCACAGGCTACCCAGGGAGGTTGTGGGGTCTCCTTCTTTGCAGATATTCAAGGCCCTCCTGGACAAGTTCCTGTGCTGCCTGCTGTAGGTGACCCTGCTTTGGCAGGGGGGTTGGACTGGATGACCCACAGAGGTCCCTTCCAACCCGGAACATTCTGTGGTTCTGTGATTCTGTGATTCTGTGATTCTGTTGCAGCCAGTGCCCGGCATCGAGCACAACAGCCCTGCTCCCTGGCTCCTGACACAGCCCTTCTGCCGGCGCAGCCCTGCTCCTCTGCTCCCAACGCGTTCTTTCTCCCTTTCTCCCGACCCAGCCTTTCTCCCCTGCTCCAGACGGTTCCTTTCTCCCAAGCCAGCCTTTCTCTCCGGCTCCCGACACATCCTTTCTCCCGACCCAGCCCTTCTCCCCTGATGCCAGCGCGTCGCTCCCCGTCTCGCCACTGCCATCTCGGTGCCGTCATGAAGCACTGGCGGAAGACGATGTTTGTGCTGCCGCAGGTACAGCCCCGCTGCGGGGAGCTTGGCTCGCCCTGTCCAGCCAGCCCTGCGAGGCCCCGGGCTGGGAGAAGCCCTTCTGGCTGCTGCTGCCCTGCTGCAATGGAGCATCCCTGCCTGGGGGGACCCATCCCTGGGCTTGTGCCGCACGGATGCTCGGCGGGAGCAGCCGGGTGCTGCCCGGAGCCTGAGCCGGTGCCTCCTCTGCCCCTTCCCAGGCTGGAGTCATCGGAGCCAAGGCTCACCGGCCCAGCATCAAGATGCTGAAAAGCCGCCTGCACCGAGTAAGGAGCTGCTGGGCACCGAGGCGTGCGCGGCACCGGGGTGTGTGGCCGGGGCCCACGGGGCAGGGAGCGGGGCCGCTCACCCCTGCCCTCTCTGCTGCGGCAGGTCTGGAGGATGCTGCCGCTGCCGAAGCTGCTGAAGCGCATGAAGCGCAGGATCCTGCGGCTGCAGGCCATGGCCCGAGAGGACTGGTGGGTGCGGGTGGCGAGGGAGCTGCCCAGCTCCGGCCGGCTGCTGCTGGGGCCATGCCCAGGGGCCCCATGGCCCCACGGCTCTGTCTGGGCAGGGAGAGGGGCAGGGGTGCCGAGGCCCCCGTCCCATGGGTGCGCTCGGCTGGCCAGGGCAGGACCAATGCACTTCTCTGCTTGGCTCTCGGCGTAGGATGTACGACTTCATGCTGGAGGTGGTGGAGGAAGAGGAGGAGGATGAAGTGGAAGAGGGGTTGGAGGCTGATGGAGAGGGCGAGATAGAGATGGGCATCGAGATGGCAATGGAGATGGACCCACCAGCAGTGGGACAGGCACGTGCTCCCCATCCACTGCCCGCAGTTGGGGGGTTCACCAGCTGCTGGGCTGGGTCTGGGGAAGGGTGGCCCCGCTGCAGGGACCCGGCACCCCATCCCCTCATCCTGGTGGCACAACTGCCAGCGCTGCGCTGCCCTGAGTACCCGTGTGGTGTTGGGGAGGGGGCGATTCTTTGGGGCCGGGCAACCACCGCCTGACCCCAAGCCCAGGGGGGCTCAGCGCTGCCGGCAGAGTCCTGCTCTGCCCAGCGTGTCGCAGGGCTCTGCACACCCAGGAACCGCAGGACGCAGACCAGCCCGAAGCAGCTGCTGCCACGGAGCCCCAGCTCAGCGCGGAGAGGGGCTGCTCGGTAGCCAGACGGCCGTGCCGCTTGCGTGTCTTCCAGGGCTGGTGGAGGTGCGGGGCCTGGTGTTGAGGGAGCTGAGAAGGAGAGGAAGATTTGTTTCTTGTTGTTTCTTCTTTCTTGTGTTGTTTTTCTGTAAATAAATAGATTTGTTGATGCTCTGTTGGCCCCAGGCTGTCTCTCTGAGCTGGGGACCGAGAGCTACCCGACTCTGCTGCTGCTCTCCTGGGTCCCGCCACTGCCTGCGCTCCCTCCATCCATCCCTCCATCCATTCTTCCCTCTGTCCATCCGTCCCTCCCTCCATCCCTGCCTCCATCCGTCTGCTGCGTGGCTCCAGCCGAGTGTGCATCCCCAGCCCTTAGCCATAGCTCCAGCCCTCAGGGCATATCCCAGGATGCCCTGCACGCCCACAGCCGGGGAGCGGGGCTGGTGGGAGCGGGCCCCCTCTGCCCCCACGAAAAGCTCCCCTGCACCCCCGGGGTTCAGGCCGTGACTCGCCCGTGGCCAGGCTGTCCCAGGGCCCAGCGCTGCAGGGAGCAGCTGCACCCGGCCTCCGGCTGGGTCCTGCTGCCCAAACCAAGCCTCCCCCCTTCCTCCCTCCCTCCCTCCCTCCCTCCCTGCTGAGACCCTTGGTGCTTCTGGCTGGAACTGGTCCCGCCCTTGGCTTTCGTGAGTGCAGAGCCAGTACCCGGAGCTGGAGGTGTTGCGAGGATGCCAACTTCAGGCCAAATGCCATCACAGCAAAGGGGCCGGGTACCCAGGGGTGGTGTTGGGTGGCCTTGGGGAAAGCAAAGGTGCAGAAGCAGTGAGGTGGGGGGGACAAGTGCAAGGTGGAAATAAAGTGTTTGTGGAGAGAACTGGAGGAAGCCGTGTGTCCCTAGCAGTGAGCTGTGGGAAGTGGAAAGGAGTTGCAAGGACCAGCAGACAGCAATGAAGGGAAAAGCCAGGTGGGTTGGGGTGGTGGCCAGTGGCAAGGGTAAGGGGAGGGCTGAGTGCCCTGTAATATACACATTGTTTGCCCAGGTGGCTTCTTGGTCTTAGAAAACAAGGGAGCTCGCAGGCCAGCACGTGCTGTGGTTGATGGCTGGAGGAGCGATTCCTCTGCTGGAACTCCCAGGGAAGGTTTGAGATGAGTTTTTTCACAGGCTGTGGGGCACTGGCCATCGCAGAACAGCGCCTGGGATCTTCCCTGTGCGCAGGGCTGTGGCTCTGCGGCCTCCGGGCCGTGCCAGCTGCTCCGGCCGGTCCCGCTGCATGGCGAGCCGGGCTGGTGCTGGCTGGAGGAAAAGGGTGATGATGTCCCAGCTTTCGGCCAGGAAGCGTTTCTGAATTATTGCCCCTTAACCCTCAGCCTTCTGTGCTGCCCTCTGCTTTGCTGGTGCCACGCTCCCCTCTCTGGAAGTGCGGGTGAGGGACCAACAAGGAAAGGCGCTCTGCTGCACCTTGTACTAACAAAAAAGCAGGGACTGGTTGAGGATGTGGAGGCTGGAGGTAGACTTGGCTGTAGTGACCATGAAATGGTGGAGTTCAGGATCCTGCGTGGAGGAAGCAGGGTGACAAGTAGGATCAAAACCTTGGACCTCAGGAGGGCTAACTTTGGCCTCTTGAAGGAGCTACTGGGAGGAATCCCGTGGGCCAGGGCTCTCAAAGGCAGGGGGGTCCAAGAGTGCTGGTCGCTGTTTAAATGTCACTTCCTCCACGCTCAGGAGCGGTGCGTCCCCCTGAGAAAAGAAATCCAGCAAAGGAGGCAGGAAACCAGCATGGTTGAACAAGGAGGTTCTAGCAGAGCTCAGGTGGAAGAGAAAGGTCCGTGGAATGTGGAAAGAGGGACAGGCCACTAGGGAAGAATACAGGAATGTGGTCAGAGCACGCAGGGATGCAACGAGGAAGGCCAAGGCCCACCTGGAATTGAATGTGGCAAGGGATGTCAAAAACAACAAGAAGGGCTTCATTTACATCAGTAGCAAACGGAAGACGAGGGACAATGTGGGGCCGCTGCTGAATGAGGAGGGTGTCCTGGTGACGGAGGATGCAGAGAAGGCGGAGCTACTGAATGCCTTCTTTGCTTCAGTCTTCAGTGCCAAGGCAGGCCCTCAGGAATCCCAGGCCCCGGAGGTAAGAGAAGCAGCCTACAGAGAGGATGACTTTCCCTTGGTCGAGGAGGACTACATGAGGGATCGCTTAGGCAATCTGGACGCCCACAAATCCATGGGCCCCGATGGAATGCACCCACGAGTGCTGAGGGAGCTGGCGGATGTCATTGCTGAGCCACTCTCCATCATCTTTCAGAGGTCCTGGAGGACGGGAGAGGTGCCCGAGGACTGGAGAAAGGGCAACGTCACTCCAGTCTTCAAAAAGGGCGAGAAGGAGGACCCAGGGAACTACAGGCCGGTCAGCCTCAGCTCCATCCCGGGAAGGGTGATGGAGCAGCTCATCCTGGAGGTCATCATCAAGCAAGCGGAGGAAAAGAAGGTTATCAGGAGTAGTCAGCATGGATTCACCACGGGGAAATCATGCTTGACCAATCTGATAGCTTTTTACGATGGCATGACCGGCTGGGTAGATGAGGGGAGAGCTGTGGATGTTGTCTACCTCGACTTCAGCAAGGCTTTTGACACTGTCTCCCATAACATCCTCCTAGGGAAGCTCAGGAAGAGTGCGCTGGATGAGTGGTCAGTGAGGTGAATTGAGAACTGGCTGAATGGCTGAACTCAGAGGGTTGTCATCAGCGGCGCTGGGTCTAGTTGGAGGCCTGTAACTAGTGGTGTCCCCCCGGGGTCAGTACTGGGCCCAGTCTTGTTGAACTTCTTCATCAGTGACCCGGATGAAGAGTTAGAGTGTACCCTCAGCAAGTTTGCTGAAGACACAGAACTGGGAGGAGTGGTGGATACACCGGCAGGCTGTGCTGCCATTCAGCGAGACCTGGACAGGCTGGAAAGTTGGGCAGAGAGGAACCTGATGAGGTTCAACAAGGGCAAGGGCAGTGTCCTGCACCTGGGGAAGAACAACCCCACGCACCAGTACGGGCTTGGGGCAGACCTGCTGGAGTGCAGCTCTGTGGAGAGGGACCTGGGAGTGCTGGTGGACGACAGGCTGACCATGAGCCAGCAGTGTGCCCTGGCTGCCAAGAAGGCTAATGGCATCCTGGGATGCATTAGGAGGAGGGTGGCCAGTAGGTCGAGGGAGGTTCTCCTTCCCCTCTACACTGCCCTAGTGAGGCCCCATCTGGAGTACTGTGTCCAGTTCTGGGCTCCCCAGTTCAAGAAAGATGAGGAGAGAGTCCAGCGGAGGGCTACGAGGATGGTGAGGGGACTGGAGCATCTGTCCTCGGAGGAAAGGCTGAGGGAGCTGGGCTTGTTCAGCCTGGAGAAGGCTGAGAGGGGACCTTATAAATGCTTATCAATATCTCAAGGGTGGGTCTCAGGAGGATGGGGCCAGACTCTTTTCAGTGGTGCCCAGCAACAGGACAAGGGGCAACGGGCACAAACTGAAGCAGAGGAAGTTCCGTCTGAACATGAGGAAGAACTTCTTTACTCTGAGCGTGACGGATCCCTGGCACAGGCTACCCAGGGAGGTTGTGGGGTCTCCTTCTTTGCAGATATTCAAGGCCCTCCTGGACAAGTTCCTGTGCTGCCTGCTGTAGGTGACCCTGCTTTGGCAGGGGGGTTGGACTGGATGACCCACAGAGGTCCCTTCCAACCCGGAACGTTCTGTGGTTCTGTGATTCTGTGATTCTGTGATTCTGTTGCAGCCAGTGCCCGGCAACGAGCACAACAGCCCTGCTCCCCGGCTCCTGACACAGCCCTTCTGCCGGCGCAGCCCTGCTCCTCTGCTCCCAACGCGTTCTTTCTCCCTTTCTCCCGACCCAGCCTTTCTCCCCTGCTCCAGACGGTTCCTTTCTCCCAAGCCAGCCTTTCTCTCCGGCTCCCGACACATCCTTTCTCCCGACCCAGCCCTTCTCCCCTGATGCCAGCGCGTCGCTCCCCGTCTCGCCACTGCCATCTCGGTGCCGTCATGGAGCACTGGCGGAAGACGATGTTTGTGCTGCCGCAGGTACAGCCCCGCTGCGGGGAGCTTGGCTCGCCCTGTCCAGCCAGCCCTGCGAGGCCCCGGGCTGGGAGAAGCCCTTCTGGCTGCTGCTGCCCTGCTGCAATGGAGCATCCCTGCCTGGGGGGACCCATCCCTGGGCTTGTGCCACACGGATGCTCGGCAGGAGCAGCCGGGTGCTGCCCGGAGCCTGAGCCGGTGCCTCCTCTGCCCCTTCCCAGGCTGGAGTCATCGGAGCCAAGGCTCACCGGCCCAGCATCAAGATGCTGAAAAGCCGCCTGCACCGAGTAAGGAGCTGCTGGGCGCCGAGGCGTGCG
Organism: Opisthocomus hoazin; assembly: GCF_030867145.1. Classification (NCBI taxonomy): domain Eukaryota; kingdom Metazoa; phylum Chordata; class Aves; order Opisthocomiformes; family Opisthocomidae; genus Opisthocomus; species Opisthocomus hoazin. The sequence goes on from NC_134414.1 coordinate 145,248,525, forward strand.
CGGCACCGGGGTGTGTGGCCGGGGCCCACGGGGCAGGGAGCGGGGCCGCTCACCCCTGCCCTCTCTGCTGCGGCAGGTCTGGAGGATGCTGCCGCTGCCGAAGCTGCTGAAGCGCATGAAGCGCAGGATCCTGCGGCTGCAGGCCATGGCCCGAGAGGACTGGTGGGTGCGGGTGGCGAGGGAGCTGCCCAGCTCCGGTCGGCTGCTGCTGGGGCCATGCTCAGGGGCCCCATGGCCCCACGGCTCTGTCTGGGCAGGGAGAGGGGCAGGGGTGCCGAGGCCCCCGTCCCATGGGTGCGCTCGGCTGGCCAGGGCAGGACCAATGCACTTCTCTGCTTGGCTCTCGGCGTAGGATGTACGACTTCATGCTGGAGGTGGTGGAGGAAGAGGAGGAGGATGAAGTGGAAGAGGGGTTGGAGGCTGATGGAGAGGGCGAGATAGAGATGGGCATCGAGATGGCAATGGAGATGGACCCACCAGCAGTGGGACAGGCACGTGCTCCCCATCCACTGCCCGCAGTTGGGGGGTTCACCAGCTGCTGGGCTGGGTCTGGGGAAGGGTGGCCCCGCTGCAGGGACCCGGCACCCCATCCCCTCATCCTGGTGGCACAACTGCCAGCGCTGCGCTGCCCTGAGTACCCGTGTGGTGTTGGGGAGGGGGCGATTCTTTGGGGCCGGGCAACCACCGCCTGACCCCAAGCCCAGGGGGGCTCAGCGCTGCCGGCAGAGTCCTGCTCTGCCCAGCGTGTCGCAGGGCTCTGCACACCCAGGAACCGCAGGACGCAGACCAGCCCGAAGCAGCTGCTGCCACGGAGCCCCAGCTCAGCGCGGAGAGGGGCTGCTCGGTAGCCAGACGGCCGTGCCGCTTGCGTGTCTTCCAGGGCTGGTGGAGGTGCGGGGCCTGGTGTTGAGGGAGCTGAGAAGGAGAGGAAGATTTGTTTCTTGTTGTTTCTTCTTTCTTGTGTTGTTTTTCTGTAAATAAATAGATTTGTTGATGCTCTGTTGGCCCCAGGCTGTCTCTCTGAGCTGGGGACCGAGAGCTACCCGACTCTGCTGCTGCTCTCCTGGGTCCCGCCACTGCCTGCGCTCCCTCCATCCATCCCTCCATCCATTCTTCCCTCTGTCCATCCGTCCCTCCCTCCATCCCTGCCTCCATCCGTCTGCTTCGTGGCTCCAGCCGAGTGTGCATCCCCAGCCCTTAGCCATAGCTCCAGCCCTCAGGGCATATCCCAGGATGCCCTGCACGCCCACAGCCGGGGAGCGGGGCTGGTGGGAGCGGGCCCCCTCTGCCCCCACGAAAAGCTCCCCTGCACCCCCGGGGTTCAGGCCGTGACTCGCCCGTGGCCAGGCTGTCCCAGGGCCCAGCGCTGCAGGGAGCAGCTGCACCCGGCCTCCGGCTGGGTCCTGCTGCCCAAACCAAGCCTCCCCCCTTCCTCCCTCCCTCCCTCCCTCCCTCCCTGCTGAGACCCTTGGTGCTTCTGGCTGGAACTGGTCCCGCCCTTGGCTTTCGTGAGTGCAGAGCCAGTACCCGGAGCTGGAGGTGTTGCGAGGATGCCAACTTCAGGCCAAATGCCATCACAGCAAAGGGGCCGGGTACCCAGGGGTGGTGTTGGGTGGCCTTGGGGAAAGCAAAGGTGCAGAAGCAGTGAGGTGGGGGGGACAAGTGCAAGGTGGAAATAAAGTGTTTGTGGAGAGAACTGGAGGAAGCCGTGTGTCCCTAGCAGTGAGCTGTGGGAAGTGGAAAGGAGTTGCAAGGACCAGCAGACAGCAATGAAGGGAAAAGCCAGGTGGGTTGGGGTGGTGGCCAGTGGCAAGGGTAAGGGGAGGGCTGAGTGCCCTGTAATATACACATTGTTTGCCCAGGTGGCTTCTTGGTCTTAGAAAACAAGGGAGCTCGCAGGCCAGCACGTGCTGTGGTTGATGGCTGGAGGAGCGATTCCTCTGCTGGAACTCCCAGGGAAGGTTTGAGATGAGTTTTTTCACAGGCTGTGGGGCACTGGCCATCGCAGAACAGCGCCTGGGATCTTCCCTGTGCGCAGGGCTGTGGCTCTGCGGCCTCCGGGCCGTGCCAGCTGCTCCGGCCGGTCCCGCTGCATGGCGAGCCGGGCTGGTGCTGGCTGGAGGAAAAGGGTGATGATGTCCCAGCTTTCGGCCAGGAAGCGTTTCTGAATTATTGCCCCTTAACCCTCAGCCTTCTGTGCTGCCCTCTGCTTTGCTGGTGCCACGCTCCCCTCTCTGGAAGTGCGGGTGAGGGACCAACAAGGAAAGGCGCTCTGCTGCACCTTGTACTAACAAAAAAGCAGGGACTGGTTGAGGATGTGGAGGCTGGAGGTAGACTTGGCTGTAGTGACCATGAAATGGTGGAGTTCAGGATCCTGCGTGGAGGAAGCAGGGTGACAAGTAGGATCAAAACCTTGGACCTCAGGAGGGCTAACTTTGGCCTCTTGAAGGAGCTACTGGGAGGAATCCCGTGGGCCAGGGCTCTCAAAGGCAGGGGGGTCCAAGAGTGCTGGTCGCTGTTTAAATGTCACTTCCTCCACGCTCAGGAGCGGTGCGTCCCCCTGAGAAAAGAAATCCAGCAAAGGAGGCAGGAAACCAGCATGGTTGAACAAGGAGGTTCTAGCAGAGCTCAGGTGGAAGAGAAAGGTCCGTGGAATGTGGAAAGAGGGACAGGCCACTAGGGAAGAATACAGGAATGTGGTCAGAGCACGCAGGGATGCAACGAGGAAGGCCAAGGCCCACCTGGAATTGAATGTGGCAAGGGATGTCAAAAACAACAAGAAGGGCTTCATCTACATCAGTAGCAAACGGAAGACGAGGGACAATGTGGGGCCGCTGCTGAATGAGGAGGGTGTCCTGGTGACGGAGGATGCAGAGAAGGCGGAGCTACTGAATGCCTTCTTTGCTTCAGTCTTCAGTGCCAAGGCAGGCCCTCAGGAATCCCAGGCCCCGGAGGTAAGAGAAGCAGCCTACAGAGAGGATGACTTTCCCTTGGTCGAGGAGGACTACATGAGGGATCGCTTAGGCAATCTGGACGCCCACAAATCCATGGGCCCCGATGGAATGCACCCACGAGTGCTGAGGGAGCTGGCGGATGTCATTGCTGAGCCACTCTCCATCATCTTTGAGAGGTCCTGGAGGACGGGAGAGGTGCCCGAGGACTGGAGAAAGGGCAATGTCACTCCAGTCTTCAAAAAGGGCAAGAAGGAGGACCCAGGGAACTACAGGCCGGTCAGCCTCAGCTCCATCCCGGGAAGGGTGATGGAGCAGCTCATCCTGGAGGTCATCATCAAGCAAGCGGAGGAAAAGAAGGTTATCAGGAGTAGTCAGCATGGATTCACCACGCGGAAATCATGCTTGACCAATCTGATAGCTTTTTACGATGGCATGACCGGCTGGGTAGATGAGGGGAGAGCTGTGGATGTTGTCTACCTCGACTTCAGCAAGGCTTTCGACACTGTCTCCCATAACATCCTCCTAGGGAAGCTCAGGAAGAGTGCGCTGGATGAGTGGTCAGTGAGGTGGATTGAGAACTGGCTGAATGGCTGAACTCAGAGGGTTGTCATCAGCGGCGCTGGGTCTAGTTGGAGGCCTGTAACTAGTGGTGTCCCCCCGGGGTCAGTACTGGGCCCAGTCTTGTTGAACTTCTTCATCAGTGACCTGGATGAAGAGTTAGAGTGTACCCTCAGCAAGTTTGCTGAAGACACAGAACTGGGAGGAGTGGTGGATACACCGGCAGGCTGTGCTGCCATTCAGCGAGACCTGGACAGGCTGGAAAGTTGGGCAGAGAGGAACCTGATGAGGTTCAACAAGGGCAAGGGCAGTGTCCTGCACCTGGGGAAGAACAACCCCACGCACCAGTACGGGCTTGGGGCAGACCTGCTGGAGTGCAGCTCTGTGGAGAGGGACCTGGGAGTGCTGGTGGACGACAGGCTGACCATGAGCCAGCAGTGTGCCCTGGCTGCCAAGAAGGCTAATGGCATCCTGGGATGCATTAGGAGGAGGGTGGCCAGTAGGTCGAGGGAGGTTCTCCTTCCCCTCTACACTGCCCTAGTGAGGCCCCATCTGGAGTACTGTGTCCAGTTCTGGGCTCCCCAGTTCAAGAAAGATGAGGAGAGAGTCCAGCGGAGGGCTACGAGGATGGTGAGGGGACTGGAGCATCTGTCCTCGGAGGAAAGGCTGAGGGAGCTGGGCTTGTTCAGCCTGGAGAAGGCTGAGAGGGGACCTTGTAAATGCTTATCAATATCTCAAGGGTGGGTGTCAGGAGGATGGGGCCAGACTCTTTTCAGTGGTGCCCAGCAACAGGACAAGGGGCAACGGGCACAAACTGAAGCAGAGGAAGTTCCGTCTGAACATGAGGAAGAACTTCTTTACTCTGAGCGTGACGGAGCCCTGGCACAGGCTACCCAGGGAGGTTGTGGGGTCTCCTTCTTTGCAGATATTCAAGGCCCTCCTGGACAAGTTCCTGTGCTGCCTGCTGTAGGTGACCCTGCTTTGGCAGGGGGGTTGGACTGGATGACCCACAGAGGTCCCTTCCAACCCGGAACGTTCTGTGGTTCTGTGGTTCTGTGATTCTGTGATTCTGTTGCAGCCAGTGCCCGGCAACGAGCACAACAGCCCTGCTCCCCGGCTTCTGACACAGCCCTTCTGCCGGCGCAGCCCTGCTCCTCTGCTCCCAACGCGTTCTTTCTCCCTTTCTCCCGACCCAGCCTTTCTCCCCTGCTCCAGACGGTTCCTTTCTCCCAAGCCAGCCTTTCTCTCCGGCTCCCGACACATCCTTTCTCCCGACCCAGCCCTTCTCCCCTGATGCCAGCGTGTCGCTCCCCGTCTCGCCACTGCCATCTCCGTGCCATTATGGAGCACTGGCGGAAGACGATGTTTGTGCTGCCGCAGGTACAGCCCCGCTGCGGGGAGCTTGGCTCGCCCTGTCCAGCCAGCCCTTCGAGGCCCCAGGCTGGGAGAAGCCCTTCTGTCTGCTGCTGCCCTGCTGCAATGGAGCATCCCTGCCTGGGGGGACCCATCCCTGGGCTTGTGCCGCACGGATGCTCGGCGGGAGCAGCCGGGTGCTGCCCGGAGCCTGAGCCGGTGCCTCCTCTGCCCCTTCCCAGGCTGGAGTCATCGGAGCCAAGGCTCACCGGCCCAGCATCAAGATGCTGAAAAGCCGCCTGCACCGAGTAAGGAGCTGCTGGGCGCCGAGGCGTGCGCGGCACCGGGGTGTGTGGCCGGGGCCCACGGGGCAGGGAGCGGGGCCGCTCACCCCTGCCCTCTCTGCTGCGGCAGGTCTGGAGGATGCTGCCGCTGCCGAAGCTGCTGAAGCGCATGAAGCGCAGGATCCTGCGGCTGCAGGCCATGGCCCGAGAGGACTGGTGGGTGCGGGTGGCGAGGGAGCTGCCCAGCTCCGGCCGGCTGCTGCTGGGGCCATGCCCAGGGGCCCCATGGCCCCACGGCTCTGTCTGGGCAGGGAGAGGGGCAGGGGTGCCGAGGCCCCCGTCCCATGGGTGCGCTCGGCTGGCCAGGGCAGGACCAATGCACTTCTCTGCTTGGCTCTCGGCGTAGGATGTACGACTTCATGCTGGAGGTGGTGGAGGAAGAGGAGGAGGATGAAGTGGAAGAGGGGTTGGAGGCTGATGGAGAGGGCGAGATAGAGATGGGCATCGAGATGGCAATGGAGATGGACCCACCAGCAGTGGGACAGGCACGTGCTCCCCATCCACTGCCCGCAGTTGGGGGGTTCACCAGCTGCTGGGCTGGGTCTGGGGAAGGGTGGCCCCGCTGCAGGGACCCGGCACCCCATCCCCTCATCCTGGTGGCACAACTGCCAGCGCTGCGCTGCCCTGAGTACCCGTGTGGTGTTGGGGAGGGGGCGATTCTTTGGGGCCGGGCAACCACCGCCTGACCCCAAGCCCAGGGGGGCTCAGCGCTGCCGGCAGAGTCCTGCTCTGCCCAGCGTGTCGCAGGGCTCTGCACACCCAGGAACCGCAGGACGCAGACCAGCCCGAAGCAGCTGCTGCCACGGAGCCCCAGCTCAGCGCGGAGAGGGGCTGCTCGGTAGCCAGACGGCCGTGACGCTTGCGTGTCTTCCAGGGCTGGTGGAGGTGCGGGGCCTGGTGTTGAGGGAGCTGAGAAGGAGAGGAAGATTTGTTTCTTGTTGTTTCTTCTTTCTTGTGTTGTTTTTCTGTAAATAAATAGATTTGTTGATGCTCTGTTGGCCCCAGGCTGTCTGTCTGAGCTGGGGACCGAGAGCTACCCGACTCTGCTGCTGCTCTCCTGGGTCCCGCCACTGCCTGCGCTCCCTCCATCCATCCCTCCATCCATTCTTCCCTCTGTCCATCCGTCCCTCCCTCCATCCCTGCCTCCATCCGTCTGCTGCGTGGCTCCAGCCGAGTGTGCATCCCCAGCCCTTAGCCATAGCTCCAGCCCTCAGGGCATATCCCAGGATGCCCTGCACGCCCACAGCCGGGGAGCGGGGCTGGTGGGAGCGGGCCCCCTCTGCCCCCACGAAAAGCTCCCCTGCACCCCCGGGGTTCAGGCCGTGACTCGCCCGTGGCCAGGCTGTCCCAGGGCCCAGCGCTGCAGGGAGCAGCTGCACCCGGCCTCCGGCTGGGTCCTGCTGCCCAAACCAAGCCTCCCCCCTTCCTCCCTCCCTCCCTCCCTCCCTCCCTGCTGAGACCCTTGGTGCTTCTGGCTGGAACTGGTCCCGCCCTTGGCTTTCGTGAGTGCAGAGCCAGTACCCGGAGCTGGAGGTGTTGCGAGGATGCCAACTTCAGGCCAAATGCCATCACAGCAAAGGGGCCGGGTACCCAGGGGTGGTGTTGGGTGGCCTTGGGGAAAGCAAAGGTGCAGAAGCAGTGAGGTGGGGGGGACAAGTGCAAGGTGGAAATAAAGTGTTTGTGGAGAGAACTGGAGGAAGCCGTGTGTCCCTAGCAGTGAGCTGTGGGAAGTGGAAAGGAGTTGCAAGGACCAGCAGACAGCAATGAAGGGAAAAGCCAGGTGGGTTGGGGTGGTGGCCAGTGGCAAGGGTAAGGGGAGCGCTGAGTGCCCTGTAATATACACATTGTTTGCCCAGGTGGCTTCTTGGTCTTAGAAAACAAGGGAGCTCGCAGGCCAGCACGTGCTGTGGTTGATGGCTGGAGGAGCGATTCCTCTGCTGGAACTCCCAGGGAAGGTTTGAGATGAGTTTTTTCACAGGCTGTGGGGCACTGGCCATCGCAGAACAGTGCCTGGGATCTTCCCTGTGGGCAGGGCTGTGGCTCTGCGGCCTCCGGGCCGTGCCAACTGCTCCGGCCGGTCCCGCTGCATGGCGAGCCGGGCTGGTGCTGGATGGAGGAAAAGGGTGATGATGTCCCAGCTTTCGGCCAGGAAGCGTTTCTGAATTATTGCCCCTTAACCCTCAGCCTTCTGTGCTGCCCTCTGCTTTGCTGGTGCCACGCTCCCCTCTCTGGAAGTGCGGGTGAGGGACCAACAAGGAAAGGCGCTCTGCTGCACCTTGTACTAACAAAAAAGCAGGGACTGGTTGAGGATGTGGAGGCTGGAGGTAGACTTGGCTGTAGTGACCATGAAATGGTGGAGTTCAGGATCCTGCGTGGAGGAAGCAGGGTGACAAGTAGGATCAAAACCTTGGACCTCAGGAGGGCTAACTTTGGCCTCTTGAAGGAGCTACTGGGAGGAATCCCGTGGGCCAGGGCTCTCAAAGGCAGGGGGGTCCAAGAGTGCTGGTCGCTGTTTAAATGTCACTTCCTCCACGCTCAGGAGCGGTGCGTCCCCCTGAGAAAAGAAATCCAGCAAAGGAGGCAGGAAACCAGCATGGTTGAACAAGGAGGTTCTAGCAGAGCTCAGGTGGAAGAGAAAGGTCCGTGGAATGTGGAAAGAGGGACAGGCCACTAGGGAAGAATACAGGAATGTGGTCAGAGCACGCAGGGATGCAACGAGGAAGGCCAAGGCCCACCTGGAATTGAATGTGGCAAGGGATGTCAAAAACAACAAGAAGGGCTTCATCTACATCAGTAGCAAACGGAAGACGAGGGACAATGTGGGGCCGCTGCTGAATGAGGAGGGTGTCCTGGTGACGGAGGATGCAGAGAAGGCGGAGCTACTGAATGCCGCCTTTGCTTCAGTCTTCAGTGCCAAGGCAGGCCCTCAGGAATCCCAGGCCCCGGAGGTAAGAGAAGCAGCCTACAGAGAGGATGACTTTCCCTTGGTCGAGGAGGACTACATGAGGGATCGCTTAGGCAATCTGGACGCCCACAAATCCATGGGCCCCGATGGAATGCACCCACGAGTGCTGAGGGAGCTGGCGGATGTCATTGCTGAGCCACTCTCCATCATCTTTGAGAGGTCCTGGAGGACGGGAGAGGTGCCCGAGGACTGGAGAAAGGGCAATGTCACTCCAGTCTTCAAAAAGGGCAAGAAGGAGGACCCAGGGAACTACAGGCCGGTCAGCCTCAGCTCCATCCCGGGAAGGGTGATGGAGCAGCTCATCCTGGAGGTCATCATCAAGCAAGCGGAGGAAAAGAAGGTTATCAGGAGTAGTCAGCATGGATTCACCACGCGGAAATCATGCTTGACCAATCTGATAGCTTTTTACGATGGCATGACCGGCTGGGTAGATGAGGGGAGAGCTGTGGATGTTGTCTACCTCGACTTCAGCAAGGCTTTCGACACTGTCTCCTATAACATCCTCCTAGGGAAGCTCAGGAAGAGTGCGCTGGATGAGTGGTCAGTGAGGTGAATTGAGAACTGGCTGAATGGCTGAACTCAGAGGGTTGTCATCAGCGGCGCTGGGTCTAGTTGGAGGCCTGTAACTAGTGGTGTCCCCCTGGGGTCAGTACTGGGCCCAGTCTTGTTGAACTTCTTCATCAGTGACCCGGATGAAGAGTTAGAGTGTACCCTCAGCAAGTTTGCTGAAGACACAGAACTGGGAGGAGTGGTGGATACACCGGCAGGCTGTGCTGCCATTCAGCGAGACCTGGACAGGCTGGAAAGTTGGGCAGAGAGGAACCTGATGAGGTTCAACAAGGGCAAGGGCAGTGTCCTGCACCTGGGGAAGAACAACCCCACGCACCAGTACGGGCTTGGGGCAGACCTGCTGGAGTGCAGCTCTGTGGAGAGGGACCTGGGAGTGCTGGTGGACGACAGGCTGACCATGAGCCAGCAGTGTGCCCTGGCTGCCAAGAAGGCTAATGGCATCCTGGGATGCATTAGGAGGAGGGTGGCCAGTAGGTCGAGGGAGGTTCTCCTTCCCCTCTACACTGCCCTAGTGAGGCCCCATCTGGAGTACTGTGTCCAGTTCTGGGCTCCCCAGTTCAAGAAAGATGAGGAGAGAGTCCAGCGGAGGGCTACGAGGATGGTGAGGGGACTGGAGCATCTGTCCTCGGAGGAAAGGCTGAGGGAGCTGGGCTTGTTCAGCCTGGAGAAGGCTGAGAGGGGACCTTATAAATGCTTATCAATATCTCAAGGGTGGGTGTCAGGAGGATGGGGCCAGACTCTTTTCAGTGGTGCCCAGCAACAGGACAAGGGGCAACGGGCACAAACTGAAGCAGAGGAAGTTCCGTCTGAACATGAGGAAGAACTTCTTTACTCTGAGCGTGACGGAGCCCTGGCACAGGCTACCCAGGGAGGTTGTGGGGTCTCCTTCTTTGCAGATATTCAAGGCCCTCCTGGACAAGTTCCTGTGCTGCCTGCTGTAGGTGACCCTGCTTTGGCAGGGGGGTTGGACTGGATGACCCACAGAGGTCCCTTCCAACCCGGAACGTTCTGTGGTTCTGTGATTCTGTGATTCTGTGATTCTGTTGCAGCCAGTGCCCGGCAACGAGCACAACAGCCCTGCTCCCCGGCTCCTGACACAGCCCTTCTGCCGGTGCAGCCCTGCTCCTCTGCTTCCAACGCGTTCTTTCTCCCTTTCTCCCGACCCAGCCTTTCTCCCCTGCTCCAGACGGTTCCTTTCTCCCAAGCCAGCCTTTCTCTCCGGCTCCCGACACATCCTTTCTCCCGACCCAGCCCTTCTCCCCTGATGCCAGCGTGTCGCTCCCCGTCTCGCCACTGCCATCTCGGTGCCATCATGGAGCACTGGCGGAAGACGATGTTTGTGCTGCCGCAGGTACAGCCCCGCTGCGGGGAGCTTGGCTCGCCCTGTCCAGCCAGCCCTGCGAGGCCCCAGGCTGGGAGAAGCCCTTCTGTCTGCTGCTGCCCTGCTGCAATGGAGCATCCCTGCCTGGGGGGACCCATCCCTGGGCTTGTGCCGCACGGATGCTCGGCGGGAGCAGCCGGGTGCTGCCCGGAGCCTGAGCCGGTGCCTCCTCTGCCCCTTCCCAGGCTGGAGTCATCGGAGCCAAGGCTCACCGGCCCAGCATCAAGATGCTGAAAAGCCGCCTGCACCGAGTAAGGAGCTGCTGGGCACCGAGGCGTGCGCGGCACCGGGGTGTGTGGCCGGGGCCCACGGGGCAGGGAGCGGGGCCGCTCACCCCTGCCCTCTCTGCTGCGGCAGGTCTGGAGGATGCTGCCGCTGCCGAAGCTGCTGAAGCGCATGAAGCGCAGGATCCTGCGGCTGCAGGCCATGGCCCGAGAGGACTGGTGGGTGCGGGTGGCGAGGGAGCTGCCCAGCTCCGGCCGGCTGCTGCTGGGGCCATGCCCAGGGGCCCCATGGCCCCACGGCTCTGTCTGGGCAGGGAGAGGGGCAGGGGTGCCGAGGCCCCCGTCCCATGGGTGCGCTCGGCTGGCCAGGGCAGGACCAATGCACTTCTCTGCTTGGCTCTCGGCGTAGGATGTACGACTTCATGCTGGAGGTGGTGGAGGAAGAGGAGGAGGATGAAGTGGAAGAGGGGTTGGAGGCTGATGGAGAGGGCGAGATAGAGATGGGCATCGAGATGGCAATGGAGATGGACCCACCAGCAGTGGGACAGGCACGTGCTCCCCATCCACTGCCCGCAGTTGGGGGGTTCACCAGCTGCTGGGCTGGGTCTGGGGAAGGGTGGCCCCGCTGCAGGGACCCGGCACCCCATCCCCTCATCCTGGTGGCACAGCTGCCCTGAGTACCCGTGTGGTGTTGGGGAGGGGGCGATTCTTTGGGGCCGGGCAACCACCGCCTGACCCCAAGCCCAGGGGGGCTCAGCGCTGCCGGCAGAGTCCTGCTCTGCCCAGCGTGTCGCAGGGCTCTGCACACCCAGGAACCGCAGGACGCAGACCAGCCCGAAGCAGCTGCTGCCACGGAGCCCCAGCTCAGCGCGGAGAGGGGCTGCTCGGTAGCCAGACGGCCGTGCCGCTTGCGTGTCTTCCAGGGCTGGTGGAGGTGCGGGGCCTGGTGTTGAGGGAGCTGAGAAGGAGAGGAAGATTTGTTTCTTGTTGTTTCTTCTTTCTTGTGTTGTTTTTCTGTAAATAAATAGATTTGTTGATGCTCTGTTGGCCCCAGGCTGTCTGTCTGAGCTGGGGACCGAGAGCTACCCGACTCTGCTGCTGCTCTCCTGGGTCCCGCCACTGCCTGCGCTCCCTCCATCCATCCCTCCATCCATTCTTCCCTCTGTCCATCCGTCCCTCCCTCCATCCCTGCCTCCATCCGTCTGCTGCGTGGCTCCAGCCGAGTGTGCATCCCCAGCCCTTAGCCATAGCTCCAGCCCTCAGGGCATATCCCAGGATGCCCTGCACGCCCACAGCCGGGGAGCGGGGCTGGTGGGAGCGGGCCCCCTCTGCCCCCACGAAAAGCTCCCCTGCACCCCCGGGGTTCAGGCCATGACTCGCCCGTGGCCAGGCTGTCCCAGGGCCCAGCGCTGCAGGGAGCAGCTGCACCCGGCCTCCGGCTGGGTCCTGCTGCCCAAACCAAGCCTCCCCCCTTCCTCCCTCCCTCCCTCCCTCCCTCCCTGCTGAGACCCTTGGTGCTTCTGGCTGGAACTGGTCCCGCCCTTGGCTTTCGTGAGTGCAGAGCCAGTACCCGGAGCTGGAGGTGTTGCGAGGATGCCAACTTCAGGCCAAATGCCATCACAGCAAAGGGGCCGGGTACCCAGGGGTGGTGTTGGGTGGCCTTGGGGAAAGCAAAGGTGCAGAAGCAGTGAGGTGGGGGGGACAAGTGCAAGGTGGAAATAAAGTGTTTGTGGAGAGAACTGGAGGAAGCCGTGTGTCCCTAGCAGTGAGCTGTGGGAAGTGGAAAGGAGTTGCAAGGACCAGCAGACAGCAATGAAGGGAAAAGCCAGGTGGGTTGGGGTGGTGGCCAGTGGCAAGGGTAAGGGGAGGGCTGAGTGCCCTGTAATATACACATTGTTTGCCCAGGTGGCTTCTTGGTCTTAGAAAACAAGGGAGCTCGCAGGCCAGCACGTGCTGTGGTTGATGGCTGGAGGAGCGATTCCTCTGCTGGAACTCCCAGGGAAGGTTTGAGATGAGTTTTTTCACAGGCTGTGGGGCACTGGCCATCGCAGAACAGCGCCTGGGATCTTCCCTGTGGGCAGGGCTGTGGCTCTGCGGCCTCCGGGCCGTGCCAACTGCTCCGGCCGGTCCCGCTGCATGGCGAGCCGGGCTGGTGCTGGATGGAGGAAAAGGGTGATGATGTCCCAGCTTTCGGCCAGGAAGCGTTTCTGAATTATTGCCCCTTAACCCTCAGCCTTCTGTGCTGCCCTCTGCTTTGCTGGTGCCACGCTCCCCTCTCTGGAAGTGCGGGTGAGGGACCAACAAGGAAAGGCGCTCTGCTGCACCTTGTACTAACAAAAAAGCAGGGACTGGTTGAGGATGTGGAGGCTGGAGGTAGACTTGGCTGTAGTGACCATGAAATGGTGGAGTTCAGGATCCTGCGTGGAGGAAGCAGGGTGACAAGTAGGATCAAAACCTTGGACCTCAGGAGGGCTAACTTTGGCCTCTTGAAGGAGCTACTGGGAGGAATCCCGTGGGCCAGGGCTCTCAAAGGCAGGGGGGTCCAAGAGTGCTGGTCGCTGTTTAAATGTCACTTCCTCCACGCTCAGGAGCGGTGCGTCCCCCTGAGAAAAGAAATCCAGCAAAGGAGGCAGGAAACCAGCATGGTTGAACAAGGAGGTTCTAGCAGAGCTCAGGTGGAAGAGAAAGGTCCGTGGAATGTGGAAAGAGGGACAGGCCACTAGGGAAGAATACAGGAATGTGGTCAGAGCACGCAGGGATGCAACGAGGAAGGCCAAGGCCCACCTGGAATTGAATGTGGCAAGGGATGTCAAAAACAACAAGAAGGGCTTCATCTACATCAGTAGCAAACGGAAGACGAGGGACAATGTGGGGCCGCTGCTGAATGAGGAGGGTGTCCTGGTGACGGAGGATGCAGAGAAGGCGGAGCTACTGAATGCCTTCTTTGCTTCAGTCTTCAGTGCCAAGGCAGGCCCTCAGGAATCCCAGGCCCCGGAGGTAAGAGAAGCAGCCTACAGAGAGGATGACTTTCCCTTGGTCGAGGAGGACTACATGAGGGATCGCTTAGGCAATCTGGACGCCCACAAATCCATGGGCCCCGATGGAATGCACCCACGAGTGCTGAGGGAGCTGGCGGATGTCATTGCTGAGCCACTCTCCATCATCTTTGAGAGGTCCTGGAGGACGGGAGAGGTGCCCGAGGACTGGAGAAAGGGCAATGTCACTCCAGTCTTCAAAAAGGGCGAGAAGGAGGACCCAGGGAACTACAGGCCGGTCAGCCTCAGCTCCATCCCGGGAAGGGTGATGGAGCAGCTCATCCTGGAGGTCATCATCAAGCAAGCGGAGGAAAAGAAGGTTATCAGGAGTAGTCAGCATGGATTCACCACGCGGAAATCATGCTTGACCAATCTGATAGCTTTTTACGATGGCATGACCGGCTGGGTAGATGAGGGGAGAGCTGTGGATGTTGTCTACCTCGACTTCAGCAAGGCTTTCGACACTGTCTCCCATAACATCCTCCTAGGGAAGCTCAGGAAGAGTGCGCTGGATGAGTGGTCAGTGAGGTGAATTGAGAACTGGCTGAATGGCTGAACTCAGAGGGTTGTCATCAGCGGCGCTGGGTCTAGTTGGAGGCCTGTAACTAGTGGTGTCCCCCCGGGGTCAGTACTGGGCCCAGTCTTGTTGAACTTCTTCATCAGTGACCTGGATGAAGAGTTAGAGTGTACCCTCAGCAAGTTTGCTGAAGACACAGAACTGGGAGGAGTGGTGGATACACCGGCAGGCTGTGCTGCCATTCAGCGAGACCTGGACAGGCTGGAAAGTTGGGCAGAGAGGAACCTGATGAGGTTCAACAAGGGCAAGGGCAGTGTCCTGCACCTGGGGAAGAACAACCCCACGCACCAGTACGGGCTTGGGGCAGACCTGCTGGAGTGCAGCTCTGTGGAGAGGGACCTGGGAGTGCTGGTGGACGACAGGCTGACCATGAGCCAGCAGTGTGCCCTGGCTGCCAAGAAGGCTAATGGCATCCTGGGATGCATTAGGAGGAGGGTGGCCAGTAGGTCGAGGGAGGTTCTCCTTCCCCTCTACACTGCCCTAGTGAGGCCCCATCTGGAGTACTGTGTCCAGTTCTGGGCTCCCCAGTTCAAGAAAGATGAGGAGAGAGTCCAGCGGAGGGCTACGAGGATGGTGAGGGGACTGGAGCATCTGTCCTCGGAGGAAAGGCTGAGGGAGCTGGGCTTGTTCAGCCTGGAGAAGGCTGAGAGGGGACCTTGTAAATGCTTATCAATATCTCAAGGGTGGGTGTCAGGAGGATGGGGCCAGACTCTTTTCAGTGGTGCCCAGCAACAGGACAAGGGGCAACGGGCACAAACTGAAGCAGAGGAAGTTCCGTCTGAACATGAGGAAGAACTTCTTTACTCTGAGCGTGACGGAGCCCTGGCACAGGCTACCCAGGGAGGTTGTGGGGTCTCCTTCTTTGCAGATATTCAAGGCCCTCCTGGACAAGTTCCTGTGCTGCCTGCTGTAGGTGACCCTGCTTTGGCAGGGGGGTTGGACTGGATGACCCACAGAGGTCCCTTCCAACCCGGAACGTTCTGTGGTTCTGTGATTCTGTGATTCTGTGATTCTGTTGCAGCCAGTGCCCGGCAACGAGCACAACAGCCCTGCTCCCCGGCTCCTGACACAGCCCTTCTGCCGGCGCAGCCCTGCTCCTCTGCTCCCAACGCGTTCTTTCTCCCTTTCTCCCGACCCAGCCTTTCTCCCCTGCTCCAGACGGTTCCTTTCTCCCAAGCCAGCCTTTCTCTCCGGCTCCCGACACATCCTTTCTCCCGACCCAGCCCTTCTCCCCTGATGCCAGCGCGTCGCTCCCCGTCTCGCCACTGCCATCTCGGTGCCGTCATGGAGCACTGGCGGAAGACGATGTTTGTGCTGCCGCAGGTACAGCCCCGCTGCGGGGAGCTTGGCTCGCCCTGTCCAGCCAGCCCTGCGAGGCCCCGGGCTGGGAGAAGCCCTTCTGGCTGCTGCTGCCCTGCTGCAATGGAGCATCCCTGCCTGGGGGGACCCATCCCTGGGCTTGTGCCGCACGGATGCTCGGCGGGAGCAGCCGGGTGCTGCCCGGAGCCTGAGCCGGTGCCTCCTCTGCCCCTTCCCAGGCTGGAGTCATCGGAGCCAAGGCTCACCGGCCCAGCATCAAGATGCTGAAAAGCCGCCTGCACCGAGTAAGGAGCTGCTGGGCGCCGAGGCGTGCGCGGCACCGGGGTGTGTGGCCGGGGCCCACGGGGCAGGGAGCGGGGCCGCTCACCCCTGCCCTCTCTGCTGCGGCAGGTCTGGAGGATGCTGCCGCTGCCGAAGCTGCTGAAGCGCATGAAGCGCAGGATCCTGCGGCTGCAGGCCATGGCCCGAGAGGACTGGTGGGTGCGGGTGGCGAGGGAGCTGCCCAGCTCCGGCCGGCTGCTGCTGGGGCCATGCCCAGGGGCCCCATGGCCCCACGGCTCTGTCTGGGCAGGGAGAGGGGCAGGGGTGCCGAGGCCCCCGTCCCATGGGTGCGCTCGGCTGGCCAGGGCAGGACCAATGCACTTCTCTGCTTGGCTCTCGGCGTAGGATGTACGACTTCATGCTGGAGGTGGTGG
Organism: Opisthocomus hoazin; assembly: GCF_030867145.1. Classification (NCBI taxonomy): domain Eukaryota; kingdom Metazoa; phylum Chordata; class Aves; order Opisthocomiformes; family Opisthocomidae; genus Opisthocomus; species Opisthocomus hoazin. The sequence goes on from NC_134414.1 coordinate 145,264,501, forward strand.
AGGAAGAGGAGGAGGATGAAGTGGAAGAGGGGTTGGAGGCTGATGGAGAGGGCGAGATAGAGATGGGCATCGAGATGGCAATGGAGATGGACCCACCAGCAGTGGGACAGGCACGTGCTCCCCATCCACTGCCCGCAGTTGGGGGGTTCACCAGCTGCTGGGCTGGGTCTGGGGAAGGGTGGCCCCGCTGCAGGGACCCGGCACCCCATCCCCTCATCCTGGTGGCACAACTGCCAGCGCTGCGCTGCCCTGAGTACCCGTGTGGTGTTGGGGAGGGGGCGATTCTTTGGGGCCGGGCAACCACCGCCTGACCCCAAGCCCAGGGGGGCTCAGCGCTGCCGGCAGAGTCCTGCTCTGCCCAGCGTGTCGCAGGGCTCTGCACACCCAGGAACCGCAGGACGCAGACCAGCCCGAAGCAGCTGCTGCCACGGAGCCCCAGCTCAGCGCGGAGAGGGGCTGCTCGGTAGCCAGACGGCCGTGCCGCTTGCGTGTCTTCCAGGGCTGGTGGAGGTGCGGGGCCTGGTGTTGAGGGAGCTGAGAAGGAGAGGAAGATTTGTTTCTTGTTGTTTCTTCTTTCTTGTGTTGTTTTTCTGTAAATAAATAGATTTGTTGATGCTCTGTTGGCCCCAGGCTGTCTCTCTGAGCTGGGGACCGAGAGCTACCCGACTCTGCTGCTGCTCTCCTGGGTCCCGCCACTGCCTGCGCTCCCTCCATCCATCCCTCCATCCATTCTTCCCTCTGTCCATCCATCCCTCCCTCCATCCCTGCCTCCATCCGTCTGCTGCGTGGCTCCAGCCGAGTGTGCATCCCCAGCCCTTAGCCATAGCTCCAGCCCTCAGGGCATATCCCAGGATCCCCTGCACGCCCACAGCCGGGGAGCGGGGCTGGTGGGAGCGGGCCCCCTCTGCCCCCACGAAAAGCTCCCCTGCACCCCCGGGGTTCAGGCCGTGACTCGCCCGTGGCCAGGCTGTCCCAGGGCCCAGCGCTGCAGGGAGCAGCTGCACCCGGCCTCCGGCTGGGTCCTGCTGCCCAAACCAAGCCTCCCCCCTTCCTCCCTCCCTCCCTCCCTCCCTCCCTGCTGAGACCCTTGGTGCTTCTGGCTGGAACTGGTCCCGCCCTTGGCTTTCGTGAGTGCAGAGCCAGTACCCGGAGCTGGAGGTGTTGCGAGGATGCCAACTTCAGGCCAAATGCCATCACAGCAAAGGGGCCGGGTACCCAGGGGTGGTGTTGGGTGGCCTTGGGGAAAGCAAAGGTGCAGAAGCAGTGAGGTGGGGGGGACAAGTGCAAGGTGGAAATAAAGTGTTTGTGGAGAGAACTGGAGGAAGCCGTGTGTCCCTAGCAGTGAGCTGTGGGAAGTGGAAAGGAGTTGCAAGGACCAGCAGACAGCAATGAAGGGAAAAGCCAGGTGGGTTGGGGTGGTGGCCAGTGGCAAGGGTAAGGGGAGGGCTGAGTGCCCTGTAATATACACATTGTTTGCCCAGGTGGCTTCTTGGTCTTAGAAAACAAGGGAGCTCGCAGGCCAGCACGTGCTGTGGTTGATGGCTGGAGGAGCGATTCCTCTGCTGGAACTCCCAGGGAAGGTTTGAGATGAGTTTTTTCACAGGCTGTGGGGCACTGGCCATCGCAGAACAGCGCCTGGGATCTTCCCTGTGGGCAGGGCTGTGGCTCTGCGGCCTCCGGGCCGTGCCAACTGCTCCGGCCGGTCCCGCTGCATGGCGAGCCGGGCTGGTGCTGGATGGAGGAAAAGGGTGATGATGTCCCAGCTTTCGGCCAGGAAGCGTTTCTGAATTATTGCCCCTTAACCCTCAGCCTTCTGTGCTGCCCTCTGCTTTGCTGGTGCCACGCTCCCCTCTCTGGAAGTGCGGGTGAGGGACCAACAAGGAAAGGCGCTCTGCTGCACCTTGTACTAACAAAAAAGCAGGGACTGGTTGAGGATGTGGAGGCTGGAGGTAGACTTGGCTGTAGTGACCATGAAATGGTGGAGTTCAGGATCCTGCGTGGAGGAAGCAGGGTGACAAGTAGGATCAAAACCTTGGACCTCAGGAGGGCTAACTTTGGCCTCTTGAAGGAGCTACTGGGAGGAATCCCGTGGGCCAGGGCTCTCAAAGGCAGGGGGGTCCAAGAGTGCTGGTCGCTGTTTAAATGTCACTTCCTCCACGCTCAGGAGCGGTGCGTCCCCCTGAGAAAAGAAATCCAGCAAAGGAGGCAGGAAACCAGCATGGTTGAACAAGGAGGTTCTAGCAGAGCTCAGGTGGAAGAGAAAGGTCCGTGGAATGTGGAAAGAGGGACAGGCCACTAGGGAAGAATACAGGAATGTGGTCAGAGCACGCAGGGATGCAACGAGGAAGGCCAAGGCCCACCTGGAATTGAATGTGGCAAGGGATGTCAAAAACAACAAGAAGGGCTTCATCTACATCAGTAGCAAACGGAAGACGAGGGACAATGTGGGGCCGCTGCTGAATGAGGAGGGTGTCCTGGTGACGGAGGATGCAGAGAAGGCGGAGCTACTGAATGCCTTCTTTGCTTCAGTCTTCAGTGCCAAGGCAGGCCCTCAGGAATCCCAGGCCCCGGAGGTAAGAGAAGCAGCCTACAGAGAGGATGACTTTCCCTTGGTCGAGGAGGACTACATGAGGGATCGCTTAGGCAATCTGGACGCCCACAAATCCATGGGCCCCGATGGAATGCACCCACGAGTGCTGAGGGAGCTGGCGGATGTCATTGCTGAGCCACTCTCCATCATCTTTGAGAGGTCCTGGAGGACGGGAGAGGTGCCCGAGGACTGGAGAAAGGGCAATGTCACTCCAGTCTTCAAAAAGGGCGAGAAGGAGGACCCAGGGAACTACAGGCCGGTCAGCCTCAGCTCCATCCCGGGAAGGGTGATGGAGCAGCTCATCCTGGAGGTCATCATCAAGCAAGCGGAGGAAAAGAAGGTTATCAGGAGTAGTCAGCATGGATTCACCACGCGGAAATCATGCTTGACCAATCTGATAGCTTTTTACGATGGCATGACCGGCTGGGTAGATGAGGGGAGAGCTGTGGATGTTGTCTACCTCGACTTCAGCAAGGCTTTCGACACTGTCTCCCATAACATCCTCCTAGGGAAGCTCAGGAAGAGTGCGCTGGATGAGTGGTCAGTGAGGTGAATTGAGAACTGGCTGAATGGCTGAACTCAGAGGGTTGTCATCAGCGGCGCTGGGTCTAGTTGGAGGCCTGTAACTAGTGGTGTCCCCCTGGGGTCAGTACTGGGCCCAGTCTTGTTGAACTTCTTCATCAGTGACCCGGATGAAGAGTTAGAGTGTACCCTCAGCAAGTTTGCTGAAGACACAGAACTGGGAGGAGTGGTGGATACACCGGCAGGCTGTGCTGCCATTCAGCGAGACCTGGACAGGCTGGAAAGTTGGGCAGAGAGGAACCTGATGAGGTTCAACAAGGGCAAGGGCAGTGTCCTGCACCTGGGGAAGAACAACCCCACGCACCAGTACGGGCTTGGGGCAGACCTGCTGGAGTGCAGCTCTGTGGAGAGGGACCTGGGAGTGCTGGTGGACGACAGGCTGACCATGAGCCAGCAGTGTGCCCTGGCTGCCAAGAAGGCTAATGGCATCCTGGGATGCATTAGGAGGAGGGTGGCCAGTAGGTCGAGGGAGGTTCTCCTTCCCCTCTACACTGCCCTAGTGAGGCCCCATCTGGAGTACTGTGTCCAGTTCTGGGCTCCCCAGTTCAAGAAAGATGAGGAGAGAGTCCAGCGGAGGGCTACGAGGATGGTGAGGGGACTGGAGCATCTGTCCTCGGAGGAAAGGCTGAGGGAGCTGGGCTTGTTCAGCCTGGAGAAGGCTGAGAGGGGACCTTATAAATGCTTATCAATATCTCAAGGGTGGGTGTCAGGAGGATGGGGCCAGACTCTTTTCAGTGGTGCCCAGCAACAGGACAAGGGGCAACGGGCACAAACTGAAGCAGAGGAAGTTCCGTCTGAACATGAGGAAGAACTTCTTTACTCTGAGCGTGACGGAGCCCTGGCACAGGCTACCCAGGGAGGTTGTGGGGTCTCCTTCTTTGCAGATATTCAAGGCCCTCCTGGACAAGTTCCTGTGCTGCCTGCTGTAGGTGACCCTGCTTTGGCAGGGGGGTTGGACTGGATGACCCACAGAGGTCCCTTCCAACCCGGAACGTTCTGTGGTTCTGTGATTCTGTGATTCTGTGATTCTGTTGCAGCCAGTGCCCGGCAACGAGCACAACAGCCCTGCTCCCCGGCTCCTGACACAGCCCTTCTGCCGGTGCAGCCCTGCTCCTCTGCTCCCAACGCGTTCTTTCTCCCTTTCTCCCGACCCAGCCTTTCTCCCCTGCTCCAGACGGTTCCTTTCTCCCAAGCCAGCCTTTCTCTCCGGCTCCCGACACATCCTTTCTCCCGACCCAGCCCTTCTCCCCTGATGCCAGCGCGTCGCTCCCCGTCTCGCCACTGCCATCTCGGTGCCGTCATGGAGCACTGGCGGAAGACGATGTTTGTGCTGCCGCAGGTACAGCCCCGCTGCGGGGAGCTTGGCTCGCCCTGTCCAGCCAGCCCTGCGAGGCCCCGGGCTGGGAGAAGCCCTTCTGGCTGCTGCTACCCTGCTGCAATGGAGCATCCCTGCCTGGGGGGACCCATCCCTGGGCTTGTGCCGCACGGATGCTCGGCGGGAGCAGCCGGGTGCTGCCCGGAGCCTGAGCCGGTGCCTCCTCTGCCCCTTCCCAGGCTGGAGTCATCGGAGCCAAGGCTCACCGGCCCAGCATCAAGATGCTGAAAAGCCGCCTGCACCGAGTAAGGAGCTGCTGGGCGCCGAGGCGTGCGCGGCACCGGGGTGTGTGGCCGGGGCCCACGGGGCAGGGAGCGGGGCCGCTCACCCCTGCCCTCTCTGCTGCGGCAGGTCTGGAGGATGCTGCCGCTGCCGAAGCTGCTGAAGCGCATGAAGCGCAGGATCCTGCGGCTGCAGGCCATGGCCCGAGAGGACTGGTGGGTGCGGGTGGCGAGGGAGCTGCCCAGCTCCGGCCGGCTGCTGCTGGGGCCATGCCCAGGGGCCCCATGGCCCCACGGCTCTGTCTGGGCAGGGAGAGGGGCAGGGGTGCCGAGGCCCCCGTCCCATGGGTGCGCTCGGCTGGCCAGGGCAGGACCAATGCACTTCTCTGCTTGGCTCTCGGCGTAGGATGTACGACTTCATGCTGGAGGTGGTGGAGGAAGAGGAGGAGGATGAAGTGGAAGAGGGGTTGGAGGCTGATGGAGAGGGCGAGATAGAGATGGGCATCGAGATGGCAATGGAGATGGACCCACCAGCAGTGGGACAGGCACGTGCTCCCCATCCACTGCCCGCAGTTGGGGGGTTCACCAGCTGCTGGGCTGGGTCTGGGGAAGGGTGGCCCCGCTGCAGGGACCCGGCACCCCATCCCCTCATCCTGGTGGCACAACTGCCAGCGCTGCGCTGCCCTGAGTACCCGTGTGGTGTTGGGGAGGGGGCGATTCTTTGGGGCCAGGCAACCACCGCCTGACCCCAAGCCCAGGGGGCTCAGCGCTGGCGGCAGAGTCCTGCTCTGCCCAGCGTGTCGCAGGGCTCTGCACACCCAGGAACCGCAGGACGCAGACCAGCCCGAAGCAGCTGCTGCCACGGAGCCCCAGCTCAGCGCGGAGAGGGGCTGCTCGGTAGCCAGACGGCCGTGCCGCTTGCGTGTCTTCCAGGGCTGGTGGAGGTGCGGGGCCTGGTGTTGAGGGAGCTGAGAAGGAGAGGAAGATTTGTTTCTTGTTGTTTCTTCTTTCTTGTGTTGTTTTTCTGTAAATAAATAGATTTGTTGATGCTCTGTTGGCCCCAGGCTGTCTGTCTGAGCTGGGGACCGAGAGCTACCCGACTCTGCTGCTGCTCTCCTGGGTCCCGCCACTGCCTGCGCTCCCTCCATCCATCCCTCCATCCATTCTTCCCTCTGTCCATCCGTCCCTCCCTCCATCCCTGCCTCCATCCGTCTGCTGCGTGGCTCCAGCCGAGTGTGCATCCCCAGCCCTTAGCCATAGCTCCAGCCCTCAGGGCATATCCCAGGATCCCCTGCACGCCCACAGCCGGGGAGCGGGGCTGGTGGGAGCGGGCCCCCTCTGCCCCCACGAAAAGCTCCCCTGCACCCCCGGGGTTCAGGCCGTGACTCGCCCGTGGCCAGGCTGTCCCAGGGCCCAGCGCTGCAGGGAGCAGCTGCACCCGGCCTCCGGCTGGGTCCTGCTGCCCAAACCAAGCCTCCCCCCTTCCTCCCTCCCTCCCTCCCTCCCTCCCTGCTGAGACCCTTGGTGCTTCTGGCTGGAACTGGTCCCGCCCTTGGCTTTCGTGAGTGCAGAGCCAGTACCCGGAGCTGGAGGTGTTGCGAGGATGCCAACTTCAGGCCAAATGCCATCACAGCAAAGGGGCCGGGTACCCAGGGGTGGTGTTGGGTGGCCTTGGGGAAAGCAAAGGTGCAGAAGCAGTGAGGTGGGGGGGACAAGTGCAAGGTGGAAATAAAGTGTTTGTGGAGAGAACTGGAGGAAGCCGTGTGTCCCTAGCAGTGAGCTGTGGGAAGTGGAAAGGAGTTGCAAGGACCAGCAGACAGCAATGAAGGGAAAAGCCAGGTGGGTTGGGGTGGTGGCCAGTGGCAAGGGTAAGGGGAGCGCTGAGTGCCCTGTAATATACACATTGTTTGCCCAGGTGGCTTCTTGGTCTTAGAAAACAAGGGAGCTCGCAGGCCAGCACGTGCTGTGGTTGATGGCTGGAGGAGCGATTCCTCTGCTGGAACTCCCAGGGAAGGTTTGAGATGAGTTTTTTCACAGGCTGTGGGGCACTGGCCATCGCAGAACAGCGCCTGGGATCTTCCCTGTGGGCAGGGCTGTGGCTCTGCGGCCTCCGGGCCGTGCCAACTGCTCCGGCCGGTCCCGCTGCATGGCGAGCCGGGCTGGTGCTGGATGGAGGAAAAGGGTGATGATGTCCCAGCTTTCGGCCAGGAAGCGTTTCTGAATTATTGCCCCTTAACCCTCAGCCTTCTGTGCTGCCCTCTGCTTTGCTGGTGCCACGCTCCCCTCTCTGGAAGTGCGGGTGAGGGACCAACAAGGAAAGGCGCTCTGCTGCACCTTGTACTAACAAAAAAGCAGGGACTGGTTGAGGATGTGGAGGCTGGAGGTAGACTTGGCTGTAGTGACCATGAAATGGTGGAGTTCAGGATCCTGCGTGGAGGAAGCAGGGTGACAAGTAGGATCAAAACCTTGGACCTCAGGAGGGCTAACTTTGGCCTCTTGAAGGAGCTACTGGGAGGAATCCCGTGGGCCAGGGCTCTCAAAGGCAGGGGGGTCCAAGAGTGCTGGTCGCTGTTTAAATGTCACTTCCTCCATGCTCAGGAGCGGTGCGTCCCCCTGAGAAAAGAAATCCAGTAAAGGAGGCAGGAAACCAGCATGGTTGAACAAGGAGGTTCTAGCAGAGCTCAGGTGGAAGAGAAAGGTCCGTGGAATGTGGAAAGAGGGACAGGCCACTAGGGAAGAATACAGGAATGTGGTCAGAGCACGCAGGGATGCAACGAGGAAGGCCAAGGCCCACCTGGAATTGAATGTGGCAAGGGATGTCAAAAACAACAAGAAGGGCTTCATCTACATCAGTAGCAAACGGAAGACGAGGGACAATGTGGGGCCGCTGCTGAATGAGGAGGGTGTCCTGGTGACGGAGGATGCAGAGAAGGCGGAGCTACTGAATGCCTTCTTTGCTTCAGTCTTCAGTGCCAAGGCAGGCCCTCAGGAATCCCAGGCCCCGGAGGTAAGAGAAGCAGCCTACAGAGAGGATGACTTTCCCTTGGTCGAGGAGGACTACATGAGGGATCGCTTAGGCAATCTGGACGCCCACAAATCCATGGGCCCCGATGGAATGCACCCACGAGTGCTGAGGGAGCTGGCGGATGTCATTGCTGAGCCACTCTCCATCATCTTTCAGAGGTCCTGGAGGACGGGAGAGGTGCCCGAGGACTGGAGAAAGGGCAATGTCACTCCAGTCTTCAAAAAGGGCGAGAAGGAGGACCCAGGGAACTACAGGCCAGTCAGCCTCAGCTCCATCCCGGGAAGGGTGATGGAGCAGCTCATCCTGGAGGTCATCATCAAGCAAGCGGAGGAAAAGAAGGTTATCAGGAGTAGTCAGCATGGATTCACCACGGGGAAATCATGCTTGACCAATCTGATAGCTTTTTACGATGGCATGACCGGCTGGGTAGATGAGGGGAGAGCTGTGGATGTTGTCTACCTCGACTTCAGCAAGGCTTTCGACACTGTCTCCCATAACATCCTCCTAGGGAAGCTCAGGAAGAGTGCGCTGGATGAGTGGTCAGTGAGGTGAATTGAGAACTGGCTGAATGGCTGAACTCAGAGGGTTGTCATCAGCGGCGCTGGGTCTAGTTGGAGGCCTGTAACTAGTGGTGTCCCCCCGGGGTCAGTACTGGGCCCAGTCTTGTTGAACTTCTTCATCAGTGACCCGGATGAAGAGTTAGAGTGTACCCTCAGCAAGTTTGCTGAAGACACAGAACTGGGAGGAGTGGTGGCTACACCGGCAGGCTGTGCTGCCATTCAGCGAGACCTGGACAGGCTGGAAAGTTGGGCAGAGAGGAACCTGATGAGGTTCAACAAGGGCAAGGGCAGTGTCCTGCACCTGGGGAAGAACAACCCCACGCACCAGTACGGGCTTGGGGCAGACCTGCTGGAGTGCAGCTCTGTGGAGAGGGACCTGGGAGTGCTGGTGGACGACAGGCTGACCATGAGCCAGCAGTGTGCCCTGGCTGCCAAGAAGGCTAATGGCATCCTGGGATGCATTAGGAGGAGGGTGGCCAGTAGGTCGAGGGAGGTTCTCCTTCCCCTCTACACTGCCCTAGTGAGGCCCCATCTGGAGTACTGTGTCCAGTTCTGGGCTCCCCAGTTCAAGAAAGATGAGGAGAGAGTCCAGCGGAGGGCTACGAGGATGGTGAGGGGACTGGAGCATCTGTCCTCGGAGGAAAGGCTGAGGGAGCTGGGCTTGTTCAGCCTGGAGAAGGCTGAGAGGGGACCTTATAAATGCTTATCAATATCTCAAGGGTGGGTGTCAGGAGGATGGGGCCAGACTCTTTTCAGTGGTGCCCAGCAACAGGACAAGGGGCAACGGGCACAAACTGAAGCAGAGGAAGTTCCGTCTGAACATGAGGAAGAACTTCTTTACTCTGAGCGTGACGGAGCCCTGGCACAGGCTACCCAGGGAGGTTGTGGGGTCTCCTTCTTTGCAGATATTCAAGGCCCTCCTGGACAAGTTCCTGTGCTGCCTGCTGTAGGTGACCCTGCTTTGGCAGGGGGGTTGGACTGGATGACCCACAGAGGTCCCTTCCAACCCGGAACGTTCTGTGGTTCTGTGATTCTGTGATTCTGTGATTCTGTTGCAGCCAGTGCCCGGCAACGAGCACAACAGCCCTGCTCCCCGGCTCCTGACACAGCCCTTCTGCCGGTGCAGCCCTGCTCCTCTGCTCCCAACGCGTTCTTTCTCCCTTTCTCCCGACCCAGCCTTTCTCCCCTGCTCCAGACGGTTCCTTTCTCCCAAGCCAGCCTTTCTCTCCGGCTCCCGACACATCCTTTCTCCCGACCCAGCCCTTCTCCCCTGATGCCAGCGCGTCGCTCCCTGTCTCGCCACTGCCATCTCGGTGCCGTCATGGAGCACTGGCGGAAGACGATGTTTGTGCTGCCGCAGGTACAGCCCCGCTGCGGGGAGCTTGGCTCGCCCTGTCCAGCCAGCCCTGCGAGGCCCCGGGCTGGGAGAAGCCCTTCTGGCTGCTGCTGCCCTGCTGCAATGGAGCATCCCTGCCTGGGGGGACCCATCCCTGGGCTTGTGCCGCACGGATGCTTGGCGGGAGCAGCCGGGTGCTGCCCGGAGCCTGAGCCGGTGCCTCCTCTGCCCCTTCCCAGGCTGGAGTCATCGGAGCCAAGGCTCACCGGCCCAGCATCAAGATGCTGAAAAGCCGCCTGCACCGAGTAAGGAGCTGCTGGGCGCCGAGGCGTGCGCGGCACCGGGGTGTGTGGCCGGGGCCCACGGGGCAGGGAGCGGGGCCGCTCACCCCTGCCCTCTCTGCTGCGGCAGGTCTGGAGGATGCTGCCGCTGCCGAAGCTGCTGAAGCGCATGAAGCGCAGGATCCTGCGGCTGCAGGCCATGGCCCGAGAGGACTGGTGGGTGCGGGTGGCGAGGGAGCTGCCCAGCTCCGGCTGGCTGCTGCTGGGGCCATGCCCAGGGGCCCCATGGCCCCACGGCTCTGTCTGGGCAGGGAGAGGGGCAGGGGTGCCGAGGCCCCCGTCCCATGGGTGCGCTCGGCTGGCCAGGGCAGGACCAATGCACTTCTCTGCTTGGCTCTCGGCGTAGGATGTACGACTTCATTCTGGAGGTGGTGGAGGAAGAGGAGGAGGATGAAGTGGAAGAGGGGTTGGAGGCTGATGGAGAGGGCGAGATAGAGATGGGCATCGAGATGGCAATGGAGATGGACCCACCAGCAGTGGGACAGGCACGTGCTCCCCATCCACTGCCCGCAGTTGGGGGGTTCACCAGCTGCTGGGCTGGGTCTGGGGAAGGGTGGCCCCGCTGCAGGGACCCGGCACCCCATCCCCTCATCCTGGTGGCACAACTGCCAGCGCTGCGCTGCCCTGAGTACCCGTGTGGTGTTGGGGAGGGGGCGATTCTTTGGGGCCGGGCAACCACCGCCTGACCCCAAGCCCAGGGGGGCTCAGCGCTGCCGGCAGAGTCCTGCTCTGCCCAGCGTGTCGCAGGGCTCTGCACACCCAGGAACCGCAGGATGCAGACCAGCCCGAAGCAGCTGCTGCCACGGAGCCCCAGCTCAGCGCGGAGAGGGGCTGCTCGGTAGCCAGACAGCCGTGCCGCTTGCGTGTCTTCCAGGGCTGGTGGAGGTGCGGGGCCTGGTGTTGAGGGAGCTGAGAAGGAGAGGAAGATTTGTTTCTTGTTGTTTCTTCTTTCTTGTGTTGTTTTTCTGTAAATAAATAGATTTGTTGATGCTCTGTTGGCCCCAGGCTGTCTCTCTGAGCTGGGGACCGAGAGCTACCCGACTCTGCTGCTGCTCTCCTGGGTCCCGCCACTGCCTGCGCTCCCTCCATCCATCCCTCCATCCATTCTTCCCTCTGTCCATCCGTCCCTCCCTCCATCCCTGCCTCCATCCGTCTGCTGCGTGGCTCCAGCCGAGTGTGCATCCCCAGCCCTTAGCCATAGCTCCAGCCCTCAGGGCATATCCCAGGATGCCCTGCACGCCCACAGCCGGGGAGCGGGGCTGGTGGGAGCGGGCCCCCTCTGCCCCCACGAAAAGCTCCCCTGCACCCCCGGGGTTCAGGCCGTGACTCGCCCGTGGCCAGGCTGTCCCAGGGCCCAGCGCTGCAGGGAGCAGCTGCACCCGGCCTCCGGCTGGGTCCTGCTGCCCAAACCAAGCCTCCCCCCTTCCTCCCTCCCTCCCTCCCTCCCTCCCTGCTGAGACCCTTGGTGCTTCTGGCTGGAACTGGTCCCGCCCTTGGCTTTCGTGAGTGCAGAGCCAGTACCCGGAGCTGGAGGTGTTGCGAGGATGCCAACTTCAGGCCAAATGCCATCACAGCAAAGGGGCCGGGTACCCAGGGGTGGTGTTGGGTGGCCTTGGGGAAAGCAAAGGTGCAGAAGCAGTGAGGTGGGGGGGACAAGTGCAAGGTGGAAATAAAGTGTTTGTGGAGAGAACTGGAGGAAGCCGTGTGTCCCTAGCAGTGAGCTGTGGGAAGTGGAAAGGAGTTGCAAGGACCAGCAGACAGCAATGAAGGGAAAAGCCAGGTGGGTTGGGGTGGTGGCCAGTGGCAAGGGTAAGGGGAGGGCTGAGTGCCCTGTAATATACACATTGTTTGCCCAGGTGGCTTCTTGGTCTTAGAAAACAAGGGAGCTCGCAGGCCAGCACGTGCTGTGGTTGATGGCTGGAGGAGCGATTCCTCTGCTGGAACTCCCAGGGAAGGTTTGAGATGAGTTTTTTCACAGGCTGTGGGGCACTGGCCATCGCAGAACAGCGCCTGGGATCTTCCCTGTGGGCAGGGCTGTGGCTCTGCGGCCTCCGGGCCGTGCCAGCTGCTCCGGCCGGTCCCGCTGCATGGCGAGCCGGGCTGGTGCTGGCTGGAGGAAAAGGGTGATGATGTCCCAGCTTTCGGCCAGGAAGCGTTTCTGAATTATTGCCCCTTAACCCTCAGCCTTCTGTGCTGCCCTCTGCTTTGCTGGTGCCACGCTCCCCTCTCTGGAAGTGCGGGTGAGGGACCAACAAGGAAAGGCGCTCTGCTGCACCTTGTACTAACAAAAAAGCAGGGACTGGTTGAGGATGTGGAGGCTGGAGGTAGACTTGGCTGTAGTGACCATGAAATGGTGGAGTTCAGGATCCTGCGTGGAGGAAGCAGGGTGACAAGTAGGATCAAAACCTTGGACCTCAGGAGGGCTAACTTTGGCCTCTTGAAGGAGCTACTGGGAGGAATCCCGTGGGCCAGGGCTCTCAAAGGCAGGGGGGTCCAAGAGTGCTGGTCGCTGTTTAAATGTCACTTCCTCCACGCTCAGGAGCGGTGCGTCCCCCTGAGAAAAGAAATCCAGTAAAGGAGGCAGGAAACCAGCATGGTTGAACAAGGAGGTTCTAGCAGAGCTCAGGTGGAAGAGAAAGGTCCGTGGAATGTGGAAAGAGGGACAGGCCACTAGGGAAGAATACAGGAATGTGGTCAGAGCACGCAGGGATGCAACGAGGAAGGCCAAGGCCCACCTGGAATTGAATGTGGCAAGGGATGTCAAAAACAACAAGAAGGGCTTCATCTACATCAGTAGCAAACGGAAGACGAGGGACAATGTGGGGCCGCTGCTGAATGAGGAGGGTGTCCTGGTGACGGAGGATGCAGAGAAGGCGGAGCTACTGAATGCCTTCTTTGCTTCAGTCTTCAGTGCCAAGGCAGGCCCTCAGGAATCCCAGGCCCCGGAGGTAAGAGAAGCAGCCTACAGAGAGGATGACTTTCCCTTGGTCGAGGAGGACTACATGAGGGATCGCTTAGGCAATCTGGACGCCCACAAATCCATGGGCCCCGATGGAATGCACCCACGAGTGCTGAGGGAGCTGGCGGATGTCATTGCTGAGCCACTCTCCATCATCTTTGAGAGGTCCTGGAGGACGGGAGAGGTGCCCGAGGACTGGAGAAAGGGCAATGTCACTCCAGTCTTCAAAAAGGGCGAGAAGGAGGACCCAGGGAACTACAGGCCGGTCAGCCTCAGCTCCATCCCGGGAAGGGTGATGGAGCAGCTCATCCTGGAGGTCATCATCAAGCAAGCGGAGGAAAAGAAGGTTATCAGGAGTAGTCAGCATGGATTCACCACGCGGAAATCATGCTTGACCAATCTGATAGCTTTTTACGATGGCATGACCGGCTGGGTAGATGAGGGGAGAGCTGTGGATGTTGTCTACCTCGACTTCAGCAAGGCTTTCGACACTGTCTCCCATAACATCCTCCTAGGGAAGCTCAGGAAGAGTGCGCTGGATGAGTGGTCAGTGAGGTGAATTGAGAACTGGCTGAATGGCTGAACTCAGAGGGTTGTCATCAGCGGCGCTGGGTCTAGTTGGAGGCCTGTAACTAGTGGTGTCCCCCCGGGGTCAGTACTGGGCCCAGTCTTGTTGAACTTCTTCATCAGTGACCTGGATGAAGAGTTAGAGTGTACCCTCAGCAAGTTTGCTGAAGACACAGAACTGGGAGGAGTGGTGGCTACACCGGCAGGCTGTGCTGCCATTCAGCGAGACCTGGACAGGCTGGAAAGTTGGGCAGAGAGGAACCTGATGAGGTTCAACAAGGGCAAGGGCAGTGTCCTGCACCTGGGGAAGAACAACCCCACGCACCAGTACGGGCTTGGGGCAGACCTGCTGGAGTGCAGCTCTGTGGAGAGGGACCTGGGAGTGCTGGTGGACGACAGGCTGACCATGAGCCAGCAGTGTGCCCTGGCTGCCAAGAAGGCTAATGGCATCCTGGGATGCATTAGGAGGAGGGTGGCCAGTAGGTCGAGGGAGGTTCTCCTTCCCCTCTACACTGCCCTAGTGAGGCCCCATCTGGAGTACTGTGTCCAGTTCTGGGCTCCCCAGTTCAAGAAAGATGAGGAGAGAGTCCAGCGGAGGGCTACGAGGATGGTGAGGGGACTGGAGCATCTGTCCTCGGAGGAAAGGCTGAGGGAGCTGGGCTTGTTCAGCCTGGAGAAGGCTGAGAGGGGACCTTGTAAATGCTTATCAATATCTCAAGGGTGGGTGTCAGGAGGATGGGGCCAGACTCTTTTCAGTGGTGCCCAGCAACAGGACAAGGGGCAACGGGCACAAACTGAAGCAGAGGAAGTTCCGTCTGAACATGAGGAAGAACTTCTTTACTCTGAGCGTGACGGAGCCCTGGCACAGGCTACCCAGGGAGGTTGTGGGGTCTCCTTCTTTGCAGATATTCAAGGCCCTCCTGGACAAGTTCCTGTGCTGCCTGCTGTAGGTGACCCTGCTTTGGCAGGGGGGTTGGACTGGATGACCCACAGAGGTCCCTTCCAACCCGGAACGTTCTGTGGTTCTGTGATTCTGTGATTCTGTGATTCTGTTGCAGCCAGTGCCCGGCAACGAGCACAACAGCCCTGCTCCCCGGCTCCTGACACAGCCCTTCTGCCGGTGCAGCCCTGCTCCTCTGCTCCCAACGCGTTCTTTCTCCCTTTCTCCCGACCCAGCCTTTCTCCCCTGCTCCAGACGGTTCCTTTCTCCCAAGCCAGCCTTTCTCTCCGGCTCCCGACACATCCTTTCTCCCGACCCAGCCCTTCTCCCCTGATGCCAGCGCGTCGCTCCCTGTCTCGCCACTGCCATCTCGGTGCCGTCATGGAGCACTGGCGGAAGACGATGTTTGTGCTGCCGCAGGTACAGCCCCGCTGCGGGGAGCTTGGCTCGCCCTGTCCAGCCAGCCCTGCGAGGCCCCGGGCTGGGAGAAGCCCTTCTGGCTGCTGCTGCCCTGCTGCAATGGAGCATCCCTGCCTGGGGGGACCCATCCCTGGGCTTGTGCCGCACGGATGCTTGGCGGGAGCAGCCGGGTGCTGCCCGGAGCCTGAGCCGGTGCCTCCTCTGCCCCTTCCCAGGCTGGAGTCATCGGAGCCAAGGCTCACCGGCCCAGCATCAAGATGCTGAAAAGCCGCCTGCACCGAGTAAGGAGCTGCTGGGCGCCGAGGCGTGCGCGGCACCGGGGTGTGTGGCCGGGGCCCACGGGGCAGGGAGCGGGGCCGCTCACCCCTGCCCTCTCTGCTGCGGCAGGTCTGGAGGATGCTGCCGCTGCCGAAGCTGCTGAAGCGCATGAAGCGCAGGATCCTGCGGCTGCAGGCCATGGCCCGAGAGGACTGGTGGGTGCGGGTGGCGAGGGAGCTGCCCAGCTCCGGCTGGCTGCTGCTGGGGCCATGCCCAGGGGCCCCATGGCCCCACGGCTCTGTCTGGGCAGGGAGAGGGGCAGGGGTGCCGAGGCCCCCGTCCCATGGGTGCGCTCGGCTGGCCAGGGCAGGACCAATGCACTTCTCTGCTTGGCTCTCGGCGTAGGATGTACGACTTCATTCTGGAGGTGGTGGAGGAAGAGGAGGAGGATGAAGTGGAAGAGGGGTTGGAGGCTGATGGAGAGGGCGAGATAGAGATGGGCATCGAGATGGCAATGGAGATGGACCCACCAGCAGTGGGACAGGCACGTGCTCCCCATCCACTGCCCGCAGTTGGGGGGTTCACCAGCTGCTGGGCTGGGTCTGGGGAAGGGTGGCCCCGCTGCAGGGACCCGGCACCCCATCCCCTCATCCTGGTGGCACAACTGCCAGCGCTGCGCTGCCCTGAGTACCCGTGTGGTGTTGGGGAGGGGGCGATTCTTTGGGGCTGGGCAACCACCGCCTGACCCCAAGCCCAGGGGGGCTCAGCGCTGCCGGCAGAGTCCTGCTCTGCCCAGCGTGTCGCAGGGCTCTGCACACCCAGGAACCGCAGGATGCAGACCAGCCCGAAGCAGCTGCTGCCACGGAGCCCCAGCTCAGCGCGGAGAGGGGCTGCTCGGTAGCCAGACGGCCGTGCCGCTTGCGTGTCTTCCAGGGCTGGTGGAGGTGCGGGGCCTGGTGTTGAGGGAGCTGAGAAGGAGAGGAAGATTTGTTTCTTGTTGTTTCTTCTTTCTTGTGTTGTTTTTCTGTAAATAAATAGATTTGTTGATGCTCTGTTGGCCCCAGGCTGTCTGTCTGAGCTGGGGACCGAGAGCTACCTGACTCTGCTGCTGCTCTCCTGGGTCCCGCCACTGCCTGCGCTCCCTCCATCCATCCCTCCATCCATTCTTCCCTCTGTCCATCCGTCCCTCCCTCCATCCCTGCCTCCATCCGTCTGCTGCGTGGCTCCAGCCGAGTGTGCATCCCCAGCCCTTAGCCATAGCTCCAGCCCTCAGGGCATATCCCAGGATGCCCTGCACGCCCACAGCCGGGGAGCGGGGCTGGTGGGAGCGGGCCCCCTCTGCCCCCACGAAAAGCTCCCCTGCACCCCCGGGGTTCAGGCCGTGACTCGCCCGTGGCCAGGCTGTCCCAGGGCCCAGCGCTGCAGGGAGCAGCTGCACCCGGCCTCCGGCTGGGTCCTGCTGCCCAAACCAAGCCTCCCCCCTTCCTCCCTCCCTCCCTCCCTCCCTCCCTGCTGAGACCCTTGGTGCTTCTGGCTGGAACTGGTCCCGCCCTTGGCTTTCGTGAGTGCAGAGCCAGTACCCGGAGCTGGAGGTGTTGCGAGGATGCCAACTTCAGGCCAAATGTCATCACAGCAAAGGGGCCGGGTACCCAGGGGTGGTGTTGGGTGGCCTTGGGGAAAGCAAAGGTGCAGAAGCAGTGAGGTGGGGGGGACAAGTGCAAGGTGGAAATAAAGTGTTTGTGGAGAGAACTGGAGGAAGCCGTGTGTCCCTAGCAGTGAGCTGTGGGAAGTGGAAAGGAGTTGCAAGGACCAGCAGACAGCAATGAAGGGAAAAGCCAGGTGGGTTGGGGTGGTGGCCAGTGGCAAGGGTAAGGGGAGGGCTGAGTGCCCTGTAATATACACATTGTTTGCCCAGGTGGCTTCTTGGTCTTAGAAAACAAGGGAGCTCGCAGGCCAGCACGTGCTGTGGTTGATGGCTGGAGGAGCGATTCCTCTGCTGGAACTCCCAGGGAAGGTTTGAGATGAGTTTTTTCACAGGCTGTGGGGCACTGGCCATCGCAGAACAGCGCCTGGGATCTTCCCTGTGGGCAGGGCTGTGGCTCTGCGGCCTCCGGGCCGTGCCAGCTGCTCCGGCCGGTCCCGCTGCATGGCGAGCCGGGCTGGTGCTGGCTGGAGGAAAAGGGTGATGATGTCCCAGCTTTCGGCCAGGAAGCGTTTCTGAATTATTGCCCCTTAACCCTCAGCCTTCTGTGCTGCCCTCTGCTTTGCTGGTGCCACGCTCCCCTCTCTGGAAGTGCGGGTGAGGGACCAACAAGGAAAGGCGCTCTGCTGCACCTTGTACTAACAAAAAAGCAGGGACTGGTTGAGGATGTGGAGGCTGGAGGTAGACTTGGCTGTAGTGACCATGAAATGGTGGAGTTCAGGATCCTGCGTGGAGGAAGCAGGGTGACAAGTAGGATCAAAACCTTGGACCTCAGGAGGGCTAACTTTGGCCTCTTGAAGGAGCTACTGGGAGGAATCCCGTGGGCCAGGGCTCTCAAAGGCAGGGGGGTCCAAGAGTGCTGGTCGCTGTTTAAATGTCACTTCCTCCACGCTCAGGAGCGGTGCGTCCCCCTGAGAAAAGAAATCCAGCAAAGGAGGCAGGAAACCAGCATGGTTGAACAAGGAGGTTCTAGCAGAGCTCAGGTGGAAGAGAAAGGTCCGTGGAATGTGGAAAGAGGGACAGGCCACTAGGGAAGAATACAGGAATGTGGTCAGAGCACGCAGGGATGCAACGAGGAAGGCCAAGGCCCACCTGGAATTGAATGTGGCAAGGGATGTCAAAAACAACAAGAAGGGCTTCATCTACATCAGTAGCAAACGGAAGACGAGGGAAAATGTGGGGCCGCTGCTGAATGAGGAGGGTGTCCTGGTGACGGAGGATGCAGAGAAGGCGGAGCTACTGAATGCCTTCTTTGCTTCAGTCTTCAGTGCCAAGGCAGGCCCTCAGGAATCCCAGGCCCCGGAGGTAAGAGAAGCAGCCTACAGAGAGGATGACTTTCCCTTGGTCGAGGAGGACTACATGAGGGATCGCTTAGGCAATCTGGACGCCCACAAATCCATGGGCCCCGATGGAATGCACCCACGAGTGCTGAGGGAGCTGGCGGATGTCATTGCTGAGCCACTCTCCATCATCTTTGAGAGGTCCTGGAGGACGGGAGAGGTGCCCGAGGACTGGAGAAAGGGCAATGTCACTCCAGTCTTCAAAAAGGGCAAGAAGGAGGACCCAGGGAACTACAGGCCGGTCAGCCTCAGCTCCATCCCGGGAAGGGTGATGGAGCAGCTCATCCTGGAGGTCATCATCAAGCAAGCGGAGGAAAAGAAGGTTATCAGGAGTAGTCAGCATGGATTCACCACGCGGAAATCATGCTTGACCAATCTGATAGCTTTTTACGATGGCATGACCGGCTGGGTAGATGAGGGGAGAGCTGTGGATGTTGTCTACCTCGACTTCAGCAAGGCTTTCGACACTGTCTCCCATAACATCCTCCTAGGGAAGCTCAGGAAGAGTGCGCTGGATGAGTGGTCAGTGAGGTGGATTGAGAACTGGCTGAATGGCTGAACTCAGAGGGTTGTCATCAGCGGCGCTGGGTCTAGTTGGAGGCCTGTAACTAGTGGTGTCCCCCCGGGGTCAGTACTGGGCCCAGTCTTGTTGAACTTCTTCATCAGTGACCTGGATGAAGAGTTAGAGTGTACCCTCAGCAAGTTTGCTGAAGACACAGAACTGGGAGGAGTGGTGGATACACCGGCAGGCTGTGCTGCCATTCAGCGAGACCTGGACAGGCTGGAAAGTTGGGCAGAGAGGAACCTGATGAGGTTCAACAAGGGCAAGGGCAGTGTCCTGCACCTGGGGAAGAACAACCCCACGCACCAGTACGGGCTTGGGGCAGACCTGCTGGAGTGCAGCTCTGTGGAGAGGGACCTGGGAGTGCTGGTGGACGACAGGCTGACCATGAGCCAGCAGTGTGCCCTGGCTGCCAAGAAGGCTAATGGCATCCTGGGATGCATTAGGAGGAGGGTGGCCAGTAGGTCGAGGGAGGTTCTCCTTCCCCTCTACACTGCCCTAGTGAGGCCCCATCTGGAGTACTGTGTCCAGTTCTGGGCTCCCCAGTTCAAGAAAGATGAGGAGAGAGTCCAGCGGAGGGCTACGAGGATGGTGAGGGGACTGGAGCATCTGTCCTCGGAGGAAAGGCTGAGGGAGCTGGGCTTGTTCAGCCTGGAGAAGGCTGAGAGGGGACCTTATAAATGCTTATCAATATCTCAAGGGTGGGTGTCAGGAGGATGGGGCCAGACTCTTTTCAGTGGTGCCCAGCAAAGGACAAGGGGCAACGGGCACAAACTGAAGCAGAGGAAGTTCCGTCTGAACATGAGGAAGAACTTCTTTACTCTGAGGGTGACGGAGCCCTGGCACAGGCTGCCCAGGGAGGTTGTGGGGTCTCCTTCTTTGCAGATATTCAAGGCCCTCCTGGACAAGTTCCTGTGCTGCCTGCTGTAGGTGACCCTGCTTTGGCAGGGGGGTTGGACTGGATGACCCACAGAGGTCCCTTCCAACCCCGAACGTTCTGTGATTCTGAGAAAGATTTCAATAATTCTTAGTTTGTTCACCTGCTCGAGACTAACAGTCTTCTGGTCATTATACTTCACTCACCTTGGGATTTCCACCCACCATGTACCTATTAACAGTATGCAATTGTAGACTTATTACGGTAACTCCTGGTTACGCTTCAAGCTGCAGAAACCAAAACACTCAGGATCACTCAGCCCGAATTTAGAGTTGTTACATGACAATGCCAAGATTACACTCCCAGTTACCAAAAGCTTTCAGAGCCAAGTCAGAGACTTCACGAGTTCCCTGTGGCTGTTTTCTCAAGCTTTCTTTTTATGTGGCTTGGAACACATCCCAACCAATTATCA
Organism: Opisthocomus hoazin; assembly: GCF_030867145.1. NCBI lineage: Eukaryota > Metazoa > Chordata > Aves > Opisthocomiformes > Opisthocomidae > Opisthocomus > Opisthocomus hoazin. The sequence goes on from NC_134414.1 coordinate 145,284,628, forward strand.
AGCTATATTATCAACCACCAATCTTTGAAACCTCTTGAGACTTCTATGTAACTTCAAATGTACATCCAGGCAGTACCTTTTGATCCACCTCCCTCCAGGCTAAGTAAATGCTCAGACCTCTGCTTAGAGAATGAAATTTTTGTCGACCAAACAATTGGATTAATAAGGTAAAACTGAAAATGTTGTGCTTCCACATACACTCCACACACAATGCAGAAGGCCCCTTCTAATCATTGAGTTTGGGGTTTTTTTCTAAGAGAGGGACCTGAATGCCTTCCAAGAATGCTTTTTGTCCAAGCTGTCCTTTGCCATAGGAGAACCAAGGTCTCCTATGCTGACAGAACAGAGCTGTTGCTTTCATCAAGATAACACTGTCGCCATTTAGTAGGAAAAAGACCATAATTTCTGACGTAAGAGAAATATTCTCAATTCCGCACTTTGGAAAAAAAGTAGAGTACATAAAAGCACAGCCATACCCATTCAGACTAAAGGTCCATCTAAACCTGGATCCTGTGGCAAACTTCAGCCATAAGCCGCTGATGAAAGACTATATGATATTTCCACCAAGCATCCTCCTGTCCCTGGCTGTTTCAGTTCGTGTTATTCCCTGAACGTGTTGCAATCTATTTAAGTCTTCTAAATACTTGTGCAGTCTTCCCTTGATGCACAAAAGTCTTACATCCACACCCTTTTTCAAGGGGTTCCACAAGTCTGTTCTCAATTTCCTGAGGAACTCATGCTGTCCAGCTCACTTTGTTTCCAGCTGGTCTCCTATTAGGTCCACTCAGTTGGAAGGGGTGGTAAACAACCTATATCTACTGACTATCTTGATACTACTGCCAGTCTCTGGGTGATATCTTGGAAACTGCGTCTTTTTCAGGGTGGAGAAGTCTAAATTACTCAGTCATTCTTCATGAAGATGCTGTGTAATAAAGTCACCACTGCTGCCTATTTTGAACCCACTCTAGTTCTGTGATGTCCCTTTTATATGAAGGAAGGGAAATACACTCATTACTCAAAAGTGTGGATGAACCATGCATTTACATGTTGGCACAGTGATGCCTTCCATGTTGGTCAACAACAAGAAGTGAGAGGAAAAGTAAAGGCTGGAAGAGTTAAGAGACCATAAGAAGCAGGACAGAGGTAGAAACAGAGCCACTGATCCCAGCTTCCAGGTTAGTACTATAAACACTACAGTAAACCAAGCAAGCCCCCCCTTAGTTTTTAGTGTTTTCATAATTCTTGAAAACACTCATGAAATAGTTCCTGAGTTTTTCTTGGAAAGAGAGCAAAAGAGCTTTGTTTCTTCTCAAGAGAAGCTGAAATGCTCGGATTGCCCCAGGTGAAATGTTTAGATAAACATGATACTTTTTCAGTTTTATCGAAGCACATGGTTTTGGAGCAAGGTGTTTTTGTTAAACGAGACTCTGAGCCCATGTGAAATTCACCTGTCTACTGAAAAATCGAATTGTATTATGGCAGCTCGGTCTATGTGGCTCTGTTTCAATAAGCCATGAATTTTGCTTCCCTAATGGGAATATTTGCTGCCCAAAGAAAGTCTCATAAGTAAGGAAAGTGCACATACAGACAACAAATTGTCCAAGCAGTCAAATTTAACACATCAAAATGAAGAAAAAAAATAAAGACCATATACCATCTTCCCTCTTATTGCTGGTTTCTAAATCTACTTCAGACTACTGGAGGTAATTTACTCCAGTTTACTGTAAAGGAACAGCTTATCAAAGACATTTCATCATATACACATGGACTAGTGACTTTCTGGCTGAGATAAATCAACCTGAAGATCCTTACAGAAGGACCACAGAAGGCAGTTTCTTGTGATCTCAGATTCCTGTGGTGTCTGTTTGAATATATTGGGCTGAATAATTTGTATATAAACACACTGAACAACTTGTATTTAAAGACTGGTGAAACAGTTGGACAAAGCCCTTTCATCCAGCCCATTAGATCCTGGCACACATTGGACAAGAGTGTGTACCTCATGATGAGTAACACATGTGTATTTGTGGAATCAGCAGTCAGCTGAGTACTCCAGGAATGTATGCCACTGAGTTGTGTTAATGAACATTATTATGTCAACTCAATTTGAAGTTTCACAGAGGCTACAGAGAATTAAAAAAGATATCTGTCTGTTGTCTGGAAGCAAGGAACAAACTAATACCAGTCACTAACACTGTGCAAGTACAAAATACACGCTGCCCCAGTCAGGCTGGTGAAGGAGCCCAGAACCAATATAGTATCACTTCTGTGATTCCCAAACAATACATTATGTTTATTTACAAAGGAGAGTTTTAAACCAAAACTCAAGTCAAGCACACTGTCATATGGAATTGGAATATGTTTAGAAAAAACTAGCTGTCAGCAGTATTTAAAATTCTGCCAATAGTCAAGAGAAAAAGTGGGACCGGCAAGCATACAGGCCCATTTAAAGAACAAACCTGGCTCTAGAAGCACTTTTAAGAAACAGAACAGGCAAAAGGATTATATATAGAAAAGTGTTTAAAGATAAGGCAAATTAAAACAGAAGGCTTAAATTATTGTCCTCATTCACAGGAAATCCACGGCAGACTCAAGAATGGAAACTAAAATTCTCCTTTTTCCCCCAGGCTTTTCCTGTAATGAGATCTCTTTTTTTTTTTTAATATATATTGTTTATGAATTGCACCAAATTTTACTACCAAGTATGTCCTAGAGAAGTGATTTATTAAACTAAAACACCTTGAAAGCTAGCACGCTGTCATGATTTCCAGTAAGTTTCAGTACATTCCTTGCATTTAAATATGCAATAATCATTACATAGTAAAATAGCAGGGACTTCAGCTTACTGTATTTAATGAAACAGACACACACACACATTCCACATTAAAATTCTTGTTACAAGTAAAATAGGAACTACCTATATTATTGAAGTTCACTGAACACTGTTTCGTATTACTTACAACATCACTAAACTAACTGCTCTGGTTGAAAGTTTCCAGGCTTGTTGTCTGCCTCAGACTGATTCTTTGTTTTAGTCAGAAATGGAAAGGAAGATGCAAGGTTTCAGCCAAAACTGTGCAATCATTATTGAAAACTTGAGCAGTCAAAAAAGACACTCATTATTCTTTTTAAGAACAGTTTGCTTACCTTTTTCCAAGGAAGAGACAAAGTTCTTAAGTTTAGAAGCAGCAGTTCCAACACAGAAATAGAACAGCTCTTTACATCAGTCTTTTATTCATCCTCTGAAAATTCACCAAATTTGGCCAGGTTTTAGCCATTTGAAAACTCACAGTTAACACAAGCTCAGAAGAGGTATGTTTCATTTTGCCAAATCAGCTTCCTAAAGACTCCCTGTCCACTAGATGATTTCCAGGTGGGGGCACATGAATGCACTGCTGCTGATGCACTAAGCTTTACTCACCTGACCTGAAGGCTCTGGATCTTTGGCAACCACTATTTTGCACCTCAAAGCCTGGTTTGATTGCTGAGTTAAATCTGATGTAAGTAGAAAGGAATGAAACCTCAGACAAACAGATGAAGGCAGGGATTGAGACTAAAGAGGAAAACACCACCTGTATATTGGGGAGTAAATTTAGAAACTAATCAGACCAGGAATGGCTCGGTAAAGAGATTCTGATTGAGACAGAGAAGACTGGGAATAGTAGTTGTGGGAGAAAATTAACAGAGTTGAAGATGGATGAAAGAAGTTGGAATTTACTAGATAAATAAACCAAGGCATAGCGTTAATTCCCAAGTATGGTCATTCATGTTCAGTAAATATTAATTCAAACTGTAACAGGTACAGATAAAGTCCTTCAGAACGAGCAAGGAAATAGAAAGTCTATTTTAAAAGGAAATAGCAAAATCTTGAATTGCTTTGGCTAGCAATAAGTTATTTTAAGGGATATGTCTGCAAATACTTTGCTATTAAGAGCTATTCAAGCTATAGCACAAACAGAAATGTGAGTGTATATACCAGCTACAAATAAATATAGGCTATAAATTATTCAGTGCTAACAGTTGGAAAGAAGAAATGCTGGAAAAGCCTTTCAAATGTAGTAGGATAAAAAACAATATACACTTAACATGAGGTTTTGATAGCTGGAGATTCACATAAGTGAGTCTGAAAGGTGTACCATTTTCTAGAGAAAAAAAAAATGTGAGGCATATTGGAATGCACAGGAATAATACTGAAAAACAGCAGAAGAAGGGACAGGTAGAGATGGAGTGGTTAGTGACCTTGTCTAACTGGCATGGCATAGTTCTGTGCTACTCATTGCAGTTTGAAAAAGTGTATTTATTTTGTGAAGCCAGAGAAAGGTGACAGGAATCAGTGAAGAGCAAGGTGAATGCTCAGATCCTCCTAAGCAAGGACTGTGGCATGCAGAGATGGAAGGTTTTTTAAGCAGGTACTCTGAAAAGAGGAAGTCTGGATTTCTGTGCTGGATTCTGCTGGCTGTAGGGCTGGGCATCCTCCTCCAGAAGTAAGACATGAAGACAAAGTAGAAGGAAAACTAAAATAGTACTTGCATGTGATGCTGGAAAGGCATGCAGCATCTTCAGAATTTTTCTGGGAAATTTCTAGGGGAAAGGCAAGAAAGTGACATCTAATTCAGACTCAGGACAATTCAATACAAAAATTCAGGACAAATCATACAAAGATGATGAGGGGACTGGAGCAACTCTACTGTGAGGAAAGGTTGAGGGAGCTGGGCTTGTTTAGCCTGAAGAGAGAAGGCTGAGAGTGGATCTTACAAATGCTTATAAATATCGTAAGGGTGAGAGTCAGGAGGATGGGGCCAGACTCTTTTCGGTGGTGCCCAGCAACAGGACAAGGGGCAACGGGCACAAACTGAAGCAGAGGAAGTTCCATCTTCACTCTGAGGGTGACAGAGCACTGGAATAGGCTGCCCAGGGAGGTTGTGGGGTCTTCTTCTCTGGAGATATTCAAAACCTACCTGTACGAGGTCCTATGCAGCCTGCTGTAGGTGACCGTGCTTTGGCGGGGGTGTTGGACTGGATGACCCACAGAGGTCCCTTCCAACCTCGAACATTCTGTGATTCTGTGATTTATTAATACCAAAGAGCTGAAAATGTAGTTGGTATCTTACAATACATAAAATCACAGAGTTGTCTCCTCTATGAAGCACTTAAAATCTGTTCTGGGCAAACAGGATCATCATTTCACTTGCAGAAGGACCCAGCCATCAAGATACCAGCAATGCATAACAGGACAAACTTTGAAGAGCGAGCCAGAGCTGTTGCACAAGAAGTAGAAGAAAACCTCAAACTGCAAAACAGTGTGGGAAAAGCAGACAATGAGCAATGAGCAATGAGCTGAAGGAGTAGAGGAGCATAAGTAACGGAGGACAGGAGGCAGGAGGCAGAGACAGCAGTGATGCAGGCAAAGAAGTAACTGTGAAGAGCCTTCAGGATGGGGACAATTAATTTGCGTTTATTGAAAGAACATAGACGCAAACAGTGAAGGGCTGCAAGTGAGCTCTAGAAATGTGTCAATAGGAATAGACTGGTTAAATGTAATCCTCCTGCCAAGGGTACTTGGCAGGAAAAAGAGTCAGAATTACATATCTATGTTTCCTTTTTAAATTACCAGCACTGTTGGTTCAAAACCTCACCCAGCCTACAGGAAATACTAAACACCTTTCCTTGAGTGTACAAACAGAGCTTAGAAGCTCTGTGTGTATATCTACAATTTTATTAAGTGGAAAGGGTCACAGCACTGATTTGGGAAAATACATCTGCTGAGAAGTGGTGTCCCTCAGGGGTCCATACTGGGACCAGTGCTGTTTAACATTTTCGTCAATGACACAGACAGCAAGATCAAGTGCACCCTCAGCAAGTCAGCAGACTATACCAAGCTGAGAGGTGCAGTTGGTACACCAGAAGGATGGAATGCCATCCAGAGGGGCCTGGACAAGCTCGAGAAGTGGGCCTGTGTGAACCTCATGAGGTTCAACAAGGCCAAGTGCAAGGTCCTGTATCTGGGTCGGGGCAACCCCCGCTATCAATACAGGCCGGGGGATGAAGGGATTAAGAGTAGCCCTGCCAAGAAGGACAGTAGACTTTTACTGCATGACGAAAGTGCAGTCAGCACAACATATCCTGCCTGTGGCGTACAGCAGTGGCTGATTTTTGAGTCCAGGTGGCTATCAGGAGGCAATGACCTAGAATGCCTCAAATGATCCTTCTCCTTCTGTTCTTGGTTTTTACTACACAGGAGAACCTTAGCTGGCTTCTGTGGTCCTAAAAAGAAAGAAGTAGCTTCTCAGGTACTTTCTCTGAGGGAACATGATCTGAGTCTTTCTCAGCACAGGTTCTGGAAAGAATAATTTGTTCCTCCTTTATTTTGTTTTTGGAAGCTTTTCTCAGGAGGAATTTCTGTATCAAAGTTTGTTTTTCTTGTGGCAGAGGCAGGCTGTCTTGTAATACAGATTAAAGTCTACACTGCAGAATATGTTTTAGAAACACTAGAAATTAAAAACAAACAAACAAACAAACTGCCATGCGCCTTGCTGTCAGCACAAGTCCCGCAGCCTCACAGTTATGATTCGGCCATCTGACTCCTGTGCAGTATGAGATCCAGAAGGAGAAAGAAATCCCCCACAATACCTTCTTAATCCCCACAAACCTTAAAAGACTACTCATCCAGTAGCAGGGGCTGGAGTCTTCAATGGTTAGGGAGTCAGAAATGCGGAGACAGGTCATCATGATGGTTCATAGATGCATGTATTCTAAGAAGAGCTGTCTTTGCTGCAAGTTTTTCTATTTACTTTTAGGCAGGCAGGGAGAACTGTGATAGTTTACATCCTATCTAATCAGGAACCTCTTTCTGCAGGTACAGCAAATACTTGGACTGTGTAGGGCCTGAAAGCCTCTTTTCTTCTTGTACTTACCTTTTCAAGCATCGGCAATAAGCATCAGTAAGTCATTAGCAATCTAGTCAATATTCATATTCATTTTTTCCAAATGTTTGGTTGTGATCTTGAGCTTTTTTGTATACACAGTTTTTTGATTCAGATGATTGTGTCCTATGACCCATCCTAGCTCATCAGCAGTATTACTGATGCACAGGGGGCTGCTCTGAAAAGTATATTCAGTGGATCTTCAAGGATCCTGCAGGATCTATAATAATGAATCATTGCTTAATGAACAGCTTATGGAAGGGATCAGACAGAGGCAGCCCAGAACTACTCTGACTATTGGAAAGTTCACAGCACACTAATTGTTAAGTCAAAGGAAACACAACAATGTTATCTAAAACACACAAAGGGGCATTAACTGATACGGATAATGGCAAATAGACTATACAAACAGTCTTAAGAAGATGTTATTAAAAGCCAGCACTCCTACCTAGCCAATGAAAACTGAGATACGATGTTGTTTGCCATTCCCTTTTAATTGGACTGTAATGGAAACTACTTATTTCCCTATTCTTTCCCTCAACAGCAATAACAGAGGTTTCACCAAGGCAAAACAGCTTAGAAATAAAGCTAGTAGTCACAGTGTAGTGGTCATTGTTCAGCTGAACCCACACATCTGGGTGCTCATAAGCACTGCCTGCCCCGCAACCCAACATGGATGGCAAGAGAAAATGAGCAGCAAGATGCCCAACGCTTCCATTCCAGGCTGCTGGAAGGAGTAGCTGTTCCCATTTAGTGGTAAGGTTTTCTTGCATGCTCTGCCTTCTCTAAACACTTTGAAAAGCAGTATTCTGATGCTAACATCTTGTTTGTCCTCACTTTTGTCTTCTTGCCATTAGAGGAAATTCTTTGCATCCCCCCTCCCCCCCATCATATTTGCCCTGGGAGAAATGTATGCATTGTAGGAATCAGGTAGAATTTGGACCCAGCTGTGTTAGATAAAGTAAAGGAGAAAGAGAGAGAGATAGAGGGAAAGACATTTCTGTTCCACAGACTTTGAAGAATTTTATAACATTTTCTCCAACAACCATAGCAAGAGAAGAAATTCAATCCTTTGCCACTGCTTCTGGAAAATAGCAATGAAGCAAGGGAAACTGTTTGCTGATTTCCCCTGTCTTTTATGTCCTTTCTGTGAAACTTTGCTCCCCAGGGTGCAGGTCACATTTACATAAGATATAAAACCCTTCAATTAATTACCATCTCATAAGTAACTCTCAATACCATCGACTGGAAAAAAGCAGATGTACAAGTCCCAAGAGAAAAGAGAATGTTTCCAGAAACTGGAAAAAATTCTCATTCAAAGTTTAACATAGAAGCCTACCTCTGTTCATTGTCATTCATCCTCTAGAGCAAATATAAAGAGCATTAGTCATTTCTTACAGTGACACAAGTATGAATTGACTGACATTAGTAGAGCTACTTCTGGTGTAAGATTCGAATCAAATCCAGTCTATGCTCATGAATTATAATAAAGTTCTCACTATTTTAGAGTAGGACATAACTATAGCGTACCAACTGTCGTCTGTGATGTGCGAATTTTAACAATGGGTATTTACATAAATGCAGTTCTGCCTCCCATTTTATGACTGACAAACAGTAACAGTAAGAGATTAATTTCCTCTTCTCTCACCCAGAAGTCAATTGCTACAGGAAAAAGAAATGGAGCCATGCAGAGAACAAAAAGTTTGGGGTTTGCTAATGGTTTGTTGTTGTTTTTTTAAAAGAAGCTAGAACAAAATGCAGTTGCTGTTCCATTCAGTTAATGGATTTTTATTAATAAAATGCTGCTGATGCTGCTGGAACCTTGCTTCTGTTATTGAGATGAGTCCTTCCAGCTTCCAACTGTGCTGGTGTTTTCTCTTGGGAAGGGATATGGTCTGCAAGAGTTCCATTAGCCTAAAAGAGAAACATCTGTTTGAAGTATGGAGCAATCTATTGGCCGAGCTTAGCAGTAGGTTAACTGCAGCTGGTCAACTCTGCCCTATATTGCGTGCGTCATGGAGACCAAAATGAATTAACATTTACTGATTTTTAGTGAATTCTTAAAAGGAGATATGATTCAGATTAAAAAGATGATTGTGTTGGCCATTTTCCTTTAATATAGCATTGAGTTACAAGAGTATGTTTTCCAGAAAGACAATACTGTTGAACTATGAACAAGGAACAGGCAAGTTGTTATTGCTTTTTTCACTAGACGTGGAATTCTGAGTGACTGCATCCAAAACCAGGCTAGAAAATTACCAGGGTGGGACTACTTGAACGTTGTTTTGGCTCTAAAGCATGCCGGTGGCCACTAGTTGTACATTGAAAAATAACATTGCCAGTAAATCAACAAAATTCTGTTCACGTAATTTGGAATTGCCTCCACTTCATGAGGTGCTTAATAGGTTCTGTTCCACATAAAAAAACCTATGGCACAGTCACTGCTTCCTATGAAACATGAGTCAGACGTAAATGTATTTTTTCAAGGAGATTCTTTCTAACTTAATTGTAGAGGTAACCCTTAAAGTACTAGCTACATAGATCCGCAATTTTTTGTTCCATAATTCATAATTCACAAATGCGTTATTCAATTTTATAACAGTGAAACATTGCAAAAAAAAAAAAGCTCTGTAAAAAAAGGGCTCAATTCATTTCTCTGTTACACAGCTTTAACTCCATCAGTTATACCAGTGTATACAACCCAGACTGGTAAATCTGATGTTGCCTGCTCAGCTCAAGTTGTTTTAACATAACTAATTGGCAAATCTTAACAGTCATGATTATGTCTGTGGTATGTTGATAATATAGGTTGTTTTAATAAGATAAAAAAGAGTGGAGAGACAAAAAAAAATCTTGTATCTGCAAGTTTGCTCTGCACTGGTTATCTGTGTGGCTCATGCTGCAACCCGTACAGAGGCATATTTGTTTTGCTACATATGTATGCTTTTATAAGGTGTTTCGGGATCCATTGGTATGGAAAAAATATTACTACCTGCGTGGCTTTTTTCCAAAACTTACATGAGAAAGAAATTTCTTCTTGAGAGTAAATGTGAATTTCCATATACTGCCATTAAAATCGTGATTTTGTTTATATAGATCTCCAAGGACTTTCTCACTGCTTCCTCCCTGTGGATGTAATAGCAGCATGTTATCTCAGGCCTGCCATGCACAACTTTCATGCCCAAATCAGTCTTCCCTAATTCTGTGTCAAATGACACGAAGAATGTAGTACTAAAACCAAGTTCCCTCTTCTTTTCACCCTGTAAACATTACAGGCCCACTAAGAACAGCAACAGGAGTATAATAAACTAGGAATGCAAATACATACACATTTTACAGAAGGAAGTTTTATACACAGAAAATGCAATCAAAATAACCTGTTATAAAAAGACACTTTGTGAGTCATTCCAAGAGACAAGAAAAGCTCTCTGATCAGTGGTGGAAGGAAGGATCAGCACTTGCATTCTTATTTTGCTTGTTACTAGTGGTGTCAGGAAGAAAAAGTACCACTGTAACGTTGCTTTTAAGATTCATTTTAGTCTATGTAATTTTCTTAAATACTACTTCTACCAGATTGAGAGTGCTAACATTCTGCTCTAAACTCAGTACTTGGATGGCTTAGTGCCAAACCCTCAGAGAGTTATCAGTTTGTATGTCAGACTACAAGATATGCTTTATAGTCTTCAATTTCAGAACCTCAGGTAAAGCTGTTTTGGATTATATTTCAGGTTCCAGTGCATTTGGTCAGGTTTGTCATCATCGTATTATATATGTTTTAGACCCATTTTCTCCTCGGATTCTATCTCTCCTTAAAATATTTTGTCTTTCTTTTATTCTGTCAAGGATACAAATGGTTCCAATTAATATCTGCTTTAGTTTATCTTAATAAAGCCAGTATACTGCTGTTGAGGAGTTTGCTAACAAACCTATCCTGTCACTGTGAGGCCCTTGTCCATCTCTTACCACACTCAAAGCTTCAAACTATGACATAGCTGTATTGGATGATAAACATCCTTGTATTTTCTCTGAATTTGTGAATGATTCAAGGCACAAGCTTTAATAACTCTGTTCTTTAGCCTGTATCAGGAGACTGGTAGTATTTCTAAAAAGGATAGTTAACCGTAAGCTAAGAATGAAAAAAAAAACCAAAAAACCCACAGTAGAACTAGCATGTTTTAATAAAGAAATATGATTTTTGCTAAACATTATCTTGGTACAATGAGACATTATGTACTATCCAGCTGAAAGAAGCAACCGCTGTTCTGTAACAAGGGTAACCCTGATAACAGTGAAAACCTTTGGAAGAAAATTTCCATAGAGTAATGTGGTATATAAGTTTGGAGTTTGGTTGCCTTTTTCCTTCTCTTCTTGTACAACTCAGTCCAACCCATCCAATCCAGTGGGTGTCAGAGAGGAGACTCTCACAGACTACAATAATAAATGGTTTACCCCTCTAGGGACTCCAGCAATAATGGCCTAATAGTTTTTGCTCAGCATGCATGTAAGCAAATTCTGGCTGACAATTCAGATGTTGCCAAAGTGAAAAGTGAGGAAAGGAGTCTGTCAAATTCAGTTGGGCTTTTTTTTTTTTTAAACTCCTGAGAATAATGAAGAGGACATCAAAAGCTACTTTTTAAAAATCTCAACACAGCTCCAAGATTTGGCTCAGTAGAACAGTTTTCATTCCTAAAGTCAGGCTTTCTGTTTGTAGTTTCAACTGTGTTTTTCTAGGCTGGATAAAGCAGAGGTGAAGAGATTTGGCCAAGTCCTCACAGAAAACTATCTGCAGGACGGAGAAGACAGGTGGTAAAACTCAACTTTTCTTCAAGAACCATTTCTCTGCTGCTAATAAAATTTTGAAAATTGGCATCATGCACCAGTCTTGATCTCATTTCCTGTTGGAAAAGCACAGGGAAATCATGCTACTAGCAAAAGTTCTTGGAAAATTAATAAAATCGTAAAACAAATAAACTTCTGAAAAACAAACTCAGAAAAATCCTAGGAAGATTAAAGAAGCATTAGTTTGCAGGAAAAAAAGTTCTGAGAACAGTAGGTGCTTTTCAGTTTAGAGGCAAATTGTTTATAACCAGAAATGGATATCATAGAGTGTTATTACTGGATGCTGGATGTTGTTCTCTTATTCATTGGATGGCATGCTCTAGCAGGCCAGTCTACACAGCAGCCAGAAAGTATCAGCACAGCATGGATCCTAGCAAACGCGAGTGTGAGTGAAGTGCAGAGTTGTTTGAGTGCTCCCAGAGACACATGCCACCTACACTGGATGAAAATCATATTGGTCTTGTGTGAAGCACCGAGACCCAAGCAAGCTTGGGAATACTGTTGCATGCTGGAGTCACCTTGACTGCAGAGTAAGTGTAGGGGTAAGAGGGTCACAGAAGTCAGCTTGATGACAATGACTTGGAGCACTTGAGAAGCAGGGTAATTGGGTCTGTTTATGAGGCCATTCGGAAGAAGTCTGTGAAAACATAAGGCACACATTGCTTGGGATAATGTTAGAAGGTGTCATTCCCCACTGAATTTTTTTCACAGCTGGTGTTGCATTAAGCTGCTTGTTTATAATCATCACAAACAGACAACAGAAAGTTTGAAAACTAATTTTAGATGTAGATGAGTACTTGTATTGCTAGCACCAGAGAGAATTGACTTTAATTTCTGTAAGGGTAAGGTCTGGCACCTAGAAATCCTGCACATAAACGGAACAGAAAATCCATGGCCTGTCAAGTCCAAAACTATTTCTTGGCAAGATACTTCACTTTCATGAAAAAAAGACCATTTTTAAAAGGTGCATTTAGCTACAAATATTTAAATGACTATCCTAATATCCAAAGGACTGAGTATTTCCGAAGCTCAGACCACTTCAATGCTATGTTTGTAATTCTAGCGCCTTAAATTTTGTGTGTTTTTTCAGTATCATAGGATTTCCTTCTGCACTAAAATTGCCTACAATTTAAAGAGATATACCTTTTCATCTTCAACTAAATATCATAAATTCCATTGGTGCACAAATATTATAAAAATGCACATAACGCAAACACAAGTAGGCAGGATACTCCCAAAATAAAACTGCTACTTCCTGATCATAAAATAGTACAAAAGCTAAAAGATAACTGTAAAATGTGGACAATGTAGTGGTAATGACAACATTCACTGCAGATTCCTCACTCACATATTGATTACCATTTGATCTCTCCAGTTGTGTCACAATTCTATTCATTTTAATTACTTGTGGGACAAAATATATAAGTGGCAGTATTTCGCCCTGAGAGTGTGAGGCAAAATACACAGAATTCAGTGGAAAGATTACAGATGACTTAAATGGACTTTGGACTGGGTCCATAGCGTGTGAGGCATATTCACCGACACCAGCCAACTTCAGTCAACTTTGTAAAGACTCTTTGAATTTAGAGGAGTTGTAGACCTAGATCTAAAAACCTTTTCTGATTAATATAAACACCTCACTGAAACACATGCCAAGAGAAGACACAAAAAAAAAACCTTGAAGAAGTTTTGAGTCTTCAGCTACCCAATGTCTGGGGAGACCTGCAAGGTTCCCAAGAGACAGCTGCTGTCAAGCAGCACAATAAAAATGTTTTACTCTAGCAATTCTGTGTGACGCATGAACCCTCTCTTTTAACAGGTGACCCCTGAAGATCAAGTAGTTCTTCTGATGTTTATTGACAGTCACTCCAGCTTCCAAATGAAAATATGGTTGTTAGGATTAGTAAGTTTACTTTGCCATAAATCTTGAGATTATAGGTGGGAGAACAATATGGCAAACAAATGTTGAAAAGGTCAAAAGCCTAAACAGTTGAAACATATATATCACTTACTTTTGCATTCACATTGTTGACACTTCAGAGGAACAGTAACTGTGTTATTGCTGTTAATGTTTGGCACAAAAATGGAGTTTCAGTTTTCCTGTGTTGTACCAATAGTTTTGTGAGAATTCACCTCCATAATTTGCACTCCAGGCATTTTCGGTTTCTTTAGTTTTGTTACTGTTTATTTTTTAAAAAGTGCAATGACTTGTCAGAAGCAAGATTATCGATTGCTCTGAAGTCCAGGGATTTTTTTCTGGGAAGCAGGAACACCTACAAAGTATTAAATTGAACAAAACAGACATTAGCATATGAGAAAAAATACAAAAATACAATAGGCACTCAGTCAAGAAAATGTGCACAGTAGATTTGCTCAAAAGAAAAATGATACTAGGATCATTTCTAGTTCAATGCAAATCCTTGTAAGCAGGCAATTAAAAGCTGGCTTAGGTATTTATGAGAAAATTCATGTGTTACTATATCCCACTATAATTTTATTTGGGAGAGGGATCACACCCCAGAAAGGTACTCTTGGCAGAGTGTTTCAGAGTTTCCTCCCTATTTGCCTCTGCAAAATATTGTTCAAATCTTCACGTAACCAACATTCATTCTGCTGTGTGAAGAAAAGCAATAAAGCAGAAAAGTGAAGATTCTTTTGTCACTCAGTTCTATCATGAGTTTGTCTCAGACAAACCTGTATTTTAGAGTCACATACTTCACAGTTAAAACGTATGTCTTGGTGTCTTCCCACAAAACACGTCACAAAGCAATCCACAAATCTGAGCTGAAAGCAGGCAATTAATAAGTTGCCTAGCCCTGGCTGTCAGCCATTTGTCCAGGTGCTTAGTGTGCCATGTCTGAGCACCCCACCAAGATTAATGTAGTCTTTCAACAGCTCTGTTCAGGAATAGGCTCATTTTCCAACTACAAATGCAGTCCCAGGAAAAGACAATTCCTCACACTGAGTCAAGAAATCTTGTCAGAGGTGAATATTGAGCATAGGTCTCTGAGCCCCAGATGCAGCACCTCAACAATCCCCTCTTGATGGCCATTTCTCTCAAACATATCCCTTTCCTCATCTCAACAGGAAGGATTCTGGAACATTCAAGAATAAAAGTAAAATAAAAATAAACAGCTGCAGTTCCTAAACAGTAAGTTCTGCAGCAGGATTAATACTACCACATACTGATGCATGGTTGTAGTGTCTTTTTTTTCCCCTGGTGCTGAGTGCTGCCACTGTCAGTTACATGGCAGGTAAACCACGGTGTAAACCACATTTTCTGTTTAGCAATGCCTTTTGTAGAAGACCGCTACAAACTGATTTTGTCTCAACATCGCTATTGCCATCTCTTGCTGGCCTCTGGAAGGAAGCCGCCACAACGACCTGCAGGAAAGCGCTCGCGCCCAGAGTAGCCCGTGGACGGGCAAAAACGGACTTGTCTAAGCGGGCAGCACGCATGGCAGGAACTGCACATATGCAGACATGCTCTGCGCATGCGCAAATGCCCGTATAAAAGGGCAGCACATGCTCCTCGGCGCCCTCTTGGTCTCCTCCTCAGTGCCTGACTGCTGGGCCCTACTCTCGCCGGGGCTCCACGCCTGCACAGAGACTGAGCCGACTGGACATCGTCGAATCCGTGGTGGTGGTAACAGATCCTCTCCCCCCCCCCCGCACTTCTTTTCCTCGCCCGCTGGGGTTTTTCCGACTTTACCCCTTTTTTTTTTTCCTGTCTCGTCTTCTCCGCCCGCCCCCCCCCCCCCCCCCCCCACGCTGCCGTCCCCGCCAGACCTCCTATTCCCAGTTCACCGAAAATAAAGTTTACAAGGTTGCATGGCATATGACTGCGTTTGCATCTTAATCTCGTCTCCTGGGATCGAATCGAAACCTCCCCAATACCGGATCGGGACACCTTTCTATTCCCATGCCTCCATCCCCTGAAAAAGTACAAAAGATCCCAAATGAAGTATCTGTTTCAAGCGCTATTGAAATAAGCATTAATTCAATTAAAACCAAGAAGTAACTGAGGAAGGTTAAAGAGTCCTAAGTAAAAAAGACTATTAGTGAACCCATACCTTCACCCGCCCCTGAGCACTCTCAGAATTGCTAGTTTAAATCTTGGAGTTCACAGAGAGCTAACAGGCAGAAGGAATTCAAACTGGTCAAGTAACAGGACACATGAAGCAATAACCGTGATGGTCAGACTCTGTTTTCTCTAAAGCCAAAATCCATTTTAATGCTAGGAATAGTACAGAAACCCTCTGAGAGAGCTGTAATTCTGTACAAGGTGATTATGTTTCTCCTAAAAGACTCAAGAAGATAGCTTGAGCAACCAAAACCTAAGATGTGGTTAGAAAAAATGGCAATGAATAGAAAGAACAATACTCAGAGCAGCTCAGTCTCATCACACATTTTCCTGAGCTGGACTTTTCAGGTACCCTTAAAGACTGCAGTTGCTGTGCTAGCTCTGCAGTACAAGAAGTTCTCTCCTGGATTTCAACTAGCAGTAGCACACCTTCGGGCAGAGCACAACTCTCCCATGTGGAGCCCTACAACTAGTCTAGGCTCCTTGTGTGACTAATAGAAAGAGATGGAGAAAGTAATCCCACCCCTAAAATACATCTCTCAAATAATATGGGCAAACTGCCCTCTGATATTATTTTTTCCTTTCCTGTGGTCTCTCGACAAGGTTGGAAACATGGACAACCAGCTTAGACTGAGGCCGAGATTTTAGATGGCCAAAGCTAAGAATGATGAAGCCAGTTCATAGCTTCTGTATTTTGGAATTGCAGAGCAGAAATTAGAAAACTTTGAAAAAATACCATCAAATTCAAACTTCCAAAGCTTAGCAGCATTTGGGTCAGGGGTTTAGTGCAGGATTTGGGCTGGCTGAGAGCACCATGAAGGAGAGAGGAATGAATAACACGGCCATGTTCAAGGCACCGGATATTTTATGGACATAACTAAGTTAAAATAAGACTTGGTAATATCTTACATTTTCCTTCTGTCAGCTAAAAAATGATCCAACTAGGACAGGTTACTGGAACTGACCTCTCATAAATCACGTAAGAAGGAACGGGCTCTTTTGTATCCTGTTAGCATATCATCACCATGTGTTCAAAGGTAACAAGAAAAATGAGAGTTCATTAATAGTTAGTTTATCTTGCTAAAAACCTTATTTCACCTTATCCAGTACCTGTGTCTATAAATGTTTGTTGGTGCATCTTATCAGATAACATTTCATTCTGTTAGTATTTTAGGTGTTAAAACTGTTTAGTGTTATAGAATGTGAATGACAAACCATTTAGCAGATAAGACATACCTGTAACTATTTTAGATTAATTAATTGTAAATCTTCATGTTTTCCTGCATTTGTTTGAAAACAACTATTCCATATAATGTACCACAATCAGAATAGCCTATCTAGTTCTTACACTCCTTTTTTCTCAGATTTTTGCTTTTTGAGAATACAAAACAAACTGTCTGCCATTTTCTTTTACTCTTTTAAAATTCAAATGAATTGATGTTCTCCTAGAAGCCCAAAATTGATAGATCTGAATTTTAATTTTGGAGTCAGTTCTAGCCTGGTGATGATAATTATGTTCACTGGGACCCACTACGCCAGAACTTCTTCAAAGATAATTTTTATATTTTTAATGACACCAAGTTGTTTTTATTAAGTTCTAAAATTGCACAACACATAAATAACAAGTTTTTAATTCTGTATGTCATTTCCAAGGATCAGAAAAAGAATATAATGTGCCTTACTGCACTTATGACCCTGCATTTCAAAGTTTTCACAGATTTTCCTGCTGAAAATATGGCACATTCCTTTTTGAAATTTTGCAGGTTTTTCAGACCAGAAATAAATAGTCAGAAAAAAGAAGCTGAAGAATTTGTATGCTCGTGAAGATCATTCTGAGTGTTTTAGGATTATTATGTTGATAATTTCTGTCTCTCATAGAATTTTTCACATCTTCCACGTATCTGGGCTTTGATACTTTGAGAAATGCAAGTATAACTACAAATGCAACTGCAGAAAATGGAGAGAAGTTAGATGTTATAACTTAGCTGCTATTCAGACAACTAAACCAATGCTTCTATAAAACCTGAGTTACAACTCTTTATACAATAGACTTATGAAGGGACTAGTTTTATTGTTCCATCTCACCTTCAGCTCAAAAACTGTCCCCGTATATCAGCAAGATGAAGACAAGAGTTTAGGAGGCTTTTTAAAATACGAGATTGGAAAAGGCCTGCTGGCGTATCACACTCCCTCCCTGCAATTACAGGCAAACACACACATAATCCCTTTTACAAACAGAAGTTTAAGTCCTCTCTTAACCAAACCAGGATTTGTACCTTGTCAGATTAGTATTTTTGCTATTCCTATTAGAAAGCTGTTCCATTACATTAATCTTCTCACTGTTACACATTGTCTTCTAATTTCCAGTTAAATTATAATTATGGCCCATGGACATTCATTTGCTTCTGTTGACATCAATGAAAGCAAGAGAAAAATGAATGCATATAACAGACTAGCTAACACACTGGTGGTTGGGACACTCCTGCTTGATAAGGCCAGGAATCTGAGTAAAAGTTATCACATTTTACACAAACACTGTAGCCTCTCGGCTAGCAACTTTTCTAGAGCAGGCATCCCCAGCTACCAGCCCCAGTTCTAGTCCCACCAAATTCTGCCTTGGACTTCAAGAACCTGTATTGTTGAAAGTTTTACTGAAGCTGGAATATTTCAGAAAAAGAAGTTGTGGTTCTGATGATGCACCACTTTCCAACACACATACAAACCATTTCAACAAATAATTCCCAACCATATTTATTACATAACTAAATTCTTAAAGGTATCTCAGAGAATAAGTGAAATAGAGTCAAGTTACTTTTTCTGAGAGATCTCCTAGCTTCCTGATTTTACTGTGGTTATATTCCCAAGTAGTAGGCAGCATTCAATGGGTTATGGCTTGCTGAGCAACTGACAGCATTTTTGTTTACACTGTTATTTTTAGCCAGTCCATATGAGCAAGTTCAGACATTGCTAACATCCTTTGATTGAAATAGACTTGGCTCCCTAAGGGGCAGGGAAACATTGGGACCATAACTGACAAATACAAGCATTAGGCAAGTGAAAATTATTTATGCAAAGAAGAGAGTACATGTTTTTTTAATAAAGAAGAGCTAGAAGATGGTGAAGACCCTATTAACTCTATACATGAGTTTTAACCAGATACTGAATTGGGTCTAACGCTGAATTTTCCTCACATCACTTTTCAACATCAAGTAGAAAAATGAGAGTATCATGGAGACACTTTGTTGGGTATCTGGAGAGAAAAACATCTGCCCTTTTTCCAGAACTGCTTACAATTTCTTTTCCCAAAAGCAAGAGTGGCCGTGGGAAGAGCTGTGACCCTGTGAGGTTAGGGCTACGTCCCAAAAGCATAGTCCAAGCCCAAAAGGCCTGGTGAGCTACTAGAGAAGCGATGGTTAATTTCTGTGGAAGTTTCTGAGGGCTGAGGATTAGTTCCTCTTTGCTAAAGGTCAGCTTTTACACAACCTATTCGCAAGGAGCTGCATTTAGTGCTATGAGCAAGCACAGCTCAAGTGCATTACAAGAACAGAGGTAGATACTCAGTGTGAACACTTTACTTTGACAACAAGCGACTTTCAACTAAACAATAAACAAAAGTTTTATGCAGTAATTGCCCTTTAAACAAGCTTACACCATGATCAGGGAACGTCAAATTTGGGAGGAAGTTTACTTTTGCAAGCTGTTGAATGTTGATAGGGTGTTTTTCTTTAAATAATAAATCTGCTGACTTTTGTGGAAGCTTTTGGAAACTATGAAACACACAATTGTTTCACTGAGGGGTTTGCTGAAAAATACCTGATGGTTATCTTTAAATTATTAGTTTAACTAAGAAGAGAGGCTGAATAGCGGTTGGATAGATATTTCGCAGGGATATACCTGGTTGTGTCTGCATCATCCACCTACACATCCCAGCTCTCCTTGAAGCCCAACAAAAAAAGCCGCTCTTGGCCTCAGTGAGCTACCTGGATAACTGCAAGGGATTTAAATGCAATGAAAAAGATACTGTGAGGAATCTCTGCAAGTATGGAGTTAAAAAAAAGGGCCTTTCCTGGTCCAAAACCCATGCAGTGAATGATAGCTTTGCCTCACCCCTAGACAAGCAATCTAGTGCTTCTTTCTAACTCCCAGCATCCCTTAAATGGTGACTGCAAGACCAGAAGTGTCTTGAGCTTTTTGTACTTTGAGGGCAGTCTCGTGTAAAGGAAAAGTGGATTCAGACTTGAGGAGGAAGGGACAGAGGATCTCAAGGGCATGTAGGACTTTTTTTTTTCCCCCTGCATGTTACAGGATTTCTCTTCAGTGTTACTGCGGAATTTTTTTCCCCTCTCAGGGATAAAATTCACCTCAGCAGAAAGAGTCAGCCAACAAAAATAATACAGCCTCTCACATCTACAGAAGTCCAAAGGGTTCAACTTTATCTTCACCTTCAATTATCCCTATTATCAATTAATCCAAAGAAATTATAATCACTAACCTACCCTTATCTGACATTATCATGTACTGAGCTTAATGTGCTTTATAAGCATGAACTTTGGCTCACAGCTGTTGTGGAAGAGGAAGCTGTTTTTATGCTCCTTCTACTGACAGAGAAGCTAAAGTGAAAAGGAAATTGTGCACCTGCTGGTCATCACCCAAAACTCCAAAGAAACACTGTCAGAGATCTCAGAAGGGAAGGACAGCACAGGTAAGAGAGTGTTTTTTGATCCCCCTCCTCAAATGTGTGCTAACAGTCTCTCTGATAAGCAGAGGAAAAGACATGCTAAAATGGATTTTTTCTATTTTTTTCCAGAGAGCAGTCAGGTTGGGAAACCACACTTTGTTCTTCTCAGCAAGAAAACCAAAATCATCATGCTCAGTACTGACTAAAGAAAAAGAGTAGAAACTTGAATTTCATTTCAGAGTTTCACCTTTTCTACGCCGATGAAGATGATGTTTAGCTGCATTGTAAATTCATAACAACATATGAGAAAACTCATTAGGCTAACCAAGCCCATGGCATTTTCTGTAGAAAACAGCATGCAAGGGACCACTTAACTATTCTCATGTCTGATCATGTTCAAGCCTCCAGCCCAACCACTGCAGGGTCATACGAGGAGGCTGGCGGTATCAGCCCAGTTCAAAAACTGCATGGAGATGCTTCAGGATTTGTAGTCTCAGGTTTTTGCCTGTTCGGTCATCACACCTATAGAATTCAGTTACATCTAAATCAGGGTGGAAAAAACTCTTCTCAAGACAAATAATCTGTTTTTTCTTGGACAATTCTTATTGGCAGTTATAAACTGAAATAAACTATTATTCCTAGTATCTTCTAATGATATTCCCAAATGGCTTTTTATGAACTTTGGTATAATTTTCAGTGTAGGCCAGCAATGAATTCAAATTAAATGCATATTCAATTTTCATTTTATAAGGTGGCCAAAACAATATATTGGAGTTCATCAAATTAGTTCCTATGAATTGACTTAAAACTTCTATAAATTGGCAGTGGTAGGAGTCAGCTGAGAAATATGAAACAGTTGAATGCTTTTGTTAAAAACATTTAACACTATATTTTTCATTTCTTTTAAACAATCATGGCTATAAGTTTCCTGCAGGAGACATTATTTCCCACACAGTACAGAAATTACCTCTGGGACTTCATTTTGCTCCAGACAAAGCACACATTCTTTTGCAGTGTGTGTGAATATCTGTGTGTGTGAGTGCTGTTTATCATGTAATAGATTACTTAGCCTCCTGCAGTTTATGAACAATAGACGGAAGTGCTCATTGCTTCACTACAATAGTAGCTTTCTGAAGTAGAGGAGTAAACCTGTTTACAATGTGAAGTAGGGGCCAGCGTTTCATTAATTCTTTTTGTCAAACCAGTACCAGAAATATTTGGGGGGCATGAGGGGGAAAGTGCTACATCATATAGGTGTCTTAATAATGAAATAAAATGATCTAAATGGTGCAGAGTTTATGGCTGAGACAACAGCTTTATTCCATACAAAGGTTATAAGATTATTTCATTATGGATGCTACAGGTGTCAGATGCAAGCCATCATTTTTTTCTACTGACTCTCACTCACAGCCACCTATGGCAAATCTCCTTATTAAAAGATGGTTTTATTTTGCTAAAGCCAGGGACTGGGTCGCAGAGTTCAATTTCTGGATCTGTCACAGGCTAAATCAGTGACCTCTGTGTGTTTATCATAACTCCATTAGTAAAATGGTGACAGTAGCATTTCTTCTGCTCTTTCTCTTTCTTTTTCAGAGTGCTAGCTCTTCCCAGTAGATTCTCCAATAGAATGGCCTTCTGTTAACACATCTAGAAATTCTGTTAAACAGCTGAGGAATGTAGGGAAGAACAGACTGTGGAGTTAGGATGAAAATCCCTGTAAATACATCTTTTCCTCCTCATCAGTTAGAACACAAAAAACCCATGCAAAACCTGGGCAAACACTGTTACTGATAAAATAACAGTGATAGTAAAAAAGGATCAGTTTCCCATGAAGAAATTACTAAAATTAAAATAATGTGCCAATTCTAATATAGTTTCAACAGAAAAAAATTTTCAAATGAAACAATGCAGTTTCTCATGGTATGGTATCTCTATTTGGCTTTTCTAAAGCAAGCATGCAGTTTGAGCTTTGTAATTTTGATTCCATTTGTGCCACCACCATTTTAAACAAATTGTATTACATACAAAACTATGTTTAAACAATGAACCATAACAGAATGTGAAAATTTTCAGATTTTTTGTCATTTTGGGAATTTCTAAAATTTTGCATTTCCCACCAGAATTTCTGTTTACTGACCAAGATTTTAGCCTAACTTTTTGCTCCATACAATGGGAAAACTCCAGAAAGTCATAATGGACTCACTAAAAATTGAGAGAAGATTAACAAAACAATACACAAAAAGTTCACAAACTTAACTGCAATATAAGTATATTGAGATGTATGCAGATTGACTAGATAACTGTCACTAATTCTTTCTGTTAAAGGACTAGAGTGGAAATTTTGGAATAGTGTAAGACTATCCTTCACTGTGAAGGTTTTTGGTAAAGAGCACAAACACGGTGCAGAGGGAAAACAACAGTTTGCAGATGCAGCTAATCATATATTAACATTGTGATTTTTTTCACGTTGGTGTGAACACTATGTTATCACTTACCCTAGTCAGATAAAAACTTTCCCAGGACATTGCTGCAACAAAGCATCACAGAAATGATGAAGGCACAGTCATAAATCCAGGCAGGGAACAACACTGTGCTCCGTTCCTATGGGCTATCACAACCAACCATCGAAACAGATGTAATGTAAACTGCAGCTCTGTCACACATGCTTTCAAGATGCAATGTTCTGGTTAAAGAAGGGTACAGATTTGTTTATTCTAAAACAGAGACAAGAACACTGACCTTGAAGATCAGATCAAGTATAAAGTGGCTTAAAATAACAAACAAAATCTATGTCATATCTACAAGATCCATTTCTCAAGTTTATACATGAAATTCACGAGCAATTCTGGAGAGGCTGAACCCTCAAAATGGTATTGAGAATCCAGATGCCAAGAAACTGCCAGAGGAAATTTGGATGCTCAGCACCTCCCAGGGCTAGTCTGATGGTGAAAAAAATCAGAACACCCCATTAGATTAAATCAAAGAGCTTAACACTAATGGTTGTATACTGTTCTATCTTGATTTTAATGGACTTATTTCTGGAGCAAGAAAGACCATCAGTTGAGGAGGGAGAGATTAGGAAACACTTAAACAATCTGGACATATACAAGTCTGTAGGACCTGATTGGATGCAGCCATGAGAGCTGGGGGACCTGGCTGATGTAGTTGCTTGATTATCTTTAAAAGGTTATGGTGGTTGAAAGCAGTTCCTGAGGAATGGAAGAAATGAAATGTCATCTCTATCCTCAACAATGGCAAGAAGGAGGATCCAAGAAACCAGAAGCTGGTCAGCCTTATCTCCATCCCTGTGATGGTGATGTAGAAAATAATCCTGGAAATCATTTTCAAACACATGAAGGATATAAATGTTATCAGCAGCAGTCAGCATGGATTTACAAAGGGGAAATCATTCCTGACCAACCTGATAGACTAGTACAATGAGGTGACTAGCTTGGTGGATGACAGGCGAGCAATGCATGGTGTTTACTTTGACTTTAGCAAGGCATTTGACACTCTCGCATAACATACCCATAGACAAAATGATGCAGTACAGATTAGATAAGTGGCAGTGAGGTGGACTGAAAACTGGCCGAAGAGCTGTACCCAGAAGAGTATAATCAGACACAGAAAGTCCAGATGGAAACCAATCACTGGTGGTGTATCTCAGGGTTGATGCTATGTGCTTACTGTTTAACCTCTTATTTAATGAGCTAAACAATGGGACAGAGTACATCTGTAGTGAGTTTTCAGATGATAAAAAAAGTAGAGGAGTGAGTGATACATGAGATGGTTGTGTTGCTGTTCACAGGGACCTGGACAGGTTGAAGAAACAGGCCAATAGGAATCTCATGAAGTTCAACACAGGAAAGTGCCAAGTCCTGCACCTGGGGAGGAAGAACTCCAGGCCCCAGTACATGGAGTGAAGAAGATTAAACCAGACTGCTTCTCAGTAGCGCCCAGTGACAGTATAAGAGGCAATGGGCACAAACTCAAACCTATGAAATTCCACCTTAATACAAGAAAATGCTTTTTTACTGTGAGGGTGATCAAATATACGAATATGTTGTCCAGAGTGGCTGTGGAGTCTCGATTCTTGGAGATACTGAAAACCTGACTGGGCATGGTCCTGGGCAACTTGCTCGAGGTGACACTGCTTGAGTAGGAGTTTGGGGTGAGATGATCTGAAGAAGTCCTTTCTAGCCTTAATGATTCTGTATCTCTATAATCCCAGATTAACTTGAATGTAAATAAATCCAGTCTCAAAAAACAAACAAAGAATCAACAACATAAAACTCAGATGATAGGGGAGAGTAGTAAAATATGCGACAGTACTTTTTGCTTCTAAATTGTCTGTTGGACCCAGGTAAGTGACGTCTAATTATTTGCTGTAAATACTTGCCTGATATTTATTTTTCTTCCTCAGCCAGCTTGGTGATCCTCCTACAGTCAGCTTCTAAGTAAAATTGTGCATCTGAATTTCATTACTGCAAATTTTAATCTCAAGCTTAAATACTAACGCAAAATAAATTTTAAATCTTGCTTCCACAGGCAGTTTGTCTAGAAACATAGGATCAGAATTAGGTTTGCATAGTCAGAGATAAAAAAAGTCTTACAGATTGTGACCAGTTGTAATCAATAAACACAGCTTGAATTCCAGCCCTTTAAGATTAAAAACACTGACGCAGAGAAAATAAAATTAATCCAAAGTAGACATGGCTTTCTATACCTTTAGGAAAGAACTCCATAGGAGCTGCTTTTATGTATTACTTACACCTTTTAAAGCTGCAGATGCATTTACTAGTTAATATCTGCTGCCATGCTAGGCACAAAGAAAATATTCTTATGCATATTATTGCACATTTTTCATACCTACAAAGTTAAGTGACTCACCCTGGCCATGCACAAAACAGTGGCAAGCCTGCACTAGGCACTCAGGAACACCTAGAGTCTAGTCTAGTAAGACACACCCATATCTTTTGAACTTCAAGAATAAATCTGCATTGTGATCACTGATTATTAAAGACTGGATTGCAATATCCATACCTGCATTGTTCTCAAATTCTTAGGTATAATCTAAGTTCAAGGCCTTTCCAAACATCTGCATTCACTACAAGGTGTACTTTGAGTTAGGCAAAATTTATCCCCATGAAGAGAAAATTCCTGTTTTCAAGATTTATGAGGCACTTACTCATTGAGAAGATCTGTGCTAACCCACTGCACAGGAGTGTATTTGACCCTTTGTGAATTCAAGGGTGTGTTACATATTACAAGTCCCAAGTGTGTGGTGGATTCAATAAAAGGCCTTATCTCTTTTGAAATCAATGGCAACACAGAGAGAGATAGACATAATTTTTAATGAGAAAAATTACTTTCTATGACATTGCAGAAAAATTGGAGAGAAGATAAATTATGCTTTTTTTCATTGGAAATTCCTTAGTATGAACATGAATGGTGTGACAAGGAGACAAGCATATGAAAAGCAGCATTACATGGCAAGTTACTGAGAATATAGATCAAGCAGTGCAAGCTCTATATCAGTCACTCCATAGCCTCTGCTTCAAGTGATACTGAAACCTGCTGTATGTTGCATATCTGCTTCACTTTTCACATAATATAAAATTCAGGGTGCAGGAAACGTGTCACAATGGCAGAAAGGAACAGTGTTCGGGGATTTCCAATTACTTTTACATAAGGCAACATAAACCCACATGCTCATCAGTTCACAAAGGAAATAAACACTAAACTTCATGCACTACTTTGTCAAAGATAGAAATAAATGACACAAGGGCACAGTAGTTTCCCAGTATAAAATGTCTGGAATGGAACTAGTAGCATTTCAAAGTTCTAATTTGTTTGCATTAGATAATTCATTAGGTAATATCAGCAATGCCAAAGTGTTGGATCACATGAGGGATTTTGAAGCAATACTGCCATTCCAAACAGTGACCATGCAGAAAGATATACACCTTCCATCTTTACAGAAGATATTCTATGATAAGACGTAAGCAACAGAAAATAACACTCTATAGATTTCTGGGTAGAAAATGTGAACTTGTAGCACTGAGTCAGAATAGTTAGCATGGAAATTCTTACTAAGACCAGTGTGGCAATCTGGGTTGTAGTCAATACACTTGTCCCATTCATTCCCAAATAGCATAGAATCTGCCTAGTGAAATAATACGCTAAAAAGATGAAGTTCTAAAAAGTAGCCCCTAATTCACTTACGACCCTTTTCATTTAAATAAAAGGAAAGTGGGAAAGTGGACATGTTTGCTTGCTCCATTTTGTGTAACTGAATATTCTGGCTGATGTATTACACAGCACAAAGAATCAGGAATTGGTTATAGTGATCTTTACAAAGAAATAAATAATTCATCAGTACCATTTATCTTGTTGCAGAGAACAGTTAATTGTACACTGAATTCTAAACCAACGCAAACCTCTATTGTTTTAAGCCATAACAAAGTGTATAAAAAACACACCACAAAGTTCAGGCAAAGACGTCAACAGAACCACAGAGGTGTTATGTGCAATAGATCTGAAAATCAGGGAGGCTGGGAGCAGAAAGCAGGACCTCATACTGCTGGCATGCTCTTTCCTGAGACCTTATTATAGTCCAACTTTTAGTGGGCATAGCAGTACAGCTGGTCAGAACTGACATAAAGTTCAAGGAAATCTGAAATATATTATAGAAATGTGATTAATATATTTTCCACAGTCAGGGCAATATTTTGAACAGATGTTGCTTCAAAACGGAAACAAATGATACTTCAGGAAGCTTCTCATGATGTTTTGCCGGTAAGTATCTAAAAAGGCAGTATAAGAATCCTTTATTTACAATGCACATTTCATCTTGCAGAACTGCAAGTGTTAGAACTACATGGATTAGATACAGTTTGCCCCACCACTAAATTTTTTCAAACCTTGAGTTCAGTTTTACTTGCTTTATTAAGTAAATCACTTGTATTTAATTTTTAACATACTTATGCTTTTACTCTGAAAGATGCCAGTGTTCCTCTAATGATGAGACTTAACAACATCTCTTAGAAGGAGATAGCTAAGTGTCCCAGTTTTACAGGTCTATAAGCTGAAATAAAGTAAAGACAGTGTCACATAACTAACCAGAAGCAGGGGCTAACTCCCGCAGACATCAAAATAGGCCCCAGGAACTAGACTTCTCAGTCTCAGTTCTAATACAATGATATTCAACTCTGGCAGTCCACAGACTATTTCTAAGGAATACAAAATAGTCACAAGTAATTAAAAAAATATGCTGCCAGTTGGTCTAAATTCTGCAGGTTTCTACCTCCACCATAATACTGAATCTTAAAAGTTGACAGGTTGAAGAAGATCAAAAAACAGTTAACTCCCTTTTGACCTTGAAACTTATCATGTTTTCAATTTTAGATCATTGATACTCATCTTCACAGAAAAGCTGAGGCTACTCTGTTGAACTATTTGAGATTAACATCCAAGTTTTGCAAAAAAAGTTTTCTTTTTAGGAGCAGATATGAAGCCAGAGATATAACTGAGGTAGCTAAAACCTTTGAGGCACAGAAAGATACATCCTTCAGAATGACTATGGTTATAGACCGGAAGAGAGATGAACACACTTCCAGATTCATTCCTGGTCGACTGGTGAAAAACACACTCATTATACAATGTAACTTGTGATTGGACGGACCTGGACTGAAGGATTCCCTATGTTTACTTTCTTGGATGAGCAGAGACAAGATCAACAGCTTACTGGGAAAGAGGGAGGGAAGGGTTGCAGTTCATTAGCAACTGTGACCACAGCTCTTGAAGACTTGTGTCTATTTAAGCTTACAGATAGTTGCACAAGCTGCACAAGTGTATTTATAAACAGGGAATACTTTTACGATATTAAGCTAAGAAACCTTGAACTTTGATCATTTACTCCTGCTTCAATATTCCATAGGTCCATACAAATGTAACACGCATCCCATTTAAGGTCCCTTTGAACCACCAAGATAGGACTGATAAGACTTGAGGAAGATTCAGGCTTCAAACATTAGCTTGGATTTCAAGAAACATTTAACTTGTTAAGAGTGTATTACCCTGTAATGAAAGGTGAGAATAGTTCATAGAAACACTCCCAAACTGGGTTTAAACCAGCTGATTCCAGTATCAATAACAATGTAGCCCTGGGAGCATAGAGCCAAGTTTCCTCAGCAGGTTGTGTAGGCTGTGCAGAGCTCTAGATTATCAGTTCCAAGATGTTTGGTCCAAAGTCAGGTAAGTCTAACTGAGGTGCCTTTCCCTCTGACTACAGTGCAGACACACTTAACAGTATAAAACAGAAAAATAACCTCTACAATTCAGCATGTTCAAAGAATCCCCAAATCCCAAGGAAGTGTACAATGGGGTCTTTCACGGTGGAGGTGTCGATGCTCTCACAGCATAGGAGCTTGTAAAAGAAAACATGCAGGTCAGAGATCAGAAAAAAATCTCCACCCATGTTAGCCTCAATGACAAATCCTCTAGCTCAAAGCCCCACTGAAATCATGTATAAATTAGATTGTTAAATTGACATTACTGTTGGACATGGTGGTCAATTATTCCCCAGATTCCCAAGGGATTAAAGTTTTCCAGTGAAATTGCTATTTCGACAAAAGAGATGTTAGATGCATCATGCCATTTAAATGCTATTGAAATTGATGCCAAGAAAAACAGTTGTGCCTGGCTGACATTGGAGATAATTTGGCAAGTTACCAAAAAGTTTTACTGTACACCCCAACTTATTGCTGTGTATACAAAGCTATCCCTTAAGCCAAAAGCTGTGTTAAACTATAACAAGTCAATACCTTATGCAGAAGGACAAAAGGTGACAAGGAAATAGAACATTTTTCAGTATTAAAGCATATGGTGAAAAACAATTTTCTACCAGAGCACAATCACTGGAATGCTTTTGTGGTAGAGAACTTTTTGTTTTGGTAATTTTTAAAGCCTGTAGGTCATCTGGAGACTGTTTCCAGCTCAGGAAGTTTTTGAGCATGTGGTTAGACCACAAAGTGATCTAAAATGCTTTAAGAAAATGTGGTTTCTTTTTCCTCCTAAATTTTTTTATGTCACATTTGTCAACAAACACATCACTGCACAAATGCCATGTGATCCCACAGCAAATTGCCTTTAGGAGTTGAGATTCTCCTGCCAAGCTCATCTAAGACTCTCCTAAATCACATACTCCTCCTGATGGACAGTGCATCCCTTATCATGAAGCTACACAATCTTCATTACCACAATGCTCTGAAACAATGTTATTAAACTGACGTTTCACGACACAAAGAAGGCAGGGCATTGTTTCATGAAGATCAAAATCCGTGAAAGACTCCTTAACTCTTCCACCAGCAGTGAGACAACCAGAATTATTTCAGAATATTTGATGCTGCAGTCAGTGAGAGAGGACTTTTTTTTGTCCCTTGACCAAAACACTTTAACTGCTTTAGGAAAGACAAGTCAGTGCATAGAGCATTATAAAGAGCAGAAAGCAAGTAAGCCTTTCCTATGTTCTCAAAACAACTTGGACTTCAAACACCTTCTACAGTCACTACCCCTGGTGAAAATCCATTTTGCTAACCTCAGCTATTCCAAAATTATGAGTAGAGCTTCAAAAAATTATGGGATTGAAAAAACGGTAAGACTTCAAGAAAAAAAATCATTGAATATTGAGGTTGTGGAAGCTGGCATTACTAGTGTGGATCTATTGCTTTCAGGCAGAGCGAAGGCAGGCAGAGTGAAGGAGTATGTGTCTCTGTTGGCCTGATCACCATCTGGTTCAGCTTCTGAAACAAACTCTTCTCCCAAATTAGCTCCTCTAATTTGAAAAAAACATTCCAAACAACTCACAGTTGAACCATAACATCTAAACTAACGGTGCTATACTTCTAAGCATAAGTAAAATTTGTTCCAAGTAACAGGGAAACAGAAAAATGTTAATTTGTGTTCACATATCTGTTTATACCTATGACGAGTTACATTGTCTGTTGCTTCTCAAAATGACTCAAACTAATGACAGATTCACATGATAAAATGTCACCTAATTCTCTCCATAATAGAAATTTGGTTAGGATGATATAAGTTACCAAACTAAGCTGTCCGTACAATCCAAATATAGAGTACTAAAATTTTGCTTATTTGAAACAAAGAGACAATAACACACCAACAATTCACAGAAACAGAAAACACAGGCACTGAGTACACAAATGTATTTTATGTCTAACCAGCTGTATAATAATTTGATGGATGCCAGATGCTGAAAAGCAAGGCAAGAGCATAACTATGCAACTTATTTGAAACAGATATATATTATTTAAATTTATGCGTGTAATAACGAAGTGATGGACTGGGTATGAGTTTCAGACCGAGTTTACTACATACACCAGAAACCATAGCCCTGTCAGTAAGCTGCCTCGCTGGTCAAAAATGAAAGGTACTGTAATATTTACTGTGAGAAAGCAAGACTTTCCCAGATCCCGTACTAGAAAAAAATCCATCTTTTTCCTTCTAAAATATCTAAGTTATAAAGAGTCCTGAAGGAGGAGCTGAACCCCTGCATTCACTCAGGACACTCTGAGAACTTTCACAGATTAATGTTCACATTGGAACTATGCAAACAAATAAAATCCATAAACCACTTCAGACCTGACAGAACTGTACGCCACAGCAACAGGTATGAGGAAGGTTGGTCAAAGATTCATTCACACTGAATGCCTAAGCTAGCAGCGATAAGGCAGGGAACAGTCAACAGGGGAACACAGAGAGCGGCAGTGGGGAAGAATTAACATCAGACCTGTGAGAAAGGAAAGGCTCCAGATTTTCCCAAGGTGACAAAACTCAGAGACACACCTCTTTTTTCCGCCATGTTCTTTGGGTACAGCATGAAGGGAAGTTACAGAAAGACCAGACTTTTCTAATATTTTATGTTTACGTGAAGTCATTTGTGCTGCAGTCTATTTGCCTATAGAATGCCTTTCTATTTGCAAAGTCCAGTAGCTTTACCAGGAAGTGAGAAAGGAAAGACAAAGATAAAAAGAGATTTTGTGCTACTTCTCCAGAGTTGGTCACTCTGTTTTTTAAACAGTTCAGAAGAAAAACATACAGAGCTAGGAGAAATCTTAAGTCTGTCTTACCTTTTGTTTCATGTAGCTATGAAAATGAGGGGTTTTTTCTTCTTTATCATATCTTATTAAATTAAATACTATCATATGACAATAAATCTAATACTACGCTTCATTTATAACTCTCCCAGTGGAACACCACGCTTTTAGCTATGCTTCCAAGCAGATACCTGCAGACTTGTCATTTCCTCAAGGGCAGCTCTCAGATGTTCCAAACCAGCTTCAACCTGTTGCACCGCATTTGGCATTGGGACAGCTACAGAAGTCATCATTCCCAGCCTCCCCTTGCCCCTCTGCCAGAGGTTACCATAATCCTCTCAACAAGGATGAGGCTGAACAGAACATGTGTTGAACTACTGGAGTCCAGGGCTTATAAAATTAAAATCACAACTTATGTTGAGAAGTCAAACAGCAAACTGCAGACACTCAGGAGACGCCACATGTCACGTTCGGATTTCCTGCCTGAAGGATTATCTGGAAGAAATTCCACAGGTACCTACTACTGGAAACCACTGCAGCCACCCCTGCGAAGCTACCACCTCAAAAATCAGCAGCTCAGGTAGACTACTCTTCATGTGGCTGAAGAGGCGAAGAACTCAAACTCAGCCCCCAGGCCTGCCTGAGATGCTGTGTAAGTATCCAAGCAGCTAGTACACACCAGGCTCTGCACCACCACCGCTGTATCGCTTGACACTGCTATGGGGTTTGACTAGTTTAAAGCAGCACCAAATACAGCAACATTACAGCGTGACAGACAGAAAACTTAAAAACACAGAGGACATACAAAGTGTAGGTCTCCTGAAAAAGGCAGAGTAGAAACTACCTATGTCACTTGGGAAGCACCAGAAATTCAAGTAACCCATAAACACACTCAGCCACTTGTCATCATGGTTCACCAGGCATGGAAAGAGTAAAGGTGCTCCTCGGCAAGTTTCCAATTGTCCAAGCATCGACTGCTACTGCTGTACAAAACACTGCAGATCTTCCCTTGTAGTGATGTCTGGAGATCAAAATCCCTCATTAACCTCTGTGTACCTTCCCCAAGAGCTGTTCAAACCATGGGTTATCAATAAAAAATAAAAAAAAAACATAGGAAATGTAGAAGTGAAAATGTAGGGAACTTTAAAAAATAAAGTCAGTTGAAATATAAAAATGAAAAACATATGGAAAAACCAGTGGTTACTCCTCATTGCTGTATTTTCTAGTTTACAGGGCTGGCTACCAAGTCTGTAGGTAGTTGCAGAATTCACCTTCAAAAGGTAAAATTTATAGCCCTCACATATAATCTAAAATATGTACATGTGTGTTTGTGTAAATATTTATAAGGTAATCTTGGTTGGGAACATAAGTCAAACATGACAAAAAAAATATAAATAAATTCTTCCATAATCCAGAACTCAATGATTTTTCCATTTTTTTACAATTGCCATTTTAGCTGGGAAACTCGTATCACCTATTCTTATCTTAATTAATGAGACTGGTTCATTAGGTACTTTGCTTTGTTCCAGTAAGTAATCTGTAGATAACTGCTAAAACCAAACCTTTTTAAAAGCAAAGCCTTTCTAGACCTAAACCTGCCTGCAGACTCACTCTGAAACTGTCACAGGTGATTCTCTGCCACAGGGTCCGAAGCCTCCTTTACAGCAGTTATCACATGAGCAGGATTACACATATTTGTTGTGTAATACACATGGTTAAGTCTTTTGTAGAATGCGCAAACTGAACATTAAACCTTCTATGAGAAGTGAAGAAAAAAGACCTCTTCTCAGATAAGAATGATGAATTAGATGGATTAGCTAAAAGGATTAGTGGCAGTCTATTATATATGCTGCTAGCCTAGTTTAAGCACTTATTCATGCTGCCTTTCCAGAAAAAAAAAATCTCTTTCCAGAAATGATCAATTTTGAGGCTATGCATAAAGTCTTCAATGGAGAGAAAAATATTTGCTTATCATGCTCCACTTTTACTGGAATTCTAGCCAGGAAATATAAGACCCACTTTAATTCAGACAGTGCACAGACTCTAACCTTACAGCGCACGACTAAACTGGCAATTTAGAAAATATAGTGTGGGGCTTGGACAGTTTTCTTTATGTTGTGGCATTTAGTCTAGTTTCATATATATGTAGTTTTCAGGAACTGTATTGTTGCAGAGTTGGATCTAGAATATAAAGCACTAGTGGCTTTTATGAGCCTGTCTGGACTATCCAAACAAAAAAATCCTTGTAGTAGGCAAATTTAAGGCCCTACTACTCATGAATTTTAATGAATGGGCCAGAATACATGTGTAACACAGCTCTGTGCTCAGTGGGCTTCATAAGTGTTTTAATGTGTTACCACTGGCTATATTCTGAGGAAAGATGGAGTGGCTGAGACATGTGCTTTAGATCAAGATGATGTGCATTTTCTTCTCACATCTACAGTAGCTTGTTCTGGCCACAGTATTGTGTGTGGAATACAGCAGACCAGGAAACCAAGATGGCCAAAAATCAATCTATATCTAGAGACTGTATTTCACAGTAATTTTTACCTTTTTTTTTTCCATACTCTTAAATTCTAACTGAGCAGTAACTGAAGAAAATATTCTTTTTGGGTGCTGCAGCCAAATGATCTTGAATGAAAACTAATGTCCCTGCACTGGATGTCCCATTCATCTATCTCTTTCAAATGCCAGGTCACTTCTTGGTCTTTGGGGTTCTTTCAAAAGTAAAGCTTCAGCAAATCAAATAAGTTAAAATCCTATTATTGTTTGTTTTGCAGGGTTTTTAAAAGTACACAAGGAAATCTTTCTGGCATCTACAAAAATACTGTTTGTTATATATCCATGAAATTGGATACCTATGAAATATTGACCCCCAACTTAAACACCTACTCTTCTACAGAAAAACGGTGTTTTCTGCCTTCCTGAGCACCTCATTGTTTCCTTCCTTCCCCTGCTCTAACTCCCCTTTCCCTAAAATGCTGTCTCGCCTATCACACATCTGGTTCTGGACTACTAAACCTGTATGCATGCACATGCATGCACACACATTTTCATTGCTCATAAAGGAATGATTTTCTTTATATGAACAGGCCAGAGAATATTAAGTGTCTCTCACAACTGACCCTGTGTCCTGACTGCTGTGGCTTTTAGAGCACGGTCACCAGCCAGACTCCGAGATCATATTGTAATTGTATGAGGCTAATGCTTTTTTATTCTTGTCTGCAGCTGACTTTCTCCCCAGCTACAGAAAATACTGTACATAAGTAAACCTGAGAAGAAAATAGGTCAAGAGCCAATGTTTTTGAAAGCAATAGGGAAGAAGCACTCTGTCAGGATTTCCATGAAGAAATAGAAATTGATACACACACAAAAAACTCTCAGTCTGTTTTTGTTCAGATTTCTCTAATATTATAGCAGAATATGCAAACTCTGCTGTATTTCCCTTTGATCTGGGCCAAACCTATTTCAAGAACACGCTTAACCCAGACCATGTATACTACAGGCTTACAGTCAGATTAATCTGAGCAGTCTGCCCTGATTCCAGCCCACTGTAACAGTCTTCAGAGACGAATGAGTGATTGAGAAACAGGCTGCTGACCAAGGGCTGGAATCCAGGCGCCCCGCATAGTGGTACCACTTGCTGGATATGGCCAGGCTATGAGCTAACCTGCCTATGACAGATACGACCTCTACAGAAAAGAAATCCCTTTTCCTTCACTTCTCTATTCACTGGGACCTCTCTTTTCTCTAGGAAGGCCAGCTACTGCTGCCAAACCAGATGCTGTCTATGAGCAGCCTAAGCATGGTGTTGCCATGACCAAGTGCAGTACAGTTTTGGCAATCCACACCCCCAGCTATGAGGGGAAGTGGTCCAGAAGGAGCTGCCAAGGCAGAGATTGCCACCCTGCTGCGGGACTCAGCTGCACACCAGACACAGCCCTGGGGTGCAGTGGTGGGACCTCTCAGGAGTTAACATCATATCTTGCTTGTGAAAGGCTCCTCCAGATCACCCTCCTCATAGATCTTTAAATATGTGTCTGTGGTCTTGATCATAAGAAGACCTGTGTATGCAGCTTGGAGGGCGTGGAAAGCTGGCCACACCCATGCAGATCCTGTGAAGGTGCGTCAAAAGCCATTTGTCCCAGAAACGGGCAAGGAGTTTCCTGAACTAGCTGCTAGTGAACTAGCTTGGGTGTGGTTAGCAAGTCAGTTGCAACATTACACGACTTAACATGAGTTCATCTACCCCTTTCAGTCAATCCTTCTTCTGCGGTTTCATCCCGTTATTAAACGGTTTTGATTGCAAATCTCCTTGTAGCCACATTTTCCTCTGAAAGCAAGGTCAGATACATATCTGATGAGTAACTTTTGCTTGCCCAATCATAGAAGTAAGCTGTCATGGTAGGAATGTGAGTAAATCAGGCTGAATATCTCAGGTGAGGGGTAGGAGCAAGGATATGTATCTTGGTAAGATAGCCATTGAACCCTAAGAACTGTATAAATTAGTCTACATGGGCCACTCTATCTCTCTGTGCAACTATCTGTCATGTTAATTATTGGTGGAAGACAAGAGAATGTATATGCAAGATGTCAGCAAAATCTATATTTTGCCTGCTATCAGGCGGGAGCAGAGTTTGAGAAAAGCTTCAGGTGATACAGGCACAGCTCCCGGGACAGACCACTCAAGGTTGCTAGGGGAATTAACTGAAAACAACGCAGGCAAAGGCACGCTAAACTTGCCTTCTTTTGGTGATTAGGTTATTTTAAATCTCTCAGGAGATTCCATTCCACTTAAATGTACCATGATAAGACACATTCAACAACACTCTGAAAGCAGCCACGTCTGGAATAACCAGTAATGCACACTTCTCGTTCTGTCCTGGTTTGAGATCTGTGATGCCTGTGACCTTCACAGGCCATGTTCTGCAGGCAGCAAAAGGAGAAACAAGGCTGAGACACAGTGAGTGGCCCTGAGCAGAAGGAGATGAGCCCTGGCACTGCTGAGAGTTCAACAGCTGGTTGTGCCGAAAGCCAGGTACAAAGAGAAGTAACTTTCCAGATGGTTACAGCTGAGGAAGAAGAAACATTGGTGGCAACCACTAGTCCTCCTTTACATGAACTTTCTAGCAGCTTGCTGGTTATGGGCGACGCAGTCCAAAGAGCTGCAAAGGGATTGACTCTGCTCTTCTGGAAAAGACTCTTTGCTGACAAGCGGTGGAATAATGCCCTGTAACACCACAGAGCTGCCACCGCTTCTGACGGTTACAAACTGGAAGCCATTTCCCTGTGACTGATTTTCTGGAGCTCAGTCTGGCTTTGTTCATGTTCCCCGAAACCGTGTCACTGGAAGCTGACCGCTAGATCCATTACAGATTGCAGCTTCTCTCAGGGGTGACAATCAATGCCCGGGAAAACCTGGTTTAGGGGAAAATTGTTCGGTATCATTTGTAAGTGAAAGTGCTGAATGCAGAGTACAGCGGCTCTAGGCAGTCAGGTAGCACAGCTACCTTCCATCCCCCCTCCCCCCCTCTTCAAAATAAGACTTTTATTTGCAATGGACTTTTCCACAACTGTAGCATAGAGGAAGAGTGGTGAAATGACACATGTAATTATAGCTATGTTTGTCTGGATACAAAACTCTGTTACAGAACAGAGAGAATAGACCCAGATTTAGCCAGAGGAAGAATGAAAAGGGGGTTTATTTTCCTTGGTCTCTGTGAAAGCACATATTAGACCCAACCTACGCTAGAAGAGCAATTTCAGGTGCATAACAGGGTTTCTGACACTGAAAGGGACTCCAGGGCATTATGAATGTACTGGGAAAGATGATGTTAAGAAGAGGAGATAACCATGATACAAACCAGCTCTTTGTCAATAAGAAATGAAAGCATGCCTGCCAGATACCTTGCTTGAGACGTCACTAAGCAGGGGACAAAGGGGTTGATGGTGAAGGCAAAACCAACAGCAGAAGATGTCTGCCTAGCAATTCTGTCCAACCACACTATGGCCTCTTGGAAACTGAAATTAACATGCCAGGGAATCATACCTCTGCTGAGGGGACCTATGCTGACAGGCCAGTTGCAGACACAGTGAAAAGCACATCAAGTTAAACACGAGACTTGAGCCAAACAACGAATTCAAGAGCCAGCACCACTGCATTCAGGTCATTGACTAAACACAATCACAAAAAAGAATCACAAAAGGCAAAGGCACACGCAGTGGTGGCTGATGTATACCTCACGCTGGTGAGCTACAGGACAGCAGTGGAAACGAAAACAAAGACAAATACAAAGCAGTGACAGCAAATATAACCCAGTCTGGGTCACTACCATCACAACCCAGAAAAAGCCCCAGCCATCTGCTGGTGTATCACAAGAGAATCATGAGAGGTGAAATGTCCAAATACCCAACAGAATGTGAGCAGCAGCTAGAAGATAAACCCAAGAAGTTATTCTTACAATGTCCACGCAAATCTGCTCATGTTGCAAATTCATCTGTTTAAAAGAAACCTGTATCCATTAATCCTATATCCCTCAGTACGCTCAGTCACAAAGGATGCCTCCAGCAAGCAGTATCAAGTAGCTTTGGTTAACTGCAAGCTTTTCTGAAGCAGGGCCATGGTAGACAATCCAATCCATATGAACCCTTAGCTAACTCAAATTTTCTTTCCACCCTGCTGAACATTCAACGTGCACTGAATTTAAGTCCTGCAATAAATCAAGGCAATTAAAAATAGTTAACAGTTGTGTTTACATGAGAACAAGAATTTTGAGATAATTATTCCGAAAGTTGGAAGTGGAACCAAGCAATCTGTCTAATTACCCTTAAACTTACTCCCACTTTTTGGAGTCAGACTGGAAAGGATTTGAGGGATTTGAATTTCAGAAAGTGTTGCTCAAATGCCTAAGCTTTAACACCAGCCTGAAAGTTCAATCTGTGTCACAAACCACTGTTAAATAATAATGATGAAATAATAATGATGGCGATAATAAAACTTTGATAGCAGCCATCTGCCCATTCCAGACAGTTGAATCATTTCCACTGCTCCCCGACAGCCAGCACTGACATGGATTTTTATGCACTATATCACAAACAGTATGTGCAGGGTCTGCAGTCGAGACCTTTCTGTAATGACGTCAAAGCAGTTGTGCAGCCAGCTTTTAAAATTGCTGCAGGCTTGTCCTAATGACATTAGGATATAACAAATGAGGAAAGGAAGATATGTGTATCAATGTTACAATAACAAGCAAGGACAGCACACTTAGCTCTGGAGGCAGCACTTAGGTTATCCTCCACAGAGCTGCTCTCCAAAGTTTGCGTCAGTGGAGGGGGTGGGGTGTGAATTCCATGATGAAGGAGCATAACTCAGCTGGAGGACTTTTTCATGTGAAGCCTGGAAAAAAAGTAAAGAAAAATGCATTGGAACTGTTACGATAAAACTTAAACAAGAAACTGTAAAGAGACTCTAGCAAGCTGTTTCAGTTGTCCACTTGCAGAGATAAGAGTCAAATATACTGTTAAGAACAGTCTATAAAGCCCAGCTAAGGAGTTTTTCTGAAGGAGAACTAAAAATCTTAAAACAAAGTAATTGAAAAAAATACTAAAAGAGCACTTGCAGATTGCTGGCAGAGATGCAGAACGAGTAGGTCTGTTTCAGCCCTGGTGATAACCAACATCCAGCCACCTCTATGGGAGACCACCTCTGCACTGGAGATTTGCTGGCACATAAAAGATGGATGTGGTAGCCAGCTTTTTCCCTAGCATCCCCTAGAAGCCTAAAAGCTGCATCTTTTCTCCGATCCACCTGGATCTGTCAGCCCTCTGGTCCATTTCTTAGCAGGGGAAAGAGACACAGCAGAGTGTGAGTCCAGTTGCAGGTTTTACAGGAGTTAATTTAAACCAGGACAGTTTTAGGAGGCTTTGATGGACAATTTTGTATTTTTAAAGTCCAAACTAATAAGTGGTTGACAGACTTCTGACCTGCTGTGACAGGTGAAAAAGCCCAGACAAACATACTGGATCTTTACCAGCACTTGTGAAATAAGGTGTAGATGAGTTCCTAGTGCAAGTGGGTGCTCTGTTCATTGCATGAAATACATTTTGGGAAATGCTGAGATTTACACTTGGTAAATACTCATATTCATGTAAATGAGACTACTACTATTTGTACAAAATATGTTAATAAACCTGTGTTATTTTCTTTAACTCTAAAATATCCTGTGATTTAGCCATTCACACTAATAGCATAAAGTAAACATTCAGAGTTTCTTTATGTCCTTATTTAGATTTTCCTTTGTATTTTCACTCTGCTTAGCAGTACTTGCAATACTCCAGATGTATGTCTCAGAATAGCTATATATTTTAGCATAATTAAATTTATATGTACTTAAAAATTAAAAAGCTAAAGTTTTATTCCCTGTACATTTACTTTTTACTCATTTTCTGGAAACCATCAAAAAGACCATAAATGGAAAACACCATTTAAGAGTTCAGTTTGGTAATATTTACAATTCTTGCTTGTAACTATATCTAACTGTATCATAAAACCACATTTTTAAAAGTATTTTTACTTACTGTGGATTGTTAGTCTTGAAAGGAGTATTCTGGGGACATTTAAAGGTTCTGGGTCTTTAGCTCTGAGGAATGAAAAAGAGAGGCATTACCGTATTTGAAGGTATGAAGTGTCCCCAGGTACTATATTTCAGTGTATGATGCCATAAGACAGGAGTTTCAGAGAGACGGGAAACTGTGAATGCTTCCCTGGGATGAATTTGGGGGGTGGGGGGGAGAGGGTGGAATCTGCCTTTTGGGGTGATTGTAGCATTGCAGGTTGGCAGGGTGCAGTGCGG
Organism: Opisthocomus hoazin; assembly: GCF_030867145.1. NCBI lineage: Eukaryota > Metazoa > Chordata > Aves > Opisthocomiformes > Opisthocomidae > Opisthocomus > Opisthocomus hoazin. The sequence continues at coordinate 145,325,121 of NC_134414.1, forward strand.
GCTGGCAGCTTCCTGGGGGCCAGGGCAGCAGGGGATCCTCGGGTCAGAAGGGAAGCCGGGGGCACTGGGGCAGCTGGTGCTGAAACGGGGTCCCGGGCCGTGGGCAGGGCAGGGGGAGCATTGGGGGGTGTGCAGGAGCAGTAAGGCCTCCCAGGGCCCTGACACAAAAACCTAAATTCTCTTTCATATCTTCAAATTTATGGAAACCAGATTTGATATTAGTTACATTGCAGAGAGATTATTCTCCCAACTGGTACAATTTGTGATCAATAAAGCGTGCATCCTCACAGCTCCGTGCAAGCGTTAACAAATACCCAACCCAAGTCAGATTGCAGCACAGCATGGTAAAACTCTGTGAAACGTAGACACGCTGCTCACCTGCCGTTTCTGAAGTCTGATCTGCATTCTTCCCTGCTGGTGTCTCTGCTGCGCTCTCGTGTGCTTCTCCTGTAGACTTTCCAATTTTACGCCCAAAATAATCATGGTTGGATTTGTTACTTTTAATGAACTATTGTGATCACCTCTGATTTGCTACATAACAACCACGCTACCTGATGGAAATGTACTGCAAAAAGACCTGCAAAAAAAATCAGAAAATAAATTAATACATCCAAAGGCACAATCTTCCCAGGATCAAAGTACTGCAAGTGTTTTCTTGTCTCCCTCTATTTTATTTATTACCAGCTGTTCTTTTTCTACAAACTCACCTCATTCGAACACTTTGCCATGCTGGTGGCAGTGTTGTATGGTAGAAGACACATAGTAAAATGTCTTCCTTCTCTTCTGCTTTTTCTCTGTTTTGCCTGGTTTTAGTCATATGATGCACTAAGACAAACAACTCTGGAAAGCCTTAAGCCTCCAGAATCTGTCATTTTTTTAAGGCAGTAAACTTAGATTGATTTCTGAGATAAACTAGAGAAATGGTAATTTTTGTGGTAAGCAATGATTCTGATGAAAGATAATTTAAAAAATCAGGTAAAGTTATAGAAGGAGACAAACACAAACTGAAAATATCCAACTTCAGGCTGAAGATTTGAATTGGTTTTAGTTCTGGTGAAAGCTTATGCCAACATAAGAAGAACTCCTCCCACAGCTGCGTGGGGCAATGAAGAACAGCTGAGGATCGACACTGTGTGTTCTTGGTGCCACTGCTACTTCAGGCCCAGGGACAGAATCACAGATGGGCATAATACGGACCAGAAAGTTTCCTGTTACAGTGTTTGTTCTGAACCTCTTCCAACCCTTTGCTGAGCTTGATAATGTATCAGAAAGGATGATCAAATGCTTCCCTGATGATACTTCTACCAAATCTCCTAAAGACAGACTCACTTAATATTGGTCTCCAAGAACAGAGATAACTCAGCCTTTGCAGTGCAGAGGACTTAGCCAGCTCCTTGGCTGGTGGACTCAACTCTTTGCTGTCCAGTTTCACAGATGTTCACACAGTGTCTCCAAAGCTCTTGCTATCCCAACCGCCACACCTTTTTTTTCAAAGTGAAGAGGGAAAGGAACTGAAGTGATTAGGAATTCTGAACGGAGGAAACAGCAGAGCATGAATATAAATACAGAAAGTGAATGGTGCCTTTGCTGCCCTAAGAAACATCAAAAAACCAGTATCACAGGTTTCAACTATTTATTGCAATCTGTATTGATGTTGCATTCATACTCCCAGTTTGTTCACACGAAATACTCTAGATTCATTGCACAAAAGCCAAAGACTGTGTCATGGGATATAACAGACTAGAAATAAAGAGTATATATCAGTTTCAATATTTCCAGAGGGGGGAAAAAAAAGGGAAAAGTAAAACAAAATTTTTCCAAGTTAGAGAGGACGATTTGGATTTTTGACTACTCAGATCTTTGAACATTCACTGTTCATATGGACACAGACTGTTCATGTGGGTCAGAGGTGGACTTAATAGCCCTTGAATCCAATGCTCACTAAAAAGAAAGTAGAAAAGTGGCTACAAGACTTTCAACTTTACAGCAGTGAACTGGCTTATTCAAGCGTTAATTCAGGGATACCTTGAGAAACATCTATAAATTTTCAATAAATTTGAATCAAGATGTAATTTTTGTGGCTAAAATCTCTCTCTAATCATAATTCTCATAAATAATCACATGAACAATGTTATTTTATTTTTCTGCCCATAAAAGATTCTGATTTCTCTTCCAGGATCCACTACCTGCTAGGATGAAATCCATAAAAGAAAAAAAATATTCTAAAACCAAGGATAATGTATAGGGATGGAATTGCTCAAATGACCTTAGGCAGCACATGTCAGCATGAGATAAGCAGGAATTTATATGTTCACATTTTTACTATGTCTAGAAAAGCATGTTTTCATAAATAATACCTTATGAAAAGCATAGCTTATTTCTCAATTTCAGAAACTCATTTATCATCTTCCACTATCCAGAGAAGTAATAAATATGAAAAATTAAACTGCTATCAGATGGAGTAATGACAGTTCTAAGGCAATCTTTTATTTAGGAACTTGTATAGCTCTTTTTACATGTGGCAGCATTCTTCCATGTAAAACAACAGTCCAACCTCTCTCTTTATTCATAGCTTTTCAATAAACAACTCTTCTTTCAAATCAGTATCAACACCACAGAACTGGCACAACTTTGTATGCTGAACCCATAATAGCAGGAATTATTCCAGTCTTATCATTTCTGCTTTTTTTATGTGTCACTTTCTTCTCACTCCCCTGACCACCCATAAATTACTGCTGCTTTATTTTACTATTTTCCCTGAAAGTCATTGATTTGAAAGATAATAAATCAGATTTCAAAAAAATAATTTCAGATGAAAGAATCTTCCGACATACAAACTGCAGGACAGAATTCAACTCATGGAAACAAAATAAACTTCTTTAAGCTTATTTGCACTAAAGGAACCTTGTTTCAGTGGGCTGAATAATCCCACAAAGGGAAAAGACAACAAAGGTCACCTAACATACTTCTGTAAAGCTTGTTCCAGCCTGTAGAGCCATATCATATTGTTTCATTAATTGGGCACAAATTTTAGCACAGTAGAATGCATGAGTTGTTGGTTTTACCAGGAGGCTCTTCTGTTCATTGCCATTTCAAGGACCATTTCCAAAAGCAAGACAAAAGGTCTTTGTGTGCCTAAAAGTACAAGATTCATAGCTTCCTTCTTTTATGATTTACCCTTCACACTTCTAACACACATTATTAACAGAGTCCATTCAATAGCACTGTTAGGCTTTAAATGTCCTCATGAAGTATAATTACCTAGCTTTACATATGAATAACATTAAATGTAAGCCTATGTTAATCCTGTCTAATGTTAACAGTCTCAATCTTCGTCATCTAGGCCCCTTCAATGCCCAAGAAAACATAATAATCTTGTCCAGGGAAGAATTCATTCAAAAGCAAGACAAATGGCTGAGGAAGGATGAATAATCCTCTGGGGGGTCCCCTGGCTACAATGTGATTTTAGAAATCTACTTTCTACTAGACACCTCTCGCTCTTCAGCAGCTGAATCTAGATTAAATGAGTTCTATCCACAGGATGGCTTGAGCACAGAAGGAAAAATACTACAACGTCTAATTTCAGGCACCTAACCTGTGGTAGGCATAATATCAGCGAAGCCTCCCACAAGCTTAGTTCTCAGAATTAGCAGTGGAGGTTCCACTGTCTATGTAGGTGTCACTAAATTCTGATGGTATCTGACACAGCTACAACAATACCATGTTTCTTAATTAAGAGTTCTCTCTCTACCAACAAAACCTAGAACAGGTCATATGCTAACACCTTCCAGAGGAGGCTTCTTGCCAAGATGTAGTGCTTTGCAATATCGTCTCCCGAATTGCTCAGCTGAACACCCAGCTGACTTCTAGGTTGTACGGGGATATTTTCAGTTGCAGTATTAAAAAGAAAATCAGGAGTGTGTTCTAAAAAAGAGCTTCATTCAAAGTTTCAGAATTTTGAACAAAGCTACCAAAAAGTGACATCATCAGCATCACCACCATAAGCAGCTGTAGAATGACGGAGTGAAAAATATTTCCAGACAGGTTATCTTGCGAACTTCTGCCAATATGCTGGAAGACGGGACAATTCAGAATGAGAAACTGGAGAACTGAAGGTCTGAGAAAACAGGGTAATATTTCATAGGGTTAATTACAGGCCTCTCATGTTGAAAAAGTGAACAGGAGCGAGGAAACACTGACTGAGTTCTGCAGAAAAGACACAGAGGTTGTCCTTGCCAGTCAAGCTGCATGTCAACATGGCCACATCACTTTGAAAAAGGCATGTAACAAGGTTAGCAGTCAGAGCAAAAGCACAATGACAATCTATCCTTCCAGGTTATGTAGGTCCAGCAGTAGTTGTCCAGTGCAGGGCATGACACTTAAGCAAGAAGGGGGCCAAGTAAATATCCTGTGGACAGAACACCAAATACAAACATAAGCGAAGAAAATATAACACGTGAGAGAAGGCTGAAGAAAGTGGGGTTGCTCCACCTAGAATAGAAAATAAAAACCAAACAACAGAGAAGACATGACAAAAATGTTGTTATAGGACAAGCTGTAAAAGGAAGAGGATTACTTTTTCATGGCTCTGGTTGATAGGTTTGAATGACAGCGAAAAAAAGAAAAAATTATTGGGTAAAATCATGAAGTAGCATATAGAACTGGGCAGTTCCCATCTTTAGAGCTCTTTAAAGAACAGTTTAGATAATCTTGACAAAAGAGAAGAAAAACAGATGCATGAGACAATCTCTTTCGGTCTCTCAGGTCATTTAGATCCCTCTGCTTTTATGATTTTATAATATCTAATAGGAGTATCTGAACTATGAGTAGCAGGGGTGGTGGGGTAAGGTCAGCACAAGATTTTTCTCCACCCTCTGCGATGTACGCACTAAATTGGGCAGCGCAACAAACTGGTTTTCTTACATGGCCTCCTATAGGTGTTGGTTTGGTGCTGACAGTACTGGGCTGACTGAATGAAACTGCAGGTCCCAGGGCTCGTTGGTTAAGGCTATTTTCCAGCATTATGATACTGGAATATATCTTATATCATGGGAATAATTCATTGTATCTTATCAAAGTCAATCTATAACTAATCCTTATCTCTTCACCAACTATATATAAATCATTGGTTCTGGAAGTGCTTCAAAAAAACCATTGAACATATTGGTCCATATTATGATAAAATCCAGATGCGTACCAGCTACCTCTCAATGCCTTTACTCCTGGGGAAAGAAGAGAGGAACAGAATGGATGTACAGCATGCTCCAGCCAGCTCTGAATGATCACTCCATCGGGACCCCAGGGCATGCCGTGAAGCACTCCTGAGCTTCAGTGAGGATATACGGCCAGCCTGGCACAATACATCAGATGGATGGCAGCTTTGGCATCTAAAGTGATGTTTCTGAACTCCTACTCTTCTTATCACCTCCAGTGAGTCAGTGGTAAAAATGTGCATGCATTCTTCAAATCTTTCTTATGCAAAACTCACCTCATGGGCTTACCTGTTTCAGGGAATTATTTTTCTGTTTTCTTTGTTTTATGATTTTTCATACCATTTTGTTTAGAAGCTAATGCAAGTATTTACTGGAAATTAAACAAGGAGGAGAAAAAATATTGTATTGCACACTATTAGCAAGACAGTTGTAGCATACATGTTTTACTGTGGACAAAAAAATTTTACATGGAAATATCCTTCATTGTAGGAAACCTTATATCCTATGCATCAACATGAAAAAGTGTAAAAATATAACTGTCAATCTAATTTCACGTTCTCTTATAAAGACAAAAAGATTTCAGGAGGGTTCTCTCTTGGTGAATTTTTTTATTTTATTATTCATTTCTTCCTTTCATATGGTCCAAATTCTAGAGTGTTTAAAGAAACAAAACCCACTGATTTATAACCAGAAGCAAAAACCTTAATAACTTGGCCCCATGTTTGCAAAGGCAATAGGGATCTTCTAATATTTTCTGAGGACTCACAGGCATATTATGGTGAGGCTACATACAACAGACTTCCAGCATGGCACTGATCAGATGAATAGATTATATACTAATTATCAAAACTCTTCATGGATGAAGTTTTGTGAAAAGAAAATTATGATTAAGAGATTTTTTTATCTGTATACTGCGTTTCCTGAAAAGCTACAGAGTGATTTTTTTCTCCCATCATAAAAAATCACTAGTATCAAATATCCTCTTTTAAAAGAACGTAATTAAATTAGAAATCATTTTAAGTCATTGCATTTTCTGGTTTTGATTAGGGTGCACTAATGCAATAAAGATAAATTACTGATTTCAGGGACTAAATTGTCAAGAATGAAACTGAGGGGACTTTCCTTCGACAGAGGTAATATTAATTGTTGGCAGTTAATGGCAAAATTATAGGTGAATTTTCTTTTCATATAGAACTATTGAAGGAATTGAACCACATGCGCTGTGTCATAATGGGAAACATCAATAAACTCTTACGGAAGTTTCATTTCATTTCTGCGCTGAAGGTTGTTGTAAGAGCTCACGTTATTCACCTTAGATACAGCTGCACAGAACTTGATAGTTTTGCCTGGGTTTGTTAATCTTCTGTCAGGGAAAAAGAGACCATCTTTCATTAACTTTTTATAGATTGTTTGTACTTCAAATATGTTGTGTTAAAACTAATTTACACGATAAGTTCAGAGAAAGAAGAAGGTTAGTTCATGCTAGAAACTGAGGTTCTTAGGAAGCCTCAGAAGTCAGTACAGGGCCAGTGACAATTGACAGGGAATTCTCAGAACCATCAAAATCATCTTCTTACTAGCCCAGACCCCAGAAGTATTGCAGTCTACCCTTCCTCCCTCCCCCAACCTCTAGTAGGAGCCTGAAACTAAGGGCTCAAGCAGGTCTGGCAGACAAAGATCTACCGTCAAATGAGCTGAACTGAAAAAAGACTGGCAGGTTTCTACTTGTAGAGTGTTTTCAGCAGTTGTGAGCAGAACCATTTTGCCCTTGGCAGGAAACAGCCACGCAGAAAGCCACTGCAGCTGTGATCCCACCATGTCTATCCCTTCCAGTGGACATCAGTCCCACCAGAGCAGCAATGTGCCTATACAGCTAATTGGATCCTAGAAGGCTGGTGTAATTCCTTCTTTTTTTTCTACAATTGTTGGCTCAACAACAAAAGATAAAAGGCCTGTCATCTTAGTCTCATGTTACATGCTTTTCACATGTACTGGTCACTCAGGTTCCGACTGCCCTGACAACCTCATCTTTCTTCTTCCAGATACATTTCTCAAGTCCTTTCTTTTTCTATTGATCCCATCCTCTGCAAAACCTACTGAAGACATTAAATGATAAATTAAATAATAATTGAATTAATGCAATGTTTTCACATCGCTACTTTTCTTGTTACATGTTCCCTCTGTTTCCCTATTGTGCTCGAGAAGCATGACAAAAACTGAGGTAGTCAACAGCAAGTGAACATGACCTTTGGAGTATAGCCAATATAACATAAAAAAAACCAACCATGAATAAGGCCCTCCTGTGTCTCAGGTTGTTGCTGTAGCAGTAGAGAGAAGAAAAAACAACATTCATTAATTCATTAATTCATTAGCTTTTTCTGCATCAAGAGAAAATGCTTCTGCATGTACCATTAGAGCATCACAAATGGCCTCTTGTCCTATGATCCCCCTTTGTGCATATACCAAAAGATAATGTATTCATCTGTCAGTGTGCACTCACTTCTGCTGTGATCTTTCTATATGTTACCTGACACTTTCAAAGTGTTCCTTCCATCTAAGGAAAGACTCCAACAAGCTTGAACAAGGTTGTATCAGTAAGTGTTTAAGGAGCTTAATTTGGTCCAGCTTCACAGACTCTTGCGATCCTGAGTTGGTTCACTCTGCAAATACAAACGAAATAAAATGATAGAGACAACTGCACAAATTATTTTTACCTGTATCACAATTTTCAGACAGAGCAGGGTTGAGAGGACTGTTTTTTGGCTTGCCCTCTCCCAAGTTTAGCTCATCTGGGCTGAGTCTGGTAGTTGGACAAGAGTAGCTATGCTGACTAATGAGGAGTGAGCCTACTGCAATCCTTTTTAAACGGCTCTGACTGAGTCAGTTGATCAGACTGTTTCCCCAGAAAAGGCATGATGCAGTAGCAACAGTTCAAATCAGGTTGCTTTTGGAAAAGCCCTTAAATTTACCAGAACTGAAGGCAGTTCTGATGTCAAACACAGCATATTCAGTAATTGTGATGTGCAAATAGTTGAGAAACAGCAGAGGCTGTTGAAATGAATGTTCACGGTGACAATAAAAATTAGGTCAACCTATTTTGTATAGAAACCTGTAACACTCAGGAAATTCTTTCAAAAGAAGAGGTCAGCGAATTTGATTCTTGACCGTATCCCAAGGAAATACAGTGGTTATCGGTGGCTGACACATTCTACTGTGACCGTCATAGCACTGTTTCCAGATCGTTATATGCAACTTCTGGCCAGTGTTTTTAGGTGCACTGTACCCGAATTTGCTACAGGTAATGTAGCTAAAATCGAAATAATCTGTTCCTTTCCTGTAGGAACAGGAAAATAAAAGATTTTCTTCATAAGCGGACAGATCAGATTTCTGGGTTAAAAATCATTTCAACTCCATTCAGTTGCTCTGTTGGCCCACCTCTTCCTCCCCACCCAGCCAAGGACTCATGCCAAGCTCTGGATAGATTGTTGGCAGCCATTTTCATGACATGGTTGGCTTGAAAAGGCGTGGGAGGAATTCCAGCACTGAGAATTCAGCTTCAGGTGGAAGAGCACAATCTGGCATAAGCAATGTCAGTCATCTCCATGCATTGGCATTTGTCATCTATTTTTCTGGCTCACAAAAAGTTGTGTGATCATAATCACTTAGTGTAACACTCCTTACTGCATACAAGCAACTCTATCACTGCACGCACAGCAATATGACTGAAGCTGTTGGCTTGTCTTTGAAGTAAATCCTTAGAAGTGGCAAGCCCTTAATCAATTCCTATTTTGTTCAGTTGGTGTCAGCATTCCTCAATAGAATGAAAAAGGTGCTTCAATTCCATCTGTTAATGAATGGCTGAGAACGGCTCCAAAACCACAAAAAGATGCATAGCTAGTAATCAGCAATAGTCTGTTCTTTGTAATGGATGAGTGTGGAGCTGGATAGCAGTTGCTTGATATTTTTGAATGCCTCGTTATGCTGGCAAATCTCTCTCAAAGAATCCATCTTGCTAACAGGCAGCAAAGCAGTTTAACAATTACTGGCTTTTATGAAACGAAGTTGTTGTAGTAGTGATTGGAGCAATAGAGGGGAAGGCTCACTTCCCTCAACCTGCTTCCACTCTCACCTACACAACCCATTATGCATTTGACCTTCATTCTTCTAAGAGCACACTGCTGATTCATGTCCAGTTTGTTGTCCACTATGACCCACAGGTCTTCCTTTTTTGCAAACATGCATTCCAGCCACTTGGTCTCCAACCTGTACAGTTGCGTACAGTTCTTCCATCTAGAGGAAGACTTACATTTGCCTTTGTTGAATTTATCTTCAGATGTATCATTGCCATGAATTTTGTTGCCATGGCACAAGAAAACCATATTGATTCATCTAGTTGCATATTAGTCCTTCTTAACTCAGAACACCCAATTTCCCAAATTCACCTAGAGATTTTTTGAGACACTTAACAACTCTAGGCTCAGCTGCATCTACAGTCAGCACACTGTTGAAGGATGCTATGATGCTTATAATTCTGGCAAGCACTCCTTGAAGCTCTTGGTACAGTAAAAATTGCAATTGGGAGATACTTGATTTGGGAAGCTCTTCAAAAATTGGTAATGACAGAATCACACAGTGCTAGGGGTTGGAAGGGACCTCTGTGGGTCATCTAGTCCAACCCCCCTGCCAAAGCAGAGTCACCTACAGCACATTACACAGGACCTCGTCCAGGTGGATTTTGAACACCTCCAGAGAGTAGACTCCACAATCTCCCTGGGCAGCCTGTGCCAGTGCTCTGTCACCCTCAGAGGGAAGAAGTTCTTCCTCATGTTCAGATGGAACTTCCTCTGCTTCAGTTTGTGCCCATTGCCCCTTGTCCTGTTGCTGGGCACCACTGAAAAGAGTCTGGCCCCATCCTCTTGACACCCACCCTTGAGATATTGATAAGCATTTGTAAGATCCACTCTCAGCCTTCTCTTCTTCAGGCTAAACAAGCCCAGCTGCCTCAGCTTTCCTCCGAGGAGAGATGCTTCAGTCCCCTCATCATCTTTGTAGCCCTCTTCTGGACTCTCTCCAGTAGCTCCCCATTTTTCTTGAACTGGGGAGCCCAGAACTAGATGCAGTACTCCAGACGTGGCCTCACTAGGGCAGAGTAGAGGGGAAGGAGAACCTCCCTCGACCTGCTGGCCACATTCTTCTTAATGCATCCCAGGATCCCATTGGTCTTCTTGGCAACAAGGGTACACTGCTGGCTCATGGTCGATTTGTCATCCACTCGCACTCCCAGGTCCCTCTCCACAGAGCTGCACTCCAGCAGGTCTGCCCCAAGCCTGTACTCGTGCATGGGGTTGTTCTTCCCCAGGTGCAAGACCCTGCCCTTGCCCTTGTTGAACCTCGTCAGGTTCCTCTCTGCCCAACTCTTTAGGTCTCACTGAATGGCAGCACAGCCTTCTGGTGTATCTCCCACTTCTCCCAGTTCTGTGTGATCAGCAAACTTGCTGAGGGTACACTCTGACTCTTCATCCAGGTCACTGATGAAGAAGTTCAACAAGACTGGGCCCAATACTGACCCCTGGGCAACTCCACTAGTTACAGGCCTCCAACTAGACTCTGCACCATTGATGACAACCCTCTGAGTTCTGCCATTCAGTCAGTTCTCAATCCACCTCACTGTCCACTTGTCTAGCCCTCAATTCCTCAGCTTCCTTATGAAGATGTTATGGGAGACAGTGTCGAAAACCTTGCTGAAGTCAAGGTAGAGAAGAAATTGTCTGGCGTCATTGATGTTAGTTATCACCCACTAGTACACTAGGCAAGGTGCAGCAGTACTGGAAAAATTCTTCCTTCAGCAAATCATGGATACAGGGAATGGTTCAAATGTTTTGCTCACACAACGCTTGTGATCCCCACAAACCCTCATACTGCCATTAAGCTAACTAAATGTTACTGTCAATGTAGGGATTTTTCTCTGCATGTCCAGTCAAAGAACTCCCTGTTCAGCAAAAGTCTCAAGGTCATCACCATTCTTCAGGTGTAGAGATGGGATATTTCTGGCCTTTACACTGATCATATGCAGGTGGAATAATGCTGGCAGTCCCTGACAGTCTCACAGTTGTCCAGAAAATGTTTCAGGGATTTGGTAACATGGAAAACCTTGGAAAGGTTGCTGATGAATGCCTTGGACTTTGATTCCCAAGAGCATGCACAAATTCCTACCCACAGGCTTTTGGATTAAATGGCTGTGATAATGAAAGGCAACTTTTCATAGAAGGTACTGTCAAAACTTTCCTTTCATAACTGGTTACAATGTCAATAGTGTAACTACTGTTAAGTGTCCAATGCTGTGGAACCAACCTGATGCCACAGGAGGGTATTGACAGAATGCATCTTCACTAACAGTCATCCCAGAGCATCATCTTCTGTTCACACCCACGCAAAATCACCCACCAGTTCAAACACTTCAGACCCTCCAAACCCTTGCTTTGGGTTTTCTGAACATTCTAAGGATGGTCCACTTCATTGTCAAGGGAAATAGTTATTGATCTGGTAGCTGCAGACAAGAATTTTTGCCATGGTCCTTTTGCTTCCATCTATTGGCATTTCATTGGCAATCTGACTGACAGACTTGTCTTAAGGATTTTTTGGGTTTTTTTTTTCAGATATAGAAGTCAGCATCTTGATATCTATACAAGGAATGAAGATGGTTATCTTGTCTTGTGTGTCCTACACCATGATGTTGATAAGCTCGTAACATTCTGGTATGTTGGCAGACGAAGATCATGATTCCTGTTTTGAAAGGAAGCATTCATATTTCTTCAGCATGTCATCTTATTACATATCCAGGCTGCCTCAGTGGTTAGGCCCTTTTGTCTGCAATCATAAATGTCAGAGACTGATTTAGCAAAGAGATGACACTGACATGCTTTGTCTTGATCTTAGCCTCAAAACACACAAGTTAAAATGCTTAGCAACAAAGAACAGCTGAGCAATAAAGGCAATGATTTTTCCTTGTTTTCATTTGTAAAATTTAAATCTCTGGACAATGAAAATTGGTGTAGGCAATAAAGAAGGCTTCAGCAAAGTTATGATTTATGTCTTCAGCACAGCAGGCTCACGGTGACAGTATAATGGTAAATATCTTGGCTACGCAGATATTTCTGTGGGGGATTGTCTGTCTTGTTTGCTCCAAGATAACATGAGTGTCCTTGTGATTAAGATTCCCACAATACTGGCTGACCTAAGTCACACTCCTCAGCATATCCCCACAAATGCCATAGCAAGTTCCAGATGAACTGTCATTCAGGTCTCCTATAAAGGCTTTTTTTCCAGAACTCTTACCATCTGTACTCAAGGCAATGGCCTTCTGTTCCTAGAGCTTTCCACATACTTCCGATGACCTGGAAACCCCATACTGAATGTGTGCAGCTAGCAGCGAATGACCCTAACTGTCTTCTTACCAGCTGTGTGACCAACAGCCCAGAGACAGGGCCCTGCTGTAACTGAACAACTGCTGCTGCCATGCGAAGAGAGAGTGAGAGGACCTGGGTCTGGTCTGCTGTCTCTGCTGAATGAGGTGCAGCATCCTGGGGGCACAGGGCAGCCTCCCCATGTGGCGCACAGGCCAGGGTGTCCTCTCATACACACTGATGGCTTCCCAAGCTACAAGTTATCTGGGCTTCTCATAGGAACGTTGGTACTTCTGTTTCATGCCTATCTCACTGGAGTGAAAACCAGCAAAAATAGGTAACTGTTCTGCAAAGCAGGAAAAAAAAATTTCCAGAACAGTAAAGTACTACTTTGGGTCAAACCTTAATGACTCTTGGTTTGTGGCAACTCACCAACAAAGGCCAGAAACCCAGCTGACGTAGGAGCTGATGGCACATTTAGGGTGACACAGCCTAGAAACCAAAGCCACTTGGTAGACAAAGGTCTAAAATCAGAAAAATCAGCCTTCCTCAAGAAGGTTTGCCAAAATGGGAGACTGTAGTAAGAAAATGACTTTCCAGATTGCTTTCTACCATCTCTAACAGTAGGATTGTTGGGACAGAAATAATCTCTGGGGCTCTGTCCTTTATTAGTCTCTAAGTGGTAGCATAATAGTAACAGCAGAAGTTTTTAGTGTAGAAAAAGAAATAATTTGGTTTATGTTTAGACAAACAGAATTAACTAAAAGTTTTGCCTCTTTTAGAATTTTACAGGACTAGGAAGGACTGTTTTCATGTCATTCTGGAAACAGCAAGAAGGTAAAGTTGGATCTTATCCGGACAGCTGGCAATTGACCATAATGCTTACTGTGCTTGTTCAACCTAAAAACTTTAGGACTTAAAAAGGGATATAAGTGTTTGAAAACTAATGCTAATCTTTTACCAGAGTTGAATTAACAATGAGTAATCTTCAAGTTTACTAACATCTCAGTCCTTGAAAAGTATTTCTAGTGAAAAGAATTTTAATTGCACTACGAAACAAAATGCACAGGAATTTGCTGCTGCAGTAAGAGGCATCTTCACCTTTAAATGAAAACACCAAGATCTAGAAATGATCCAGCAAAGAAATTATCTCTGATATGAAGAGCAATCCAAGAGAAGACTGTTGGTATCATTTAGAACCATAATTAAAATAAGCAAAATAAATGGGGCACAGGAAATACCACAGTGATTTTCATTGATATGCCCTCTGCTCTGACACAAAGTTGCAGTGGCAGACTAAAGTACACCTCACAAGAACTAATTCCTGACTGCTAAAGAATTACTAGCTATACGTCTGCTAAAATTTTATCTCACCTGTTTGCCATGGACTATGACCTTAGCTCTTTCATTACAATCTCTTACCTTTCTCTGCATTAGTGATAATCATCTCCCCTTCTGTGAAATGTGGATGCTGTCTTCCTAGGATCATGAAACAGGGATCAAGGCATAGGTAGCAGTCGGAGGACAAAGCAAATCCTCATGTTCTTTCCCCCAGGCTGAGTCATATATTTCTTGATTCATTGTGAATTATACAGCTCAAACACCTCATCAATATATAAGAAATAAAACCAAGAAAGCAGTTACAATAGGCTGAAACCAGAACTCCAAATACAAATTCCTCCAGATTATTCACACTCCAGTCCCTGAATCATAAACCACATTCAGTGTTTTGTCCCTGGCTGCTATGCCAACAATGAGGAGGCCTCTCTTCCAGTGAGGTTCAGCTATTGCCAAAATCTTTAAGGAACAGTCTGTCACTTCGCTGAGACTGAGATGAGTGATAAAACTTTCCCAAAGGGGCAGCTGACCCACATTGCTCAAGATGAGGACTGTCCAAGAAGATGAGCACAGGGGATGGTACTCCCATTCTGATGAGAAATCTCATCAAGAAGTTTGCCAAGTTCTTTAACTCATATAAATCAGAACCTGAGCCATGGCCCTGACTTGCTTATGAAATCCAAATTTTAACCTATGTCTAATCCAGATCTTAATGCTGCTCGCTGAACGTACCTTTACGCAAAACATTCATCATTTCTGGTGCAGACTGTGGGAAGATAAGCTGTGCTATTTGTTTCTATTATACATAAGATAACATACAAGGAGGATGGGAAGAAAACTGAGAAATATGTCCTATAAATAGAATTCCTTAATTGCGCAACCTGCTTCAATTAATTCATTGCACAATTACAGTTGTCAGTTCTTCACTATGAAGGATCCTTCTTATCTGCTACTCCAGGACTGTGATTTAAACAATGCAGCATTAAGAATTTCCATGTGCAGCAAAAAACCAAACCAATTATAATCAACACTGGCAAATGCTAATTTGACATTAGACATAATTAACCACATGAGAAATTACCTCTACAATAATATTCAACAAGAAGCAGTGGAATCTTCAGTAACTCACACTTGGTATTATGTGCTGTCACAAAGTTCATGTTGGCTCAATGATCAAGAGCCTGACAAAAAGGTTGAAATTGCAGCATTCAGACCACCAAGACCTAGGACTTTCTGGGTAGCCCAGATGTCTGTGGCACTGAATTCTTCAAAGTGAAGACTCTTCTTCTATCATCTACTGCAGCAGAGCATGAGAGGTTCAGAAGAGGGAGCCGAATCCTAGGGGCAAACTGAGGAGAACCTATGGCACAAAATAGATCTTTCCTTCTCATCTCTTAAGTGTCTGATATGGAAGAGAAAGATTAATTCAAGTATGTGCTTGAAGTATTGACAGCCTTTCAGCTTAACATCAGGAACTGATTTTTCTTTTTAATTTTGAAAAATCTTCTGCTATTTTAAGACTGTCTTCTCTCTTGCTTTACCTCTAACAAATGGTTTGATCTTGTGTCTCTCTGCCTGAGGATATGGTCACTCAAAGGTCGCTTGTTATAGCAGCTTAATGAATGACAGCTTCTCAGCCTAGCTTGGTAAATGATGAAAATGATTTTGTGAGGCAAAGAGTCTCTCCTGTATCCAGGTCTTCTCCTCTTGTAATCTTAGCTGTCCTTGCTGTATCAACAGCGGGCCAGAGGTCTCCTTTTAGCTGAAAAAATTAACATGAAATAGGAACTGTTAAATCAGCTTGCTAAGCTTTGAAAACCTAGATAACCTTAATCAAAGCTAATGGATATTTTTGCAGTTTGCAGGGTATTCTGGAAAAAAAAAAGATGAAAAATTACATTAGACCAGGCAACAAAGAGTGAAGGGGAAGGGATATAAGTGGCAGTACTGAAATCTGATATGCCAAATTTTGCAATTGTGATTGCTTCAAAGAGTTGAGTGTGACAGGGAAAATCAATCCCATGTGGGAAGTCTCACGACAGTGCAAAGACACAGAGATATCGCTCTGAATTTCATAAAATACATTGTAGTTCTTGGCATGCTCCACTTCTGTATATCATTGATAACAGTATTTCTTCACACTTGCATTCTGTGGCTTGAGAAACATTATCAGAAAAGTTCAGATTAAAATCCTGGCCACAATGACATTAATTAAAGTTTAGCTATTCAGTTTAAGAGCGCCAGAGTTCATATTTATAATCTTCTAATTTTCTGTTATCATGCATTCTTTTTCAAACTTTCCTTTTTCCATTTAGAAGGTGCTCTTAGGATAACAAAGTAAACATCCAGTGGATACAGAAACCTGACAAGGAATGAGCCTCTTTTTCTAGCACAAATCAGATCACTAAATATTTCATTGATTAGTATTTCTCAGAAAATTATTGATTAGCCTCCCAGCTGTTCCCAACAATTCATTCTGAAAAAGCCCTATAACCACAAAATCAAATTTTCATATTTTTAAATGCTAATGGCTCACAATTTCTAGATTTTATGCAGGTAAAGTTGACAAGAAATGAACTGGACAAAAAATGAGTAAGAAAAACAAAGACAAGCTGCATGAGGAACCACTTCAGAAACCACAGATAAGAAAAAAATAAGATAGAAATTTAACCTGCTGTAAAACTGTGCCCATCACTTCTTGATGAAGGCCTGTTTTTCTACTGGCAGTCCTAATCCCTCTAAGGTTAAAATACTGTTAGATAGTACTATACGTATATGTGTGTATGATATCTTCAGTGTTAATACTGCAGATAAAATATAATATATGATCCAAAAAGATTTTCCACTCAGGATAATTCACGGGTAAGTAGACACGCATTTCTGTAAGAAGAAAGGTAGTAAAACAAAACACTGACAGAACCTTTAAAAAGAACAAGTGACATCACATCAGTCCTATAAAATGAAATCTCTACATTAATTTTACTCACAATACTGTTATTTTACATCTGCGCTGATGGAAAAATGGATCACAGACCTGTTCATTTTCTAGTCCATATGTAAGGCCCATTTCCATGACCTTGGCTTCCTTAATAAATACATAGCAACATGCATATTTAAAATAACAAATTAACAGGACACTTCACTGCACACACTTACATCCCTGGGGAGAAGATGAGAGAACAAACAACATGTGACAGATGTTAATCACATAGCTTAATGCACTACTGGAAGTGGGTCAGCAATAGCAATGAAGAGCACCTCACTGGAACCATAACATGATGGAACAGAATTAGAATAAATTATAAAGGCCTATAATGGAATTGAAATATGAATAATGGTTTTGTTTTCTTTCAGTTATATGAGAAAGTTAGTTTTGAAGATGAGTATTCTTTGGAAGGTAGCCTCTCTTATCTAGCTAACGTCAGAATCAATATTAGGCTTTGGAGATAGCAATTAGCAAGACTTATTATACATGGAGATGTGGTTAAAATCAATCAGACAGAGAAAGTGAGTAAGAGCTTAATTGATCTTCTATTGTATTTTTCATACAAATGCCCTTTGTATTGTCATTTTCATAAAAACATAGACCAAAACCAGACAGTATCTTTTCTTAGGGTAAAGATGTTTAACGAAGATAAATCTTTTTTTTCTGATGATTTACATTTAGGTTGCTTCTCACCTCTGTTCAGTATCTGTATGAACTGCAGCATTATGAAATCAATATGAAGTTGTAAGAACTCAAAACTCAATAATTTTTTTTTTTATTTAAGAAAGAGGGGTGATTCAGTTAGTCAACCATTGAATCAGGATTCCAGAGACAGGGATTCATTCTTCTTCACAACAAAAGGCCTCATACGCAACCCTTTGCTAAGATATTAACAACAGTGGATGTCAGGGAGTATTAGTGGGATGATGTTTTTAGGTCAAGTATTTTTGGTCCAGATAGAATTATAGGCAGCACATTTTATGATTACCAATCTCATCTCCACCATTGAAGCTACATACTTTGAGATAACTATGACTTTTGCTCCTTCAATTCACTAGAATTTTGGTTTCAATTAGCAATCTTGACTCAGGAACAATTTTTGCCGTGAAGATAAAGTTCAAGCTGCCTGTAAAAGAGTGGCTAATACATTTTCTTCCCTTTTATCTATCCACACTGTCTCTTAAATATGTTAACTGAGTAAGAACTACTTCTTTATATTAAACTAATGGCTAGAATAACATGGCCATGATTTTGACTGGGCCTCAGATGAATGTAACAGAAATAAGAAACAATAATAAGACGTCCTTTGGAAGAACCCTTCCTTTTGTAATCTATTAGGGAAGAGATTGTGCAATTTTGAATGACATTTCATCCTACATTTCTATAGAAATAGAAAAAATATCTAATATTGACAGAAGCATTATCCTTTTAAACTAATTCTGGTTTGGCTGCAATTTCTCACAATGTCTACAGCACTAACACTACAAGATAGAGCTAAGTATTCATGCAAAATTTGACCCCCCCAAAAAATCATAACAGTTCCAAACTTCTTTAAACAAATAGCAAAAAAGCAATAACGAAGTCTCATTGCAAGATGACAGTAAAAAGTAGCAATATTAACATCCCAATTCAATAACAAAAGACAAATGTTTAACTTAGGAAATCAGGATTGCATTTTAGAATTTATCTGAATAATTGATCAACTGGAGACTTTTAAAAAAAGAAACTATTCTTCCACCATATAACATCCCTTTTTATGTATACAAACCTCTGTGACTGAAGCACAAGATAAAGAATGTAGACAATAGTTGAGCTTATTCTACTGCTGATTCCTGTTTCAGTGAAAAGTATGAACATTTGCAATCACATGCCTAAATTCTTTTTCAGGTAGTAGTTTCTGCTGCAGTAGGCCATGTGCAAGTTCCAAGCAGAGGGCTGTAAGCACTTCCCAAACTAAAGTCCAAGCATTCTTCCTGAGAAATAATCGCAATAAATCTGAAGACATTTACACAAGTGTTTTGTTCTGCACAAGGCTAAAAAGCATTTAAGTAGGATTGTCAACAAGTGTCAATTCAGCCTTGCCCCTGAGATACTTTCAAGTCTGTCCGTCAGGACAACTGGGCACAGCTCCCCATCTTACCACGAGAAAAGATCGCCAAGAGCATGATACAAGTCAGGGATTTTATCCCAGAATAATACGCAATTCAACATTTTTAGTCTGTGTGGTACAGACCTCAACGCAGCGCAATGCTGCAAAGTATGCTCGGGCCTCAGACCACGTGGAACAAAGTACTGCTTCATCTTGCAAAATTACCAAGTTGTTTCAGACAACTTTTCACTAACAGGACAGCTGTTGGTCTTCCTCAATCTTAAGCACAGTGAGCCTGACTTCAGTTTTAAGCCTGAACAGAGATGAGAGTGCTGGTATCTCTCACGCAGGATGTCATGGAGAGAGAGGAAAGAGGCTGTGCCGCAAGGACACTTGCTCTGCTAGAAGAGCTCCTACAGAAGGGTGGTCTATCAAAAAAGCCCCAGATCATTTGTTCTATGTCTCTTAATTATTAACTAAAGCCTTTAAGGGTGTCCTGTACATTCAGAACCCTGTGCTTCATGGTTTGACTTCACGCATTACAACAGATACGGAAGAAGTAAACTTCACTTTGAAACTCAATTCCTGAGCTCTCCTGTCATGACTCGGTTAACTATTCACTACATAGCTGTTTACATGATTTAAATCTTAGGTGTCTTTTATGTTGTATCAGAGTTTTGGAGTAGATATAGAAACTACTCATATTTGTCTTGATAACTCTTTAGAAAAATGTCAAAACAAAATGTGCTAGAATTCAAGAGGGATTATAAAGACACAGTGGGATGAGATAGGGATATCTTGAGCTTGAACTATCCTATGTCAAAAGTTCTTTTCTAGCAGGTTTGAAATACACTACTTCTCAATTTTTTTAGTCCAGGACTGAGAATAAGAAGATGTTAGAGCATCAGAACAGCTCAGGTTGTTAAATTGCACTACTCTCTGGCGTTCACAAAGGGAGAGAATGCATCCACTAGCAATAAGCCTGAACTCAAAACCTCAGATGCTAACAGGCCAAATTCTGGAGGACAGTTATGAAATTTAGAACAAATTTTTTATCCAAGCATAACACTGACACTGTGGACTTCAAAGAGGAGGATTTTTAATGCTTCACATACCAAGCTTCTCATCTGCCAGTATCAGAGAGGATGCAAGCTGTCAAGTGCCAATCTTAGCAGTGGTGGGTTATTAAATTGCTGGAGTTCAAAACTTAAAATACTGTTTGCCTCTCCTGATGTTGTGTCAGAAGGTGCTTAGAATATTTGGGCTGGCACTCGCTTTTTCTGCTTGTATTCACATACTTACGTGAATACTAAATGCAACACAGCTCCCATGCTAACTTCACCGAATAAAAATCCCTAGAATGTCACTAGCTGCAACAATTCAAGTTAGGTTATGAGAAGCTGAACCACGTCTGTTTTGCAATAAAGTACATTTTCACTACTTTATCATTTTCTTTAAAAAGACATTCAAAAGGAAAGCCCTGTAGGAGACTAATTGTGATCATAAGCACACTAACTGAACTATTTGGAGGAAGGAGATGTAATGGTGAGAGAAACATTCCAAGAGAAGATAATAGCCCCAGTTGCCACCTAAATTAAGTGAAAAAAAGAATCACCGAAGAAGAAATAAATTCTATTGCTCTTTCACTCAATGCTAAACAAGGAATTTAGGATGAAATTGAGTGCTTTTGAAGACAACAAATATTTTTAATGAATCAAATATTTCAATCAATAAAGATAGTATCCTCTATCCTTTTTACTCTGGCATTCTTATGAGTGGTGTTGGTAGCGTTCTTCAGTAAGTGGCTTTCTGTCAACAGTCTCAAGCAGTTCAAGAAACAATGCTCAGAAAAGCAATAATATTAGAATCTGGAGAGGAATTATGACTGTGAGACCTCAACATGGAAATTAGCTAGAAAACAACCTCAAAACAATATGTATGAGGTGACAGCAGGTGATTTATTCATAGGTCTTGACTGCCTGTTTGCGACAAGCAATCGTGGTGGGAGGGAATTGATAAAGTAGGGGGCAAACTGCACTGGGAATCATGAACTTGATTGTAAAAGCACATAGAGGTTTTGCTTGAGCACATTTGAGTCTCCTCTGTTCTCAAAACAGCAAAATTTGTGGAAACATGTTTTTATTGATCTTGCCAACTCATAAGAACCCATGAGAACCACAGCTTCTCATTTCCCCTATTAACAGGCAATATTTCTACCACCTCTTAAGCATTTTCCTTTTGCTTCAAAATATCACATAAGTTTACCTACCACATAATGATTAATCCCCTCTGAGCTAACTTTTTTAGGTGTTCTGAGCAATTCTCCTGCCATTCTCTTATCATATGATCCACTTTCTTATTACATATGAACATATTTGAACCATTAAATAAAAATAATATACTTTATAAGTATGCTCTCAAAGTATACAAAAAAAAAGTTGTCACAGTATGTGGCTAGAGTACCATGGCATCAATGAATGCAATACAAACTTAGATAGCCTACAGATGAAGGCACTAGTCTAGGTTTACGAAAGCGACTGAGTTACCCAGCTAACCTGTCCTAAGCTCTTCTGTACAGCCACTAGACTTTCATCTTTCTTCTTAGCACCACTGTATCTTAGTACCTCTGGTGTCCTAAGGCAACAAGATTTTGGAAAAAAAGATATGAGCATGAGACTTCCCCACCATTCTATTTATCTGACATTAAAGAAAAAATACATCAGCCGTATTCTGAGAATGTCTAGTTTCCATTGCCAGAAAATGAAGTTTCCACAAGTGTTCTTCATAAATTAAAACACTGTTCAAACAGAGAGATGTATTCAGGAAAAATAGACAACTGGATCTCATCAGATTTATGATTGGTACCAACCCCACCAGACTGCTTTCTTTCTCTTGGTTTTGTTTGCTTCAAAAAGATTCAGTATTTTTGCTCTTTCTTCCCACTATGTGCTCAGAGGACAGAAGCTCCTCTACAGCATCCAAAGCACTTCACAACATATCGCTTTAGAGCTGTAAAATCCAACTAGGAGTCCAAATTCTCCTAACCTCATGTGACAACACTCAGTGGCTTCTGTAGGACTGCTAATGTAAGCAAAGTGAACATGCTTTTGGGCCACAGCATACTTTTAACTCTATACAAGATTACTTCTTGAGCAGTATTTTCTGTACCTGCAAGTATTCTTTGCTTACTCACATTGTGTCTTCATTCATGCAAAGCCCATGATTCAAGTCACTGAGTCAAGTTCTGCAGAAGAATTTAAAGGCTACCAGCAAGTCTGAAAAGACATGCAGCATACTCACAGGAGAAGCTCTTCAAAAGAAGATCTAAATTTTGTATGGCCTTTCTTCCATCCATCTCCTCATATGTCCTTTCCAGGGTGACAACAGTAATTCTACATTCTGAAACTACACATTGGTGAAATGTCTGGAAGTCTCTGAAGTCCTGAAGAAAGCAGTTCCTGCCAAAGGAAGGTGTGGCACCAACAGTAGGGCACAGACTTGCCTGTGATACCCTCAAATTTTACTTGAATCCCAGCCTGCAGAGCAGTCCTTCTTCAGTTTCCACAGCTGAGTCTAACCTTTGCTCAGCTGGAAATTAGCATCATTTTACTGTTTTCTAAAATGTATTTTATCCAAACCTGGGCTCTCTGGACTTCAGAATAGCTCCTAGTGAAATATACAGAAGGCTGATCAAAGAAAATAATGCATAATGTGGCTTTACATTTTTAATGAAATCAATAAGGAAAAATGATACAATACCAGTCTGAACTGTGCTCTTTGCCCAACGCTGCTGCTGACCTTTTATCATTTCTTCTATGGGGAGACTTTACCGACAACCTCCATGGAGAAACTGAATGACAGAGATAAGAATCACGTAACTGAAAGGCAAATGTCTAGACTTTGGCCCCAATTTATTTTATTTTAATATAGCTATTGCATAATTGCTTGCAAATATCTTTTGAGTTCTCACAGCTCTAAGATTTATATCACCCTACTTAGCTAGCATTCACAAGATACATAATGCTCATAAAAACTGATAACAATAAGAACAAAAAATAATTCTGGGGGGAAAAAAGTTGATGATTTGCAGACACTAACTGATATTATTGATTAATATCACTGTGTTGATACACCAGTATTCAACAAATGTGCAAATATTGCACAGTCAGGAAAAGGCAGATATAGTTTTATAGCAATGATAGCTTCTGTAAGGTGATCCAAAGCTCTTCTCTCTCGCAACTCACAAGTGAGCTCCATTACATGAATACCAAACAGAAAGAAGTATAGTCTAGTGATGATGAACAAAGTGTCCTTTCCCTCCTTTTCAGATATAAGAAACTTGCTACCCTCCATCTTCTCTACCTGCTGGTATGAAATACACTGGGTGCTTTTCAATTCATCCAGAAGTACTGACTCTTCCTTTGGATGTTAGAGGTGGAGTCTGTGCACCTTGGACTCTCTTGGAAGAGTTGGATATCTGAGACTTTTTTGAGCAAACCCCTCTGTGCACTTGTGCCTGAATGCCAAACAAATTGTATTGATGATAAGACTGCAAATAAACAACTTGAAAATTTTGGTGCCACCAACGGCAATGTCTGTTTATTATAGCCTTTTGAAGCCAAGAGAGTTTCTCTACGTTGGGCTTTTAATCAAATTCTGTAACCATTATGTGCAAAGTAAATCCATTAAACCTGTTCTTTTAGGCTAATGCTAGAAGATTCCAGCTTTCACCTGTGTCCATTTATGATGTAATTTATTGAGGTGAAACCCAGCAAGGGTGAAAGGGGTGTAATTAGTTTTAGAAGAAGTCTAGTAAAGTTACTACCACACGTTTAGCCAAGCTCATATGGCCTAATGGTAATAAAATAAAATAGAAATGTTTTGTGATTGTAAAGCTCGGCTGTAATTTTAAGAACACCAAAGTGGGGAAATATGAGATGTATCTCCCACAGCTGCAGGAACTCAGTTATATTACACATGTGATTACACTGTTCCTTGGACAGGGGAGCACAACTCCCACTGAAGCCAACTGCGCTACATTTTCCATCTCTGTGTGTGACAGGTCAGATTCTCGACTGATATAAATCAGCCAATTCCATTAAAGTCAGTGACAAGCTGGACTGATTTACACCAATGGAATATTTGGTCCGACCTCTTCCATGTCTTGCAGTAATTGCGTGGCCAACTTATAATGGCTCTTGGAAACCAATTGCCGTTGTGCCTTTAGCTTCTAGACACACTGCAATAATGGGGTCACGTTGTCCCTCTGCCTGTGCAGGTAATGGGACAACATGACATCTTGAAAGGGAGGTAGATGTTATTTGCGGCCCAAGACTCTGCTCAGAGCCAACAGAAGGCCCTGTCCACGCATGGCAGTGGTAGAGGCTGTGCTAAGGCTCTCTACATCTAAGGAAGCAGGACAAGCAACCACATCTCACCCTCTGCCTGATACAGACTTAGGTGACTAACTTCAGACTGTACATCCAGTCTGCAGTCCTGCTAGCACCTTGTAAAGGAAAAGAAAGATAACCCAGATCTGGTAGTTCCTACGGTAGTAAAGTTTATAGGATAGGAGCTCCTCATCAAAGAGCAAAGGCACTAGAAGATGAAGTAAATATACACATGGTATACTACACACTCTCTACTACACTCTTTTCCAGTATTCAGACAAACAAACGGTTGCAAGAAAAGCAAACCCATCTGTTAAAGATTTTATCCTCACATGAGTGGGTTACACTAGGTATTGCTTTATTCACAACTCAGAGTTGGGCCATCATCTCTGTGAGTGGCAAAGCTCAACTCTTTAGACCAGTGTATATACATTTATTAAACCAATTACATCAAGTCTAGAATCTTCATAAGTTTCTAAGCACCCATTCCGTTCCTTTAAGTACATCATTTATTAAGTTCTTTCTATTCTTCTGTCTTCGTAGAATTCTCCCTCGCTGGTTTCAGGCCTTGCTTGGTTTCAGAGTCGTCTCGGCTTCTTTTGTGAATTCTGTTTGATACAATTCATGCAATTAATTTCTATCCCAATTGCAACATACTGATTGTATGGTTTCTTAACACAGCTGTGTTTACACAGCTGTATCTACATTCTAGTTTTATGATTTTATTCTATTCTATAATCAATCTTTATAATCAATCTCTAACACCATCATTGCCTTTTACAGTTTGCAGCTCCTTAAATACAGTGCAGAGCCACTTGTAATGCACAAGCTGTTTTGGGTAATGAATCATTAACTGACAAACTAAACACAGTACTATTGTAAGAATGCTGGAAATGTTTTTGTTCGTGTTCAGCATCCTTTGGGAACTTCTTGTACTTTGCTCAAGATTGCATCTCAGGATGATTTTTTTTGCCCTTCAAAAAAATTGGAAAAAAACAGTCATTTATTTTGAAAGTTCCAAATACTTTACAATGTAGCTACCAGAAAGGAGAATGCTGCCCCTTTTCCTTCTTTCCTGTTTCTTTTCTATAAAGAGCCAACAGCAATATCAACATCAAAAATGCAACTGTAATTAATTACAGATGCCTCAGCATGAGTCATTGCCATTCACAATGTTTGATGAGAGCTAACATCCATTGATATCATACTGGGATGAAGGTGATGCTGAGAGGATTGCACTGTAAATGTGAACACCCAAAGACTGCTAACGTGGCACTGACTACACTTGAGGCAGTCATTTCTTGTTACTTGAATCAGTTTTACACAGAAGAGACAGACTTGTTCCAGTGATATTTGTGTGGTCTGTTACTACAAAAGAAACTTTACATGTGTAACAAAATTATTTGTAAGAAAAAAATATTCACGATGTAACCAACATCTGCACCATCAAGAGCAAGATGACATTCTACAGCCGCACCTTTCACTGGACGAGTTTATTCTGCTTTGTCCTCATCAGCCCTCAACATTTCTTCACCTGACACCCAAGCTATGTGTTTGCATCCGTACTGTGATACACTAAAGCATATCACTAGCTATCTCTGTTCTTGACACAACCCTCGCCTTTTGCCAAAAAAAAGCTTCTGAGCTATGACATTAGATGTTATATAGGGAGGTAAAGAAAAACAGAATTGAAATTGACTCCAGCAATCTTCCTAAGAACTTTTCACAGATATTTAATTAATACTTTTTATTCTTCCATTGGAGGTTATTTGAAGGCAAGGTCTTGAAGAAGAGAGAGGGGAGAGAAAGGCAATCAATCAATTTTACAGGTAAACATATTATTTCATATTTAATGGAAGATGACTTCTCCTACCAAAGAACATCACAACAAACACTGTCCTCTTCCGGAAATATCAGATTTTTCTTCTTTCCTAAATCCCCAAACAGTTAAGATAATTCTGACAATTACAAATTAATAATTCTACAAATTCTAAGGCTAGGGTAATTCCTTTAAAATAAAGAAGTACTACATGTATACCTGAAATATTCAATACTTAATAATATCTAAGTGCTAATGGAGGCTGAGGAGCTTTTTTTATAATATGAAATCAAAATTGCTTACTGTAGGGTGTTTCCCTTTTTGTATGGAAATGTGACAAGTATACTAAAACAATCCACCTGCAATTGTTCATATCCTTACAAACCATATTGCATGTTTTCAATGTGATAGACTAATCAGATGTAGTAATGTAAAAAATATCTGTCAACATCTCCTTCGTTGCAAGATTTTGAGTGTTTATATTTTTAAGATAAATTGAACTGTTTTGATTTAAAGCACTGTACTTTCAGAAGGAGTGGGATGGCTTGCAAAACATGTTTTTAGAAGCAATTTTTGGGTTTGCAAAAATCTAATTATAATAGCTACAGAGAAAAAAATGCTACTCTCCTTTCTTACAATTATTACTCTTTTTTTGTGAAACTTTCAAAAATTAAAATTTGTACCTCCATGCTGAAAGTTTTAAATTTCATTACCAGTCCAGGTAAAAATCTGTCACATAAGAAATATTTCACTTTCTGTACAGAAATGTCACAAGTGAGCTTAAAATCCTAAAGAAAAACTAAACAAAAATTGGGTTTAAGAAAATGTCTGTGACACTGAAACTAGAAATCATACACTAACTTCCAGTTTACCAAAAACGTATTATAATGTTGCTGTTCCTAATAAAAAGTGTGATTCTGAGTTAGGTTAATTTTCATTCTGATTAGAAATGAGAAAAAACTAGAATCATGATGCTTTTCTGTAAAACCTCAGGATCTGGGACTATATGCTGTAAAAATTGGAGGAATATGCTATGTTGCATAAGCATAGGTGTCATTTTACATGAAGTCTCCTGCAATCTGGTAGCTTTGCAGACTTTCAAAACACCTTTTGTAAAAATGCAGGGAACAGCCTTGAGAGCACAGGGTAATTTTAACATGAAGATCTGGGAGGTTATATAGTAAGTTTTATACATGCCATCAGCCAAAATGTGCATATTATATATCATTCTATTTAAAAAAAAAAAAAAACACCGTATTTTTTTTGTAAACAAAGGGCATACTACTTTACAGTTTTCCACTCTGAAGAGAACTCTTGGACAAAGTTCCTCTTAGACTTTTTAAATTTTATTGATCTTTTCTTACAAATACTTGTATGTTGTGGGTAAGCACTCATGCAATTAGCTGTATTATTATTGTCTGTCTTTTACCATAGTTCAAAATCTAGAAATCTGGTTCATCAGTAGATGAAAGAATACTACCAGATAATATTTATTCAATTTTTATAGAGTAAACCTCACAACCGGGAATAAAATGAGAAATTCAAATCTTGAACACATCATTGAAAGAGAGGCAAAAGATATAGAAATAATAGTTGTGTATCACTATATCTATTAAAACATATTTATCCAAACCACTGCTGCTGCGCTCTCTCTCATAACCTCCTACTCAAATACCACAGATTCTTCTCTCTGATGTTTCTGAGACGCAGAAAGGTTGTACAGAAGTTTAAAAGCAGTCTATAGAGAAACAAAGTAACATATTAGTGTTGCTACTTCAGTGCTAACAAGGAACAAATTTCATTCGTACCCACGCGAAGCTTGTAAACAGTGCTATCTGCTCCATAAACAACCAACATGCAGCACCAGGAGCAGGAAATCTGCACAAAGAACAACAGCAGGAAGCTTTTTTAATGACAATGAAAGTTGAAAATTAAGCATTATCGATTCTTTGCGTTCAGTATCACTATAGCAGGAACCAAACCGCTAATGCCCATAACTTCTGAGTGGTTTTTAGACTTCAGAGTTAACTTCAGAAAATTATTAAAGGGCAGTTCATATTTCTTGGAGATGCACGGGCAGTATTTGTTCTTTGCTGGAAGATTAATATATGTTTGCCTGTCTCTTTGGTTGTTTTTTTGAGTTGTTTTTTTGTTTATTTTGTGAGTGGGTTTTTTTTCTGAAAGAGTCTAAATTTTCCATAGAAAGTGCAGGACTGCAGCTATACCACTCACATATGGAAAGCAGTTACAGAAGGACCCTCGTTAATTCTTTTTGTGTAAAAAAAAATTGAAAGTTCAAGTTTTTGCAAGAATCTTTCAATAGAATTTCCTTAACAGTGATTACCATCCATCTGTTGCTTAAGGATGGTTTAACACACACTCCGAAGAACAATCTGATACACTGAATCTTTGCAGGGAACAAGGTCCATCCAACTCAGGCACCATCTGCAGCCCAAGTTCGAGTGGCTCCTTTCACTGAGATAATGCCTCTGCCATGGAACCATGCTATCAAAAAGTCTCATCTGACTTACCTTTCATGGGTATGTTCCTCGAGATTGTTAGAGGAGGAATTATTTACTTCCCTTCAAGTCCATCGCAAGCCAGGAAAGAGTTAATGGAATGCTTTCCTTCCCTGGAAAAAAAAAAAACTGATTTGGGGTTACTTGGAGTTCAGAAACATATAGTTCCAGTAGACTGGACTCCAAAAATAGCAGGTAGCTTCAGCTGGCCTGCTTCTTCTTCCCAGTTTGTCCCTGAACAAGAAAACCTATAACCAGTGACAGTAACATGGTATGCAACTTTTCTGAACAGGCACTGAGCACAGCACAACTACACTGCGTTGAGGACTCACCAGAAAATTGCCTTCAAAACACAGAGTGAACAATGTGCAAGCTCCATCACTAGGACCTACCAGCTCAGAAGCACCTGCAATCTTGCAAGCGTTTGAGCAAACTAGTAGTGTTGGGCAAGGTGAATTTTACAGAAACTCAGAAGCTTCTCTAAATCTGGTGAGACTGTGAAGACTGGGTCTTCTCTCTCCTGACTTTTAAAGAAAGCCTGAGCTAAGATAATGCTCTCCCACTGCCATGTCATAAGAAAACTTTTAGCCCTGGATCTGCAGGGTTATCTAGAAGCTGTAAATTTTTATCAAAGCACCTCACTGACAGAAAGTACTCTTGATGCACTAAGCAAGCAGCACACCAACTTATTAAAATACAGGAGACGTTACTTTGTGCCTTGTATGAAAGTTGGAAGAGCTGGGAATAAAGATGTGCAGACTCTGTTGCTCAGTCAGCTACCAGTAAACAGAATTTCTGTCCTGGAAATAGCATTCAACACTTACAGGAATATAACAATACAAAAGAATGACAAAGACATTTGAATTATTTTATAACAGTTAAAATAATTATGGAAAGTACCAGATTGGTTAACATTTGGCAGAATTAAATTAATGCTATTGTTTTAATTAGTTTCCTTTTCAGTTCATGAGTTGACTTCGGAAAGCTGTTACTCTGTTTTGACAGACAAAAATCCTTGCTTTCTGCAAGAGCAGCATAACATAAAAAAAAAAATCTTTCTCCTTTTTTTTTTTCCTTAAAAAAAGATCATTTTGTTCATCTAGCTATAAACCAGCATATTAGTTTAAAAATAGCTTAGGAAACTATGTGTTTCTGAATTGTGATTTTGCCAACACAAAGAAATAGCTCATATATTTATCTATCATTACAGCCTGGTTATGGGAACTAGAAAAGGAATGCAATGATAGGAATATTAACCTTTAACAATGGTTGAGCTATAATCCATTCTTGTTCCAAGACTCCAGTTGCACAATGGGGCTTTTTATGATAGTTTAAAATGTCTTTTCTGATAGCAGCATTTATAGAATCAGCTTGAGGTGACACCTTCTTAATTTCTATTTCTGAGGCCCCTAGTAAGGCAGGGGAAAGAATGCCTTTACATTGGGAAAACTAGACAGGAGCAGTCGCCATAACTGTCAGGGAAATGTGTTGACCAGACGTTTTGTCAAGTTTTCCATTGAGCAAGTCAGAATTCCCTGCCATCTCCTTTCTAAACCCAAACACTTGCTGCAAGAACACTTGGATCTGCACTGTTGGACTACTTGGGGAAGATAGAAGCTTAGATGCTTTTCCATCCCACTTCCCACCACCTTTTCTCTGTTTCATTCTTCACGGACCTTGCCCTTTGCACTTTTTGCAGATATCTCACTTCTCTTCCATACTCTATGAAGAATCATTAGCAAGCTCTGATTAGCCACCTTCATACTACATAGATACTGCCTACATACTACATACATGTTGCCACACATGGCAACAAGAACAACTCTGTAAAAACTATCTTTTGGAAACACGTAAGAGAGCTTATATTAAGCGCTACAGAAACAGTAAATTTTACTTCATTTGGTCTTGCAAAGAGGGTATAAGCTAATCCACTCTGAGTTTCATTGAAGTATTAAAGTTCTCAGTAGTGTGCTCAGTTTTTGGAACTATCTTCAAACCATTTGAACATAAAAATGTACTTTTGTAAAATTTAAACGTGAAATAATTCAGAATATTTTTGAGGAAAGCAGTTCACCATGATTGAGATGAATTTGTAAAAAATCATTTGATCTCTTTGAACCAGATATTGGGAGGGGGGGAGGTTTGAATTTTACAGGAATAGCTAAGGCTTGGGAAAATAACTTTGAAAAGGTAATAAATAAAAGAGATATGTCTGTTTTGAGGTCTCTTTTTTTCAAGTTATGTCTCAGTACTGATACGCACCAGTCCATTTTTATGTGTAAAAATACGTGAGAATCAGGCTGTGAGTCACCAAAATTTTTTCTTCCCCTCCAAGACTATTGGGCAGCAGTAAAACTTTCTGTAGATTGCAACACTCATTGTTATAGTAGCAGTACATCATTTCCAAAAGGCTGACTTGTACCCATGACAGGAAAAAAAGCCCTATTTATTGCAATGTGAAATTAAGTAAGTTAAATAAATTTAAACAAAAGAAATTACAGCAGTTATGCCAATTAAAATAATTCTTTGCATGTATGACATTTTGCGTTCAGGAAAACTAAACACATTTGAATACACATAAAGGTTTCACATTTAGACAGGTCTTGTAACTGTATTTATGTATGAATGCAGATTTGAGGTTAGTTGCAAAACTTTTTCAACACTTCTCCGTCATAGGATTTAGCTGGGAAAAACTGACTTACTGGTGTTCAAAGTTCGATAGGATTCAGCCATCTAGCATATGAGTCAACAAAATTAAATGCTGGCTTTCACATCAGCCTTGCAACCTTGCCTGTAAAAGACCCTGTATTTTTATTCCTAGTTTTATCTGGATAGTAAAGACAGACCTATTTCTTTGCCAAGTTACCAATGCAAAGTTCAACAAAGTAGAGAAGATATGACATCTATATTTATGTTTTGGTTCAGAACATTGTCGCACGTTTGAAATAAATTCCCCAGTCATCCGCAGTTGCTGGGCATTAATTTGATTCACAGAGTGATTTCACTACACATGGACTAAATTCCTTCAGTAGGAAACTGAGCTGGATACTTTGTTCCAGATGTGCACCTAATGTACTCCAGCTCCTACCAGGGACACAGGTCCTGAAGGAGATCGGCACTGTGGACAGCTTCAAACCACATGGATCCTGGGGATGTTCATTACAGAAGACCAGAACAAATCCAGTCCAAAGCAATTCCTCCCTCAAAGCACAGCTAGTGGTGATAAGTGCAGTGTCAGCACCATCTGCTTCAGTTTGCTCTCTGCTGCTATTGTACTTCATGGCTTTCCAGTGTCGGCAGGCAGACTGGACAGTCTGACAGATATTAGGACTCAGATACAGGTACCACAAGAGCTAGAACAACATGGACTAAGAGATGAGTTCTGAGTCTCATGCACAGAGAGGAAGATAATAATGTTCCCAGCTTTGAATAGCTTCTGCACCCAATATTAAGTAGAAATTCCCATTTTGCATTTGAAAGTTTATTATGAAGATAGTCTTTGTCCTTGGTGTAATTCCTGGTTCTTCTCACCATATGTGACTTCAGCTACATGCCTTCCCTTCAAGCAATTAGTTTTGTATTAGGAAACAGCATTTGCATAGCGCAGCTTTTGAAAGAGAATTTATATATTGCCTTGCGTTCTCTACTTTTGTGAGACCAATAAAAACTTCTTCTCTAGCCCATCAGCCGTTGCTTGTCCATTTCAACAGTTTTGCACAAGAAGGGCATCATCCACTTACTGATTTGGCAGAGGAAAGACCATAACCGACAGACTTACATGCTTAGAAAGCTGAGCTGCTTTCTGTAGAAAATTTTAAGATGTTCTTATTTCTCACAGATAAAAACTTTTATACAACAAAGCACCAACATGCTGGAGACTTTACATCCCAGGATCACGTCTCTAGAAAAAGGGGGTTAATTGCCTTGATTGCAGACAGTCATTGAGTTCTATGGAACAGCCATACTACAACAGATGTTAATAATTTGGTTTATGCATGTTGGAAGGTACTGTGGTATTAACATAACATGAAATTGCACAAAACAAAGCAGACTGCCCATCACAATCTTTCCTGCTCGTTGGTTTTGTCCATAGCTATACTTTAAGTCTTATGGAAGCAAAGAAAATCCGTTATAGTCTTCAACTGGGGCTATTTACTGTGGCAGTGATACTTTTTGAGCATAGCCCTGATTTTAAATCTATTTTATAGCAGTTTATAGTTTTAATTCTCAATGGTTTCCTATCTCATTAATTAAATAATATGGAATCTCTCTATTGCATATCATAGATGTAATTCATATATGTAGATATTAAATCCAACTAATTGGAGAGTTTAACTCTTTAAGAAAATAGTAGTTTTAAGGATTAAGGCCTTTGGGTTTATCATTGCATTTTAACCTTAATAAACTCAGCCCTTAAGCAGTACAGTTCTCATGGTCAGCAGCACTACGAAAGTTTATACAAGCTGAAGATCTTGCATCAATTTACTTTTTTTTCTGGTCAGTAGCATTCCAGTCTACATTTTCAGGTATAAATTTTGGCCCCAGAACATACCAGCTGACTCACAAGGCGAAGTATGGCTCTTCAACACATAATGAAAAATTAAGTAACTCCCTTTTTTCTTGGATCCTATGTTCACCTATTTCTTGATGGCTGGACTTTTTCAGTGGAATGTGTCCTGCTGTGGAACACAAACTACCTAATGATCCCTAGTTCTCCCTGCTTTCATTACAGGGTGCAAAACTTCAGGACATATTCATAGCCATACTCAGTTCTGTTAGTAGTAGCAAAATTGGAAATTCATTTGGTGGTATGTGACTCTTTTCAAACTAGGCAGGATGAAAACAATTTTGCAGTTGTTTGAAATCTGTATTTAAATATTTCAAACAAATAGTACTGTGTTGATTTTAAGGCTAGAAGGAACAGTTGCAATCAGCTAAAAATGTTCTTAATAGATCATAAAGAATGTTTTGTCGAACCATAACATGGGTTTGACAAACTGTTTAGCAGTATCTTGGATTTAATCAAACTTTATGTCATCATGCAGCACAGCTGTATTCAAAGACATTGAAGACCACACTGTAACTTCTTGTCCAACACTCCACCTTGGCAATACTTGTGTTAGTAAACTCCCATGGGACTACTCATACTGACTCTGGAAAGATGAGTGAGTAAATAAGAGGGGTCGAGAGGTCATAATTCAGTCCAAAGAGTTTGCTTAATGGTTGGGCGTAAAACATGCCTTTAGAGCTTGATCCCTCACTGACACTGGAAAGGCTCCCTCTGTTGTCAAGTGGAGCTGGCTCAGGCTCACAAGACACAGTCTGGTGTTCAGCATTATATGGAGCAGTACCTCTGCAGGGTTTCACCAGGAGGAAGGTCTTGGATCTTCAAGCAGTTCCTGGAACAAAGCAAGTTTCTACTCCTCCTTAAAGAGTTACAGCAAACTCTTTGCTGGGATCTTGACTTTGGGGGAGGGAGGCTTACAACTTTTTAAAATACAGACACTTTTTAGAAGGTGAAAAAAAAAAAAAGATTTATCTTAAAAACTAACAGATATTTAGAAAGAAACAATAAAGCAAACCATGTATGAGACAACATCAGCAAAAAAGCCTGTGCAGACCAGTTCTTTGAAAAAGCTGTTAATTGACTCCACCATCTGGCTTGGGTGCAGGGAATTAGCGTTCTAAGTCAAGTTCCTGAAAACAAAGCCACAAGCACAATGGGCTGGATTCTGCCCCAGTTAAGTCAACTGGAGACTCTCCTGTGATTAAATGGCAGCAGGATGATACTTAACTGACACGTTTTAAGATGCTTTCTGGCAATTACCACAAAAAAAAAAGGCAAACAATAAATAGATTACAAAGGCTTCTGTGTCTGCCTGAAAACCCAAGACCTTTGAGCAGTGAGGCAGACCCTTCCCACCACCATGTCATGACCATTGTTCCATGGGCAGAAAAGAGGCCTTGAAGCTGGCATCAGCTTGCTCACAACAGATCCATTTCAGTGCTGTCCCCACCATACCCGGGAAGAAACCAAACCGCAGCCAAAGCTGGAGCTGAGGAAGACAACGGAGCTTGGCCCTACCATCGAGTTCCAGAGTGGCAGCTTTATATTGCCAGACGGCCCTCTAGAAAGTTCAAAGAACAAGCACCAAACTAGTGAGATGTTTGTGGTCAGTGAGGATAGACATCTAAATTTACAAACAGAGATGTCAACTACGTTTATGCACTAATGCTGCTTGCACTTAAAGCTGTTGAACTCAAATTATTTATCAGGGCTATTCTGTATTTTCACCAATCCTGTCATTTACCTCTGCAATACTTGGGTCACTAGCATTTTTATCACATAAATTTTCTTTCCGAGCAATCCGACCAGAGATGCTCATACAATAAAGGAAGCCTCAGTCTCTCTGGGGAGAATGATTCTCTAGCATTAACATACACCTGTGAACATTGTTCATACAAGATAATATATGGACTTCAGACTAGAAAGAGGTTCGATTTACGATAGCTTACCTATATCATCACCAGGTGAGGATTGTCCTGGGTTCGGCCAGGACTGGGTTAATTTTCACTGGACTCCAGGAAGGGGCACAGCCAGGCGGGCTGCCCCACCTGGCCAAACAGAGCCAGGTATCCCATACCATGTGCCATCATGCTGGGTTCCGGTGGGGGGGAGCTGGGGGGCGGGAACTCTCTCGCGGCTCGGGAGGGCTCTGCGGTGGTTCGGTCCGGGAGAGCGGTTCTGTTCTGCGGGCTCTGTTCTGCTGGTTTGTTTTGTGTATTCCCCTTTTCTGTATCGTTGTTGTTCCTGTTCCCTTAGTTTGCTGTTCTGTTAAACTGCCCTTATCCCGACCCACCAGTTTCTTGCCTGTTTCTTTCCATTCTCCTCCGCACCCCGGCAGGGGGAGGGGCAGCGGCGTGGCGCTTTTTGTTGCCGGCTGCAGCCAAATCAGAACATTAAATTTGGCGCCCAGTCATGGGGCGGGGATAACGGCAGGGCTGAGCAGTGTGTGTTAAAACAGCTTTCTTAGATTTTGTTAAAATTTATTATATGCATTTACTGTGTTAGTTAAAGTCGCTGGTAAAAATGTTTCTGACTTTGATCAAATGTCTCTGCTATGTAAATCCTTACTTGCTGTATGTGTTCGCCGCCGTGCTGTTTGTTACCTCAGGGAAAAAAATCAGGATGACGATTTTGCTGTACTGTATGATATCGACTTATGACATGATAACATCACTGTGCATGAAATTAGGCTTGTATTTGCATGCGGCACTGCGGTCATTTCCGTACCTCGGATCCTATGTCTTAGAATTTGTGAATAATCGAACCCAGCCTGTGGGGAAAACCGGAGTGGATACCTTCCCCCACTCTTTCGCCCCCCCCTCTTTCACTCAGGCTGGTCCTAACGGCTTTTGAGAATTTCGAGTACCCGTGGGATGCTCAGGCCAGCACTCTCCTTTTGTTCTGCTTCCTGAATGGGTTTCAGCTTTTGTTTAGGGTTAAATAAGCAGTTAAGAACATCATGCAGAGACCTGCCCCGGGGCTGGATAGCTGCGAGTGGCTGGGTGTGTGGGACAGCAAGGGCAAGTATCTAGGGCAGTGGGCACCCCCGGTGTGTTTTAAACTCACCCCTGAACAAGTACAGAATCCGGACAAACAAGTAAAGTATCTGCAAAAAGTGTGCTGCCACCCTGGGAACTCCAGAGAGACACAGATCACCACAATGTGCTGGGGTCTGGCCCATGCCTACCGAGCCCTGTTCAACCTGATTCAGTGCCTTAAAGGGGAAAAGGGGGGAAGCGAAGTGGCAGGCACTGCGACTGGCGCTGCCCCCCCAGCCGGCCCTGCAGCCCCTCCAGCCCAGCAGGCAGTCACAGCCCCCCCGACCGGCACCACGGCTGCCGCTGCCACTGGCATTATCCCGGCTTCCCCGACGGCAGCTCCAGCTCCAGCAACAAGCATCACGACTGAGCCCAATGACCAACCTGTGCCGGTAGCAGTCGCCCCTGTAAAGCTAAAGAAAGACGCAAAGAGAGCAGATCGCTCCGGGAGGGATGACAAAGAGCCAGGGTCATCGCGGGAGATAAAGACAGAGATCATCACCCGGTCCCTGTCCCTGAGCGAGCTGCGAGACATGTGGAAAGATTTCAGCCGCCACCCAGGCGAGCACATTGTCATGTGGCTGCTGCGGTGCTGGGGTAACGGGGCCAACAGCTTGGAATTACAGGGCAAAGAAGCCAAGCAGCTGGGATCCCTGCCCAGGGATGGGGGCATTGACAAGGCCATTGGGAAAAAGGAACAAGTCCTCAGCCTCTGGAGGAGACTTCTGTCAGGCGTGAGGGAGAGATACCCCTTCAGTGACGATTTTGTATGACCCAGAATGCCTTCTGGGGGTGGCTGCAGCAATGGAAGAAGAACAACTGGCAGCGCAGAGGCAAACCTATCTGGGCTGCCCCATTGTGGCAAGATATTGCTGCCCGTCTGGAGCAGCTGGTTGTAAAAGTCCATCACGTGGACGCCCACGTCCCTAAGAGTCAGGCCACTGAAGAACATCAAAACAACCACCAGGTGGATCAGGCTGCTGAGATTGAAGTGGCTCAGGTGGATCTGGACTGGCAACATAAGGGTGAACTCTTTATAGCTCGGTGGGCCCATGACACCTCGGGCCACCAAGGAAGAGACGCGACATACAGATGGGCTCATGACCGAGGGGTGGACTTGACCATGGACACCATTGCACAGGTTATCCATGAATGTGAAATATGCGCTGCAATCAAGCAAGCCAAGCGGGTAAAGCCTCAGTGGTATGGAGGACGATGGGTAAAATATAAATATGGGGAGGCTTGGCAGATTGACTACATCACACTGCCACAAATCCACCAAGGCAGGAGCTATGTGCTCACAATGGTGGAGGCCACCACCGGATGGCTGGAAACCTACCCTGTGCCCCATGCCACCGCCCGGAATACCATCCTGGGCCTGGAAAAACAAGTCCTGTGGCGACATGGCACTCCGGAAAGAATTGAGTCGGACAATGGGACTCACTTTCGTAACAGCCTCATAGACACCTGGGCCAAAGAACACGGTATCGAGTGGGTGTATCACATCCCCTACCATGCACCAGCCTCTGGAAAGATCGAACGGTACAATGGGCTGCTAAAAACCACTTTGAGAGCAATGGGGGGTGGGACCTTCAAAAACTGGGATACTCATTTAGCAAAGGCCACCTGGTTGGTTAACACCGGAGGATCCACCAACCGGGCTGGTCCTGCCCAGTCAAAACCTCAGTGCCCTGTAGAAGGGGATAAAGTCCCTGTAGTGCACATGCGGAACATGTTAGGGAGGACAGTTTGGGTTAGTCCTGCCTCGGGCAAAGGCAAGCCCGTCCACGGGATTGCTTTTACTCAAGGACCTGGGTGTACCTGGTGGGTAATGCGGAAGGATGCGGAAGTCCGATGTGTACCTCATGGGGATTTAATTTTGGGTGAGAAGAGTCCATAAATAAATAAATTGTATAAAGTTAATTGTTAAATAACCCTGTCACTCTCTGTTATCACTGTTATAATTGTTATCTGTTATACAATAGTATAATAGTAAGAATCGTCCAGATTAAAGAAGGATGGACTTTTTGATGAAACCTAACAGAGCACAGCGATGATGGGACTGGACCTGGTTTTCAACAACTGGCACCCAGCAACTTCATAAAGATCAACGTCTCCTGCAGACTGTGGGCACGGGCCGCACCAGATACATCAGCCGTGAGCTCCGGATGCAGCAAGTGACCTCCCATCACCACACATCACCTCTCCTGCCACGGAAGACCATTACGACAGATGGAGTCCGAAGTCATGGATTAAATGCGGACGCTTTACAGTGATGATCCATAGACTAAGGGAATGATATCTGGAGACAGGAGAAGTGATGGTGATCAACTGGACAATGGGGGATGTGGGCATGACGTAGATGGTATGGAATAAGGGGTGGATAATGTCCTGGGTTCGGCCAGGACAGGGTTAATTTTCACTGGACTCCAGGAAAAGGCACAGCCAGGCGGGCTGCCCCACCTGGCCAAACAGAGCTGGGTATTTCATACCATGTGCCTTCATGCTGGGTTCCGGTGGGGGGGAGCTGGGGGGCGGGAACTCTCTCGCGGCTCGGGAGGGCACAGCGGCGGTTCGGTCCGGGAGAGCGGTTCTGTTCTGCGGGCTCTGTTCTGCTGGTTTGTTTTGTATATTCCCCTTTTCTGTATCATTGTTGTTCCTGTTCCCTTAGTTTGCTGTTCTGTTAAACTGCCCTTATCCCGACCCACCAGTTTCTGCCTGTTTCTTTCCATTCTCCTCCGCACCCCGGCGGGGGGAGGGGCAGTGGCGTGGTGATTTTTGTTGCCGGCTGCAGCCAAACCAGAACAGGATGCTTATCCAGTACGTACTGTAATATTCATGCTAATTTCAGTTGAGGTCAGAACCATGAAATGCAGAGAGACATGAAAAACAATAGAGTAATGAAATTTTTAAAAGAGGTTTGTTGTGACAGAAGTCTGATACATAGCTCTGTTCAAGTTTAAATGAAAAACCAAGTCAAGTCTTCTTGAAATAATTTTTCCAATAATTGGTAGATCAAGTTCTCATTTAGGGTAGTCTGATGGAGAAATCAGAGTTACTTTTAGTTTTTCCAGTGTTTAATTTGCCTGATTTTGAGATGAGTCAGTCCCTTCTCACCCGTACACTGAAGGAAAGCATTGCAGAACAAAAGTGACCCAGTTCCAAGCATAAATAAACAACCAACCTGAGTTCCTCCTCGCGTGGATCTAAATAAAGGATGTTATGATATTACAAGATGCTGCTGTGTGAGCCAGGAAAACCTGAAACAGTAAAGAAAGAGACATACCATCCATTACACAAGCAGGCAAGCAAAAGAAAACTTCCTAGTGCTAAATCTTTCCCCAGTGAAACCCTAAGAACAAGCCCAGTCTCACAGCTAGTGCCAGTCCTGGTGACCGCTGCTTGGACAAGACTCCTGTTGTCCCAGTAAAGTCAAAGCCACCTTTATAAATTTGGTTTGTAATATACTGACCTAGTCTGTTATTCACCATCCGATCAGAGTGGTACCTCGTCACATAGCCCGTGATGCAGTCTCACCTTTCCTAGAAGATGGTTTCCAAAGTGACCTGGCAAGTTATTTCATGCAAAGAACAGGCATATAATCTGTCTGATGCCTTACATTCTGGCAGATAAAAACAAAGGGGAAGAAGAGTGATGGTCAAGCAAAACCCAACCTTCTAAATCTCTCTATAGATATATACTTTGACAGCACAGTGAAAACCTGGTCATAAGCTCTGCACCAAATGCAACCGTTCGAATACAAATTTTTGCAAAATTTTCTGACATGCCCAAAATAAAAATTAAAAAAGCAGGCCATATTTAAAAGCTTCATCAGACAAAATGGTAGTTATTTCTGACGTTATATTAAAAGCATTTGATGAGCAGCTTCAGTGGATTGGTCAGTACAACCACAAGCGTAGTCAGTCAGAAGGTTTAGGAGGATTGCCTCACCACATTAAATAAACACCAAATTTGATTACGTTAGCTAGTATATTCACCTGCCAGAATAATCCAAGGTCTATGAGACTAGTGGATTTGGCATTATTTCATCTTGATATTTGCATTAAGATGCTTATACAGAAAAGCAGCTGAAAGAATGTTCCTTTTGATGGTGTAGGTTGCACAACCCTTGTGGTGTGAGGATGGCTGGCTATTTCCACACCATGCTTTGCAAAAGAAACCTTGATCTCATCTAGGTTCCTTGATGTGGTTGCCCTGATGTTATGACACTTGCCAAGACAGCATGCTTGAAACACAGTTTTCTGGATTTGCTAACTGCAGGCTCCCACATAATAATATTCAGCACACCCCAGATGTCTGCTTACTTGATTGCCCACGGCTAAGGAAGTAGCAAGCACTCCTCCCAGTCACTTGTTCTGCAACATTCTCACACATTTAATGGCACAAGCCCTGAAAGTGTTTGGGTTTTAGAGCTACCCATAACGAATTCAGATGCAGAGCATTAAGCTTTTGTTTCTCCCCATTATATATGAAGAGAAGTCACTTGCAGAACGTAAGTCTAGATTCATGTGTATTTCACACACAACCCAAAGAACACGAAGTTCAGGAATGTTCGGACTCTGGATATTTGCGTAAGATGTTCTCAGAGAAAGCAGCCATTCCTCAAAATTACGGAAATGTAGATTTCATTGGATAAAATGGTTTTCCCATTAGTGCATTCAACACACAGAAAAGGCCTGAAGTAACAAAACAAAAGCTTAATAAAGACCATAAACAAAATTCACAGGAATTCCTCTAGGCTGAATGTTAGAATAGAGCCAAAACTATTGAAATGTCCGGAACCCAGACAGCGCCTAACTAGTTCAGAAGTTCATTCAGGGTAGAGAAGGGGGGAAATGTGGTCAGACACTTCTGTCATTTTGAAGAATATCTGTGGGACTCTGACAAACAAGATGAATGTTCTCATTCAAATGCACCACCAGTTATTTAACTTACTTCCCCTGAACGTCTGGACTTCAGCTGCCTGAAAGACTGAAATATTTTGTCCCAGAAGTGTTTCTGGTCTATTGATTTATTTGTATTCTGCCCTGTCCCCTTCTGAAAGAGAGATTCCTCTTTTGAGCATCCACATCTGTAAGCAAAATAGGCTTGTCAGAGCATGCTTTCTTCAGGGCCCTTACTATCATGTAATTCTTCTCCATGCCACCGGGCTGGTTTACATTGTTCACAGGGGTGTTGATGCTCTTTGAGGAAGTTCTGAGCTGTAGCCTTTGCTGAATAGCAATCTAAGGAAAAGTTCCGTTAGACTCTCTCTCCTCTTTGCTTTTAGCTGTTAAACTGCGCTCAAGACATTTAAAAAGAACCTGAGTGTTTTCCTAACATTAGCATGTAATTCACTGTCTTTTATTGGCATGGAGACACTGGCATATAGAAATATACAGGCTATATCCTATACTTTCTATCAAATGATGTCTTATTGTGATAACACTAAGTCGTCCCTAACTTTCAGGGATATAAAAAAAAAAAAAGTTTCTATTCTAACCTCGTACTACTTTTCCTAAAGCAATAGAAGGTTCTGGGCAATGACAATTCAGGTCCATTTTGCAATACACACTTCCTTCTCCTGGGGAGGACTGTCCTTATTTTAAGTGTCAGTCACATCCTCAGACCAGCAAATTCACATAGAAAGAAAGATTGTCAGGAAAAGTTATGCCATTAACCCACAATGCACTTTTGCAGAGAGTATTACACAGCCCATGGTAGGGCAGAAAACAGACTCCCTAGCTCTCCATAGCCATGAAGTTAGGCTTGGCACTGCACAGCATACCCTCTGTTTTTAATATCCACAGAGGAAAGCCAACACCATCTTTCACATGGGCTTAGCGTTGTGAGAGTTCTCTTTTTATAAATGCCCAGAGTCACTTCAGGGTTGGCGCTAAATAAAGCAGGCAGCAAGAATGTAAACTACTGCCTGATGTTTTGTTTTGCTGCATATAGCCACCAGGAAAAGTGAAATATTTCAGAATCCCCAGAGTATAAGTGGGAAAGAGTCTGCAGTATAGCTCTATCTTATTTTGGCTATGCAATGAAAAAGAAACATTAACCATTTTCAGACTGTACATCAGTGCTTCTCAGCCATTAGCTATGTGACCTGGCGCCAATGTCATCTCTGAACATGTTACTAAGTACACAATTTACCAGGAAACTGCGAACGCAGGAAAAGCTCAGCTGAGGTATCACTCCATTTACTGAGGAGAGCCACTAGTTGTACCTATTTGTTACAATTCCTGCTTGAACTTTCGAAAGAAATATTACAGCCAAACGCTTTCTAGCTTCAGTTTCTTTCAGGCTCCTTTATGTGTCCATTTTTTTCTCTCTCAGGAGCTGTGTTAAGCAGTTAAGAGAAAGTATGAGGGATAAGAAATTCCCCCCTTTCCAAAACACATATTGGCTACAGGAATCCTGGAGCTGCAGTGGCTATTACAGCCTTACCGTAATGTTTCCAAACAACAGCCCATCTTCCAGTTCTAGTGGTCTCCTTGCACTCTGGTTTCATTACTTCAAGTTTCCTCTCCAACAGACAGCAGGTCAAACTCTCCTCTCATTTCCAGTCACAGTAACCTCCAGTTAACTTCATAGATCTCCATGACGTTGTGACAAGTTCTTACTGTGTTGACGAAGAAGAAAAAGTTCCTTCTCCTAAATGATGTGAAAACATAAGTTACATAGAAACAGAGCATTAATTCCAGATCCTGTTCTGGTCAATGGGAGTTCTGTCACTGGTTTCCATAAAAACACAGTTTGGTCCCTGTGTACTAAACAAGCCCAGTGCAAGCCAGTGTATATCCATTTGGCAGGCGAACAAACGAGCTTCTGCTTCCAGCTAGTGCTACACAAATCCTTTTATTTTCATGTGATCGCACGCTAATTCATTCTCATGAGGTGTCCTACAAAAGATTTTGGGGAAAAAAAAAAACAAACAATCAGTGCTTTGTGGTACCTTGTGTTCCTGACAAGAATACAGTAATACTTTCATCCATTTCAGCACTGGAATCACCTACTGTATTTGAAGTGAGGAAGGAAAAGGCTTTTTAAATAGCCATCCTCTCACCTCTTTTCAGATGTACTTGCAAATCTAAATGGAAACTGTAATGTATTTAACATACTTCTGTGTTCTATCATTTATGGCAATGCTATCAGCAGAATAACATAAGATCTTTATGCCAGCTGACAAGCAGGAACTTAAAGAATTTCAATGGCATTATGGTATTAGTTCAGCAGGTTTTACATAGAAGACGACATTTTCTTCAAAGAGTCATTTACTGGAGAAAATTACTCTCTTTCTTGGCCAAAACTCCCAAAATTGTTAACTTTATGCTCCCTACAATGTCCAGTCTCCAGTATAAGCTAGAAATTCACATGAGCTCTGAAGTTTAACAACAATAATTATTCAGATAAAACAGTGTTCTTCAGCTTATCCTTTTTCTCTAGAGCAGCTCATGTTTTATTTGACTGCTGATCTTTCCCTGAAAGGAAAAGGACCTTGAAGGAACACAACAAATTTAGTTGTGCCCTTTAGTGACTCCTGGCAAAATCTTAGTTACAAATTGTTAACAATACTGAGTTCTCAGTCTTGAGAGGTACCCACAGCACCGTTGTAAACTATCCAGTAGATACACAAAAATTTATTTGAAGATGTTCTAAATTTAAGGGTAGTAAATAACAACAAAACGTTTCTTTCTTTTGTATTCTGTTGATGCCATTTTTTACACTGTCATCTGCATCATGCTACTTAAGCCATGATCAGCATGACTAGAGCTCCCTCCTTGACATCATATATAACACTTTATGCACTTATTTTAAATAAAGGCAGACTGGTATCTGTAGCGAGGGCAAAAAGATTATAATGAGAAGTGGAAAATTG
This sequence comes from Opisthocomus hoazin, assembly GCF_030867145.1. Lineage (NCBI taxonomy): Eukaryota > Metazoa > Chordata > Aves > Opisthocomiformes > Opisthocomidae > Opisthocomus > Opisthocomus hoazin. The sequence continues at coordinate 145,369,368 of NC_134414.1, forward strand.
TGTCATCTACTGCATTGAAGATTTAGTTCATTCCACTCAGGGAAAAATTTTAATATGATCACATAAAAACTACCTTAGTTCTTCATTGCATCTTTTTTTCTTTACATATCTACTTGAATTCAGAATACTCCACTAATCTTTCTCGGGGGATGGGGAGAGACTATTTTACAAAGATTCTAATGCCTTGCTTGTAGAGCCTCAGTTTACTAACCTTGATTGTTTGGGGCTCTGAATCTCACTAGGGTCAATATATCAAGTCCCGAGTTCAGTTCAAGTACTTCATACAAGAATCTTTGTATTTATTCTGTGTATACCGTAGTGGATATAGAATGCAAAGATGCAATGTTAAGTAAGCTCTGTTCCAAACATAAGAAGGCACACACATACTGAAAAGGTTTAGTAGGTTTTGGTATTTTCAATAATGGGAAATATCCATGAATGAGAGAAAAGACTTTAACTGAAATCTCTTCATGGAGATAATGTGAGTTATGTGTGAATTTGGTCCAATTTTATCAAAATCTGTTTGTTGAAGGGGAATTCTGAGGAGAAGAGAAAACATCGAAATGCTAGAAAGCAAAAGTGAAATTATTAGATCAATATGTTGTCAAATTTTTCAGTCAAAAAAACCTCAGTTCACTGCATGCCACAATAATTCTGCAGACAATGGGACAAGCTCTGAATTGTAGTTTGCTGCTTTTCTGAGCAAAAATGCTGGTTCAGCTTCTATTTGATGATGATTAATACCTACCATATATTTGGCAGACTAATCTTGACCAATTTTCCTCCAGCAGTTCAACAATCATCTCCCTCAGGGATGTGTATGTCAGCACATTACCTAATGATAATCCGATAGCTGAATCTGCTGTTAAATAAGAACAGGTCTATAGCACAATAGTGTCCACTTTTTCTATGTTTATGCATCTTTAAGTGTTACAGGGGGCTGATTTCCACAGAAGTTCAGAAAAAGAAACCAAAGAATGCTGTGTGATGAGTAGAAATAAAACGGACACATAGTAGTGAATCATGGAATTAAACAACGTGGGAGATTTGTCTTCATAAGCTGATCCTTCCAAGGAATGCAGGGGGGAATGGGGTGGAGATCAGCAAGGATGTCAGGAATTGCTGCTTCCAAATGGCCTTGGATGTTTCTCAAGGGAAATAAGGAGTGGCAAATCAATGTGAGGACAAACGGCAATGAGTCTACAAGACTTTTTTCCCCACAGGAAATTATGGAATATTCTTTATGCACAGCAAACCAGCAGAACAGTTCTTACTACAGCTAGTTCTAATCAAATTAGCTATAAGGTTGAGAATATAAATGGAGACATGTCAGAAAAATTAAAGATGATTGCCACAATAGGCAATTGCAAGTCAGCCACCACTCCTGAGTATCCAGTGGTGGCATTATAATTGGAAATTAATTTATGATATGCTTGCCTATCAGCAATTAATGTTCATTTTTTGAGTGTTCCTAGGTTGAGGCACCACAACAGGGCAGGAGGAGGCTCATGACAAGTGTATGCACACAAATAGGGTTGCCAAGAGCACAACGTTGTGGGGGAGGCACTCACTTTTGCTGGGAAATCCACATGAGTGGATGCCTCTCTGAAATGCCTGTACGCTGATGCACGCAGTGTGGGGAACAAAGAGTATTAGAGGCCTGTGTGCAGTTACAGACCTGTACACTTACTGAGACCACAGGTGCATACAGGCCTTTTAGGAAAGACAAACTAGGATGACGATGAAAGGAGTTCCCTTTCTGTGAGAAACAGTGGGAATGCAGGCAGCTGTGCCTTGGGATGAACGATGAGCCAGCTGACAGTGTGTGCGTATCAGAGGGCAGACCACCATGGACAATGTTGCGATGGACGTCTGTTGCAGAGTGCCTGATCAGGAACACGACACCTTTTCAGACAACTGGAAAAGCCTCATGTTCACAGGCTCTACTCCTCATGGGGAACTGAACCACCTTGATCTGCTGGACAGACAACACAGTAGGGCACAAGCAAGACAGGATGTCTTGGACATGTAGAGCAGTAAGATGCTGTTTATCTTAACCTTAGCAACACTTTTGACACAGTCTCTCGTGACACGTTCTCATGCACTAACTGAAGTAATACAGGCTAGATAAGTGGACAGCAAGGTGGATTTAAACCTGGATGACTTACTGGGCTAAGGCGGCTGTGATTAGTGGCACAAAATCCAGCTGCAAGCTGGTCACTAGTGTTGTATGTCAGGGGCTTTTTGGGGGGCAAATACTGTTGATCATTGTCATGAATGACCTGGATGATGGACAGAGTGCACCCTCAGCAGATCTGCAGAGACAAAAAGCTGGGAGGAGAGGGTGATGCATAAGGTGTTTGTGCTGCCATTCAGAGGGACCCAGACATACCAGAGCATTGAACAGAGAGGAACCTCATGAAATTCAGCAGAGGAAAATGCCAAGTCCTGTCCCAGGGAGGAATAACTTCATGCCCCAGGATATGCTGGAGACGAACCAGCTACAAAGCAACTAGACAGAGAATCACCTTGGAGTCCTGGTGAGCACCAAGTTCAACATAAGCCAGCGATGTGCCCTTGCAGCAAAGCAAGCCAATCACATCCTAGATTACATTAGTAAAAGTGTTGCCAACAAGGTTGAGAGAGGTGATCCTTCCCCTCTACTGAGTACTGGTGAGGCCATATCTGCAGTGCAGTGTTCAGTTCTGGGCTCCTCTGTACAAGAGAGACGTGGTCTTACTGGATGGAGTCCACTGAAGCGCCATGAAGTTGATAAACAAATTGGAGCATTTATCATACAAAGAGGCTGAGAGAGCTGGAACTGTTCAGACTGGAGAGAAGGCGACTCAGAAGGATCTTACTAATATGGGAGGATCTTGCCCAAAGGGAGTTAGTAAAGATGACAAGAGTCAGACTCTTCTTATACAGGAAAATGCAATTAAACATAAGAAAATAAATTTTTTATTGTAAGGGCAATCAAACACTGGAATAGGTTGCCCGGAAAGGTTGTCAAGTGTCTGACCTTGGAGATACTCAAAACTCAACCAGAAATAGCCTTGAAAAATCTGCTGTAGCTGACCTACCCTAAGCACGACGGGGTACACTGGGTGATCTCCAGAAGTGCTTTCCAACCTCAAGAGTTCTGCAGTTCTGTGAATGTTGTTCTGTTCTGTGATTCTGTTGTGGGAACCAAACTTTTTTTTTTTTTTTAATTTTAAATCCCTATTCACAAACGTACTGCAACAGATGCTGCAAAAGAAACACTAATACAGGTAAAGTAAGCAGGAAATTATGTACTAAATTAAACTGTTTCTTTAAAAAAAAAAAAAGAATGCATTTATATTTCCTACTGAAATGAAGCAGCACCAGTCTTTGAAGCAGACTTGTGTGATTACCTACCACACAATGAAATTAAAGGAGAAAAATCCAGAGTATTCAAAATGAACCAAATCAAGAAACTTTCAAATGCAATTTCTGGCCATTAGTCTATAGTATTCTGAAAATTTACAAAATAATTACTTAAGAGTATATCATATACTTTCTACATTCTTTTTAACTGGACTCTGAAAAATTACACTTCTGATACATACTGCTCTATTCTTTGAACTCAGTGCATCAGTACTACCTTAGCAGACATACCAACTTTGACTGTTCTTCAGCCACATCACAGGCACTGCTACTGTACATGTAAGGAAGGCCCCAGTGTGAGTACATCGCAAGGGGTGCAGGCAGCCCTGTACGGATTCTGGATGAGATATCACAGCAAAGGCTAACCAAAATGCAAGAATGGGAATGCAACAAGTAGCAGAGGTGGGCTGTGTTGGAGAAGCTGTTCACCATGCAGGCTGAACACCAAAATGCGGCTTCTCTGTTTTTCCTTTTTAGTTTCACTCAGGCTGCTGCCTTATTCCTGTTCCCTGTTGCTGAGACCCTATCCTGAGGAATACACAGCTCCCTGACTCATAGACTTGGTTGGCGTGATTGAGAAATAGCAGTAATGAGTGAAGGCAGGAATGCATTTTGCCCTTATTTGAGACCTGAGGCTACTTAGATACTGAAAGGCCAGGTCACTTTTGCTAGATCATATAAAAAACGCAGTGACAGGAGCACTCGCAGAATCCACCTAGGCTGATTCAGTGCTTGAACTACAGGAGAAAGGAGAATGCTTTTTTGTGAATGATAAGCATGTCTTGTACAAATGGTATAAAGGGAGAGAGAGAGTAGAAGAGAATGAGGTACATCCAATTGCATAAAGAGTGTTCAAGTTCAAGGGACAACTCTGCAGCTCCAAATGAATCTCAATGAAGGAGAGAAACGGAGGAGTTGGAGTAGTGATGCATATCCTCTGGCACCAGAAATATTCCATAGAAAGCACTTGCTTCTAATGTTGCCTGATGAGAATGAACAATCAGAGCATCCCTCACCACAGAGAAGAGCCCCAAGACAGTAATCATCACCAGGAAAATCCAAGCTCTTGTCACCATACAGAAAGGCATGAAAACAGCTTGCAGAAAGATAATATGCAGTGAAACAAAACGTGGCAGGAAACAACACTAACCAATCTCTGAATGTCATCACCAAAAAGAAAAAAAAAAAAGTCAAAAAAGGGGTTGATTTTTATTTGGTTTGAGGGTATTAATTTCTTCTTCTTTTTCTGTATTTATGGACAAAGTTTTATTACAACACCAGCTGATTTTACGTTTTGTTTTCAAATCAATGGGAAAAGATGTTTTTCTATTCAGCTATAATAATCCCAATTGTCCTGAGAAAAACATTGCAGCAAAACAAAATTGCAATCAGAAGAGAAACTCTGTTTTCTCTCCTTCCAAAACACAGCTCCTTAGATAAAATCTTAGTTCACTACCCCATATTCACCAGTAAAATGCTAGCTAGATATTCTTTCCCTACAGCTGGACTATTTTTCCAGTAATAAGTTTACTGTTTGGAAAACTGCTTAGAAATGCATTTTAACAGTTATTGCTTTCAGAAAGAGAAAGGTACTGATCCACCTACCTATAAAATCTAATATTAGGAGAGGCTCAGAGAGTTTGAAAAGCCATTTCTTTGTCCTGAAATGGCTTAGGAAGTCAAAAATTTTAAAGCATTGCTTCAGAACAAAACCCCAAACTTTAAGCTTCTCACAGAAACTTAGAGCACCTCATACTGGAATAGATCCAGGTGGTCAGGACATTTGTCTAGATGGCAAGTCCTCCCATTTGAGGTCAAAGCAGGAATGTAACAAAAAAAGTAACCGTGCCACAATACTTTGGTCTTTCTCCCTCTTTCCAGAACTGGGAGATGCCATGGGATATAAATATATGAGTTGCTGTAAAATAAATTATTTGAGTTTTCTAGAATCTCCAGAATGGTTTGCTTGGAGTCCTCTGAAAAAAACAACTGTTTCGGCTATTAGATATCTGTTTGTAAACATGGTCAGATAAGAGTGGGTAAAGTACAGAGGGACAAAACCAGTGAAAAACTATAGAAATTTCATTATGTTATAAGTTATTCTGCCATATTTGTCACTGCAGTATTTGTCTGGAGCAGAAAAAGCAAATAAAAACTAAAATACAAAACCAACAGACACTTCAGTGCAGGGAAAGAATGTAGTGGCAGAACTTCTAATGAGAATAAAGGTTGCAGTATGGGTGGCTTAACCACGCATCTTGCATTACAATTCATGGAAAATTCTATGGCAAAATATTTTATGTTTCAATCAAAACCTTTATTCCTGCATAATACCATACATACAACCATTCTTGTTTCCCAGTTTATACTTTGAGAAGAATCTAGCCCTAATAAATTGCAAAGGTATTTCTCTAGGCACAAGAACAGATTTGGAAGTTAAACCACTATTGGATTTACCTGTCAAGAAAAAAGTTCAGAAGTTTATTTTTATTAAAATATAAATTTCTGTTAAGTGTTGCAATGTACAGCTATCATTTGTCCTTCCTCAGATGCTGTAAATTGTGGGAATGAAACATACAATGTATTCCAGAGGACTGCCTGTTCAACATTATGATCTTCAGAGATCAACAGTCTCTTTCTTCAGAGAATCTCAGGCTCTTTACCAACCTGACTCACTGCTCTGTGAACTAAACATTGGGTCAGTTCCCCCACCAGTGAATTCACAACCAATGAGGGGTGACAGCCATTTGACAGCATCTGGTATATTTCACAAATCAAGAGCAATCTTGTTTAGAACTTGACAAAAAGCATCAGGGACAATATGATTGCTTTTGTGAAGCACCTTGGAGTTTTCCTGACATTTAAGGTGGGATTTTGCAGCAGAGTAAGACTCAACTCTGCCCACCGCCTAGTGTAGAGCCAGGCAAATCATTCAACTGAGCTTTGAGAGCTCTCATTGAAGTAGGTCACTCATCTCAGCTCATCCCCAAGTAGACATCTAGGGCTCAGCTAAGTTGTCCAAGGACAGACGCCTACTGCTCTCCAAGACTTTCAGGTGGGGCTGGTAGATGTGTCTCAGGGGCAATATGAGACACCGGCTCTCCAGGAGGAGTAGCTGGAGGCTGGGTATGGTACTGATGGGAGTACACGTTGGCACTGGTGCCCGGGTATGAAACCAGGCTCCAGTGACTTGTCAACTGATTAGCTCTCTGGACTCTCCTGATGGCACTTACTTGACCTCTATTGACTAAAACAGACATACAAGCTCCTAGCTCACACGCAGATACTTTTATATTAAGGCACCCAAATTTGTCTTAGACTTAAACTGAAACCCATCCTCCCATCCATGCAAAAGTTTTAGAGCAGTGGTTTTCTTCCTGTCTTCTTATGCAGGGATACAAACATTACTACATCAAATTATGTCAACTTTTCACATCTCCCAATGTCATTTGGAACAATGTTTGTATGAGGCATAGAAATGAATACGGCAAAAATCAGGTTACATTTCCTAAAATACAGTATCAGAGAAACTGCTTGTGAGCCTTCACTGAAACTGCAAATGAAAAATGAATATTTTTGAAGTAAAAAATCTAGTAGACTGGAAAAAAGAATGGTACACCAAAATCAAATTCAAGAAGCCTTTTTTTTTTTTTGGAAAGTGATAAAAAATGAGTGCAGGGACATTTGTGTAAATGTAAACCCCAAACAAACTCTTCAGAACCACCTACAGAGCTTCCCAGGTGATTAATCTGGCAATAGCATTTCCACTTTCACAAAATGCTTAAAGTTGGCTGCTACATAGCACTGAGACAGTGGGGACCTGGCGTAGGCTGTGGGGCACACAAGTCCCCTAAGAGATTTCTACACTAAAGGGAGAAGGGACTGACAACACATCACATTAAGCAGTGCTGCCATGGAAGAAGGAGGGGTAGTCTCTTGGATCTCAGAATCGGCATGCAAGGAAATCAGAGAAAAATTTATTGCTCCCTCTGCAGATAGGATCTGCACTTCACCAAGAGATGAAGGTGGTGGTGTTTTCCTGCCTAACAGCCTCTCCCCCTGATGAGTTTTCTTAAGGAAAGTGCCAAATTCTCTCAAAAAGTAGAGGACTCGGGCTGCAACAACAGACAAACTGTTTCTCATGCCTCCCCACATCAGCTCTCGGGCCTCTCTCCTGGACAATTGAATGGCAAGTTGCTGGGAGAATTGTGAAAAGAAAGGAGAGCCTTGTTGAATGCCTGCTGCCTTCCTAACTTTAGCCAGCCGGGAATACAGAGCTGATTATTAATTGCATATTGTGTTGAAAACACCGAGGAAATGTTTTTAAACCTATTCCATAAGTACCACTTGCAGATGTACAGGGACAAAATTCTGCTTTCCCATAGCAGGTCGTATTTCAGGTGGAGGAGAGCTTGCTAGGCTCTGAATGAGCCAGCCAAACAGCAGCCAACTATGAGACAGTGCATACGCCTGAGACCTACTGTGGTTTTTTCCCCGTCAGAAAAAGGTGGATGTATTTTCACATGCTGAGGAATGCTAAGGAGTTTGAGAGAAAGGAAAGGCACAGCAGTTTATCTCCCCAAATCCTCTCCTTCCCCTGTAATTCAGGAGGGGGCTGTAGACAGGCACTGCACTGATTCAATGCAATTTTTATGCATATTACTGAGCTTTAGTCTTGGTTACAGCCATCAAAATTAAGCCAAATGAACATGTCCTTCATCGGAAAATGTTATCATTCTTGTTACATGCACTCCAAGAGCTGCAGCACAACTGTTCAATCTTCCTCTGAACACACGCACTGGATCAAGCTTTCCTAACCACATCTATTTGTGCCCTTAAAACACAAGTTACCTTCCTTGCCTTAGCTTGAATACCTTGCAGCATTATGAATGATCCTAATTACACAGCTATCTTTACACAAAGGTTCATGAATATGAAATATTCTGATTAAAGTAACGCTGAAGTTCTATACACATTCATCTCTGGAGGTAGCTCCATCTGAGTTAATGGACTTGAAACAGGGATCACTTCTGCCTGCTGTGCCGAAGCACTGTCTCACATTATGCATACAACCAACAATCAGATGATGAAGTGGCATGGTAAAAGGAGAGGTAGCCTTCTGGGGTGAAACAGGGTGAGCGTCATGTTACAACTACAAAAAGCCATACGCGAGTTCAGCTCGAGGGAGAGCAGTCTCACTGAAACAAAATAGTCCTGCTTTCATTACGGCCGAAGCTCCAGCTATTTTGTGTTTCCTCCTTAACCCACTCGGTAATTATCGTGCACATCTAGCCAAAGTCAGCCACGACATTCCCAATCACAGAGCAGAGCGTGCCAGGACCCCATCCAGCGCAGCATGAGGACTGTTCTGCGCAGTGAGTCATAGCCTGCTCCTGGCTGCATCTGCCGCTTCCATTGTCCCAGAACAACCCTTCTGGCTGCTGGCATCGCGTTGGCCCTGCCCAACGCTGAATCAAGGGAGAAAGAACAGAGTGGATGTTGCAGATCACAACCTTTGGCCAAAAGGTAATGTTTTTAACGTGAAGATTATTAATCTCTTCATAGGTGACAAGTATAAGAACTGTTTCTCTGACAGCAAGCTTCCAGGGAGCAGCTGCAGTGGGGCAAAGCAGGATTTGATGTGAGCTAGAAACAACTAAGGGGTTCATGTGAAAAAGGAAGGTAAAGATCCAGGCTATGGTTCTTGGTGGAGGCAGCTTCCCAGTGAACAAGAGTCAGCATGATCTTTCTTCGCCACAGCGACAAAAGCAGGGCCACAAGGAGAAGCAAGCCCAACTAGGAACACAATATTCTTTTACTGAGTGACACAGGGAGTAAAGGCAGATGTCTGAAGATCCACTGTTAGATCTTCCAGCAAATATTGCAAGTTTGCTAAGTAGACTGTTATGACTTTTGATTTTGGCAGCCAATTTTATCTGATTGTTATAGTAAGTCAGAGACCTCCCAAGTGCAAAGGCTGAGCAAGAGATCAGATACAAATTGTTTTTTTCCCCAAACTAAGCTTCAACACCAATCAGTTTTATACGTTCTGTTTCCAAACGCCCAAAATCGTGAACACACCAGTAAGTCAGGGCTCAACAGCAAGCTCAGCTTCATGTATTGAGATGGGAAGTTTCTTATGTGAAAAATGAACCCCTAAAAGCTACGGATCAGGAAGCCTTCCCAACTAAGAAGAAACTTCTTCAAATGTCGCTTCTGTGTAAGAACTACATTATAGTACTCTGAATTTATGTGATTGATAACAGATACTTAACATGGTACTAATGGAAAATAAATTGAGTTATGATACTCTTCGTCTTAAAGAGGAAACACAGAGACAAAAGCATAAAACATTTCACATTTTTGTCATGTACCTGAGTATCAGCTGGCCTGAGAGAGAAGAATTCCTGTCTTGCTCTTCATGGTATGTGCGTGACTTTTAACTTCTGAAGAAGTGATGAACCATATCTATAAAACAATGTTATCAAATCAGACATGAAATTTTGAAAGATAATTAGTTGTTTATCTCTTTCAGAGAAGAGCAAATTGTTATGCATTAGTGTTTCCCTGCCCCTTTAGCATACAGGATCATGTGATTTGTGTCCTAATTCAACCAAAAGCTTTATCTGTTTGGGGAAAAGGAAGGGGAAGAAAGATTGTATTATGCATGCCTCAAAAATCTGAAGCTGCCACTCTTAATAAATCACAGCATTTCTGAAACTGACTACTATTGTTTTGAACATATCCCCATTCTCCTTTCCATGATGAAAAATGTACTTGTACTCTGTATTTTCATAGCTAAGCAAGCGCCCTAGGGGCACGTACAACTTTCCTATTTATTTATTTGTATTTTAACACCAAAAGAAGTTTATAATCATATGGCAGAACAATGACCTGCTGTAACATTACTGGGAAACTCTCAGCTTTAGGCCTTATGAAGGGATTACATTTTTACTGGCCCTGGAATCAATTGTTTGCTTACAAAGGGAAGAAAATAAAACCTGTTTCCAAAGGTTAAAAAAAACAAAATAAAACAAGATACAATATGAACATAGTTAGAGCACCCAAAACCCTATTAAATCCTCCTGGTGATCAGCACACTGCTGCTTTGTCAAAGCTAGGATGGAGAAAGACGCATTTATGTCTTACTGCCAGGTAATAGGGCTGCACCCTGTGTCACGTTGATCACGGGTACTGATTCAAGAAGCAGCTCCCCACTGACTTCAGAAAGTCCATAAACGTTTCCCATGGAGAAATTCTCCAGCATTACATAGGAGCATATATCTGCCACCAGAGCAAGCAGAGACGCATAAGAAGGACAAAGAGAAGGGCAAGAAACTGTGAGAAGAAAGGGGAAGTACAGTGTTTGGATGCAAGTCCAGAACCTGTCCAGATGTTCAGAACTGACAGCTCGTTTTCATTCCAACAAAAAGTGAATAAATCATCTCCAGTACTCAAGAAACTCATCTTTCCTCCTCCCAGGACTCTTTTCACAGTTGTCACATTTCTGTCTTCACTGTGCTACATTAGCCTTACTTTCCTCTTCTGTGCTCTCTCATTTCATCTAGTGCCAGACTCTTTCCTGTGTCTCCATATCTACTGGTGTAACTGAGCAGCTTGTTTCCATCTTCTGACTTCTCATTCAGCTACTATATGTCTTATTGCTGTGTACAGAGCTCTCGACATCACTGGCAAATAAAGAACATGAAGCAGAAACTTGAGCTCTGTGGAGACCTGTTTGTTTTGGCTGTTGCTGTAGTTGTTATTAATAAATGCCTCCTGGTAGACTAGACTCTATTTATCATGACATATGTTATCTAGCTTATGTTCTTATACAGTATTTATTATAAAATTGAAGTTGTGCACAAAACTATTTCTCCCTCTCTTCCCAGGCAGTGAGAAGGGTGGTTACATTATTTTAATGAATATGCTTCTCTTAAGTTATTATTGAGAAGCTTTGGTTAAAGAAGTGATCTTTCTATTTTACTTTGAAAATGTGAAATTTGTGGTTGATGTGGTCCTCACCCATTGGAGAAGGATTTCTAATCCATCTGCACATTAACAGTTCTCCAACTTCTTTTTTGCTCAGATCTTCCAATTGTGCATTTTTCCTAGACCTCTTTAGCTAATTCTCTTTCCAGCCTTGCCTATCTGATTGTTTCGACGCTTGTTTTCACACACCACATACTGTAATCAAGAGAGCTGCTAGACTAGCCCAGCCAAAAAAGGAAATGTCCATTTCCACACTTGCCAGCACCTTCTCCAATATTGCAACTGAATCCTAACTCTTGAAAAATCCTGTTTAGGATTACAACAAAATCTTGAGAGAAGACGTGCATCTAATCTAATTTGAGGGCGTGAAAAAGTCACACTGGCATCAGAAAGAGGAGCCAAATATTGTGGTAGTTCTCCAAGTGAAACATCTGCTTCTGTAAAGCCACAGTGGGTTCTATTAAAACTCTTGGATGGGGTCTGATCTCCAGAAGGTAGAACACATTTCTGGGACACCAAAGTCAGCTTGTATCAAGCAGGGAAGTGAACTGGTCGATGTAAAGCCTAGATTTCTGCACAACTTTATCTCTACTGGCTAAAATGGGTGAAAAGTACAAACACATTTTACGATTATCTAACTTTAGTAACAGTATTCTATCGAACATGAAGCAAGAATGCACCTGCGTAGTTTCAGAAAGACCTGCATTTATAGAATAGCAAGGCCTAGATTTGGTTAGAACAGGCAAAGTTTGTAGGTGCTACATATAGAGTACATAATATCTTTTCTTAACATGAAGCTGTGTATGGTCTTGTTCTTTTCCCTTCTTAAGAGCGCTTTAGTAAAGGTATTGTGCAAAATATTGTCTTGAGGAAGTTCTAATATGCTGAGCCTGCTTGATAATTTCAGTGTTTACTGTCTCGCTTCACAGGTCCTTACATTCACAGTGATTTATACAAAGTGTTCTGTTTTGTATCTCTCACAAACTGTTTTAATACTGCACTAGGTAAACAGAATGTCATCAGATTTCCAGTCCTTCCTGGGTAATTTTACCCAGTTCTGTAAATGTTTATCTTAATTCTACTTCTTCCTTTGCACTTTTTAAAAATGTTTTTGCTCCTTCTCTGTGCTGAGCCAGTGTGATAACCGCCACACAGAATGGAGACAAAAGAATACCAGGGCTGGATGCCAAGGAGCAAGGCTGTAAGTACCCAGCAAACAGCATAGTCTTTGGTTACCAGTTATCCAAGAAGGCAGAAAGAAGCATAGAGATCCTGTACAGCATTATTATCCACAAAGAAGCAGAGAAATCCTGTTTAGCATTATTACCCAAAACCTCCAAATACACCTAGTAGAAAGCTTCAGTGAGGTAATTCACCAGTATCGATCCTTGTGTTTACATAGGAAAACTCGTCACTCCTGTAAACGTGTTCACAGGTGTGCCAGTGCCAGACACGTACACAGCAGCAGAAGTTTAGATCAAGACTTGATTCCCCTGATTATTTTTCCCACCATCTAACCTGTGTTGTATTTGGCAAACAAGCTTCTGGGGAAAGGGAACAGCATGCAAAGCGCTGGCAACAACTTTCTGTTTGATATGCTCAAGTTAATTAATAGAAAACAGCTCACGTCAACAATGTTTACATTTCTCATGCCTTCTCGCTTTAACCACTTGAACTGAACTATATAAAAAGCACTTTAGGATCTACTGTGTGTATAAAAAATTAGCGCTCTTCCAAATACATGTAAGTTTGTCAGTGTACAGAGTGGTTGATAGGTTTGGGATCATTTCCACAGCCAAACAGTGAATCTAACTCAGCAAAAGACAATGAAACTTCAGTACAAGCTTCCTTCCAGACAAGCACTGCTTTCTTTCCAGCTCACAAATAATACAAGATGAAGGACCAGATAACTACAGATATCCACAGATTTCAGTGGGTGGAAGTCTGAAGATAACCATCTTATTTCAACAGACTTTGAAAAAAAAAACACCACTAAATAAACAATTCAGCTTGCAAGAGGTTGACACATTAATCTTTCTGTTTGGAAAACCAAAATTCTACTTGCTCCTACTATAAGCGATCTTCGTATCATCCTTTTGTTTAGACACCCACCTGCTACCAGTTTCAAACTTTGTTAGTGAAATGCACTTAGCTAAATAAGCAGGCATTTGAGTAGCACAGATAAATACGTCCTTAATTGCTCACACCTTCTACATTAAGTTTCTAAACATGGATACATCAGCCAGAAGCCTACTCTGGTTTGATAGGATTTGATGCTTTGTTTTTTCAAATGGTCATGAAAAGCGTGAATCACAGAATCAGAATGGTAGGGGTTGCAAGGGACCTCTGTGGGTCATGTAGTCCAACTCCCCTGCCGAAGCAGGGTCACCCAGAGCAGGCTGCACAGGACCTTATCCAGGCAGGTCTTGAATACCTCTAGAGAAGGAGACTTCACAACCTCCCTGGGCAGCCTGTGCCAGTGAACAAAGTATCTCTCTCTCTCCTGTGACTATATAAGGAGCATAAAGAAAAAGGGACCAATTCCTAAGCTAAACTCCTACACAGTTAAGATGTTTTAATTAAATTTTGTGAATACCCAAACCCACTACATCATCCAAAAGTCAGAGTAGGTACCATAGCACTCAACACCGGCTCATCAGTCAGCAGCTGCAAGAGATAACGCAGTGCAAGTCTGGAATCAGGGACTTTCTGTATACGACCTATACTAATGTAAAGAAAATGAGCTTCTCAGCCTGGATGAACTCAACATTCCTGTGGATTAGTTTACACAGAGGTAAACCAGAAACAACAGTCCAGCAGATCCGAACCAGACTGCAAGGCTTTGCGGGCCAGTGCGATATGCAGACATCCCTGGCTGGGGGGGTAGTGCTTGGTGCCACGTCCCTCGCCCAGGACTGCATTACGCCTGGGCCAGCGGGCTCTTCCCCATGATGAGTGGGGAAAAACACACTAACAACCATAGAAAATTTGAAATGAGGTATGTAGTTGATCTTCCCATGTAAAAAGATTGGCTGAAGCAGAATCCAAAGGTTATTTACCATCTCCTCCACAAGGCCAGGCAAAGGTTTTCCAAAAATGCAGGACTGAAGTCAATTTATATTTCGTTTCCTCCAGCTGCAAGACGACTGCCATGCTTTTGTTGTAATATAGGCTTTGGCCAGGGAAGAAATGGCAAGAAGAACTGGCAAAGGCAAGGACAGAGACACAGAAGGCAACAGATTTAATTTCACACCAGATCCTTTCCACAAATTGTAGAAGCAGTAAAGAAAACATGAACAGTATTTCCACTGAGTATGATATGGAAATTTTTGGACCATTTCTTAAAGGGAAAAATATCCAAAACATCTTTAGGGCTGAGCTGAACAAGTTCACTGAAAGTTAATGGGACTCATTTTCCTAAGCTCCCAGGGTGCTTAAGAGAAAAAAAAAAACTTAAAATATGCATGTTTTCTGCTTGTTGCCAAAAGGAATCAGCTGATTCTAAAGACCAAGAATACACAGAAAGAGGTAAATTACTTTTCAGTCTCAGCCTACTGCGTCTCCAGCACCCTGCACAGTCACTCACTTCCAGGAAAAGGAGGTTTAAAATCTTCCTGTTTTATCCAGTACCACTCTGATCTCTAGTATTCACAGCCACAAAGGTAAGTTAAAAGTGTTTGAAGAGAACAGAGCTGACAGCTGGATCTGGCAGCAGATCTTGCTTCTCCTTTCTTCCCACGGAAGCATTTACAGCCTTTCTGCCTCATGTAAGGATAGACACATGCACACCTATGTAGTCCCCAGTTTGTGTACTTACTCATATACCACGCCATCATAATGCACAGACCTATGAAGAACACGCCTGAAGCCTCTGGTTAAAAGGAGATGCCGCAGATGGTGCAGAATCACTCCAGCTATGTGAAGTAAATTCAGATGGCATGCAGGCAACCCAATTTCTTCTGCTGCTTGAGAGAAGGAAAGAGGATGCAAAAGATCTCATGTCAGAGGGGTGAATTAGGAAAAAAAATAGTTGAGCACAGCAACACTTGGAAATTTCCGAAGTTTCTAAGGAATGGGATTGAGCCTTCCGATTCGGGTTAAACCTCTTGATTTAGATTAGAAGGTTACTATCCCCTCAAAAGGGAAGGTGCATTGCAGTATTTTGCACATGAAAGAAAAATTGATGAATTTTGCCTGGGTTTACATGCACAAAAAGCATAGGTGAACATCACCCTGAGTATGCATTTTTTCTTCCTAAATCCAATCTTCAGATCAAGCATACCTTGGATTATGCTTCGAAGAAAAGGACCAAGACTTTCTCTCTTCATGTTCCTGCAATACAGAATTTAAATGATGCTTGAGGAAACCTTCATTCATTGATGGTCAGAAACAGAATAAAAAACAGGTAGATCACCACCAATAGTTTCTCACTACTGCTTTTACCCCAACAAAATCAGAAGGATTAGCACCAGCATTCCTAGAATCGTGGAATAATAGAATCATTAAGGTTGGAAGAGACCTGTAAGATCATGAAGTCCAAATGTCAACCCAGCACCACCATGCCTGCTAAACCATGTCTTGAAGTGCTGTATCTATGTTCCTCTTTCACAAGAATAAAATTAAATAATTCCATTTATTCATAGGAACTCCTTTTGCCCCAAATCAGTTCAATGCTGAAAGGTCCAGCCTATTTTGGGGTTTAAAAGGGTGAGACAGAGAGCAGAAATATTTATCTGGAACCCTATCACCTCTTCTTCCACCCCTGCTCAAGTGGTTGACCCTCAGAGAATGTTTTAAGGCCAAAGCGTTTATCCCTTAAATGGAGTGATTTGATGTGTTTGTGGAGTGGGTGCTTTCATTACAATTTTTTGTAAATGGCCTATCTGAAACTGTTGTTCTTTCACGCATACAAAGGAAAAGCAGCGTAAATAAACTGAAAACAAAATACCTTAATATAGGAACGTATTTTACTTGATTTCAAAACACCAGGTTTTAGAACTGAAATGGCTAAAATTATTTTACTCACAGTTTGTTTTTTAAATTAGCCACGTGCTTTCTTTCATCAAAAAGCCTAATCAGTTGTATTCAAAATACTTTTGACTGGGTGAAGTGGTTATTTTTACCTCCAGTTTCAGGAAAAAAAAAAAAGAAAAAAAAAACGATTAAAAAAGAAAAAAAAAGAAAAAAAAAAGAAAAAATAATCTCCAATGGATTTTAGCCTAGTTATGGGGAGCATGAAACTCTGGTTAGATTTAATGGGAATGCTAGGAAAAGGTACGTATCAAACCTACATGCTTTTACCTCTTTCCAAACTAAAATAAATCTGCCTCTGGACTCCTCACTGTTCTCACTCCTGATATGGGCAACCTATTTAAAAGCAGCTACTCAGCATCTCGCACGCACACTGACCCTTTCTGGTGGTGTAATTCATCTGCATCAGTACAGGCAGGAGGCAGGGAGGGCACCACTAGCACAGCTGGCTTCCCCAGGCAGCGTGAGACCTTCGCAAGAACTCGGTACCTCTCCTTCTTCGGTTCCCAGTGTGAGAGAGGTTGAGGGAACATGGCCAGAGCATTTCTCTATTTCAGCTATTCTTGGCCATCATATCAGCCTCTCGGGGCCATAGGAAGTGTAATGTAATGCTGTTCTAAATTTATGTCCCAGGCTGGAACAAGATTAGGGGAAGTTTTTAGGTCTCCCACTGTGTTTTCAGCTCTGTTTCCTGGGGCAGGGGAAAGGGAAGGGGAAGGGAGAAATACTGACTAGAGAGTTAAATTGATTAAGCCTGAAGAAGGCAGAAAATAAGGATCTCTCCAACAGCATGTTTAAAGACTGATTTTTAATAGGATACCTTTGCTTTTAGTGGGAGTTTCAGCGTTGTCTCTTTAATCCCTCTCTACAAGACACTTCTCTCCTGCCTTGCTCCTCCTGGTTCTGAATTAATCCATGCATAAGAACCAACACGAGATGCAACTCTGGAAACTCACAGAGGATGACTTACAGTGACACCAGCCAAATGAAATTATGTGTTCAACAAGATCAGCTCAAATACATATTGATTAAATGAGATTTTTTCTCTCCACAGCTCTCAGTACAAAAACATTAAATTCAAGGCGAAGCAACTACCTGTCAATTGCATGTTACCTGAAAGGTTTAACGTGAGAAAATGTTATCTGTCCCTGCCCATGGCAGGGGCGTTGGAACTAGATGATTTATAAGGTCCCTTCCAACCCAAACTACTCTATGATTCTATGACCAACAGGTACTTCTCTCAGTTTTTGTGCTGTGTAAGTCAACAGTAATAGTTAAGCTGGGATCTGGAGAATCCCCACGGAAAGAGAGCTACACACTGGACATTTCCCATTAAATTGTCCCTGACTAGGCTCTGAAACCTGAATATTGACAACTTACTTCAACAAGGTGATATGTGTGAGGCTTTATACAGCACTAGAGAGAATTTAGAGATGTTTAATAACATAGTGAAGTTTGAAATTTATTGTAACTTTAATATTGAAGGATTTAAAAAGCAATTAAACCCATTTAAAATAGCAAAGAGTTTATGGGAATGCAATATGGATTAGAACAAACAGGCCTAAATCAACACTGGTTTGGAAGCCTAGTAACAACTAGAACTATGGGAGGTAATTCAGGAAAAGATGCATCAAATTAATTCTAGTAATACTGGAGTGTTAAAAAAAGCAACAGAAGCCAGCTTTGTTCAATAGAATGGAAAAATAATCATCCATTCTCTCCCTTTCCACCCCTGAGGAGATGGATTTTCCCGGCACAGCCGTTCACTGGTGGCAGCAGATGCACCAAAATGTCTGTCACCAAGAAACTGAGGACAAATAGAAAACATACACAGGGGAAATGGGGGGGGGGGGGGGGGGGGGGGGAGGGAATCCTGAGACAAAACACGAGAAAAATCCCACAAGTGTATGCATTATAGAGAGGTGAGGCTGTGTTTCATGTTTTACACTGAAGTCTTCAAACAGACAAACACACCTGAAATAGTGAAGTAGTGGTCAACACAGCATAGCTAAAAGATAGTAAAGGTTAGGAGTACAGAACCTCTGAGGCTAGAAGCAATTTAACATACCTTAAAGCATTGTATGTTAGTCACTATGTACTCCTAGTCCCCAAAATTAGTTCTACAGATGTGACTCTGTCACCACTGGATTCTCTCTGCCATGCTCAGTTCTCAAGGGCAGACAGCTCTTTGAAGCACCCAGTGATGCCACATACAGGGGATATGTACGGCCCATGTACTTGGCTTGATGAAAGTTAGGATTTGGGTAATGTGGAGATGGAGACTGCTAATGACTGGAGTTTTCAACAGAGGCTTTCATCCAAAGGTCGCCAGTTCCTCTTCACGTTTACTTGCAAGATGCACTGAAACTGCTTCTCAGGTTATTCATCCACACCACGGCGGAGTGTGGAGTCGCACAACAAAATTACGAAGCAGTTTAAGCAGAAAAGAAAGAGGACTGTGTCTCAAAGGCTTGTGTGGAAAGTACACCAGCTACTCATAGTAATTTCTAGTCACAACTGGAAGTGGATGAGCAAGCCACAATTTGTTCAGCAAATTTATCACTTTTCTCAAGTATTGTCTGCGAACAGACTGTGACTTAAATTAATTTGTCTCCAGTTGGCAGGGGTACACCAAATATTTTATGTGAATGATTCCTGGCCAATGCCTTGCTCACAGACTTACGTCTGTTCTAATTGCTTCAATATTCCTGCTTTGACATTCAAGCAGAGGAGGCTTAGATCAAGCCCTTGTTACAACAAATACAGTTTCATTCCAAAAGTAATGAGAAATCTACCTTTTAGACAGAAGATAGCCATAGAAATCTTCCCCTCATTTAAAACAAAGCACAGCAAATCAGAAACAGATCTCTGGCACTGACAGAAAGGCAAGGAGGAAATAGAGAAAATATTGATTAATGAGATTTATTTGTGCTGCGGATGGTGATCAAAGGGGAGTGAAGGCAGCGCGTAGCACTCACCATTGCTTTTAAAACAAAAATTCCTTTGATGTGCAGCAGAGTATCCGGCCATTATGGGAATTAAAAGAAAAAGCCATGAGAACATTATTAATAAAGGTTTAAACTGAACAGCTTCAGGCACCAAGCACATAGCACCAAGGTTTTTGCTTTTTAAATGACCAGCTGGTGAATAATTATGATAATTTACTTTTAACTATTATTTAGTAAACAAAGCCGCTTGATGCACACAGTCGTATATCTTCCATACAGAGCAGCGTGCATATTTGCAGAGTTGATAAGCTTTTAAGCACAAAGAAAAAGACCTCCAGAACAAAGAAAATGCTCCCTAAGAGCAGAGTGGTTGCAAGGCTGTCCCCAGCAGTGCGGGGAACGTTACACCGCACTCAGCAAGGAAGCGGAAGCATCACACTGCTGCACGTGCGGGGAGGATTTACAGCTCTCCCGATTCCTCCTTGCACATCTCTGCTGGCCTCTCCTTTCCCTCTTCGTGTGAAGGTCTGACCAGGGGCTGGGCTCCCATGTGGTGGAGGCTGCTCAGCCCACCAAAACCAGCTCCAGCCCCCACCGGTGTCACCTAACCCATCCCATTGCAGCCGCTGCTGACAAGAGCTCGGCACCCTCAGCCCAGAAAAGGCCACTCCTCTGTTTTTTCCACTTTTTGCCACTCTGTGAAAGTTTTCTCACAGGCAGGGTGAACTTGAGGCTTCTTTCCAGCTCAGACGGAATTGAGTTTTGCCAGGGCTCAGCCTGGGCAAGGCCGCTCCTGTCATGGGAAGGGGCAATAAGCCAAAAGGGGGTCTTCAGAGGGTCAGGCTGGCAGCGTCTTTTGCCACCTGGGAAGGCAGGACAAAGCAGCAGCTTCAGCGAGGAACTCTCTCCAGCACTCGCAGACTCTCCCAGGAATCAGGGAGCTCTGACAACCCATGGCCTCACCAAAGGCTTGAGCTGATCCCACCCACAACCCCAGTCCAGAAGCTGATCATGCATCCTCTTGCCATAAAAGACCTCAGCCATGCGGGCATTTATCCTGGCAGCGGTGTCCCTCGCAATGCTCTGTGTAAGTTCTGACACTTCTTCAGTTACATACAATGCATATCATTCTTTGGAAGATGCTACAGATTTATACAATCTACTTTTCTTTGAAAGCCATCTCCCAGGCAACAGGAACAAGATGCGGAAGACTGATACATATTTAACAGCCTTCTGAAAAACAGATTTTTGAAGAATGTGAAAGATTTAAAGGACATGGAGTTTTAAAAACTCCATATAAAACCAGCTCTGTATTTTGAAACAAACCTTCTAAAAACCAGGAGCTCCATATATAAAGTGAATCCTGTTATAAGGTAAAAGTTTAAGATTGATGGGCATTTTGCTGCCTTAAAAATGACTTGATACTACCTTAAGTTTTGTCTCCTCAGCTGTTAACCACGGATAACTCTTTGCCTACAGAAAAAGAAGCTCCTCTTATGCTACATCTCTGTTGATGCAAAACACCAAACTGCATCTTGCAAAAAAAGTGGAGGGTTTTGAAGAGAAGCCATCCTACTTGTCTAACAATACCACATCTTTGACACTTTTAATGCTTTTACCACCGAAAAAACATGGAATATTACAAAGAAAAAAAAAAGAAAGCAAATAATAGGAACTCTAATAAACCAAAACCACTTTTTAACTCTTTTTTTTTATTTTTTTACAAAAATGATCTCACAGCTCACTTGACAGATTGATTCGGTCAACATTGGCACAGTGGTAGTGCATGACGTTAGGACTAGTGCTAGCTTGCAGCACAGAGATTATGAAGATCATAAATGGAAGGGAACTATACTGAACTAAACAAAATGCATTAAAACACACTGCATTGGATGGTAGAACATAGAGAGAGATAACCCCAAGGCTAAAAAAACAGTTCATTGATTAAAAAAAGCTATTAAATTGCCAATTTCACCTAAAGTAATATCTTGAATGTATTAAACAGGGCTGCACAATCCCTTTCTGGTTCAGCATTTGAAACAAAAATGCTTCTCTGAAAAAACTTCTCATGACGAATCTTTAGAAAATGCTTAAAATATCTTACTGAAAAAGAGAGAGCGAGAGATGCGGGGCGAGAGGAGGAAACTGTTTTGTCTCAAACAAAACATTCCCTACAGTTGAATAAGAAACCTTTTCTTTTAGGATCAAGAAAAACAAAGCCAATAAAGAGTTACATTTGAAGTTCTCACGATTGCTTCCCTTTTACACGAGAACAGAGGAACTATAGGACATATCCTGGATACTGAGGACTAAGGCTGACTTCTCTGTTTTCCTAGTCAGGTGTAGCATTATCTTCTCAAATTCTCATCTAACCATAGGGTACTGCTGCATGGACACTTTTGTTTGTCCCAAAAACGTTTTGTTTTGCTTAAATAATGGAATGTTCGTCAGGGAAAGAATATATCATAAATGGAATACATTTGGCTTCCTTTTGCAGGTGAGTTCTGCCATTGACTCATTCAGTGAATGTTCAATATTGAAGTGGAATATCTCTAGCAGGATGATCCACCACAGAAAACTCTGGGATACATCATTAAGGTCACAAATCTCACGGGTATAAGGTGGAACTGAGGTGAGTCCTCCCTACACTGTCTGCTTTTGTCTTCAGGTTAGTGGTAAGAGAGAAACTGTTGCCAGCCTAGGCTCTCTTCACTGCAAAGATTAATTTCAAAGATTCATAAAAGGT
This sequence comes from Opisthocomus hoazin, assembly GCF_030867145.1. Classification (NCBI taxonomy): domain Eukaryota; kingdom Metazoa; phylum Chordata; class Aves; order Opisthocomiformes; family Opisthocomidae; genus Opisthocomus; species Opisthocomus hoazin. The sequence goes on from NC_134414.1 coordinate 145,391,493, forward strand.
GCAGATTATTCTTCCTTCATGATTTAACTATTCCTTGTCATATTCCTTAGCTGCGGTATTAGTTAACGCAGCTCTAAGAGCAACAGGAAACAGATTCTTCCATCAACGATCCTAACAGAAGTCCAATGGTCACTTCAGAGAGGTCAGCACTAGTTTGCCACAGAGCCATCAGAGGCAGGTGGTGACCCACAACACCACACAGAGAGAGTGTTTTTTTTGTCATGAAGTGCTGGTGCATGCATGGGCAGGGTACCCTGAACCCCCACAGCAATCAAGAAACTTTATTTTCCTTCTTGGGAAAGCATCACCATCTTGCAGTGTGTTGCTCATGCAGGGCTGAGAAAGAGGGTTCTGCTTCCTTAGAGATGACTTTTGTAACACTTGAGATCCCTCAGCAGCGTGGGCAACCAGAAAAGGTCCCAGCTCATGTCACTCTTTTTGAAAGACCCTGGGGACACAGCAGGAAATTACACACACATTAGCTGCATAGATTTTAAAACAAAGCAAGCTATTTGAACAGCTTGATTAATGATGGCCAACCAGGCTCCAGGAAAAGGAGTTCATGTCTTGCTAACTGGCTAGAGTTCTCACAGGGGATGTCGGCCAGGGGGGGACAGCGCAGAGAGCATTTCCCGAGATACTCAGAAAACATTTAACAAACTTCACAGGAGATTAATGCTTCAGATGCAACAAATGTCTTGAACAGTGGGGACAAGAGAAAGAATGTCGATGTCTCCATCGACTGAAAATTGGCTACGGAACAGAAAAGAGTCATCCTAAGGAAGATTATTGCTGGCTGACAAGAAGTTACTTGAGGCAGCATAGCTGCTTGCAGTGGGGTGCCATTTCATTCTTCTCACTGGAACTCGTTTCAAACCAGCTGATGGCCGTTACTGCCAGACAGAGCTGTGGAAAGGTCAATGGGTTGATCGCTGATTATTTTAGACCAGGAACACTCTATTGTTCCTAAAGTATCTGTGGTATATTCCTCCCTCCTGCCCTTCCCTCTGGACAGAAACAAATGAGAAAATCGCTTAAGTGCGAGACATAGAGGGTACTATAGAAAAGGCAAAAGTACAAGGCTGCAAATAAGATAGACTGAAGTGAAAAAAAGACAGGCAAAAAAGGTAACAGTGTAACTGGCCTGCTCAAAATTATCATTCAGAGGATGAGTGCCAGATTGAAATAGTTGCAGGAAGTGGGGCTAACTTACTTTCATATGATGGGTTACTCTTGCAATAGAAGCTGCCTGCTGCTCATCACAAATACATGTGTTTACGTTTGCCAAGAAACACTTCTTTCTGCTGTCCCAGTTATTGTTGCTATCTGTTCCTGGACCGCGTCTGAGGTTGATGCAGACTCCCTAACCCTGGAGAATCCCCAAACGATGTGTGGAGAGGTGGGAACCTGCCTTGGTGAGCCTTCCTTGCCAGCAAGTTCACTGCTCCCCATGGAGCAGGACAGCTGAGCCCTGGGATGTTATCCCCAGGCAACAGCTGCCACCCACCTGGGTTGAGGACAAAGGACAGAAACAGCTTTACATTACTTCCTTGGCCATCATCACCCAGCTACATAACCCATGATGACTAAGTAAAAACATATTTTTAAGTACTAAATGAGGACCCACGGCACACTCTTCCTTCAGTTCAGTTCTCTGCTGATACTGTATTTTCCCTCCAATTGACACTGAAATCACAAATTATGTATTCTGGCTTGCTGCTGGGAACTCGATTCAACAGGTACAGATGAATGTTTCTTCTCTCTGTCTCTGACAGTTCATCTTACTTCTGGCCTCATTAGGTGGGATTTCATCTTTTATTTCAGAACCTCAGCCCAGTCTTCACACTTCAATAGCTACCCTTGCCTTTCTATCCTCAACCAATTCCCTGCTTATTAGGATCTGTCTTTTTCAACTTTTTGTACATTTCATTAACACAAGCACCTGAATAATTTAACAATTTCAAGTTAATCTCTGGCATTCAAAGAGGTCAAACTTAATCACCTTGTAAAACCTATTCTGACACTAGAAATAGGATGACTTTATTGAATCTAACACAACCACTTTGTCCGTAATACTTGCAATATTTTATGACATCAAAGACCACCACTACTTCATTCAACAGCTTCCTTGGGCTTTGAATCAGCCCCTCCTGGAACAAAAGAAGTAACAACATCATCATTATAACTACAAACACCAAATGAACAGTATAAACTGTAGTTTCTTTGAAAACACTATGAAGTTTTAGTTTGCTTGTGTAGCTGTACAATATAATTAGTAGCCTATACACCCCTCATAATACTTAACTGTCAGAAATAAGCCAAGAGTTGCAAAAGACCTGCACCACAGAACAAAGCAAAGGCTCACATCAATCCAGTGAGCATGTTAAACAGAATTTTTTGGTTTACCAGACACATTTAGTCCATCTCAAATACACCATTGAAATAATAAACGAGTGGCTTTTCTATTCCGAATATGCTTTTAAAAACCACTCCTTCTTTCTGAAAGTCATTCCTAAATGATGCTAACGGCATCCTTTTTTGATCTCCCATGTTCTTCCATCCTGCATTTATTTCTCCACATTTCTTATTATACAGAAATAATTACCATCTTACCCAGCACAAGAGTTGCAATTTTTTTTAAGTTCCAGTAAAAGACATCAGCCCTTTCACAGCTTCTCACATTTCTTAAACTGTTTGTCTTAACTCAGTACCAGCCACACTTGCAAAGGTTCATTTTGCAGTATAAGATATACAAAAGTATTTTAGAAAATGTCTACAGGTGTTAGAGCTTGATTCACCACCAGCCACAACTGAGTGGCTGACTCCATCGTACATCAATTCAATATTCTATCCATGACATTGTTACATTTGAATAACTGCAAAAAATATGGCTATCAGAGCTCAGCAGAGATTATTCACCAAAATATTTCCTAGCTACAAATACCAGTTTGTTCAAATGTCACCTTTTCTAAGCATTTTTCAACTTTTTAATCTCAAAGTTACCTTTCATTACAAAGTTTTCTTATTCTAGTATTTTTACTTTTTTTTTTTTTTTTCATTTTGGACCTATAGCTTTATTTTTGGTCTAGTTGCCAAATTCTTCAATTAATTACCAGTAACAACAATAACAAATGACCAGTCTAAATATGAAGTGAGTAAAGCAACAATTTATTTACCAATTACAAGACTGCGCACATCCTGGCTGACAAGACCAGTGCAGCAGACGCTCTGCAAGGGTGGCCAATTTTCATTGCCAAATCCGGAAAAAAAAAGATGATGAAAAGTATTAATTTTTTTTTAATTATGTATAGTTAAAGCAGCTTCAAGGAGCAAGGAAAAATTCCATTTCAGTTGAGTTTGAGATTGAACACTGAGTTCTTTCTCATTTTGTTCAAATCACTTTTCTTCATTCCTACTATAGAGAAATGCATAGAAAAAATCTCAGATTCAAATAATTGCAAGCTTAAGCCAGAAACCTGATCCAAGTTTTTCAAGAGATCTCTCTGTCATTCAGTGAGAGTCCTAAATTTAAATTCTGACACTCCTCAGCTTAGTGATCTTTGCCGCGACAACACAGGAGGCAGAAAGCCCCTCTAGGGGTGTGGGTACATGTTTTTCTGGCATCTCCATCACCTGTCTCTGCTGAGGGTGCACAGCTACCCAGTTTGGCCCCAAAGAAGGAGCGCCAGAAAAAAAACTGTTGTGGGTAGATGAGGTGTAGGGGGAAAAAGTGATACAATTCATCTTGTCGGCAAGCTACGGCTTCAATTTAAAGGTACCCACCTTGGCATAAAACCTCAAGGGAAGGTGACAGCTTAAGCAGTATTTACCGACTTCAGCTGTTCCAGGAATACACAATTCAATAAGCAAATTACGCCTGACATGAATACACTGAGTTCAGTTTGCTTTTATAAGGATTGCAGTCCATGAGAAAAGACAAAACAATTTGCATCTAAATTTTCATTTGGGACCAGGCCAGTCTGTAAATGAGAATTGAAGGCACGTGTAATTTCCTTTTTTCTTTTCCCCTTCTCTCCACCCCCTGCCCCCCCCCCCCCCCCCCCCCCCAAGAGTTTTCACGTGCTTTCAGACTCTCCTTTTGTTCTACTACAATAAAGTCTCCAAACAATTGCCAGGTCAAATGTGTTCCATCTTTCTTCTATTAGTGTAACAGCTGGTGCTTACCTCTTAAAATTCCTTTACTGTCAACTAATGCATGCCTTCCCTTTTAAAGAATTTCTAATGCAACTTTCAGTTCCAGTCCTTTACTGTTCTCTTGACCCTACTAAAGACTAGATGGGTCCACACCAGAGATCCAAACGTCCTCATGTGATGATCAGGTCTGGAAACAAGCATCAGTAGATTGCTTCCGCTGATGAGTGAAAAGAAAACATGAATCTGAGCAATAAAACAGATGCCTGCTGTTTCTTGCAGAAGTTTAGATCCTGACTCACATCTCACTTTTCCAGGAGAAGCGCCATATTGCTCAAAAAAACCCCGCCAAACAACCTTACAACATCCTACTGCCATACATGTTGATTTCTTCAGTATACTCCAGGTGCGTATACTTCAGTATACTCAAGTACTTGAACTCATGCCAACCTTTCAGTGGGCAAGTAATAGTACCTGATAACCTTTTTATGCCTTTTAAAAGACAAAGCCATTGTCACCTCCTGGTCAAAAGTGGTACTAAATTAAATGTTTTCCAAACAGCTTAAATTTGCTGAAAGGACTGATTGTTCAACATAGGTTGTACTTTTTAATGGGATGTCCAAGAAGGAAAGCAAGATAAAGGCAAACAAGACTGAAAATGAATAAATCTGTCAAACTGGGACAAAGAAGCTGCAAGTAATGGTTAAAAAAGTTCATAGAATCATAGAATGGTTTGGGTCGGAAAGGACCTTAAAGATCATCTAGTTCCAACCCCCCTGCCATGGGTGGGGACACCTCCATGAGACCAGGTTGCTCAAAGCCCCATCCGACCTGTCCTTGAGCACTTCCAGGGAAGGGGCAGTCACAGCTCCTCTGGGCAACCAGTTCCAGCACATCACCACTCCCAGAGTGAAGAATTTCTTTCTTACATCTAATCTAAATCTACCCTCTTTCAGCTTGAAGCCATTACCCCTTGTCCTATCACTCCAGGTCCTTGTCATAAGTCCCTCTCCGGCTTTCTTGTGGGCTCCCTTCAGTTACTGGAAGGCTGCTATAAGGTCTCCCCAAAGCCTTCTCTTCTCCAGGCTGAACAACTTCAACTCTCTCAGCCTTTCTTCACAGAAGAGGTGTCCCAGCCCTCTGATCATCTTTGCGGCCCTCCTCTGGACCCACTCCAACAGGTCCATGTCTTTCCTGTGCTAAGGACTCCAGAGCTGGATACAGGACTCCAGGTGGGGTCTCACCAGAGCGGAGCAGAGCAGCAGAATCACCTCCCTTGACCTGCTGGCCACGCTTCTCTTGATGCAGTTGGCTTTCTGGGCTGCAAGCACACCTTGCCAGGTCATGTTGAGCTTCTCTTATTCTTGACATTTAAGATGAATATGGGCTTAGGTAGAGCCTCCAAAATAGTAAAGGGCATGTCTCCAATGGTAACTTCTTTTTTAAACATTAGAACTGAAATCTCTTGCCACCCTTATAAAATTACAGAGCAAATTCAAGCTTAACAGGTGCCAAGCAGCCTAGGGGCAAGTTTCCTTACTGCTCTTCTGGGAAGCGGAGCACAGCACCCACAGTGCAGCAGGACAGAGAGCAAAGGAAGGTTTCAAACATCCCAATTCTAGGCCATTTTCTTCTATCTGCAACATGATTTAGATAACCCAAAACCTAAGTCAGAACTTCTCTGGACTCTGCCCTGTTGCGGGCCATAGTGCTGCTAGGAGTCAGCCAAGTACCAAATGGCATTGTGTACACCTGACACACTCCTCTTGCCTTCTTAAGGCCACAGATTAAAAAGGCTCTTCTGCAGGTTCTCCACAGAGTGTCTTTGCTCTGTCCAGGAGTAGGCTTTTGGTAGCCACTTTATATTATTTCAGTCTATTCACACTGCATAAAGGAACAAAATACCTCTCAGTTTATTTTTATGAGCTGCTTCAGAGTATATGCAGATGGGATAAAGACCCAGAGGATCCAAAGCCTTTATTGACCATGGGTTAATGCAAAACCCACTGAGACATGTGGAGTAGGAGAATTCACAGACTTTAGTGAGCTTTGGATCAGGCCTCACACACCCCTTTAATGATATTTTCTATTTCAAAGCATTACAGTTATTTCAGCAGATGCCCAGCATCTGTGGGCTTGATGGGGTGCTAATCCTGTTACAAGGTGATGATTGGAAGCCTATAGCTTATAGTTCCAGATGGCTTTAGGATTAGGAGACCACATATGCTCAAAGAGGGGAGAAGGAATGTTTGGAGAGCTGTCTGGGTGTGAGAGTTTCATAAGGTATTTGCAGGCTTTTGACAGTTTCCGGATAGCTAGGGACCACAAACCGTACGTACATTAAACAGTAGAAATTCACAGCACTCTTGAAAGTTTGGAAGGCTTTACCCAGCAATATGCAGACCTGTTAATATTCCCACCGTAATGTTCTGGAGATCCCAGCAACTCTTGGCATGGTACCCTTGGCAATCAGCCACTCAGCCTTCTTTGCTTCTAGGAAAGTATGGAGGCCGTGTGCTCATTTTCCCAGTCTTTCATCAGAGTGAAAGGTTCAGGCGACTCCACTTGTTCCGTGCTGGCACTGTAGACGTGGTTATCCATGGTGTCCACAGTAAGGATCTCACTAATTTCCTGGTCCTGCTTAACTATGATAAATTGATTATAATCCACACTGACTTCCAAAGATCCCACAACTTCATAGCTGAAAGATCACACAAAATATTCCTAAGGAAAGAAAGGAACAACTGTTTATAACTAATCCTGCATGTTATCGTGGAATCTCACAAGATTTGATAGCTGTCAAAGCTCCAGCTGCTGAAATTGGTGCAAGAATCTTAGCTTCACTTACAGTAAGTGCTAGACCCCAGGAGCAAGGGAAAGGTGTGAACTGAAGGACCAAAATTTATTCCAATTTTAGCAAATCAGAATGCAAACATTTATGAACAGTGACTATCAGTAGTGTAGATTACAGAAAGAAGCTTGTTTGTTCACACGTGCTCAATTTTTTGTAATGCTCAAACATACAAGTTAGCAAAGACAAAAATAAAACAAATACAATATTTGAGCAAGTTATCAGAGATAACTATATGTATCAGTTTCACACCTCTTTTGACTTACCTGTATCAGCAATATTTTGTAATTAGATGGCCACTCAATACATCCTTATCTGACAGGAAAAATAGCTACACCGGAAACATTGAAAAAGAGAGCCTGGAAAATATTTTCGATAAAGCATCAATAACTTAGCAGGCTTCAGTTCAAGCTTATTAGGATTAGACGTAAAGGCTTTGAAGCTGGGCATATGGAAGCAAGAACTGCTAGACTAAATGAGATTCATTTTCCACCATAGGTGTCCCTCACTGAAAGGGAAGCATTACTGCTGTCCTTTCACTGTGCTATTAGATATTACATATTGTCTACCAGCTGAACTGATACCAGTTTCTAAGCATGCCTCTGTAATGATTCTCCATTCCACAATTTTTGTTTACCTAGCTGCAGAAAAACCACGTTTGTTCTTGAATCAAAAAAAAAAAAGCTCAACAAAGTAGTTTTAAATAGTATTTGAGTATTGTCTCCTGCATTGTTTTTAGAGATGTTGAAATATATAATATTTGGGAGAAATACTAGAAATACCTTCTTCTCTAGTAAGGGTGTTTAGTGTGTTACAGAATAATCACATGTATAATGTTACAATTGCCAAAACTACATGAGAGAACTGTATCTGACAACATTATCCTATGCATGTTGTAGAGGAGCTGATATGGGAACACCCATTCAAAAGATTTTTAAAGAGAAGGGAACAGTGAACTAGTGGCAGGTACTACTGACCTTTGAGCCTGTTAGTAAACAGCCTTAAAAAATATCTACCTGCTTGGAGTTCAGTTATATGTTTTGCTCTGCCTGTGTCAGGGTTGTCGGACTGATGCTTGCTTCATCTGGTGGGACTGCAGTTTTACAACCATAGGTCTCAGCCTTGCAACTAAACCCATTCGCTCAGACCACTGAACTTTTACGGAATACATTTAACTTTGAGAGACACTATGGAGTTATAAAGATATCTGTGTCACTGATCTTGTTGCAGAATCAGACCCAGAGGGACCAGATTTAAAGGAATAGCACACTTCATACTGCTGCATTGTGCCAAGAATCCCACTTAACATAAGACTTAAAATTTTGTAGCCTGTAAACCAGCTCTTCATTATTGATGCACTGTAAAACATCCCAAGTTCCATTTTTGATGATCAGAGCCTTTTCAAGCTTCCACTACTGCTCACTACTTACCTTGTTTCAAGACTGTTCGGGGCGCAGATTTTTCTGTTACCACCAATTTTTTCTCTTCTGTCATGCCAAGTCTCCAAACGCCCTTCAGATTCATCAATATTTTAAGTATCTAAGTACCTGTTAAAAGGAGTTTCTCACTTAGTTGCCACAGAAATTCATGGAAAGTCTCCTGGCAGTTTCAGTGGGAGTGAGATCAGACTCGTCTGCTGCATAAGAAACCGTCAACCCAGGTAATATGTGGGCACAGTATCTAATTAGACTTCTAGAGGACTGGAAAGGGACAGACTTTTCTTCACACAATTTGATTACTGATTTTAACAGTAACAGGTCTGGCTGAATGGGGACTGTACCTGATTCTTCCAATCTGCTGAAAAGGCAACCACGCTTGACCCTTCTTCAGTTCCTTCTCACCCCATCTCCTGAGCCTGAAATCACCCTAGAAGTATATAGTTAAGAGGTACAAGGAGGTTGAAAGAGGATTTTTCACTCAGCTTTTGGTAATATCACCACAGCTGATTGCTGTTCCTCTGACCAGTTTCAATGGTGTCTTAGGATAGTACTGGAAGCACGAGTGATGTTAGCAGCAGCAAGCTTGTCAAAACTAACGAAAAATGCTTGCTAAGCTCAAGCCTAACAGGAAAACAGATTGGTGAAGCAATGAAAGTGCTTTCTCTCACCAGAGTGGTTCGAAAATCTCTGAATATATAGATTTTCATAGTACACTGTCATCTGTTCTTTACAGGAGGTATGCACTAGTAGTATGAGTCAGTGAAGGGGTATTGGTATTTAACCACAACACAGGAAAGTAGGCTAAATGCTTGATTCTCTCAGCGTAGTGTGGGAAACTTGGGGAAGAGCACATTGTTAGACACACTGTCTCCCAGACTCCAACTATCATGGTAGCCAGCATACACCTGAAGAAGATTACACTCATCCTTTAGGCAAAGCAACAACTGTCATCACAGGAAAACTGTATCTGCCTGCCTCAAGCAGCACGGTCCTGAAAGGAATGGCTTTGTCTGAGCATTCATGGCCAGGACAAATGCACAAAGGAAAAATCTGCCCTGTTTTTAAGGCATAAGTATGTAGCTGCAGACAAGTTTATAAAGTCTATATATACTATGTGGACAGATGGATGTATACATACATCACGGCAAGTCATACCACTGGGGTATTCAATATGGAGCATAGTAGGGCTCTGTAGCTTTGGTCTTTTCAAACTTTTGACTATTGCAAAAGCAAATTGATGATTATCCATTTACATTCCTCTAAGCCAGACAGCAAGAAAAAATCCTGTTCTGAAGGCATTTAGGTGTAGCAGAAGGTATTTCCTTTTAAAGGATCCCTCTAAATTTTGGGTCTATGGTAAAAGAACACTTGTCTAATAACTGCCATTTTCTAACATATCTTTATGTAAAAAAACAACACCTGTCAGCCTAGCTTTATCCATAATCACAATGAGAAGTTACCATACCTGTCAATGGTGTTTGATAGTGAAGTGCTGTTCATACAATTTGCAGTATTTGTTTACACCCATACATTTTATGTTCATGTACATAGAGCTTAAGAACTCTAGGAGGTTTGCCAGGTACAGTGCAGAATTATAGTCCTGGGAAAATCTCTAATCTTTGGCAGCATAGGTTATGTTCTTGTAAACATCTGACTGAACAAAGCCTTTGTTATGCTGGTACAGCCTCTGAAGCAATAAGGTTCTGTAAACAGCTGATACAAAGCATCCCTGAGATGTTCTCAGACAGAACAAATGTCACTGTTTCATAATGAAAGAGTTGGTCTGAATCTTTCTCAGTAGACCAATAATTTCAAACATTCAGATGACTCTGAAAATACAAGTTTTGCAAACTTTAATTTCCCATAAGTACAACTAATTTGCACATACACCTGGAAAACAAAATCCAATTGCCGCATGCAAGTCACAGGAAGTACTGAGAGCTATACCAAAGTCTTGCAAAGAGTGACTGAATATACAATGTATTTTCCAGATCTGTGTGGTTTCACAAGCCAGCGAGAGACAAGCATGAAGCCTAGCTATCAGTTAAACTCCTTTAAATTCTGAAAGCAGAACTTAGTGCCAGGATACAGAGACTTCAGTAGCAGAGGCAGTATATTTGAACAAAATACAGAACTTCAAGATGGAGGTTAATTTTGCAAAACACTTCTGGCAGGGACCTTCATTTGTGTTTTGCAACAGCACCTAGTACAGAAAAATCACATGCCTAACTGGAGGTTTCTAGTCACTATAACATTACATAGATTACAATAGGATGGAATGTAATAGCATTCTTTAACAGACAGTACTTAAACTGAAAATGCAGATCTTACTATATACGCTGTCATAATTTATAAAGCAGTTTATGATCTACTGAGTAAATACAATCCCATATTTCTACACACAAATTCAGATGATCTGGGACTAGTCTCCTGGGAAAGTAATTCCCATGAATCAAAGGTAGTGGCTACAGAGTATAAGTGACTTCAGTAGGAGTTGGATGTATAACTATTCCCACAGTTTTCAAATCAGCCTCTTCATAAGTATGTCTTATTTCAACCTTCTACTTTGATTCAAACAAAGCAAAAGCCATAACTCGCATGAATAAACAAGAAAGAGATATTTCACTCAACTACTAGGCACTTCCAGGCCCATTCAGCACAAAATTCTGCTCTGAGTTTGTTACAGCATTTGGTTTGTCAAAACCACCTTCTTTGCACTAACATACAGGCCACACGTTCCATTTTTTTCAGATAAGCAGAATTGAATCAGTCTTCCAGAGCAAATAGTCATTATTATGAACTTAAAATTTCCTTCCCACAAATATTCTCTTTCTCCTTTCAGTGACCATTGTAGTCAATACATATAATTCTACTTACAACGTCAGTGAGGGAAATTTAATGAGTATACTACTTTATTACCTCAACAGGAAACTCAGATAGAGCTGGAGTTAATTTCCTAGCTGTGAAAGTCTAGTCTAGTAACTTTCTTTGCCAGCTATGAGAACATGAGCTTCATAAAATCAGACATACAAGAGTTGTTACTCAAAAGTTGACTTTAACAACAGTTACCACAACACAAGATCCATGAAAATAGGGGCTTTTTCATTTCTGAATGTGACATGGAGAAATGCATGTGAGGACAGAATTTTACAGTTTGAACTTCAAAGAAAGCAACGCCTTTATCCAACACACATTTCAAACCTGTATTTGTCTTCCTTGTTAAACATATACAGTTACTTTCTTCAAATCATAAAACTTATTTTTGTGTAAAATAGCCTAATTTCACCAATAATGTTTCTCTAAAATGTCACTTCAGAAGTTTACCAGTTCCTCCATGAAGCCAGCTGTCGAACTTCTGATATCCCATAAATCAGAGTTACAATCACCTTTTCTCTTTTTCATTGCAGTAAACAAAGTACCAATATCTTGACAACAGAAAGATTGTTACAAAGAAGTTTCATATAGCCCGTAAGTATAAACAAATGTTGTGGGTAAAGTCTACATGGTATGGATTTACTCAATGGCTCTGACACATTTTACAACAAAACAAGCTTAAAAAAAAAGTAGTTTGGGATAGCTTCATACTACACCAAACTAATGGGATTTTAAAATATCAAACCATGACAGTTACATCTGCAGACAGATGATTAAATCTCACCTGTTTTATATAACAGCTCAGGTGTCCAGAGTGCTACTGGGGACCGGGCAGAAGAGTAGGTTCTCATAATAAATCCTATTTCACTACCTATCATGGTTTCTAAACTATATTGGTCCATGAATATATACCAGGAAAAAAAGCTTTCCAATTTGGATTTGAGGAGTAATTTCATAGTTGCTCTGAAATTTTAAAGAAAACTCTAAATAAATACTTGGCATCAAATATCTTGCTCCAGAAGTACAGCTTTTTTTCACCATTTGTGTATTATCTTAATTTTGGTTATTTTTCTTCTTTCCCCAGACAAATTGACTGCTGCTTTCTGGCCAGTATACATTCCTCCAAGGTTGGATCAATATATTGTGTTAGACAACTTCATAATATTTGCTGGTTTCCTAAACTATTTATCACTGCACAGTACAAAACTGAGATTTTCCTAAATTGCTAGACACTGTCAACAGTGATCAAGAGTTATTGATATTTGTAGGTAAAGTCAATGATTTACATGGAGACAGATCACTCTCAGACCACTTTGTAACAGTTGGAGATAATATCCGTAACTATTTCTATTAGAATTCACTTTAGTCTGGGCAGGAGTCTCAGCTGAGAATATCCAGATCTGAATATGTCTTGCTCCTAAAACTCTTACATATAAACAAGACATTTAATAAGAAAACGCTGCAAGAAGTGCTTTGAAACACATTGGCAGAATGGTTTGGGAGCATCTGGAAGACTGTACGCTACTTATCTATTACCTTTCAGAAATACAAAATGCACCAAAAGAACAGGAGGTGCAAAACAAAAGAGTACTAATGAAAAGGCTGTGACAGATTATACACAGGCTGTATGCTTAATAGACACATAAACTAACAGTGTTAATTCATACAAATGAACTAACAGTGAGCTGGAGCTGCTACACATGCTCCCATCCAGCACCTGTTTTGAACCAAAAATATCGTGATGGATTTCACATTTCGGGTCTGGCTCCTACACAGGCCAGTAATTCTAATGGGATGGACTTCTACAACGTACAGAAAGTAAACTGGAGCAGCAGGTTATTCCGCAGAGTAAAGATGTAGTCACTGATGTAGTTACAAACACTGTTAGACACCCAATGCAACAGATAATACGATGAAAGAAAATCCTTCTCAATGTATGATGCGGCTATGGAGAAACTCACTTCATCACCAAAGAAAAGCCTTTCCTGAGGGACTGATTTTGGCTGCCAATCAGTTTAAACAAAAAGATTAGTTGTATTGATCTGGCAGGTATACTCCTGAACAGCACCAGAGACTCGTACTAGAGCACGTAGACTCAGAAATCACAGCTGGAAAAAGTCCTCTTGAATGGTATTATATTTAATGGTCAAAAAGGCAGCTGTGAATTTTAGTGCTGAATTTTATGGTACAGAAGACAAAGTATTCTGTACTACCTTCATTATAAAACCAAGAACACTGTGACAAGAGCAAATTATATCAACCTAACAGGAAAAGCAGAGACAATAGCATGATATTTTAACACAGTTCCACGTACATGCTTCAGTTCTGATGGTTCAGACTCCACAAATAATCATTCCCTTTTTCATTTGAAACTCTTACCAGCTGTTAGCAATGGTAGTGGATTGTGCAGTGTGGATTTCTGATTGTCCACAGTTAGCTTTGCTGAAATTTCTGGTTTTATCAGATTTCATCCTCTCTGAAATCAATTAAGCAAGCGCTCACATCTGTACAAGGAGACTTTACACAGGCCTAAACATTGCTCATTTGACCACAGACGTCAGAATTTGTATTCCTTGAGTCTGGATACTGTAAGAGGTAGAAGTAGGTTGCTCTCAGGGGTGAGTGTCAGAGAAAAATGGCACTGAGCGACAAAAAGAACTGAAGTCATTCACAAGTGGGTAAGGAGGGATGGAAAGAACGAGTTGTGAGACTAAAGCAAAAAGCTGAAATAAAGCTAGAAAAATTTGAATTCAAGACCTGGCGTCCTTAAAAAAAAAGAGGACATTTTCCCAGTTGGGACAGTAATATTGGTGATCTTCGTGAACCGCTCTGAGATGAGTAGATAAACAACAGTATATACAGCTAACTATTGTGAACAAGTAATTATAGTTGTTACTGCTGCATGACAGCTGGCATTTTTAGTACCCAACATCAGATGCAATTTTAACTATCATCTGACCTGTACAATAACCTGCAAAATAATTACTGAGCTACATTTCAGGAATCACAGAATCACAGAATCACAGAATGGTAGGGGTTGGAAGGGACCTCTGTGGATCATCTAGTCCAACCCCCCTGCCGAAGCAGGGTCTCCTACAGCAGGCTGCACAGGAACTTGTCCAGGCGAGTCTTGAATATCTCCAGAGAAGGAGACTCCACCACCTCCCTGGGCAGCTTGTTCCAGGGCTCCGTCACCCTTGGAGTGAAGAAGTTCTTCCTCATATTCAGACGGAACTTCCTGTGCTTCAGTTTGTGCCCATTGCCCCTTGTCCTGTCGCTAGGAATGAGTCAGGTTCCTAAATACAGGTCTTTACTTGCTTTTCTCAGCAAGTGAGACAGCCTCCCTACAACATTCTTCAGCTCCTGTATCAAAATCCATTTTCTTCATATGGCCGGAGATTTCACCTCTTCTCTCTTATACTGTAGTATCAGGGGTGCTTATATTTCTTATGCCTCTATTTCCATCCTGTCTTTCTACCATAAGCAGGTCAACTTTTTAAGGATCTAAAGGGTTTCAAAGCATTTTACAGACTTAAAGAGAGAAAGATGTGTAGAATTTGTATGAACATCAGTTCTCTGAAGACCAAGCTTTGCAAAGGTTTCTGGGCAACTAATTCCACTTCAGTGTCTAAAGACCTCAGTGCTCACAGCCAACATTATCTGTATCTATTCTACAAATATCACGCTGGTGTTAAATTTGTTTTTACCAAACCTTGAAATAATAGGTTATGGCAAAGAAGAATCAAAGATCTTTATAAAATTGGTAGCTATCCACTTTTTTAAAGCCTGCTGCCTCTGCTCATAAGCTGTTTGCCAGTAAAAATACTACCCTTTAAGAAATAGGGTGAGTGCCGTAGGAAATGTTAGGTAATCACAAAGTTAGCAATTTCTAGGATTGAAAGGTAAATAATTCCCCTACATTGGAATAGACCATGATATTTTCAATTGCTATAAGCAAAAAGAAACTCAGTTTGATATACCACATAAAAATTGGCACTTCCAGAATCACACAATAGCATATAAGAAAACCCAAACTTGACCAACACATACCAATTAAGAAATCTTCCATAAACACAAAGCCTCACATGCAATAATTACCGGGATGAAAGGTGTGACTTTCATATACTGCATTAGGCAAAGTAATTTTGATTAATTCTTCCAATTTTCAAACAAAGATATTTTATTTAACACTTCAATCTCAGCTGAGACTGTAGGTCAAAAGAAAATGATACCATTGTATTTCTTCTGAAAATGTTCTTTGAAAACATTTTGCAGAAATGCAAAACTTACAATTTTTCACATGGTATTTATGGTATTTTCTCCCTTTCGCTCCACTCATCCGTCTTCCTTTTTTAAGGGAAAAGTTGAAAAAAGAAAAAGCCCAAAACAGAAATCAGTTGTGAAGGAGAAGATGAAATTCTCATGTTCTTTCAGTGTTTTTTTTTTCCTTGAAAAAAAAATTGAAAACTAGATTTCCTCTCTCCAATTTCTTACACACTCTTCAAACCATTTTTGAAAGCCTGCTTAGAAGCATGAAAAGTTTGGTTTAATATGTTTCAATATGTCTGATGGGGGAAAAATCTACAGTTACAATTACTTGTGATTATATCATAAGCTTCAATTTCTCATATGTTTTAGACCTACTACATAAACAACTTCTTTACCTACCTAAAATTCTAATGTGCCATTTTATGTTGCAATAAGAGGAACTGCTCCTGCTAAATCGATGTTTGAGCAGCTTGAAAATTTATGACGTGTGTTTCATCATGGCTTTTAGCTCATCACATTCAAACCATAATTGAAAAAAAACATTTTCAGTAACACCAGAAATTATTAGAAAAGGGCCTGACTGACAGCTCTAGTGACCCATATTCTTTATTATTCACAGGAGAGGAGTTTGTATAAACACCTGGAAGAGTTTGTCTAGTATTAGGAAACAGCTCTGACTAATAACTTGGCACTAGCTCACCCTATGGATGTTCTTATTTCACAGTAAACCTGCCTTCACATGGTTTAATTTAATCTATGTCCAAAACTAGCATGAGCTAAAATGTTAGAAAGACAAGCATCTATGTGAAAGTTATTGCAGAATAATGATTCTGACCCGAGACCATACCTTGATTTATTTTTAAAATTATTTCCTCCAAAGACAAGCCCTAATATGAGATCCATCCCTACATTTTCCAACTGAGACCCAGCCAAGCCAGCTGCAGAACCAAAAAAGGAATTCAGCCTCTAAAGCTCCTTAGGTGCCTCTGCTAAAAATGCCAGCAGTTGACATGATTCTCTTCCCCCTCTCTCCCCAGATTCTGATAGGTTGCACATCCCTACATCATCTCTCCTGCTGATTTCAAAGGACTACCTGTAGCCCACAGTGATTCCAAGGTAAGATATAAAGAGCAGCCTATCTGCATTTAAAACCTAGGCAGGGTAAAAAGGGTCCCTATTTCACCCAAACCTTGCTGTTGGGAGGTGGGAAATGGGCAAAACCCTTACCATGCTTCATGGCATGCATCAGCCTGCAAGACACGAACCCATGAAAATATCTCTTCCAGACAAATCACTCCATTGAAACCACAGTTTTTTCACTGCAATGCATAGGGTTGCTGTGGCAAGGTTACAATCGAGGAGGCGCCTTACACTGCAGGCCTTGCAATAGCATAAATCTCTTCAATCCTAATCAGAAGCAAAGGGAATTCAGGGCAGGAATTTTATAATAGAGACTAGTGGGACCACAGTATTTTTGAGTACATCTATATGGGTGTGTGGGAAAGGCTGCTATTTTAAAAAGAAAGTCTTCCAGATAATTCACCATTCTTGGCAATTTTTATTGTAACTACTTGCACTTAAGAAATACCTTTGATAAAATGCCTCATCATCCGTGTACTAGAACATCTCTTTTCCTGGCAACATTTTAGAAAAAAACAAACTTAACAAAACCATAACCTAAATAAAAACCCCAAACAAATCACCTCTGATAACTTGGGTGAGATGGCATGTTCTCTTAAATAATTCTCTTTTAATATATCAATCTAATGAATAGGCACAAAGATTTGGCATATTTATTTTCTCCTTTTTAAGTCACATTGACCACAAGGCACCAATGTGTTCAGCTGTAATTAGAAGAAATGCTGTAGTCCAATATCCATGACATCTCCTAGAACCACAGGAAACTCATCTGTTCACTGCTTCACAAATTGCCAGAACATTTCACAACATAAGATCAACAAGCAGCACAGAAAAAGTTCATCCAAGAAAATGTCCTTGGTGTGTCTTTGATGCTATTTGCAGGGTACTATTTATTCTTGGACTATTGGAACATTTTTTACAATAGAAATAACATTTTAACTTCTAAATGTACATACACAGTTATTCTACATATAAAGTTTAAAAAATAAAACCTCAATCAAAGACGAAGAGAGAACGATGTCTCTGAAAGTGCATTATGGTTCTTTTTGTAAGTTTAAAATAGTATCTTGCTAACATTTAAACTAGTCGTATAGCCTCACACTACCTTAAAATGAACCCTACCTAGTGAAAATTCAGGTCATAGCAGCTCATGAGCCAAACTCACTATTCCAAATATTCTTTAAGGCAAGTAGCTTTGATACCTTATTCACAACAGTTCATTAGTCTTTACTGTGTTATGTTGCAAAGTTTTACAACTGCAATAATAGTAACAACAGTAAAACCCAATAAAACTATGATTAAGAAAATAGTGACCTAGGATGCAATCAAAACCATTGTGAAGAGATGCAATGTAACAACAAAGCCTGACCAGGGTATTCAAAATCACTATTTGAACTTATTACTTGTTTTCTCATGTATCTCTGATGTATTAAAGACTAATTCTCTTTTCCCTTCTTCATTTCCCAAGTACAAGAATGTATTGATAAATCATATTCATATATGAAACGTGTGTTTATTATCATGTTTAATCACAGGAATAGCTCTCCTGCAATACGAACATGGTTTTGCTCTATCAAAACCAACAATGTATTCAAGACTCATGGACTGCAATGCTGGGAAACATGGAAACTCTAGTTTGTATATTAGGCCTCAGACTTGTGGGATGAAACTCTTGTATTAAGTCCAGTACTTCTGACTGCAAATATCACCAAGAACTACATCCCATGGATATTTACAGCCTTCCAATGAAAGAACCTTCACTACTCATTTAGTATTTAAATAGCCTTTGCATTTTTGCTCTAAGCATATGCACTTTACATACAATTTAAGAGGGTTTTTTGCCTCTCTACAATTTTGTGATAACTTTGCCTGCTAAGTTCAAGAGCCTGTCATTATCCTCCCACCACACCAGCACTCATACAAAGAATACGTCATTTCTTTTTCACAAGCGACAAGTATCTTAATTCTTTCATTGTAAAGCAAAGTATGAATCATCATTGTGATCTTCTCTTCTCCCTTCTTTTTACTCCAGTGACTTGTCCAGGCAGTGCTACCTTGCATGTAATAGGAATATCTTAGAGAAAGCACAACATACCTTAACTTTCCAGTTCTGGAGATATTTTTTGTCAGCAAAGCCTACTGTTTCCCTCAGTCTACCCACTCAGAGTGTTGCTACAGCTAAATATATGAATTTGTGATTTCAGTATTCAAATTCAACTGAGAGAAACGTATTAGTGCTAGTTAGCAGCAGATGTTCAAACCACAAATGTACATAATTCACCTTCAATATCCTTAACTCTGAACAGAATTCAGGGACATCAGGGGTTTTGCTTCACTGTTGAGCTTGGATGTCATGTTTAGATTTATAACATCATCTGCTAATTAGTCGGTCCAAGGGATACACCATTCTCCACTAATATTTTCCCATTTTCTTCCTCCATACTCAATAAAGAAAAACAAAGAAAAACTCAGAAAAGCTACCCACTCAGTCTTGTAGGTAATTTTCACTGGCTGCACAAAGATAAGAACTCATGCAAATTTTCCTCCATTGATCATCTCACTCTTCTTTAATTTTTTGACCAGCAGTTAATTGTTAATGTTGACATTTAAACCAGATATTTACATTTACTCCAGAAGAGATGATTTGTTCACTTCCAGACCAACTGATTCACGCTACCTTCAATTGCAGGCAGATGTGAGAGCTTCTGTTATTTTTTTCAAAATTTTCCACCAATCTAAATTACTAACCACTTTCAATCAGGGAGGAAAGAAAAAAGAGGAAAAGAGAAAAGGAGAATCTAGAAGGCTAAATGGCAATTGAAATAAGAAATCTGATCCCACTAATTGCAAATGCTTTTCATTTTCAAATGAAAATCTCAGATGCCACTCATATCTGTTTAACTTCCTTTCTTCACCTAAATAGACTTGCACACAATAGAGAACTGTGACGTGGCCTGCCATATCCATCACCCTCAGGACTGTGTCAGGAACACATCCTGAGTTCCTCTCTTTCCAGTTCTGGGAAAATTCCCACTAGAATTTAGATTCTGCATCCCCAGTTCAAGTTTCACTCATCTGTTTCCAACACAATTGTACACTCAACAAGCTTCTGTTTGCTTCTGGGCAGTCTGTTTCCTCTGAATCTGAAGTCATAATGTCAGGTTTATGACATCATACTAATTTCCACAGCAACAGCATGCCATGGCAAAAACACGGGCTTATAAATTTCACTGAAGGAACAAACAGAAGAGAAGAACATGGCCAGGGGAAGAAGGAGATGTCTATTTTGAAAACAACCCATGTGAAAAGCCTACATCTTAACTCACATTTTAAGAATCTTGGAGTTCAGATTTGAATTGCAAGGCTTAGTGCCATGCCTAAAGTAGCAAAGAGAGAACAGAAGTACCAGAAAAAAAAAAAAAAATTGCTTTAGATCAACACTACATCTGTGTCATCACTCCACTGTGAAAAATTTTCCTTGAAGTCAAGTAACTGGCATGCATAATCCCCTGAAGATACATCATCAGCAACACAAAAACAACCTGTATTTGCTTCTTACCAGCCACAGCCAACAGATTTTAATTTATTTATTTTTAAAATCATCAGCAGATGTTCCAAGGCAGGGGAGAATAGTCCACCCATTATAAGTACATTCAGTCAACTCTAACAGCCTCCCTGGTCAGCTCCTTCTCCTGAAGTCTAAGACAGCAGAGCATAAATGCACTCTGGGAAACTTTCCATATTCCTAAAACAGTGAGTCATTCAACAGTTGTTTTAAACAGGATCTGAAAGGGTGCCACCAGCAACACTAAGGTCATCTCCGAGTGCACACTAATGAACCACACAGAAAAAAGCAGAGAGGTTTGCAACAGATTGTTTAATATTTCTTGACATCTCGGTACTTATATGTCTCTCACAACTCTAATATGAATGTCTCAAAATCATTAATGGATTTTACTCTCACATCACCCCTGAAATACGGAGTTACCTACTTTTTGCAAATGGAGAAACTGAACTAAGAAGTAGGTAAAAAAAACTTCTTTAAAGCTACAGAAAGAATATGATGAATTAAAATGTGATTACAGATCTCTCAAATCTTGTGTTTTGAAACTTTATGAAAACATGATAAAAGGATAGATATTAATGTTTGTCTGAAAATATCCAGCTTCCAGAAGGAAAACAAAATTGCAGTCTGGCTATATCTTTATAATTATGCACATTCTATGTATATTGATGGCCTTTTTTATATATAAAGCTCCCTATATCAGTGAAAATTATTCTGTGCCTAACCCAGGAGAAGGTAACCATGACTCTGTTGTATTGCAGAGCATGCCAGATATCTATGTGGTTGGCCACTGATCATCCATGTAACAAGATCACAATAAGTCCCAGTCGTGTTAGGTTTCAGGTCATGCTTTCCAAATCTTTATATTACACAAAGAAAGATACAGACTTTGGCCAGTGAACTTGCACTCAAAGAAAAGTGTAGAAGGTTTAGTGTCAGTCCTGCCTTCAGGCTATGGAATACATTCACTATCTTCTGAACCCCTGTGCAGCCTCAGCACAGCCTCAAAGTTTAGCTTCCTGTTTCTGGTGTAACACAGTCTCCCACATTTTTAAAATCACTGTCACATTTTGTTTGAAAACTTTTAGCAAAACAAGAAAAAAAAAGAAGAAAAACATCAGAAAAAGTAACAGTATCTGTCTTTTTCATCATGTGTGATTTATTCCTTTGTTGAGACCCATGATCTTCTGTAAAAATCAAACCAAAAACTATACATTTACACTAAGGAGAGTCCCGGAATTTGAATACTAAATGGTATCAGCCAAATAAATATCACCTCATGGAGCTTTCACAGACTACATGCTGGGCATGGCATGACAAGGTCAGTAATGTTGGGGAGACAACAAGAATCTTTGATTCTCTTCACCTACCTATTGCTAGCCAGATGTGGTCCTCTGGTTTCGTGTTCATCTTGGCCAGCTAAACCATCTAAAAACCAGACCCCCAGAGCTCTTTTATCATTCCTGGGTTGGGGAGTGGGGGGAAGTAAGGATATTTAAGGAGCAATTCTTGAGAATAAACTTAATTTAAACTTGGAAATTCAAAGCAATTCAGTCTCATTTCATTTTTAGCTTTAGTAAGCTTGGATACTTCTCTGAGCTTCACGACTTTACTAGAAAATTGTTGCTTTTGTGCTTTGATGAGTACAAGAACAGGCTGTTCACAGAGGATTGCCCATTCAGTTTTTGTTGCCTACGTGTTTTTTTCAAAAAACAAACAGCTGATTTCAGCATGCGGAGATGCGGGTGCGCGCGCGTACGGTTCATCCCTCACCCAGCAGCTGAAGGTGGTCAGTGGCTTGGACTGAAATCACCCATGAAAGACTGATGGGCGCTGCGGTGGAGCAAGGCACGCCCCGGGGTGCCCCCTCATGGCCCTGTCAGCTACAGGTCTTCCCAGGCCACAGTGCGGAGGGGGGAACAAAAAAAGGTAATTCACTTCAACTACAAGCAAAATACAAGATCTTGTCAACCTCATGTCCTAAAGGTCTTTAAAAATAGATCTCAGAAAATGCTTTCTTTATCTCATTCGCCAGAGCTTACCAAAGATTACGGTGAACTATGTTACGGGACCAGAGTCATTCCCTCCGGAGCTAAATGCAAAACTCTACTTGATAGCAGGCTTGAAGTCTCACAGTTTCCCCGTATTACAATGCATATGTACTATAAACAAAATTAGCTTAAAGAAAGGTAGGATCTTATACATGCACTAACCGAGTACACTCATGTGCCACCAGCAGAACAGTGATAAGAACAGGTAGGCTACAAGGATGCAATGTTCCTACACTCACATTGCAAAAATGTCTTAGCATAAAACCTAAAGCTAGACAGGCTAGATCCTGGAGATCATGCCTGTGATTCCCTCTTGGAATCAAAAGACACATTCCAGCCATTCTGCACCGAGGAGCTGGAGAGGAAACGGAACTTTCCAAAAGGATAAATGAGAACATGGTAACTATTAGTGACAACCACAAAACACAGAACTTTAAGCTCAGTATTTCAAGAGATGGGATCAGAACACTTCCATCTCAACCATACTATTATTTCACAAGAACCCAGTATCTTAACTCACACGTGATCCAAGGCCTTTGTGTCTATGTGTCCGTAGGAGCACTTGTGAAGTCACACAATTGCTTCACTCACCAAAGCAAATCAAACGAATTAGAGCAGAAAAGCCCTCCTGAACAAGCTGGAAGCTCAACAAGAGTATATGGTTTGTAAATCCTATGCTAGCTTTCTGCTATTTTTTGGAGAACATAATGCTTTAATTTGACTTAATTACTTCCTCAGAAAATCACTTGCACTGAACCAAACACGAAGAATGGGAACAGGGTTTGCATGGCCAGCAAACCTCAAGTGGCTAACATCACATGCCATACTGCTGCAAAGGGCGCTCTCTGACAAAACCTCATTACTCCCATTTTCAGGGCATGTGGGAAGCAACTTGACCCTAGCTTGTTCACAAAAAGTAGATCTGGTTTATACATCTATCCACATCTATGACAGATTCATGTAATCGTGTAAATAGATTGGGAATGACGTCTCCCTGCCTTAGAATCTCTCTCATCATAACATCACTCAATTAAAAACTGTCTAATATCAAACTGTCACATCATTTTTGGTGGTGATTTGTCTGTACGATTTCTGCTGTGAAGTCATAAGGAGGGTGAAAAAACAGAACTGGCCTTCTTCGGAGTTCTAGTGGCATTGAGGATGCTGAAGAACTACTGCATGGCTGATTTTGCCACCAGGTCTTCTCAGATACCCTAAGATGACCCCCAGCTATCGATTACCCCTTTTCACACTTTAAGTAATTGTGTAGCCAACTATGCATGCCTATGTAACGCACAGTTTTTCAGCCTTTCCAACCCTATCTTGCTTGTTAATCAAATACACAAAAGCCATAGGATGATTCCCATCACCAAAGCAGGAGCAATGTCTGCTTTAGTGGAACCTGTAGGCTGTTCTCCCTTTACACTCTAGTGATCATATTTTCACTTTTCTCTTTGTAACCACAGAAAAGTAACTGTGCAATCCTTCTACCCTTCCTTTAAAAATCTTCCCATGATTTTGCTGGCATCAAAGATCTGTGGGACCAAGAGTCTACACCTCTGTCTTAAATTAGCTTAGTGCTTAAAAAAAGAAAAATTGCATTCTCAACAGATATAAGTAACATCTTGACCCAGTGAAATTATGTTTGACAATAGAAAATCATACAATTAGGATTAGGTCTGTATGCGGTTTGGTGCAAGAGAGGTCTCTGGAGAACAAACTTTGATTTTCTGTTTGACACATCCTTGAGGGGAATGACTACATTAAATAGACTCTGCTGAGGGTTTCTGGCAGACAGGAAAGCGGATAGAGGGGTTAGGGTTTGCAGCAGGGGTGCCTCCTGTCACCACTGCAATAAGCCTCAGGCTAGACAAACATTAGGATAAGGTTTTTCAGGAGCAGGCTGGCTTCAAGGAGTTTGAGTTAGCTGTCGCACAGCATGAGACAACATTGCACAGTACACTCCCAATATTTTCTGTTGTTCTTTCAGCAGCAAGTGACATCTGTTCCTATCATTATTGTGCTAATTCACAGATTCAATACGTTCTCTAATTGTAAAATTAATTTTAATAAGTTAGAGCCCTTGTGCATGCACAGTACTGGGTACAAATAAGTGGGCTTTTCTATTCTCTCTTCAGATGAAGGATATTGTAGATATTGTCTGAGGTTATTAGTATCTGCATAAGCACGGACTTTAAGTATTTGGATAACATTAAATCCTTGATCTGCTCAGTAATCAATCTCATCTCCTTATGTCCCTGTTTTACAAGAATTACATTTGGTTAGTGTGTCCCTTCTGTTTCCTCCATGCTCCAATTGCATGGTACTAGGACAGATGTTTAAGTAATTGGGAGGATGTTTATTAGGGGATTTTTTTAGATAAAGTCTCAAGTCACAGGGGAATAGGACATTAAGTAGCTTACTTCTGTGAACATTTAATGACTTCTGATCATAGAGATGTGAGCCACTGCAAAAATCAGAGCAAGAAATAGCCATTTTAGCAAAAATGTGAGAAAGGGTACAAAAGAGAAAAATGCATCTTTTTTGAGTTTAAAAAATAAACATTTTTTTACAAAAAAAAAACCCTCACAGATTTTATTATAAAGTAAGTTTGCAGTGGAAAAAAGAATTCCCCTCTCTTGTACAAACCATAAGAAAATTCCCTGTGAGGTGTGCAAATGATAGAGTAAAGAAATCAGCTTAGCTCCAACTCAGGCTGATAAATACTAGAAATCTTTCACCTCAGGACACTGACATATGAGAGATTAAAAATTTTCCAAAGAATTTGGGTTCTTAACCCACTGACTTCCCACCTTACTTTGGCCCAGGTTACACTTGGTGGATTCAATTCATCCCAGGCATATTGCTGCAGGCTTCAGGGAAATTTCTTTGGCCCACTTGAGTTCAAGGAAAACTGTTTGTATTTAGTACATTCTCACTGTCAAGACAAATTTGAGCTTGCAGCAGCTCTGATCTGTAGTTTACAAGCAGAAATAAATGTCAGTGGGAGAAGACAAAAGGATGCTGAACACTGATCTTGACAGTTTAATCTTGGGCAACTACAGATACTCATTAGGTTTTCAGAAATGACCACTGGAGGTCGGGAGGCATGAACAGTGCCAGAAAGATTTCTATCTTACATTTTTTCCAATTAACCAATGTCACATAACCTGTGTAGCAGTGCGCTCTCAGTGATTGCCTCCCCTATGGAAAACAAGTTAGCATAGCTCCACTGGAGTCAGTGAAAACAGTTTACACCAGGGGAGGGTCTGGCAGCCTTCTTTCAATACTCTTCCCCTTTAATTTCCTCATTCCATCCATATTCCCTTTTTCTTTCCTTCCTTTCTTTTCTCCCTCCATCTATTTTTTTCTTGGGGAAGGAAGGGAGAAAGGATTTTCCTCTAGTTGAGCTGGTCTTGTCACTAGCACAATGACACACAATACGCAAGTGCCGCATGTAGACTGCTGCACCCATGGAGCAAGAACTGTAATAATGGAAAAATTGCTTCCATTTTTTCCTAAAGATGTGGAATCTACTGCAATCACCACTGAAACAAGTGTCACAACTACTCCTGTGCAATAGCTCTTACACGTGATGTGATTGGAAAACTTGCACTATCACTATCCCATATTTACCAGTTCTCATGACATCAATGAAAGTCTTTTGATGTTGGTTTTTTTCCCTTAGAGCCACAGTTCTTGTTAAAACATGTTATCACTAAATGATCTTATTTTCTTAATGAAAGCTAAATTTCAGCCCTTGTACTTAGAGAAGAGCTTGAAAATGGGACTTGAGGGAATTTCAAAGGCTTTATAAAAATACCCTCAAAATTCAAATAGAAAGAAGAAAAAGAGTTTATTTTTACTGTTGGTTTGATTTTTAAGCCCTAAAACCGATCACAAAAGCACCTCTGCAAAAGAAATAAAGTGTTTAAAACTACAGGTGCTAACAGGAGGCATCATATAAATAAGATTTTAATCGTATTAGTACTGGATAGAAATGTTTTCAAAAGGAAGCTTTATGCTTGCCACAACTACATTCTGCCCAGGAAGCACCCAAGTCCCTACCAAGTTGTAACTGCAAACTTGGTGCTGTTGCACTTTTCCCACAAGAGCTGCAATCTTATCCACAACCTCCTGTATGAGATATTTTCACTCTCTGAAGGCATCACAGCTACTACAGTTCCCAGATCACTATCATGCTATCTCCAACAGGAGATACTGATGTATGAAGTAGGCTGATTAATGGACTCTGGGGCAGCAAAAGAAGAGGTCATAAATAACAAGCCTTAAGTAGTGCCCTGAAACCATGCAATAACTTAGAACCATTAACAAGCTGACCTAAAATAAACCACGAATTTCAGGATGACTTGACAAAAAGTTTATCTTTTTTTTCCCTTGGCAAAAGTGATGCATTTCCATAGAAAATATCAGTTTTGCTGTAACCACAAGTGTCTGTCAAATAATTTCAACAGAAAGTTTCCAACCGATGCTAATCATTAGTCATTTGAAAATGTACACTAAAACAAAGGACATTTTGGTGTACATCTGCAGCCAATCAACAGATTAATTTGAAACAAAAGAAGTCCATATACAGTTGGAAAAACAAAAAGACCAGCCAAACTGAGTAGTTGCCAAGAATGTAGCCTTGAGAGAACATCTGAACGACACCAAGATATGCTGTTCTACACTAATCTCGGGAGAACCTCTTTTGATTGTGATTAATTTCCATGCTGTATCATAATTTTGCGCCCTATCACAGTTTTGCAATGTTTTGGGCTACCTAAACCTATGACTCCCCTAGTGCCATTTGTCCTGTTCCTCAGTGGCTTTGATCAAGGGACATTCATTCCACATATGAGCCTTTACTGAAAAAATAAATAGAAAAAAGAAAAGAAAGAAAAAAAAAATAAAAGAAAAGAAAGGAAAGACAATAAAAGAAAAGAAAGAAAAGAAAGAAAAAAGAAAAGAAAGAAAAAACAATAAAAGAAAAGAAAGAAAAGAAAGAAAAGAGAAAAGAAAGAAAAAAATAAAAGAAAGAAAAAACAATAAAAAAGAAATTTAAAAAAAAGAAAGAAAAAAACCACCTCTCAACTAGAGCAATCTTTACGGTTCTCAAGGATCAACCAGGGACATACTGGAAATACCACCACTGCAAAACCCTCAGACATATCTAATGTGTCCTGCCTGACATTCTGCTTAGAAGAACAGTTAATTTAGCAAAATATCCTACCAAGACACCACTGCCACCCTGTTGCATGGCACACAACATCTTATAGCAAGCAACAGGAATTTTTACCAGTCAATCAACAGCTTACTTGCTTTGCTGTTGTACTATTTTTTTTTAAAATCCTTGCTTATTTTGCTGTGCTGTACTAGTTTGTAAAGAGCCCTAAAACAGGCACAGTAAGACAGAATGTAACACTGAGAAAAATCAAACACAATTTTTAACTACAGTGGAGATCTTTCCCTTTTGGCTATAGTAGGGGGTAAAAAAAAATATGCTGTATCTGGAGATATTCCACAAAACTTTGCAGCCTTGAATTCCCCATGTGGATTGAAGTCATTTCATACGTAACCCACGGCACAAATAATTCAAAATCAAAAGAGAGAAGAAAGCAGCACCTGACCTAGAAAGAAAACAGCTTTTATTTTCAACTAACTTTTAATGACAGTCTAAACACTTTTAAAGTAGTGAAATACAAATTGAACAGCAAAACAGAATAAAAGTCACATTCAGCATCCTAAAATGCTAGTTATGAAAATGTAAATGTCTTCCAAGAAAAAGAGGCCATTGTTTGAAAAAAATAACCAAACAACGTAAAACATTGCTCATGGGAGTTCAAAATTTCTTCCTTGCTCATGTCATTCTAGCAAAACAGAGATCTGCTTAACTAATAAACAAAATAATTGGCAGCCTCTTTTCTTTCTCAAATATACCAAAGATATGAAAACAAATGGAAAAACTTCAACCAAATCAGTTAGGAAGCAAGATGAGAATACGTGAAGTATCCATCCAGAAGCTGTAGCTGCATCTTGGGTAGAAATTGCTTCAAAACCTAGCACAATACCAACAGGAAGGTCTATAACAATTTGCAGTATTGACATGTGGTGCACATCCATCCACACGAGCCTTGCAATAACTTCTTTGTGCGCTGAGCAAACCATCAGATATGTGCTTACTGCCAGAAACAGAGAGTGAACATCAGAACAGATGCTATTTTCCAAGAGATAACCATCATCCTAGCATGGAAAAAAGAAACCCTCAAAGGTCGTGCAGTTTCTAAAACAAGTCCCATGAATTGCAAGATGATACTAAAAAAATGTAGCTCTTCTTGAAATGGCAGTTTTGTATATTAGGCCAGGATTTCTATGAACACTTTGATAGCAGGACACTGAGAATTTCATTTCCTGGGATGAGGAGAATGCATTACAGCAGCATCACAAAATTTAGTTTCCTGATCTAGCTGTTGACATGTTAATTTTGAGAATCAGTTAAAACTTGTCCTTCAATTTGACAGCATTAAGGTAGCCAGTCATGAGGATCACGTTTCTTAAGCTCTTGTAGTTTAGGCCATTCTCCAGCGCTGCCGAGGTGTCTGAAAAAATCACTGTGTCATGGACCATGAAACATGCCAGGCCTATTTTTTAACTCCTCTTCCAAGAGCCATTCTTCCACTCCTGTCTCTTCCCTGCCTTTTTCCCTTTCCAAAATACTGTGATTCACCACCTCCCAAGTGGCCTTCATCCACGGGACCTGGCAGGATCGATCAAATACTGAAGCTCTGCTTTGCTATTTTGAGAGTAATGGTTGCAGAGGAGTAGCAAGTGGGAGCACAGGGAAGAGATCTGATGAAGCTCTGCCTGACAGCAGTGTTTGAACCACACATCAATTTTGCATTTAAATCAGCCAAGGCTTTACCATTTATCAAGGTCTGTAGCAGTCTGAAAAGGAGAGTTCGGAAATACACACACATTTACAAGAACACCTACCAAGGGAGCAGCTCCCAAATAACATTCTTCTTTGTAACCTGATTGAAATAATCATCACACAGTCAAGCACAGTTTGTTGGTTACACTCAAAGCAAAACATGCTTCCAGCTGTGAGAGATAATTACTTTTTATTGACTGGCTTTTGAGGACTTTTATGCTATGTTTAGTTGTAGGGTTGTTTGGTTTTTTTATTTGCATCACAAGCACTGATGAAAAAAGGCTGTCTAGAGCAGTTAGCTGTCTTCTAATGATTAGCCTCTTCTTTCACTTCAGAACATCTTTCACCTGCAACTGTGCTGGGACTTCAAGATTAATACTGGTCAAACTCCCATGAGTACACTGTTGAACCAGTAACCGCGTTCATCAGCATTAGCTACTGATAGCCCTTTGTTCTTCCATATTTTTTTTTTATTTGAGTATCTTCACAAACCCCAGAACGTACAGTTAATTATAACCATCTCACTACGGAGGGAAGATTTTAGAAGTGGTCATACCAGCTTAAACTCATATTCCATCTAGTTAAATGTTCCTGCTCCTTACAGTGGCTAGCACAGTTGCTCCAGAGGCAGAATCAGAAACCAGAAAATCAGCACAGAAAAGTTTATAACTCCTTCATCTCCAGTAGTCACGGTAGTAACTACTACAGCAGTTACACCCTTAAGCCAGGAATATTTAAATCTCTTCCATGACATTTTTCTTGAATGCAATTTCTGCTAGCCTTTATCTTTATTCCATTTGTTCAGTAGAAGACACAAGCAAAGCCCAGAGAGGTGGCTTCAAATGTGACTCACGGTCTGTGAGGGCACTCTAAGAAACTCTGACTGCCCAGGCTCTGCTTTCAGTGTTGTCTTCCACTCTGGTGTGATGCGAGAACAATGCAACTGGAATTCTGAAAAAAATGCAGCGGCAAATAGTAAAGGTCAGACTACAGCTCTAGTGCCACAACTTTGGCAGTTTCAGACACAAGAAAGCGAGAGGCACAAGGAGGGAGCAGCGAATCAAAATAATTAAGAAGTTTTGTTAAAATATTCTTTCTTATACCAAGATGTTTTCCTTTGAAACTGGGCCTGACATTTACGTCACCTAAAACTGAAGCATTTCATTTTGAAAGCAATGTCACAACTGAAGCACTGCAACCTTTTATTTTTTTTTCTTATTCTGTTTTGTTTTGCTGAATTGCCCCAAAGATTATTTTCACATAAATCCAATACCGTTCCCACCTCCCCCAACCTGTTTAGTATATTCATTAGGGTCCCAAATGGACACATCACAACATGCCAGCTGCAAAACTCACACCCCGTCTGTACAGAAAAGCTGTGTTTCTGCATGGCTCTGGGGAGGACACATGACTAATGGCAGAATTAAAATAGTCAGAAAGCAGCAACAAAATCAAGCAATAAGAATGATGGCTGTTTGTAAAAGATATAGGACCACTAGATATTTAAAAGGATGGAAAAGCAAAGATGGCCTGTGATTTTGAGGATTATTAGAATCTATAAGAAGAGTCAGAATTTCTATGATCTTGTGAATTAAAGATTCAGAGTCAGAAAATGTATTGTAGAAATACATCTTTAGAGTAATATTGCTATCAGCAGCATAACATCACAGCAGTCCACCATATATTTAACATTCCCACCCCTATATACAGCCAGGAAAATTGAGAGAATTAATAAGGAGTCAATTTAAAGCTACTATGAGGAAAATAAGAAGTTTGGAGTGATTACTTACAAGAGGTTTTATCTGCACTGAATGCAAAGACAGGAGCAATAAACAGAAGAAAGAGTTACAAGACAGCCTTCTGGCTCATAAAAGTGAAGAATTTCATTTGTTTTGCAGAAGATTTAAGCATCAGACAAGGAGGGACCTACTTCCCTTACCGTTAAGACTGGGATCCAGCCTGTCATTTGGTATACTTGTACTCAAAGAGGTTTATTATCAAGCTATAGTCTCAATTTCGATTTCCTATTTCAGGGCTCAGGCAGCAAACAGGTCTATGAACCAGGTACTGTTTTGAAAAGGATTAAAGCTGGCCTAATTCTGCCTACCATTGAATTTAATGGAAGCCTAATAAGGCTAACTTCAGTGGGAGAAGGATTAGATCAATGATGAGTGCTTGTGAAAATCATATCCTAGGGCAGAGTGAGATTAAAAGATTCTTAACACTATGACAAATAATGTATTATTAAAACTACTGCAGTGTTCAAAACCAGATTCAGGTTGATTTGTAAGGTAAGGGCATTTGTAGGGTAACGTCTCACAAAGTTTGTAACTAAGGCAAATACGCAAGCCTTAATAATTTTAAGGTGGAACATGCCATGCATATAACCACCTTGTCTGAATTCAATCACGCTTGCACAAGTCACTGTCACTGAAGTAAATAAGGCAGAACTTGAAGTCAATGGGTAGTTACAGTCGTTCTAGCAGAACAATACATGCAGGCTTCCAATAGTACTGCTAGCAGCAGAAAGAGGTAAAAGCCTAAAGGCATTTTCTTTAAGATTTTCCATAAAATTAATTCACATCATTTCTATCCCTCCTTAGCAAAGCTTAAAAGAATAACAGCAAAAAGAAAAAAGAGGGGGTTTTCCCTTCTCGTGTCATAGCATCATTCAGTGCTGGTTTTCTAACCACAGCTGGTGGCATCAAAAGAAATACGGTACATCAGGTAGAGTACCAACATCTTTCGCCACTGTAAAATAAGACACGGTGTACTCTCTCCACCACTTAGAACTTCTCCCATCTGATTGACAACCTCACATTTTTGCAGGTGCTGTTTCCCCAGATTCACTCTTCTGTTTACTTCTGAGATGGCTTAATTTTTTATCTATGGAAGAAGTCCTAGAATGGGTTCAGAGTGCATAGTCTGCCTTTTATACCAAACTGAAAGTCAGCTTTCTGCAGGGAAGAGAAAGCTGTAATATCCCTCATAGCTACTGAGGTTTATTATAAAAGGTTTTTTCTTCTTTGTGAGGCACCCTCTTATCTGTTGCCCTGATTACATCCTCATTGAAATCAGCTGCAATGATCTGACCCCAATGGGAACAGGAGCAGGACCTGCAATAATCAGTAATTAAGGCAAGTACTTATGTTCTTGGGGCAGAGAAAAATAGGCTTTCACATTTACCCTTCACATGCATAAAGCAGCTAGCTGGTGTGGGGGCTTTGCACACTTCAGGACGTTCATCAGTAAATGCTCTTGCAGCTGTGATAAAGGCACATCAGCAATGACTTCTGCTGTCTACTGGTGAAGGGGCAATATGCACTTCAGTACTATTAAGAAGACACTGCAGTATAATAAATCCATCCCACTGGTTGTTTGCTCATTTTGAATCACAGTCTCTGTTTTGGTCCCCACCCCTAAAATCCACAGGGCAGATGTGCTAGCAAGGGAGTCATTTAAACATTATGAACATCACAATACATAACTGCTTCAAACCAGAAAAAAAAAAAAAAACAAACCACAAACTAAACACTGCACCTTGTGCCCTGGCACTTATTTGATAAAACCTGTCAGAAGAATTCATTATATTGATCCAGTTTTGAGTAGGAAGGTGCCCACATCATCACCAATAACCTCTCCTCAAATCACCAAGAAATGAAAATGCCTGGAGAACAACCTATTTTCACAATTGGAGATCAAAGCTTAAATTATGTGTGAGAGTGCCTGTGTGTCTCTGCAGAAGGAACAAGAGCAGGGAGAGTTGGCTTTACCACTCGTTCATGTCATATCTTGCCTTTTAATAAATTACTTGTTCTAATTCCCAGTGAAGTAAACTAAACAACTCTGATTGTCTTAAATAATGAATCTAGTCCAGGGAATAATTTCAGAACTTTTCAGCACCACTAAATTAATTCAAGAAGACGAAGAAAGAAGAGAAATTACCCAAGAAAAATATTAAAACTAAATTCCATCTTCTGGTTTTAATATGAATGCGTAGGATGCTAGCCTGTGACTTTGAAAAACTGGCTTCAGTTCCCTGTGTTATTTAACTTCACAGAAAACTTTTAAAGAACGATTTGAAATTCAAGTATCTTCAATACATCAACTATCCTCTGATAGTTGGGGCACTTTTTCAAGAATAGCACATCTACAGCTCGTGAACTATAATCCCACATACCACAGGGAAGGGACTGCATCATGTCACCATCAAATGCTCTAACCACGAGATCGGTGTGTAAACTGGAGTCCCGTCCTCACCTAGTCCATCTCCACCTTTTTCTCATGAATGCCAAGCCTGCTGCTGCACTCCATGTGGAGCCTAGTCTAAGAGACATACCCTGACTGATATCCTGATGGGAGCCAGACCATGGAGGGGATGCACAACCAGTGTTCAAATTCTGCCTGGATCCACACAGAGTTCCAGCAGATTGCTCTACTGTAACATAACTGAAGCCATTTGGGACATGCACTACTGCATGTGAACAAAAAACTTCACTAGCAGAGGTGTCTGTAGGACTAGCTGTGCAGAAAAGAATTTAGTCTTGGATTTGGGCATCTAAATCTCCCTCCTGTCCTGAAGTCTTTTGTATTTATCAGTCCAGAGCTCAGTTTCCCCCCCATCAGGAATGCAGATACTAATTTCCTAACCTAAAAGTGACACAAAGACAAACATAGAAAAAAAAAAAATCTGAAATCCTGAGACGTAAACAGGTGTTACATTTATATCAGAGAGAGAAATAAACTTAAAAGGTGCACGTCCCTGTTTCCGTGTGAACCTCCATGAACTTCCCCCTTGGATTATGTCTTTCTTACTGTGTTTACAGGAAACTGAAAAATGATTGAATGGAAGAATACTGCTTCTTAAAGGCTTCAGTTTGCAGACACTATAACAGATAGCTTAACAGATATTTTAATGCCTCTCTGACTAATGCTGTATTTCCTTGTAAATGCATAAATATATCATTTTTAAATAAACAGTCCTCTAACTTCTTGTAATTACACACAGCTGCAAAAGCCTGTTTGCTCAAATGTCAGGAAGCAACACAGAACTTCTTGCCTTTTCAGATTTTCCCCTATCCCTAGGCAATTTACCCTGAAGCTTGACCTGGTACATATATCTTTTTCCTTTTTTTTTTTCATCATTAGAAATGGATTTCTTTTTTTAAGCTTTTATAGCACATTCTCTACAAATGATACTTATGTTTTGCCCTTTCCTCAGAAAACTTTGACTGGACAAAGCTTTTCACAAAGATTTTAATTAAAGCTAAGAGGGTTGGAGGTCAAGGTTGAAAATCACAGGTGTCAGCTTGCTGTGATATCCACAAGGTCATTATCTACAGACAACCTTGCTATATTTTGCCAATTTGAATCAATGTGCTGCCTAAAATGTCTGAAATGTATGGAGTTTCAAACAACAAAAAACCCAAGTAGGATCGTAGAACCACAGAGGCAGTTTAGAATGAAAGATGGCCCTAAATTAAGGCCTTGATCCAGAGTCTTGGCTGCTTCCACACTTCAGATCCAAATCTATTCACTCAAAAACTAGTGATGAGAGCCATACAAATATTTTAATACATAGAAAATATTTTAACACATATAATTTCTCACCTGGCTTCTTTCCTTAGAATGAATGAAATAAAACTCCCAAATCCAAACTCCGTATAAAATTTGGGAAATTTTTTATCCAGCTCCAGACTCTGAGAGTTTTTGCCCCTATTTGAATTCTACGCCAAATAAGGAGTAAGACTTCTGTTTCCCTAGTAGACCAAGATTTAAATGCCAAAATGTCCTTGAAAGAAATAAAGATAAAAAAATGTAACAAAAAAATCCACTTCCTTAGACTCATTTCAATATGTTCGAAGAGTGGCTCCTTATTCTGTTCATTAAATAAAATACTATCACAAATTTTTATTGCTTACTACTATGCAATATAGACATCATTATTAAAAAGGAGTTCATTTCATTAAATACTGATAATTTGTTTCTAAGCAGAAATTTTAAGAATAATTAATTCCGAAGACAAGAAGAATCTCTCATCTGTTTTTTATATCATCTTTGCACCAACAAGAAAGAAACATAAATGTTTTTAAGTTTAGTTGAGCTATAGAGTTTTCATCTCACCTGATCAGGGCCAGGGTGTGAATTTTGTCTCAAGATACTCATATTTTAACTACACAGTACTGCCATTGCCTGTCCCCAAACTCCCCTCTCTGCCGCAGAAACGCAGGTCGGGGCTGGGAGTGCTGGAACAGAAGAAGGGGAAATGGAAC
The DNA here is from genome assembly GCF_030867145.1 of Opisthocomus hoazin. NCBI lineage: Eukaryota > Metazoa > Chordata > Aves > Opisthocomiformes > Opisthocomidae > Opisthocomus > Opisthocomus hoazin. The sequence goes on from NC_134414.1 coordinate 145,427,037, forward strand.
AGGAAGAAAAGTGTGTGGGACTGCTTAAGTCTCTAATCCTACAGCATCCTCTTTCACTAGCTCCCAAAGTTCATGCATAATACTCCTCCTGCACAGTCCAAGAGGAGATGGCTGACTAATTCCAGGTGCAATGAAAACCTTTGGAAAGCATCTCAAAAAAGCAAATCCTTCCATGAACTCCGATTCTTGACCTCTGTCTTCCCTTTAGAAAGCTGAGCAATCACAGCAATTACCTAACAAAAATTAACTAGGATTCCTTCTCCTGGTGTAATTTTCTTATTGCTCATTATTTACAGTTGTTTCCAGCAGCAGAAATACATTTTGATCAAAGGAGTTTTCTGTATTGATAAGCCAGGGACTTTTTTTGCCAGATGGATAGAGAATCCAGTGGCTGAAAGAAGCTCCTGTTTTTAATATCCACTAACGTATTTCAACAAAATTCTTTCCTTTCTTTGTATTTTTTTTTCCAAGAAAAAGCTAAACAGCATCTTTGTGCTAATATACAGACTGTCAAATAGATTTTTAAATAGATACAGGGTGCTTTGAGATGGATTCTAAAGCAGATGGGAGCCAACATAATTGTTGGAAAATGAGGTTGACATTCATATTTCCTAACACTGATATACAAGGGCAGACTGCAGCATTCTTTTCCTGCTGAAAAGCTGGGATTTGGGCCCGAGCTGCAATAGTCAGGTTGAGAGGATGCAAAGGCAAAATGCCGCCGTGCAAGGGGAATATTGCCTGACTTCTACGATCTAGTGCAAACACAAGAAAAAAACTATTTTATTGCTGTTATTTACCAGAAAAAGAATCTGGGCTTCTTTCCTCAGATGCTGAATGTTTAGATTTTTCTCTCTGCTTATCACAGCTCCAGGGACCCAGGACTGCCTACAGCTAGTGAAAGTCCTGCTATTTGCAACCTAGCAGTAACAGGGTTTGAAGCTCAATGCATTAAAGAATTTGGTGAAATATAGAATGTTTTAACAATGAAAGTCCAAGTTCCTTTCCTTCATTCATTATTTTAATCACAACCACCTTCTTGAACAAATCAGAGAAAAGGCTAAGTTTTCCCTGTTCCAGGACGTGTTTCAGTACAGATTATCCCTTGCAGAAAATGACACAAGAGCCATGATGTCTTGCTACGGATATACGTACCAGCTATCTCATCAAGGCAGGAAGAAAAGAAGTTACATCAAAAAATCTATTTTGTTCAGATAAAATTTGCCTCAGGAAAGAGTTTCAGGCAGAAGATTCCTCCAGCTAACATGGCCTACAGTGTCCCCTTAACCAGGGACTCCCAGAGGAACTTTTCTACCCTCACACTTTTTGCCATCTGCCTCACAGTCACATGAGCGATGTGTTCTTCCCATCAACAAAAATCCCTCTTTGTGCTCACAGTCTTTATGAGGACCAGATGTTCTTGGGTCTCACTAGACCTCAGCCATACAGATACAGCTGGCAGTAATCTAATTAGGCATAAACAGGTCTCATCTCCCCTTAAATAGCCATTTATCTTCTGACCAACTTGTATGTTCAGATACCTTAAAATTTTCATCTGGCTACTTAACTTGAGTTAGTGTCAAGCAGAAGGTGGTGTATATGTATAGATTTGTATAAAGTCCCTCCCTTCTGTAGATGTCTGGCCTTTAGGATATATGCCAAGACCACAAACATACACCACAGACTCAGAGGCCTGAGTTTTTCTCTGTTAAAGCAATGCACATGCACATCAGTTCCTCCAAATTCAACTCTGATCTAGGAGCTAGATTGTATCTGTAACCTTATTACAGTCTTATCTCAGTGTTATCTTCATGTGAATGCTACAAACATATGGACTTACTTACAGAAGGTTTACTTGTTGATTCAATTTGGGTGGGAATCTTCTATTCTTCCATTCCTCTTCATTTGTTTCCTTTCCTTTGAGCGCTCCTTTCGTTCTGCAGGCACTTAGACTGTTTCACCAACACGATTCTCTCCAGCCTGCACAATGCCCTTTGACTGCAACGTTTCTGGCACAGAGCTGACACCACCTAACCGAAGGATGTAGGAGCGCTCCTTTGTGGTTCAGCATAAACTGAAGCATAGAAAGTTCCAGCTGAACACAAGGAAGAACTTCTTCCCTCTGAGGGTGATGGAGCACTGGAACAGGCTGTCCAGAGAGGCTGTGGAGTCTCCTTCTCTGGAGACATTCAAGACCCACCTAGACAAGGTCCTGTGCAGCCTGCTGTAGGAGACCCTGCTTCGGCAGGGGGGTTGGACTAGATGACCCATAGAGGTCCTTTCCAACCCCAAACATTCTGTGATTCTGTGATTTGGTCAGAACAGAAACAAGCCGAACTTCATCCTCTGAGCATGCAGATGGTGACAGAGCGTTGCTGTGTGTTCCAGTAGGCCTGGACAAACACAGTGACAAGCTCTCCGAACTGGAGCTAAGGAAAAAACCAAGTTGTTGTTTCAGAGCTCTGTGTTTCATACAGAGCAGAGCGCTAGGCCCTCCCAGTAATTTGCTGGATCAGAGACTTGATGTACCTTATCATTGCTGCTGCATTTCTGGGTGCCAGCTGTGGCATCAAATTATTTCTGCTACTTTAGGATGACCTGGAGAGTGCACCCTTTCACTGAGCAGTCCTTGCCACTGGTTATTCAAAATTCTGTTATTTCAAAGCTGACTTGACATAACCCAATTCTGTTTGAAGAGGTCCCTGAACTCCACCAGAAGCCTTAGCTACTGCAGATCTCAGTCTTTCAGGTGAGGTAGACCATCATGAATGCATAAAACATACACTGCAACCCTTCCACATGGTCACCTTACTGAAATAATTTCTTCGAAGTACCACCTTTATTTAAAAAGCTAATCATATCACTTCAGCTACACGAAGAGTGTTAGAGAACCTGAGGGACAAGCAGGTGCCCAGTCAACTCCCTGTCACAAATGAGCTTGTTTCAAGAGTATACCAACTGCCTAAGCTCCCGTGACCAGCTCTGTAAATCCATCAGCAGCAAGCTACAGTGTCCTGGCTTCAGCGGGGACAGAGTTAATTTTCTCCCAGTAGCTGCTGTGTTTTGGACTTAGTAGAAGAAGAATGTTGATAACACTGATGTTTCTAGTTGTTGCTAAGAAATCAAGGACTTTTTTCAGTTTCCCATGTTCGGCTAATGAACAGGTGGACAAGAGCTGGGAGGGAGCACAGCCAGGCAGCTAGCCCAAGCTGAACAGTGGAAATATTCCATACAGTAGATGTCATGCTCAGTTTATAAATGGGGATTGGCCAGGGGGCAGTAATTTTCTCTCTTCCGGGAGTTCAAATCTCTTTTTTCCATGAGTTTAAACTTTTTCAGGAGTTCTGCGCAACCCACGAGTTCCACAATCGCTGGCAGTGACTCGCTGTAAATGGGTGATCAAATGGTGAGAAAAAATTGTATTGTGTATTGTTTGTTTTACATATCCTATTATTATCGGTGGTAGTCTTATTAAAAAGTATTTATCTCAATCCCTGAGTTTTAGCTTCTGTCCATTCTACTCCCCATCCCACTGGGGCGGAAGGGGAGGTGTGAGCAAGCTGCTGTCTAGTGCTTAGTTGCTGGCTGCCAGGTTAAACCACAGCATATGGAGATTGTCCAGCCACATAGCCTCCACTAATAGATCAAGAGCCACAAGGAGATGCTAAGAAATCTCTACGTTATTTTAATCTTACAGTGTTCTGCTCTATTTTTATGCTGTGGAGGATGAGAGCACGTGCTTCCCAAGATGACAGAAAACCTTGCTTAATTTTCAGAGCATCTGCAGACTGAGAGTGGCGGATAACTCCTCTACTGCATTAGCCTAAAGAGCGGAGTTCAGATGACTGTGGAACTCAGGGTGTCCCACTGTTCCCTCCTGACATCTCAATCTTTTGAACGAACTCAGCAGAACTCTTGGCACATGGCACAAACCGTAGGTATCTGCAAACCAAACCATCTGTCAGCAGGTACAATCCTTGCTTTTCCTTTGAAGGACTGATTTTCCAAAATTTTCCAGTGTACCTTATTCCCTTATCGAGCAAGCAGTACCGAGAAACCAGACAGGCAGCGGATTGAATATATCTCGCTTTTTTGAAAATGACAGACACCTCAGTTTCCTATTGCATTCCATCTCTCCTAGCCATTTATTCTGTTGTTTTTACTGTTCTAATATTATTTATATTGGAAAAGTACAAAGAAAGGCATAAAAGCAGAACAGCAATGACTATTAAACCCACATCCGACAGGTGTAAACACCTGGATGAAATTTAACGAACTGAAGAATTCAGACTGGAGTGCTCAAGCCTTGAATAAAACAGGAACCAGAGCTGGCCAGACGATGTTCCAGCACTACATTTTTCCACTGGGAAATGGCTGTCACCAAAATGTTCCACTGGAATGAATTTATTCAGAGAGAGATCAGCTTGGAACCTGACTCATTCCTTACCTTCAATCCCAGAAGTCTTCCTCGCCATGTGACAGGGAGTTGGAAGAAGAAGAAGAACCCACAGATCAGCCTTCAACTTTTCCATACATTGGCTTCACTGGTGTCACCTCTCAAAGCAGTCTGGAATGCCAGGCTTTGCTGCAGAACCACCTAGGTTCTGCCAGCTTCTTGGCAGATGGCTACAGGCCCGCTCAAGATATGAGCCTCTCTGTATGGCTATCTCCTTTGCCTTTTTTTCCCCAAAGATCAGAGGCTGACTGCAGGCCTCCAGAAAAAGACAGGTAATCTTATCTGCAATGCGGGTGCATTTTCAAAACCTCAGAATTTTTATCAAAACAGAAAATTCCATGATTGCTCAACTCCAGCAAAGAAAAACTCCATGCCCCTCACTCAGTCACAGACTTGGAAGACGTCAAAATTTCAGTGGATGAGGACACAGAAAATACCATTTCCTGTGGAAGCCCTGTAACTGAGGAAATTTCTTACCTGTTACAAGTAATATTTCCACCATGGCAATAAGAAAGCTGAAAAGTCTGAGCATAGGGTGCCGGACACAGCCAATTTGCCCGCTCGTACCTTGACAGTTGCTGACTGCTGGCAGTGACCTGTCTTTCAGCCTACACAAATCCTCTCTAGCTGAGCAGTGCCAACACTGCTTGTCCTTTTAGGAAGATGTAATGTGAAAGCAGGACACAAAAAACCAAAAACAACCACCCTTATGTAGGTGAGGCTGAGGAGTGACCCTGAACTCAAATGCTTGTGAAGTGAGAAAGGCTTCTATTGTGTTAATTCAAACATATTTCATTCATTCATTTGCAGGTAATTGCAGGCAATCTGAATTCCATTTCAAGGTTATAGGAGTTTGCATAAATGATTCTCCTTTAAGAGAGATCAGAATAAACATCATTTAAAGAACTTAAGTATTTATGACTGGAAACAAGCCTGTTTGTTAATTGTTAACTGATGAACTGAATCCTTCATAAGGTCATGTTTTGAAATAAGATATGGAAAAGCAGTAAAACAGATTTAACAGCCCTAGGAAAAAACACTCCTAAAATATCAAAACAAAAACGAAAAAAGAGATGGAGGTGGCTTAGGTCAGGGTTAGTGCTTGATGAGGACAAGTGGAATACAACACAATTTTTATACTGTGTTTTCCTTTCCTGTTAAAGTAATCATCTACTAATTAGTTCATGTGATGGGCTATTACCCTCATGTATGCCCACATCCCAAAATTATAGCTGGTAAAGAATTCTTTCTTCTCCTGTAACATTTGGAAAGTTGCATAAACATTGACTAATATGAATCTGTTATTGAAAGGGAGTCTTGGGTAACGAGACGGGCTTGGACAAGGAAAAGTGCTTGCTTTAAATGGGTGTTTGGGGAGAAGAAAACGCTTCCAAGCAAGCAGAAAATCCAAGCAATGATTCTATCAAGAGTCTCAAATATTCTTCTTCTCCCTGCTGTTGACTTGGCTAACATAGACAATGAAGATTATGCTTCCCCTGAAAGACACAGAACAGATTATTCCATGATATGAAATTGCACCAGCCAAGGACCTTGTGGAGAGAGGTAAAACAAGAGAGCAGCAGAGCTGAGATCTTAAAACCCAAACTCTAAATCTCTGGCTGAGTTGATTCCTGTCCTGCTAAGGTGAACCAAACAAAGAGACTTCCTAAAACCCCTCTACGGTTATTGTTACTGCTCCAAGTCAGGAGTGGAGGACTGAAATTGTGGTCCTATTCTGGATGCTACTGGAAAGGAACTAGTGAACCCATGCTAATGTTACTGAGGAGGAATACATGCATTTTATTCTTTATTTTTGTATGGATTCAGTTTCTGACTTTACCAAATGCATTCTACCTTCCCCTAATAAAAAATGTTTTGTATCTGTGCACACAAGAGGCCCCAGGGAGGATGCGCTTATCTATTTCAAGTTTCTGCGCAAGGGCTCAGCCTGATTTAGAACACACTTGGGAGGCAGCTGAAATATTTTGATTCTGACAATTTTTGCTGTCACTAACCACCTGAAAGCTTATAATTACAATGACAGACAGCTGTCCAAATCAGATGCTATTTCCTTTTAGCAAATTATCCTACCATCACCGGGAATACATCTAAATCAAATAAAAACATCCCGGCACAGTTCTGCATCAGTACAGAAAAGACCTAACTCATCTTCCTGTCCCATCCCTGTGGGTTGTTGCAGTAGGAAAGAGGATTGGTGCATTGCTTTTGCATCTTTCCCTGTCTTGCTAGAGCCTTGCCTTCTCTCCAAGTCCAAGGGAACTAATCTTGGATCATTCTTGTCTAGGAAGAGAAAAAATATTTTGCAGCTAATTTAGTAGCAAGGTCTGTCTGGATCAGAGATTCAATGTTTATTCTGGCACAGACATCTGTCTGGCTCCCTGACAAACTGAGACCAAAATGGGAAGACAATGCAAGGCAGGGAAGACACCCCTAAGATGGCGCTCTGAGCTAACATGGGAACTAGAAGTGTAGCTGACTCCCAGCTTACATTTCTGCTTGGAAATATAATGCTGTGTGTTAAATACTCACCTGAGCTGGTGTTGCTACCTCAGTGTTTCTGTGCTGTACTCCTTTGCTCAATATGGACATGGAAAAAGAGAAACAACCTTCCTTCAACTGCTGTATCACCAGACATAGCATTCAAAAGGCATCCCCACCCTCCAGCTCATCTTTGAGTCATGATCTCTACAGAGGAGCAGAGCATGTCCTTGAAAGTTACATTCCCCCAAGGCACCAGCTGAAATCCCGACTCTCCTGCCCTTAGGAAGCCCTTTCATAAGGTATCATCTCACAGGTCGGAAGCACTGGCAGCCGGTGATGAATAAATCATACCCTATAATCTCTTTAATACAAGTCTTGCTCCTACCTCCTAATAAATGAAAACACTATGTTTCCTTTAATAAGAAATACATGAAAGTGTGCCATTCATAAAAAGATTCAATTAAACATATGAAGCATATCCTGCTGTGACCCACATTTCAGTAACACTGTGATCTTCCTTCTTGTGTGGCAGGAGGACTTGTTCAGGCAACTTCTGGGTTTGGGTTTCCTTGTTTGTTTGTTGGGGTTTTGTTGGGTGCTTGGTATTTTTTAAATAATTCTCCAGTGCAAAAGTAGTAAATACAACTATTTATTTGAATAGAGGCTGCCAAATCATGTTTTTTCTCCTGGAAGCAATAAAAAAAAAAAGTCCCTTTTCTTCCCCTTAATGGAAAATATAGACAACTTTTGCTTTAGGCCAATTAGATCAGAAGGAATAAAGAAGAAGTTGTTCACAAGAGCAAGATCCTCCTTCCCCAGGCTTTTGTCTTCTAAATAATTGTATTCAGGTGTGAATGTAAAAAACTAAAATGTTAAGAGTTGATTTTCCAGGAGTATTTTAAACATCGTTTGCCTTTGATTTCAGCAGTCTGACACAGAAAAAAGAGCAAATGAAGGAAACTGATTCACCACAACAAGGGAGTCCAATATCACTAACTAGAGAGAATAGTCCACAAACATACTACATCATCTTCAAATAAATCTCTTGCACGGTTTGAAATCACAAAAGTTGTTATTTCACTGTCATGGAAAAGCTTTATCCTAAGCAAACAGATTTCACTGAAAATACTCAAGGCAATTACTGAACATCTATCTTTCTAATACTTTTTCTGAAGAACAGGATCATTTAATTAGGGAATTAGATTGAATCCCTGGCTCACTGAAGTCAATGGGAGTTTACTACTCCACTGGTGCCAGGGTCATTAGACCTTCAGATTTCACAAAGACTGCCTATCTGCTTAAACTTAAGCATGTACTTGGGTATGTTGCCAAATTGGGTCATAAACCTGCAGTTTGTTCATAATGTTCTGTAGAAAACACGAGGGGAAAAAATTATTAATGAATTTTTAGAAACTAGAAATTGCTTTCCTGTTAAATTCCCCATTGAATGCTAGTGTCCTGTTTTCAATTGTCCAGAGAAACTGTAAGTGATATCTTTTTGGTTGGTTCTTACCATCTCTGATCAGCTGAAGGATTTATCCCATTTCTGTGGAAGATGCCACAGTCCGAAGTGACACACACCTACTACAAGAGCAGAGCATGCCCAGACAGAAAACCAACAGCTCCTAAGAAACTCTGGATAAATGAAGATGCTGCAACACCTCTCCTCTGCAATTCAAACTGTCATGAGCAGCTCTGACTTGCCCTGCTCTCACATCATGGATGAAGGTTGAAAATCACGTTGCCAGCCACAGTGACACGCTAGCAGAATACAACTTTGTTTATGTAAAGGCGAAGCTCAGCTGTGCAGGATACCGTGTTTTCCTGAAGGACAGTCTGAAAATTCTCACAGAAACTAAGACATGTCTTACCACATCCCAATCCGTATGCAAAGCACAGTTATTTAACCTTGCCCATTTCTCTTTCTACCACAAGAATACAGATGTGGATTGTTTTGAAAGAAAAAAACATATAAAAATGGTACAAATAACAGCATGCACATTTGTCCTTCAGGGGAGAAGCTGAGAGACTAAACAACACGTAACAGACATTATCTGCATCGCTTTTTATGCACTACAACATGCTTAGAGGCTGACAGTTGCAAAAGCCATGGAGGCACACAGCACTCTGCTCCATGAACAGGATGTTCAGCCCGCATTAAAATTATGGACTTGGAACCAGCACGTATTGTCCAGAATGAGGATTTAACACTGAAATTGCTCAGAAGTCAAGAGAACTGAGAATTATTAAAAGAATCCATGTCACTTGATGTATGCAACTCCATTCCACACAGCAATTACCTCACATCAGAGATAAATCCCCAAAGAAAGGATCAAGGATAGTCATATCTAAACCCTGATTTGATTACAGCGTGCAGGTGATCAGAGTACCTGTGGGCGAGTTCCTCCCAGACCTTTCACAGAATCACAGAATGGTAGGGGTTGGAAGGGACTTCTGGGGGTCATCTAGTCCAACCCCCCTGCCGAAGCAGGGTCACCTACAGCAGGCTGCACAGGATCTTGTCCAGGCTGGTCTTGAATATCTCCAGAGAAGGAGACTCCACAACCTCCCTGGGCAGCCTGTTCCAGTGCTCCGTCACCCTCAGAGTAAAGAAGTTCTTCCTCATGTTCAGACGGAACTTCCTATGCTTCAGTTTGTGCCCGTTGCCCCTTGTCCTGTTGCTGGGCACCACTGAAAAGAGTCTGGCCCCATCCTCCTGACACCCACCCTTGAGATATTTGTAAGCACATATTAGGTCCCCTCGCAGCCTTCTCTTCTTCAGGCTGAACAAGCCCAGCTCCCTCAGCCTTTCCTCTGAGGAGAGATGCTCCAGTCCCCTCACCATCCTCGTAGCCCTCCACTGGACTCTCTCCAGTAGCTCCTCATCTTTCTTGAACTGGGGAGCCCAGAACTGGACACAGTACTCCAGATGGGGCCTCACTAGGGCAGTGTAGAGGGGAAGGAGAACCTCCCTCGACCTACTGGCCACCCTCCTCCTAATGCACCCCAGGATCCCATTAGCCTTCTTGGCAGCCAGGGCACACTGCTGGCTCATGGTCAGCCTGTCGTCCACCAGCACTCCCAGGTCCCTCTCCACATAGCTGCTCTCCAGCAGGTCTGCCCCAAGCCTGTACTGGTGTATTGGGTTGTTCCTCCCCAGGTGCAGGAGGACCCTGCATTTGCCCTTGTTGAACTTCATCAGGTTCCTCTCTGCCCAACTTTCCAGCCTGTCCAGGTCTCGCTGAATGGCAGCTCAGCCTGCCGGTGTATCTACCACTCCTCCCAGTTCTGTCTCATCCGCAAACTTGCTGAGGGTACATTCTGTCCAAGCCAAGGCGGTCGTTCACCAGGAGCTCAGTGACTGCTTGCACTGTCCAGGCTGGGGTACAGCACAGCACAGTTGCCAGGTTTCAGCGAAATCGCTCCTTTGACCCGTCCCTCTTTGGCATGTTCCTTCAGCAAATGCCAAAGACCCTTAGTCTCACACTGCAAATTCAGCACAAATAAACTGCACTTGGGGAAAACAGTGTATGATTAAAGCAGGACAAGGCCTTAATACCTGTGGGCTTATGATTACTTGACCTGCTACTACAAATGCAAACATTTACAAAACGAAAGCATAGCCATTATGAAATACCTGTTAGCATAGGGCTAGGTACTACCATTATTAAAATGTATAATAAAAATGGATCAATTTCTAATAAAACTAAACCAACATCTTTGGAAAATATGTCACAATGTTACTAAATATGTATTAAATAGTTTTTAAAACTCTAGCAAAAGAAGTGCCATTTCAGTGTACATAGCCTAAAATACAATAATAACAGAGGGTGAACTATAATTAAGTCACAAGTTATTCTTGTAATGCCTTATTTTTGACACGGTGTAAGCAAATCTCAGTGTTATCTCATAAGATTTGTCTGGTGTTACTGTGAAGTAAATGAAAATTACTACAAAAGGCTAAGGCAAGGACCTATTACACATCTCGGCTGAACTAGGACACATGACAAATGTTTGCTGGAGTTAATTTTAAAATGAGCATTTATAAACATAATGAATGAGGTCTTGGGAAAAATAAAGTTTACTGCCCTCAAAGTTCCGGGAGAACCTGCTGGAGGCAGACTGCGTTCCCCAGCACCAGCCCATGGCTAACAGTCTCCAAGATCATGACATCAAAGAAATCATCTGCTGTTTGTGGGAGCATAGTGCAGCGCTATGCATGCTGAGCAGGCCAAGGACTGCTCCCAGCAGAAGAACACGTCCTGCCATACGGACACCCCTGGTGCACGGTGGGGGTCCTGGAACAGAGACAGATGCACTTTGCTTGAGAATGGAAAGCCAACCTAGGAGTCTGTCAAGCCTGCCCAGGCAGTTATGATACCATAGTTAAACACTGTGAAATTTGCTTTAATGAATTTCTCTCTCTAAAACCAGTTTGCTTAAGTTTTCACAGAATGGAAGAAATAATAGAGTTTATGTTTTTTACTTCTCTGGTAAGCTAACATTCACATTAAACTATATGAACATGAGTATTTTGTATTTAGAGCCTTTTATGCCATTTTGATTGTCTTTTTAACAAACTTACAGACACTATCAGCCAGCTACAGCTATACATGTCTGTATAATTGCCACTCTGCTCCTTGCTATTCAGTATTTTAAGGTCATCTACAGGATTCATATGAATCCTGTTCCATGTTTTATTAAACTACCATTCTCTTCCACCAAAAATGTTATGCTGATCTCCTAAACCCTTTCTGGCTCCAGCTGTAATTCTCTTCCACTGTGGATTTAGTCTGTTGCTCATCATTATGGCACCAAATACACTTGATTTAATAAAAATAGGAATGAATTAGTCTTTAGTTAGCAATTGTACTAAAGGGCAAGGTAATGAATAACTAAACAGATATAGGTATGTAACCATTTGTGTAAAATGAACAGTGTGGGCTATCTGCTTGAAATCCTTATTAAACTTTTAATTGTTTTATTGTAGTATCAACAGAGCAAGGCAGAGTAGTCAACTACGTTTTTGTAAGAATGATTTCTACAACAGGCTTAATGTGGTCCCTTGGGATTCCAGGATAAAGCCACAATTCAAGCTTCAGAAATGTAAGCGGTCGTATTTGGGTCAGACCTTTACCTTCTGTCCAGATGAAGGATATCAGTACTGTAGTCCGAGACATTGCAGTCCTTGGTCACGTACACAGTACCATCGGCGCAGCACTCTGAAGGCAGCAACAAGCAGAGCCTGCCCCCAACACGCACACCAGTGCCAGACGAGGCAGGCTGAATAAAGAGCTTGCTATTCAACCTGCCATCCATATCGCTCTCTTCTGAACTCAGAGACACTACCTTTGAGGCAGCAACCATGTCTTTGCTCTATTCCTCTATCCTGCCTTATGTTGCCACAACTGTCGCTATCAGAGACAAGATATGGGACTAGATGGATCTGGCCCAGATATGCCATTCTTATTCAACATGAAGTTTCACTGGAAAACTAATAATGTAGAAGAAACCACGAGCTTTACAGAACACATACACTACTTTTCTATATAATTGTTAGCATGAGTCAACAGCAGGTCTCACCGCGTATCTAGGGGTCTGTATCTATATTCGGTGGCTGTGTCTCTAGGGCCCCTACTGCTACATCAAGAGGAATCATTTCGTCAGTTCAGATTTATTACTCTTGTATTGGATTTTTTTTACTGAGTCATGTATTGCCTGTCCTCCCAGCACTGACAGGAAAGCAGAAGGTTAGTGTAAATGCTGCATCATGAATTCTAGTTAATTCAGGTTATTGCCTCACCATTCCTACTCGAGATCAAGCTTGTAACAGTAAATGATCCCATACTGGAAAGATTCAGCATTAGTGATTTAGGAAGAACAGCATCACATTAAAACTCTGCGTTAGACAGAGGGCAGCAAACCGAACGAGGAATAATACCTCTCAAACATCCAAGGCACTTACCACAGAAGAGCTGTGAACTTATTTGCATTTACATTCCAAATACCACAGCAGCAAAGTGAGAAGTTGTCACTGCTTATGACTGAAGCAAGATACTCAAACTGGAGTAACTCCATGAAAGGCACACCTTGAAGCTGGTAGGTCTCCAAGTCAGGAAGGATAGAATGGAAATACTCTGGCAAGGGCTTGCCAGCACAGAATAGTCCGATGTTGATCTGTAAGTCTCTCTCTCCAGCTTTGTCTCAGAATCCAGGAGCAGCCATTCACTGAACTCTTTGTGGACTTTCAGCCCTGCTATCTCCAATAGCAAGAATATGTCTACAGTACCTTCAGAAAGAAAATCTAGTCTTAGGTAACTACCCATTTGTTGAGATAGAAGAGAATTACAGATGTTCTTCATTTTTAACCATGTTTTTCTGGTCTTTCAGCTGCAAGATTGACCTCAAGTCTTACTTATTATCGCTTGTAGGTTATTAAGCCTTCTCAGCATTGTGGGAACAACTTGAATCAGCTGCCCAGTCTTCACAGAAATACTGATAACAACAACAACAAAGTTTGTGAAGACCACAGTCTGAGGAGTGTTTCCTGCAAAATTGATATGAAATCTGATATTTTACCGTGCTGAATTTTGGAAATAAGGGTTGCCTGGCAGGAACATAGGAATACAAGGATCAGATTACTTACATACACATTTCACAAAAAAAAAAAAAAAAAAAAAAAAAAGAGAAATGCCATGCCTGCTTTTTGTGAGATTATCCACATTACAGAAACTGAGGTAATCTTCCTAATCAGGTCAAATGCTGTTCTGCTCCCTAATTGTTCTGCTGTATGTGTTGATGGTTTGTTCATACCTTGAATAATGCAAGTTGTTCTGGTCCCAACACCACAAAAAAAACATGTTAGAACTGGGAAAGATTCAGACAAAGCAGCAAGGCTTGTCAAAGTACACAATGGTTTCTCTACAAGGAAGAGGACATTTCAGCCTGGGAAAGATGACGTGGGGGGAAATGGTTAAAGACTATGAAATCTCGAATGACAAAGAAAGCAGAGATAGGGCTTGGCTGTTCTCTGTTTCTTCCTAGGTGAAGTAGGGCCCATCCTATGAAGCTGTCATGAGACTGGTACAAAACAAATTTAAGGAGGATGGTTCTCAACACAGTGGGTAGAGTAGACCTGTGGAACTCCTTGCCACTGTGCACGCAAGTTTAGAAGCAAACAGATGCTTGTAAAGCTGCACTGTAGATCACAAAGCAGACTATGCATAAGCATGCTCAGGAAATTCTCTGACATGAGTATAGTCATGGACTGAAAAGTACTAGGGTGGAAATAGCACGTATGTTCGATCTGTTCTCAGTCTTCCCCAGGCACCTGTCTGTGTATGCCTATTCCCTGGAGATAAAATTCTGGGCTTTGTGGACAATTCCTATAAACAGTTAGGAATATTCTTTTGTTCCAGCAGGCTTGGAACATTTTTCTAAGTTCTACTTGTCTTGCTGAACCATCTCAGATCTTTTCTGTACATGTATTTTTCTTCTGAACCTTAGAAACACAAAAAAAATTTCAAGATCTGACTTGTCTTTCCCTATTTGAAGTCGCTCTGTACTTCAGATTTCTCAAAGTGTGTATATAATAGGACTTTGAGAACATAATGTGAGTTTTCTGTGCAGAGAACTGTTGGTTTTGTACATTCCAAAGATTAGTGTAACACTTAAATATTTGAGTTGAAAGAGCTCTGCAAAGATAGAGAAGGTGACATTTTAAAAAGTCTACTTAAATGACTCAGACCTATCATCATCCAACACAAGGTTAAAATAATCTAAAAATCTGAATTTAAAAAAAATCCTGTGTAAATCCAGATTTAGATACTTACTACATATTTGCTAGGACTGTGGAGTAACTGCTGAGTTACTCTTAGCAAGAAAAACTCAATAGAAGAATATCTAAAATACAGGCTATAAATCCAGTCTTCGTTTTTTCCTTATTTCAGCTGCTATTTTATTTTCTGACCAGCCAGAATTGCAGATATTCTCTCTCTATTCCACATCATGTCCATACTTCTATTTAATAACCACATTTTTGTCTCTTGTGCTCACTCAACAAGAATTAAACACATTTTATCACTAATGAAAAAGCTTTGGTCAAATACAAGAGGCAAATAAAATCGTCCTCTTAAGTTTGTCTCGTTGGTTCTCAGCAATTTCATCTTCCAAAACCATTTTTTTATTAATCTAGCACAAAGCACAATGTTCCTCATTTGTGTATGTGTGTGAATCCACACATACGTTTATGAAAATTAAAAGCAGTCCTACTGTCAGAACCAAGTAGGAAAAATGTTTTAGAAGCCTACAGATTCTTTTGCAAATAATTGTGGTCTCTGAATGAAAGCTTCTTTTTTCACCCATATCTAGGTGTTAGTGGTTTCCATGACAACTTTCTGTCAATTTTCTACTATTTCCAGTAGATTTTTGAATTAAAACTTAAGTACGTTATTATGCAAAGACTAGCTTTGTTTTTTGCAGAACTCTAAAGCCTTCGTAACAAAGGCTGTTATGTCAATAATACTGGAGAAGTTTTTAGAGTCAATTTTGACACAAATATCACATCCCAAGAAAAGCATAAAAAAAAGAAATAGCAACAACTACTTATGTAAACATACATTTGTTATCTTCTTGCAGCCTCAGCAGCCTATTCAAAACGTAGCATGCTATCGTTCAAGCATATCAAGGGGACAAACAGTTTGAAGACAATCATATAAGAGAGACATGTCTCTGATGGCAACCTGATCCACGGCAATCACAACTAAAACTGCTGCAGTATCTGTGGTTCGTAGTCAAAAGCCCATAGTTTCTTGAGGTTTCACAGGCTTTCCCCCCTAGTCGTAAAAGCAGCTTTGTTTCTCCCAAGCTCAGAATGGGTTAGCTTATGGAAGTAGCTCAGTTTTCAAATCAAAGAAGAAAAAAAAAAAGTACACAAAAGAGCTTCTGTACAAAAGAGTGGAGCTTTCAACATGGGAAAAGAATTATGCAACTTTGTTTACTGCATGGCAAGACATTTTCCTTTTTCATGCAGAAGGTGGCTGGAAGAGATTTGTTGCCATGGCATAAGGTATTTTAAGCTTGCAAAGGTAGTAAGTGAGGAAAGAGTTCTTCCATGACAGAAAACACGAGATATCCAAGGAGGAACAGGGCAACCCAAGCACTTGCAGATTGTCAAGAGGGGCCCAACCTTTCTCCTGCTTGGATGTTTCTCTTGTCATGACAGACATGTCATTCTACCATAGAAGATCCCAGAAAATTAAGCCATGTAAGGCTGGGGTTTGGGGGCGGGCTGTTAGGGGGGTGGTTTTGGTTTTTTGGGGCTTTGTTTTTTGTTTTTTTTGTTTTTTTTTTTTTTAAACTGAACATTTGATGTGATGTGTAATTTGGATTGGCTTGAATAAAAACATGACCCTGTAAAGAATTTAAAATTGGCAAGCAGGCTGGAGTGAGCATTCAGGCAGCACAGCTGGGTGCCTGAAAAAGGGAGAATCCAATCATCAGTGACTGCACATGTATAAATCCTGTGAAGATGAGGGGGGAAAAAAAAAAAAAAAAAAGGATGCTGGCAATTTTCTACCCCGCTTAGAACAGGGAAAACCTTGTACTGGCCCCAAGTGAGGGGAACAGTAACATTTAGTAATTCAGACTTGAAAGGGCAAAATACTTTCTCTCATGATTGGTGCTAGACTTCACTCAAGAAGCATCTGGACACATGAACTGGAGGAAGGAATGAAAGCACAATTGGGAAAGCCTCAGTTAGCGCCCAACTGTGCACATCTGTGACTACGCACACAGTTATGTGGTGCCTCAGATAGCCAAACCTCTTTTTGGCACTGAACATAAAGATCAAGCAATACAAAGCCAGACCAAAGAAAAGTGGAGAGTTTCAAGTTTTCTAAGACCTAAAACAACAGGAGTTTCAGAACCCTTCTAACACCACACACTGCCACGGGGCAATCCTATTTGGTTGATGTGCATTAGATTACTTGCACAATTAAAGGCACACAGTTACTACAAAGACCTCTTCTCACACAAGAATGACAGAATAGCTCCTCCAGCATCCAGATGGGTGTTAAGGGCATTCAGAGTATGCTTTAGCACTGTTCAGTTCTTTAACTCCTGTACACTGGGAAATGAATAGGAAGACAGCATTGGCTAATTAAGCCAGTGTCTTAATACATCAGAGCTAAGTCAGTTCTTAGGGTGAAGGTCTGAGGAGGGGTTTTGTTACCTGGATGGAGTTGCACTGAAGCTGTTTCCAGGACAAGTCCCTGACTTTGAGTGCAGTACAAGAAGGACACTTTCCGGTGCTTGCAGGAGTTTCCCCATTCAGTCAGAAGACAGAACACAACTGCAGCAGCTCCAAGAGTCTTTCCTGTTGTCCTTGTCACAGATATTTCTCCATCTTTATTGGATAGGCTATCCATTATGTTCAGCCTCTTCTGTTGCTTCCATTGCCCTTGTATCCAAGCCAAGCACCACACGCTTCTTTTCAAAACCTCAGAACGCCTCTGTGCTATTATTTACATTACGGAGGCTAAGCAGAGACCAAGCTAATCTTTTGCAGTGTCTAAGGAGTGAATCAGACCACTTGACTTTGTAAGTCAAAGTAGTTATCCTGTTAAGCAGAAAGAACACCACGATCTATCCTCGAGCACTACAAGGGGGAAGGAAATTGAACGGAACTCACTCACTGAACCATGGTTTCTCCTCCTTACAGTATCTAACTATAATTGCAGATTACAAGCAGATGGTGATAGACTGCATCATTTGATGGTCTTCTCTTAGGTGAGTCTGTTCACAGGTGAGGTTTGCAGTGAGGTTTTGTGGCTTCCTCTGGATGTCACCAAATTCTGCTCCTTCCCCCTTGGGGAAGTTCACTGTCCAGAGAACAGCAACAGAGGAAGACCCTCATCTTCTGCAGAGCTTCCTCTCAGTAAGATCCTAGCTATGAATATTTAAAATATTTCTGAAGCAAAGAAAAGGTTGCTGTTATAATCTATTGATGGTTTTGGTATCATTATACTGATTTTAAATGCCATGCAGTGAACTATCGGATACTGAGTTCCCGTCTGTAATGTACATATCATGGGAATTCTGTTCCGTTCTGTAACAGGAAAAGGGATTTCTTTTAAAAGCCTATTTCAGCTCATTCAGCATGACACATATATTGTATTATATGAGGTACTCAAAGAGTCAAGGTATCTTGATCTGGACAAGCAAATGATTAAAGTAGCAGTGGCAGGCTGTAGTCCTATTAGCATAACACTAGGAAAAGATGCTACTCAGCTAGCTTTTCATATGCACAGCAACTCTTTTTTCTAATTATTCTCTCAATTCCCACCTATGGACAGGTCTGCAAGTAGGAGACGGACTTCAATTTCTAAGAATTTTTGGGTTTCTGCACTGTACACAAGGTCTACACCAAGGTGTCATCTCTTGGCTCCTCCATTTATTCCTACTGATAAAACTATAAAACACCACTACCGTGAGCATCTCTTTTTTATAAGAAGCCAGAAAGAACCATCAAGCCTTTCCCAACCTGTCTCTTAGGAAACAAGAGACTGACCTTCCAAGAAGGCAAGGAATCAACTTCCAGCATCTTGAAACACATAACCCCTGCACCAAAGCTGCAGGACTATTCAAATGACAGAAAGCTCTAAAACACTAAGCACATTATTTTCATACAGACAGTAAACCTGAACAAAGTGGTGCTAGAGATGAACTTGTCTGGGTACTTGTAAATCAAAGCAAGAGATTATGTTACACCCTTGGGAAGCAGTTTGCAATTCCTCCTGAGCAGCTCTTGAAGAATTCTCTGTTAAAAACAGAGAGAGAAGAAATATCCAGTGATATCTGAAAAGAATACAATCTATCTAGTCACTGCAACAATGCAGTAATAAAATGAAGGTAAATAGGTTTTAAAATTCCTTCATTCATGCTCGATCGTATTGTCCAAGGGTATTTTCTATGCCTTTTTTTCCTGGGACTTCACTGCTTACCAAAACTAACCCTAAAATAGTATCAGTTCTACTGGTTGTTGTTGGATTATGTAAAATTCTCTCTGTAATGTGAGAAGTTGAACTTTCACATAATAGTACAATTCCCAGTTGTCACTCTCTCTCTAACAGCAGAAAGACATCTCTATTCCCTTTTAAAGTCAACCCAAATGGTCTAGTCAGACTTGCCCAATAGAGATTACTTCAGCGTTCTCTCAAGCAATTTTTCATTTTTCTTTTGCAGAAGATTTTATTACTAACACCTGGTGCAAAAGCACCTACCTTAACTGAAGATCAAATATTCTTCACATCTGTTCCGGTCAAGACTGTTGCAATACATTGTTTATATTGTCCCTGTGATGCCCATTTCACTTCTCCTACTGCTAGCATAAATTTCTCCATTTGGTTACTCACCCCCCTGATGGTAGTACTCAGTCATTTCCACTGCTTCACACCACCTACCACCACACCAAAGAGGACTACGAGTGCCAGTCAGCAAATATCTCCTTCTGCCTGACCAGTATAGGAAGAGCCTATTCCAGAGCATTGACATGATCTGGTTTAGTAAAGTTATCGAAAAGTTTATTACTACACCTTATTCCCAGGGGGGGGAAGTTCTCTTTTTCAAAACTATCAAAGCACAAAAATGTGAGATTGACGAATGTGGTTTCTTCCACTTCTTCATTAGTCAGCTCAGAAGAACAAACAGTCCCAATTCTTCCAATGACAGCAAGTGCTGCCATGGTACTTTCAGATCATCATGGCAGTAACATAAATGTTATGTATTTGGAAATTTTCAGTGAAAAGAAGGCAGCACTGGGTGAAATGTGAAGGTGCAGGTTCACATTTGAAACACTAATGGTGGGACATTGCCCTGTTGGAATTTATTACAAAAACAACTTCAGTTAAATATTCTGAGAAGCATTTGTACTCCTCTTGTGCGCAGTGGCAGTTCAGTCCCGCATATAGTAACCGTAATTATTTGAGGGAGATGCATAGACATCGAGTCACTGGAGCATGTCCAGAGAAGGGTGACAAGGCTGATGAGGGGTCTAGAGAATAAGTCTTACAAGCAGCGGCTGCGGGAGCTGGGGCTGTTTAGTCTGGAGAAGAGGAGGCTAAGAGGGGACCTTATTGCTCTCTACCTGAAAGGAGGGTGTAGTGAGGGAGGTGTTGGTCTCTTCTCCCAGGTAACTAGCAATCGGATGAGAGGCAATGGTTTCAAGTTGTGTCAGGGGATGTTTAGTTTAGATGTTAGGAAAAATTTCTTTACTGAAAGAGTGGCCAGGCATTAGAACAGGCTGCCCAGGGAGGTGGCTGAGTCACCATCCCTGGAGGTGTTCAAACAATGTGTAGATATGGCAATTCGGGACATGCTTTAGTAGGCATGGTGGTGTTGGGTGGATGGTTGGACTTGATAATCTTAGAGGTCTTTTCCACCCTATGATTCTATGATAATCAAAAGACAAGGAAGAATATAAATTCATCCCAAAGACATCTCTCAGCCCTGATGCCTAGCTGCCATGTGACCTGGGCTAAATCACAGCTTCCCTGCATAACAAAGATCTGGTTTTAAACAGATTTGAGCAAACCATTTTTCTCAAACAGAAAGTTATAAGTAGGTCATTCAAATACTTTCAGTTAAAACGTTTTTTAAACTGAACTTTGGGCTTTCTAATAAATATTGGGGAGGAGTAGGAAAGAGAGAAGCTGAAGCTTAATCTTTCTGCAGAAAACATCTATTTCATCTCAAATTTGAAGTCTCTCTTGATAAGATGTTGTAGTTCAGGAACTTCATGTTCTACATTCTGTCAGAACTGGGCTGCTCAAACAGATTATATCTAACTACCCAATACTTTTGCAACATTTATTATGAGATCTATCCAGACAAAGTGTCACCTTGTAGATTTAGAACATAAGACAACTGATCTACAATTTCCAACAGCTTCTTTCAGTGGTGTGTTTGAATCAAGTTATTTAGTGCACAGGCAAAACTTTTTGATCTTTTCAGAAAAGTCATTTTTTCACTAGACTTTCTGTAAAAGGTAATGACTTTCTATTAAAAAAAAAAAAAAAGATTTGCAGGTTAGTTTTTCCCACAGATGCTCAGCCAAAATCCATGCATTACTGGTGGTAAAATAGATGAGGTAGAAGGAATGTTCTGTAGGTAGTCTGCCTCAGTCCCAGCTCAGCCTAGGTTAATAATGTGCTTTTAACTAATTTAATCCTCCTTTTACCTGAGTTTAAGGGCCCAGGTTAGTTACCTACACAAAGTTGCTCTCAGGATGAACATTCATAATTTCAAG
Organism: Opisthocomus hoazin; assembly: GCF_030867145.1. Taxonomy (NCBI): domain Eukaryota; kingdom Metazoa; phylum Chordata; class Aves; order Opisthocomiformes; family Opisthocomidae; genus Opisthocomus; species Opisthocomus hoazin. Next base: position 145,448,300 of record NC_134414.1, read on the forward strand.
TATGTGGTATGATGTTTCTGAGATCACTGTAAGGATGGACAGAAGGACAGTAAGAGATTTTACATGTAAATAGTAAGGCTACAAGAGCTTTCTGGGGTTTGGTTTGTTTTTGTTGTTGTTTAGAGGGGGTTGTTTGTGGTTTTTTAGTAGCTCATCCATATACAGTAAGTTATTAAGATACTTCAGAGGCAATATTTTGAACATTGGCTAACAGATTCCACGGAGGTATTTTAGCCTTCAGATTCATGTTATGATGTAATACATTAGAAATATTTACTCTCTACTTTTCAACAAAACCACTACAATTGATAAATATGGACCAAATACCTTCAAGTCCCAAAATATTAACTAAGCCTGAATATGTAAGTAAGCAATTCTTGCATACATTAAAGACAACCAACTAGGATAACAAAAAAAAAAAAATTTGGTTGTGGTGTGTTACCGTTTTGCAGAACTGTGCTTAAAGTTCACTTAGAGAAAATATTTTCCCTACCTAGGCTTGCTTTAACTACACAAGCTTCCTGCAGATATATACTGAAGTTTGCAGAATTAACATATGGAAGGTCTCAGACCACATTACCACATATTCTAAATATAATCAGTAATTATGTATGTTGTCATTTGAAACTAGTTCAGTCCCCTTCACAGCAAGCCTACATTTTGAGCTCACATTGTACTGGCCACGCGCGGTCCAATCTGTCCGCATCTCCCACCTCCTTCTTCAAAGGCGTACAGGTGCCTCAGTGTCACCTTCCATGCTGCCCCTTCTGCACAGAGTACACTGTCCAAGTCCATCTGCCAAGCTGCCTTCTCTGTCAATGTTTGCTTTCCATGCTCCCTGTAGGAATGAGGACAGTTAAAATACAGTGTCAAACCCATAAGAAAAATATACACCTCCCTGAGCTGACCATATGATCTTTCCTCTAATACTCTTGTTACCTTCCTGTCTGTAACACACAGTTTTGGTTTTTTATATTATTTTGCATCAGAGTAGGCTTGCTCGAGCCAGAATCTGCAGAATGAATATTTGGCTTGCTTCTGATCACATGCATGGATTACCTAGCACAAAATCAACTTAATGATGATGGTACCATTCTTAGTCATTTCCTTTGCTACTAATTCTGCTGGTATTAATAATAATTGATAAGTACTTGACACTTTTAAAAAGGAGTCTTCCGTATTAAGTAAATAAATGTTTAGTGAGGAGCCTATCTTTAGAGACTTATTTATTGTAAACCTTTGCCTTCCACTGGATGCTTTTGATTTTCAAGCTAAACGAATTGCAAGTATTATCCCACTGTTAATATCTACACTACCCAATGTCAGCATCAACAGATCCCATTGACAAGCTGCGTTTGGGTTTCCCCTCCTCTATCAAATATGCCAGTGCTTTAAAAACATCCTCGAGTAATTGGAATTACTCATTCAAAATAGAAGCACTATAAAATTCCATCCATGTCACAGATAATTAGTTCTGGGCATCTTGTCCGTTGTGCCTTTGGGCATTTTCTGCAGATGCCACCTAAAATTCCAGAAAATGTGCTTCTCAGTCATGCCAGGTGCAGTAACAAGCTTGCTGACAGCTCCAGAACTCCTCCTTATCCAGAGTGGTCCTATGTTTTTTCAGCAGTTTGTTCTCTAAATACTTTTCTCTTCCCACAAATAAGTGCTGTAGAGAATGTAACATTGATAAACAAAAGCCACACCCTGTTTAACAACGTGTAACAAATGATGCCCAATCTCTAAAGCTTTTCCCTCTCATTCTGAACAGATATTCTGCTGATACAAATCAACAATAGTTTTATCCCAGCAGATGGATATCCCACCATCTTATTTTAGTTTTCTACCTCTTCCCATTAAGGTAGATAGAGTGGACCAGCAATAAATGGAGCGGAAGAACAGATTTTTGCACTCATGCATGGAAGGATAGGAAGTTTTAACATTCTTCAGCACAACCAGACAAGGCTGAGTTTGACTTAAAACAAATTCCATGTTACCCAGTCCACAATAACTCTCTTATGATAGTGGCTGTACAAAGTACATACTTTTATGACATCACAATAATGTCTGAAAGCAAACTGTAGGGATACTTACGACTTCTGTGATGTTGCATTCTGAAAATGCTCAGGTTAAAAAAAAAAATCAACACATTTGTGCTATTATAAAGTAACAGGTGTTTGGAGACACTGACAAAGGTTAAGGCTCCATCCTGTTAGGTGCCCTATACACACCAAGACACAGAATTTGTCCCATCCAAACTACACTCTGAAGTTAAATGAGAGAAAGTTTTTGAGAAAGAACACATAATCTTGATTTTACAGGTGAGAAAAGTGACATATGTGACCACCAATTAAGGTCAGCAGCTTTAAACATGAATGATTAGGCACAGTAATCTGTATCTGGGCACTAATACGATCAATGGAAACAGCAGTTACCACTTTGGAAAATCCACCACCTTTTATTCACCTAAAAACAGATCTAGATGCCTCTCAAAGAAACTAATTGACTTTCTCAGTGTAGCAGATTGCGTCTGTGACTGAACCAGGGATGCTGGCCAAAGTCATTTCTGCTCTCTAGAGTATGTTTATTAGGTCTATTTGTGCTCAGACAAAAGCTCTTTAGCCTTCTATTAACAGCTCTTCAAACTCTGTTGAGGCTGTTCACAACTTCTGTACAGCATGAGTGGATAGAAAATATATGGGGTTAGATTTTAAAGTGCTGGCAGAAAACAAATCCGTATTTTGTTGCTCTGGTCACTTCTGCAATACAGTGGAAGCAACATCATCTATCTGCCACCACTAAATCCTATCCTGGAGACTGCTGCAATAGCCAAGAATGCTTAAGAAAGGTCCCTTATCAAGATATTGGTTTTGTTAGACAGCGAATTATTATGAATCATCCGTACATCATCACAATGCATTTCAAGTCTAATAAACAATCATTATTTCAGATTACTGAAGTCTTTAAAAGGAAGCACACATGCAACGTTGAGGAACAGCATTTGGCAACTATGTTTAAGCCAAGGTGCTAACATCAAAGCACCTTGGCTTAAACACCTTACATTACTACTACGAATGTAAGTAACTAATTATTAATATTAAGCATTATTTTATTAAGCATGAAAAATGTGATTTGTAGAATACACTGTAACTTTTACAGATATGGGTAAGATGAAACTGGCTTCAGTCATCAACAAGGTTGTGAAGGCTCCTGTGAGCCCTCGTTGTCTTGATTGCTGAAAGCACAGGCAGACACAAATGGTAGCCTTGCCATCCTTGCTAAGCCCTGGCAGAAGAAATATTTGGCCAGCAGTTATTTTTCTACTTTTTGTTACTAGCTTTCTTCTCAAGATGACAACAAACAGAATGATAATGGCTTGGCTGCCTAAAAATGGCAAATTTGTGGAAAGGAGTAGGAAAGCAAGAATAAAAACAAAGAAAAGAAGCAGAGGCACTCTGGTTGCAAAGGCAGTCATCTGTAGTACCAATGCCATCACATGTGGGAACAGAGCTCCATGTCTGGAGAGAATCCAGTCACCGCAAATGTGAAAACATTTCAAAATGCTTGAAGATTGACAAAACCTTTGATAGAGAAGAATATGGCCAAGAGTCAGGAAGCACAGGAAGAAGGGAATGGTCACACATTTGCAGAATTCGTTTCCTGCAAAAGACATCCCATGAAAGCAACAGATAACGTGCAACAGTAGAATAGACACTGGGAACTGCTGAAAATGTTAATAAGCGTATCTTGAAGGAGCAGAAATAACAGTGAAGAGCTACCATACACAACTCGCACAGTAACAAAGTCAATCACAGGCACGATGCCATGACTACTTATAGCAATACCTGAGAGACTACTGGCCCTCCCCAGGAAGAGAACTTTCAATTCCAGACAATGGAAAATTGGGAAAAACTCCTCTACCTGTCTGTGTGGGGAACCTAATTCCTCAAAAACAAGACAAAAAAAACCCAACCACCGCCCCACTAAAAAAACGCAAACAACCATGTGTGAGTGTAAAAAAACAAATTTCAGACAAGTCTGTGCCAAAAAAAAACAAGCCATAGGAACAGAAATGTAGACCAGGGAGAAGATACCACACTAAAAACAAAGCAAAAGCAGATCCACAAAGACATAGGTAATTCTTTACTGTTAAGGAATTTGACAAAGTCTAAATATTACCTGTCTCAAACAACTGAAATCATTAAAAAAAAGTGTGAAGCAGTAGCAACAAGCAAATCAGGAGACTCTTAAAAAAAGTAGCAAGATCAGTTATCTCTAATACGTCATTTCTTACATTACAGGTGGGCATACTGGAGAGCTAGTATTCTTATGGAAGACGGTGAAAACTATTTTAGTAATAAAGTTTATAGTGGTATGCAGTTAGTCAAAGTCAAGGATACACACAATATATAAGCACAAAACACAGCATACTGTCTTATGGAACAAAATGTCAGATGGAGAAATTGTTAAGATTCAAGACTTGCTTTAAAGACTCATCGCGGCAACCCCAAATAGAACTGGCAGAGGGAAACAGAAGAAAGTCCACTATCATACTAGTTTATTAGAGACTTTTAACACTAATGCGTGAGACATCTCCGAAGAGGCTTACAAGAATAGCAAGCGGAAAAAGGCCCAGTTTATTGCAGCTGAAGGTTTTTTCAGTAAAAGGCAGAAGTAGCTGTAACAGAGCGGCATGGTGTTACCACCAATGAGATGAAAAGGAACGGACAAACATTTGAGCTGAAGTGGCAAAAATTTAGGGAGAGCTTGTGGAATAGTTGTTTAAATTTGATATTTAGCTTGGAAAGAAATCCTGCAGCTTGTGAAGCGACATGGAGCTTGGCACAATCAAACCAGGATCAGTTTCCACAACAACTGAATCCACAGATGTCTCCTGTACAACTCTGTATTAGTACTCCCCTGCCTCAGCTTACCACTACAGCTGTCCATGTATACAACACTCATTAGAAACCTTAGCAGAGTGCTTTTTTGGGAGCCACAGAAAAGAACCTCAAACAGACCTGGAAGCTCACCTTTGTTTATTTATGTATTTATTTTTGTTGGGTTAGATTCAGGTTTAGTGAGAAGAGCAATAGGCAGAAAGCAAGTTTCAAGAAAACAGCCTGAGATGTGGAGAAAATACGACACATCTTCCAAAAAAGCTGGATCTACCACCATTCCGTTTCACATACTTGGATAAATTTCACTGAGAGCTGGAGCAGAAAGGTATTCTTCAAAAGCCTTCACCCAAATCTCTCCAATTTTGGTCAAAACGGATCTTTAATCAAATCATATTTAAAGAAAAAAAAAATAAAAAAAGAAGAAGAAAAAAGAAACAAACTCCATTACCACCACTCATCTCCAAGCTAGACATCTAAGCTGCATGCTTAGTTTTTCATTTTGCAACACAGTGGTATTTACACTAATAAAGCCAGAATCAACAGTTGTTGTTGTGGGTTTTTTTGTCCTTTTCCTTCCTCCCCTAGAAAAAGGGACTGGTCAAGGCTACCGGCCAAAGTCTGAAATACATCGTAAATCAATTCTCCGAAGGCAGGAAGAAAGGGATAAGGGGCACTGGAGAAAATGAAGCAGTCATTTCAAAACAAAACCAACAAGATGACACTGCAGCTCAGCCAGAACCACCACATACCATTGAAAATGGAGATTGTGCGAACATCTCCATCACTGGAACCACAAGCAGACGCTGGCATCAGGGGAACGCTCGGCATGGACAAGTCAGAGGGCCGTGTTACTCCCCAGGGGCAGCAATCAATGGCGTAGATCTAGGATGGTTCATCACAGCAGGATCATGTCACCATGGGACAGGATTTAGAATTTAGCTATGCTGTCTTATACAGCAAGTTTTATTTCTGGCTGACAGAGCTGGCCTTTAGGGTCTCTAAAGACGCAAGTCCCAGGCTTCTTTGATTTGCAAAACTGTAAATGCCTGCTCTAATCTTAGCTTGCTCAAAAAAGAAGCATGTTTCTATCCCTAGTCTATCCTCTATCTTTCAAAATAATCTTGACAACATATACTGACTGATAGAGTTGAAAGTGTCATAAATGTTTTTTTACAATCAAGTTATTTTAACAGTCAGGACAAACAACTACTCAGAGTTGACCTCAGAGATCTCCATTTTTTTTAAAGCATCTCTGTTCATTTCAGCTGTGAAGAATAGCACTGCCCTGTCTACTAGGGCCAACTGCAATTGCTCACAGCTGTAACAACCCTAGCATGCAAGTAGTGTGATGGCAAACCACTAATTCAAGGCCAGGGCTGTGGCTTTGAATCCTGTGAGTAGAGTGGGACCTTGCAGGAGTCTCAGTCCTCTGAAGAAAGTACTAAAAACCTAACTAGCCCCAGCAGGAGCCAAAGAAAAATAAAGCCCTGATCACAACCCACCATCCTGCTGCTGCTGCTTCCCCTGTCTCCAAATCATGGGCAAACTCCTCAGACCCTCAAGAGACAACAGCCCTCCTGTTCAGAGCCTGTGACCAGGGTATCCCGAAGGAGTCTGCGTGGTCGGCTTTGCTGAAACTCAGAAGCAACTTCTGTTTGAAAGTGTGGATGATGGTAGAAGTAAAAAGAAAATTCATCTCTACCAGTCATCCCACAAGCTTTTCTGCTGTTCAGCATTCAAACACTGGCATTGCTGCTTCTCAGAGTCCCAGTCCCAGTCCTTTGCAGCCAGGACTACTGTGGGAAGCCATAGGTTAAGAGGATTATTTCTAAGGCTGCTAATGAAAAAACAAAAATGGAGATAGAATGTGCTAATGAACTGAAGAGTAAAGCATACACAGAGGAGCCTGTAAAGAGAATGACTGGATGTCCAGCAAGTGCTTTCATTTTCCACTTCACAAAGCTGTGCACACATGGAGCGAGAACTTTAAAAATTCACCCTGATGCAGGTTTTCTGGATACACCTAAATTCAGACACAGTTTTTTGAGGGAAGTCATCAGAACTTTAAATGTGATTGCCTCCTTGTTTCTGAACGTTAAAACCATCTACACTGGCAGATTTATGTGCAACATGGGAATTGGTTTTCAGGTGCAAAACCACCTTGCTTTCACCGGGGTGTGCCATACAGAGCAGTTCTGCCTTTCAGCACCAGCACGCGTACTGAGGGAACCGGTCATGCACAGAATGGCACAAATTACCAGTTCTAAAACAACACCTCAGATGGTATTTTTCTACAGGATGGTGGGTATGTTTTTCTCCATGATACCTTGTAGCTATTGCAGCTGTAGGATTCTCTCAGAGCATCATTTTACTAACACATCAAACCTCTTCAGTTTACCCCAGAACACTAAGACAGTGAAAACAATCTTCTGAATCAAGCAGTCCACCCACATCCCACCAACACAGAGGACTTAACTCTCTGTCTTCAAGTAGGAAATAATTTGTTCTGTAACGTAAATGCCATACTTGCATTGGTTAATGTAAATTGGTTTTAATATTTACCTGTTTGACATTTCCACTGTCATTATATTATCCCTATACGCTCTTATCTACAGTGACGGTCTGCCACAGATCTTTTCTTCTGTAGCTACTCGTTTTCTTTTATTTGCAATATGGGAGCACTGAAGAGCTGCTGTAATAGGTTCACGTTATGCCAGACTCAGTAAAGAAGAATAAAAAAAAAAATCTCTGTCCTAAAGATTTTCCAGGTAACAGTAACATGCCCAATATTTTCTCTGGGTTTAATCTCTGTCATTGATGAACCCCATTTACTTTATCCTTTTCCAGATACTCAAATTTTTATCTGTCTTCTGCTACGGTTTTACTTTTCTCAAGAAGCATACCTTTCATGCATTGATCATATGTGGGCCCTATATCTGCTTTCTGCAAACCTCTTAAAAATATACAAAGTTCTCTAAACCAAGTGACTGAATAGTGTGAGATTAGAGGTCTCTCTAGCACAGTAACTTGTAACAGCAAAGCGAGTGCCTCAGCAAGCATGGAAACCCTTACCAAATAAATCTTGATTACAACTTCACTCGACAAGTATTTCCAACATATTAAGCATCTAGTAGAAATCTTCAAAATCTGTGCAGCCATCTTACTCTAGTTGCTCTTTCTTGGTATATAATACATAACATAATGCAATACTACATCAAATGTCTGCCCAAGAACAGAAATACTCCTTTTTTTCTTTAAATTCAACGAATCTTACACATACAAAAGATTGAAATCAAGTAACGATAGCATGAACACTCTTAATTCAGTCCAGTATAATATTATTTTATTACCTTCCAGTTTGTACACGTACTGTCTCCCTAATCAGTCAAGGATCCAATCAGATATTCACCCAAAACTTTTACTTTCTCTTTAACATACAATTCCCCAAGTTTCTGCTCTGGCCAGCTAAAATCTATCTTGCCTTATTGTTTTTAATTCTCACTGCTAATGGTTTTCATCTTTCCTCAGATATTATCCTCAATTTTGTACTTTTCAGTGAATGCCAGTTGATACTATATTTTGCATATTTTCACGGTATCCTCAAGCAGGAACAGAGAGAATGTAGGGAACATAGGTGAAGTCATCATTCAAAATTTGAGACAGTAAATAGCGTAAAACATTAGAGATCAAGTATGTGCTTCCAGCCCCTTTGCTTCTTTGAAAGGATCAGGAATAAAAGACAAACCTCTCAACATAGAAACACCTCCATTAGCAGTTCCAAACATAGATGATGTCTAGCCTCCTTCTGTGAAAAGAATCTTAAAAAGAAAAAAAAAAGAAAAAAGATAAAACAGCCAAAGGGATTGCAAGGATGCTAAGCTGTATAGATTTAGCTGACCTAATGTATTTATGAAAGCAAAGATAATAGATCTGACAGAACTTCATCATGAAGTCTTCCTCAGACCTCAAAGACAGTAGAATGGAAAAACAGTGCAAAAATTTCCCAGTGTCATCAGCAAACTTACCACCTGTGGAAAGCCTCTTCAAAAGCACAGGGTGCCTTTTCTGGTTCTACCATGTTAAATCTGCAAATCTTAGTGGCTGGTGACAGAATAGCATCACACTAAAATATGCTTCTTGTCACAGGTTTTCTGTTGTGTGGTTTTTTTGATTTTCTAAGGAATGATGACACAGAAGCCCCACAGAACTTGCCTGAGAGCATGTTCTGATGTGGAAAGCATTACATACACCATTGATGAAGACAATCTCAGACAGCTGTCCTCAACTGTTACATGGATCACTCAGAGGATTTCAGAAAGCTAAAATCATGATGGCACCCATAAAATTCATCGTTTATGTTGGAGTGCCAGCTATGTTTATTGTAACCTAGAGCCATGTAAGGCAGAGAGATGACTTGTTTGGAGTTGTAGCTACTTTAGCCGCCTTTAATGTGTTACATAGGTAGATCTTCTAACAAACACAGTATCACATAATCCATCACTACCATTTAAAAAAATACAGGATAAACTCCTGCATACAAAATGCTTGAAAGGATGTCTTTTCCCCAGAGAACATGTTAATAGTGGATCTTCTACTCGATTCCCTCAAGCACTGTAGTCAGGCACAAGAGAAAAAAAACATGTTAAAAAAAGCTTTTGCAGGAGCTATATGTCTTCAGTCTGCTTTTTTTGGACATAACCAAGGTCTATACAGGTGTATGCCAGATGGGCATGGTTACATTGCTTGCGTGGACAAGTGTAGTATTTCCAAAAGTTTTCTTGTTTTTCTTGGACAGCCTTCTAGAGAATGCCTGAGACTTCATTAAATCCTGGAAAATTTTAAACTTGTCTGTAGAAGCCAGGAGAAGATGAGAATATTGCAGCTGGGACTGGATGTTGTTCTGCTCAAGTTTGAGGGTTTTCTCCATTCTGTCAGCTGACTTTGGAGAAACCAAGTTGTACAAGAAGATTTAAAGCAGCTTTCGAAACTGAAGAGCTGTTCATTGGAAACAGTGGGCAATGCTGGCTTTGTGGGCTAAAAGTAAGCAGCGCAGCTGAGGAGTGAGAGGAGATGGCAGCTCAGCCAGGACCCATTAACACAATAAACTACATGGGGGAATACACAATAGATGGGACAAGTTTGCATGGAGTCCTTGTTGCAACCTCTGGGTTCTTTTCTGGAAGCTGAGGTGCAGAGAGAGAAGAATCTCTCTCTCATGGGTATACCCACAAGCAGGAGAGGAGTAATTCCTTCTGCGATGTGTTGGGACCAGCAGCCTAAAGCCAATTCTCCAGGCACTCACTCACAACTGACAGTACTATTCAAAAGCCCTTGTGCCCCAATTCTGCATCACCTTGCTGGTTTCTCTCTAGGCATCTCCAGACATGAATAATATGTCAATATATAAATGAAGTGCAAGATATTAGTTCAACGTTCCTTATCCTTCTTGGTCTAGGTTTGGCGACAGATTTCCCAAATAAAATCCAATCCAGCCTTCACAGCTGGCTCAGTTTCCCAAACACCTATCACTGTCTGGGAGTTTTTTTTCTCTATCGTATTCTGTATTAAAGTTATGGTTTCTCACTTTGCCAGCCTACCTGCAGCTTCTACAAACATTTATTTCTTAAAAAAGTTCACTTCTTGGCGGAGGACCATATCCTATCCATTGCCTCCGAAAAAAAGCAGTCATTTATGCTTTTCTAAATTTCTCCAGAAATGTTAACTTGGATATGCCACCACAAATCCAGTCATGAGTTAATATATATTATTTCAGCATTAAGGCAACTAGTTGAATTCAAATGACTAGTCACATAAAAACAGACATAGTGGGAGACAATTTAAATAACAAATATAACCCCAGAGCACTGGCACTGGTGTTAAGAGTGATTTACTACAGAGGTAAGCACCATATGAAGGAAGGCAACATATGTGCTGTCTTGGATATCAACACAGGGAACCTAAGAAAGAGCTTATTCCTTTTAGCAAGAAACGGGCCTATGCTTGCAACAAATCTTCTGTGTCTTTCCATACACTGGCAAAAACAACCTGTGTCTAGAACACACAATTCTTTACACGCCAAACTGGCATCAACACAGATGCGAGAGGAGCTTCACTTACCTGTACTTATCAGTTACAACTTAAGAGAACTGAGGCCTCAGTGACATAAAGACTAACCTGCAAACTGAGGTTATTTAAAAAATTCCCCTTCAGAACACACCAAATTTTCTAGCAAAGTTTTATCCTGCTCTCTCTCAGACAAGGCACTGAGAGCGTTCACAGATGAGCAGCATTGTGTGCGATACATGGAAAAGGTGGCTTTTTTAAACCACAGAGAGAAAGCTTCTACTCACGCATTTAACCTTCAGTTTCTAGGACATCAGCAATGCATGGAACAGAATTTAGTTCTCATTAGAGTTTTGCATGTATTTTTTAAAAAGTATGCCAGGAATCACTCCAAATTTAGATAATGTATTCACTGACTTTAAAATCTGGTGTATTAGATATTACTATCCATAAAGTAGTCTCCACCATATTTATCTGTATGGAGCCTTTCTTCTAGTGTCCTGGAGAGCAATATTTTTCCCTCTTTATGAATAGTACCTCTGGAGGGATTCTATGTTCCTTGGTCTCTTTTGCATAATTTGCCAATTACTGAATTGCTTAAGCATTGAAGTAGACACTCTTTTTCAGCACAGCATCCAAAGTTTTCCAGCCTCTTTTCTTAATAGCTTCTTCAAACCTAAAGAGTTGTTGAGAGTTACTGAATCTCTATATTTCTTAGAAATTTATTGTAGCGTTTCAAAGTTTTTAGATCTCCTTCTTCACTTTTAGAAGACCTACAACTTTCAAATAAATTTATTAAAATGGAACACTGAAGATTCAGTGATTCATTCTAAACTGCAGATTTCCCAAAAACAAATCTTCAGCTGCCAAATGCAATCCTGTCTTGGCTAGCTTCTGACATTTTCACAAGGATATGACTGCCAAGATATGTAAATTGAGTCACTTTTTTCTGTCTTTGTCTTCTAAAGTCCAGATTCTGATTTCTCATTAAATTTATTTGTAGGCCTCTGTCCCCCACCCCTGGTCCCCGCCTCCCAATGATGACCATTTCCCTCTTTTCTGGATAGTTTTCTTATGTTTATTTGTTCCTGACTGAACTGTGACATCAAAGAACTACGTGATCTACATGCAGTCATATTGTTATCAAAGCATGTAACGACTTGGTGTGTATCTGCAAGTTTTCTCGTAACGGTGTCAACAACAATGCTGTTTACTGGAGGTGAGAGAATGTATTCAAGTTTGATGTTAACATCTAGCATGGATCAATTGTTCAAGCTGGTAGTTAAGCATAGCATCAGACCTTTGTGCGTTTTTTCTTGGCACATCTCACCTTACAACAGTCTTCAGTAGATTGTAGTGGAAGCTTCTGAAAAAAACCTGTGAGCTCATGACTGGTTTGCCTCTCCCCTCCATTTGGTGGCCTCCTTGATGGTCATACAGTCAGTGTCGTGGAGAAATGGTACATACATGGCACCAGCTGAACACATTGCTTTTCACTGTTTGTCGCTCCTTCTCTGCATCTAGACATTTTCTTGCATAACCTTGGCAAATACTCCAACTCATGCAGACTTTGCAGGGAGGATTTTTCTGCAGGTATTGCAGCATCTTCCTATCACTCTCTTCAGCAGCAGTTTCACCTTCATTGCTGTTTTATTCATGTGCTTCCTCCTAGCTCATCTTTCATAGTTAATTATTATAACAGTACAAGCTCATAATAATGTTATTGGAACAGCACAACACATTAGAGACCCAGCAAATGACTGCCTCGCAGCAACAGCTTGTAAGAACTAACTCAGGGGTAGTTGGACAATTCTCCTCTTCGTGCCCTCAGGCAAGGTAGACACCTAGAAGGCTTAGACAGCTCATACATGTAATGTACCTGCACTCCAAATCATTTCCTTGGAATCCATTTGACTAACTCAAAGCAAGCTGAAATCCTACTATTCCTTTTGTAGTTTCCATCTCCTCTCCAAGAGGAGAGCATCCCCTCCCCCACCCCTCTTCCCCTTTCTTATCCTCATTCAGATCCATGCCCGATCAACATCCAGATTTTTCCTTTCTGTTAAGGAAAGATATTATTACAATACTATTTTTATTGAAGTTGACTGGGCAGAACTACACAGACTTCCACAAGTCATTTGCAAAGCTAAATAGTATACTGATATAATGTATACATTGATCCTAGGAATTATCTACCTGTAAAATATTAAAATATCTGCAAATAATATGCTTGCACTTTTTAATTATCAAATAATCTGACAAATTTTTAATCTTTGTGGCATATTCATTTTATACCTTATAACTCTGGTGATGAATTAATACATCTGATATTTTTCTTGTCTCAGAGTATCTGACTTGAGATGACAGAGAACTTCTCAAGCTTTTGCATCTTCAGATAGCTTGTACAATGTTCAGGTGTGACTTAGTGCCCTCTCCAAAAGCTCATTTAAGACGCACGTAACATTTTCAGAGAACAAACGTGACACAGGAAGCAAAGTCCTGTTTTCAGAAGTGTCTGGAGCATTCGGAGGCTGCTAAAAGATAGCACCTATTATTCACCTAAATAGCTTAAGCACATTTACAATGCTCATGTGCTAAATACCTCATGCCAGACAAGGGGTTGATCTGTGTCAGATTGTAATTGCCTGTTGCTTTATGAATGTCCTCATAATTATTTCTTTCACTCTGCACTTTAACCTCCACAGTGGATTGGGATACCCAGTTTCAGCTGAAAACCGATTGATGTTTGACAACATCTGTCAATTCTGACACCATGCTTGTGCATGTCACATGCTTGGAAGAGATAACCACACGAGAATCACTCAAGCCAACATCTAACAAGTCTCCTTCACTGGACTGACAGGCAATTAAAGCACTCCTGTTGATCTGAATAAGTTTCCACTGAGAAATTGGGTAAGGCTGGGTCAGGGAGAGGCAAGATATTGGCAGAGGTGAGACAAAGCTTATTTTCAAGGCATGACTGCTTCCCAAGAGCACCAGCCCAGACCACCAGCAGAGCCCACATGATAGGCCAGCTGCCAGGCACCAGGATACCAAACCAAGCCTCTGGGCTCAGGAGGGGTGAAGTCAGAGGCAGAGCATTCAGGTCCATTTGTTGTTTTCCAAAAGGCTGCTGGGACCTCTAGCGCTTTCCAGACTATGGTTAAAAAATTCTTTTTCCTAATTCTACTGTCTTGCTTTCCAGCCACATAATTTCTGAGGATTTATCTGGTCAGCTCCCATAGTCAAGGTATTTTTCTGTAGTGAAAAGATAGCAAGGGCATCATGCTTACTCCAGAACCTGTAGTTTTCAGACTCTGGAGTCCATAGCTCAAGAAAAGGATCAGACACATGGTTAGGACCCAGGAGTACCTGTGCCTGTGAATCATGATGCATTCATTCAGACTGCTGGGGGAAGAGGAGAGGAAACTGAAGGTATTGCCTAGGTTCATTTTCAGCAGATTGCTATAGTGATCAAACAACCTTTGTAAACACAGCTAGGTTAAAATAGCTCCCAAAGTCTGCCTAAGAGAGACCAGCATTTGTCTTTGCTCTTACATGGCCCAGGAGACAGAAATTAAAGAAGTTCAGTGTTTTACCCAAACAGGGTTTATCAAGGTCTTTGTGACAGACTAGACTGTCTAGGTTGACCTGTGTTCTGTTCCCTGCTCTAATTTTGTGGTCATATCTTTGGTCTTGGGCTGCCTGGATTTTTTTTACTGTTGCTTATTACATGATTGTAATCATGTTCATTGGTGACTGAAGTTTTTCCAGGTATTGCTGCACAGGGGTGTAAATTCTCAGTGCAGTTTGTCATCTCTATTACTGGTATAGTTTCATCCCTGCAAGCCAAGTGGCATAAGGTCCCTCAGAGGCAGTCTGCTTTACACCTTTTTACATCTAGCAGTTCAGTATTATTGCTGCTTCTGCCTCATGCTTGGATTTAGAATCTTAGGGTGAATATTTATACTGCTTCAGAAAGAGAAGTAGTACTTTTTTTTTTTTTAACCAGAAGTGCACAGCCTCATCTATCACTGTGATACTGACTTCTATCCATTACTTGTTCTGCATTCTGCATGTCTTACCATCTGCCCACTGCTAACCTGGACTTGCTAATGTCTAATCTGTGCATCACACTGCCTCTCTCTCAGCTGAAAAATATAAAGGATTTGCTGGAATTCACTTAAGTAGGAACTACACCATTTGGGGAGCTGTACCAAAAATGACTTGATTTATGAGCTGGCAGTTTAAAAAGCCCCTTAGCAGTGCTTAACATCTACTGCTGATGTAAGACATCTCTATTGATTTAAGACCATCCAGGTCTGAAGTGAATCAGGTAGCTCCAGCTCACATGTGTCAGAGCTGGCAGTTCACCTCTGGAGGAATAAATCTGAGATGCAGTTTTATGGGCAAAATCCAGTTAAGAGACCTAGCAAGAACTTACTGTCATGTCACTGTCTGGAAAAAATCCACCCCACATCCACAGTCCTATTAGCATCTTCTCTTTAAATGCCAACTGTGTATGGGAAAGTAAATATCTTAGCCCTGTACACATTTCACTTATTTTTCTTATTGACATATTGAACTTTGGGAGAGTCCAACAGTCCTCCACCACCCTTTTCACAGTACCCATGTGCTGCAGATATCTACCTACAACTGAATAAGAAACTCCAACCAGCCAGTGGAGCATCTGCCATATATTTACGAGCAACCAGGTTTTGAGCACTGGGTGTGAGCTGACTATGAGACAGAGAGACACCATTTTGCATACACAGATCTCAGAGCACTGGGCTTTCAGTAGTTTCTGGTCTGGGAGCAGGGGCAGAAGCAGGGTCCCCAGAGAAGTGCAGTTACGGACGTGGGAAAGGAATGGGCACCTGTTGAAAGACTTAGATTAAAACCTGCTTAGGCTCAAGGCTGGGGGAGAAAACTTGCCACCGCCACCACCCCTCTAAGCAGGATGGGGAAGAAGCCAGTAATAGCAAGTGCACTGTAACAGTTCACTCAGGAACAAGCTGAGATCCCAGCAGCTACAGCACAACCCTGGAGAAATATGTCACTCTAAATGAACTAGATGCTTTTGAAAAGTCTAAATAAACCTGGAAGGAAACATTTATAGGCAAGATATATCCTATACAGTATCTGAAGACAGAAATAGACTTAAATAAATTTGAGGGTGGGGATTATTATCCTTGTGAAAGCAGGAATAATACCACCCCACGCCTGATGGGCAATAAAACTCATGATGGAACAAGGCACCAGGAGGCTAAAGTGACTTGGGAAATCAGAGGATGAAAGGGATGAATGAAAAGGTCACTATGTATGAATAGATGCATCTGAGCACTCTGAGGATTTTATAATCTGTTAACCAGAGATTCCGGAAGAATGGATAGTAGAGAAAACAGGGGCAGAGAAATAGAGAGGAGTAGGAGAAAGAAGGTAGGATAGAGTGACAGAGTAATTCTCCTTACAGATAAAAATGTTTGGAGGGAGAGGGAGTTTTACATCTTTAAACTCGCATAGTGAGAAGTATCAGTTCTGTGCTTCTGGTAGCTAGTCCAGCAAACACATCTGAGCAAGAACTAGCCCACGTGATCGGGATGTGCATGTGTGCTTCACTGAAGGAGATGTCATGTAGATCACAGATAAATCATCTGATGTGGCATTTGCTTGGGTAACCATGCAATTTTCTGTGAACAGCAAACTAACCAACTGTGCAAAATCCACAGTTCATTGCTCTCTGCTTCCCTGAGGCTGAATCAACTTTTGCATTTTTTTTAATGCAGTATTTAACTATTTGATCCATTCATACTTCTTTTTTTTCAGCTGCTCTCCCATTTATAAATATGTACCACATACAAGTGTTCATTGCAATTCATTCAGACATTCACTTTCATAGGGATGCTGAAGAAGACAGACACTTTTATAGACTACAAATCCAAGAGCATGCTGGAGACAGAGATGGCCTTAAGTCTCATCAGGGAAAGCAGAGGCAGTCTTTCAGAAAACGCAGCCATCAGTGCGGGCTTCCTGGGAGCTGCCATTCTATAATTCATCAAGGAATGCATCACAGACAGAGTCATCTTTGCCCCAGTCTAATCAGTACTCCAATATCAGCCCCTGGTTTCGAGCATGAAACTCATGTTCCCTGTCTGATACCTTGTGTCTCACACATCGGCCATGTTGCATTGCACATGCTCTCCCCACCTCTCATTTCAGGGTTCTCTGTGCTAGACACGGCTGGTCAGCTGTCCTCCAAGGGGTGGATGGGTTGGAGGTTTGTGATGGGTTAGGTTTTATTCCTATGAACATTCTGTAATTCAGTGATTCCAAATAAGATAAAACACATCATTGCTGGCTGGACAAATTTAAGGATTCATAACAGTGTGGTGCTACCTTTCAATTTCATTTCTTGTTATAGCATACTCTTGCTTAAGGTTTCAAGCACTTAATCACAAAACGTACATCGTCGTATACAGGTTAACACCATGGTAGGATTTATGAAGTTTTCCTGACTTGAATGTCACTTATTTCTTATTTAAATATATACATTGAGACCTCTTTAGCATATAAAGGATATTATCTATGACCACACATATACAGAGATGCTTGAATTTAATATATTTTTAAAAGTCTGCTTACCAGGTAGCCTTATTTTTTCTGTCTTAACAAACAAGCCACATGTGCATAAAAAAATCTGTCTCAATTCACAGTGAAATTGATCATTTTTTTTTTATTTTATTAATTAGGTAACATACTCACTGTTCATGCAAAAACTGAAGGTGTGCATATGTCAAAGATTTTCAGGAGGAATATCCTATAGGAATACATTGCATCTGGGAAGCAGCAGGAAACAGAGCAGACCACACATCTGTCTGTTTCTTTTCCCAGTGCAGCAGTTATGCACTTGGCTAAACTACTTTGACTCTCAAAATGATACTTCTGCTTCTGTACAATAGTTCACTGTATTCTAACTTCATAGAATTGTAGAATGGTTTGTGTTGGAAGGCACCTTAAAGATCACATAATCACAGAATGGTAGGGGTTGGAAGGGACCTCTGTGGGTCATCTACTCCAACCCTCTTGCCAAAGCAGGGTCACCTACAGAAGGCAGCACAGGACCTTGTCCAGGAGGGTCTTGAATACCTCCAGAGAAGGAGGCCCAACAACCTCCCTGGGCAGCCTGTTCCAGGGCTACGTCACCCTCAGAGGGAAGAAGTTCTTCCTCATGTTCAGATGGAACATCCTATGCTTCAGTTTGTGCCCGTTGCCCCTTGTCCTGTCGCTGGGCACCACTGAAAAGAATTTGGCCCCATCCTCCTGAAACCCACCCTTGAGATATTTGTAAGCATATATTAGGTCCCCTCGCAGCCTTCTCTTCTTCAGGCTGAACAAGCCCAGCTCCCTCAGCCTTTCCTCTGAGGAGAGATGCTCCAGTCCCCTCACCATCCTCGTAGCCCTCCACTGGACTCTCTCCAGTAGCTCCTCATCTTTCTTGAACTGAGGAGCCCAGAACTGGACACAGTACTCCAGATAGGGCCTCACTAGGGCAGTGTAGAGGGGAAGGAGAACCTCCCTCGACCTACTGACCCTCCTGCTAATGCATCCCAGGATCCCATTAGCCTTCTTGGCAGCCAGGGCACACTGTTGGCTCGTGGTCAGCCTGTCATCCACCAGCACTCCCAGGTCCCTCTCCACAGAGCTGCTCTCCAGCAGGTCCGCCCCAAGCCTGTACTGGTGCGTGGGGTTGCTCCTCCCCAGGTGCAGGACACTGCCCTTGCCCTTGTTGAACCTCATCAGGTTCCTCTCTGCCCAGCTCTCCAGCCTGTCCTGGTCTCGCTGAATGGCAGCACAGCCTGCCGTTGTATCCACCACCCCTCCCAGTTCTGTGTCATCAGCAAACTTGCTGAGGGTACATTCTAACTCTTCATCCAGGTCATGGATGAAGAAGTTCAACAAGAATGGGCCCAGTACTGACCCCTGAGGGACACCACTAGTTACCGGCCTCCAGCTAGACCCAGCACCGCTGATGACAACCCTCTGAGTTCAGCCATTCAGCCAGTTCTCAATCTACCTCACCGACCACTCATCAAGTGCACTCTTCCTGAGCTTCCCTAGGAGGATGTTACGGGAGACTGTGTCGAAAGCCTTGCTGAAGTCGAGGTAGACAACATCCACAGCTCTCCCCTCATCTACCCAGCCGGTCATCCCATTGTAGAAAGCTATCAGATTGGTCAAGCATGATTTCCCCGTGGTGAATCCATGCTGACTACTCCTGATAACCTTCTTTTCCTCCACTTGCTTGATGACGACCTCCAGGATGAGCTGCTCCATCACCCTTCCCGGGATGGAGCTGAGGCTGACCGGCCTGTAGTTCCCTGGGTCCTCCTTCTTGTCCTTTTTAAAGATTGGAGTGACATTGCCCTTTCTCCAGTCCTCGGGCACCTCTCCTGTCCTCCAGGACCTCTCAAAGATGATGGAGAGTGGCTCAGCAATGACATCCGCCAGCTCCCTCAGCACTCGTGGGTGCATTCCATCGGGGCCCATGGATTTGTGGGCGTTCAGATTGCTTAAGCGATCCCTCATGCAGTCCTCCTCGACCATCTGATTCCAAACCCCCTGTCATGGGCAGGGACACCTTCCACTAGACCAGGTTGCTCAAAGCCCCATCCAGAATGGCCTTGAAAAATTCCAGGGATGGGACATCCACAGCTTCTTTGGGCAGCCTGTTCCAGTGCCTCACACATCAATCCAGCCTGTCCAGATTGCCCTGCAGAGCCTTCCTACCCTCAAGCAGATCGACACACCCGCCCATTTTGGTGTCATCTGCAAACTTACTGAAGGAGCACTGAATCCTTTTGATGCAGTTGGTCTTCTGGGCTGCGATCACACATTGCTGGGTCATATTGAGCTTCTCGTCAACCAGCACCCCCAAGTTCTTCTGCTCATGGCGGCTCTCAAAGCAACTTGTTACCAAGGAAGGGTTGAATCTAACAGTATTCATAAAACCAGCGATCCACTGTTTTGAACCTTACCTGTGCATCAGGCACCATGCAGGCTCATCAGGTTCAGGACCTGGGAGTTCCTTTTGATGCAAGAAAAGAAGCTCCATTCATTGAGCCACATGAAACGGGAGCCCATTTCTCTGCCAGCAAGTCGCATGATGGATATAGTCTGAGGCTATGGAGCTATACCAGAAAGGAAGCCCATCCTACCCCACTGCTGCAGCATGCTGCACCTTACCTGCCATTCCCAGATCTCACGCATCACGTACTGCAAGCTGACATACTAATTGAGAGTGCACTGGCATGAGACTGGGAAGAAATAGTACGGTGCTATTGCTTTCACAAAAGAAGAGGATATAGGTACACACGTCCTGCAAGTGAAACATGACACTAAACGTCTACGTAATGTTCAGATGTCAAGTCTCTAGGCAATTTGCCTCTGAGGCACTCTAGTGAGGAAACACTGATCAGAAGCATTATTGTGGAGCAGTTAAAAAGAATGGTTGGTGATCCCACTGAGCAGTTCTGAATAAAGCTGCATTTAAAACATTGTACGAGAGCTATATAGCCACATGACCAGAATGCTGGCACACTGGCCAGTATTTCATACACAGCAAAACCTGTGCTGAAATTCCACTCTCAGTGAAGTAGCTCCTCAGACTTCTACTCATCCTAGACCCTGTATGCCTGAAGAAGCATTTTAAAGTGTTTTCCCTGTATTGCAGCAATGCCAGGCCCTGATGGTCATTATACTAGGAAGACATCCATCTTGTGTAAAATCCCTATTGAAATAAAGCAGATTCAAAGCTCAGCAAAGTCAGATCTCTCATAAAGTTCCTCTGTTCTTATCTACAAAGGCAAAGCCATTATTTGCAGAGGGGAGAAAATTTAGTTTGAAAACACCAACAGTTGTGTGCCAATAGTAGTTCAGAATTTTGCAGCAACACTGATGCAATAAAAATCAAACCTGTGCTTTGGACAGGACAGGTCCTCAAGCATAGATAGGCCTCTGCAGTTAAATAAAATTTCCTGTCTCTCTTTAGAACTTAATTTTGTTTGCTCTCATTTCACAGCTATTGACTGGATGCCTTGACAACACAACAAAGCTTTATTCCATCTTGAAGGTTTAGCATGTCATATAACAATAACCAGATCACCACCCCCTAACACACACACACAAAACCCCAGAAAAATGAAATTGCTTAGGAGGAAAGTCCAATTTTTTGTGCTGTTGTTTGGCAGCAATTATTCATCATGTGAGTTACTTCCGGAAAGCCGTTAAGCTCATAAACCAGAAAATCCATCAGTATCTGTGAATTTATTCCACAGGTATCAATTAGTTGTCTTGAGATACAAGTCAAACTAGTGATTACCTTCCCCCATGAAGACCAGAAACTTTTTGTCATGACATTCATGAAATATACCCTACACTTATAATGGAATGAAAGACAGGAAAACAAGGCAGACAACATAAAATTAGGCTGCCAGGGTCTTGATCCACTGTTTCTACAATACACTCTTCCAATCCTAACACTCAGAGAAACCAGGGACATTTGGGTGAACAGAGGGCCAACAACATTTAGTGCTAGCAGAGGTCAGCACTTGTTTGGGTGCCCTGCTCCCAGTTGCGCAGCCATCTACAGAGCAATTACCACACGTAAGAAGCCCAAGATGAGGATTTTCTGATCCCTTCCCTGCCAAGTGGGAGACACATAGGTTATTCATGTAAATTTAGTAGGCACAGAAGAGGAAGGTGGTGGCACGTAAGAAGCTGACCCACTGCAATCAGGTGATGTTTCTGAAATTATGGAGTTTCAGCTATGCACCTTTCCCTTGAAACAGTAATGTCAGCTACATAAGCCACTTCTATGTTTTGCCCAAACTCTCCTCCCTGTGATATGCTTTTCTTTGTGTGTTTTTTTTTTTAAACCTAAGTTATCCCTGTCTGCACTTGGAAGGGCAACCCTGCTACTCCTGTACTTATCCATGGTCTCCCCCCAGCCCTTCTTTTCGCTAGACTCAACAGGGTTTTAGGTGGGCTTCAAAAATTCCCTCCAAATCAGCCTGAAGATAAGGTTCCTTCTGTTCTTCAAAGCCTGCCAAATTAAATTTGATTGAAAACTTCAAAGATCTCATTAGCTGAAGAGTAACAGCTGCTACAACTGTTTTAAACATGGAACTATCACCTTTCTGGTACACTAGTAATCTCGAAAAAAAAAAAAAAAGTAAGAGTTAAATTCAAGTTGACTACAATCATTTCTATTGCTATTGGGCAAGCCCACACAAACTGAAGCTCATTATTTATTTCTTGTTTAGCATTTGAGAAAATTTAGACCTTTCTAACTTATTTTCCAGTGCTTATAGATATATGCACACGAAAAGAATGAGACACCTAAGGCTCCACTTAAATGGATTCATGCCAGCAGATTCCAGCTTCTGTTGGGACCTCTCTCTAGAAGCAACTGAGATGTATGAGTAGGGAAATGCGTGAACACAAAAGCTCCAGATAGGCAAAGTTTGTTAAAGGACTGGGATCCTAAGTTGACCCCGTGTTATTATTGTATCCATTAATATTCTATTTGCAATTTGTAGTATCCAATTATTCACAGATGTTTTAATAACTGGCTTATAGGCCTATATAAAAGACTCTATGTCTTTATAAACATCTAGACTACACCAGATAGCCATCCTTAACTGTCTTACAAATAAAAGCTTAACAAAAACTGTGACCTTTATTTTCTACATATCAATACTAAAATTATGACAAATGCAGAAGCTTTTACACCAGGAAAATTCTACAGAACCTGAATAAAATCCAAGACAGAACTCCAGGCTTTGGGCTTCTGTTTCCCAAATGCTAAGAACGAACTTTTTCCCAAGTTGCCTGAAACAAGATTTTTCCTGCCTTCAAACAAGGCAATCTGGGGGCTCAGAGGGAAAGAAATGGATTAAGTGTCAACTGAAACACTTGATGGTCTTCAAGCAGAAATACAAATGCCAGATGCTGGCTTAAGGTTCCAGAGGTCTGTAACCCGTATACAATGAAACTGAAATACTGCAAATAGTCTCCTACTCTTCGACAGATGTTGCAACGATGGTGTTGCATTTTTCTGTTTTCAACACTCACATACTTGTCTTTTGGACATTCCTCATGTTAAGCTCATGCTTATATCTGTTATTTGCAACCAGTCTCTAAGGCAACCACGGGGTTGGGCAAATAGTTTCACTTTGTACAAGATAATAGGTAATTCAAAACATCTATTTTTTAAAGCAAATTTTAGTCATCTACACATAAAACATTGCAGTTGATTAAGAGTCCAAGAAAAATTAATCAATGTGTCTAACTAGACAATAACAACTTGATCCCAAAGTGCTGTAGCTCCCATTAATTTACAGGGTCAGTGCTGAACTTCAGGGGCGTGTAAAACAGCCTGCTGCCAAACATCCACCCGTTGTAACCATGGGGTGAGGAAAAGACTGATTAACTGCAGATTTTATTGCCAGAGAATACAAATATCATGTAGTTTCACCCAAGGTGGAATTCACTTCTGTCCAAAGAGTCTTACTGACACCTACATAAACAGCAGGTGCATCTCCCACAGACTCCAAGAGGGTCTGATCCAGAGCTCGAGGCAGGGGAGAGACCACTCAGAAAAAGCGCACGATAATGAACAACCACCATCTCCACAGGTCTAAAGCAAAGCTCCGTTTTTCCTTCAGTAGAAGTCAGCAAGCAAGGGTTTGATCCTGATCAGACAAGATCACTTCTGATTCCCTGAACTTGGCAGGATGAGACCAATTCACCAATGTGCAAAATGAATCTGCTGTCCTTTCAGATGCGTGGAAACAAAGTTAACAAGAACAATAAAACTGGTCTTTCTGAACATGAGTTTGTCATGAGAAAAGCAGCTTTTCTCTAAAATTTCCAGTTACTCTACAACTCCTAAAACACCAGAGTACAATCAGGCTAGAGCTCTCAGGACCTTGGAAAAAAAAAAAAAAAAAATCAACCCTTACAGGGTTTCTTAATTTGGGACCCTGGAGACAGAGAGTTGAAATAAGCAGTGTTGATCTGGGTCAAACTCTGGTGGTTGAAAGCAGGAGGGTGCTATCAGGGCTGAGCTGTGGCCAGCAGGCATCTCCTCGCTCTGCACCCTGAGGTCAGCAAAGGGGAGCGGCAGGTGGTGCTGGTAGCACCACGCAGCCCACAGCATCTACCGGGTGATACCAGTGCTGTGGTAGAACCACCAGCCAGCCACAGGGTTTCCAAAGTCTGAGCAGAGCTTTCCACTTACCACTTCCATTGCTCCCCAAGCTGCAATGAACATGTTGGTTTATGGTACAGCTTGTGCACTCTATAGCCATAATATTCCTCCAGCCAATATTGCTGCTCTGAGCTCCTGTGTAGAAGATTATTTGAAGAAAAAGGATAGTTTATAAAAAAATGTTTAAATTGATTGACATATTTTGCTTGGAAAAAGGGGATGTTTGTTCTGCCTCACACGCTGTAGGCCTAGGTACTCGCCCTAAGTGCTGCTGGCAGTTTTTCCCTTGTAACACATGCTTGCATCAGCAGCTGGAGTACAATCACACAACACATTGCTACTCTGGGACTGAACAGCTTAAAACAGTGCCTCTTCAAAGCTTTGTCCATGCTCCTGGATAGCTTAGGACTTCATCCTGCAAACACCCCACTCACCAAACAAGACCCCCATTGAAATTGGCTTACATCCTAGATTAAGAAGGATTGGGCCCTTGACATTTTCTTCCATTTCATCATTTTCCTGCCTTCTGTGTATTCAGGTGTTACTAATTTCTAACTCAGCTGGTGCCTATGCTTAATGCTAAGACAGTGATCCCAGAAATAGCTGAGAAACAGGATAACAGCAGCACTGCAAGCCAGTTGCAACAGTGTCAGTAAATCCTACTGACCCCATAGAAGATACTATTGTCTCTGAACTCCAGTACTCTGAAGTCAAAATACACGATGCCCAAAGTGTTTGCAGAGTAAAGAAATGTCACTTCGCTTACCAGCAATAATGTTGAGTGACCAGTCGACATAGATCTCGCCACTGACGTTTGTCCCTCTCATGGGGGCAAGCCCAGAATCTGTTGAAAACTTTGGTCCATCGTATCGCAAACATATGTCCCACTCTGTCTCCTCCTCCCATGAGAGGGGCATCAGAGTGCAGCTTGACTCTTCTAGAAGTCCTTTTATTGAACTTCACAGTACCTGGAAGTCCAAAAGCAGAGGCAGGTTATAGGTTCCACAGCAGAAACATCTCAAACTCACAATTTACTAGAAAAGTAACTTATTCCTCCTTCAGTAAGAAGTCAGGACAAATCCCACTGCAAGTCACAGGTCCCTCAGTATGAGCAGAACCTTGCACAGCTAAATGCAGATGGGAGGCATGATATTCTAGACATATTACCTGATCTAGCAGTGCAGATCGCTTAATTCCAGAGAGCTGCTCAACTTCTCAGCCCACACATCTGACATCAGTTCTTCACAGAAGGACACCACGAACACCATGCAAGTCTGATGAAGAGAGTTTCACAAGTCACCAAGAACATTAAGTTTCTAAAATATTTGGACAGTGTCCAATGACAGTAGACACAGTATCAGTGGATGCATACCAGAAGTTGCAGAGTAAGCGTACTTCAGCTGAGCTAAACAAGCTTTTCACAGAAGTATTCCAGAGTTTCAGCAGTGAACTAGCTTTCCAGTTGGTACCCCACAACATCCTGGATGACATTATGGTCACAAAAGCCAACTCTAATTTAGACATCAGCAGTGTTGAGGTGCCACATTCAGTGGTATCATTTAGTGCCACGAGGACCATCAGATTGTCCTTATACTATGTTTATCAACGAGACACTTCGGAAAATAATAATCAGACTAAGTCTGAGCTCTACTACTTACAAATCCTGAAGTCGGACAAGCAGATGGACTAGTAAGGTTAGAAAAGACCAGGATTGTTACAGTCGTATGTGATAGCATGACTTTAGATAATGCCTGTAATGGGAATAAACCATTCTCCGTTGCACTTTTTGTTATTGTTGTTGCCATTTTGAAGGAAAAAAAAAATTCTGCAGTTCCCTCACACAACAGAACAAGCATTAGCTTATTGTAGATTCCCAGGGATGTTTCTAAACCATGCATTCAGCAGCATGGTTCTGACTGCTCAGGTCTGGGCAAATTCACCTGTCTTGCTGACTCTTGGAGAGTCAAGGTCCAAGTATGCATTATTTCCTCCCCCTGCTGCTCCCCACATACTGGAAGAATACCTGGTGAATGAACTCATGTGCCTCATTCTAGACATCGTAGCGTGACCCACCTGGTTTGCAGCTATTGCTACAAAACGAGCAAGGTCTCCCATAGGATCTGCATCATCTCAGTCAGCTCTGTGCATATACCCTACAGCTTAGAAAGCATACCGAACATCATTGTTTAGGTAGATGATTGTGCCCAGATTACTGCTGTAGCCACAGTTGGAGTCATTGTTCATTGTAGCATATTTTACAAATACTTACCATTTCTCTAGACACTGTAGCAGCACAGACAGCAATATAAGACCCTTTTCTTCCAGCAGAGAACTCGTGTACAAACTGCTGGTTAGCCTGGGAAGTGGTACATAGGAGACTGTAACAATTTGGTTGAGATTCTCTTCTGATCTTGCATGAGTCTCGGTAGAATTTGATTGCTACCAGACACGGTATTTTGAGCCTTACAGCACAATTTTTGGGTGCAGTTTAGTAACTAGCCAGACTGACTGCTTGTCAAGGATGATTCCTTTTCTGAGACAGGACGGATTTCCTGTGACTAAGGTTATGACAACCTTTGCACAATGAACAGAGTTTAAGTCGGGTGGATTTACGTTCATCCTACCTGCCACTAGTATAACCAGTATCTTGTTCTCTGCTCCCCTCTGTTTGGTTGGAGCACCTGAAGTTTAGAAAAAATACAACCCCCAATAATTCATAAGAAGTCTGAGGATGAAACAAAGAGCAGCAGATGAGAGACTCTCCAGGTTCCATCTTGTTGAGAGGGCTCAGATCAAGCTCAATAAAGGTCACAGATCCTGAACAGAAGCACAGAGATACATGTGTGTTCCAAAGGGCACCATTATTCAGAAGACTAAAACACACTGCAGCTGGGGCTTCTGCACACCTAACAGGAGATCCACACTGACTTCTACTTGAATAACGACTTTTCTTGAAAAGCCTCTTTTGTGCATCTGAAGCATGGAATTATTGGCATGTCCTGTTAGAATGAAACAGAGGTACCATTGTCATGGAGCTGCTTTAAAAAAATTCCTAGACTGAAAGAAAAACAACTGGAGTCACTGTTGGATCAAAAGCAACTGAAGCTCTTGGGCTTACATCCATTAGCTGGAGGTGAATTGAAATAAACTCCCCATTCCTCAGAGCTTTGGCAATCTCCTGGGAACTATACTCACCTCCAAAGCGATAAATAAATAAATAAAAGGAGCAAGCCCAGACCTCCCGCATCATCCTCTTTGACATAATAGTCCGCACTTGGGTGGTCCAATTTGTAAACCAGCCTCTCTTTTATGACAGTGGAAAACACTAAATCATGCTTGTGAAAACTGAGCACAGTTCCCAAAAAGATAGGAAAAAGAAACAGAATATAAGCAAGAGTAAAAGCAAGTTAAGTGCTCAAGAAAGAGGGAGCTGAACGAAAGAAGCCATTTAAATTAAACTTGCTTTGGGCACTCCATACGCCAGTGCATTTTGACTCATTCTGGCACTTCCCCTGCCATTTTTTGAAACATCCAAGCCTACAACAGCATTGGCCAGGACAGTGTCCTGTCGCCCACTACAGAATCTCAATGACTCCAGATTTGCCAAGTGTCAAAACACCTGGCATCCTCTGTAAATGATAGATAAAATTTCACGAGACCCCTTCTTTTTAATGCTGACACACATTTTCCAGAAAAATGGCTGTTGCTGAGAGGAAGTGCCAAAAGCAGCAGCGATCCCATTTTTTTACCTTATCCTCAGGCTGCAGGTAGCAGTTTTGAATTTCCCCATCACTGAACAAAGGGCTTGTAATTCTCCCTACAGCTGCAATATGACAGCACAAAGCCAAAGTATCCCCAAGACACCCACAGAACGAACATTCGCACCTAAAGAGCTTGCCTATGGTTGCATGCAATTCTTGTTGGAAACCATACCACACCCTGTTCCCAAAGCCTAGAACATAACCAAAGAGTCCTAAACATTCAGTTCTCCACTGATGTCTCACCTAAACTGGGAATACACTAAAAAAAAAAAAAAAAAAGAGCAAAGCATCATTTTAGCAACAAAACCCAGTAACATCCTTCTTTTAGTTCTAACTACAAAGCATAACTGGAGCACATTTAACATTGTAGGGGTACAGGCTCACCTCCCACTACCAGAGTGGTTACCAGAGCTAAAATTTGTTTGTAACATCGTAAAATAAAAACTGAAACTCAGTGCATTGCACAAGAAGGATTAAGTTTATTCAGATAAAATAGGAACGATAGATTTAACATTCAGAGCTTGACTTTGCAAATTAAGTGGGATTTACAACAGCAGCCCTCAGGGTTACATACAACTCATCTCTCATATGAACTCATGTGAGACTAAATACCATGAGACTGATAATTACAGGCTTTCACCTTTACCACTGGTCTGAAGGCAACTTCTTCTATTGATCATTAAAATTGCTTTCATCTGCTTAATCTTCTTATCAACCAGAGAGATAATGCTGATGGATCTCATTTCCACTTCTCCTTCCACATGCACACTTCCTTGCCTTCCACACTCACACAATGCCCTGGGGATCCTCCTGTTCAGACGCCAGCCTATCCCAAGGCCTCATTTCAGATCAGGTCTGATGCTTATGAGCAAGCCTCTCCTCCACACAAATACCCCAAACCACCTGATTACATGCATATCAGCTGTAATTAATAAAGTTACACCATTCAACAGCTTACATAAAAAGTCACCAATGAAGCAGCACAGAATTTGGCTGCCAGGACTTCTGTTCACATAAATTTTACTAGAAAGATCAGGACTTTCCCTTCATGCTCTTTAGGCTAAGGTTCATCAGCTCTCAAAAAAAAAAAAAAAAAAAAAAAAAAATATCATAAAAATCAAACTTTTGGTACTCCACCAGAAAAAATATGCACTTACTATCCAAGACATCACACATCATGCCACCTCCTTAATTTAAAAGCATTAAACTTGCTCCTTCTCACAGAACAACAGCTTCACACTTTGGCACTGAAAATAGAGAAATCAAACAAAACACAGACTCTGAAGAGTAAGCATTACACTTAGGAAGTGGTTGAGCAGTCTGACACACAATTGCATTTTGTAGCTCTACTAAAACAACCAAGCAGACAGATGAAGATAGAAAAACTTGAGAAAACGAGGTTTTCATGCATTCACAACAAATTAGGCAGTCATTGACTACCATTTCTGAAAACACCATGTTACACTGTTACCTTTAATTTTATCATACTTCGAAATACACCTGTCCTAATAGCACCAACAGTACATAAGATGTTTACACTAAACTACAGTCTTAAAAACAAATCCACCAAAAAAACCCAAATCCCAATAAGGAATATGAAAGAAAACCTGAACATGCATGATTTGTTTTTCCTTTGTAGCACAGCTGACCCTTCTGCAGTGTGCAGTTTTAACTACAATTTTTTAATTTCTCATTGATTTTCTGAAAAAATTATCCATATAACATACACAGTATACTGTTACCAACCAAAACGCTGAAGAGACACTGATAAGCACAGAATATACATTCTGTGTATATAATATATATATCTTCAGTATTATATATAACTAAACACAGAACATATAGAACATCCTATTCTCTGTCTACAAACTATCTTATATTGCAAAAGAAATCTTAAGAGACCCGTAGGCAGCTTTATTTTTTACCAGTTCTAAGGATTTCTAGCTGCTTTG
Organism: Opisthocomus hoazin; assembly: GCF_030867145.1. Lineage (NCBI taxonomy): Eukaryota > Metazoa > Chordata > Aves > Opisthocomiformes > Opisthocomidae > Opisthocomus > Opisthocomus hoazin. The sequence goes on from NC_134414.1 coordinate 145,478,247, forward strand.
GAAACCTCAGTGGTATACTAAAGCATATCTGATATTCAATTTAAATAACACATAATGTCATTTCGTTGGGAGATGATGAAATCCATCTACCTTAAAACACTCTCCTCAGCTTAGCTCTTGACTTCAAAGACATTGAAGTGACATCCAACTACAGCCAGTCTCGTATTTTATCTGTTCCATATAATATCTTGTACATAGGTCTTTATATTTTGCCTACAATAACAACCAGCTACAGAGCTTGATTTTTATCATAAGGTCAGGTGCACAAAATATGAATTCACTGCATGAATTGTATGTAGGCATGATTATTGTGAGTACATGTTCAAAACCCACTTACCCTTACTGCTGAAATTTCTTTTCTTCAACTAAACAAGGGAGAAAAGCAGTTGAAAGACGACAATAATTTTGGTTGAATTCTCAATCTTTCAGACACGTGCATTGGATAAGAAACCAAATTTGAAGGAGAGGGTACAGGGAAGTAAACAGCAGGGCAAGTTGAATTATTTGATGATATTCGGTGAGGAATTTCCATTAAGGATATGCAGTCCAACAGCCACTCTGTACTAACCATCTGACCAGCTAGATATGCCATGAATCCAACTACACCATCTGGCGTGAAGACAAGGTAAGCAGAAGAATGTGTTACTGATTTGGTTCAGCTAAGCACCAGACTACTCCTAGTTACAGTGAAAACTGAAGCTGCATTTTGGAAACCAGTGAATCTTGAAGGGGGGGGAACACCAAAAAGTTTACTCAACAGAACTTCGGGTGCAACATCAATGAAAACATCAAAAATCCTAGAATCATAGAATGGTTTGGGTTGGAAGGGACCTTAAAAATCATCTAGTTCCAACCCCCCTGCCATGAGCAGGGACATCTTCCACGAGACCAGGTTGCTCAAAGCCCCATCCAGCCTGGCCTTGAACACTGCCAGGGAGGGGGCCGCCACAAATTCTCTGGGCAACCTGTGCCAGTGCCTCACCACCCTCATGGTGAAGAATTTATTCCCAATATCTAAATCTGCCCTCTTTTAGTTACAGCTGTTCCCCCTTGTCCTATCACTACACACCCTTGTGAAAAGCCCCTCTCCACCCTTCCTCTAGGCCCCTTCAGCCACTGGAAGGCTGCTATAAGGTCACCCCAGAGCCTTCTCTTCTCCAGGCTGAAGAGCCCCAACTCTCTCAGCCTTTCCTCATAGGAGAGGTACTCCAGCCCTCTGATGATCTTCATGGCCCTCCTCTGTTACCCTCTGGTAACAGCTGAGGTCTCAGAAGCGGTTCTTAGCACCAGTGACCCATCAGAACAAATACCAGAAGGAAGCAGCTAGCACAGCCAAGCAGCTAGGCTGATTTTGGTACTCAAACTAATCCACACGAAGACAGAAAATGAAACCTGGGGCCTTCTGATCTGCAGCCTGGGCACTAAGCATTGCATCACATTTTAAGAACGTAGACACAAGGAAAAGCTGTGTGCTCTGCTTGCATATATGGTTTCAATGCAATCAAGCGGAGAAGTATCATTCAGAAGGAGACACACACATTAAACATACTGTTAGGTCTGTGATAAAGTGTAGTCTCTGTACTAGCTCTTTTGCAACCTGGTTTCAAACCTTATTTGACCTTGTGGTTTGGTCTCCTACTACAAGCAGATACCAATTTCCAATACCTCGTATTTTGTTGCAATGTTATAACCAGCAGCAGTCTGCTGATCATTACTAAACGCACCCTTACTGATGTGTTACAGACTGCTGTATTTCATTCACACACACACATGCTTCAGATGAAGACTAGTTAATCTGTCACTATCTCAGGGCTGGAAAACAAAACCTGCACTAAAGAAAACTTACAAAATTTTTCCTTTCACATAATCATCTCAAAGGCAGCTGCCTGATAAAACAGCATTAACACAGTGAATACTTTGTTAATTTAGAAATACTAGTACAGCTAACTCAAGCATCAGTCCTAGACACACTGTACTCTCTGCTGCTAAAACAGGACTTTCGGATAACTTGTGTTTACTGAAAGACTCCCTTAATGCATCAGCCTCTGTATTTCTCATGGAACCTTGCTAATAATAGTCAACAGGTCCAGAAGACTGGAGTCATTTGGGGTCATTTATCTAACAGTATTAAACAGACCAGGAATGTACCAAAACGGCCGATCATGCCAGAACCCAAAAGTACATACAAAGGTAACTATGAGCCCCCTGACTAGTAGGGCAAATGAGGGGTGAATTGAGGCATTAAATAGAAAATACGTTGCCATTTCAATATGGTTTCTGGGCACTTTTTCCCCCATCAGTGATGCTAGAGAGACTTCTTCGGGCTCTAGCCCTTTTCCCTTTCCCCCTTAACTTTAAAAGTGTCCTTTCTTTTTTGAAATATTAACAGCATCTGGATTCACCGACATCAAATACTGTATGGCTTAATACATTTAAACTATAAGCTGCCTTTACACTGATAAAACAAGAGCTTGTCTGCACAAAAGTTTTACCAGTAAAACACACCGACACCAGCTAAACTCACCTACCAGTGTAAGCACAGAGGCATGTTTATCCCAGTCGCTTTTCAGTCTGGCTTGATGTCCTCTCTCACGTGCATCCAGCTGAAGAAAATCCCCAGTGGCACCACAGAAAAGTGACTACAAGGAATTCACGTCTTGCATCAGTGGAAGATTTTGGGCAAATTCACTCTTTCAGATCCAGATGTGCTATCGAAAGCGGTCCATCTTCAGAGACTGCCACTCCAGCAACCTATCACAAAGCATTCAGGTGATTACACACTAATTGTCTTCAGGTAGGATAAGGCTAATCTGAGCAGTTAAGATAGTTGATCTCAGGTAACACAGAAGACATATTTTATGCCTCTGTCTTCAAATAACACAGAAGTTTCCTTAGTGACTCCTTGATAAAACTGGTTTGAAACAGTAAACAAAAACTGCCCTCTTCTTTGTGGGAGGATTATACTAAATGGGTTTTCCTTCATCAAAACATTTTAGAAAATTTTTACAAAAATTTGGGGAAAAAGATGTGTATGCTAATAAAGATATAACCAATCAGATGTAGACCATCTGAACAATATCCAAGTGTTGGGTCTCAATTTCTTTTGAGACAGATTTCTGAAGTAATTTCTGCATCATTGAAGATGTTTCTCTTACAAAAATCCACTATATGACACTTCTGTTGTACTTCAACACTTGTAAGCACAGGTCCTTTTTGATAACACTTTTAAAAAGAAGCAGTGACCTTTTCTGATTTTTATAGCGTAAAACTTATTCTGAAATGGAACAACACCAAAATAATTTTGGATGCTTGAAAACAGATTTTTATATCCACTGTTAATCAGCAGGATTAACATTTCAGGCAGTTATGGATATAAAGAAGGTTGTAAGAAGCAGATTCCTTCACTTTTCCCTTCCCCTTGTTTTTACTTTCTGGCGTTCATCTTGGGACCAAATCTTCACACTTTTTCTCAGCCACCATTTGAACAGAAATCCTATCAACTTTGGCAAAGGGTGAGGTGCCCCTGCGATTGCCAAAACAGGAAAAGGTAAGCAACCACTGCCAGGAAGTTTACTAAGCCAAGCAGAAACAGAACCCAGGTCGTCTCACTCCAAATCATTTGCTGTCACTGGTGTCTTGGGAAGTCGCAGCACAGCTGAGCCAAAGAGAAAGGAAGCCTGAGGACACTCGGAGGACTGCAGCAGCAGTGAAACACATGGAAGAATTTTGAGTAGTGATTGTGGTGGGCTGACCCTAGCTGGATGCCCAGTGCCCCCCAAGATGCTCTATCACTCCCTTCCTCAGACGAACAAGGGAGAGAAACTCTAACAAAAGGCTCATGGGTTGGGATAAAGACAGGGAGAGATTGCTCACCAGTTACTGTCATGGGCAAAACAGACTCAACTCAGGGAAATTAGTTTAATTTATTGCCAATCCAATCAGAGTAGGATAATGAGAAATAAAAACTAAACCTTATAACACCTTCCCTTCACCTCTCCCTTCTTCCTGGGTTCAACTTCACTCACAAGTTCTCTACCTCCTCCTCCCAAAGCAGCACAGGGGGACGGGGAATGAGGGTTGCAGTGAGTTCATCACACTGTCTCTGCAGCTCCTTCCTCCTCAGGAGGAGGACTCCTCACTCTCTTCCCCTGCTCCAGCATGGGGTCCCACCCACAGGAAACAGTCCTCCACAAACTTCTCCAGTGTGAGTCCTTCCCACAGGCTGCAGCTCTTCACGAACTGCTCCGGCATGGGTCCTTCCCACAGGGTGCAGCCCTTCAGAAACAGAGTGCTGCAGTGTGGGCTCATAAGTCCTGCCAGCAAACCTGCTTCAGTGTGGACTCCTCTCTCCCCATGGGTCCACAGGTCCTGCCAGGAGCCTGCTGCAGCACGGCGTCTCCATGGGGTCACAGTCTCCTTCAGGCATCCACCTACTCTGGTGTCAGGTCCATTCCATGGGCTGCAGGTGGATATCTGCTGCACTGTGGACCTCCATGGGCTGCAGGGGAACAGCCTACCTCACCATGGTCTTCATCACGGGCTGCAGGGGAATCTCTGCTCCAGTACCTACAGTAGCTATCCAGCCCCTCCTTCTTCACTGACCTTGGTGCCTGCAGAGTTGTTGCGCTCATATTCTCACTCCTTTCTCCAGCTGCAGTTGCACAGGTTTTTTCCCCTCCCTTCAAGACATTATCACAGAGGCACTACCATCATTGCTGATGGGCTCGACCTTCGCCAGCGGTGGGTCCGTCTTGGAGCCACCTGGTATTGGCTCCATCGTACATGGGGGAAGCTTCTTGCAGATTCTCACAGAAGCCACCCTGTAGCCACCCCCCTCCAAAACTTGCCATGCAAACCCAATACAGTGATGTTCTGAGTTACGACATCCTATGAAGGAGAAAGTGCCAGACACCAATGCAGGGTGCATATTAATTGTTTTTTACCCTATTCCTCCCCCCTGATTTGTCCTGACAAGCCTCCAGACAGGGATGATGCTTTAGCACTGGAAATCTAATGAAGGTCAGCATGGAAGTACACTGGCAATGTCAGGCCACCTTTTACGCTTTTTACCTGTGAACCATTTGTTCCTTTCCTGTGGGTGCCCCTTTTCTGTGAAAAAATAGCACAGCTTCTTTTCTAGTAAGATAGCAAAAAAAGCCCCCAAACTGAAGCCAACTTCTCTTCAAATGGGTAAGGAGGAAGAAAGCGCACGCAAGAACAGAAGGACATATTGACTTCTGGATTTTTACTTTTAAAACACACAACCACTCAATAAACACATTATCTGTACAACTGACAGCTAAAATTTTGTCCCTTATTATAAAAGAAACTGATGAAGTGCAGATGGCAGCTTGTGTATTTATTTGGCTGCTTCATAAACTGTAATTATGGTGGACGCAAAATGGATCACCTTATCCATCTGGAATAAAAATGAAATTATCAGTTGGCAATTGCGATCTACATAGGACTGCAAAAAGATCTTGCCCATCTCTACTCTTTGGCATGGCATGGGTTTAACAACGACATATAAAAGAAGAGTCCAGATTATCTTTTATTTACAGAAGTGATAAATTAACCACTGGAAAGATAAAACCTGTCCAAGCAATCATTTCTTCTCACTGACCTCATCCTTAGGCACTGCTTGGAATGAAATCAGCTTTGGAAAGTCATCCATAATTGAAAACAAATGGTGACAACGCACAAAAAAGATACGCCAATAACTGATTTGTAGCTTCAAGAGAGTTTCCTAAGCTCCATGAAAGCTTGAACCTTTCCTAAATAGTCAGCCAGTATCGAGTGACATACTCACCATCACTTGCCAGCTTACTGTCATGTGTACATCACACATCAACCAGTGGACTTGTTTGTTAAAAGAAAAAAAAACCCACAATGGGAGTACCGTGCTCCTTCCAGCTGTGCAAACTACAACAAAACAGATCTCACTATGAAGTCCACAGTACATCACATAAAGCACATAGTGAAGGACCATGGAAACACACATAATCACAACTCAAATCACCACTTACATGAAATGACATTAAGCTTTGTGATATACAAGCAAATAATGACTTATTCAGCATTTGCTTGTGTACGTGCATTCAGAAGCTACTTCAGAGATAAACAATAAATAGCTACATGAGTCACAAAATTAGCGTTTTAAAACCTAAAGATTATTTGGTGATGCCAGTACTGTTGGGGGCAGGGAGGGGAACCACATAAGAGAGGGAACGCATCTTACACTTTGGCAAGGATGCTGACTAGACAGTTTGTAGAAAGAGGAAAAAATCAACTTGCATCATGGATTCCAACCAAAAGACAATCTGATTTCTTCTGTAACTTCTGATGAACATCTTGCTAGCACAAGAAAGAACTCAAAACCACTTGAATCATTAGAAAACAACTAACTTTGCACAAACAGACGTGGCCAAGAAAAGAAAAATTAGCTCTAAATCACTGGAAAAAACCTCCCAAAGCATCCAAATCCAATTTTCAACTGTGACTCATTTACCACTATTCCATTATTTCTTGTTTCATTCAGTTAATCATTCGTTGTCTTTCACATCATGGCAGACGTAGTACAGAAATTCTATACTTCTGCTTTGGCAGTACTTTGCACCAATTTTTGATGACTACTGAGTTGAACAGCAGCACTGAATTTGGCTTATACCCTTACATAGCCGAGATGCTTGCCAAAATAACGCAAACTCATGTTTACTCACCGTCAAAGAACTGGATCTGCAGCAACAGAGAAAAGAGGCTGTGTAAGAAACTGCCATCTTGCCACCTTCTCCTTGCCACTCCTTGCCATAGCAATAGTGAGATTTCAGGCCAGGTCAAGGGATCGCCTCCGTGTCAGACTTACCTGCCATTAATCTACTTGCGTATTTTTGGCCTTCATCGTTGTGACTGGAAAGTACGACCCAAGAGTACACAATGTACTGATCTCTACCTGAGACTGCAAAGGGCCTAAGACTATCATCATGCGTACAGCACACCAGAAACTTGACATTATGGGACCCCCTGGAAAGCTAGAGAGGGTGATGAGAAGCTGCTCACTTTCCAGACAACTGCTGAATGAAGGAGATAGCTGCAACCAAAAGATCTGATCTGATGTAAGGCTTCGGTTCTACAATTCCTGGGCTAGGTGTACAGCACAGCCCAGCCCATCCACTGCTGAGTTCTTCCACATTTAGCCATGCAAGACAGTTTCTGAGATGCCAGCTTAAAATTTCAGTTTTTAAGCATGAGCAAAAAAGACACTGTCAACAGCTCTCTGTTTACTGCATTATCTTGCATCACTCTTGAATAGATGCAAAGGAATTCCCTTCCTTACTGTGAACAGAACTGTGCTGCATCATCATTCATTTACTAGAGGATAAAGGTGATGTAGGTGATTATTGCAAAACAGTAGATGGATAACAAAGTTTTGGTGCATCAAAAGCCATTAAAAGACCTTGCACCATTGAAGAAATACAGCAGAAAGCAAACCCACTAACACTACTTTTTGGAAACGTGGTTTTCTTCAGAGAAGTTCTAAAACCACCAGCACAAAAGAAGGTTTGGTACATCTTGCTGCCATCATTTCAATGCTGCTACTGGACATTTCTGAGGGCAACTGCAGCTCTGAGTTTAGGAAGTTTGCTTTAATCCTGCCTTGTACGTGGCTACTCAATTTATAGACAAAAATATCATTTTCTCTCCGAAAGGACTACTCAGATACAAAAGAAACTGTGATCCTGATTCTAGCAGCATTTTATCTAATCTCCAAAGGAGAATTCTAATTTGAAAGATTTTGCAGTTGGCAGGAAATGAAAGCTGTGTTCATTTTTTTCTGGCTAAAATTGTCAGAATTTTTTACTTAGGGGGGAGAGGAAAAAAGAAAAAAAATGATCTGATTACCTAAACAAGTTTGCTGTGCGACTTACTTGGACAATAAGTACAGAACCCCACAAGCATAATTCCTGTCATGCCTCTTTAGGAACACAATCCAGTGGGCAGACATGCAATCTGGGGCATCACTGGCGAAGAAAAGGTAATTAGAGAAGAAAGTAACCAATCATCATAATTACCCAGCCGCATTTTACAGAATTTGTCAACGTTCAATCTTGTCAGTACTTGATTAATAAAATATTTCTTTAAAGTACTTTAACTTTTATTAGTCAATTTTATTGAGAAAGCAGTTCCTATTCTCCTCTGTAATATCGGAGACATACAGACCAACCAGTAAGACAGTTAGGAGCGCTGTTAAAACCGTAATACATAATTCTATCCTATATCAACAAAGGCAACATTGCACATAAGGAGACTGATTTACAAAAGCAAGTGCTTAAGCACTATGACTACCAAGTGATATCTGACATTTTTGCACAGCCATAGTGCGGTAGATTGCTGCCACCCTTTGGTTACAGATCGCTATGAAATTACATTTACACCTAAGCCAGGCATAGAATGGAAACGCATACCGTGACGTGTGGGATCCTAGCATCTCGAAGAACAGTGGGGTGGGACAGGAACATCATTTATACTTTCCATAAACCGCACAGCGGGTGGGTGCATGTCTTGACATCTACTTACCATCTTCCAGCTCAAAATATCTTCCTATCTTCTTCTGTCTCTGAAATCAGCTCCCATTGCAATGCATGTAATGGTTACTGAATTATGAAATACCCTACTAGATTAAAACTAATGAAGATATTAGCCAAGAAAAAAAAGGAAGAGGACTCCAAGATAAAAAATACATCAGAAACTATAATCTGCAGTTTGTACAGCTTTTAGTAATTACCCAGACGAGGCATTAGCCAAAGTAAAGCTTTTGTTTTACACTTTTTCTCCACAATAATTCACTTCTAAACAACAATAAATGCAGTTTATTTTAAGACAGAGGCCACCTTTCACCCAAAACCAGCTCTGAAATTTTTACAGCATACATTCAACTTTTACCCTCATCCGTTCATTTTAAAAGCTATTAGTGACTAGTCATAAGAAAACATGCAAAAAAATTACTGCCACCATAGATTTGACCTACGCAGGCTATGTTACAACTTGATAGACCATGTATATAACAAGTGAGCAAGCAAATTCAGACAGTTTTACTCATGAGGAAGGTACTTCCAGACTTTGAGATCTGACTGTAACATAAATCCTCAGCCTTCAAATCAACAGCAAACACTCAACAACTGTAGAGTAGACAGCTACAATGAAACTAACAGATGAACACAAGACTATTCACAAAAAATCTTCATATTTATTATCCTCCTTTCTGGCGGCTATACAATCCAATCAAATGTCTCTTTGATGAGGCAGCATGTGTATCTGGTCAGCGAGGACATCAAAGTCACAGATGACTGCACAGCACAATGAAAAGGCGGCAATACCACGATGGCTCCAAGTATGGAGGCAGAGCAAAATTTTTAATAAGTAATTACACATGAACTCGCTCACAGTCAGCAGAACATCTCTTGACATCCTTTTATGTTTCCCCACCTCCTCACTTGTTTAAAAAGAAAGAATCCAGCTGCAGGCAACTGCTAATTAAATACTTTGGCTTTCAGCTACAGTTGCTGTATGCACGCATCTGCTGTGCAATAAACACTGTTTTAAGTGTAATTGACATATTTTCCACGCTCTAGGAAAGCATATTTATGACATGAAGAAAGAAAAAGCAAGAAGGGTCCAAGCCCCTGCCTCATATTCACTAGAAAGAAAAAGCTGCGAAGTGTTTAATGTTAAAACTGTTTGAAATGCATTTATTACTTATAGGCAGTCTTTAATCTCACATTCAAATGCTGTCCTCCCAAAACAATATATTTACTAATTTTTTGGCCTTGAAATTATGTAAATCCAAACATATATTACAGTGCCTAGACACATTTAAGTGGCTCTTGTTGAACATTTTGGCTTAAATGAATCATAAGCAACATCATGTTCCATTCCCCCTGATTTCACAATCTGCGTTTCAGACAATGGGTTTGAACAGAGGTAGACAAGTCAAATACCCGTAATTAAGTCCTTCTAAAGTCAACAAGGCATTGGTCAGACTCCATATGCCTGTACAAATCTCACTGAGCTACGCAAGCTTAGACATAGCATGGGTGGAAGAAGGCAAAAAACCTGACTGAGCAATGACATTCAGACGAAGGAGATCTCCAAGTTTGGTCAGTGGCATTAAACTTAGTACTATTACAGAAATAGCTTTTGACTTAAAGATGTTGTGCATTACCAGTATTCCAGTATTTCGTCAGCCCTTTGGAACTTACGGTGAAACACCTCTCACGCCTTTTGCTGGGTATTGGTGAAAGCAGCAATTCTCACAAGCAAGTATTACAGAAGGAGGAACATTCCTATTTAGATCCACCTATCTCCCTAACACAGTAAAAATTCTCCTCAAATACAATGCAACTATATAATTTCAAGTATTAAAAAAAGCCCACAAAAAAAACCCCTACCAAACACAAACCAAAAAACACCAAACAAACCATCACTTGCTTCCCTTTGTTAGTCAGAAGGGCTACTGACCATCTCAAATCAGAGGTAGTTCTTCACAGTAAATAGATGACGGGATCTTCTATACTCCACTGAGACTACAAACACAGGCAAAATACTAAGACAAAAGGACATTAAAGTTTGACCAAACTTTTGAACGGCATCCAGCAGACAGTATTCAAATCATCCATGAGCAAGCCAACCCACGGGTATCCTGATCAGCAATCATCTCTCCTCTGGGACAAAGTAAACACATTTATCATATTGCTTACTATTCACTACTCTACTACCAAGGAGGATTTACACAAGTGAAAAGGGCCATTTTTAGAATTAGTAAAACCAAATAATGTAGCATAAATCACAACATATTAATCTTCACAAACAACGGCAAGAGTTGAATTTACCTGTAACTGGCTGTCAACCAACAGCCCGCTTTTAGTATGCGATTAACACAATTTTATTCTCTTTGCACTTAGAACTTACTTTCTTCTGCTGTAAGTTACATTGTGACATCAAGGACATCTTGATTTTAACTCTCCCCTAGAAAAGAACTGGATAGAAGTGCAAGAATGTATGAGAGAGAGAAGGGGAAATAAGCATGAGAAACTGGATGCACAGCTGACAGCAAAATAGTACTGGACCAGAACAACAGGCTAGACCAAAACATGGGTTTTCTTTTTGCCTTAAAATACTGGAAAATAGAAAAGAAAAAAAACCAAGCTAGAACCTTAGAAGAGATATCTAGGATCAAAGTTCCTTCTAGCCTAGAGCTGAGCACAGTATTACTAACTCTCAGTCTTCAACGGCTACCAAATTCAGAAGTAGCATCTCCTTCTCCCCTTCTTGTTTCAAGTCTCCATGAAAGGCTGCATCCACTACTGGTCCAAGTTACTCTATCAGCTCCAACAGGACAGCTCAGCACAATGAGCCTTGCAGATATCAACAGAGAGCTCCCTATTCTGCTATCACCCCTGAAAACGATGCTAAATGCTATATACTGGAATTGGTACATAATTTTAAATCATTTAAGAAATCACAGATAGAAGTACTCTAAGATGAGGTTACAAGACAAGTTTTCAAAAATTCAGGCATGCAAGAATTACAGGTACGTGTGGAACTTTACTTTGGTCCACCCCTGTACTGCACGACTGTGTGCTATAATGCAGTGTAAATGGATTAGCATGGAAAAGTATTGGACAGAAAAGATATATGCAATTTTAAGGATGACAAAGCATTAAGAGGAAAACAACAGCACTCCAACTATACATTTCATTAAAATGAAGAAAAATACAAAGGTGTGATTACAGAAGATTTTGATAAAGCTAAATCAAACCCCAAACATACATAATCCATAGATTACTGTACAGAGTACTGTATACTGTGGTATAAAAAAGTAAGACAAGACACGTGGACACACAGTTTGGGGAGAATTTTTCACTGTAAGAACAGCTACTGTAATACTGGTCTACACTCATCACCACAGTTTCTTACCCGGAAAGCGTAAATTCACAGCTCCTGTCTCCTGGAACCAATGTTCTGCTTTAAACACAAACCATTAAGCTCTGTTTTTTCCTACCCTCCAGGATATAACCTGAAATTTGACAGCATATCTAAATCTATTTGTTTTTTCTAGTTTGCCGGCTATATTCAGGGAAACATAAGAGAGCAGATGATTGAAAAAACCTCCTAATCTTCCAGGAGTATGAGGTTTTATTGTTGGTCAGATTTTAGTTCATCCTACGTTAGAAAAAATACTAAAAATAGAGATCACAATAGTAAAGACCTTCAGGACTGTAATAATACTTCTCATATATATACTTTGAGAGATTCACCTCTGTATTTACACTTGATTCTTCTCATTATAAGCACTTGGAGACTACAGCTGTATTAATGAGTATTCACCTTTTCACTCTCAATTTGGTTTACATAACTGCAAGCACACAGAATTTAAGAAAAAAAGGATCACTGAAAAAGGCATGAACATACGGATATTCTTGATTTTAAAATATTTTTCCACTGTATTGCTCAAAACAGTAGTTCAGGTGGGACTTCTCTTCCCCAAAAACACTTAATTCAGAAATTCTTATTAAAAGTTGAAGCAACATAGCTCACCAAAGAGTATTCTTTGCTTGGAATAAGTACAACACCAGGATAACTAACGGATCTAAGGGCATCTTCACTTGACCAAGAAAATCCATGTGATGTTAAGACCATCTTCTGCTGCTGGAATGTTTTGTTTAGAATGCCTTGGTTTAGGGATCAAACTGTTTATTTTACTCTCAGAGCCATGTGCATATAGGAGCCATTCACAGAATGTCTACTTAACTCCAAGAAAATGACTGAAAGAAACTATAGATTCAGCTGCTTTTTTAAAAGCCAACTTTCTTGATGTTTTTTTTCTGTTGTACGTGTCATACATTAATGTGACAAGATAAATACTTACAACAGGTTCATACGCAAGTTTAAAATGTCAAGGCAAGAAAGCATTAACTGAGGCTATACCATCGGTTTCAGACTGAAGTATTGCATAAGACTGGTTTTCCACGATAATCAGTTCACACACTACACTCAAAAGCTGAAAGGAACAGAAACCAACCACTTAAATTCCTAGTATTAAAAACAATGCAGATTTAAACATAATTAACCTGCCTGTTCCCAAATAAAGCTAGTCCAGATTTAGTATATAATTTCAAATGGAAACCTACTGATATAATTACTTCATAGAATATACGTCTAGAAAAATCTACAATGTTGCATACTATGCAATTTGCCCAAAATCTGAAAAATCACAGTAACTTCAGAGAAACTTATATGCAATTAAGTATTAGAAAAGAACTTAAGTGTGTCTGCTCCATCTACTGCAGTGCTTTAGCAGATAGAATGAGATTAGTATCAAACAATCAGCTGTACGCTATGCCCAAATGCTAGGAAGTCTTCCCAGACAAGAATTTCCATCCACTTCAGCAAAAGGCAGACATGTTCTTCACTCCCAAAGTAGCACTCCTCACTCAAAAATCATGTTACTCAGCTTCAGAGAACTGTAAAATTCCAGCCAACACATTCCAAAAGGACTGGCTATTTTAGGCACAGCTGTCTGGGTGCACTGCAACTCCCGAAAAGTGCGACTTTCAAAGAGCTTGATTCAGCACTTTCTCTTTAAAGGCATTCGAGAAGTGAGATAACCCAAGACACCCACAAATGCATTTGAGATTTCTGAAAACCCTTATGGGTGTCAACTGACAGCGAAGGAGTAAGCATTCCATCCTGTGCCCTTTTCTGATCCACATCCTCAAGCATCAGCATCTACCTCAAGACGACAGTGCCCAGTGTAGTTCAATCACACAGCAGGCCAAAACAAATGCAGACTAAAGCCCCAGACCCAGGCTACCACCACAGCCGACTGGTTTTCAGTTCAAACAGCTCCAACCCTAGCCATGCTATGAACATATGCACAGCTTGCTAACCTGATCTACACACAGCTGATGTCTTTCTGAGCACGTGGGCTGGAAGAGAAAGCCCACTTAGCTCCACATCAAAGAAACAGAATAATTCTTGTTGGGAGGGACCTCTAGAGGAGCATCTGGTCCAATGTCCTGCTCAGTGCAACGCTAACACTGAATCCAGACCAGGTTGCTCAGGGCTTTGTCTGGATCTTTTAAACCATCAAGGACAGAGATTCTGGGATCTCTGGGAGCAATCTGTTCCAATGCTTGACTATCATTATGGTAAAAAAAAAAAAAAAAAATCCCCCATTTCAGTGTATGACCACTGACTCTCACCCTCCTACCATGCAGTTTTAAGGGAGCTTGGCTCCACCTTCTTGTTAACTTCTTAGGTACTAGAAGGCTGCTGCTAGATTCCTCCAAATCCTTCTTCTTTCCAGACTGAACTTCTCCAGCTCCCTCAGCCTCTCTTCATGGAAAACTCCAGACTGCAGCAAAGGGTAAAGCAACTACAGGTTTGTCTTGGTGACACTTATCTACAAAGAAAATAAACACTCCGGTGAGGAGAGAATGCATTTGTAGATATTTGGAAAAGCTATTCTAAAAAAATGTTCTTGAGAAAGACAGAAGTAAACTCCTGTATGTTACATCCCAAACGAAAGCACATGAAACTACTCAGAAGGGGAGAGGTCAACTATTTCATTAACACTTTTCAAGCATAACTAAGAGCAGTAAGATTTTTTTTTTTTTTCAGAACAAAGTGATCAATGCCTCCCAGCATGCTGTGCCAGTTCCACGTCTCTGGTACTCTAACAAAACTGAAATTCATCTGGAGGGACACACAAAAACTGAAGCAGAGCTTTAGAGACACAGCACTGTCACCTGAAACATCAAACACCACCAAATAATTACATAATTTGTAGAATACAAACAACTTCCAAGCATAAGTAGTTCTAGCAATACATTTTGATAACACCAAGGTAAAAAACAGCCAAAAGTCCACTTACCTTTTGACTACTATGGAAAGTTTAATTAATTCTAATGTATCCATTTGTTCACAGATGTTTTGAATTTAAACTAGTATTTTTCTACCAAGGCAGAAGCTGTACCATGAGAAGATCAGACAATACTCTTCCCAAACCCAAGAAGAGAAAGTCACACATGAACAACACATGACTTGAATCCATTAATTCCCCATTTTGTAAAGGTATGCGTGTTACCACTTACAGAGGAGATAAAGAGATTGTAACATATAATCTTTGAAAACGTCATTGAAATCTTACAATTTTGAAGCTAGTGAGGTTTGTTTGCTTTGTTTTATTAGAAAAAATACTCAGGCAAGGTCTACAATCATCTGTCAATTATAAATGACTTACAAGAAACTCATGAAGCAATAAAATTAAAAAAATACAAATACAAACTATATCTGAAACACTTCTATTTGGCAATTTTATAACAAATTCAAAAAAAGAAACAAAGATTACAGATTACTTTATAGGTACAGAAAAAGCAGTAGGTGAAGTGCTCAAGCAAAAAAATAAATCAAAACACTGCATTTTTTTCAAAAATAAAGTCACATCACTACAGATTTTATGAATAATACCCTTATTAAACAACCATTCCAGAACATCTTATATTAGTGGTGCTTTTAATCTGCACTTCATTTCGTTTGATAAGATTCTTCTTTTGTGTGTGTATATAAGTAACATTTTTAACCCACTGGAGCTTAGCAAGACTCTCGTGTCAGTACCAATGCAGAATGCATTTGTACTATATTAGGCTATGCTCACTTCTGCAACCAAAGGGTTACTAAGTTTTATTCTATTTAATAAAAATTTAGTGTAAAAACTGCTGGTTATTAGTTTCACTGTAGTAAATTCCTCCCTAATAAGGAGGACTAACTCTGCAGTTTGACTGCATATATCCATACAAATTTTACACATTAGTTCCTTCCAATAGTAAGGAAAAAACTAATTTCATGTTCACTATTAGAAAGGAGTGCCATGAATTAATTATGGGTACTATTCATCCCTCTAAGATTTCTGGGAAGGATGTTCAATGTATTTTTGTTCTTACAACAGATATTAACAGTAGTATATAGTCCCTTAGGTATGTATAAGAAGGTTTTTTTATTGTTAAGGAAGGTGCTTTTTTTTAAACAATTCTTCTGGCAGCACTAGTGAATTACAATATCCTTCAATATTATTTCTACCGTAATATATACATTTTAACTTTCATGCCTCTAGAAAAACATCTACAGTACATTTCATAATATAAAAATATATTACAAATCTGCTGAAATATTTACAAGCAATGTCCTAATATCTATATGCAACATTTTTGTCTCCATACAAAGACTAACAGGTTAGACACATCTCTATTTGTCAGTTAAAAAAATCCATGGCTTCTTGCTTATTAAGCAAGAAAATGATTTTACTTTCCTTTTCAAAGCCAACTTTGGTGCATAAAGGATTGAATTTCTAGATTATTTTTTTTTTAAAAATACCATTTTCTTTACATCTAGAAAACATTAGGCCAAATAAAAAACAGTATACTTTATAAGTGAACGGGGATCCTAAGGGGTCAAAAAAGTAAAACAGAACACCAAGAACACTAACTGCTTAAGTAGAGGTTTTTCAAAAACCATCCATTGATACAGGTCACACAAAAGCAGATCTCATTAACATACTATACTACTCCTGAAAAGGGGGTCAGACATACTGCAACACTCTCAACACCTTTAAACCGTACTATATGTATTCATAGTTGACTGGAAAAGACAAGCATTCCATCAACATTTGTTTAAACATTATAATCCAACATCTTTTAGGGATCTGCAAAAGAACACAAGATTACAAATGACGAATGATTACTATCCACCATACTCAGAAGGCAACAGGATAATCCTTGGTAGCTGTTATATTTTCTGGCACGTGTTTTATTTAAGTTAACACTGACAAGAAGCCTAACAGCTTGTTAACAGTTCTCCTGGAAATTGTGAGTAAATGGTGATGGTCACTTTTTCTTTTCATCAAATATAAACCACTGTATTCACTAAGAAAAAAGCAGCTTAAAGAAGCAAGCATGCAAAGCCTTTTAGTTGTTCCACTAAGTTGCCAGAAGAGTGTTTGCTCAGTCTCCCACTGTACCATTCCATGAAAATGTGGATATACAGTAATATATTAATATATTCCACAGAAGCATCAACTTCATTCACAGAATGTTTACACTAAGCATAAATACTTATCTAGAAAAAAAAAAAAGGATGGGATTTGACTAATGTGCAACTTTATTTCTAAATCCATTGTCAGTGACTAAGACTGCAGGTGTCCCCACTTGCTTGGTTTTTACCTCTTCAACCTCTTCTGGGGCATTGTTCTGTAAAAGAAGACAGTACAGCTTTATGTAAAGACCATGAGATGTAACTTTGAACGAGCCAGAGCATACTATCAAACCATGACTATGTAAAATCTACTTGATTAAGACTGAAAGTCATTTTAGATGATACCATAGTAGCATAAATATCAGATAATTATTTCAAACTTTCTATTGGAGTCATCATCCTAGGGTGATATTAATAGCTGTCACTGAATTCCCTTAACCCCTTTTTTCCCTTGCAACACTTTGGTCTTCATCTTTATTTTTTGATCTCTCACAGCTGGTCTCAAGACTTTTTAATCACACACTGATATATACTGCCAAAAATCTAATACAACATTATGTGAGGGGATCTTCATTTTATTTGGGAGAGAGAAAAAGGGTTGTAATTTTTCTCTAAGGACTTAATCCCCAAAGATCATTACATTTTTATTTTAAAAGGTTAATTTTTTCCTTTTCAAATCAAACTAACCTATCAAGCTTTGCAAGGTAATCAATATAAAGATGATTAACACCTAAATTAGATTATAAAAGAGTCATTGTGTTAAACAGTTTTTAAAACACACAATCCAATTTCCTTGTAATATTTTTATGATTTACTGTTAACATCAGTAATTCAAATACTAAAGTATTTTAAATACTTAAATTTACAAAAATAACAAATATAGTATGATTATTTATTTTCATATTGTAATTCAAGTTTTTATTAATTTGATTAGTAAAATACACCCAATAGTAAAGGTGAACTGAAAGGCTTATCGCATATCAAGACCTCAGATTAGTGTCCTAGTTACTCCTTTAGACACTAGGTCACTGGGTGTTAAGGAAGAAACACAGGAACACTGAACTTCTGTTATGGTAGAAAGACCCTTTTTTTCCCCAACCCACTTTCATAAATTTTTAATATAATTTTAAATACGTATTTTTGGACGTTCAAAAACTTTAAAAAGTGAATCAAGCATTTCAGATTACCTTTAAAAACTGTACACACACAGAACCGTGGGTACTGACAATTATGTGAGCACACTAATAAGGGGGGTTGGGGGGGGAAATCAGGAAATTATTAGAAACAAAATGGATCAGAAGCCAATCTGAAGTCCTAAAAACACAAATGTGAATGCACCTTAAAGACAACTAACATGTGCTGTCCCCTTCCATCCCCCTCTAAAGAATCTTGTATTAAAAAATAACAGTACTTGTATACAAGTACAGATTTCAAGGTAATACTGCATGTATTACAATTGAATATAAAATATGTAAAGATAAATTTGGACTTTAAAAAAATTGGTATACAAACCAGTATGTGATCTTAACAGAAGTGATCTTTCAGGATTCCACTGTATGTACCTCCTTTACTAGAATTTCTGTACACCAAGCACAAAAAAGTAAAATACACTTGGTAAATACACACATTCCCCGTTTCTCTGTAACTAGAGTTCAGTTCAAGAAGTTAAGTAATTCTGAAACAAGTTAAGACCTCAGAACTTAACTCTTGGACGCTGACAGGATGGAGGCTCCCTAGTCTGATGTATAATGCATTAGCAATCCTGATTTTCCAACGTCAAAAAGTTAAGTGAGGCTTAAGACTATCTCTAAGTAAGGAAAATTTCAAAATTAGGACATTACCTGTATATGTTTGGGTCCAGAAGCAAGGCAGTATCTTTTGGTAGTTTTGATAAATGAACTACTTTAGTTTTTAACTGATGTCGCTCACTTTCATTTACCCACACATCAGGCAGACTATGAATAAATAAATAAAATAAAAATATTCAAAAAAGATCAATCTTTTTCTTACCATAAAATTACGTGGTAAACTAGTACATATGAAGTTTTTTAAAGTAATCTTCACATTTCACTTGTTAAAAGGCATCTTCACTGGAGTGAGGAAAAGACAGCTAATCTTTACACATCACATTTCAAAGTTATTCAAGTTCTCAGTGTGAAAAAAATACTAAACAGAATTTAGATTATTCCAGAAGAATAATAAACTAAACATACAATGATAATGCACTACATTCGCCATTTTAACAATCTAATGTGAAAATGGGTAGCAGGAAAAAACCCAGATCTTTGAAAACACTTAATTTTACTGGGCATAAAATTCTTTGATGCTGTCAAAAAAAAGTAAGTAAAGGTCAGAATATACGGCAGGCACTGAGCTTTGAATTACACTAATTTGCTTGCTCCAAGTTCAAAGCTTTCGATGTCAAAATGCTCCAAACTTTGCTCAAGTTAATCGTTTGATTATCTTCTGAGGAAATCCAGGCAATCACCACAAAATACTCTGGCTATGTAACAGTTCTCATTGCGAGATGGAATAAAACTTGGTCTTAACACGTAAAAGGGAACTGCTGCTTCGGTGTCATTTGCAGTGAAATTTGGGGAAGAGATAACATACATGATCGATCTACGTTTTGTACTTCAATTTTTTGAAACCAAGTATGCCTACTTTACAGTGGCTTATTGCATTATTGCTTCTTTTACTGAAAGCACATTGGGTTTTCAAGGCCCTGATGAGGTTTTCAGGTAACACATTGTTAAGAGAGGTACTGGGCTGCAGAGGTCGTCAGTATCTTACTGAAAACCTGCTTTTCTGCCTCCTTCCAAAAGTTAGCATTGACTAAGGCTGTGCGCAAAAAACAAGTGATCCATTTTGCTTCCACTACTGTAAAAAAAAAAAAGTAATAAAACAACCCCACCAAAAAAAACCAACCTCCTGAGATTATTTTCAGCCCACAAAGTCCTTTTTAAAAAAAACAAAAACATAACCTAGAAGCCGAAAATTAATTTCAGGTTGGGGAAAAAACTTTAAGTTTGTAACTAAGAATTTTAACGTTTTGAAATAAGTCTCAAATTGAGAAACCCAACATGTAAGACTATCTAAATGAAATAGTTCTTTCTCCAACAAAAGGTACAGACAATTTTACAGACATTTGCAAATTATTAAACTGAATCTCTATTTTTCAGCTTTGAAAGTTAGCTATAACTCAAATTCAATTTTTTGGGGCGGCCATCCAAAAAAAAAAGAAATTAAACAGAGCACTTCTTCCCCAATAGGCAAAGGAGTTTCTCCAATGATACTTTCCTCTTTCCAGACGAAGGCGGAAAAAAAAGAAAAAGGGGGGGGGGGGGGGGGGGGTGGAGGGGTCGGTGGTGGAATGAACCACCTAGAAGGCAATCCACATATCTATTAAGGTTTAATATGGATCATGAAAGGTGAAAAAACATTGTAAGACTTTTTTTATAAAAAAAAAAAGCCTAATTTTTTTTTTGTAACAAGCAACATTTGGAAGACATTTTTAGTAGAAGCTATATGCTGAAGATGCAAAAGAATACTAACCACAAAAAAGAAAACTTTTCACACACAAACACTATTTGAAATATAAAGACAACAACTTGGTAAGCTAAGAAATACTGGCGCAAAGAATAGATTCCTGCTCTAAAATAAAATTTTAAAAGTTATTTCCCTCTTGTATAGGAAGTAGGCTAAAGACTAGTATTTACTTTTCCTGAAAATAAATACTTAATGTACAGATAACCTGGAGCCGTTTAACAGTTTCTCAAGATGACTCATGAGTAGAAAAAGTTAAAACATTATTACTAACTCCATCTGAAAGGCTGATGAACAGCTTAGCACAACAGGAAGTGATTTTCAACATGTGATTACATTCACTGTGTAAGACAGACGGATGACATGAGCCATGACACTTTGCATTCGCTGTTCTTCACTGTAACAACCAAGATTCAATTGAAACTACTGAATACTCCATAATTCACAACTACATCATTCAGTGCAGGAAATATACCGTCTACCTAACCCAACAAAGATACAAGAAATATCAGTATAAAACACTTCATTCCTTTGACCTGACCAACCAAATCTACATTTCGTTCAGGATGTCTTAACACTACTGAGTAACCCATCTTCTCCAATGCAGAGATTTTAATATTGTATTTATCTGCATGAGCAAAAAGTCATTCGTCTATTAGAAAAAAAGTACTCTGATTTTTTTTATTTGCTTTTCATGTTCCCAGTGTTAGATGCTTTTTTAATGCTTTACATCCTAAAATGCAATTAATTGTCTTTATCTGTAGTATTTTAGCAAGAATAATTTCAGAATGCTGTTACATATAGTATCACCTGCTGTCCCAAAAGGAAGCTAAACTATACTTTTTACTAGAATATTTTAGTTGTTCTCTCCCAAGTTAAATTGAAACTTGCAGTCTACAGGTGCTGCAATGATCAGCAAAAGCTACAGACACTTTAAAATTGCACCAAAATGCCAAACATTGCCACAGATAACTTGTCAGCAATCCTAGCCCCCTGCAAATAAATTATAATAGATTCACACTGCCAAGTTCACACTACCACAACGCATGACTAATTTGGGACACTACAAAACTGAGTAATTTAAACCACTTCAAAGTAAAGGTAAATGTCTGTTATGCTAGGGCTTTGCATCACCATCGCACTCAATTACTTAAACGCAGCACTGAATCCAAAAGATCTCCTTGTTCTAAGAGTTAATTGCATGAACTATGACTACTTAGATACTACTTATGAAACTAAGATATGCTTACCTAATGAATTCTACCAATTTAGAGATATCTTCCTGGTAAAATTGAAGTTCCTTTTAGGAAAGGGCCTCTAAAACATCATGTCCTACCTAATTATGCAGCTACTCATCTCAGTGTGAACTAAGTGTCTCAGTAACTTCCATCTTAATGTGAATTAAATATACCAGCAAATTGATCTGTATGCAGGACTATGGATGCAGGAATCGGTATGCAGGAGTATGGATCCAAGAAATAAATTCTATTATAATTATTCTTACCTTTAAAAGGAAATGGAGTTAATCACCTTGAAACTTGTGGAAAACATGGAATATACAGCTACTGCCTCCCCTAAAATTACTCTGCCTACTGCTTTCCTACAGCATAATGGAAACCAAACATTTAATCTACTTTTCCATAATTAAGATCAAAATATATACATATAAATTCTTTACTGTGTCAGAAGAAAGATCTGAGATCTCAGCTACTCCAAAGTAGATAAATTACTTCTTAAGTACACTTACTACTTCATATGCCCCAACGCTACCCAAGGGCAGCACCTTCGTCCTGCATTACACACGAGGTTACTCATTTGGAACAATGCGGAACTTTGAAAAACCAAGAGAAAAAAGCAACCAGGCATGCTGGAACACTATTCCAGGCTTCACTGCGAGAATCTAAGGGGGCCATGTGTGGTTATTATACTGTTAAATTGTGGCACCTAGGCAAAGATTCTTGTAGTTCTACTGATACAATGATGATGGTACATTTTTCAGTACCTAACTGTATTTTAGGATCATGATGAATCAGTGGGTAAAACAAAGTTGTCCCAGGGATAAACTTCCTTATGTATATGGCTGGCAAAATCAACCTGAACTCCCCATACAACAGAGGGCCTTGTTACTAATACCCACAGTGGCGAAATGCATCAAAACCAGCTTCAAATTTACCTGAACTGGTATCAGAGTCTAAAGACCTGAAAGCTAAAGTAAAAATCAATTAAAGCATTGCTTATTATTTTTTAAACTTCTAAATTACTACTTAAAAAGCATTTTTTAAAACGTGAATTTCAATTTAAATATTCAAAGGCATAATGTAATTTAGTGACATTTTATTTATCCCACTGTAACTCCTTCCCCATTTAAATTCTATAACATATCACTAACAATATACTCACATGTCCTCTGGTGTCCAATGAAGCAAGAGTTTTATTTTTCCAGAATCTTCTTTTCTTTTAGCTATTACCTGACAATTACATAAATCATCATTAAAATAAAATCTGCAGATTTTTTTTCCTCAAAAACTGTTGTTGTTCATGTTCAACTGGACATTCATTAAAGGCAAACTGTTTTACTCTTTTCAAGTTCTATTAATTCTATACATAGGTAGAATGTACATAACTACTCAAGCCATTCTTGGCAAGGTTTAGTATTTTCCTTTACCATTTGTCTACTGAGTAGTCCCTGAAGAAAAGAAAAAAAGTCATCCTATAAGTACTCTACTTTCTTTTAAAATAGTTCAAATTTTTAAGTAGCTACTCCAAAAGCTCTGAAGAACATACATTCCTCTATAAATATGTTCATGTCATTCCACAAGACGTCTATAGAAGATGAGAGAAACTCATGCAGCTTATATTTTAATTATAGCATGGCATAAGAACAAAACATTCCCTCACAAATGCTTTGATGTAGAATCATAGAATGCCTTGGGTTGGAAGGGACCTTTAGGGGTCATGTAGCCCAACCGCCCTGCAGTGAGCAGGGACATCTTCAACCAGACCAGGCTGCTCAGAGCTCCATCCAACCTGGCCTTGAAAGTTTCCAGGGATGGGGCATCTCCCATCTCTCTGGGCAACCTGTGCCAGTGTTTCACCATCCTCATTGTAAAAAATTTCTTCTAGTCCTTGCTAAAAAGATTTTCCCCATCCTTCCTATAGGTCCCCTTCAGGTACTGAAAGGCTGGACATCTGGACACATTGTATGTATAACTTCCTAGGTGACCCTGACTCGTTCCTTTTTGATACTCAAACCAAGAACTGAATGAGGCAATGGCAAAGGCTACTTGGAAGAACTCACAGGCTTACAGAGACTGTTTAATGCATACACAATGGGGTTCCTTAACACTGTAGAGAATACACTTGCTACTATTGTTACATGAATGACAAATCAATTGACATGTCAGAGACCTCTCAACAACTGATAAAGAAGAACATACGTACTCCACCGGTAAGGTCCCAGACAAGAGGTGAGAACTCCTTTCTCATAGTTTCTCATTCTAGCTTACAGCAGACCAGAACATAAGATACTCTCACAGAGAAAACAGTTTTAAGGTGCAGGTCCCTGAAACTAGACTCCTACCTTTAGCCAAGACAAAGTTACAAATACACACAGTGAAAGTATAAAATACAGATCTGTTCATTCAGGTACAAATACATTCTTTAACATCAGCATTCAAAAGGCATCCCCAAAACTTAGAGTATCCAGAAAAACAGAGGAGAGCCATTTGCTTCCTTTTCTACTGATTTACCCTCAGCTTCTCCTTTACTACACATCACAATACTTCATGCACATTTTCCTATTTGCTTCAAACACCAATTTTCCCACCTTCTGCACCTCTGCACACAAACTGCTTATCAAATCTTTGAAAGATTCTACAGCATCTGCAATGGCTGCATATGAACTCAAAAATTTACTAGAATACCTTTAAAGCACAGAAATACAGAAGGGTGGCAAGTCACCTTTGTGAAAAAGGCTAAACTAACATGTAGCATACAGAACTTGAACACTGAAGTCCATAATCTGCATCAACCAAAGCAATTTCCCACAACTGACTATCATGCTAAATTAAATTCAGCCATGATGTTTCAAGGAATTCACAAATTTGTTTTAAGTTCTATTTTTACATCTATGCAGTGATCCTCTAAAAAATTATGCAGAGAGAAGTGTCATTCCATTTAACAGCCAGATCATTAAAACAGATATATTGGAAATATCTGAAGGTATCAGTCTGCTTCTAGATGAGAACTGGAATATTGGGTTTGTGCAGCAAGGTTTTGGTAGCAGGGGGGCTACAGGGCGGCTTCTGTGAGAATCCACGAGAAGCTTCCCCCACGAATGACAGAGCCAATGCCAGCCAGCTCCAAGACGGACCCACCGCTGGCCAAGGTCGAGCCCATCAGCGACAGTGGTAGTGCCTCTGTGTCAACGTATTGAAGAAGGGGGGAAAAAAACCTGCGCAACTGCAGCTGGAGAGAGGAGTGAGAATATGTGAGAGCAACAACTCTGCAGACACCAAGGTCAGTGAAGAAGAGGGAAGAGGTGCTCCAGGTGCCGGAGCAGAGATTCCCCTGCAGCCTGTGATGAAGACCATGGTGAGGCAGGCTGTCCCACTGCAGCCCATGGAGGTTCACAGTGCAGCAGATATCCACCTGCAGCCCATGGAAGAAACCCCACGCCGGAGCAGGTGGATGTGCCCGAAGGAGGCTGTGACGCTGTGGGAGGCCCATGCTGCAGCAGGCTTCTGGCAAGACCTGTGGACCCATGGGGAGAGAGGAGCCCACGCTGGAGCAGGTTTGCTGGCAGGGCTTGTGAGCCCGCAGGGAACCCATGCTGAAGCAGTCTGTTTCTGAAGGACTGCACCCCATGGGGGACTTCAACCACCCTGACATCAGCTGGGAAGACCATACAGCTAGGCAGGTGCAATCCAGGAGGTTCCTACAGAGCATCAATGATAACTTTCTGATGCAAGTGGTGGAGGAACCAACAAGGAAAGGCGCGCTGCTGGACCTTGTGTTAACAAACAAGGAGGGACTGGTGGAGGACGTGAAGGTTGGAGGTAGACTCGGCTGCAGTGACCATGAAATGGTCGAGTTCAGGATCCTGCGTGGAGGAAGCAGGGCGATAAGCAGGATCAAAACCCTGGACCTCAGGAGGGCTGACTTTGGCCTCTTCAAGGAGCTACTGGGAGGAATCCCGTGGGCCAGGGCTCTCGAAGGCAGGGGGGTCCATGAGTGCTGGTCGCTTTTTAAACAACACTTCTTCCATGCACAGGAGCAATGCATCCCCCTGAGAAAGAAATTTAGCAAAGGAGGAAGGAGACCTGAATGGTTAAACAAGGAGCTTCTAGCGGAGATCAGGCAGAAGAGAAAGGTGCATGGCATGTGGAAAGAGGGACAGGCCACTTGGGAAGAGTACAGAAACGTAGTGAGAGCACGCAGGGATGCGACGAGGAAGGCCAAGGCTCACCTGGAATTGAAGCTGGCAAGGGATGTCAAAAACAACAAGAAGGGCTTCTTCAACTACATCAGCAGCAAAAGGAAGGCTAGGGACAATGTGGGGCCGCTGCTGAATGAGGCGGGTGTCCTGGTGACGGAGGATGCGGAGAAGGCAGAGCTAATGAATGCCTTCTTTGCTTCAGTCTTCAGTGCTAAGACTGGCCCTCAGGAATCCCAGGCCCCGGAGGTAAGAGAGGAAGCCTACAGAGAGGACGACTTTCCCTTGGTCGAGGAGGACTGTGTGAGGGATCGCTTAAGCGATCTGGATGTCCACAAATCCATGGGCCCCGATGGAATGCACCCACGAGTGCTGAGGGAGCTGGCGGATGTCATTGCTGAGCCACTCTCCATCATCTTTGAGAGGTCCTGGAAGACAGGAGAGGTGCCCGAGGACTGGAGAAAGGCCAATGTCACTCCAATCTTCAAAAAGGGCAAGAAGGAGGACCCAGGGAACTACAGGCCGGTCAGCCTCACCTCCATCCCGGGAAAGGTGATGGAGCAGCTTATCCTGGAGGCCATCATGAAGCAAGTGGAAGAAAAGAAGGTTATCAGGAGTAGTCAGCATGCATTCACCAAGGGGAAATCATGCCTGACCAATCTGATAGCTTTCTACGATGACATGACTGGCTGGGTAGACGAAGGGAGAGCTGTGGATGTTATCTACCTTGACTTCAGCAAGGCTTTCGACACAGTCTCCCATGATATCCTCCTGGGGAAGCTGAGGAAGTGTGGGCTGGATGAGTGGTCAGTGAAGTGGATAGAGAACTGGCTGAATGGCAGAACTCAGAGGGTTGTCATCAGCGGCGCTGAGTCTAGTTGGAGGCTGGTGACAAGTGGTGTCCCTCAGGGGTCAGTACTGGGCCCAGTCTTGTTTAACTTCTTCATCAACGACCTGGATGAAGAGTTAGAATGTACCCTCAGCAAGTTTGCTGACGACACCAAACTGGGAGGTGTGGTAGATACACCAGAAGGCTGTGCTGCCATTCAGCGTGACCTGGATAGGCTGGAGAGCTGGGCAGAGAGGAACCTGATGAGGTTCAACAAGGGCAAGTGCAGGGTCCTGCACCTGGGGAGGAACAACCTCATGCACCAGTACAGGCTTGGGGTGGACCTGCTGGAGAGCAGCTCTGCGGAGAGGGACCTGGGTGTCCTGGTGGACGACAGGTTAACTATGAGCCAGCAGTGTGCCCTGGCTGCCAAGAAGGCCAATGGGATCCTGGGGTGCATCAAAAAGAGTGTGGCCAGCAGGACAAGGGAGGTTCTCCTTCCCCTCTACACTGCCCTGGTGAGGCCTCATCTGGAGTACTGTGTCCAGTTCTGGGCTCCCCAGTTCAAGAAGGATGAAGAGCTACTGGAGAGAGTCCAGCGGAGGGCTACAAGGATGGTGAGGGGACTGGAGCATCTCCCCTACGAGGAGAGGTTGAGGGAACTGGGCTTGTTCAGCCTGAAGAAGAGAAGGCTGCGAGGGGACCTTATAAATGCCTACAAATATCTGAAGGGTGGGTGTCAGGAGGATGGGGCCAAGCTCTTTTCAGTGGTGCCCAGTGACAGGACAAGGGGCAATGGGCACAAACTGAGGCACAGGAAGTTCCGTCTGAACATGAGGAGGAACTTCTTCCCTCTGAGGGTGACGGAGCACTGGAACAGGCTGCCCAGGGAGGTTGTGGAGTCTCCTTCTCTGGAGATATTCAAGACCCGCCTGGACAAGGTCCTGTGCAGCCTGCTGTAGGTGACCCTGCTTCGGCGGGGGGGTTGGACTAGATGACCCACAGAGGTCCCTTCCAACCCCTACTATTCTGTGATTCTGTGATTCTGTGACCCATGCTGGAGCAGTTTGTGAAGAACTGCAGCCCATGGGAAGGACTCTCCTGTGGGTGGGACCCTACGTTGGAGCAGGGAAAGAGAGTGAGGAGTCCTCCTCCTGAGGAGGAAGGAGCATCAGAGACTGACATGTGATGAACTGACTGCAATCCCCATTCCCCATCCCCCTGTGCTGCTTTGGGAGGAGGAGACAGAGAACTTGTGAGTGCAGTTGAGCCCAGGAAGAAGGGAGAGGTGGGGGGAAGGCGTTATAAGGTTTAGTTTTTATTTCTCGTTATCCTACTCTGGATTGGCAATAAATGAACTTCCCCAAGTCAAGTCTCTTTTGCCCATGACAGTAACTGGTGAGCAATCTCTTGCTGTCCTTATCCCAACCCATAAGCCTTCTGCTGTATTTTCTCTCCCCTTTCCAGCTGAGGGGGAGGGGAGAGTTACAGAGTGGCTTTAGTGGGCACCTGGCATCCAGCCAGGGTCAACCCACCACCATGTTGAGATACTGAGTTTCTAAAAAAAAATGTTTAAGTCTCACACTAAAAAGTTTTAAACCATCATGAGGTATGGAGAAGGCCATCCAATGGCTTAAGGTTAGAGAAGCAATAAACAAAGCACAGTAATCCACAGTTCTTCCAAAAGAAGGAGGTTCCCATAAGTTAGCCCTAGTTTTAGGATCTCTCATTTAATGTACATTCATAATTCATCTGGAAATGGGACTGGAAGGCTGAGTTAGAAAATCTGCTTTTGATATCAGGTAATTCAATATAAATTAAAGGAATGCTCCCTGCAAGAAATGCAATAGGATGTCATAGTGGAATGCTGTAGATAAATGACAGCAGAAATTCTTTACTTAGTAATATTTGCCAATTAGACAAAGTTTAACTGACTCTTGTATCAAAGAATACTATAAGGTTCTTTAATTTAGGCATGCAAAACATTGCATGTAGCCATACCTACAACGGAATACATCCTTTTGCTAAATTTGGAGCAAGGATGAAAACCCTGACTACTTTTTAAATAAAGACTTAGAAAGCACTCCTCCAATCCCTTCCATCTTTAAGTTTTACCCTTTGCCCAGAACCCAGCTACCGCTTCTGCAAACTCAGTTTCTTCATTGTAGACTGGAGCACCTGAGCCTGGAACCAGGTGAAAATAAGTCAAAGCTCACTTTACAGGGCAAATTAAACTAGTTCTCGCCGGTTTCCCTTCCAAAATCATACATTTTCTTGTACAGTCCAATTCATTCTCAAATTAACGTTCCAGTTTTTAGCGGACACATGTTCTCTCATGTAATGCAAGCATCATGGATGGCGCATACTGAAAAGTTTATGGGTAACATTTTAAAATGTTAGCATTCAGTCACAGTAAACTAGCTATACCTGAGTTAGAAGGCAGAAGTTATTCTCGACAAATTGTTCTTGATCCTATCTAAAACTTGCAGAGTATGAACTAGGAAACCACACAAAATACAGAAGTCACAGACACATATCACATCTAAGTCCTAGTTAAAGCTGGGGTTGCTGTCCCTCTATCACGTGACCAATAGTAACTGCAGCTCCTACAGGGATTTACAGTATAAGACATGGTGATTCCAGAACCTCATAGATCTGTGAGAACCACCCAACACTATAGCCTGCATTCTCCAGCAGCAAATAAAGAAGTACAAACTCTGACATTAACAATCTCATTTTCAAGAAACTGCAGTACAAAATTTAGGACTCTGCTGTCTTACCATTACCACACTGAAAAAAGAGATGTTTGTAAAAACTCGAAAAATGAAACACTACTTTGTAAAAGAGATTTCAGGGTACAAAATTTAGGGCAATTCAAGTACTGCCTGAATTATACCACTGCAAGTATCATTCTCTTATTCTGGAGTCCTAGTAATGTCTTCAAGCAATCAGTGCTAAACTAAGGGCTTGAACCAGCTTTCACGCACACAAAAATTTAATAGGAGCAGAAAGTCACTTCTAGAAGTAGTAAATAAAAAAAAATTCATAACAAAAGAGCTAATCATATATAATACATGAAAGCTATGAAAGTTATAGCTAGGATGCTTTTGCACAGAGAAATATACTTGTATCCAATGTGAACTTGCAGACTTTTTCCCCATTATCATTATCTTGTCCCTATCACACAATCAATATGCAAAATCTGAGTAATTTACTTGGTTTCGACTGAGATAACAGATCCTCTCTTGATACACACAACAAGCCTTTTTTTGTTTAATATTAAAGTAGTATGTTAGCTTTCTGTTAGGAGACAACAGAAATGTTGCATCTATAGGTGCCATTATTTTTTCCTACCTGTATTTTGAAATTGTCAAATTTAAAGTTTTTATAAAAGGTATAAAAACTATCCCCTTTTATCATTATTAGTGCAATGAAAATTTTAGCATATCCTAGGCAGGCTAGAGTCAGAAACACAGCTGTGATGCAGACAAATGCAAAACTGCAAAAATTTTTCAAAATAGCAACTGAAAAAATTATTTGCTATTTTGACACTAATGATCAGAATATTATGGTCAAGCCTGCAAAAGTTACATTTGAAACAGAAGAAATCTAGCATGTCTGCAGTATTGATGCTCTGAAGGCTTAAAATACTTCTGTAAAAGACTAAAGACCATTTAAATTTTTAATTTAAAAATATAATTCAGCCAGTAGATGCATGCTCAGTACAGCTTTACATGAAAAAACTCTTACTATATTCTCTAAATTTCACGCACTGTCCTGGAAACAAGAGGTATATTCAACTTGAATTTATCTCTGTGAAGGTAACGTGCATCAAAAGCTGTCTCAAATCAGAAATGGAGTTCTGCTGACCTCTTCTGGAAAAAGAAAAAAAATTCACCCTATAAATGGGCATGCATCTTACTTTCATTCACTTACTATGTTTCAAAGTTTTAAGATTTCAAAACACATGTAGCCAATATCAATACACGTGATTGCTGAACTGAAATATCTAAGAAAGCTAAAACCAGTGAAGAACAGTTGAGTATTCAAATATTTTGGAGGATTAATTCTAGCCATTTCAAAAAGCTGGAGGTGGGGAGGACAGGGTAACCTGTAAGATGCATTTTTTAATCAGTGTCATATCTGTTCTTTAGGTTAAATGGAAACGTTTAACTTCTTCCATCTGAAAAATTCAGAGAATCAAAGTACCAAGAATTTGACTCCAATAAAAAAAAAAATAAGTAGAAAAAACTCATAATGAAGTCAAAGGTGAACTTTGGAGAGCAAAAAGATTTCTTCAGAAAGTCTTTACTGATGACTGCATTCTACAGCTTTCCATATCTATAAAGAACAGAATGGGTTTAAATATATATATATAAAAAAAATAAAGAGTGCCTTTTCATAGGTATCTACAGTGACTACTTAGAATTTCTTCACATTAATAATTTTTCACTAGAACATCCATCCTGGAAAATACGGTATTGTGCTGACATTATGCTTATGCTGCAAAAAAACCCCAAGCCTACATCATTTACCTCAGTTTTCAGACAGCAGATCAATTATATCTTCATATTTTTCACATTTCAAATTAATGCCCCGATAATTACACATTTTTTCTTCATCTGAAGGTGGATATCATAAACCGTATTACACTATTTACCCAATCACCATTAAAATTCAAGGTCCTAATGCTTGTAAATTATGCAAAATGTGTTTGCATCCAAGGTGACCATTAGCTCAATATAACAGCGTACATCCTCAAGTCTCCTTCTATTCTACCTGTTCTTTTTAAAGCAGATTTTAGGCTGTCTCATCAATATAGCTGATGACCAGCACAAACCCACACAACTGTAGCAAGCACACTGAAGCCGGGTAGCAAAGTGCAGCATAGGGCTGAAGTCTTAGAAGAGTTCTCCCACTGGTACCACCTCTCCCACAACTGAGGTCTAAGCAATTTCACATCTAATCAGCCCCCTACCATCTGAAATGATGCACGCATGGATAAGCTAAAAGGATTTTCATCACTTCCCCCAAGTTAATTCGCAGCAGTTTTAGAGCACATTTCCCCCTCTAATTCCATCTCCTTATGAATTATTCCACCAGCCAGAGGTGAGCTTCCACAACCTAGTAGTCTGTCTGGATAACCTTTCAGATTAAAGCAAGCTGTGAATTAGACGAGAATCTGCTTTTCTCACAGCACTGTAAAATCCATGTTGGCCAAGAAAACTAGAATGAGATTTACATACAGAAACAGCTAAGCCACCTGCAAATCTCGCTCTGCAGCTGGTGCTCAATGCACAGAAAAGTTCAGGAGTAATCACTTGGGAAAAATTTCTAATACAAGCCACAGATATTTATAACAATCCTCAGTCTTCAACTGGGCAAAATAAGTTTCATGCATATAAAACCATCTTTTATTTATGAAAAGAGACTGACAGTTCAATAGTTGGAATCATGCGTTACAACTAAGCCATAGCTGAAGACACAGCAGTCGACATTCCTTCCTTGGACTGCAGTTCATCTTGCACTAGTCTGCCAATTTACAAAGTACACCTCCCTCTTTTTGTCCCATCTCTTAATTGTTTTCATCAGCTGAATCTCTACCTTTTACATGCCCGTATCTCCCAATTTGGTTAAGAAAATGTGAGGTTATATAGCTTATTGAACTTCTGATCCCTATACCCTAATACAGTACTTTTTTTCCCCTGTTTTGAACTTTTCTAAATTAATACTGATGTCTATCCTACCCAAACACAAGTGAAATTAACAAAATAGGCTATGGAAACAGGACTAAAGGCCAGTTCCCCACCTGGTACTTGTCTCCGCCTAGCGATTCACCGACATTTTGGTAGCAAGTTTATTAAAAGAAAAAGAAAAAAGGGGGACAAATACACTTATTCAGGATTATATATTTTAAACCAAAAAAAAAACCCCACCAATTTCAGACTATGGAAATGCCATCTAAATTGCATTCTTATTTAGAATATTTAACCAAATTTTTCTGCAACACATACTTGCTGTTAGATAGTTCCCCAAGAATATCAGGCAGGAAATGTTGCAAGCTATTAAATTTGTGAGCTAGAACAACTACTAACACCACTTTTAAAGTCAATAAACTAATAGAAATGGACAAATCAACAATGTGAAATACCCACTATTACTTATTTCTGATTAAATGCCTACAGCAGTTAGAGGAAAACAGAAATCTTTCTGAAGCATTAGATTTTTCAGACACATAGCTAAACAAACAGAATGCATAATATATATACTTACGGTACTATGAAATACAACGCTGTGGCCTTTTCCTAAACTTTCTATATGTGCCGAGAGGTTAAAGCAGATGGCTCGATGTCTTATAGCATCCAGTGTTTGTGCATCAAAGAAGTCATGAGGTCTTGCTAGCGAAAAAGGAAAAATGATCCTTAGTGTTCAACACATTGAAAGCATTCAAACACATTCAAGCACATAAATAAGTCTGAAGTGTCATTAGTAAATCATTTATCATTACAACAATAGCACTACCCTGTCAAAGAATTGCAAGCATTAATTTAACCGAGAGGAAGAAATTACTCCAAGAGGGGAACAATTCATTTAAGTCTCGTCAAAACAGTTGTTGTAGATGAAACAGCTATTTTGACAGAATTATACTCATTCTTTTTTTAAGTTTCAAGTGAATTCTATTCTTTCTTAATCTTCAAAATTAAGAATTCATGAATTTTGCTGAGTACCTCTGGCAATGTCCATTGTTATAATCTCTTGGGGAAAAAAAAAAAATAAGAAATCTCAGCACAAAGAAACTAACCCCAAAACTCTTTAGTAAGTATAAGTTCTGATTTAATGCAAATCCAGCTCAGTTAGTTTGTGACGTTTATGGGAAACTAAATGGCCAAGTCACCCTTACAGCAGAGTCAACAGTTCCAATATTAGCTGTGACTTTTTAAAAGAATAGCATTAAAT
Source organism: Opisthocomus hoazin (assembly GCF_030867145.1). NCBI lineage: Eukaryota > Metazoa > Chordata > Aves > Opisthocomiformes > Opisthocomidae > Opisthocomus > Opisthocomus hoazin. The sequence continues at coordinate 145,512,101 of NC_134414.1, forward strand.
TACTTCAAAACATGACAGTGCAAACAACCAACATCTTAAAAGCAGAATTATACCTTAATTCTTAACTTTTAGTAAAAACAACCTGCTCTAATTTATAATCACTGAAAAAAACAGATATATTCAGCAAATACTACGATGTCACAGAGATCAACAACGGCACTGAAAACAAAACAGCTTGGTACTGCAGTGGAACACAAAGCAAAGGATTCATTAAGAATTATCATGAACATACAGAAAATACTAGCTTGTCAAGAAATTTTTTATCTCCAAGGAGTAATAATGCTGAATAGTCATGGGGAAAACTCCACACTGCTAGACATTTTTCTTTCTATGTACAAGTTGTCATTCCATGTTCTTTGATTATTAGTAAAAAGAATATTTTCTAGCCAAGAAGCACCAACTGCATCACACACTACACTTCAATTTATAACAAGTGCAATTAACATTCACCTGATATTTTACAAGTAAAAACCAGTAGGCACTAATACAACATTTTCCCTTTTAGAAAAGGACTTTTATAGGTAAGTGTTTCTTGAACAATACAGAAATTATTGAATTCTGATTTGAAGTGTAAAGAAGGTCGATCAATTCTACACTAAAAGTACCTTATTTGAAAAATAACTGCTACTAGGGATATATAACTGCATACTGTTAGAAATGCTTCACAAATTTTTACAAATATGGTATGTAATACAGTAGTAAAATTGCAGGAGTAAATAAAAGTATGAATGAAAGTATTCAGATTTTTTAACCCTTATTTGAGAACAGTAATTCTCCAGATAACACACTACAATGAAACTAAGTATAGGAGTTGACATTACATTATCAACTACACATCATCCTGTAAACTACAAAAACAGCAAGTCAAAGTTCTGTTGTCTTCATTTAAATCAACTTGTATATTCCTTTTCACCAAGATTATCTATCCATTGCTTCAAAACAAACTACAAATTCCAGTTAAAGCTACTATTTCCTACACTCCTGGGACTAACTGTTGTTAAGCATTCATCTGTACATTATGTTCTGTCCTCAGTCTATCTCAGTTGGATACCGCCAATTAGGCAATCATCTCACTGAAATGTTTTTTCACTCTAAGTGGCAACAGAACCGCAGCTCATGCTGCAGGTGGTCAGTGATGCAAGCGTATAAATATTTGATAAATAAATATGAAGGAGGAAGGGTGGAATGGAAAAGACAACCCCAAATTTTTGCTTTTGGTTTCATACAGCAAATTTCTTCAGGATTTACCATCAGATAACATTCAACAGATGCAGAAGAAAGGATACAGTTTGTCAAAGGCATGTAAATAGTTATATCTACTCCTTATTAAGTGTCAATGTTGTATCTTCCATGTATCTTAAATCGATTCCCTCAAATTTATTTTCAGAGTAAGGGATCTCCCTTCCTGCTTAATACAAGTTCTAAGTACACATGAATTACTTAAGTCAAATAAAATCTTCATGCCAGTAGCCTACTAAATGAAATTCCAAGTCTTACGTAACTAACATAGTCTTACTATAAACTCTGTGAACAGAAAGTTTCCTTATCTTGCTTACATTTCTCCAGCGAACTCAATTATCATGCTTGATAATAACTATCACATCATTTTTTATATTGGAAAAGCAAGTGACAATATTGCAAATATAACCTCAGGTTCTGCAAAATTATTTGAGGTAGTTTCAGAACAGCAATATTATCACCTATTTTGGAGATACACACTTTCAATATATTTGGCTCTGTACCTCTAAATGGCAAACTACATGGAGCAGTGAATGTGTATAAGGCTATCCAGAAGAGAAAGCAAGTTACCGACTGTAATTCCGAATTATTCTGCAACGTCAAAATTTATAGGACAAATCAGATGGTCTCTATAGCACCACTCATGTAACCAGCTATAAGTGTCCATACTAAAACATGCTTTCATCATAAAAGTACTAATTTCCAAACTTAAAAGAACACACACTGTTTACAGACAGGAAAAAAGAAATGCAAAAGAATGGCAAGATGTTTTGAAAGAATTCAAGTAACAGTAAGAATTCTGTTCATAGTTCAAGTTACAAGATCATGTTCTCATCTCATATAAAGCCACAGTAAAGCATCCTTTTTTAATTTATCCATTAATGTCTCAGAAGGGTGTTAACCTTCAGATATAAAACACAGAGGAACCAAATTTATTAATCTGCTGTATTTAAACTGCTAAGAATTTATACACAAGGATGCTTCGATCAATCGCCAATAAAAATTTAATAAGCTACTCAACTCCTTGCAAAAAAAGCCCAGGTCTAATCAAACCATGAGGAGGTAGAAAGAACATGTTGACAATATTTTTTCAGGAGAAAAATTATTGTGTGATGCAAAACTAATTTTTTGTCAAATGATTACTTGTGATTCAAACAGACTGTACACTATCAAACAGCATCTTGCTTTACACCCATTTGTCGTAACTTCTCGTAACCGAACTTGCAAAGAACCTGGTACATATGTTCCAGCACCTCTCCTTTTGCACACTTTTAAAATATCTAAATATAAATCTATGTTCCTAGCTTTATATACTCTGACTGAAAATACTTAATGCTGTTATTTTGGCTTCTTAGTTATGGGCCCTTGCCCTCCTCCATTCTTTTTGGGGGGTTGTACTAGATAACCTTTAAAGGTCCCTTTCGAACCCAAACTATTCTGTAATTCTTGTGAAGACAAGATATAAGAACTTGAACACTTCATTCTTTAACTAAAAGCAAAACTAAGCTAAGAAACAGAAAGACAAGCAAAATTATATCAGCCCTTTGTCAAGTTCACCTAATCAACAATAATCCACACAAAAGTTTTAAAGAAAAGCTACCAATACTTAGCATTTTCAGAAAATGCCATCAACTTTGGATACATTTCTGGGTCACATACCCTCTGGAGAAATACATTACAGTAGTCAGTTCCCAACTCAGAGATGAGTTTTGCCTTTAGGCAAAACTCTACAGCCAGCACCGCATTTGTCTCAAGAGGCAACACGACAAAAAATTGCTCAAGCAGCTGTCATTTTTCTTCCTGCACAACGATCAAGACAGCAGACCATTCAAGTACGACAGTCTGGTCTTTAACATTCCCATAATATTTGGTAATTATATTTTTTTGCCATAGATTAATTCAAGAATTCTGCAGTAAATTCTTATTATGACTAGAACATTGAAGTTTTATCTATGAAGCTCTGATTTGAAACTTCTAAGTCAATAATATTCATCAATCACTAATAAAATGTCAACCTGAAAAACTACTTCTGCATATACGGGGGGGGGGGGCGGGGAGTGGGGGGTGGAAATTGAATAGAGATGTATTAAATCAGCCACCTAACAAGATCAATATGGAGAAGCAAGCTCAGACGCAACTCAGGAATCTCTGAAAGTGAAAATTTTGAAGTGACCAGTCTTAGTAACACAGTCAACAAACCAAGATAATCCTTTAGGAACCTGCAACTATTTCAAGTAAGTCTCTCTTTCATTACATCTAAGATAAACTACAAGGATACTGCAAAGCGACCACATAACTGTTCACTGATCAGCCTTCCCTTCTTGAACCTTCCCATGTACATAGATTAGCTAGAGTAAAAGGGAAAGCTCTTCGAAAGTCAAATTCTGAACAGAAATAGCTTTCTTCCTTCTTTGAATGTTGAATCAGTGTCAAAATTAGAGGAATTCTTGGAAGTTTACACTTTCAAGATGTGTTTAATGATATAATTTGTTCACATATATTTTAAGAACACCCAAACATTTCCCTCCCCCCAAAAAAAAGAAAAAGCCAAAAGAAGAAAAATCACCACAGCTACAGTTACAGTGGCTCTTCGAGCATCAAACTGCATCGTTGTCACACAGTGTAGAAGACAGACACAGGAAATAAACTTCAGAATTCTAGGTGATACTGTAACTTTCCAGGACAGGTTTCTTTGCATTCAAGGCAGAAAAATGACCACTGCTTCATGGACTTCAGTTGCTTAAAACACAGATAAGGTATTAAGATAAGAATAATCACAATCATGTGATACAGAGTAATCACTTAAGACTACTAGTATGTGCATCCACTGTTGCAGTACTATTTGAATAACTGGTAACTGTATTTCTTCACAGGAACAGAAAGATCAATACAGCGAAGTGTTCTGCCACAGCAGAGTTAAATAAGACTGTCATTTCTGACCCAGCAAAATAACATAAGTTCTCGGGCACACCATCACTAAAATCCTACCACCATCCAGGAGACAGGACTGAAATAATTGCCTGCTTATGAACAGAGCTCCATTTCTGTGGACAGTATAACAGGTCCAGCGGTTCACTAAAAAGGTACCTTGTGCTTCTCTCCAATACTGTAAGGTTGACTTTACACCACAGGTAAAAATTAATGGAATTCTTTTCTTCAGCTGTTGACATACCAGCAGGAAAAAATCTAAATGGGTTTTACTTGTCTCTATTCTAAAATGCAACTATCACAGTAACAGTTTTAAAATAATAAATAATCAGTTCAGTACTGGAGAGTTGCATCCAAAGCAATTATAAAACAAATTTTTTAACAATTGCCTAGACTTTCCTAACCATTTCTGCACATTAGAATCTCTAAATAAATTTGACATGTTTATTAGTCTGATGTTAGGACAACTCAGGAATCAAACAAATGGATCAAAAGGGACTAGAAAAGGTACTGGGTAAGTGATTATTACTTGCTAGAGGAAAGAATTCTCAGTTTAAATGAAAAAAAATCACACTTCTCAGCACATTGGTTCATATAAACTTAACAAACAGCAACTGAGTGGAGAAAGATTAAAAAAACATAGCAAGTCAAATCTGCCCAAAATTAGACTTTGGTCATATGCGTAAAACTCCTATTAAGCTAATAAAATGTTGTGATCAGAAGAGAGCTTACATAATATGCATTTATCTCCAATTTATATTAATCTGCAATCTGTATCTGCCGTATGGAACTTCAGATTTCATCATCACAAAACAGAACATTTTCCAACAGTTACATAGTTAGAAAGCAACTCTAAAATGAAAGGCATCTTTAAGTTGCAAACTCAAACTGTTGCTCACAGAAAACTGATCTTTTCTACTGAACACATACATGCTTTAGTCTAAAAAGAAACACAGACAGATCCTGGAACTGTTTTTCTCCCATCACAAGGGATGCCAACACTGTAATGCTAAAGATCACCAACCCTACCAGACCCACTTCTGCAAAGAAACCACCACACTGAAGGGGAACTTCCTATCTAAGACAGAACTTTCAAGAACTTCTACTTCTAGAAACACTTACGTAATGATCGTCGTCTCTTGTTCTTTAACTTTCTTCTTTTATTCATTCCAGCTTTAGATGGAGATTCCTCTTTGGCCTTTGGCTGGCTGGCAACTTTTGAAGAGTTCTGCTGGCTGAAGTGTGTGGGCACATGACGGGCAAGTCCTCCTTGAGATGCAAAGCTGGCATTGCACCCACCAACTACACACTAATGACAAAAAAAACAACACCTATGTCAGCATGCTATATTGCACTCACAGGAGTTTGACAGATCTCTCAGTTTGACTTTTCTGGCTCAACCTCCAACACACTAAAAGGAAGACAAATTCTTAGAGACCATGCAATTCTTAAAAACAGAAACGTCACCTAAAATAAATTTCTATCTGAACTTTGCAACCCTCAATAATTAGTCCATGGTAAACTAAATTTTTTCTATACTACATTATATTCTATAATATTGTATAGCATAAAACCAATCTCTAACAACGCACTGACAAAATCTTCCCACAGAAGATAAATGCTTCTGAAGAACTTCCCTTTCACAGACCAACAAGCCCACTGTCTTTCAAAATACTGCACTGTTATTCTGTATTTCTCAACAGCTCTCCAATCTTCTGCATTCGATAACAGTAACGTTCTCCAACATCCTCTTTTCTTCCAAGGCAGAAATAAAAAAAATACATCCTTATCCACACTGAATTTGAAACAGCTGAAGACTTTTTGTAAATGCTATATAAAGTCAATAAGCAGTTACCATACAGTCCTGTCTAAAACTTGAACTTCAGTAACTTGAAAGTTGCATTAACAATTATCTACACATTTATTTTGGGATGCTACTATTACTTCAGAAATATTTAAGAATGTTCTTATTTAAAGAAAATGGCCTCTCTTTCTCAAACAGAAAGATGAGAGAAGATCCAACAATAATTAAGCAGAAACACAGAAATTGCAAGATGCATGCAAATAAGCTAGTATTGGCTACAATAATTATTGGTATTTTTATAAGTATTTTATTTATATTTACAATTATTTCATCTGCAAAATGAGTATTTAAATGATACTGCTGGGGAAGGAGGCACAAACCTTTCCTCTTGTGCTCTGAACTTACAAGGGTAATAGAAAAGTGATTTTAAGATATGCATTCCATCACTGGCTACAATGAACTGTGTATTCACATGCTCAATTTTTCTTCTGATCCAGGTAACAGCGGTAGGGCAAGTAGCAAAAGACCCATCACCACTCTAAACCACTGGAAAGTTCTCCTTCCACATCTGCCTTGCTCCTCCCCCTCCTTCCCAGCTCCTTCACGTGTACCTCTCTGCTCTAGCACTTCCCTCCCCAACAAACTGATGAGGCAGCTCCAACAGGAGTTCAGAAGTAAGAACAGAAGTCACGCTGCAACCATGTACATAGTGGTAAGTTTTCTCTGAAGACTAAGGGTGAATTTGAAAGCTCTTACAGTAACCTCCCCCAAGCTGGCAAATTTGATTGAAAGACAAGAAAACAGCAGTAGAACATCACTCAGCATGTTTTGTCCCTAAAATCCAACTGTGTCGTTTTCCAACTGTGGCTGCAGAATTGAAAAGTCTATTTCTGCCTCAGACCTAGCAAATGATCATCATAAAAACATAACATATCCATGAAGAGAAAAACCTGTGTTATCCCCAAGGACTTAAAACTTGCTATAGGACTAAAATATGTATATATTTCAAGACAGTAACAGACAAAAGAAATAATAGGGTAACATTTTTCACATATTTATTTGCGTTTTCTTTTTAAGGGGGGAAAAAAAAAATCCTTAGAGGAAGTTAAGTAAAGTTTTCTAAGTACTGAGCTACCTACAAACATACAATTCCCTGACAAAAAGATCAGGATCCTTCACACTGTATTTGTTCCTCCCCGTCTCCCCCACTAATAAGTATCTTAGGAATTGTGAAGATTTTTACCAAAAACCCACCTACACCTTTTTACCTTGCCCTATAATTCCCCATGTTCCAACAATGGCAATATGGTATACTTATATTGTAGTGACTTACAATGCAAGACATCCCAGCACATCTATGAAATTCAAAACACTACAGATTCTGATCTCATTTACGCTACGGTAACCTCAATGAAGTATTTATTACTTCCAATTAATACTGATGATTAAAATTCACACTTATGGAATCACAGGATGGTTTGGGTTGGAACGGACCTTTACAATGATCCAGCTCTAATCCCACTACCATGGGTAGAGACATCATCTGCTAGATAAGGTTGCTCAACCTGACCTTGAACCTGACCCATTTAGTTGTATTAAAGATGATCAGACTCACAATCAACAGATACAGGTAAAATACATGTGTGCAGTAGTGCAAATAAATTTTTATTCTCTGGTTTTTAAGACCCTGAAACTGCTGTCTTGCCCAAAAAAGCAGTTTCATGAAACTAAGCTAAAAAACTAAACTAACTCATTAAGGTGCTCCTGACTTCAGCTTATAGCTCCTTGTCCCTACAAACACTGGCAGGAAAAAAAAAAGACTGAAAAAAAAAGAACAAAAAAAAAAAAACAACACACAACCAAAAAACACACCCATACTCTGATTTCATTCACATCGAGAAATTAAAATTTCAGTCTTGCCGACAACCTGCTAGGGGTCAAAAATAACCTAAAGTCTTGGTACAGTGCATGCATTACCATATTCCAAGTTTATTAAAGTATAATATCAAAAGGCAGTATTTTCTGAAAATAACACAAACTTTGTGTCAGTCGCATTTCTAAAACTTTTTAAAACACAAGTTCATAAGATTTATTTGTGTCTGTCAGATGGGAAACACTGTTTTATTACAAACTGCAGTTTGACTCATAATGTTATAACCTGACTTTTGTCTAGTCATGTACAAAGAAAACAAATCACTGATACTCTATACAGATTATCCGCAGAGGCTACTACTTACTTCTCTTGTTTTACCCAAGTGCTACTTCCAAAAGCCCCAAACCAGCATCCTTAAAACCTCAACATATGCAACTTGCAAGTAGCAATTATCTTTTTCCAGAAAGCCTATTTATACTATTGAGCCACAGTATGAAATATTTGCAGAAATCATTACATTCAGGTATTTTGTAGTTTGAGACTACCTGACCATGTCATCAAATAATCAACAGGTGATATATCAAAGATGACAGAGAATGCCTCTGTAGTAGACAGAAAATAGTAGAAGAGGAGAAAAATCTTACCTGTTTTTTTCTTTTTTTTTTTCTCTAAAATAATATATCCAGCAATCCGTTACTAATGGGTAAAGTCTCTTCTCTCCAAAGATAAAGGAGCAGTTCAGGCTGTCACTTCAGGATCTCTGGACGGTAAGTCACACCAAATCAGCTTCCCACCAGATAATTATACAGATCTAGAGGGCTTCTAATAAATCAAACTCAACTATTATGCACAACTTTAAACCAACCTCTTCATTTTTCCCCTAAAACCTAAATCTTAAAATTTTGCATTCAATTTTAAATACGATAGATTGGGTCCGGATTGGTGGATATGTTACTTCAAGAGAAAATAAGTCAACATGTAAGAAGTTTAATTTCTCCAGTGTACCCATACCCACCATTATTAATGGGCAGTAATGACCAGTGACTTTAATAAACAGGATATGAACATATCTAGCAATACGGGGGGGGGTTCTAAATTCAAAATAACCAAACCTCCTTTTTAGAACATTCAATGTGTAATTTTTCCAATAAATCTAATAGTAATCTTTTAGACATCTGGATAAACCTTGTTATTGTCTCAACACCTAAGTGTCTGGGCAGAATGCCTTTATATTTTCTATCCCCATCTGCAATGCTCTAATGGATAGAAGATATTCTGCCAAAAGCATAACAGACATGAATTCCAAATGAGGACTGAAGCCACTTGGCTGCATTTTCTAGATGTCAAGAAGTGTTACTCTACTCAGAGTCTTACCAAATGCAGTCACCCCTTAATGAATTCTGGAAGTCACAGGTGGTAGAATGAGCACCAAATTTCGTTATTACTTTCTTCCTCCCTTTTAAACACAGGATGAAAGCCTCCAATGAACCTGTGTTCTGTCACTTGTTATTGAAAGCATCTACCCCACACAAGCAAACCTTGCATGACTGATCTTAACCATTAAGAGCATACCCACTGGAATCAGTATGGGAAAGCAGCTGGTAGCATACCCACATGTAGTCTTATACTTACTGAAGACTGCTATATGCAGTTCTTTTGCATAAAATCTCTCACTGTTTTGTGCTCACTCTACCATTTGTCCTTTCATTGTGCCTAACATCTTGTATTTGGTCACCTAGACTAGATTTTAAGAGTTCATTTTATAGGTCTTTAACTTTCAATGCCTCGTACAGCAACAAGGCATGGCAAATAGTACTTTGCTCAACTTTTTTAAAAATGCAGGTTGTTACAGCACATTAACTATTCAAACACTTATTATCTGTAACAGCCAGGTTTAGCACAAGTAAGATAGAATTTCTTCATTCACTTTTTCTCAGCTTGCCAAAGACAGTTACAAGCATCAGTTTTCTAACTCAGCAGATGATTCCTTTAGGTCCACCTGTCTACATGTTCTGAAAGCCTGAAAGTTTTTCAGTTGCTCAGTCCTCAACAGGATCACCACTACATGTTGATGACACTCCACAACATTCCAACAGTTTCTAAAAAGCTGTAAAAAATTATGTAATAACAGAACTAAAAAAGAATAATGTTTCAGTTTTTCTCTCTCAACTCTGAATGTAAAAATTATACACAAACATGAAGGTACTAAACATCTTCAGAGAAACAATTACATGCTCTGAGAATACCTATACTAAATGAATGTCTATAATGACCAAAATAAAAAGAAAAAAAGATGAAAGGATGGCTAGAATCAGACTGCAATAAGCAAAGAGAAAACTTCCAGCAGCACAAGAGCAATGAACTTCAGGTATCAGAGGAGCAGCATAACTTCAAAAATATTTAACAGTGGGCCAAAGAAGGCCAGTAAATTCTTAATCAGAAACATGCAATGCTAACTATGACTCATTTAATGGACACTTTTTCTTTGGTGGAGGGATTGGTGGATTCCATAGGAAAAGACACTTTATCAGTAACAAAACTTAGTGATGATGACATCAAAAAAAAACCAAGCAAAAAATCCATCCATGTGTCCCACATGAAACCCAAGGTCATCAGAGTTAAAAACACTTAGGGAAAAAAAAAAGGGGGGGGGGAGGGAAAAAACAGAAAAGCAATATGATGACTAAAGGGGAACTGAGGTCCTAAATTCTGTCCAAAGATCTAGGGTATCTCTTTTTTTCCTTCGTTCAGCAGATGACTCAAGACATAAAATGTCTCCTCGTTATGAGCTTGACATACACTACCCAGAAACTGCCCCATACAAAAATGGAGCTAGCATAACAACGGTCTCAAAAACATGTATTCATAAGGAAATTTCCCTTTTCTGTGACACAGGTACTGCAATATTAATGCTGAGCGGGACACACTAAACCATACAAACAAAAAAAACCAGCAGAAACTTATGAAAATATGAAACATTTTGCCTTTGTAATTTAGAAGTGGGTTCATTTCTGTGACAAATGAACTATACAGTCACACACTTTATATGAATGCACAGAAAAGGCAAGTAAACCCACAAGTATCTTTTACCATGAAAGCACAACAGCTCATTTACAGCTGGATACAGCTTTTACTCAAAGGAGAACACCATGAGTATCACAAAAATAGATAATTAAACCCAAAATGGGCAACTACACAAAATGAGCCCACTTGCAAGCAAAAGGGTGACAGGACAGGGACATATCATTCAACAGAACAGTTCTAATGCAAAGGACAGCTTTATGCGTGAGACAGTCCCCAACTGCCTTTCAACTTAAGAAAATACTTTTGTCTCTTTTTTTGACTAGAAATATAAGACTATAGCAACCTGTCGTATGTTTATTAATCTCCTCTGGTCATCACACGATTATAGTGTTCTTTTACCTTTACAAAAGTAAATTTTCCATGCTTCTAATTGTCACTTTCCTAGCTAACATTCTTTGCTTTTCTTAAAAACATCCTGAACAGCAGTTCTTCACACAACATCATACAGCTATACTATTCCCATTACTGCCTTTTACAGCTTTACTCAAAAATCCTGACATTAATTTATTTTTTAAATAAAACACTGAATGACTAGGTATTTTCAGCAAGTTCTCTGAAATGACAGATTCCTTCCTTTTATGCTAGAACTCAAGTATATTATCATGAGGCAACAGAAATTTCATTTGTAGTTTAGGTTTTGGGAGATATTTGGTCTGCATCAATCATCAAGTACAAGAGGTCCTTAATCTAACTCTGACTTGAAAAAAATCTGACTTTTCCCAAAAGGTGAGCAATTAAGATTTGTAAGAACAGCTAGACACACCAAACGAAAAACTTTGCTCTATTTCTGAATGACTGCTGTAAAACAATTAGCAATGGCTCTTCTTGGACTGATCAAGACTAACATCCAACACTGCAAGTGTTTTTGTGTCAGACGGTAGATTTCAAAAGCTTGTAAAAGAAAAGAAGCAAGCAAGGAAAGGACTAGTTAATTAATAGGTTACTATCACAGACACTTACATACTTTGCTACCTCTTGTGAGCCCTGAAGCCTATATTCAGCATAAACGACAGGGGAACAAAAGATGTTACCAAAATTATCCTCCATTCATAGCCCCTAGGAAGAGACTGAGAAATACAGAGATAAAAAACAAACAGAGGGACTAAAGACAACAGCAGGAAAAAATGTTGAAGTGACACGCATTCAGCCATGATGATTAACTACTGCCATCCTAGACTGGGTTTTGTTCATTCCCTTAGTATGACCAAAAAGTACAGAAAATCAGCTGGTGAAATGACACGTATTTAACACACGATGATTATCATCAGAACCAATTGTTTTAAATTTTAGGGCTCTAGCTGTAACCAGCCTAGGAAAAAACCTGGGATACCAACTTTTACTGACTTAGCTAGGTAATTCTGACAGACTCAAAAGTACTACTGGTATTTCAGAGCCATGCCCACCTCTGAAACGCAATGTATCTAAAATTGAGTTTCTTTGATCTAGACCAAGTAAATATAGAAATTACCCTACTGAAAGGCTTTCCTTTAAGACCAAAGCTTGCCATTATAATTTAAGGAATACAAAATATTTAATTCCAAAATGAGAAGACCTAAGGTACAAGTTTCCTCTGATGACTGGTGTTTTTTTTCTTTTACTCAGGCATTAGCACTGAAGATTAGATCAGTTGCTGGAACAATCACATCTGTCAACTTTGAGGGATATCTATGAACCTTATGCTATACTTCCAAAAACATGCCAACCTTATTCATTTGAACAAAAGGGTAGGATAAGCTCAAGAGCAAGTTTCCTGTTGTTATTCACTCTTTCAGTCAGAAGTTTGCAGACTAAACTACACAGCTCTATAGGGGAAAAAAGTCTAACCCTTATTAAAAAACTTTTTCACATGCAATGCACTATTTTTACTCTCTAGGTTTTGAGTTTAGTTTTGTTTTCTGTCATAACTACTGTTATAAGCTATGCAGAAGTAGTAACTTCTAGAAGACATCACTGTACCAGAAAAGTATTTTTTAGTAATAAAGTTGCCTTAAAAAAAAAACACAGAAGATTTTACCTGAGAAGAAAGAGAAGGAAGTGGAGAAACAGTGACTAAAACTGGTGGGGTTGTGGGAGAAGAAGGCATAAAAATGCTACCTAAACTTAAAAAAACCCTAATTAATTTTCATATCCTAAATGGAAGGAGAACTTCAGTCTGAAGTAGCGTGGGTGGGACTTACCATCAAGTGATCCAGGACTGACAGCTATGAACTGCCCCAAGTGTATCCATAAGAGGATGAAGCAACTCATTAATAACGGATTGGTGGATATGGGAATGATAAACACTACTATACCTAGAATTGCAGGTACAGATTAGGGGGAGAAAGAAAGAGAAAGTTAGAAAATACTACGCAGGAAACACAGTCAGCTCAACGGTCCTGCATTCCTGACTTCCTTATTATTCTCAGAGAGGTTAACCATAAATAGTCACTGACTGTGCTTCAACTGAATTTTGTTAACAAAACCAGCTCTTTCAAGCACAGAATATGCACCATCAGGCATGATCCAAAGTTTAATGTGGAAGTGTAAAGCATGAGGCAAAATATCTCACTGTTACAATGTAAGCAGCTCAACTGGAAAATTCACGAAAAACCCAAACTTCAGTACTATTTAGTTTAACACTCCCCTATCATTTATAGATTAAAAGAAACAGGGATAGAGAAGCAATAACAGTATCTTCACCTGTTTTCAGAACAGAACAGGACCTTTGGGCACTATTATTGCAAAGACGAAGGCTCAGCTCACTGGATACATTTTAAGAAATCCTCCTGTGATAACATTTTTCAATTAATATATTGTATCAGGAAAAATAAATAGGATCACTCATAAAATAAGGGATGATGTATCTTACAGTGAACCTTACCTTGAAAGGTTTGTCCCCACTGTGTGTCAGCATATGCCTCTGCAACCAACTTTGACTTGTTGAAGGTGTATTATATACTTTGCAACCTTTCCACAAGCAAACAAACACCTAATAGAGTAAAAATGCGGTAAGTTTACAGAAGTCAAACAGTACAAAAAAAAAAAACCAAACACCCATATTAGCAAAGAGGCCTGTTTTCACAATACAAAGTACATCAAAAAATTTTGAACAATAACCACTAATTTTGCAACGCACTTCTCATATCTCACCATGGAAAAAATAATTACAACCACAAGCATTCAAAAAAGCAGGTCACTGGAATAAAATCTCAAAAAAACCAGATGCCTCTGCAGATAAACACAATTGAGAGCCACAGCATCCACTGTAAAGAGTTTGTGTTTGATATTGTTTCAATATCTGTATCCACCATGTACTGAAACACAGCATTTATACAAGACAAATTTACATTTTCTGGATAGCAGATACAGAAAGAAAATCATTTACACTCAAAAGCAATTCATACTTTTATTTTCTGAGAATACAAAAAGTAAAAACTCAATTACAATACAGTTGTTTAAATACCGGAGCTTATATTACGGAATACTGGATACCTCTAGTTAGGGCCTTGTACTCAAATCCTAATAAAGAAAGTTACAATTTCTCACAGGATTCAAAATCTATGGGTGTTTTGCGATTCCAGTGTACAGATAGTCATGTGCACAACAGTACATTAAGGGGACTAGAACTTACTCATGCTTCTTTCTCTTCTCTCAATTATGTCTATCTATAACTGAGAGAACAGAAAAGCTTGATGAACTTGCTTTTCATTAGAATTTCCTCAACAGGTCGGCGTGTGAAGGTAGGTATAGCCCTAACTTGTAGCAGCAAGATACAGTCTCCAGGAATAGCACTGTCCATAATACAGGTTTTCAGAACCACAGCAAACTAATTGGATTTGAGTTTCTTGTTCTCTTTCGGAGATTAAAAAACCTCAATCTTCAAAAGATTGTATTTTCAAAACAAAAGAGCCGCCACAGGAGTGGTATGTACCCACTGTATATCTACTTAGATAACCCTCCTTACTAATACAAAGCTGGAAAACCCCGCACGTCTGTATGACTTATCCAGACCTCTTGACACATGAGGTCCAACCCCTAAACCTTTGGTATCTGCTGCTCCTCAGTTCTGAGATCCCCCTGAAGCCACAGAATTGGAATTTCCGAGTGGACTGGCTGTGCAACAGCTCCGTAACTGTCCCAATATTTCCCTCAGCATCTGCAGACTGCATGGCACTCAGGAAAGGAGTATTACTACAGAGTTACAGATTGTGGACATGCAATCCCTCCAGGGACAAAAGCACTTGGTTTTATAACAATCCACCACATGTCCACGCAAGGATTCTCGGGAACCCCTGTCAAAAGGCTGAACTTAAAATATTTCTGAAAACAAATTTTTGGGCAGTACAACTATTTTGTCAAAGAGTTTCCCAGGCTCTTCATCGACCTACCTGGTTTAGTTTGGAGCCATTATCTCAGTATTAGCTTGAAAACATACATTTTACAATTCAAGGATGCTTGTCACATTGCTTTTAAATTTTCAATAAGCAGTTACTACCCCCACTTTTCTTCAAATCTATAGTCATTCTAGTTAAGTAGTACCTGAAATCCAGTCAGACCTACAAGAATAGAATTTCTAACACCACTTAAACACCTCACCAGCAGGTGGCAGACAAATCCTTGAAACAAAACAGCCAGCATCGGTCCCCTTCCATAGCATCAAGTTGAAGAACTTTTCAAAAAATAAACCACCTCCAGCAGGGGGATAAAAAGTGTGCATTGAATGCAATAGTTATGAGACACTTGGTGCTTCCCACAACCTCCTCTTTCAGAAAGACAAATACAGTCTAATATTTTCCAAATAAAAGTACCCACAAATCATGTCACGTGCAATGTAAATGAACAGAAGTAAAATAAAAAGTAACAACAAAAACTCCAAACAAACCCTGAAAAATCTTCCAGTCCCTTTTTAAGAAACTAAAATAGATCATGGACGGGATAATAAAGATCCCCAAAGATGCAGTTATGTGAAAGCCCACAGGATAGCGATACATCTCATCCATTTCACTGTTTTATCCAGGATCATGTAACACTTTTATAAACCTATGAATAGAACTACAGAGATCGCCTCATGGGTGGCTAAAAAGCCGACTCACGATTATACTTAGAGGTTGGACTGAAAAAAAGTCACCAAATATCAAGCTGAAAGTTCAGTCATACAAAAAAACATTAGCTAAATACAACCAGAGCCACGGCTGTCGTAGTGACACTATTACATAATAAAGTAATGCAAATTAGCATTTTATTTAAGTCTCTCATTCACTCAAGAGAAAGTGTAAATGCCTAACATTTTAATTCTGGAGACGTGACAGGACAAAAAGTCAAAATATAGTGATTAATCTAGGTTAAGGTTTGATATCAGCTCTCCAAGAAATTAAAGAATTGCAACACACAGCACCGAAAGCAGGCAGGTTGCTTGTGTTTGATGTAAAGGTAGTTCACATGACATATTCCAGATATTAAAGGTAATTTAGGAGGTTGGGGAGGGACAGGTAGTTAAGTACAGAGTCGAAATTACTCTGCTGGAAAATGTTTTGAAACATTAAAATTGTGAGAACAACAGAAATTGCATCATTTGACCAGGGATTAGACTGAAATACACATGATTACTTATGCACCTCAATTAAAAAAAAAACCAAAAACAAAACACTAGCTGCAATTATATTGAAGGTATACCTGCTGTCAGTACTACAGACAGCTGTTTTGGTAAGCCTTTGTACTCTTAAGTCAGTAAGTCTTACATCTTCGCTATTCTACATTCTGCACATATTTTACTTCTAGTGAGACTCTATTCATAATCAAGATATGACTTCACCTGAGTTCACCTGCAGTAACACGTACACTAATAGTTTTAAGCAAATGAATTCCAAGTATAAGCACTTAAAGATATACCAACAGCTTCAGGATGTTGAGAAGTTAGCACATCTATCACAAACCTGATATCCTCAAATCATTTATTAAAAAGAACTTACTACATTCTTAAAGTTAGGCATTCAATTAAAAAACACAGAACACGAAATAAAGTGAACTACGCAACAGCTGAATGCCTAATACCAGACTGCTGCAGGCCCAACCTTAGTTGCCACTACTTACAGAACTGATACTTTAATGACAGTAGCAAATTTTCTGTTTTTAAGAATAAAATACTGACAACTAATAAAGAAAGAAAGAGGAAGAAAACAAAAAGTAACACTAACCCCTCCTCGTTGACCATCCACATGTATGGAGCGAATGTGATCTGCCAAATCTGGGCTGGAGCTGAAGCAAGCATGGCAGTGGTCCCAACAACAGTTATAAGCAATGCTTTTTGCAGAGGAGGCAGGAACTCCTTGTCCATTCATCATAACCGGAGTGGAACGCCCACTGGAAATTGTGCTGTCTATGTCCATAATAGTGCTGCTTATGCTGTTAAGACAAAAAAAAAGAAAAAGAGAAACTCCGTATTGGTTGCATGTTAACAGAGCAAGTAAAAATCGTAGCTCTTTAGCGTTTTCTTTCAGATATATTTAGACAGGTTGAAAAGAAAATCTTACACGCTTACTATTTGTTGTGGTTCATCACTAACTATAACAAACGTACAGTCAGGAAATAGCTACTATTACTCGACAGTATAACTTCTTGACACTGACAACAACATGGAGGTTTGGAAAATTCTCCCATTCACTGACTTGTCAGAAAATTAACTCTCATGTGATTAACAAAGTCATTTTTTAGCTACATTAAACAGCCATTTGTTAGTTTTCATTTCCCAGGAAAGAATAAAAGGAAAAAGGAAAAAAAAAAAAAGGTCTGCTGGGTCTGGAGATGTAGCTAGCCCAGCAACGACCGCTAACACTAGGTCCTTAAAAAGAATACAGCACGGAAGTTGTTGCAGTTCTACAGTAGGTTTAAGGTATTACAACACTTGCCCCAGCACAGTGTCCATCACATGCATGGTCTAAGCTAATGCTTTTGGTTCTGTTTTTTTAAAACTTTCCAGCGAAGCTGGCAGCAGCAGTGAGAACACATGGCCATCGGGTTATTTTCATCAGCAGTTCTGGTCTGCTTCTTGGCAGATACAGAGTCAAGAATCAAACTGGACCAGAAAAAAATTGCAGAGTGTGCTCTTTCCATCTATAAGCAAAAAGTATGAGACAGATAGGTGTTCATCCTGGATAAACATTAAATAGCTACTGATATACCTTTTTTTACCTTGTGAACCTGTTCACTGCCTTTTAGGACCTCTATGTTTTTGTCTTCTACAAAGATACAGCGTTACAGAACAGATCCTCTTTGAAAAGGCCTCAGAAGGTCAGGTGGTCAAATCTCCTGCTCAAACAGCAGCATGTGAGATGAGACTGCTTGTAGTCTTGTACAGTCCAGTTGCTGATGGGTATTTTCAAAGGCTGGAGCTTCTGCCGCCTTTCTGAACAACTGTCCCAATATCTGATTAATCTCGTGAGGAGGGGGAAAATTTCCCAACATCTCATCAGAATTTCCAGTGTTGCAACTTCTGTCTGTTGCCTCTCATCCTTGACAACTGTACAGTTGAGGTGACTCTAGCTCCTTCTTTGCTAAACCTCCCTATCAGGTCACTGGAAACCGCAATAACCCTGCTCTTCTTATCCTAAAACTGAAGAAACCCAGTCTTTCAGCCTCTCCATATGTACAGCATTTGCTTCAGCCTTCTACCTGTCTTGGAGACCCTCCACCAGATCCTTTCCAGTATGCATCTGGGATGAGTCCCAAACTGCACACAGTAATCCAGACATAGCCTTAACTGTGTGAAGTAGAGGTGAAGAATCACTTCTATTGACCACATAGATACACTTTTGCTAATACAGCCCAGTATGCAGGAGTGATTTTTACACAGGTGTCTTTACATATTCTTCTGAGCAGAGTGCAAGGAAAAAAAAAAATCCAATTACATTACTTTAAAGAAAGAAAATGATAATTTCCTGTTCAGCTCTACATAATATTTATAATTTTAAAACTTCTCATATCCCTTTTCTCTCTCCCACACCTCTTGCGCATAATTTCTATGTTAAAGCATTCTGCTTTTAAAGGTATAGGTGCTGTTCCATATTTTCGACCATCACTGTTTACATATCCATTATTATCCTATTACACGTTTTGAGATGGATGAAACAAAAACTACACGATTATTCAAAATCTGAAGGTATCATTAGCATGTTTGCTCTTTTGCTCTAAAATCTTTTACTAGCAATTTGTCACATTATCTATACCTTTCTTAATCACTGTCACAGGAAAAAACCGCTAGCACAGTAGATTCTGAAATCATCATAGATATTTGCCTTGTTCAGATTTCCCCCACCCACCCACCATGTGGATTCCCCTGCATTTATCAATAAAAAATGTCTTGCCTTAGTGAAAATAACAGATTCCCTTTAGCAATGCTTTCCAGTTAAGCTTTAGTTTTAACTACCCAGAGTAATACGGTTTCATGAGCAAACTCTGATCTAAGAGATACCAGCAAGGTAGCATTTATGAAAATGTTGGCTACCACATCCCAAGCACAGATCCTTTAAAAATCTTCTTCCAACCCATTAGTCTCCTCCTATTATTAAAACTGACAAATTATTCTTAGGCCTTTGTTTTCCAAGCTAAAAAGAAAGTCCAAGAAACCTTTTCAACAGTTTTTTTGCTTTAATAAAAGTATATCAAATATATACTTCCTAAATGCTGTACAAATACCACACGCCTTTTTTTTCTTCCCAATTTCAGAAAAAGATCTAACAATTTACAAGGCATGACTCCTATCCATCAAAATCATACCGGCTCTTGGCTGCTACACAGCATTTCTCCATGTGCCCACTATTTTTATTTTCTTCCCTTTTCTATACCCTGAATACATACAGCTTTCCATGACCCCTCCCCACCTCCCAGTCCAAGTACTCTTGGTTCCTTTCACAATATACATGCTCACAGTCTGCAACCAGGAAACAGAGAAAAGGTGGCCAATAGAAGCCTAGAGATACGGTTTTAATTCTGTTCCATATTGCTGCCGTTCCCAGAAAACTTGTTTTATATTCACGAGAAACTTCAAAAAAAACCCACGCAACTAGCACTGAGCTGAAGCTACCAGTCTCAGCAGCATTAACAGCCACTAACTACAGCTACTGGTAATAGCAGTTTAGGATCTCTAGAAAAATGTCAGAAGCTTTAAGTGCCAAATATGTTATAAGCAATCCCAATTTTTCCACCATGCCAGGCCCACAACAGATGCAACTAAGGGACTGACATCCCTTCCTTCCTCAGCTGATGCCTAAGCCAAAAATTATCCCCAAAAGTAAAATCTGCAGAAGTGTGTTATGAAAGCAGAGTTTACAAACAGGATGATAGGAAAACTGACTATATAATAAAATGTGACCTCCACACACCTGAGTTATCCAAATACAGTTTTCTCAAAATCAGTACCGAGAAGTAGGTCTGAATGCATACAAGACGGCACATCACCTGCCCACTTCTGTCGCATACAGTAACGTTACACAGACCAGCGGTTCCAACAGGAAGCTGTTTAACCAAGGATGGCAAAGCACTGCAGACACAGCACTCGGGCAACGGCTGCCTCAAACAATTTCGTGTGGATAGGTAACTCTAACTTCCTCACAGTTGAAAGGTACCAAAGTACAGTACTTTATAAATACTTTAAGTAGGAGCTCAAACTTCTAAGTTGTTTACAGTCAGTCTGAGTTTCTACATCCACTGACAGCACTAGTGCCATTCTCAAAAACCCCAAACAGGCATAAGCAAACTTCTGACTAAGATGACATACGGTGCTGGTGACCACAAGGACAGGCTATGACCGGGTATTTAGCATAGTTCTCTCAAGGGTTCCCTGTTTTTACAGCCTGGTCTTAAGTGGGAAGGCAATGAGAAAACGTAACCCAGAACAAGTTCTGCAAAATAAGGCGTAGGGAGGAAGAAAGAAGTGCGCATTTATGCAGGTGTGTGGTTTCTCCGGTTCACAGGCATACAATCTGGTTAATTTCTCTACGCAGAGATGAAAAAGCCTCAAACTGATGAACCTGTAGCATGAGAGTATTTTATAGTGCAAATGCAACATAACTTGACCACCTTATGATACAAAATCACAGGTCTCTAATTTTACAGCCCAAGGAATGCTAATACTTACATTCTTTTTTTTTTTAAATATGCTAAGCTACCTGTAGAAAATTACTCTTGGTTTTGGAGGAAAATATGTAAAAGTCAACTAGGAATACTGATCGAGCAGAAGATATTGTGATAAGTAGGGTTATTAATGACATGAGAAACCAGTAACTCTTAGAAAGCTGATTTAGTTATAATAGTTTAAATGTTTGCTTGGTTTAGTTTCCTAAGTGTTTGCTAAGGGCTAACAGATCAGAGTTGCATACACAATATCAAAATGTAGTATCAGAGGAACTGGAATAAAAAACTGTTGCCCATAGATTTTCAGTAGTAGCATATAGAATTTCTCAGAAATTGGGGACAAAGTGCTACATTGGACTCTGATTCTATAATGTATTCAAGACATAGTAGTATAAAAACGGGGAAAAAAAAAAGTGATTCACATCCAGTTGAGTGATAACTGATCAGTATTTTAAGAAGGAACACCTTCCTTTCTTCTAGCTTGAAGAACTTTGTGTAAGACATTAAAGAGTACAGACAAATATTGCTGTAAAAGACCTACTAGAGAAAGAGCTAAACTGCTTACAAAATCAAATGGCTGGAAGTCACACAACAAGAGATGACTGTTTTCTTACGGTTCTCTCGATTGGCTCGGCCAAAATGCAAGAAACTCGCTGCCCTGACACAGTCCTTCTCTAGAAATAACCCATTAAATAAGAGAAAACAACAAAAAAATGCATTTTACATTTTTATGTGCCTCCAGAACCAACACATTTTAGGTGATCAGGCACCTCACAGTACTGAGAGCCTAGAATTTGTTTCTGTCTTTCTCAATTCGCAAGTTCTGGGTCACCCAGGAAAGAGCTAAAGGCTGCTAAGCAAATCTGTGAAAGACCAGCAACATCCTTCCTCTCTGTCACATAGTGCCCTGTACAGCTCAAGCACGGGTGTGTTTTCTCTAAGTCTTCCATACACTGAGAAAATGTCAGGGAGCTTTTCAGAGAAAAGTTTGTAATATATATAGCATCAGAGAAGACATGGGCTTGGGAGGTCTCTTGCCCTTGACCAGCTATTTCAAGACGAAGCAGCAAGACAGTGGCAAGTTTCATAGCCAGAGCTGTGGCTGCTACCAAGTCTGCAAAGGCTTAACTGCAGCACTGTTTGTTAGATCTGCCGATTCACCCACATTTTTGTTTCTTGGGATTTCAGAAAGGATGTGATGGCAGGACATACATAGGTAAGACGCATGCACACGCTCCTCTATCTTATCTTATTCAGCCCACTCAAGTCTTTTCCTGACCAAAAGAGTGGAAGCACATCAATTCAGCCCAAACTGGGCTGGACTACTAAAATAGTGTCTGTGTATCTTTCAATCTATGAATGGGGATTTTCACTCCAGTTTGACTTTCAGTATCTGCTTGGGATGATCCAAGAGAGCGAAAAGCTCCTTAACAAAGGGAAGGTAGTAATGGAAATTACATCCTTCTGCTTTGTCATCTGAAATCCACAAGCCCGCTAAGTGGGAAAGTAATAATGTGTATCAAAGAGGAGAAAACAGAACACAGTAAGGAAAACAGACATTCTGGCAAACTCCTGGTAACAAAACAAAAGATCTTGAAATAAGTTTTTAGCTAAATAAGTTAAAGCAATTTTTTCTGCCTTTTTCTAACCCCTTTTTCCCCAGCTGGGAGATCTGTTTAAATCCTGACTGCCACTATCAAAGCAGAATGACACAAGTAGAACTTAAGCGCTTGTGGCATTCCCCTATTGCTAGTGACAGACAGGTCTGGGTTTGCTCCCAAGCTGTAAGCAGGCTCCAGCTCCATTGTAACGGATCTATAGACCATAGCCTGATGAAGAACATTAGACATTTGAGTTTCAGAGAGTTCAACTCAGGGGTCATCCCAAACAATAGAGCATCAAAAACAGTCACTGCTGGAGAGAGCCTGCATATACAATAGCTGTTTTTAAGAAGCACCATTCAAAAGACTGACTAATTACTAAAATTTAAAACTGTTACAGCAAGCACAACACAGTCTTCGAGCCTGTGTTATCCCTACTTGCATCCTAATCCCAGTACCAGAATTAATTTGAAGTAAAAATCACAGCTCTATAGGCAAGAACCGAATGCCTTTCTAAAATACCTTACTAAACCCACATCTCATTTCACCAAGCCTGCAAATACTGGCAAACAGTGCCTTCCAAACGCAGGAAGGTACAACTGAAAACACAGAATCTTCTCAGAAGAGCCAGACCTTTCTCCCTCCTCCAGCAATTTGCCTTCTACCAAGAGATTAACACCTTTGAAATGATACTGACATTTACAGTGTGCTCATCAAGCAACATTAACGCAAGCTTAAATAGGGGAATCATTACCTCAAAGCCACTGTTTAGTACTTATTTTTACCTGTATCTACTCTACTGTAGCTAGAAATAATGTATCTTCATAATCAAGATTATTAAGATTTTTTTAGCATCACTTTGATGTTAAAAGGTTAGTATGTACACAATTTGTATGCGCATGTGAACCAAATGTGTCCAGCTGATTAAATCCAGTCCAAACTGTATTTAAAAACAATCCTGAAACTGAAACAAACAAAAAAAAATATAGCTAAAAGAATTATATGAAGTTTCAAGTCATTTTAATTTTATAGAGAACAAAAAGAGTTCTTCAAGCATTTTAAATCCTGGATTATTCTTTTCCTTTAAGGATCAGAGCAAAACGAAGCCATTGTTGGGAGTCACGTAAATACAAATATTTTCTATAAGGGAAAAAATATTTCCAAATTATTCCCAACTTAAAATGGACAAATTTCAAACCACTTATTTTACCACATGCACATTTGGACACTAATTGTTATGTACAATTAAATGTGAATGAAAATATAACGAGCCAGTGATTTAACACATTAAAGAAAATGGTACATTGTACATCATTCCTAACACACGCTTGGCTCTCCAAGGAGATCAATTTCCTCACTACTGCAAGTAATCCCTTCCATTGAATTCAATGAATGGAATGCCCAAAATTTTTTCTTTCCTTTTTTTCCTGTTAGTCTTTCAGAACAACAGACAGTAGGAGTCTAGAAGGAGTATCAACAAAAACAAAAGAACAACAGCATAATTTCTTTCTTTCCATGAACCTCCATTAGCAACTATCCACTTGAAGTAATATTAGAGCTAGGCACCAAACACTAGCACTAAAGCCCAATCAATTTGCTATTATACTTTTAATGTCTGCTAACCATACTCCCTCTAGACCTTAACTGAAGTAACCCTCCCTCAGGCAAAATTCAGACCTAACAGATGGGCCTTATACCATGCCCTTGAGGGTCAACAAGCTCTACTTCAGTCTGATCAACAGGAGCTCATTTCAGAGTTACAGTACCTCCATCGAGAATGCTTAGCTTCCAGTCCCCAGATGTTCAGTAGGTAAGCAAAAGACCCAGCTGATTTCAGCTAACACCAAGGGAAACAACTGTGACAGATCCTATAATAAATAACCTCAACTTGTAAAGCATCACATTAAAAATGAGCAGAGATTTCAGTGAATACACATTGCAGGGCTGCTAAAACCAGCACTACTGAGCAGCCATCAAGCTGCACACTACACTAATTAAAGTAAGGAATCTTCAGAAACAGTTTCTTCTAAAGTACACAGCGATAATCCAGTCAAAGCACCAAATCCACAGAAGATTGCCTCCAACTAGATGAAAAGCATAACTAACATCCAAAAATCCAAATACTACAAACCTCACTGGAAGTAGGTGAACATTTTAAAGATACAGAAAAAAAAAACCCACCCTGGTAGTTTCTTTAAGCTTTTACTAGTCAGTGAAATACTATCATTTCCCCATGGAGCTTCAGCTACATTGTTCCAATCCATATGAAATAAGCCTAAGAAAGAAAAATGAACTGTAACACCCAGATAAAACAAACTTTGATTAATGGAAACACTGAATGACAGCCATTTCTTACAGCAACCTCAAGGGTTAAAACCTAGAATCCAACAGAAAAGCTTTGACCACATGGAATACTAAATCACAAGTAGGTACTAATCCCAAAAGAAAACAAACAGCATCACAGTCATTCAACTACAAATGCCAAGTCAAAACAGAACAAAAATTGAAAGAAAAACAAAAAAGTGACATGCCTAGTGACACACCCCAGCATCTCATTATTTTCATCTCACTAGGGGAAGTCCAGAGCGAAAACAAAAACTCCACCAGTTTCCCCATTACTGTATTATCTTGTAAGACAAGTGAGTGGAAAACGTGTACAGCTCTGGCCAATGGACTAGTTCCATAAAAACAACAGACCACCCAACAGTTTTAATTTTTTTTTGTGGCCACCAAATTCAAAGTGATTTACACTCAATACTTCCAAAGGCAATCAATGGTCAAGTGAAGATAAATCCTCACAGAGCTTGAAAATAATCATATCATCAACCCTGAGCTCCCATCAGTGATAGAAAGCTCCTCCATCTGTCATATGAATTTTATTTCTTGTTTATAAAATCTCCATCACTTCCAAACATGAGAGCTACTGTATCTCCTCCAAGAAGCATTACATGATTAACTGTTACTTTTTTACATTCCACTCAGCGATATGAACCGCAGATCAAGGCTGTTAAAAAAAAAAAAATGAAGTAGGACAAACATCGTTTCTAAGAGCTAACAACTTCAATGGTACAAGTGAACTTGATACAACTGATTATTAACAGAAATTGCTACACTGGCTCCTAAATGAACACAGAGGAAGAATAAAATTGTACGTTTTTGTACTAAGATTTAACTTTTGCTGATCTCCCATGAATATTAAGCAAACTTTAATGACAACCTCTTTATGAAATTACTATCAAAACATCTGCATCAGGGTACCAGCATGCAGTAAAATGCAGTACTCAAGGCAACTATACACAGGTGTCCAAGCAGATTTAAATTAATTTTTTTGCTTTCTGCTCTCCAAATGGTCATGACAATTTAAAAGTGAGATTAAAACAGATCCTAAGAAAAATGAAGAGTTCACAAAACATGAGCAATCACTATGAGCCAGCAACACAGCAGAAAAGTTTGCCTGATCTTTTTTGCTCCTCTCCCCACTTTTGGTGAATTTAGTGTTTCACGAGGTATCCACTGGTAACACATATACTCCTACCACTAGATTTCCATGATTTATCAATTTAGTTCCCCAAATCAAACATTTATGTTGCACAAACAAAACAGTTTGCCTTATTTAAATGGATGTAGTTTGACTGTGGCATAGAAATGTCATAACTCTTTAGAGCTTCTACAGTTTCTTTTCATCTACCCAGCAAGTAACCCAGATAGTACCTTCAAAGTCGACAGAAAATAACTTCACCTACCTGCCTTTCTAAGACGTTTTTTTGACTATTGTCCCAAGCAAACCATTTCATTTAAATAGAAAGTATCCAAAATAATTTCATGACTGACAATGATCAGTTACTGAATTCAGGAAAATCTACCATCAATAAGAAAAAAAAATAGCGTATATGGACAAACCACTATCAAAACAAAAACAGAACAAGAACAGATTGAACAACACCAAATGGCTGCCAAAGAGAAAGATAATTCAATGGCAACAAGAAATTAGAATACCTGGATCAAAACAGTAAGCCAGAACTTCATGAAGTGCAAGTCCACCACTGTATTTTAAAGGAAGTACCTTCTGTTCACAGCTGCTCTTTGAGCTCCTATCCACAAAGACACCTGCTACCAGACAACACAACTGACTCCATAGCTCTTCAGAGGCAAGGGAGGAAAAATAGGATAGGCAAAAACTGTGTATGTCAGCAAAGTTACTTTGTGAAAGTCATAAATATAATACTAAAAAGTTAAGAGGGATAGCAAAAGAAATAGTGTTTGCTTTCCAGAAGCACCTTCAGGTTCTCGATACCTTTAAATAAGTGAAAGCAACATTAAGGCAACTTCTAGATAAAGCAAAAAGACCATGAATTCCAGGACTGCATGATTTAAGAGAGCACCCACCCACGTGGAAGCACTTGTCCTTCTGAAACACTTATGCTTTTTTTTTTTAATCAAACCTATGCCTTACACAGATTAAGTTACTCCAACTAAATCTTCTCAAAGTGAACAAGACTCAAAAAGTATTCTTAAATCAATCTTAAAAACAAGTCTGCAGAACTATTGAATAGCTATGTAGTTATATGACTAAGAAATCAATGCAGTGGAAAATAAAACAGTCAAGGGAGAGAGCTTTATACAGTGTGACAAGTGATAACATTAAAAAACTTGTTTTGAAATTCTTTTTGAAGTGCAGCTAATTTCAGAGTAAAGCTATATCTAGATTAGGTATAAACACCTAGAAAAGGGAGCAACATGGCAAATACTTCAGACTGATAATAAAAAAAACAGGGGAAGACAGAAAACTCTTCAAGATAGAGAAATTGAAGGAACTTAAAATAATAAACATGCACAGGAAACAAAACAAGACTGAGAAAGTGTGTTATGAATCAACACCTCTCTAGAGCTGTTTCCACTCTCCTGGATCATTCACTTTGATTATTTAGATTGTTAGCCCTAGAATATTTGGGCTCATCATATTTACATAAGACAAACCCAGGTTATCACCCAATTTATAGCATAGAGGAAAAGGTAACACTAAAAAAACTTGGAATGCAAAAATATCAAAAAAGCAGTGAGAGAGCAGCGTAGGTTCAACATGTATGCTTTGCGATATGACAGCACACAGACCACATATGCAAAAGGATTACACAAATCAAGAAACTGTAAGTGGTTCTGCCTTGAAGACACAAATAAAACTGACTTTAATTTCTGGGAACCACATTAACTTCAGCTTGATAATCTCCCTGGAAAGTCAGGGAACAGCAACAAGTGGTTCATAATCTTCAATCTTTACTGATAAAACAGTATGTTTACTAGCACGGCCTAAGAGAAGCACAGAAGAAACACATTCAGTCATTAAAGAACAGCCAGAATTAATTTTATTTATTTTTGAACTGTGCTTTCCATCCCAAGAACCATAATCAACATAAAGTAGCCTAATCGGCACTGGGAGTTAACAGCCTTCAGACATGGTGTCAAAGAAACTGCACCCACTGTAACTATTACCCTCCCATTCTCCCATCCTCAAGATACTTTCTCTCACCCCCATCCCCAGTACACAAAACTCAAACTAGCAGAAGACAAAATGACCACAGAAAGATGCAAAACTCCTAGTAGAGACCTAAAAAAATCCCTCCAGTTTCAGCTACTGCCACATTACGTTCAATTTCATAGAGAATACCTCAGTAAATGGTTGCTACTTCAAGTATTAAGCAGGCTCCAAAAGCAGAGAAACCAGCAAACTCCACTAATAGACTCAATTAATAATAGAAAGGCCATAAATTAAGGTCTCATTCCTGTTCTGCTGGACACTGAATCAACCACTACTTGTACAAAGTGTCTAATCTACAACTTGGCATGAAGTTAGTGTAAGGAACTCTACTTAAAGACCTGCCAAAACGAGTTTTATTTCAAATGAAAAAAAAAAAGTTTGTTTCCTCTATTTACTGGGTATCTAATGAAAATATTTTCTTTGCACCTTTAAGATTTCTTTATATTTGGAATCTAAGATGACTACAGCACAATAAACTACAATGATCAAAATAAGGACTTTACTGCAATTTTACAGGGGAACTCCTAATTTGTACAAGGTGCTGCATGGAACAACATCAAGAATAATAATATGTGGAGCTTCTTTACACTATATTCTTATTTCAGTATTTTTAATAAATAATACTACCACTGTGTGTGCCGATAATCTTCTTTTACAAGTCTCTCCACTCAAACAATTTCGGTTCGTTTCACTCCCTCTGACACCACACCCGCTATCTGAATTGCAGCACTCTTCTGTGGTGCATCAGGATGACAACAGCACTTTCAAGATCATAATAAATCTGTTGCTTTTCTACCATTATCAAATATATTTGCATATACCTTAAGTAACCCCCTATTAAAGAAAGTATCCATTAAACGTTAGCAACTAATGTTTAGCAAAACATATTTAAGATCTTAAATTCCAGTATTGAGAAGAAAATTAGATATGGGAAAAGAAATCCCACACCTTTTTTTTTTTTTTTGCATTTTACCACTAAGAAGGGAAAAAAGTACACCAGTATTTTAAGTGAGATGCTTCAAATTTTCTCCCCAATTATCTGTTGTTTATTAGCTTTGCAAGATCACAATCTGAGAACTGTAAACACTATCTTAGCACATCGCAAAGCCAATGATAAATAGCAGGCACAACATGGAATAGTTCTATTTAATTTTCTAAAACAAGTTTATTTGAACACATTCATATCCTAAACACAAACAACTCCAGACAGAATGCATATAAAGTTATAAAAAGGAACCATATAACATAAAATAGATAACAAAACAAAGAAATCTCTACCTCAAAGAATCTTCCAAAACTACCACTTTTGGTTTTTTGCAAGTCATGCTACTGTATTTTTTTAATGGCAACTGGGAGAGTGGGTAAAACTCACTGTTCACACAAAGGAATTCCTTACTCTCTTCTGTTGCCTTCTCCTGCACAAGTTAACTGCAGATTACATTCCCACCTGTTTCAAGGATTCACTCCAATTACTTGGCTCCTTTACAGCAGAGACCAATTTTTCGCTTCCTTTGGGTTAAGATCTCGCTCTTTCCTCAGGCTATTGGACATATCTCATTCCCTACCATACCAAAAGTTTTCTGTGTGTATCCCGCATCTCTCCCTTGCCAGAAAACCACTATTCCCATCTCAAATGCTCCATCTGCTCCCTTCTACGCCATGTCCCCACTTTTCTACCCAGTAATAGATTGTTCTACAACTACCCCAATGCAATGGGTTCTAGGTGTACTTCCATATTGCTGTCTTCTGTGCTAGCTCTGCATACTGCTCATTCTCCCAGCATTACTCCCTAACTGGATAATGTTTTCCAAAAAATATGTAAATATATTAAAGCTATTGAAAAACTGTGCAGATCTGAGTAAGACTAGCTATGGTATAACATTTTTACTGCATCATCCAAAAAAGTTAGTTTTATCTGTGACCAACTCCAGAAGTGTTGTAACTCTGCCAAATGGATGTTCAGGCTGCATGTAACACCCAGTTTAACTTAACTGGAAAGTGGGAAAGAAAAAAAAAAAAAAAGACTAAGACAGTTCTTTCCGCTACTGCCTAGGAAATTCCCTGAAACAACTCACCAAACAAACCTCATATTCAGAAGTTACCAGACTTAAAGGCATCACAAACTTAAACAAAACACACATAGACTTGTGTGGATTTACAAATCCAACATAAAACCAACACCACTTATCTCTTGCACTGAATAGGAAAATGTTTTTCTCAAATTCTGTGAAGTATATTTACATCTTACTACAACAGCTTATTATAACAAGCTCTTTCATCTAGTTCACAAAAAGACCTCATGTTAACCACTCTATTATACCAACCAACAGCTTTAGTAATGAACATACTCGCCATAAAAAATACCTGGGCTGTTTTGTCTTCCCATCGAAAGCTATTTTCTTCAGCACCAGAAAGGCCTGAACATAACCATTATAGAAAC
Source organism: Opisthocomus hoazin (assembly GCF_030867145.1). Classification (NCBI taxonomy): domain Eukaryota; kingdom Metazoa; phylum Chordata; class Aves; order Opisthocomiformes; family Opisthocomidae; genus Opisthocomus; species Opisthocomus hoazin. The sequence continues at coordinate 145,542,713 of NC_134414.1, forward strand.
AAGGGTTTTATTTTGCAACTTGAAAGCAAACAGCAGCAATAATAAATGCAGTCAAACTCTGAAAATATAATTTTCAGCAGAATTTCGGAAACTCAGGTAATGTTCTATATAGCCCACTCTGACACATCAATATTACACACACACTAAAAAAAATTTAACGACTTAACCACCTTGCCTTAAGTGCTAATGAATGATTCTTCATTTCCTGGATAGGAACAAGTGAGACTATGCTGCAGAGAGAGGCCTGAAGCACTTTTTAATCTGATCACATGGATACGTGAAGCATACCTATTAGTACCATATGCCTTCCTGATTATATTTAAAATTTACTATTCTGCCTTCATAAACATGACTCGTATAATTCACATGTCACTGCCTAGTCAGTCTTGAAAATTCTTCACTTCTAAGAGTTTAAAAACTAGATAAAGACTGTATTTAACCCTTTAAATAACTAACATTTTAAAATCAGCATATATGTTAATGGTTTAGAAGGCCTTCACTTTAAATGAGATTAAAAAAACTCAGCCTAGATCCTGGATTTTTCATGTCTAAATCTTTGATCTTTCAACCTTTTAGTTTCACACTGCCTCATTTCACTTCATAAAACTAACAAACTTAACAATATGAAGCACAAAAAGGTTTATTATTGAAAAACTTTTCTGAAATGCCTGTTTTCAAAACTGCTCGCCTATTACACAGGAACAGAAGAACATTTCTAGAAATATTCTACAAGTCTAACACAGTTAAGATAGCTAAGCCTTGCATATTACTGAGTATTCCTTGAGTCAGTCCCTCCTAACAACCAATTCTGTTGGTGAATAACAGTAAACGTGAAAGGGCTCCAAAAAAAAAAAAAAAGCCTTAGATGTTACATGAAAATTGCCCGCTCTGTTGAAAAAGATGGACATTAATTAGTGCTGTGCCTGAGGGAAAGACCACTACATAGGTCCAACAACAACCTGTTACATTTGGCCTACGAGCTAGTCAGTCAGCACTTCTACACCAGTCAGCAAAACCGCTGATACCTCCAGCTAAAACATATTTTTTTCAGTGCTTCTTGCCCAGTCAGTAAGACGAGGGAGCAAAGGACACACTGGTAAAGATGAGTAAAGATGATGTAAGAACAGAAGACTAGGGGGTAACTTCTAGGTGAGAGTACAAAGACACAAGACAAATTCACCAGGGTAAAAAAATCAGTCTTTCACTTAGCTTTACTACTTATATTTCTGCTAAACATCTTGTTACAATTGCAAGATCTACCACTGCTCTATAAACCAAACAAAATCTGATAATTAAACTATTTCAGATTTAAATATACTTCCATAATAAACTTTCCAGTAAACAATATTTAAATTATTTCAGTAATCTAACACTAAGCATTTGTATGTAAATATTGTTGTTTAACAATAATAGATCAGTGAGCTGCAGAGGCATCCTCACTGCATTCAGATCAGCTGATTTATACCCAAATCCACGCATCTGCTTAGGTCTAGCTGCAGTACCTATGGCCCGACACTAAAACTCGTTTACTGTGTTTATAGTTAACTGAGCCATTATTTTTTCTCTTAAAGTCATATCAATGTTTCTCAGCACTGCAACAAGACTGACTGCTCCAGAGAACTCTGGAGAAACACATCCATCATTTCAGCACATGTCTGAAATTTGGGAAAGGCACGAGAAAATTACCAGCATTCACATGCTGACAATAGTCTTTGTTCTAACTGTAAATCTAGAGGATAACTAGACTTGAATGCAGCCTATTATTATTGAGCCAGCTGATCCAAGCTCGCTCAAAAGTCATAGATAAACTTCAGCGCAGTGGTGGGAACTTAGCACAATTCCCACGAAAAACCTGGAATGATTACAGATTGAGACACCTACCAGTCCCAGAGTTATTGCAGCCAACTCCCATTACTAATACCACCGAGTTGAAAATGCCACCTTGTTATCCCAGGTATCAATTTAGGTTTTGCTTTTCGGTTTCTGGGTTTTTTTTTGTGGGGGAAGACAAATCTGTTTTAACAAAGCACAAAATCTATCCACATGCATAGCAACAACTGTTTAAAAGTCACCTTAAGTTTCAGAGAATATTCAACATTGTATTTGTTTCTCGTGTTGTTATACATACTAACATATTTCCTACAGTAACACCCCAAATTATTTATTCTGTTAGCAGATATTCTCAAAATACACTCAAAATGTTAGCAATAGAAGCTGCTGAACAGTGGTTCTATTTTGATCATATGCAAGATTTTCCTGTTCAGCTGTTATATTTATAGCTTATTTTATCTTTGATATCACTAAGTCAAAAATCCAAAAGATAGTACATTGATAATTGTGGAGAATGATAAAGACAGTACACAGTGAAACCGGAATTTGATCACTCATGGAATTCAGGCCCTCTCACCACACCCTCTTACTTATTCAAATTTTCTAAAGAGGAAACAAGAAAAAAAAATCCCAAGCCTAGGGGCATGATCTGAATGTTACCAAACCTGCCTACAGTAGAATAATCTTTACCAAGTATATCCTTCTACCGGCTTCCTCTCACTCAACCCAGGGACTGTAAATTCAAGCCTGTTAGTTCAACCTCTCTCTTACTTTTTCCCTCTCTTCCCTCCCCCAGGTAATCTTACTCTACAACACACTGTGAGACGAGACACCAAGTTCCTTAGAACTTCAGAGACACAGGCAGTCAAAGGTCATGAAGTACTGTACAATATGCTATTACATATAAAACATCACTTAGTAGATAGAACACCATTCGCTAATAGTTACAGAACTTGCATTTTAATGCAGAGGTGACCAAAACAATGAATGGTTAAGTCTTTAAGGGTTTTAATACATTATCATAAACCTGTACCTCCACCTGTAAACCTAAACTCTTCCCTGGTATTTCACCATCCCACCTCACATACTCTTTAAAAGCACTTCGGCACATCCCCTACCTTTGGCAACACTCTGCTTCTCTGTCTGATCATCTAAAAGGCACAAGTTTATGCTGTGGCTGGCTTCCAAGCAGCAGCAATCATTTAGATCACCAAGTCAAGCAAGTGACTTGCTGGACTACATGTAGCAAAAATAATTAAGCATTCTACCATGCTGCAGCAAGGAGCTCACACAAAATGAAATTTTCGACCTCCACGAATAACAAATGGCACTCTTGCTAGCATTGCTCTTTCCCTACTCAACTCCACAAGCAGGCTTCGAAATTACAGCTCAAAATTCCCTCTCAGCATCCAAAGTTTTCACCCTAGCAGTTCAAGACAAAACTTTGCAACGATTAAAAACACGGCGCAGTCCTTATTTAAACCACTAAATGCAGAGTCCCACTCCTGCAACTGAGTCTGTACCAACAGTACTGGAAAGGAGCTACGATGAGTACACACACAGATTTAACTGTGTGACTATAGCAAGAGAACTGTGAGAACAGTGACAAAGAAAGTAGCACACTAGCCTTGGAGTGCGCAAGCAAGACATAATGATGCTGTACTTCCAGAAAACCCCTGAAAATTATTTCTGTTATTTCCTCAACCCACAAACTGACATGCACTCAGACAAGATCAGGATTAGATTTAGATTTTAGCTCAATGAAAAAACAATAAACTATCATCTTAAAACTCCATTCTGTACCTGTTATTCTTCCAAAAGTCCACTCCCATACTTCTGCGATTTCACATGAAATCTCAGCTTTTGAAAAACCAAAGCAAACGAAACAAACAAAACCCCAACACCCATCCCCACTTTTCATCTTGCACAAGTTTGGAAGAAAGAAAACATGACTCCTATGAGTCTCAAAAGTCAGATGGAAACCAAGGAACTGAATTTTTTTCCTCTTAAGACTTTTTGGCCAATTAACAAGGTTTTAGGGAACTGACTCATCGGGGTTTTGTTTGTTTGCTTTTAACACTTGAGGTTAGATCTAGCGATGCCCCACTTCTGAAATATGGGTATTTGTATAGTTACACAGAGTTTGATCAAATATGTATTCAAAGTAAATTTCTGGATCAAACCACATAATTCTTCATACTTAACAACAAAACTATCTTAAGAAAGTACAAACACAACTGTAATTGTTACTGAACTGTAACTCTCAACAGGGAAGTCTGATACTTTTTAGTGCTAAACTGAAATCAAAAAACCAGCACAAGTTTCTTAAACTATTTGAAAGGACTAATTACAAAGGGATCTACATTATTTTGTGTCCGTTTTTCATCTTATTTTCAGTTTGTCAATTAAACCATTGCAGACAACATCCGAGAAAGCTACTACATAAGCCGTGTTCTTTGAAGTGTTTGACTTTGTAGGCTAAACCAGACCCAAAAGGTAGAATTCAACCATGTGTGAGAAATCGGCTGTGCCTTTTCCACAAGGATCAAGCTGAAGCCTCCGTAAAATGAGATGTGTATCTTTAACATACAAAAACCAAAGAAACAATTGCTACGTTTACTGCTACAGAACTCATCTGAAGATGACTCCGAGACACAAATTACTGGAGCCTCGTTTAATACCGTGCATGCTTATTACTTGTGCATAGCCAACCGGGAAACGCTGGTCTCCTTTTTATTTTAGTGAGCTAGACTATTCGTTTCCCCTTATGCTTTAAGAGGAATCGCTCAGCTTTCGGCTTCTAGCGTGGAGACCCCGATGCAGGCGCAGGTAAAAGCACACCCACGGACGATTTCCCCACCCCGAACCTTCGGTGCACCCCACCTAGCGTACCAGCGCAAGATACAACCCCAAAGAATCCCAAAAGCACCATCTGAAAAATACAACATAAAAAAAAAAAGGACAACCCAGGGGGTTCCGAGGACAGCGGCAACCAAACAGCCAGCGCCCCGTGCTCAGACGGCACCGGGGCTCTCCATGAAGCGCCTAACGGGGGTTGGGGGGGGAGGGGCTGCGGCTCCGTTGCCGAGCCCCCCCTCCCCGAAGCAGCGGGCAGGCTGCTCCGAAGGCGGGGGGCCGGGAGGAGCGGAGGCCGGGGCGGAGGGCCCGCAGGCCGCCGCCCCGCCCGGCACAAGTTGGCCGGAGAAACCTGTGGCTGCCCCCCACCCCGACAGCCCCCGCCGCGGGAGAGCGGCCCCTTCCCCGCCGCGGCGGCCCCCCCCCCCCCCCCCCGGCGCTGCGAGGCGGGGAAGGGGCCGGACATGGCGCCCGGGGACCCGAGGGGACCCCCCGCTCCCCGGGGTGGGGCAGGGCTCAGGCGGCGGCCGGCGGCGGGGGGGGACGGGGCGCGCACTGACCTGTCCTCCGAATCCATGCGGCTGAGGGGCTCCCCGTCCGAGGACATCTCCAGGCTGCCCCGCCGGCCCCCCGACGTGGCGCTGCTGCCGCCGCCGCCGCCTCCGCCGGTGCCGTAGCCCTCGTCGCCACCGCTGGACACGCTGCTGGAGCTGCTCCCCCCGCCGCCGCCGCCTCCGCGGCCCAGCCCGTCCTCCTGGCTGCCCCGGGGGCCCTTGGGCTCCTCCTTGGCGTCGGCCTCGCTGCTGCCGCCGGGGCTGAGCGAGCGGGTCTCGTCGCTGCAGCAGCCGCTGCTCGTGCTGCTGCTGCCCACCAGGCTGCTCTCCTCCTCCTCGCCGCCCTCCTCCTCCTCCTCCTCCTCCTCTTCCTCCTCCTCGTCCTCCCCGTCCCCGGCCTGGCTGGCGCTCTCCGGGCTCGGCTCCGACATGCTCTCTGCCTCGCCGTTCAGCAGCAGCAGCGACTCTGTCTCCGCCGCGGCCGCCGAGGACGAAGGCGACGACGAGGATCCAGCCCCGGCCTCTTCCTCCTCGGCCGCGGCGGCCCCCCCCGCCTCCTCCTCGCCGGGGAGCAGCCCCTCCGGCTCCGCCATGTCGCTGCGAGCGGCCGCCATGGCGCCTGCGAGTCGCTGAGCGGGGCCGGGCGCGCGCGGCGGCGGCAACGGCGGCGGGGGCGTGCGCGCGGCCCGTGCGCGCGACCGCGCTCCTCCCTCCCCTCAGCCCTTGCTCACCCGCACAATCGCGCGGCGGCGCGAGCCGCAGAGAGGAGGGGCCCCGCGCTGCCGCCGCACGCGCTACGGCGCCCGCCTGGGGACAAAAACGTGGGAAGGGCGGAGCGGCGGCCCCACCGGCGCGGGGGTGCTGAGGGGAGGCGGCGCGCGTCAGGGGCGTTAACGGTTGGGCGGGGCGGGGCTGGAGGCTCGGTCCTAACGCCCCGCTCGAACCGCGTCATCGTTCCTCACCGCGCCGGGGGGGGGCGGCGGGGAAAGAGCGGCCGGGCCGTCCCTCCCGCGCCGGACACTCCTCGGCCGCCTCCCGGCTGGTTCGGTCCGGAGCCCGGCGGCCTGAGGCCTGCGGGGGGGCAGAGAGAGCGGGAGTGGCGGCTGAGGAGAAGTTGGTGGCATCGGGGCGGCGGGAGGCTGCCGGGGCCGCGGCGCTGGCCGGGCTCCCGGTAACGCCGAGAGGGGACGGAGAAGGGGTCTCGGCGACACTGACGAAAAGGGCTGAGAAAGCGGTCGCGTTGTGCGGGGAGCAGAGGGAGCGAAGGGAGTAACCCAGATGTGGCCTCAAACCTCCATTTTCAGTGAAGAGGCGCGTCGGCTGCTGGGCAAAAGCGGTCTGGCTAAAGGGGAAGCCGCAATACGGACCACTGCGTTTAAAGGAAAGCAAAACCGAAGAGTTTAACGTTAATTTTTTCTTCTCATGAACCTAAATTCGGTGCTGGAGGCACGGCGTTAGTAAATTGGTTGAGCTGTGAATTGTGCCATCTGAAAGAAAATAGCTGCGTCTGTGTGGAAGAGGTGAGAGGCAGCCGAACAGAGCGCCTGTCAACCACGTGCAAGACGTGGTAACAAATTCTGAAAATTAAAAGCCATTTTGATGCTGATGTCAAATGGAATAAAGTTTACTAAAGGCAGATCAGGCCAGACTAACATGACAGACTTTTTGACAAGAGTCTTGTCTACACGGACATCTAGAAAGTGTTTGATAAATTGTTGCGTGGAAGTGATTAGCAAAAGTTTATGGGATGGGGATTTGCAGTAACGCGGGACGGTGGGCAGAATCTGAACACAGAGGTGAAAGCGGGTAGTTTGACAGATTATTGGAGGCATGACGAGAGTAAATGAAAGCATAAAATGCTATTCCACATTAATTTTAAATGCCATATGTACATCTGTCAGTCTTTACCTAACTCTTACAGATTTTGCCACAGTTAAAAAAAAAAAATCATGAAGTGGTGGTTTAAAAACAAACTACAAAACGTAGAACCACAACTGAGTCCAGAAAAACATTGTGCCTTGTGCGCAATAGGCAGAACATCACCAGTTCATGTTGCGGCAGGTGTATCTGGCGTATCCACAGAGATCCTAGATTCCAGGAGATGGGAACCGCGTAGGACTAAAATCTGGAAAGGGTGCTTTGAAGACCTGCATGAGCATAGCTGGAGATGGCTCCCAGCCCATCAATGAACGCAGCTGTTAACAGCAGCGCCAGCAACCCGTGGCGTGGCGGCATCAAAACAGAATGCCACAGTGCTGAAACAGCAACACAGTGTTGGAGCAAAAGGGACGTGACGTTAGATTAATCTTTGAAAACAAACCAATGACAGCTTTAACCTGCAGAGGAGCATAAGCGAACTTTGGAAACCAACAACAGCAAAAAAAGTGATGGTAGTTTGCCAGATTTCTAGAAACCAGCCTCAGCTAGAAAGTGGAAATGGTAAGAATGCTAAAAAAAAAAAAAAAAAAAAAAGGAACTAAAAAGACAAGGACAGCTGTAATGCTGTTTCATCTGTGTAATACCTGTATTGCTGGTCTCCTAATTCCACCAAAATAGTCACCAAACCCTAAGCTTCTACATGTTGTGCCTGTCCCCCTCGCTCCCTCCCGGTGACAACATGCTCTGTACTCCACTCTTCACTTGGGAATGCGTGTGGCACCCCCGGGTGGGTGTTGCTGTCACCGGTCTTACCAAACACGAGGCGTGAGGTTTCAAAACCAAACGATTCCCTTTGATTCCGTCAGAAGACGGCAGTAGCTGAAGTAATTCCTATGTCCCTTCTACCCACTGATCCCCTTGGGAAGTTCTCTGCTATAGCGAGGGACAGAATCAGAGAGGTAGCGGGGTCGTGAGAAACCAAAAATACATAAAGGACTTAGGTAAAGACACCTTTCACGACATAAGAATATCAGGAGAAAAAAAGGGGGGAAAGTTATCTCGAAGAGTTCCATGTACCCTCATGCAAGTTGGCCGGATCCACTCCACTGTGGGTTCACAAGGCCATCGCTGTACTTCTTTTCCCCAAATCTCTCTCTGGGTTTCTGGAGGTCGTGCATGCACGCAGGGCTCCTGGTGTTTGTGTACCGAAAGCAAGCAGGGTGATTCAGACCTCCCACTTTCCACTTGCCTAAGCAGAGCGGTAGAGACGCCAGCTCATTAGGTAATTTGTGATTCAAAGAGGGTGAGGGAAGGAAATGTCAGGACACAAATGAATGGGAAGGACCGGTGTGAACCTACCTAATGGAAATCACTTAGCATTGCAGCAAGAGATCAGTACCAAAGTGGTCACTACCGCAGCGGGCAGTCATCAGAGAAACATTCTGTGATAATCTCTTGGTGTCCTGCTCTCAGTTTTTCAAACCCACAGAATTCTGCCTCCAGGCTTGGTCCCTGAGTGCTGTAATAAAGTCCTAATCGAGTGCAAGCAGCAATGAATACTTGAGTCTCCTTACCGAGCTTTCTCTGTACAAAACCACCTAATTTACCAAAGGTAAATCTCCTTTTCTCCAAGGTTTTTGACTTTTCAAACCTTTTGAAAGGGAGATGTGTCTGAGAACAGGTGAGTCTAGAACTTGCAAAAGCACCAAAATCACTTGCATTTGAATGGTCTGATAAAAGCTCAAAGCAGGAGAGACGCTGTTAGGAAATCGTTTGCAAAAAAGAACTTAGACATCCACTTAGGCTTTGAGGGTGGATGTTACTCTTGTCGTTCACACAGGGGCTTTCTGGTACGCTCAGCCTGGCTTGGTGTGGTCACGTTACAAGAGGGACTGTGCTTTAAAGCCGAGATATTTAAGGTGAAGCATACTAATCTGTGGTACTTGTAAGCCATTCTCAACAAAGTAAAAAGTAAAAAGCTAGTGTCAGCAGATAAACTAGGAGAAGCTTGTTCACAGGCAAAGAGTCCAAGCAGAACCATTCTCCAGTGGTGGGAGAACAAACAACATTGCAGACACAGCAGAGCAGGGAGAAGAAAGTAAGATTTAGTCCTCTTACCTCAGAACACCAGGGTGCAAGGCATTGACACTGACAGCAGAAGCAAGAGTGAGCACACTCCAACGAAGCAGTTTCTTCTTCTATTGAGTCACAAGAATTTTGCTGGTTTGTGGGGATTTTTGAAGGACAGTTAGGTGAGATCATCAGAAGATTTTGTACATGCAGGGCAGTTCTTTTGAGCTTTTTTCCCTGACGATCAGCATCATAATACTAGGATGTATAGCGTGCAAGCAAAACACTTCAAAACAGTAAGAAAGGCTCATAAAGAGCAGGAAAAAAAAAAAAAAGCCATAGGCCTAAGACACAGGAAAAGTGAAATCCCGACTTGCACTGGTTAGGATACCAGGGGAAACACTGTAAAATTGCTCACCGGACTCCCTTCTGCCCCTGCCCCCACATGCATGTCTTAAGATCTGCAGGAAATTCCTGCTGCCTCAGCCTCATGACTCACCTTGCTCACAGTGTTCTGCCTGCTCAGCAGCCTCTGGAGACGACACCCTGCCCTGCTTTCTGCCCCACCCTTCCCCATCCAGGTTCAGGGTCCGGAGGAAGAGGCTGCAATCACCCGTTGCTCCAAGACGGCATTCAGCACCTGGTTCTCACCCTTCCCTTCAGACCGGACTGAAACTGCCTGGTTCTGCACTTCTGACCCCACCCTCTCCTGCAGCGCCCACTTAATTCTCCCTTTAAACTCGGCTTCTGCGCTGTTGTCTTTTCAAAGCTGCCTTTAATCTTTCCCCATACTGTTTGTCTAGAAACCATGACTAAAGGAAACACCAAGCCTTGCTTAGCTTGGGTCGACCAACGGAAGGCTGCCGGGAATGCGTGTTGGGCTGAGGGTCCCTCCTCTCTCCCCGCTGGGCGGTGAGCCCTCGCTGGGGCTGTACGTTGCCTTTGCAAAACATTTCATAGCAGTATGAATTCTGGATACTGCTTGGGTCCTTCTTCCCCCTCTTCCCTCCCCGTGCTTTGTTACAGCTCTCATGGTGACACACTGCCTCTTCTGTTGCGCCAGCACAGCTGTCTCTGAAATTCATGCCATGGGCTAGACCAAGGAACTGCTTTTAGTGGTAACTAGGAGTAAAAAAAAATAAAACGGCATTCTGTTGCTGTTAGGTTGTGAAACTTCAGAAAACTCCAGACAGCTCGGTTAAACGTAACTCTGCCCGCTCCTGGGATGGGGAAAAAAACGAGCAGAAAAATTAAGGAATTATTATGGTGAGACAGAGGACCAGGAGTTAGTTCAGGAATGGAAAACCCCATTCTGTCATTCTGGAGCTTATCCAAAAGCACATCCTAACATTCATTATACTTGCATTTGCATTATCGTAACTACTTGCAAGCCCAGCGGAGATGAGGGCATCTTTTTGTTAAGCCATCTATAAACACAAAGAGGAAGCCCATGTTCCATAGATGCTCTGATATAACTCCAAGGAATCACATATTTTACAAGTGCATAGAACCTCTTCTCTAAAATGCACGCTAATTGATATTAAATTTGCTGTCAAATGATATTGAAGGAAAACACAAAAACAAGAAATCATGATGATTTCTTGTAAGCGAAAGATATAAAGCTTGGAGTTCAATGCGTTAGAAGGCCCCATAACACAGTTCATTTATGTGCTTTACAGCTTGGTGCAAAAACTGAAACTTATGCACAGAATTTCAAATATTCAGCTATTCAACTAACTCAGCCAATTTCAATGATTTTTCTATGACAAGCCATTAGTTGTTATAGATACCACTGCGAACCAACTCAGAATTTGCTTCAAAAGCAAAAGCTACTGGCAATACTTCTGCAATGGTATATCTATCTGAATATTAATCCTGACACCCCATGTCTCTAAATTTTTGTGATTTCCGGGGACTTGCATAAGTATATGCTAAAAATGTGTTGTGCTTTTCTTTGAAATTGTTCAGAAAATTTTCCAAATGCCACACTGGAAAATTTAAATAGCTGATGCAATACATCATCTGAACAGGTAAAACAATAAAATGCGCAGTACTGTACAAGCAGATAGAGCATCTTTTCTCTGTCATGAATACCATCAACATTTTTATAGTGTGACTCAAAAAAATATATAAATTACCAGAGACATTTTCTTTTCCTCCCAAAGTATCCTATACCTCCTCGTGTACATTTTTTACTTGGCACAGTTTGCTGATTTTCGATAAAAGGCAGCCAAAATTCTTAAGTCTCAGAAGAATCAACATTCTTAAAGGGTGCAGTTTAGATGATTAGTTTTAACCAGAGATAATTAACATATTTGCTTCCAGATTAAAGAGTCTTTATATGCTGTTAATTTGGGGAATGCATGTTTTCTACGTTCTTATGCAAAACAGAGCTGGATTCCAGCTTTAAATGAAGATGTGTGCCCGACCACAAACCCAGGGTTGCCACCAGCATGTCCATTTATTTTCTGCAGGTCGGTTACTACAGAGCACGAAGATAAAACCAGGGGAGGTCATCCCAGCGGAGGGGGCAACTCTGCACAAGTTGCCTGGGCACTAAATCCCAGCAGTTCTTTTCTGAAAACGTAAGTGTGAAGTCAAGAGCAGAGTCTTTCTTTGCACACATGGAGATTCTTTGCAAAACCATAAAAGTAATCAAGATCTCGCAAGTTGCAAAACCGGTGTGTAACCATTACAACCAAACAGAAATGCATAATGAATTGAATGCTAATTAAATACAAATCACAGCTTGGAAAGAGTACAAGTTTACAGCAGCTTTTCCACGTTCTTTTAGCATTACTTTAGAACTCCCCTTCTTCAATTTGTGGTCATAACTGGAATATAGATTTTTTACAGAAGTCTTCATTTTTTCTAATTGATATTTTATAAAATTTAAATTAAAATTCCCTTGCAGAAATCTAGTCATAACGTTTGTTTTTCCCCCCTCCCGCCCCCCCCCAGAATCTCTTTCCAAGATTAAGGTCGTGTGATCAAGCTCTTGCGAACACATGTCCTTCCAACCACAGTTCTCAGCTTCCCAGAACACGCTGTGGTGGGCCCAGCAAGGGGCCCTGAAGATGATTAGAGCATGTCAGATGAGGAGAGGCTGAGAGAGCTGAGACTGTTCGGCCCGGAGAAGTGGAGACTCAGAGGAATCTTACCAAGCTGTATAAATATCTGAGGGAAGGGTAAAGAAGATGGAGCCAGACTCTTCTCAGGGGTATCTGGTGAAGGGCAAGAGGCAACGGCTACAACCTGAAATACAGAAAATTCTGTTAAACATAAGAAAAAACTTTTTCACAGTGAGGGCTGTCAAACAGTGGAAGAGGTTGCCCGGAGAGGTTGGGGCATCGCCATTGCTGAAGATATTCAAAACACACCTGGACATGGTCCTGGGCAGCCTGTTGTGGCTGATGCTGCTTTGAGCAGGGGGGTTGGACTCGGTGATCTCCAGAGGTGCTTCCCAACCTCAACTATTCTGTGATTCTGTAAAGTTATTATTCCCACATTACACAAAGACAGGCATCGTCAAATCTGCAAAACCAGTAAATATTTTTTAGAGCTCCCAGGTATAACCATATACCCTGGCTTTGCCCCAGCTCCACACAGGGGTGAAAACCACATTCAAGCTGGTCATGCCTTGCCCCATGATGTCTAAAGATGGGAAGGGAGGCCTAGTCAGGAGCCACAGAAGCTGAGCTGGGCTGCACGCCTGGGACCACGCAGTGAGCTCCTGCAGGCAGGTTTAGATGCAGCCTGAAAGACTAATGACTACATTCAGAATTCCCACGATAGGGTGTATGACAAATTTAGGGTCCTGCTAAATTCTGTGAAGTTAAAAGTGATGAGCACCTAAGATTATATATTTTCAGTGCCTGCCAGATCTTGGCATGCTAGAGAGTTAAGAGACAGAGGTTATTCTTAAAAGAGGCATTTATCACACAATCTGGTCAGCCTTGGGCAAGATACTGTGATGGAGAAAGTCCCGATTTCCCAAAATCTGCTTACGTTATGAGAAAAAGTCAGGTCATGGAATGTTTATCAAACAGCTAGAGATATACAGCATTAGTGTATTTAAATAGAAATTATTATTTGGTAGACTTGAACACAAGCAAACACCTGAATTTCAGAAAAGTTCAGATTTGCATCCAAAACCTAGCCTTTCCATTATTATGGTATTTACTGAACAGCAGAAGTCATACTCAAAGTAATCACAACTAATTTAACAATTACAAAACCAGCAGGATGCCTTTATTGTCATTGGCCACTAACGACAAATGTTTATTACAGATAGCGTATTTGTCTTCTGTCCTGTTAAAACGATGTTTCCAATTCGTAACTCTTCAAACCTTTCCTATAAGATCAAGGATCCGTCATGTTCATGGAAAATAAGCCAAGTCCACAGAAGTACAGCGTCCCTCCCTATTCTCAATCAAATCTGAGGGAGAGAGGGAGTTTGACAAGAACAACCTACTTTTCTGTGCGTGGCATTCACTGAATGTGAAAAGGGGTTTCAGCAGGACCGAGAAAGTAGCTGTTGTCATGACAGCACTGGGAAGCCCAGGGACTGAAAAGATCTTCATCAGCTCACTGCAGCAGTTCTGTGCCAGAGGAACTGTGCTGCCTGTCTGCACACTGACAGCAGAGCCAGGGGAATGCCTGCCTGTCAAATCTCGCTGGTTTTACTCGGCAGACTTCCCCACTCTTGCCCTCTGAAGCTGGAATATAGTTGCAGTCTGGCAAAATCGGAACTCCTGCCCTCCTCCCCCTGCAATACCCCCCCCCCCCCCCCCCCGTTCATTTATCTGGTTTAACACGGGCAGCACCGAGCCTTTGTGTACTCGCTTTTGCCCCTCCTTGGCAACAAACATGCCATGTAGAAGGCAGCAGTAATCTGTAGAAAACCTGTACAAATACCAGCACCTTCTGCAATCCGACTCCATTGATGTACCAGCTGCCACTCCTGTTATCTCAGTGTTGTGGGGCAGCACGTCTGCACGCTGTGATGTTTGTGTGGCAGCTTGGGGGCAAGAGGCTGAGAGGGTTTCTGTGGCAGTATCAGCTGCTTGGGGTCATACTCTTGACAACGGTGGGGTCTTATCTGGTCACCTCTGGCCATTCCATTCCAAGTAAATGTATTGTCTTTCACACTGCAGTTGGACAACCTGCCGTCTATGCCAACTGCCCCACTGTAATCACCACAAGCACCAGTTTTGGGGGACCTACGAGACTATTCCATTCAAAGGGAAGGTTTTATTTTACCAAAATGACTGAAAATGGTTGCTGCATGGCTGAGATCCTCATAATGTAAAGAAGGAAGGAGAAAGTAAGGTCTTTTTGACTATGCACATGTTGATCGAGTTCCAATACTGTTTATTTGAAGCACTGGGAAATATAAACATGAACACTGGGAAACCTGCATTATGCTCCTGCTAATTATCACGAATGGAACGGAAACTGAGATCGAGCGCTTTACACCCAGTCTCGCAACAGCCACCTTTACTGCAAATTAAATGATCAGAGATGTGTGCTCTCAGATGAACTCTACAAGCCTTGTCTGAAACTTTGGCCTCTCTGGTATTGACTGCAAAATTCCCATTGAGCTCAGTGGGGCCAGAACATCAGTCTCGGCCTGAGAGCTGGAGAACTAAAGGAATTTTGAGGTACTCGTAGCAAATCCTGATATTGTTGGCCTATGGAGGACGGCTGCGAGGAAGTGGGCACTCAGCACGTATCACACCAGAGAGTCTAAGTTGCACCATGACCCTTTCATAATTCAGAATTTAAATAGTTCAGAGGGTCCCTCTCTCAGGAAGCCTCTCAGGAACACATTGCAGAATTGGGAGACCTAAATTCTAAATTAGCTTAATGCCCCAATGACGTGCCCTACAGATGCGCTTCATGTCTTCTAATAGGCAAAGCAGCGATTCCCCTCTCCTGAAGTCTATTCCCAGCTCAGTTGCTCACAGACTCCCCAAAGCAACCGACTGTATAGGAGTGGGCAAACCATTTTATCATTGTATTACACAGCAGTTGAACCACGGTTAGGATGTGCAGAACAGAGCCTCTTTCCCAGGATTGCTCTGAGGTATAGCTGTCCGTCTTTGAAGTCTTCCAGTGAAAGCCAGTGCTATACATACACAAGGAGTGTTCTCAGTAGAGGTGGGCCTGGTTTTTAATCACACAATGCTTTTGATTCTATTCAGTCTTTTAAAACTTCTTTTTTTCAGTGAAGATGAACATTTGTTATGAGCTTCATGATTTTTGCCTAGTGACACATTTAAACTGTATTCAAGAAACAAACGTTGTCCAGTCCTTTTCCTAGGCAGTTCAGTATACTACTTAAAATATAGTAGGAAAATGTATCACTATAAAATCTTAGAAAGCTGTTGCTATAGAGGCCTACTACCAGGATGAGTGGCAGCAATTTGGCTTTATATTACATTTAGCTAGAAAATCTATCAGAACGATCATCTTTACGGTTGAATTTGTAGCTGGGTTTGGCAATGCTAAGTACTTGTTGCATCTTGGTGAAAAGTGGATTCAGCTATTTAAAGCCTGGAAAATATAGGAAGCATTTTTATTACAACACTTTAGAGCAAGGTGAAAAAGATATAACTTCAAATGCGGTGCATCTTACAACAATTCATGCCTACAGGTTTTTACATAAAACTGGGGACCCTAAGTTGAGAAAACTATTTGATTTAGGTTTTGCTAGTGCATGAGAGGTACGACAAAGAGGCATGTATTACAGAAGTGTAACTCAGGCACTGAAAAGCGTTAAGGTATCAGCTCTGTAGAGAGCAATGACCTACTTCTGCCTTGTTTCTTCCCAGGAAAATCCTTTGGGACCACTCCAGGCCATGGTTCCTGTGCTCCCTACTACCTGGAGGACCTGATCTTACACAGATGTTCCTCAGCCGTGTTCACTTACCAGTTTCACAACCACAAGTTCCATGTAAAAAGGTAGCAAAGCAACCAGTTTTAAATGGGTCTTTACAGAAAAAAGAAGTCCCCCCAGTACCCTTGATTGTTCTCACATAAATTAAGTGCTGGACCAATGGCCATGAACCACTTGTCTTTCAGTTTTGTTATACTAACACGCATTTTGGAGGGTTTTTTCATGCTAATACAGTCAGATTTTGGGACTTTGTTTTATTGTACTAGGTGACCTCAGCCCACCACCTGCGCTGTACTGTGGTAACTTCCTTTGGCATATTGCCTGTATATTGATTTTTGTTACATGCAACATATGATTACCATCAGCTGATGCTCGATAGTCAAATACATACGCAAACTTCACCAACCCAGTTTATACCACGCTTAACAAAGTGTGACAAAATAAATGCTGGTTTAAAAGCTATACAAACATTAAAACATGAAATATTTGAGAGTTACTCCCCTCCTCCCTTATCTAATTATAGTATTAGTGAACAACATGCTGAATTTCAGCCAAGATGCAGTAACCATCAGAGATCAGACTCTCACAGAAATTCTCTCCCTATCATAACGTTTGCGGTACGAGCATGTTTAACCTCTGAGCATACAAGCTGTCCACCTGACACCAAAAGGGCTGTTCCCGTCTGGGCTCAGGTCTGCTCTGTGAACGTGAACTCCCTTGCCCTGGTTGTATGCAACTCCAGATTAGGCCAAGAACATATTCCCTCTGTTTTGCAGTAATTTGTCCTGTAGTTCCAGTTTAATACGATTGTCTGCTTTTTAGCTTTAATGGTTGCTCTGCATGGTTAAGCAGCCACACCGTGACACTTAAAAGTCACTTTGTCTTTACAGCTGGTGAAGCAACCCCATTTTATGGGCAAAGGAAGGATCCAAGATGTGGCTATAACGTTGCAAAGAAACCTGTTTATGCAAAGTCATATCAATAACTTCTTTCATGCAGGTTAAAGGATCCAGTCCTTAATATTTGAAAATACACAATAAACATACAACACTGGATCAGGGAGTGTGAAAGTTAATAAAAATACAGCCTGGCATTAACATTAAAAAGGCTCTAATTTTTTCTTCACAGGTAATTAGTTCACACAATGAAATAATCTCCCTCCTTATCCTGGAAACACATGCATAAAACAGCTCAGATAACATCATTTACATACAGGCCGCTGCATCCGCATGTTAATGTCTGGCAGTGAAAAGTTCAGACAAGTTTGTAATCCCCAATTTCCTGCGCGTGCTCAGCGCCCAGATTCCCAGAGAGTCAGAAGAGAAGGGGACACTAAATACTGCTAAGATGACAGGTCAGCTGCAGTCTGTGCCGCATCTGGACAGCCTGCAAGTTCCACAGTTTCCCAGACCACAGGATCTTTGACGGGTCTGGAAATTTTAACATCAGGGTTTTTTTTTTTACAAGCATATTGGTATTTGCGTATCACCGCTTTTGTCAGTCATTTATGGTTATGGCAATCATTCTAAGCCTATTGTGCTGCCGCCACTTGCTTTGTCCCTTACTATCTTGCTTGGTATTGGAACCAATCTGCATTCCCCTTTAAAGCACTATCATGTCACCCATCAGCAATCATTTGCTTTCATCCCTGAAAACTACGGTACAATGGCAACCACGCCACGAGGACAAAAGCACAGGCAGAGAGGAAAAAGGAGGAAGGCTGAAGTGGGAAAGCAGCAGCAGCAGCTGCAGCGAGGCCAACTTTGTTCTTTCTGGGTCCTTCCGGGTGCGTACTTGAACTTGGACTGAGAGCGCACGTACCCTTCGTCTTCTGCTTCCCCTGCTAACGCAGCTTCTCTTCCCAGCGCAGATACTGGAAGGAAGCTTAGGTCGGCTGTGTTTGCATCAAGGCCAACAGGTAATAACACTGTTTTCACAGCACCAGCCCGCAAGTCTGTGCCTACTGACAGCTGCAGGAAAAAGGGAGGGCTGTGCGAGGGAAAGCCTCCTATTGCACTGACTCCTAGCAGCGCTTTTCAAAACACAAATCCAGCTTGCAGGGCATCCTTCAGATCAACAGCCCCTCAACAGCTGGAGGAGGCCATCGGACCGACTGGATAGGAATCTGGTGCGCTGCATTCCAAGGTGCAGTGACGGCACCCGAGGCTTTAGAAAGAATTGCCTAGAAAGGCTGGAGTGCTTAGGTTTTAACTGGGACGCACTCCTGTATGCGGTCATCCTCCTAACAGTTTAGAGCCATCAGCTGTAAAGAGATCTTGGACTTCACCGACTGCCAATGATTAATTGCCTGAAAATGTTGAAAAAGTTGGGGATCCTGTTCAAAGGTGAAATAACTGAAGTGCTCCAGCCTGAAAGCAGACAGACGGGGAAAGATACATGGTAATTCGTGCAGAGCACTTCTCTGAAACAGGCACGGCTCAAAGCAGCACTTTAGACTTCTACCTTTTACAAACATGACCTAACTGCGCTCCTTGGGGTTCACAAGATTTTAATGAGGCAAAAATGATCAGAGTGTCATGACCTCTGTTATTCCTCATCCTAAATGCTGGATAATGGAAATTAAGAGGAGCTTAGCTGGGTTGTATTTAGCTGCTCACAGAATGCAATAGCTTGAAGATCATGAAAGAAAAGTTTTAAAATAAAATGCTAAGTTCGCAGCAGTTATCCCTCCATATTCCAAAGAATCAGGTTATCTAAGCAAGTATGGTTTTCCCAGTGTTGCCATTCATTTGAGTATTCACCGGTTCCTCTTCAGCAACACAATCTCCTAAGGGGTTGAGAGGCTGGTTCTTCAATTAGCAGCTGCTACCTTGTGAATAGCGATCAGGATTCTCACACATTATCCAGGCACTTTGTCTTTACTAAAAGTACTGATTATTTGTAGGCACAAATATTAGAAACAGTAGGTGCAAAATATTATATGTGGGTTGGCATAGGCTACACAAAACCAGCCAGAAATGTTATTCAAAGGTGCTTTAGATGAAACAATTGCAGGTTTCCAGGCAATCTCCTGGCTCACAACATGACACCTTCAGCTAGTCCTCACTCATACACAAGCTGCCTTCTGTGCAGTACCAGCCCTTGCACGTGTAAACTCTCTGAGATAGTCTCCAGGCAGCCAAAATCAAACACGAAATAGTCACAAATATCAGAAAACATTAATCAGAAAGTTCAGTTTTATTTTTTCTGTGTCTAGATATGACCATTTCAGTGTAGAAAAAGAATAAATGCAATAGCCACTAATGTCTGTTTCCAAGACTGATGGATGAGCATGCAAATATTAAAACAAAAAAATCATTCATCTTTAGAACATCTGAAACAGCCTCTGCATTCTTGCTCACTTGGGATTTTACCAAGAAGAAAGTTGCACGATACAGTCAACTACACGTGTCATCAGTGTCAAGACTCAGCAGAAATTGGTATTGTGAAGCGGTGATTTTCATCAATTGAGAGCTGCTGAATTGTGAAGCTTTTTTCCAGTCGCTGTGAAATGTACTCTTGTCAATAACAATTTTCTCAAAAAAATTATTATTTGTTTGTACCTACTAATTATTTGATTTCTAGCAATGTGACTAGTACTAAATAGAATCTATTGCTGAAAATAAGGGAGATTCATATGCAAGTTACTTGGAAATGCTGGGGGCCTCACATGATGCGCTTTGAGCTTGATCTTTCAAGATGCTAAGCACCTGCAGTTTTTAGTTATTTCCAGGAAGAAACTGGTGGCCTGGATTTAACTACTTATGTAGGGACCAACAGCTGTTGTACGGAGAAGGCATTTTTTCTCCATACAAGGAATGCAGAATATTTCACACATTGGGCTGGAGTGGATTTGAAGTTGCAGAAAAGACAGTGCCAGTCACTTCACTGTGATTCAGGAAAAGTAGCAGCTGACAACAGCTGAGGATCAGGTATTTTTCTGAAAGTTTTCATTGGCCAAACCTCTAGGTAGGTCATAAGGAAATCTTGCTTCTTCTGTGTATAAAGTTAAACCTGCGGGGTCGTCTTTTCTTTTTTCTTTAAAAATTAATTTCACCTTCAAAAGAGGAAGAGGGTATTTCCATTTTTAGTCTGAAATTCTTTGAAGTATTCCTGCTCCATAGAACAGGGATCTGGATAGAATTTGACAAAAAATTAATTCCTTATTTCAGGTTTGATTTTAGCAATAAAGAAGTTAATGAGATCACATCTGTTTTTGTCCTGATACACTCTACAGCACAGCACTGGAAACAGCACCATTTGCTTACAGCTTTTTCTTTTGTTCCAAAAAGAATGTAACCTAGCCTAAATAAGTGTTTTTAAACACATCCATAGCAAGACTGCCACATGAGCCAATTAGCAACCACGGTGGTGATGCTACTTACCCATGGCTACAATTAAAGAGTTGCTTGCAGTTTCACAACAACAGCTAGATAATATTTCGACAGACCTGAAAACCATGTCCTTTGGCATATGACAGAATGAAGAAACTTCACAAGAACATACCAAAAACTTCATTCCACAAGTAACATTTGAATACTGACACATCTGGAACAGCTGGGTAACAAGTTGTGCATGTCAAGTTCAGAAAGCAGCTGCTTTTAGCCTTCATTTTGGGCCAGACATTTGCTTTCAGCCACCAGTATATTCCATTTTATTTTGTAGCAGCTTCTTCAGTGTTCCCATATGGACAAGCTAAAGGATATAACAGCTCCAAGGATATAACAGCAAATATATACAATGTTCTTTAGAAGAAATGAACGCCAGATGCTGCTTTGTTATCTTCACGTGCATCCTTGAAAAAGTTAAATTGTTTCAGATACATTATTAATGCCAGGTATAGGCAATTTGTTCACTGGCCATTTAAATGTCAACTTTCCAAAAGATGGAAAATAACATTTTAACTGAGGATTCAAACTCAAAGATGATGAAACTACCCTAGAATAACTTACGAAAATCAGTATAGCAAAATCCAGAATCACAGGGACAAAAAGTATTGTGCAGAAAAGACGTGATGACCCACTTCTGAGATCTGAATGAGTACTATTTATGGTTTGCTTTATTAGAAAAGAAAGAAATCCCCATCTTCTTTTTACAGTATAACGAAAATTTTGGGGTAAGAGTTATCCAGCACCACCACCGGTTAAAGATCTTCCACCGCTGCTTTACTCAACCAGGACATAAGCCACCAGTCCAAGTACTAGTGACTTCAGTAGCTCTATTACTAACAGTGTAATCCATAAACATTTTTCAGGTACGTACTCCTGGTTACTACATCTAGTGGATCCAGTAGGGTGAGGAATTAATTGGACAGTCCGGGAAAGAATTAAGTGATTTAGATAGAAATGAACTGCTTAAATTTTTTTTTTTTGTATTTCCTGAAAATAGAAGCATTCTTTCCTTTATTTAGTCATTCTTTCCTTTATTGGATTCATTTTGCGACAGATATATTTATGAGAAAATATTACCTGAATTCACCCCCAGTAATAATATAAACAAGGTTTGGGTTTCAGCTGCCTGATGAGGTCTTTCTTTTTGAGCCAGTCCACGAGACACAAAAACTGCCAAGACACCAACCATAACGTTTTGAATAATGTCACTTTATTAGGGGACTTAAAAGAATCACATTCTCTAGTAGTCTTGGAACAATGCAAATGGTGAACAAAAGACAAAAATAGATGTAATTGGTTCTGAAAAGCATGAACATCTGTAGAGAATGTGTTGCATTATTCCTAAGGACTCTTGCTTTTGAAAAAAAAAGCACATGTTCCATATATACAAGTGTCAGTGCAATAGCCAATAAAGCAATCAGTCAGAATATAAAAATATCCTAGATACAAACTTAAAATAGATGTTTGAAGGCTGACAATATCGGTATTCTGATATTTCTGTATCTCAGGAGTATGACCGCTGGGACGAGTGACTCTGATGAGGTAAGAGACAGTAGATGCTCTGTGATAACACAAAGCCAGACATTTTTTCCGTAAGACAAAAAAATAGAGCACCCAATGAAACTGCAAGTCTTTGTTGCAAGTGCCCACAGGAAGGGAAATTACAGTCTATGAGCATTAATTACTACATTCCTGCATCATTTACGTCTGCTGTCTTTGCCAACAGTTACACCAGCAAAAACTTGCTAATTCTCCCGCCCACCCTCAGCTTCAGCATAAACTGCACATACTTTGCAGGCACGCCAAACCGACAACAACATCTATAAAGGTCCAGAAACCACTAAGTCATTCTTTCCTCTTTTGGTTGCAGCTCTTCTTGGCAGCAAGGGCATAAAGAGACTGCAAAGCTTGAGAGCTGATCAGCTCGCTCTAGGAGGGTTCAGGAGAGAACAGGGTGTGTCCTATTTGTTTTGCCCCAGGTGTTCCAGTGGTGCCACTGAACTTCAACCTCAGCTGGCTGAGCAATGAAAACTAACATTCCTCCTCTTTGCTCTAGGTTTTGGTTGGAAGGATGCACTAATCTGGGACTACTGTTCCGAAAAAAAGAAGAAAGGCTATTCGGTCACACTTTTAGCTGGATGCTGTCTGCCTGCATCATGATTCATCTTCTTTCCTTCAGCCACCTCTTTCACTATGACCCTCCAAGCTCTGCTGCTGAATTCCGCTTCTTATTTCTTCACTTTTCAAAGAAAATGGCAAAACGATAGGCAGGCAGACAGCGTACTCCATGTCTTTGTGGCAAAGAGCCCCAAGAAGAACTGGCAGCAGAGCTGGGAGTGGCAGAAGAGTACAACGAACACAAACTCCTACTTCAGGGGGCAATGATAAAGAGTTAATTTCAAACTGTGTGTCAATCTCAGGCACTCTTCTATGGAAAGTACAACGAATTACAGAGTCTCCAGCACAGCAATATTAACTTGAACAGGATACGATTTGTATGGTAAAAAAAGCACAACTGGAGCTGGGAGTCGTCATCTTATGAAACTTGCCTTACCACTTATGGCGCACACATGCACCGAAGCACACATCGGTTGCCTGAACCTTTGAACGATTTCTTAGCTTTATCTGGGATGCCAGATTCAAAAGCTCTCCCTTAAATCTTTCCATTTTTTATCATTCTTTTCTAAACCTCTTTTGTCTCAGGCAAATTCAGACAGCTGTGTGAGATGGCAAAGTGAAGCTAGTAACATCTGTACTACGATGACACTTGACAAATTACTTCAGGTTTTCTTTCAGTTTCTGGAAGATGCTTTGCAGATGTCAAAGCCTCCAGGAAATCATCATCCTTCTCTCCTTAACCCCACTGAACGTGACATTCACCATTCGCAAATTCTGAATGACCGCTCATCACACCCCACTCAGTCAGGCTACCACCTCTCCAGTAAACAGGCAGGGAATGGAGGCATAGAATGACTAAGTGATTAATTATTCCAACATCACGGTACAAGTCTGGGAGAGTCAGGAGCCGAACCTGTACTTCTCGCGTCTCCGTCTCAGGTTGTCTTTTGTTCTGCGTTGCAGCCTCATTCTTTCCCGCAGAGGAAGACTGGAATCTCTTTAAGAGTCTGTCACTGCTACTCTGGTTGACAGGTGATGTCACCAATGAGATAAGAGTTGTTGCATTCCCCACATCAAAAGGTGGAACACAGTGTGACATCTCTTTGCTGGAAGAAATACTAACCATACAAGTCCTTAAGAACATCAACATTTATTTAATATGATATAAAAGAAATGGGATATGAACATTATTTGAACAATAATAAGTGGCTTCTTATACTTACATCATATGTGCTCATTGTATAATATATACACAATGAACATAATTACATTTGTACACAAACTAAGTACTGGATTGAAAACCTGCTTATTGCTGTACACACCCTAACCCAACAAAGGAAAAGCCCAGTACCTCAAAATACCTACACTCCATTTTATTTAAGAAAAAGTAACCACTAACATTAATGTCTATGTTGACAGAAGTGTGGCAGTAACTGCTGACATTGCAACCTGACCAAGAAATAATTACAGCAGAAACAGGACATATTTTACTAAGCAATAATAAAAATGGCACATTTTAAATATATCTATATGTATATATATATAAAAATTTTACAAATAAAATGTTAAAACAAGAAATTGCAATGTTTTAAAAGTGTAAAACAAGGTTTAGTGGTGATATGTAAAATTAACCGAGTTATGCATCTAGAAGAAGCAAAAAGGTAAACTTATACGATCCATAATTAAAAGAACGTTGAATTCTAGAGAATATCAAATGAAGTTCTGACTGTAGGCTGCACATTAAAAAGAACCTTTATTTTATGTGCACAGAAATCATAGCAGCAAGCTGGTATCAGGAGAACAATCTGAAGGTTGTTGAGTGTACACGTGGGCCATTTAAAGCTCTCTTGGAATAAACATTTTCCAGGAAGTGATAAAATGATGCTCTGTGGCCAAAAGCATCAGAACTATGAATTTCATAGATTTAAAATATACTGTACAATATCTTCTCATATTTTCATAGGTCAGGTCCATACATCTCAGGCGTGATTGTTTCAACAGAAGCCGTTAGTGCTGAAAGACAGACATAGATTAAGTTACTCTATTTTAGCAACAACAGAATATTGTATAAAGCAACTCCTGGGATTAAACACAGCAAGGAATTTCTGACCTCATCCTCGCAGTAGTTCTCAATGGTGCTGAACACAGTAAAAGTATTTTAGAAATACGTTGTTTCCAGAATCAGTTTTCCTGATGAATAATACTGCTGTCAAGATACTCTGACAGCAAGAAGCACAAGCAAGCTTTTTTCAAATTTACACAGCTTTGTACGAAAGCCTGTTTATTCTGAGGGTTTTATCCTGTTGTACACAGCCTTCTCTAAATGTTCTTCGCATAAAATTGGTAAGAAGAGCAAAGACCCTAATTGCTCTTACAAGCGACAGGCATGGTTTGAAGAGGGATGGAGCATTATCCGGTTACTACACAGCAACGGCAGCGTAGCTGTAAGGTGTTCTGAAGTTCAAGTGCTCCACCCAGAGCTTGCTGGATTTTGGTAATTGCTGAAAGCACTTCTATAAATAGCTTTTAACAGTTTGTTAGGAAAAACGCTTCTGAGCTTTGAATCCAGGTGCTGTATAAAATGTCACTACCCCTCCATTACGCAGTGTAAATGTAATGCTTCAAACGGAACAATGTTAGCGGTACGCATCCAGAGCTGGCTCTGCAAAGCATGAGCCGTGACAAAGAAAGTACCTCTGTGTTAATGGGTTTTTCCTTAGACCTACAATATCCTGTGCCACCAATTTCCTATGCCAAATTCCCCTGACATTGTGCCAAGAGTATCATTTTACTAATTGACTGTAAAAGCCCAATACAGGTATGACCTCATTATTCTTTAAAATCTACCATACATTTTTTCCAGATGCTGCCTGAAAAATTGGGTTGCCTGTGAATGGGGCCGATCCCACAGCTCTGGAGTTCCCTCCGCCGTGCAGGATTTCTTGCATCTGAGCGACACTGAGCTCTCGCACCTCGCAGACCCAGCTTCCAGCAGAGCGCAAAGCTTGGGAGGACGGGAGCAGCGGCCCCAGCAGCTGAGGGGCAGCACGTCCCGCCGGCAAGGCGACTGTGCTTCGTGCATCCCCTACCCACGCTAGGCCCAGCGCATGGCCCCGCTCTGTTTTGCGGCTCCCAGGAAACAACCAACCGAGGCACCAAGTGCAGCAAAGAAACGTGGACTGTATATGCACATAGCTGAACGCTTTTCCCAACTCAATTCAAATAGTGAACAGCCCAAGGGATGTATCTTGAACTCTGGAATCCTTGCTTTGTTATAGCAAGGCATGTGTAAGCAGAGCATTATTTTCACCAGGGCCATCCCAGATGCACCATTTCGCCATAAGCAATTAGGGCCTATTTGTAGAATCATACTTAATATGGGAATGTTACGGCTACAGGGTTACCTACGAGGATACACCGCGCTGCGGGATGTCAAGGCTTGGGCTGTAAGTTACAAAGCAGATCACTGTAGGAGCGCTTCACTTTTGCTAGTCTCATGGGTCCAGAGGACGAAGATGCTCAGAGGGCTGGAGTACCTCTCCTATGAGGAAAGGCTGAGGGAGTCAGGGCTGTTCAGCCTGGAGAAGAGAAGGCTCCAGGGTGACCTTAGAGCAGCCTTCCAGTACCTGAAGGGGCCTACAGGGAGGATGGAGAGGGACTTTTCACAAGGGTGTGTAGTGATAGGACAAGGGGAAACACCTCTGAACTAAAAGAGGGCAGATTTCGATTAGGTATTAGGAAGAAATTCTTCACCATGAGGGTGGTGAGGCACTGGCACAGGTTGCCCAGAGAAGCTGTGGATGCCCCCTCCCTGGCAGGGTTCAAGGCCAGGCTGGATGGAGCTCTGAGCAACCTGGTCTAGTGGAAGATGCCCCTGCTCATGGCAGGGAGGTTGGAACCAGATCATCTTTAAGGTCCCTTCCAACCCAAACCATTCTATGCAAGGAATTTGCTGATCTGATCATTAGAGCTGATGACAAGAGCTAAAAGCGTCTTAATGCAATTGGTAACAAATTTCTGGTGAAGTTACAGGTTGCGTCGCCTTTCAAGACAGGCGTGCTGCAGCAATGGACAGCATTCAGCAGAGCAGTTTCAGTTTCACTACTGACCTGAAACTGAGGTGACTGGGTAATGTTTGTCCCACTTAAAAAGATGATGCATGATAAATGCATGTGTATTTGTACAGTGAAACTGAAAAGCATTAACACAAATCAGTGTTACCAGAAAAACTGACTAGTCCCCCTTCTCTTTTTCAAACAGTTCTGTAATAAAACTGTCGAATAAAAGTACAAAAGTCCAAGCTAATCATGACAGACCACATCCATCAGGAAGCCAACAACACAGGTGTCAGTACTGAATGCGAAGACTGTATTTTCCACTCTCTCAAAAGAGAAAAAGATGAAAATAATGTCTCTTTTTTTTTTTTAAGAATATAACTATTTTACTACCCATAGTTCATACAAGAAAGATGTCTGTGAAGAACAGTAAATCTAATTTTACTAAGACGAAAGTTTGGCAATGGCGATTGGGACAGCAAACGAAAAAATGTATTTTCAGGTCTCCTCGTGCTAAATGAGTGAAAATGTCTCGATTTTAATGTTTTCTTGATTATAAAGTTTTCTTAAGTTACATTAGCCATGGCTTTTAACATTACCTTTGAAACAAAGCTCATTCTTTTAGTACAAAGCTTATATAAACAAGTACTTCCTGACAACAAGGAAATGTGGATTGATTTAAATGCTGGTAGAGTGCTGCAGCATTCACATTGGTATCCTATTAATTTCTTTAAACGCTTGCATGAGCACATACTTGTATTTCCATTTCCATTCATTAAGTAGGTAACGCTACAGGTGGGAACATGCAAACCTAGCCTAACTTATGCCTTCTGACTTGTTTCCTAGAAGAAATCACCTACTACAAGAGAAGTGAAGCTGTGTAGGTCTATCTCTATAGAAAGAAAGAAGTTTTATAACTGCTGCATTTCTTCCACCCTCATTTCTTCCCTTGCTGTTTGTCATGCCTCAGTCATCCATGTCTTAAGCTCTCTGAGCTATCAGACCGCTCCCTCCTGTGCATCACTAAGAGACCTAGCTCTCCTTGCCTATTACCATGACTGAAGCATCACAATTCATTTGCACCTGAGCACTGATGCTCCTGCCTTAACTGGGTGTCTGTTCTGTAACAGCTAAGGTCTCTCACGTAATTCAAAGGGTTATTATCTCGCAGGCTGTGGAGAATGTGCTTGATAAGCCAATTAGTCCTTTCTCTTTGTACTTGGACAGAGAATACATTATTTGCAAGCAAATCAATACATGTATTTGTTTTGTTTTCTGGTTAGTTTATATTCAACACTGCAGCTAACTTTGTCTTGCCAAGTACTGTCTACAGATGTTTCTCGGAAAAATAACTAGAATACATATACTTAGAAAAATATTAGGAAAATGGCGGGAGAGGTGGAATAAAAAGAGACGTACTTCTCTGTAACTATACACACATGAAATGTGATCCTTCTGTGAGCTGTGTCTGTGTAGATGGAGCTGGTGACAATGACGATTCTGGTGAAGAAGGCAAACTTTTCACTGCAAGTCATACAGCAAGATAAATAAGAATACAGGTTACAGAAGGCATGATTCCAAGCCGGAATAAATATAAGCAGAACCAAATAAAAGTTACATAAGTAATGACTCAAAATCTGATCAGCACAATGAACACAACTGCAGGGGAGAGGACAGCTGTTCTCAAGAAAAATCATTCCTCAGGCCTATAAAAGACTAGTAGAACACCAAAAGAGCAAACAACGGACATACGAATGCTGATGTGTTATTTATGTTGCAAAGAGAGAAAAAAAAAAATAAAAGTAAGATTTAACTGGTCGGGATACTCCCAGACCCACCTTTATATCCCAGCTCAGATTAACTAAGCATTTTTTATTCTGCTGAGCAGAATATAAAATGTATTTACAAGTTCTGGTTTTGATTATCAAGTCACAGACAGGATTGCCAACTGCACTACAAAGGTCCAGGTCACCTTTTATATCCATGAATTGAACCATTTGGCTGACTTAACCGTTCCCATCACCAAATATCCTAATAATGCCTTAAATTCTATCTATCTTCTTCCTTCCTCCTCCCCTACACACTTTCCTCTTTTTTTTCCTCTTTGAAAAGAATTTTGCTTTATTCCAGTCTTCTCCTCCTGCAAAGTAGTACTACACCAGTTGTTTTACCAGTCAGCTGGTGTCTTCTGTTTCTTCATCTTTTCTTACTCCTGAAAATATGACCAAGTCGGGGTCTTTTACTTGCTAGTTCAAAATCTACTAGATATATAGGTAACTCTCAAGGATTCCTCAATCTTGGGCATGCCTGAGGCCATCCTTTAGCAAGGATGGGTATATAATCTATATATATGGGTAAATAATCTATACATAGCCAGCGCTGAGATGCTGTTCTACAAGATGAATAGGGAAGGATTTGCTCCAACCAACAACTATAGTATGACTCAATATATTTAATTCCCTAAATTAAATGCAACCATAAAATTTACATTAAAACCTCAGAAAAATGGAATTTCTGTAGTTGTCTGATGGCAAACTATTTTTCTCTACACTATAAAACCATACACTTGACCTCTCGACTAGCTCAGCACTTCCAATTCACAAGGGTTTCAGAGCATCAAAAGACATAATCAAAATGAAATAGTTTTACACATGTACTGTTTAAGCTGTGCTTCAAACTCTTTTCCATACCTGCTGTTGCTTGATTTCCTTTTGAAGACTCTGCTGCTAATTCAAATGTGGACATAATCCCTTCTTGTTCTTCAACACTAACTACTTCACTTTCTTCTGAGATGGTTTTGGGTTTGTGGTTTGCAACTGTGGTCACACTCTGCAAGCTGGTTAAAAAAAGCACAGCGTTTAGAACTCACTCAAACTTAATTTCAGGTGTTAACCACTAAGTATAGGAGCTACAATTTAGTTTTATTCTGTTAACAGAAAAAGTTGCAGCTTGCAAGTTTGTGTAATATAAATTAAGCTTGTATTTTGAAACCCTTCTACCTTGTAAAGTTAGACTTAAAAAAAACCCCAAACCAACAGAACAGTACTGGAAACTGAATTCCTTTCCTTTACATATTCATGCAGTTTCCAACTGCGTGACATCTATTTTGCTGAAGGGTGCTGTCAGAAAGTTATGACCTACTGTAAGAGCTCACTTAGGATCTGCAGTACAACTTACACTAAAGTTAGGAATCCTTAAAGAGGAACAACCAAGATACAATATGCCTCTAATTCTGCAGTTCTCCAAAACAGTGAAGTTAAAGCAGGAGATACAGAATAAGCTGTT
The DNA here is from genome assembly GCF_030867145.1 of Opisthocomus hoazin. Taxonomy (NCBI): domain Eukaryota; kingdom Metazoa; phylum Chordata; class Aves; order Opisthocomiformes; family Opisthocomidae; genus Opisthocomus; species Opisthocomus hoazin. Next base: position 145,572,651 of record NC_134414.1, read on the forward strand.
TAGTGTACTCCTAAATATCAGGAGTAAAGAGCTTGCTACGGAACCCCTACCTGAAGCTTTCATAATAAACCGATATAAAGCTTGAACTGACATTACTAAATACATTTCATATGCCAAAGCAAGGATTATGAACATATTCTGTTTGTAACTGGGGCAATACTTGAAAACAAAAACCTTGCTTCACCCACTAACTCATCACCTCTTACTGAACCCCTGCAGTAGTTGGGTTTCTCACTAGATTTCTCTATATGTAAACCACTCAAAAACATATAAATATACCTTATAAGTATTTATGACAGTATTTCATTAGTTGCTTGGTCTGTTCAGCTAATAAATACAATGTGCAAGTTTAAAATAGCCTCTGAACATCTTGTTTTATTTTTACCTTATATCACCATCATGTGTTTCTTCCAATTTATTTTTCTTTTCTTCATTACTCACTTTTTTTGAGTCAGATACAACATGTGCATCTGATAAAAGATCGGTTTTTGTCAGCTGTAAAAAAAAATTGAAATCATGAAACAAAAAGCTGTAACACATACTAAGTGGCAGATAAGAAATACAGTATCAGGAAACAGTTTTATTAACAGACAAATTTTGCCATCATGTATACTTAGTAACTCAGCATTACATAACTTGAGAATTTTTATCAATACCATTCAGGTTAACAGAATTATCCTGAAACTTATACCAGAGCCAATGGGCAGGGCTTGGCTTAATAACTTCCAGAACTTACCTGAACTCTTTGGAAGGCAACCTGCCTATTTTTTCATGCTATCCCTCTCTTCACAATACCAACAGAGATTCCAGCTACTGGAATATATTGCTGATAAGCCTGAACACTGCTCTGAAAGGTCCAATTAGATATGATCAATGTGTATTACATAATTTTCCTTTAAAAGATTTGCATACTTAACAAAACAACAGACTCTTGACATAAAGTGTTTTTCAAGAATAACAACAGATGTCAATTATTTGATTTTATAACATTCTCCATCAGACATATGTTTAAAAAAGCTAAATATAAAATAGGAAAATGAAAAGTGAGTGAGGAAAAGCAAAGGATGATTAATTAAAGGATATGGATAGGAAAGAAGAAAAAAACCCTCTACATAAGATTTAAAAAAATTATTACACCGTAGGCAGGATATGATGACGTAGAAACAGCTCCAGTAATCTATTCTTCACAGTCAGTCTGGTTTTGCTGAGTGTTCAGGGGACTTTAATACCAGAAACAGCAAGGTAACTCACTGCCAAGTGAGTCTGAGACTATTTCAAGACAGAAATCAATCGAGTGACCAAACAGCACAAGCTAGAGTTACTACTGACTTCCATGTATAAATTGTGTCAGTTTTAGTCTGTTTCCTATAAACTATTCGATGCACTACAGCCAACCAAACAAAAAAATGTATTAAATGACTGTCAAAAACTACACTGGGATATCATAAGCAATGAACAGATCAACGATTATTATTTATAGATGCATTAGTATCAGTTTTGTTTCCAAAGAAGTAAAGATCATAATTTTGTAATTTTCCAATCAATCAAGACAGTAACAGATGAAGTTATTTAAAATGAAATTTAGGAAGACCATATACAAGAAAATTCAGTAGCTTGGCTATAGACAGTTCTGATACAATTTTGCGCTTCTCTGTAGAATACTTGTTACATCCCACAAGGTATCTTTATCTTCCAAGCAAGGGGAACTAGCTCAATTTCCCACACTCTGCTATCTGTGGCTCAAAATATTTTTCTGCTGCGAGACAGGCTGATGAACAGTTCAATACGGGACAGTTTAGTACCTCTTTAGTAAAACTTGAATTAAGTTCTTGTTCTCCATCATGTTTCAGTTGTGCCATTTCTCCTCCAGGGCTTTCATGATTTTGTTTCAAATTATTTTCTTTGCTGGTGGTCTCCAGTTCCTTCATGTTAGTAGATACAGTATCATCCTTTTTTCGATTCTGTGCAACAAAATTGATATATAGACACATTCTTACAAGAGTTATCATCGTCTCAGAACAGCCTTGCGCTGTCCTCTGATTAAAAAAAATACTTAAAAAACCCCTAAGTATACCACATTGCAATACCGAAAATGAAAATTAAGGACTTCCAAATTTTCTCATTTTTGTACCTTTCTAAACAGTTCAGCCTGTATAACATTTTTTTCTCTATAAGATTATTGTACTTTCTGCACCTCACTCCCAATCTCCAGAATTTCTATTAGTCACCTTCTGAAATTTCATCCATATCTAGCTCAGTTACACACAGGCTTAGCAGCATACTTTTTTGCATTCGTAAGCACTGATTTTTTAAAATTTTTCCTTGTTAAAAAAAAAGATGGATAAAAATCTGCTCTCAGTACAAAATTCACAGTGCACCTGTGTGCACCTTCTCCAGTTATCCTGGGTATGTTCCAAGCCTATGCTGTTAACTGATTCAGCAGAGGACAACACAGCATCTGATAATGGCAGAGGGTATTTATTCCTTAAAAAAAAAAAATCCATTGCACAGAGAATAATTTGATGTAAAAATTTTGAGGAAGGATGGTAGAGGTGACTTAAGATAGTGAACTGCGAGCATTATGTGGGCAGAGTAGCAAACCAAACTGAAGTGAGGGTCGTGTAAGTCTTATCAAACCAAGTACTAGGGCTGAGAAAAACAGAAGTCATGAAAGTAGTAAATCTTGCGGCTGAATTCCTGTGATTTAGCACATGCACTCTGTTAAGAGGAAATTCCATGTAAGTCAGTTCACAAATCAATCTCTTGACTTTCCTAACTAAAGTATGCTCCCATATGATACACTTGTCCCAAACAGTAATTGTGAAGCAACTTCCTTTTGTATTTTGGCAAACACTTAAAAATCACACAGTAGGCTGTTTATAAAATCCTTTTTTGCCTCCAAGTCTTAAATAACTACATCCCAGTTGAAGAGACTTCCAGCAGTTAATGCCATTGCACTATTTTTCTGTATAAAAATCAAGAGGCATAGAAGCTATGCTTTTAAAAGTAAGAGCTCTTACTCCAGTGTAATACCTCATCTTGGGGCTTTTTGCCAAATAGCATTCTGGAAGAATTAAAGTTGTAATAGAAAAAGTGATGTTGTAGCACGGACTACTAGCTGAATATTCAACTTGGACACGTTCTCACTTATTCTACAAATTTCTTATCCACGTAGCACTGATTTCACACAGGAGACTGAAGAACACGCTGACATGCACAAAATTATTTTGAGTTCTGTAGGACAAGTAGTGCTGGTGCAGAGGATTTGGCCGCTGCTCACACCCTGCTCCCAGGGTGCTGGCGAACCAGCTCTGACACGCACATGACTGCAGTTTCCTCACCTTGAGGTATGAAATGATACCACAGGGAAGTGGTAAAGCTCAAACACCTCTGTAAAAATGACAAAAAGAAACATTTGCAAAGCTTTGCTTTGCACGTCGCCTCTTGAGAAAGGCAGTGCTAATCACAAAAATATTTGTAGGAGCCTCCTTCATATACAGCACTCATGATGCCATCCCAAATACAGATGCTCTAGTGCAAAGGCAAAACTTGAACTCAGTGTCTTCCGGGGATCCAACGCTGCTGAAGGAAAAGTAGATTTTCTGTAGCTCTGAACGCAGTTTAGCATGCTCAGAGGGAAAAAAACCATCACAAACCTAAAACATATTTGGAAATATGAGACTTCTTAACAGTGCAATGCATTTAATCTGGTTTTGGAAAAATGCGTACAAAACATAACAGAAGGCATTCCCATGTCAGTGGTGCAAAAAAAAAAAAAAAAAATCATAATCAGTGTGGTCTGAGGAAAAAAGTATGCCAGAAGTTTATTTCATTTAAAAAGAAAAAATGGATAACTCCATGAAGCCATTGAAAAAGAAAACTAACTCTTTGCAGTTATAGTGTGCTGTCTGACATCCACTACCCTGAACCTATTTGCTCTTTGTGTCCTGAAGTGGTGTGGGGTTTTTTGTTTGGTAGTTGGGTTTTGGGTTTGTTGTTTTTCATTCCCTCCCTCCGATATGTATTCAGGATAGCATTTCCTGATTAACGACAATCAGTTCTATCTTCCTCCTCTCTCCCCACCCTTCACCATTTAATAAACACACTGCTTTGCCTTAACTGTTTGAGAATGAGTGAAAACAAAAGTGTGGGTTCTATTTTTATGCATTTCTGGGCTCAAAAAAAAACAGCAAAAGAGCATCAGTTAAGAGCTATCATTGGAAATCTACATTCCTACCTAAAAATGTTACAGATGTTTGAATATATTACATGGCAGAAAGATCTTCATAATTTATACATCAACTGAATCACAATTCTCCCCAGCACTGCTTTTAGTCACAAAGCTTGCAATTTCATGTTTGCTAAATTTGACACAAAGCCCTGTTAATAAACATCACACTGCATAATCAAATGTATCTAAGATTTGAACTATTTATTCTCCCAAAAGACAAAGAAGTGACTTCTACTATCATTAGGTACAAGCACGAAGATTGCCTTCTCCCTTTCTCTTGTGTATAGCAGAGAATTCTGACTGTTACTTTACACAAGCAGTCTCAAATAGACACCTCTAGTATGATGTGATTTTGGAAAAAGAACAATTTTGTAACTTTTTTTTTTTTTAATTGAATACATTAAAGTTTCTGAATAACGTAGGGCCCACCTGTGCCAATTTGAATGGATTCTCTCTGACAAACGACAGACTCTGTGAAGGAGACTGGTCTGAAACGCCAAGAATACTGAGTCCTTTTCTCTTCTCTCTCAGGCAAGCTTGTTGGTGTCTCTTTATTCTTGCCATCTGTTCCTCCACAGTCATTCGAGGCCGTGTGCTTTCTGCAAGACACAGCTGCTCCACCGCACTTCTTGGTCTTTCCTTAAATGAAAGAAAATATATATATATATATGTGTGTTTTAAAAAAGCAAGATCCTAAACTGTTTAGCTTATCAGAAAAGATCACCTGATGATTTACTAAAAAGCAGAAAAATAGTGGGCAAGCAAAGAGCTCCTACGTATGTGAAGAAAGTGCAAGAACCAATTGTTAATAAATGAGCACTGAAATTCAAAATAAAAGGAAGGAATAATTTGCTTTTTTGTACATTGATGTTACCACCACCAATGATAAACATTAAGAGAATAGGTAGTAGATGCTCTCTGCTCTTAATGCCATCCTATGAAGTTGAAAGAAGTTACCAGGCGTTAAACAGCAGGCAAACACAAGTTACTTGATATAGAAACATAATGGAAATTTAGTGATCCAGGACCTTTACACCAGTTGATCTAATAGTGATTTCTGCCTTTTTATTTCAAGAAAAACTACAGCTGGACATCATTTAATAGCAAGTGCAGACTGAAACAAAGTGAATTCATCACTATTCAAAAAACTGTAATTCTAAGCATTATATTATTCCCAAAATAACAACCCTCACTTCACCTACTCTGTTCTTGGAATTCACTGATTTTCAGATAGGTCTATACTTTGTATGACAGAAAAAAAAGAATTCATTTGGGCTAATCAGCTGCATTCAGTACGTTCACAGTAACTGATTTCACTTCTGAAAAGTGGTATTCTTTCCCCAGTCAACCACCTGTGAGTTTCTGTCTGCTCTCCCATTCTTCCTACAACTTCTCCTCTTCTGTTCATGCTGTAACTACGGCAAAAGTGGTCCTCCCTTTTGTCTGAACTACATGTAAATGTCTGTCTTCAACCTAGAGACTACAGGACTCTAATCTGAAATTCCAGGCTTATTACCCACATATTGCTTTACTATATCCTTATTTTCTGGCTGCTTTAGGTATTTCCCAAATAATTTCAGCAATGACATAAATAAAAGCCAGTATTTGTTATACAAGGGCTGTTAAATTGTTTTATTTGATCCTATGATTATTTATGTTAATTAATGACATAGACAGCAAGATCAAGTGCACCCTCAGCAAGTTTGCAGATGACACCAAGCAGAAGGATGGGATGCCATCCAGAGGAACCTGGACAAGCTGGAGAGGTGGGCCCATTCAACAAGGCCAAGTGCAAGGTCCTGCATCTGGGTCAGGGCAACCCCCAGTATCGATACAGGCTGGGGGATGAAGGGATTGAGAGCAGCCCTGAGGAGAAGGACTTGGGGGTACTGGTGGATGAAAAGCTGGGCGTGAGCTGGCAATGTGTGCTCGCAGCCCAGATGGCCAACCATATCCTGGGCTGAATCCCCAGCGGTGTGGCCAGCAGGGCAAGGGAGGGGATTCTGCCCCTCTGCTCTGCTCTGGTGAGACCCCACCTGGAGTCCTGCGTCCAGCTCTGGAGCCCCCAGCACAAGAAGGACATGGAACTGTTGGAGCAGGTCCAGAGGTGGGCAACAAAAATGATCCGAGGGCTGGAGCACCATCTGAAAGGCTGAGAGAGTTGGGGCTGTTCAGCCTGGAGAAGAGAAGGCTGCAGGGAGATCTTATGGGGCCTTCCAGTACTTAAAGGGTGCTTATAAGAAAGATGGGCACAAACTTTTTAGCAGGGCCCGTAGTAACAGGACAAGGGCTAATGGTTTTAAACTAAAGGAGGACAGATTTAGACTGGATATAAGGAAGAAATTTTTTTCAATGAGGGCAGTGAAACACTGGAACAGGCTGCCCAGAGAAGCTGTGGAGGCTCCATCCCTGGAAACACGAGATGCATTGTGTCCCTTCAACTCAAGCCTTAACTTCAGTAGCTTAGTAAAATTATCATTACAATTTATTTCTTGCCTGGTTTGAGTGTCTCTATGCAGTTTAACATACACAATATTTAAAATTTTGTCATTCTTTCTACAGCTGTCTCCATTAACTCAGTATATTTTTTTTTTGTAAAGAAAATTAAAAGGATAACTGCAACTTCGAAGCAACTACAGAAATTAAACTTAGGAATGAACACATCACTATCCATCAATGCTCGAAGGTTATTTTAAAGTACCGTTCTTAGATCTATCTTCTTATTCTTCCTCAAAGTGACATAGGATGCTATTGTTGAAGACTCTGGCGTTGGTGATTTGGTTCTGGGTGGTACAACTCCCACAGGAAAATGTGAGCCTGCAAAACAGTAAAGCAGCATACTAAGTGCTATGCAAAACACTGCCAAAACATTTTACTGTTTTCTAGAACATACACGTTGTCAGCCTCGGAAACTATTCTTCGAAAGAAAGCCAAGATCTTAATGCCTAACTCTCACATCTGTTAAGGTACACAGGCAGATGACTTTCCCCATGGGAAACTCCTGCACATGGCACGAGAAATTGCTGGACATAAAAATACAAATGTAGAAGTGTTGTCCCTGAGAAACAAGTTAGACAGCACTGTGTGGAATGGCCAGACTTCACAGATGGTTCAGGGGGAATTACATGAAAGACGGCCAAACTTCACAGACAATCGGACATCAGTACGGGGAACTTTGTGCGGAACAGAGTTTGCAAGGCCAGCAGAGTGCCTAGGTAGCCATCTCAGTGCTACCACTTCAGGCCAAGCTTACCTAGATAATGGCGTCGAAGATACACAATTTACCAGAAGTACGACCAACGAACAAAAAGTAATTATGGGTGGGTTGTTTATTTGGGAGGAAATACAGGCTGCAAAAGGGATGGGCAAGGCGGATTGGAAAGAACAGGCATGGAATAACGGACCAGAGGGGGAATAAAAGGGGCCAGCTTTGCACAAAGCAGCCATTTGTCAGCATGCTTGTCTGACCAAGCCCCGTGCCTCAGCCTTGCAGTCTGTCTTATCTTGTTATTAAACTTCATTCTTAAGTATTTTCCATGCGAGTCTGCTTTCCCTTCTGCGCAGGAGAGATGCTAGTGATCTTCAAGCCAGGCTAGCTTCCCAGTAGGAGACAGCTACAGGGAGATCACACAGAGGTCTGGTGGACCAGGACAAGGAACGACTGTAGGTCTGTGGGTCGGCTATCAGAGGAACCATAAGTCTGGCCCTGCTACCAGGGGGGGACATTTCATCTGTGAGATGCTAACAAGCTTAAGACAAGACTAGATGGCAAACAGAATACAAGGTGTGGGAGCCAGCTGCCCAAGAGACCTTGGGTCTAGGATTCAGATATGGGTGAGGCCAGAGTTGACTGATGGACATACCATAGGTCTGGCCAGCTCTTGGAGGGACTCAATTGTGTGTGTGCACACGCGCGTGCTCATGTCTGTAGGTGGATGATACCAGCTAGCAAGCTTGGAGCCTGCTTAGCTGGCGAGTGAGAGCAGGATCATGCAGTTTGTGTTGTTCCACCTTCCTGTGAGCGCTGGTCTTGTTTACGCCGTGCCTGCACCAGCACTGGTCTCCAACCTGTCTGCGTTATCTGCTGCGGTTAGCTGTGGCTGTGCGTGTGCCCAGCAGGACTATGTCCTCAGCCCTGCAGCTCGCTGTACGCAGGGACAGGGAACCGCAGCAGCCAGGCCCTGTCTGGTCAGGAGCTGAGGATATTCCGTGTCCCGATGTCCACTACATTCAGCCTCTTGTTACAACCTCCACCACTAGTTTTTCTACTTAGAGAAACCCTGCCAAATTGTAATTAAGCTGGTAGAAAACTGATGTAAGTTAAAGCTTACCAAAAATATACAGATATAATTAAATAATACATGCTTCGTTTTTGCTTCTTGATACATGCAGGAAACCAAACTATTAAAATATTGCTCCCTCACTGATTTTGCCTAAAGATAGATATAATGTCTTCAATAGCCAAATTATTTCTCCTTGTTTTTCCTGAAGTTGCACAGATTTCAGAGGATATATTGACTCGGTGAAGGCTCAACTCTTTCTCTAAATTGTTTGATAGGCTGAGAAAATAGTCTGCAGGCACTTGAATGCCAAATCCATAAATCAAAACGAAAAACTATGAAGCAACTATTTGGGTCTCCTTTAGATGTAAAAAGGATAAAACACAGAAGTCTATTTTCCTTTGGTGTCACTCAGGTCATAAATAGTCCTCTGCTTGCAGACAGCTGTAAGGGTTACTTTACATAGCCCCGTAAAAATGTTTCTCTTTGATTGCTGAGATTTGAAGAGAGGGAAATGGCTGGCAGAGGAAACATGAGAAATGTCTACTACAGTAACGTGCACAATGAACTAGAAAAACATCTTTTAAATATCCTCTGAAATTTACTGATTGTTAGAACCACCCTCAACAGGAAACTATGTCATTTAAGTATAACTTCTTAAAACAGCAAGACAGAAAAATTGTAGAGATGAGCTGCCTTTGAGTTTGTCTCCCTTTTCAGCTTAGAAACTGCTAAGATAGAATGGCATAAAAATGTTTGCTGAAACAGCTTATAGTTGTAATGGCATATGCACTATACAAAGAAAACCCAGGAATGGTTATATTTTTCCTACTGCACGGGGATTGTTATTGTAAGTGAATACATAGAACAAAAAATATCCATTAGAAAATTCACATGCTGAAAAGTGTGGACCAGACGATAGAACACAGCTACGATACACTCACTTCACACTGTTGTTTAAGAAGATAAAAAGCCTCTTGCTGCTTGCTACTACTGCAGCTATTCTGTCCGCCAAGCCCGAATATTATTTATGTGAGAAGAATCTGTATTATTGCTTTCCCTTACTGAGGACTGTTTTTTCTACAAATGGACATAATAAAATTACTTCTGTCTTTACAGAAATAATATTACTACTCCTTTAGAGAAGATAGAAAGCAGACTGGGGTGCTCAAAAAGTATTGGTTTGCTTTACATAATCAGTGCAGGCTTCCTTATGTTGTCTTGACTATTACTTTCCCTCTTGTCATAAATTACTATCAACAAACTGGAATACCATGGGTCAATAAAACCTAGGTATGCTGTCAGAAAGGTAACTTCCTCAATTTAGGTGGCTGATGATTAGCAAATCTCAAGCTAAACCTTGCACTTTTCACCACCAAATTAAAAGAGATTTAATATTTATCTTAAGTGAATGTTAGACCCCAGCAAATACCGTAGTGAATCTGAATTGACTAATTGTCTGGTAAGTGCAAGCTTCACTCCATCATAGGGCCATTCGCATTGCTTACACCCAAACTGTCTGCTAACCTTAGTTTTAAAAACCTCCATTACTGTTCTGATGAAAAGAATGTCCTTATACGACCGCAGTTCTTGGTCAAATCCTGGTACTGTTGCACCAGCCTGCTATGCACACGCTTAGTCAACCCTCCATAACAGAAGCCAGTGATCTTGCTGGCACTGGAAACATCAACCGTTATGGTAACAAAATGGATAAGCTTAGTAATTTTCTCTGAAAGCTCTTAGTATGGTTTTTGGGAGGTGCTCAAACTGCTTTTCCTGAAGTCACCTTTAACAAACTATTCTGTGTGTTTTAACAAACAGAATTGAGAAGCACTCCCTGGTAAAAGACTCTACCAAGCAATTAGTAGCTTTTATGGAAGCTAGATGAAGAGAAGAATCTAAAGCATTTAGCAATTGCAAAGACCTTTATTGTCTGTACACTCCAAGGTCATGATCATTATTCTTATTATATCAGAGGACAGAAGGCAATTCAACAATTACAAGATTAAAAAAAGAAAAAGACATTGTTTCCCTGCCTTATGAGAGCCTGAAAATTCTGTGGTGCTGCCTTTTTGGACGTTCCAGTGACATAACATCGGGAGCTTGATTCAAAAACTGAATAATTGTTCAAGGGCAAGAACATAAAATGGGTAATTGTTCAAGGGAATGGTGTGTGGGGAATGTGAGTGATGTGATTAGACATGGTGTCAATAAGGATTTCAGGGCTGTTGGTGAGTGTAATGTTTGATTTTTCTGTGGTGTAATTGACTGAAATCTTTCTTGTCATGTAATTAAATCATTATTTTATCGTGGAAGCTGTTTCAGCATATTAAGAAACAGACAGGCTACAAAAATACGAAGGATAGTATAACTTCTATAACACAGTTAAAGCTTTGCCTTCCTTGTGAAAAAGGCTGAAAGGCTGTGAACACCACGCCTAGGGACAAACCTTTAGCTGTAGATTCTGATTCTGAAACTTGTTCTGTTTTTTCTTCACCATTAGACTCATCCACTTCTGCTACTGTAGTCAACTCCGGTTCACTCTTATAAAGCCTATAATCAGGACCCTGAGGAACAACAAGTTATGAGATAAATAAACAGACAATTTTGTACCAGCATTTATGTCTCAAGACTCAAAACAGTTGCTTCTGTGATGACTTTGCTCTCGCTTTAAGACAATATTTCTTGTTCAAGTGCTATTGCAGCAGTGTTTTTTGGTAGTTAATTTGCGTAACAACATTTGTAGATTTTCAGAAATTACAGAAAAAAATTGCCATAAAAATACAGAGGTTTTTTTTTTTCTTCTAAACTATCTTCAAGAAACAATTTGTATAAGGCTTCAGTGAAAACCAATTCTCAGCCTGGAGTTTTTTTAAGAACTTGTGAGCAGAAGAATTTAATTTTCTGAAAATTACTCAGATATAGTCCTTTAAGTCTTAAGACATTTTACATACGCACAAAATATATGACAGGAAAATGTGAAGAGCAAGATGGAGCTGTAAATAAAACTAAGTAGCCAAAAGTAAAAACATAACACAAAAGTAGCCAGATGACAAAATAAAAATTGTGACTGTGCAAAGGAAGTCAAGAACGACGTGGCAGTTTAAGCCACTTACACAGTAAGATCCATTTCTCTGATATCCTTGAACTTGGTGAATCTTCTTTTCTTCTGGCAGATGTACTGGGCCCCTGCTATAACAGAGCAAGGAGCTGCTATCACTGGGCAGAGGGGGGATTATGGGAGGATGCTCTGTAAAGTCATAGGACCGAGGGAGTGGAGGACGAGGTGGGACTACTTCCTCTTCCTAAAGATTGTAGAATAGTCACCTTATTTAGATGTGCACACCTGTTACAATTATTTATAACTTCAAAAGCAAAATAGATTACCATAGCTACACCAGCTACAGATTTTGGAATTAAAGGGACAATGTCACACACAATAAAAAAAGAAGGCCAAGACAGCTTTATTTTCTTCGGGTTTCTTTGGGGTTTTTTTTTGTTCTTTTGTTTGCTTTTTACTTTATTACTACTTCCTAGACTGAGATACTTCAGCAGTTCTATTATTCAGTTTATCAAGATTTTCAGTTCCAACACCTGCACTTTCTGTTGGACATGGATGAGCTCTCTGAATCATCCTTTTAAATTAAATTCAATGTATTTTTAAAGATTCGTATATTTAGAGATCTCTGTAAGCCAGATGTATATTGCATAACTTTAGATGACCACGACAATGTCCCTTTAAAACTGTAACTTCTAGCCAGATTTTCAGAGGAATTCAACATTTGGGAGCTCCCACAGTTTCAGCTGTTCTTGTGGGTGCTCTGGTCATCTGAGAACCCGGCTCAATACGTGAATTGACATATAAAGCAATGTATTTCCTCCCATGAAAAGTGTGGTGGGTAGAAAAGAAATCCATAAATCAGGGTTTAGACTTCTAGGGTAAGAGCCTAGGGAGAGGTAAAGGTGAGAAACGGAAAAGAGAAACGTACTGTTGAGAGTATAATGACACGGAACAAATGAAAGTGTTAGAATTACTAGTGGAGATAATCAATCTTTAGAAGTAATTCATAATGCAATATTTTCCACAAAGACATACTGAATACATACTCCAGACATCCTTAAAACAATTATAATAATGTTCATTTTTATCATATGCATATAAGAAATTCAGTGATGCTAAAATGGTAAATGTACTAAAAGCATACCTCATTTTTATATTTAATAGCTGAAAATGTCCTTGATCCCATGATTCCTGTTTGGGGGGAGGGGGAAAGGCATAGAAGGAAAGAGAAAAATGGGTTTCAATGAACAGCTTTTAAAATATATATAAACTGTTGCTATCAAACAAATACACAAATCATCAACTTAAAACAGATGATTGCCGCCTTCTTTTCTCAGCAATTGTAACGTTTTCTCAAACATACAGAAGCAACTATGGATCTTATCTTTTAAAAAATGTATACGAATGAATCTCCCTTCCTACGAGAAAAAAGCCCAATCAGTTTACCTGCCTCTGAAGAGCTTCTTTGCTGTTTATGTTTACTTAAACCCTCCATGACATCTTGAATTCTCCACAGTTCCTTCTGAATCTGAGCACGCTGTATCCCTGCTGACTCAGTCTGCCAGTAAGTAGACAGCATACATAGGTAATAAATTAGAATACATTGCACGCAGAAAACAAACAAACCAGAAAACCTTTTTCTTTCTTCAGACTACACTGCATATTCTTTCCCAATGCAGGAAAATAACATGCAGTAATGACAGACACTCTCCTTTCCCATACAAATGCAACATTCAAATATGGTCAGAAGCAAAAAGTACAAGATTAAGTAATTTCATCATGTGACAGTTAATTTGACAGCAATTTGCTAATTCAAACTCTAGTTCAAACTGTTTAAGAACAGAACTGTATCTACTGTCTCCAAAGAAAATCCAGGCAAACTTTGCACAGGAGACCTACATACAATAAAAGCAAAGGAACCATCAGTTCCAACCCTAAAACAGGTGGAGATGAACACGGTGTCTGCGTACTAGCATATAAACTGCGGGCCTGTCAGCATTCATAGAAATCATAGAAAGTTTTGGGTTGGAAGGGACCCCTAGAGGTCATCTAGTCCAACCCCCCGCAGCAAGCAGGGACACCACTAACTAGATCAGGTTGCTCAGAGCCCTGTCCAACCTGGTCTTGAATGTTTCCATGGATGGGGCCTCCACTACCTCTCTGGGCAACCCATTCCAGTGTTTCACCACCCTCATTGTAAAGAATTTCTTCCTTATATCCAGCCTAAACCTACCCTGTTTTAGTTTAAAACCATTACCCCTCGTCCTGTCACTGCTGTCTCTACTAAAAAGATTGTCCCCACCTTTCCTATAGGCTCCCTTTAAGTACTGAAAGGCTGCAATCAGGTCTCCCCGCAGCCTTCTCTTCTCCAGGCTGAACAAGCCCAACCCTCTCAGCCTGTCCTCATAGGAGAGGTGCTCCAGCCCTCAGATCATTTTTGTTGCCCTCCTCTGGACCTGCTCCAACAGTTCCATGTCCTTCTTGTGCTGAGGGCTCCAGAGCTGGACGCAGGACTCCAGGTGAGGTCTCACCAGAGCAGAGCAGAGGGGCAGAACCACCTCTCTCGACCTGCTGGCCACGCTTCTCCTGATGCAGCCCAGGACACGGTTGGCCCTCTGGGCTGCCAGCGCACAGTGCCGGCTCATGTCCAGCCTTTCGTCTATCAGTACCCCCAAGTCCCTCTCAGCAGGGCTGCTCTCGATCCTTTCATCCCCCAGCCTGTACTGGGGATTACCCCAACCCAGGTGTAGGACCTTGCACTTGGCCTTGTTGAACCTCATGAGGTTCACACAGGCCCACCTCTCCAGCTTGTCCAGGTCCCTCTGGATAGCATCCCATCCAGCATGGCATGGCTGTGCATGCTTTGGACTGCATAACACAAATTTCTCAGCTCTTGGGCTTCCTTGTGATTTCCCTTTCATCACTGCATAGAAAATCCCTCCCTGGAGCAAACAGCATGTTACGCCTCCCAGCATGCACCACACCCGTCTGCCTATTCCAGATAACGTATGCACATGTGTGTGTGCGTGTGCGTGTCTCACAAACATCTCCGCAGAAATTCAGAACGTCCGCTAACTGCCCAATTCACCACCGCACAGCCAGCGAATGAGATACACGCCAGAACTCCTCACACGCAAGACACAAAGCAACGCTCAGAACATTTTTTATTAAATTTCTTCTGATAGAATGATTTAATTATATTTTAAAATATTAAGTTAAGTGGAAGGATTTGTGTGAAGATTTACTATGACTGTCATAGCAATCAAGGTCTGAGAAATTGCTCAGTCCCCGTTTTGGACCCCACCACTGACACAGCAAGAGGAGACCTCCAGATACAGGAAAACCAGTGCTATAGCTTCAGAAAATCAGGAAAAGCTGAAGACCTCCTCAGAACTTACAAACTTGTAATTTCTTTTCATACCTGGTAAGTTAATGCACCACATGTCCTCCTTTTTTCATCTGTGTAGTTTTAAAAACTATCATAGAAAATGAAAGTGACTTCAATGTACTTTAAGACCTGTGCCACACCTGAATTTCTCCAAGCCGATCGAGTTGCTCCTGCATATGGTTCCTTGTTACAGTTACATCATATTCCAATTTATCATACTCTCTCCAAGCTCTTTCCAGTTCCTAAGTATATAACAAAAGTAAAGAATTAGAGATGCCTATTCAAGTAAAAAAAAAAAAAAGTATATTTATTTTTCTTTATTCAGTGGCATGACACTTCAGCAAGTAATGCATAAATAGATACCAGCAACAAATAAATATGTATTTTAGACAATACAATGTTTAAACAGCTTTTTGAATTTCTAATGATACTGAATGGAATTCAAACAAACAGTATTTTGTCTTTTCACAAACAAAGAAGACAGGCAAGGGCAAAGTCTTCAGAATACATCTTTACAGTCAGCAGGCACGTGGCTCTTAAGCTTGCCTTCCATCGAGGTAGAACACCCACAAAAATGGGTGCAAATTTTTCTCTTTTATCACATAGAATACGTATGTGTGAGTGCACAGCATGTGTGTGTCTGTGCAACGTATTATGCAAGGCAAATGTAAGTTCTCCAGCCCTGCCTGTCAGGTTACCAGGGAGTGCCTCAGCCCTGCTAATATGCCATTATTTTACATATGTGAAACTACAAACAGCAGAAGGGAGAAAGTGCAGAGAGAAAATCTTCTTTGAGGTCAGCTCTACCATCTCACTTTTTAAGCCTACATCAAGCAATTTACTCAATTTAGCATGAATTAAAAAGTTAATGAGGGAAAGTATATCTCAAGGATTTCCTTTCCTCTGATTCCCTTTTCCTTCTCCAACCAGTTCCTTTTACAACACAGTCCAACCTTCAGACCAGAACCAGTATTTCAGGGCCTACTTAATATAAATTTCACCATAGCAAACAACTGGAGTTTGACACTTTTTGGATATATATGTAAGCAGGCAAAAATGATCCTTTACCTTGTCATTTCAGTGCAGAAACCATCATGAAATGGAAAAGGACAGTAAATAGCAATTCCCTTCTTTTCCTTTGTGTGTTTCTTTTTTTTAAGATTTTTGAAAGTGTGTAACTTGAAAGATCTTTTAAATATAATGGCCCACTATTACGAGAGACCATGACAGCAGAATCTTTTCTTTTTTTCATCCTGCAGCTGCTTTTGCTTAAAATAAGTCACCTATCTGATTTAATCTCTGATAACTTTTGTGCTTCCTACTATTTTGACATCACATGAAATAGCATATTTGCATTATTTACTTCTTCTGTAATCAATTTTTCATATTATAAAGATGAAAATTACCACACCAATTAAAGTCAGGATGCACCATTCCTGGTCCAAAAAAAAAAAAAAAAAAAAGAAAGAAAAGAAAAAAAAATTTAAAGAAAGACTACTCAATGAATATAGTGGAAAGTTCACTTTCCAGCTGCCTTTGACAAAATTACAAGCAAGTAAAAGACAACCGAGTTTTGTTGGAACGTAATCAAAAACAATCAAAGACAACCCAAGTAAGAATATGAAGATGATCGTTTAACACTTCATGGAGTTATACTGGCAAGAACATGTTACTTACTGCAGTAGCTCGCGATACTTCTCGACAAGTGCTAAGTAGTCCGTTCTGCAAGTCATCTCTCTGCAAGACTACATTTTGTATGGCTGCGGGATTATCTGCATTCATTTCTATCTCCTGACTTGCTGATAGCAAAGCTTGTTCAAGCGTGTACTATTATAATAAAAAGAATTATTTTTAATGTTCTGCATCATTGGGCTGATTTTCATTTTATTTCAGTTACCAACGTTCTGATAATAAGCATGTAAAATAACATCCACTTTAGGTAATAAATACAATTGTCCTACTTTCTCCTTGTGTAGCTGTTGAAGCTTCTCTTCCAGTGCTTGTACAACTTTATCTTGTTCACATAAACGGCTAAGCTTAGCCTGGTATGTAACAGAAAATGATGCAATTAGGATTTCATTTTTAACATCTTCATCAATCAAAACATAACTTGATCAAAGAAAAATCTATATAAAATTTTATTACCACAAAACATGATTTCTAAAACTGAAGACATCAGTGTTGTATTTTCAAATTACTCTTAACAAACCCTCTTAAGATACGATGAAATAAGTGTTATTATGACTTGAAACAGCATGGCTCAAAACACATAATTTATGATTCTCCAGCTAAATCTTTACAACTTAATAATAGGTACTAAATACCATTTTAATTTACATATTCCTCAGCACTATAAAGAATATCACATACATTTACAGTCTTTCCCATGGTTTATTTCAGGTTTTTACTAGTTAGTTACTAATACTATCCATGTTCTGCTCCATTTTACCTCCAGTCGAGGCTTGGCTATGACTAAAACTGTTCCACTCCAGCTCCAGTTTGAGCAAATTACTGTTCAGTGCACTCTAACCAATTTGAACCAGTTTACTTTTCTATTTGACCTTTTTTTTTTTGTTCATTTTGTGCTGCTCTGACTTTTAAACTCTAATATAACATTGGAAACCTACTTTCTTTTTTACTCTTCGAATAACAACCCTTCAATCAGTATCTCTACTCTTGCTTGCATTGTGCAAGAATGACTAGACATGCATATGTATGCATATACAGTATGACTGTATGTGTGTATTTTTCACCACTGATTTTAAAACTTACTTTAAACACCAAAGCCCTTTTCTTTAGTAATTAGCAACCCAGTACTCTGAATGGTACCTACCCATGCCAAAGTTCAGTTTTGTAGTGTCGGTCATATTTCCTCAGAAATTACATGTCCCATGCTTATAGCTGAACTACAGCTACAGAGTTGTTCCCTTCTAAAGTAAGTCATTCCTTTCTAGAAGCAATTCACCTTTGAACAGATATAATACTTGAAATTTCAGCCTAAAGGGTAATACTTCCTGCAAGTTAGAAGCTTATTACAAAAATAATCTTATGTACCTCAATTTCACAAAGCAATTTCTGTGAGTAATCACCTATACGAACTGCATTTCAAACCCAAAAGTCAAGGGGGAAATTATTATCAAGAGACAAATACCAACATTTCCAAGGAAGAAAAAAATACAAATTACTTACATCAATATCCAGCTCTTCAGTTCTATATTTGTATAGTGTACCCCTACACTCTTCTTGTGTTAACTATAAAGAAGAATAATATTGCCATAAAACAACTTAATTGGACTATGAAAATGAAACTACTGTACAGCTTAAGAGCTTTAATGCAGAAATCAGCTTTTGCTTGGAAGTCAAACATACCACATTGAACGATGTATTTTTAGCCAATATGTGTTAATGAAGATAAGTAAGTGGAATGTCAAGCAGACTGTCAGTAGAAAGTTGCATTAACTTAACAGGCTACGTTTCTAACGCAAAGCGGATTTTTAAAGATGTCCAACTAACTCAATCAAACCTGGATTATGTAGGAAGATGAAACTGCCAGAGTACACCTAGGCACAGTTATACATCATTGTGTACGTTCTCTTACGTGCATTCTAAACACAGGGACTCAATCTACTTGGAATTAACCATTCTAGGCCCACTAAGGTCAAGTGCATTCACAAGGAGGATATTCTGATGGGAATCTGAAATCAGAACAGAATGACCTAAGTATACAAAATACATGTAGAATACCTCGTAACAGACGTATGCCCAGTAAGTTCCACCAAATACCTTTCTGCCTACTTTCTCCTATGGATTCCCTCCCCCCCAGAGTATTACCAGAAATGCCATCAATGGAAGCCCTTCTGGTTTATCTTTCGACCTAGGCAAACTTGTCACCTCATGCCAGTCAGCATGTAAGGTATCCTCAAACTACTTACATACAGCCCCTCACATTAAGTTCTTAACTCTCTCAGTCTCTGAACTGACCAGTGACAAGATTTAAAAATATTTTACATGAAAAAGGTAGCTCCCCATTTTAGAACGGAGTGTCACTGACAGTAACTACTCAATGTCCTACACAGCAAGTACTGGCATAACACTATCAACCGTCGTATTCTATTTAATTAAAACCATGTGTGCCTTGAGTTCCAATATAGATGCTTTCCTTTCATGTATCTGTCATAATTAGGTCATCGTGACTTAATAGTGCAAGAAAGACTATAAAAACACAAGTCCATGTTAAAGGACGCTTACAAATAAAAGGAGTAGGGAAGGGTTAATTAGACAAGCATTCCAAACATACAGTAAATCTTCAACACACTTAAGTGTTTCATTTCCAGACATTATGTCCACATACCTCATGCAAATACACCTGGTGACAATTTAAAAGTATGTATAGTGTATTAAAACCACACAGTAACTTTCTTTGAAATGGACATTTTATGGAAATGAGTGTTGGAACACGAAAAAAGCCACAGCACTTTAGCACCTCATGAATGTCACAAAACTTAGGATATTTACTTAAACTCCTACTATTGTAGAGTTGCGTTTTTTAACTGTTGATTTTATCACAATGAGAGAAAAATGAGGAATGGAAATATTTAAAAAAACTCATAAACATGGCCAAATGTCCTTAACTTGCAGAGAAAACCTAGTTATATTTTACAACAGAAAGATTTTACAGAAGAAAGATTATCCCCTACTAGATAAATACATCTTCCCAAGACACTGCTCAGCATTTTATATAGCTTGCCTGGAAAAATGTAATGCTATTTTTTCAAGCCAGTATTTTTCACACTTTTTAATTTTTTTTTTTTTAAAGAGAGACATTTATTTATTTGGCATTTCAATCTTAATTATAGCCAAGTTTCAAATACCTTGCCAATTCAGCATACTTATTTATCCCTGCCTATCTCCTAAAAGAAATATATTTTCAGTATTCAGAAAACAAAAACACACTTTCAAAGAACACTACACACGTGCTAATTCTTCTTATTAAAACCCTATCATACTCCTAAAATTGCTGCGAACTTTTTGCTTTTGTCAGTGGTACCAGTTGCGTGCAATAGGCACTACTGGAGAGCCCCTTCATTTCAACGTTTCTACTGCAACATTTTATGGAGACTTAGTGTAAAAACTCTAAAAATACTATGAAACACTTAATCCATCTCTGACAAAACAGCTGCTTCTCTTTCCACAGCGCATATACAAATCAGCTTAAGGCAAAAAGTGCAGAATGCTATCACATCCTACTGGAATTATGAGCGGAATTCACAGTAGACAAAGTGGAATTACATATTACAAGTAAGGACAATGACTTCATCACCCCAGAAAACACATTGTAAGAGCTCCAATGATCAAGTTTTGAAATGTATTTTATGTCACATTCAGCAAACGTCCCTCTCATCAAATAGTTCCTACA
Source organism: Opisthocomus hoazin (assembly GCF_030867145.1). Taxonomy (NCBI): domain Eukaryota; kingdom Metazoa; phylum Chordata; class Aves; order Opisthocomiformes; family Opisthocomidae; genus Opisthocomus; species Opisthocomus hoazin. The sequence continues at coordinate 145,593,027 of NC_134414.1, forward strand.
AATCCTTCCCCAGGACAGTAACCTCAGAGGAAGAGTGCCACCTACTGAAACACCAATATGACTTGCTGCTGACTTCCACACTTTTCCCCAACATTTGCCTACTCAAATACAAAAATGTCCATTCCTCTTAGCATGGTGAAATACACCACACAGCTCCCAAACATCAAGGAGCAGGACTCTGAGTACCTACCAACAGAACTTAGCATTTCTAAAAGGCCAACTCCACATGCAGAGTTTGGCCAAACGTGTATCTCACATGTGAAAAGGTAAAGTGACCTTAACTGAACCTTTGTCTGATGTTAGAAACGATTTTTCAGCTGCTTTACAGTCTCACTGCACAGTCCCCATTCCATCAAACGCCAGTACCAGATGAATCGGAGAAGTGGATAAATCTACCACAATGGACACAATATAAGATGTCCTTAGACAAGCAAATGGATGTTACCTTGCTGCACTCAGATTTTAATTTTTCTCCCTTTAGGGAACTCACACACATAAGAGGAACTGAGGATAATTCTGCTTTTTAAAATCAGAATATACTGCTTTAAAAGATTAACACTCCTCACCTAGTATTAGAAAGAAACAGAAAAACCCAAGGTAGAAATGGGCGCAGGCTGTAAAAGCTTCTGTTGTTCTTGTCTGTACATATGGAATCCTCGCCCTGGCTTATATTTGTAAATTTACAGTACAATCTGTAGAGCAGAAAGGTTTAGAAGACTTATTTAGGCAGTGAAATTTTAATGCAGTATTTTGTATAGGAAACCTCGTCTGTGAGAGCAGAAAGTCTTGCCATTCTCCAGTTTATGGAACACATGGGTTCTTCTGCACAAGCCTGCCAACATGTCACAAACGCTCTGACCTGAAAAGACCCCATCTCTAGTGACAAAAGGTCATTTGGTCTTCATGACCTGTTCCAGTCACTGTTTCTTTGACAAGAATGTCAAAAAAGGTGCTTATTCAGTGTCAAATCCGAAGCAGCAGGTAGATCTACAAGGCGAAGGCAGTGCTGTGTAGCGATACCTTAGCTGGCAGCATAGCTTCATCGAGACAGCACTCTGAAATTTATGGCTATCCCTAACTGAGAGGGCAGATCAGCCCAGGCACAACTATACTAATATCAGCAGCTGAGCAAATTTACCCCCACACATCCAAAGCCCCTCTGTGCATTATATTGTATGTTGACTTATGTCTTACATACTCTATCACAGAAAACTGATTTGTTTTCAAAAAAATCGTAACGGCTAGGCTTCTTTGACAAAAAACAAACACAATAAAAAACAATTTCATTTAGGACTTGAGGGCACCTTACTTTGCCCACTCCTCTGCCAAATAGCTCCTTCAGGTTCCATGTTAAAGCTCCTGTTTTGCACACAGGAGTACAAATTGGACGATCCTGAAATCAAAGTCACTCACAACCCAATTTCTTTTGGAAAGCTGAGATTTTTTCTTGCAACTTCTCTGGCTCACAAGCAAATCTACAACGTGGAGTTGACTTCCAATAAAAAATGAAACATGAAATTAAGCTGCAGCATTTCTCAGAAACATGGCAAAGCATTAATCACTAATAAATGACTGTTCTATGTGGCAGAATGTCTCCTTTTCTTCAAACTATGCAATCTTTATAGTCATTTTGGCTCACAAGAGCATAAATGCAAGCGTGAGGGAACTGGTCAGGTATTCATTTCTGACTAGCAGCCAGAGTTGCACACCTCATCTGCTGCAAAATATCGTAGTCTTTTAAGTTAAGAACATCATTGTTGCAGTTGAGGCTAGAAACTTCTGAAACATTCCCTGATGTGACAGGAGCTATTCAGTTAAGCCCCAGTATCCCCAGGACGCTGCAGTGCCAATGGATACATATTGGCCATGCTCATAAGTTAATGCAGGTCTCAACTCACAGACAATATTTCCATTCACATTTCTGATTCTTCTTCCATCTTACCATTCACAACCATCACTAGATACTCTGTAAGTGTGCACGGTTAAGCCTGCTGTGACTTTATGAACAGACACTGCCTTTTGGATTTACAGTTCCCAGATCAAAGTAATTTTGATCCTTCCTTTCTTCAGTGGCTAAAGGCTTGGTAGGTGCAAAGAAAAACTTGTAAATCCACTTCCTAGAACAAAAAATTGCCAGAAATGACCAGGTAAACACCACTCACATGCTTTCGTAGTGGTCAAAAGAAAGAAGCACCTTTGAACACTAATTGCAGAGAATCATGCTAAGACAAATGTTGGAAGCTTATTGGAAGTTTTATGAATTTACTGGACACCTGCATCAAACATGAACTAATTAAATCATCTAGACAGAAAAAGTTATCCAAAAGTGTACATTTAATACTTAACAACAAAAACGCAGCAAAAGCCATGCTAACGATACTGCAGCATTTTATACAGCATGGATGACTTGTGGTTTTCCAAAGCAAAGAAGAGAAACACCAATGTTATGAATAAATCTGAGGAACAACCAAAACTGTCACTAAGGAAAATTTTCGCAGATGATAAAGCAGTTTCATTCACTATCCAAGACCTTACTTGGTGGTACAGTTGCGGTCTTAGCGCCGAGTTCTCAATCATAGTGTGAACCATGGTGATTAAAGGTTCATTCTCTTTCATCTATTTCAAATCAGGAGGAGCATACAGCAAACATCAGTTTACAGCATGGCTAGATTTGAAAGACGACACTGTAAAATATAGCCTCTACTTTAATTTTTTCTAATAATGCAGTAGATTACATTTTATCCCATGCTTTTTATATATTCCATCATTCAGTAATAACAACATCTGAAAAGTTTAATAATATCAAACAAATCTATCAAAACCACACAAATGCTCAAAACCCATGTAATATTTATTCAGCAACACTCTCCCCTTTTAAAAATAAAAATGCTTAAAGTAAGCCTGGCTTTGCACAATACTGTAATGAAAAGTATTATCGGATTATGCAGTAGGAACACTCGAACCTTTATCAGAAAACCTTCTAAATTATAGATTTATAATCTCAATGCATATTAAAAATGATACAAGCATTCTCAACCTCTGAATATTGAAGCAAGTTTTAGATTTATGTTCATGTATCACAAAATGCCTTTATATACTGCACTGATTTATATGCTTAGGAACTTTAAATCATTAGTCATTGTATTTCTCCATGGGTGTGAAACTATTTTGGAACTGGTCAGACATTTTCTATCATGATTAGTATTTGCCGATATGTGTGCAAATGTCAAAACCACATACTTTGATTACTACAGTAAAAAAGCTGCACACATGTAGGACTTCAGAAAAATATGCAACACAGAAAATAATATGGGATTTTTTGTTTTAAAAAGGAGACTTTCCTAACAGTAAGGGAAATATTATGAAAACATACAATTTTCCTCTCCAAAAGAAACTGAAAGGTCACTTAATGCACAATCCCCCTCCTATTTTTGTTGGAAACTTTAGGACCTGTCAGAAACTTCAGGGAATTTTAGCAAAACCTGCTTCAAGTATGGTTACACGGGAAAGAAGCATGTGTATTAATATTTATGATCTTTCATTCTGTCTTCATGCATAGCTATGTACTCACCACGAATTTGCATGGCAAGGTTTTGTTTCACAGATCGAAAGGCAACAACAGAAAGCCTGAGTTTTTGATGCCTTTTGGAATTTCTTGCCCCTAATTATTTAGGAAAAATACTAACTTGTACATTTGGAGAAGTATTTTTTTTTTCTCCTTATGGGAAACACATTTTTTTGGTTACAGATAGAGGACCTGAGGACCTTTTTGTTGTTGTTGTTGTTTTTTATACATAGTAAAGTCTGATCAGCTGATAAGTTACCCACCCAATAAAGAGTACCTTATCTTAAGCAGGCAAACTTATTCTCTGCTTCTTCAAGGCAGGGAAAAGCCTAAACAAGCAACCTCTCCCATCTGCTCCATCACCTACCGTATACAGAAACAGAAAACTAGAACTGACACAAGAAGTTGTACTCCCTTTACATCAAAACTTTGCCCAGAGAGCGGGTGCACCAGGTGATACCAAAAGATATTGCAGCAGTAAGATCAACAATAAGGTCCAAAGCCAAGCAATAAAACTACAGCCAACTGAAATATTTGCAAAGGAAAATTTGCTCTGAGGCTGAAATATTTTATTAGGAATATACTGGTTTGGATGCATTTTTATTAGGAGGATTTCAACACCTGGCTAATTCTGGCAAATTCTTTTTCACAATATTTCAGTTTTTTTCTTTCTGACTGATAACAGCCAAAGTCAGAATTAATTTCTGTGGAACTGTTCAAAGATTGTTTTCATCCAGATTAGAAAAGAAGCAAAGTGGATTTGCTCAAAAGATGTTCTGAAATAATATTTTGTCCTCCAGCCAGCTCCAACTTTGATTTATAGGACTTCCAATATTTTTACTACCATCGGTGCTCAACCGTGCTTATCTAACACCATTTGCAAAGCCCAGTTATTTCTAGAAAAGCTCCAGTTCCTTAAGCCCTTATGGAACAAAGATCAAAACCCAGATAATTGGTAAAGTAATGCCAACCAAAGAGCCTTTGTAGCAGTCAAATATAGCAAGCTATTTTCCCCTTTAGGAAATAATGTTTCCAACAAATACTGACATTTAACTATTGAGAAGTTAAGTTCTTGAGGGAATATGTATCTGTCACAAACTTCTGTTAACTAAAGCCAGTGCACATACAAGGCAATGCGTACTGAAGAAGTGGCAAAGTAAACCAGAGTTACACGGGACACAATGGCAAGTCCCATGCTCTAAAGGGTGAAGAGGACACCTATTTTCTGTTCCTAAAGCATTGCCATGAGGCTACTCGCAAACTAAAGCTGGACACTATTCACATTCAACAAACAGCTTAAGGAAAAATATTTGCTTGTTCGTAACAGAAACAAGCCTTGATTTTCTCTCACTTCAGAAAAAAAAAATATTATTTTTGTACAGTAAAGGACCTGTTAGATCCGATGTGTAATACTAATAGCATCCTAGTCACAGAGTCTCTCCAATTAAAGACGTCACAAAAATTGGAATTAAGATTTTCATAAGCAAACTGAAGTGTCAACTGCCTGATGCCACACAGCAACACAGCAATAAAACCAAATAAAATCCATCAGTCTTGGCTTTATCACTTACTACTTCTACTAAATAACTTTTTCCCCCCAGATGTGATGCTTGATCTTTGCTTTTATCTTTACTGATGTAGTACATAAAAGCATTTTCCAGTTGGAAACAATGAGAAAAACACCTCCTTAACATATGATTTACACGAACAGCTACATTATTTATGAGCGGGTGTTTTGTGTTTTGAACTGTAAAGCCAAGCTATTGACAATTTTTCTCTTCCTTCCTTTTCCTAAGTTCTCTTCTGTGTTTGATAACACCCTGCACAGATCACAGATGACATTTCAGTACGTGCTGCTCTGGTGGCAGCAATCAGCTGGAACAGTAGCTCCCTACCAGGGTGGCTGACCTCACTGATCAGGTAAGGCCGTATGTCATGGGTGACAAAAGACTGAGCTCAGCAGTGGCAACAGGACCTAACCACGCTTTGCTCCCACCTTTCCTCTGCTCTTTCATCTTCTGTCCAAAAAGAAGAAGGAAAAAGCACTTTTCCTTCCTGCCTTCTTTTTATAGCAATGCTGCCTCCAGCACAGCATTTTTTTCACCCTGCAGAGCCCCTGCCCTGGAGCCTCCCTTCTACCTCTGGAGAGGGTAATGTGAAGAAAAGAACCAGCAGAAAGAACAACAGTGGTGGCTCAGTCAGCTCGCTCTACCTTTTCCAGATAATCTGAAAAATGCAGGTAAGAGTAGTATCCTATATACTGCTAACATAGAACATAGAATTTTAGGCTGAAACACAAGGTATCAGATATAATACAGGGGATCTGTCAGCTCCTGCCAAACCCCCTTGTACTGTTCCAGCCTCCCTGAATTTACTACTTTTTCCCAGAACACCACCTTCAGCATCTCAGAAAGAGGGTGGTGAAAAGGAGAAACACCCAGACAGTATGGATGCTGGCTGTGGGACCTCCACTCCTTTATTTGACAGCTTCTTTTTCAAGTTCTGTTTATTTTTATGCACCCTTTGAAAACCGAAAGAAACTAAAAATGAAAGTACCAGGAGAAGTATATGAACTACGTAACACCTAAACTATTTATGAAAATAGCATTTCAAAAAAAAAAGGGAGGGGGGCATGGAATGAAAGATTACATGAAATTTGGTAGAGCTTCTACTGTGACAAACCAGCCTGGGATATGCTGAGATCAATATGACAACACTCACGGAGAGTTTCACATAGATAGCTTAAGCTCAGTAGAAAAGGTTTTTTCAGCCAAAGAAAAGTTTTACTATCAACATAAAATTCAGAAGTCTAAGAGACTGGTTTGCTGGCATTCTCCGTAGTAACAAAAAGATTCAAGTGGGACCTCCTGCCATGGCTTTATTTTCAAGGGAGAAAAACGGTGTGTCTAGCTTTTAGCTGAAAAAGATTATGTTCTCACTTTTTGTTACTGTTATCGCAATTACTGGGTACAAATTCATTAAGGTAACTGATAGCTTGGATTTAGTAATACACAATAAGTGATCTCTTCAAATTTGATAATGCAGAAGGCTGAGACTATATGTGCCCTCGTAACACGTTGGCACACAAACCATCATGGCCTAGGGTCGCTAGCTATGTCCAAAGAACCACCTGAAAGCCAGATGAGTCTCTCTGCCGCCTCTCTACAAACCTTGAGCCAGCAGAGTGGTTCACAACCTCGCTTGAAAAAAAAAAGGATGCTTTGATGTGTTTGGCTGTAAGACATCAAAGAAATCATATGGTTGGGTATATGTGTGTCAGTCTTTTCGATCTTTTTTTCCCCCCCATCTCTGAACTCCAACAACAACAACAAAAATTCTGAAAGCGTAATACAAAAACACCAAAAAAGTGTAACATAAGAATTTCAATTTCTAACCATCTCAAAAGGAAACATCAGTACAAAAATGAAGCATGATTTTAAAAAGGCTATGGGATATTCCGGACTCTTGATAAGAAAGCCACCTAACCAGCAGACAACAACTTACTGCAGGAGCATGAAAGTCATCCTCCCTACACAGGAACTCCAGTCTGCCTGAAAAACTTACTAATCAGTGTATGCACGGTACTGAATTCTTTGTGACCAAAAAGGAGAGAGCTGAAAATAACAGGACTGGAGTTCCGCCACATGCTCTAGGGCAAAGCCGGTTTTGACACTATTTTCAGAGATTAAATACGAGTGGAAATACCTAATTTAAGTTCACTAGACATTTAAAATTCAAAGAGGGCAAGTGATTATGCAAGCTGGTTACAGATAGAAGTAACAAGGAGGAAAAGGCCTTAATTAGACTAAAAGAAACTGATTTTTTTTCTTCCCATCATAAAGAAAAACTGATAATGGACAAAGTAATAAAAAGATATAAATGAGATACCACCCCTAGAAGCAGTGGTACTCAAAGCAAAAAGACTCTCAGGGGATTTATTTCATACAGGTAGCTGGCAGAGTTATATTAAATCAAGAGAAAAAAAGAAAAAAAAAAAAAGATCAGAAATTGGGACAAGTATTCCAACCTGCTTATGAATGCAGGTTGTGCATTCCATGCATTTTGTGATTAAGGTAGTATATTTTAGACTTGATAATGGTTTCTTACTGTAAGAAGTGCAGTGATTTCTTGCATCTCTGGTAGTGGTAATTATGGTACATTTATAAGATTTAGACACTTCCCTAAATTAATGTTTATCACATCACATTTCTAAATTTTATCTTATGCAAGTAAAAAGAAAATCCTTTTTACCACTTTGCACGTTATACATAGGCAATTCTCTCCATTTAATCCTGTCTATTACACTCACAAGCTGGGCTAATCAAGCAACAGCATGGTACCTAATTTTACACTTCACATGGACAGTTATCCTTTCTTGGCAATGAATTACACTGTTGAAGACAGAATTATTCTCTTATTCCAAAACATTATAAACTGGAAATATCTGAGTTGGATGAAATATTTTTGACTCATTTAGCAAGCAGTTTTCCCCTACTGTTTTGGATCTCCTGCAGCCCCTTAAGACAAGACAGAGATATTTCGATATGCACTGTCATCTAATGGAACTGGTCACAATTCGCACCTTGTTTCCAACAGATAACATGAAAATAAAGTCACTGGGCGAACCAAGCATGTGTGTGTGGGGGGGGTGTGTGTGTGTGTATCCATCCGCATGTGTGTTTTTTAGTAACTCACTGAAATCCTATTACAGCAACACGTAGGACATTGAAAGTTCTAAGAACAGTTGGTCTTAAGTGTAAGGCTGAAAAATTTCATTAGAAGAAAGAATATTAGAAAAAGAGAAGTAGAGATTTTTATATTTTTAGCTAACAGACACCTAGTTGCTTATACTTCTTCTAAGGACTTACGGCTGCCTTTTGTAAGTGCTAGCTAAAATTTCCCATTTAAAAACTTCTCACACGCAACTTCTACAGAAGTCCCATTTGATCATGCAACCAAGCCACAAAAAGAGGTAGATGATATCATGATTCTTTACTTGGCATTCAATTATGCTAGTGAAGACAGAATTATACCCTCACTCCGTAAGTTACCAGAAATTGTAAAGAAGTAAAATCTTATATAAATCTTTAAGAAATAAGTGAGTAAAAGGAGAAAAAGTAATAATCCATGCTACGACTTGTTTAAACCATTTCTTCACGTTTGACTTCTCTTTCATTTAATGTCCTGTAGAAACATCTAAATCTTCTTCATTCAGAAAACTAAAATGATCAGAAGTGCTAGTTTTCTATAAATTGCATGTGTGTCATATGAGCTTGGAAATATATTACAACTTTGGTTAAGGATGGTGAAATGCTACAGTTAGTGTTATTATAAGAAAGAAATGAAGAACAGAAAAATTAATTGGTTAGTGGCTACTGTATTCTGATGAATTTTAAATTGAGTGGGGTTTTTTCCCATTACATGTCAAATTTGTAATCGATTAAGATATTCTGTGCTACTTAAAAAGGGCACTTATTAAATATCCAACTTCATAAAAAGCACTGAAAATCCTTCTCCCCAAATATTTCCAGCTTGATAGGAGCAGGCAAGAAGCATTAAGAAATGTAAACACACAAGAAAACTGCAAAGCCCACCTGATGATCCAAATATATGGCATTCCTTTGAAGGTGATGTGAAAGAACCTCATTCTAGCAGGCAGCAGTCAGGGAGAAAGGAAAGGGACAGAAGGTGTAGAATGCATGAAAAGAGCTTTAAAAGACATAGAAATACAATGCTGCTTTTATCTGCTTTTGGTTTTTGTGATCTTTTAACAAGTTTTGATCCCGAAACAGAAATGATGAAAGTTTGCCATGAATCAAGACTATGAACTACTACAGTACATTTTGGTTTGACATAAGAAATACAATAAGCTTATGTAAATGTCTACTACACAGACAGCTATAAACCCTTTGATAAACCTGTGTTTTAAACATGTCCTGATTTTCATACACAGATTACAAATAAGATTGTATCTGATATGAAGCAGTATGAACAATAAATCAATTTCATGTTCTATTCCTACTAATTTTGTTTATAACACCAACAGGTTAAAAAACTTTAAGCTTAACTACAATATATTTTTAAATATTCGTCTGTAATTTTGACTCAGCTAATTTAAAAAAAGCCATGAGTCAAACCTCAAAGGGTTAATAGCAGCACATCATGTACACAAATCATCAATGTTACTCTATTTTACTCCCACAGTAGTCAGAAAATTTTGCACTAATGGTACAATGCAAACTTTGGTTAATGAATGACTACAGGTTAGTGAGCATGGTACATGACACACATTGCTTTATAGCTGACCTTTGGGCTGCTGGCCTCAAGTTTTAGTTGCATGAGCTGTGCTAGTGTGTGTTCCCGGATACTACTCAGTTCAGCTTGCTGCCGTCTCAGCTTTATTAGCAGCAGCGTGAGCTCCTCTGGCTGAAGGAGTGCAGCGTGAGAAGCCAAAGAGTAGAAAACAGGTTAATTGGTATCCTGAACAACACTTCATTAAAATAAGGGTTCTTAGTAGCCTTCTTACAAAAACTTTCTATAGCGATACAACAAAAGATACAGTATTTTTCCCAAATTGACCACTTTCAAATATGTATAATGAAGGGTTAAGTTTAAACTATTAAAAACTCTGTAATATTGTAACACTCTGTACAAAGGACAAAAAAGTGAGGATATTGAAAGCAGTCTACAGCCCCCAAACTTCTTCTAACATGCATATCAAATTGATGATACTGACTTAAGCGAAGGGGGGAATAATTCCAGCCCTTAGGATAGCACTGTCTGTACATGGACAGCCATTTGAGCTTGGTGAAAGAAACAAAAAATTCCCTCAAGAAAATCTAGTTTCCAAAATAATTCTTCAAATGCATGCATCAAAATTCAGAGTAAATAAACCCTCCTCCAGTAGCAGAACTACATCAGAAACAATCATCTTTCACAAAATAAAACTGCACAGGCAAGACAAAAATCATTCTCTGTCCCACCTTCCTCAGGTCTGAGGCTTCCAGTTCAGTTATTGCTTTACTTTTATGACTAAGATGTACGATACAGCCTCAGGAAGGGATGAAGAATAGTATTTACAGCCCACAATTACATATATAATGGAAATACAGTTGTACTGAAATGGGTATTTGTCAGGTAATTCCACACAGACCAGTTTAGGTCAGTTTGGGAAAGTCTACCTGAACCATTCCTGGGAACCACTTCTATTAGCAACACTTCAAAGAAAACAAAACACTTCACATCACAAGTATTTTTGTTATGTTCCTGTTTTTTTCCTTTTCTTACGCTTCTCCAGAAGTCAATCTTATAAGAGGTTAAATATTCATCCAGGATTTTGATTTTCCCACAAGTTCTGTGAGTTAAAGAAAACCCAGACACAAAAGCCCTAAAAGCCTGCAGTCCCAGAAATTCCCCAAGGCAAAGAAGTAAGGAGAAAAGCCCCATAGAACCAGATATTAAATTACTGAAAAACGAATACCAGTTTCTTAGAACAAAGAGGAAAAATCCCCGAGAATGTGCGACACTGGCACCGTTGTGAGCTCGTACTTGAGTAGCCCACAAGAGGGAGCAAGGGATTTCCATATAGCTTCAGCTGTCAAAACCGTTTGCTTTGAGGGAAATCCAACACCAAAGCCAAACTGTCTAATGGCCAATCTTCCTCTTCTAGTACTCTTTCAATACCTGGATTTAATATACTTAATCTCAGAAAGTAAGCGTAGAATCTAGACTGCTACACAAGACACTTTCAAGTTCTCTCCAAGAAGCAGTGACAAGAATTCTAGTCTAAAAATTACCGTCAAAGAACAAGAAAACTATTTTTAGAAATAAGAGAATTGAAAGTAACTTGTATCTTCAAACAAAAGAAACAGTGAATCACTTTTTCAACACCAAAACTCATCTCGGTATGTTCTGCAAAAGCCTGATTTTAGTGCATTAGGAATAAACTATTTAATGGTACTCAAATTCAATGTTTGCAAGGAAACTTTTTTGCATAGAGGAACCCATCAAACATCCTACTCCTCTCTAGACATTCATAATGTTGCAACCATGTTTGACATTGCTGTAAGTGCTGCGCTTTTGATAGAGCTCTTGGGACTCTTGCAACACCCACAACACAGAATTTTGTTTAGAGAGCTACCTACAGGTTTCCTCCTCTGGCCCTTGCAATGACTGTGCTGTGGGCAGGACTTCGCGTTTCTACAGGCAGAAGCTTGGACCTCCTTGTCCCCTACCCCGCTCATCAGCCCAGCTTCAGCAGCAGAGCCCAGGAGAGCTGATGGGGCCATGAACCCAAAGAAAGGTCTGCAGAAGACGAGGCACAGAGGTGAGGCGCCAGCTGCCAAAGGCCAACCCGTAAGTTGCTGAAGGTGCCAGGGATTCATGCTGGGAAGTGCAAGAAACAGGGGCCAAGGCAGCGGAAGGATTGACTGGGGAGATGTTGCCCACACAGTACGAGTCAAAATCTGTATTCTCAATTCATAACTGTCTCAAACAGTAATTTCAGATGGACAAAGGATTACGGAAAGGAGACAAAAACTGGTAAATAAATGTAGTGAATTTAGGACAATTTCTTAGCTTTAGGCTAAGAGTCATGTTTCAATTAGGAAGGTGGACAGTATTCCCCAATATTACTTTAATGAAATACCTTCAATGAGAGTTTCAACTCTATCACAGAAAAATGGGAGATGTCAGAAAGGACATAATTTTTCCAAATCCAGTTTTGGTATTCTTAAGCTTTCAAAAAAAAAAGGTAAACTTTTCTTCTAGGATTTTCTAAATACTTAATGGAGACATAAGTGTTCTAGGATGTTCCACCCTCTCCCAGGAATTTCTCTAATGTATCAAAGACGATTAATAAAAATATCAGCTGTATTTTTCAAAGAAAATCTGGAGTCAGCAGCTACACAATATTCTCAGAATTCAATGTAACCACAGAGTACTACTTTAGTTGCTTTAAAAATCCTTAATAGTTAAAATGAAGGCTACATTTAACACAAGCTTTGAACAGAGTAAGACCTCAGCATTGCCTCTTCATACTTAAAGAATTACGCTTAGGAAAAAAATGATGTACCAAATAAAAATCCAACTCACTGTTTTGCCTTGGAGGCTCTGAGGAGTAACAGGCTGTAAACTCAGACCTGCTGGCATTGACCTTCTGTCAGGCACAAAGACATGCTGTACAAAAGCAAAATAGCACAGTATGATCCATAGTTATCTACTCCACAACTATTAAATGCTAACAGAAAGTCAAACGAACTTCATGCTCACGGCAAATTTGCTATGATTTCTGACAGCCTTGGCCAGTCATGCTCCCTGCTGATCTACCATCTAGGACGCTTGAGCAGCCTGCCTCTAACTTCTAGAAACTTTCATCATTCACTTGATGAACAGTCCTTCCCTCAAAGCTGTTGCCCTAATCATAGCCCATGTAAACAACAATCTTAGTTTTTCAGCCCTCACTGAAAGCTTTTTAAAAACCTAAGATCTCTGTATAGATGGAGTTTAAATCTTAAATTTACCCTACTGATTTCAAACAGTCTTCAAATTATCCACCTCTTAAAAACAGGTTTGTGCTTCTAAGTCAATGGAAAAAGTTAATTGTGTAACTAAAAAAACACAAACGAAATAGCATGAAAAACCGAAGGTAAATAAGACTTGTATAAAAGATGCTAAAAATGAAATGAAATACTACCATAAAGTGTTCCACAACGAAAAAAAATGTGAGAAAGCAAAACACGGCTGAGAGGACAAGTAAGCACGTGTTCTGTGGCACTGACCCTAGCGGTATATCTCGGATTTCTGAGAAGCACCGATTACTGAATTTCCAGTGCAGCTGAGACAAAGGATGTCAAAACAAAATTATTCCTTTGTTGATAAAGACCTAAAAATTTTCCACACAGCAGACTTAGTAAACAACTGTAATAGCTTTAAACTGCTTTAAGATACAGTTAAATGTTTTTTCCTGCATCAAGAGACATAAAGACACTCGAGATAAAGATTTAGCAAAAAGGAGCATTTTATAAAAATTCTAGTTTTACATTCAACTTAGAGAATAATTTTTATGTAATGTCCAATCTATTAAAAAAATATGCATAACACAAGCATGACGGATATAGCAGATACATGCCACATATGGCACCCAGGCAATTTTTTGTCTCTCCCTTTCACTGATGAAGACTAGCAAAGTTATGCTAGTCAGGCGCTCAGGTTGTGTGCAAATAGACTCTGATCTTCTTTAGTGATCTCCCCAACAACTCAATGGCATCAAAAGAAATTACTACACTCGGTTTTCTGTTGGAACCCAAGGCAGTCAAACTTGTGGCTGAAGAATACAAAACAGCACGTGGAAAGAAATCTGGGATTTTTAGTCCTCAGAGTTCCAGCTAAAAAAGCTAGAAGGGAGAGGGAAGTCTACACATACAACAAACTGTTCTGAATAATTTGCCTATTGACTCCTTTTCTTTCCTTTAGAGAAATCTAGTATTGTGGACAGTAATATTAAGAAAACAAGTTTTCACCTAGAGTATTAGAAAAATATATGTTTACAATCTTTAGATTTTTACATGCTTTTTAAAATCAAATTTTTCTCCATGAAAACACTGATGTAACTTAATCTTCATTGCAATAAAATACACTACAGCGCAACATGAGTTCCACAGTAACAGCACACTTTCTACTACAAATCCTTGTAAATAAGATATTTAACTATTAAAATAAGTATTTCACCTTAGTATGATGCGTCCTGTGTCTGCGATCAATAGTTACATCTCCCCTTTGCACTGGTGAAGACACTTCTGATCTGTAGGTCCGCTGCGGGGAATATCCTTGGAAACCAGCAACTGAACCATGAGAAGGTGAGGTGGGAATCGAATGCATCGTCTGATCAGAAATATTAATCATAGTTTTTGGGCTACTTAAAGTACTGTGTCTACTAAGAGTTGTTTGCTTATTGTAAAACTGACGTTGCTGCCATTCATAGAGCTGCCACATCGTGTCATCGCGCATCGACCTCCGTTTTTCTTCGGCTGTTACTGGTCCCACGGCTCTATCATACGCTGACGGCGTCACGCTGCAGAGGCTCTCCGGCCGGGCTTTGCTGTTTCGCGGCAGCGTTCTGTAGCCTTCCGGGTACCGGGGTAAAGCTTGAGGTCGATGGCTTGGCATGTTTCTTGGCAATGTCTGATACGAGACTATGCTGAAACACACATTTCCTTTTTATTAGTGGGCAGCATTAATACTGAGGCAATATAAAGTTTTTCAGTACTGGTTAGGTTTATCTAACTCTTATCTTTCTTAATACTACAAGTGGCGTTTAAAAAACCTGCAAGAAAATAAAGATGACAATTAAGAATCAACTATACTGACTGAATGCACTATAGCACCTGTAACTGAATCGTCCCTCTGACTAGCTGCTTGATCATCTAATCGACATTTCATCTTTTTACCAGTTTAACAGCCTAGTAGTGCCGAGTTTAGATCAAATCTCCTATCTTGTCTACATGCTGGATAGGTCAAAGTTTTGAAAGCTTTGAAGTTCTATATGGTTTCCACATGAGTCCATTTTTAATGTTTTCTTTTTCAAAAGTGAAAAAATCTGTTGTTTCCCTAAGAGAATCTTGAGCAATTACTGTGGACGTAAAAGGAATTATGATTTTTTTAACAGCAGACCAAGGAAAAATAGCAATAATGGTCTAATAAAATCATATCTTGCAATTGTCAAGGACAAGCCATTCTATATCAGCTATTCAAGTGAAACAAGTAGCAAAATACTCCTTTGTTTAATAATATTTTATTGCTTTCCAACTCAGATATGAATTTAAAAGCTTATTCTTTAATTTATTGCCACATTAAAATTCTGGAGTGCTACTGTCATTCAGCAACTTTCAGCATTAGCCGAAATGCAAAACGTTCCACACCCAGTATCGATGCATGCCTAAGTATGACAAAGCATTTCTTGTTTTTCACAGAGGACAAAATCTAGGTCATAAACATTGATCCATTCAAACCTTATCTAAAATTCAGATGAGAACCTCTTCGAGCCTTTTGCTGCTGATCACATCTATGACAGATGCTCTCCCAGAGACAACCGAAGTGATCTCAAACGGGACACGATGCAGCCATCAGAGGGCAGCAGCTTCCAGCTACACCCCGGACTAATTCAAAGCAAAGATACCCTGACAACACAAGGCACCAGAATCTGAAGATGGTTTTGAATGACTTCAGTGCCGCAAAAACATTAAAGAAATGATGTATGGCAAATGGCAAAGGAAACTATACGATGCATGTCAGATCCTTATGGAACAGCTACCAAGGAAACTGATGATGGTAAAACCCACTTTTCACTGAAAATAGTAAGCTGAGTATTTATGACCCGTAACATTTTGGAGATGAAAACTGCTATAAAAAGCTTCACATACAAAATCTGCTACATTTTCTGAAACTTTCCAAGAATTAATGAAGTGTTATTCCCGTTCTGTAGACTGGGCAGCTTTCCATTCTCAACAAAAAGAAAAAAAAGAAAAGGAAATGGATTCTAAATCATATTCTTTCGCTACAAAACCTGCTTAAATACCTCGAAATTTCTTCATGTAACATACCATTACCAATAAAAGTTTTTCTCCATCTCCATATTTAAACAACAACCAACCAAGACACTTTTGGTTTCAATTTGTAACTTTCAAAAAATTATTTTAGCTGTTCACAAATGGATATGGTGAAGCCTGGTATTTTCACGAAGGTATCTGCTAGCTAGATACACCTCACTTACTGAAGCTCCTCTCCCATATTAGTAATTAATTGGGCAGTGTACTCCCATTGGTTCCTTTAAATATTCCAGACAACTTGAAGAAAAGCTGTCTGAAGTTCTTACTATGTAAAGATAGCAACTTAAAGCCTGCATGCAATTACTTATATTCTGAAACAACTGGAAGATAACATACCCATCTTCGATGGGTAAACCACGAAAACTGTCAAAAGCCCAGCTGCCTCAACATTAAGCCTTGTTGTACATAATTTGATAAAATCAAAACAGATTGACAAATGTCCTGTCGATACTTGTAAAAATGTCATTCTAATCAAATGCAAAAAACAACTCTAGACGGTGCTGCAGCTCGTAAGTGAGTTGCAGGCGAGGGGAGGGAGACTGCTGCAGAGGGTCAAGCAGTCATACACACTGCGGGGCTGCATAATATTTCTGCAACTGTCATCGTAAATAGCTCCCTATAAATGTTCCCATAGGAAAAAAAAGTCTTCCACATGAGTTTGTAGACACCTTTAGAGGTTGTCTCTAGGATTATTGTTGGGTAGCAATACTGGTTCTGGTGTCTGAGTTGGACTATTTGGGAAAGCGACTTTGCTGCTAAACCTTTTGGGGCTCAGTTCTGCAATGGTATGAATACTCCCAGATCGAAACCTCAAAACAGTCCTCCAGCTGGCCCAGAATACAGAACCTCCACGTGGGAATCAAGCAAAGGGTTGCAGAGTGAAGATGGAAGCCTGGTGCTGTGCATTTAGGACGAGGTGTATATGAGCAAGGTGGGGAGACAGAGGCTCCCATCCTGCATTAGCAGCAACAAAACCCTCAGTACCACACAACCCTACTGGTTTTTCACATTTGAGAAAGATCACTGAAGTGAACCACTTTTGGTGAAAACATCTACTCTTGACTTGTGCAAAATTAATTCAATAGAATGATACTGAAGTGGAATGTTTTTATCTTTTATTTAAAAAACATTTATTTTCAGTTCAAAAAAATGTTTGTCTTCCTCAAGGCATCAGTTGTCTTTATTTGTGTTGCTCTTGCAAAAGTAGATGTCTAGATCCACAGAAACAGCAGACAAGAGCTTCAGGTATTAAAAACTACATTGCTGCAATTCTCATTAATTTTTCACTCAATCAAACTACTAAAGGTTCAGCCTGTTCCTCTGAAAAATTAGTAGTTCTACAGTGAACCCTTTTTATTCCATACTGAGGACAGCTAACAGCTCCTGTTTTATATATACTTATTTAATTGAACCTATTTGTTAACATTTTAGTGTTCTTAAAAGTCCTAATTTTTTTTCAGTCTGACACACCAGAGATATTCAGTTTGGCCCTCCACGATCTCTCTAACACATTGGAGAGACGGACACAATGTAAAACATGTTTGTCAAAAGTCAGCAACCCCATCAGGTGAAGACCACTTTTCTCAAAAATTCAACTTCTGAGTTGAAGAGGTCTTACTACAAGCAGCCTTACTAGCCTGCCACCCCAACCTTAGGCATCAGCATAAACTGGAATGTCTTTCGACTCTCATTCACCAACTTAAACTCTACTGAAATTTCTGTCTCCAGCCAGAAATTTTCAATCTGAACAAAAAGGAAATTTAAAATTTAAATGAAACCACATTCTAAAGACATCACTATGTATTGTAAATTTGGATCATTACTCAAGGCCACTTCCACACTAATTAAAAAAAATAGCTCAAGGCCAATTCTTCTTCTGTTTGCTACTTCTGTGTAGAACTGCATGTGAAAGCATACCCTTTGTGCTATCAGTGCCACTCGTCTTTAAGCAACAAGCGTTCTCTATAGTTAAGATAAACTATTGTCAATTAGTAACATGCTGTTAACAGTATTTCCCTCTATTTGATTCCCACAACAAAATTTGTTTTAGCGTCTTATACTTGTTCACAACTGAAAAATGGCACGGCTATTCAAATTGCTACTGTTTGGTTGCAAGTTTTACAATCCAATTAAAAAAAAATGTATTTGCAAAGAGCCTTCCCAGTTCTCATGACGCAAGCATGTATAATAAAGTACATGCCAGAGTGTGCGAGTCGCTGTCAGTACTGCAAGTTCAAACTTGATCAAACTACTTACACTGAGTCTTTCATGAAGCAACACATTAACAATTTCTAATTATATTTAATGAAGGACTAAAGGCAATGAGGAAATGTTACACAAATTTGGACAATTGTAAGTCAAACTAATCTAAATTTTTCAAGTTTTTGCAAAAACTGAAAAGTCCCCAACCCCCCTATTTTGCAAAGTGAAGAAAAAACATTTTCTGAACTTTGTTCTATCTTAAGCTCTGCTCTGCCATCTATCTATATGCAAACTCCTTGATTTCCAAATTGTCAAAATACCTCCTGTGACAGCATCTCCATACTTCCTATCTAATGTAATATTAAAAACTTTTATATTTTACTGCTAGCGCTGCTTTTCTGTAAGCCAGCCTGGAAGGAAAGTCCCTACACTTACGTCAGACAGAAAAATTGCTATCGGCACAAGATTCAGTATTGCCAATCATTCACGTATAATTTTAAAGCTTCATGAATAAGCACTGGAACTCAGAACTTGGAGATGTGTAATTTCATGAGAAAAGAAGCCTTAAGCATCAGGATAGTTAGATTTCTATGACATACTCTTAGGTAAAGCTTCCCTCTCTCCAAGTAAAGCTTGTTGAAAGTTTAAAAGGCTCCCTGGAATATTTTTGAAGAATTTTAAATAAAATATTATTACAAGAATTTGTGAACAAAAATGCGTATGATGGGGCAATTTCAAGAACAGATATTAAGAGGAAAAAGAATTGTTATGATTGATGACACCTTCTCTCTGCTAGGATAGAGAAATTTCTAACACCCAATAAAGGTTTCTGGCCATTTTTATTTCTGAAGTTATTAATATTGTTTAATTTATTAATAATCACTCAAACGTTAATAAAAAAGAAACTTTAATAAATCTGTTCTGAGCAATCATCCAGATACTTCTTACAGAGAACAATTAATTATATATTTATGTAATATAGACCAAAACCTAAAGAATCTCACCAGGATACAAGTCTAAGGATTATTTGCTAGAAAGCCTAGCAAAAAAAAAAAAACCCCAAAAAACCCCAAGTACTACATAGTACTTACCCCCTTGTTTCCTCTTCTTGTCCTTTTCCTCTTTGTATTTTAATCCACTGTTCCAACTGTAGCATTGAATTTGTTCTCTGCATAACTCGTTCAGACTCCATAAGTGACTGGACCGCATTGTGCTGACCTCCATCTCCAGAGTCTGCCAGGACAACACCAACAGCTTTATTCTCAGACCCATTTAAGTGAACTGGCCTGAAGTGTCCAGCCTGAATCGTGGTTATGGGTAAAGTCCTGTATTCCGATCCCAAAGGATTTAGTTTTACACTGTTAATTTTCGTTAATGGTTTATCTTGCCCAACTTTCTGGAATCCATATTTTTCAGCTTCCAAAGCTTTCTTCTCCTCATTTTTGTTCACTTCTTTGTTCTTCTGGTTATTTTGTGCCTCTGGCTTAATTAGCACCCGATGGTTTGAAATATTATTTGCCTCTCGAGGTGGTGTATTTTCAGTAGTTAACTTCTCTACCCTGGAAAGCAATACATGACAAGCTATAAAATCAACAAAACATTCATTAACAAACAGTAACAGAAAATAAGAAGTGAATATATTCGTGTTTATCAGGGTTATTTCAGTGAATCCCCATCCAGATATTTTGTCTGCGAGAGAAAAATTCAGGACATATTTTCACAATAATCAAGAACAGGTTGGGTTTTTTTGTTGTTGTTGTTGTTTTGAGGGCTTTTGTTTTGTTTTTGTTTTGGGGGTGGTGGTGGTGTTTCATTTGGTTTGGTTTTTTTTCTTTGTTTGGTTGGTTGGTTTTCGGCTTTTTTTGGTTGAAGAGCGTGAGTGTTTCTTCTTCCACACTTCTCTGTTCCTTTGCTATTTTAAAAGCATTTACATCATGGGGTAAATTTTTTAAGCCAACTTCTAATTAACCTCTTAGGAAAAATGTGCATAAGCGGAAATAAAGCCAGAGTCTGAAAAAGTGGATGTTCAGATCTTGGAAGGCTGGACATTCAAACAGTAAAAATATTCAGTGGCTCTCCAAGAGCTAAAGCTTCTAGATGTCAAGAGCCTAAACTTCAGATGATTTTTAAAGCCATTTTTAAAAATAGAAGCAGATTACATTGCTGACCACTTTGTGAATCACGATACAACTGAATTTAACATATAATGAGCTCCTTTAAAGAAAGCAAACAACTTTTCATGGTCACTGGCATCAATTAGGTTTCTTGGGTATGTTATCACTTTGGCTGGCACACATTTTGTGGAAAATAACTGTGGCTTACCTAATTTTCAGGGGGAAAATAGCTGCTGACTTGGGGAACTGTACCACAAAAATAATGGTATTTTTAGAACAGCTACTGCTTTACAGTACTTACACAAGTACTCAATGTATGCAGTTCTATTAGCTAGCTTCTTTTTCAGATTTCAAAATGTCAAGAAGCTGTATCCTTCCTGTACTGGGACGGGGAACTGAACATCCAGCTCAGACAGTGACCTTTTCTTCAGTTTACTAGGAAAAAAAACCCACCCAAAACTCTAAAATGTTTTGATCAACATTTTCTGGTACAGGAAGAGAGAAGAGGAAGAGACATAATTCTTTAAGATTACATCTCTGCATAAAACCAAACCTAGAACAATATGATGTCAAATTAACCTTTCACATTGTTTCGCATCTTTTTTACAAATGCATTTTTCATATTTATAACTGTGTCCAGTTCAAGTGCCTAATCCATGTGTAAAAAGGCCACCACGTACACAACTGACCAAGAGCACAAGGATGACCGCTCCTCTAAAAAATACTCTAATTTCAAGCAGACTAACTACATAGATAACTAAGTATTTTGCTTACCCCGTCTTGAACAAGAAGCTTAAATGTCCAACAAGTCTACACTTCCCCAACAGATTATTTAAGCCATGAATTCCCAATAGGCCAACAACTATTTGGGACAGAACCCCAGCAAATACATAAAGGATTAAAAACTGTAAGGTCCTTATAAAATACTACCCACTGCTAATAATATTGGACAATTAATTTTAAATGCACCTCCCACTACCACCCTACTCTTACTATGAGTTCTCCATGATGTGAAAGGAAATCAACAGACTCCTGCCTTGACAAGCACACTATTTCAAATGTATCTCTCGGAAACAGCGAGACATCAATGTCCTCTGCATATTGTACAGTGACTTGGAATGAAATGCTTGTTCACTCTGCATATTAAGCAGGGGTGTGATTTGTTTTTCCCCATGCCTCTCCCTGACATAGTTGTGATGATCCCAATGTATGCTTGATACTTCATAATGTTACAAAAGTCCTCCAGAATTCACTCTATTAATATAAATAGCTCAAAATAGCCCTTTTCTTTCAGTGATTATTCTTGAGCTGCCAACGGGATGGCATACACATACATCAAACGTATTGCAAATGAAAACATTCATACCAGTAACGTAACACGAACATCTCTTTGGCTATATGCATCAGCATTATTCTTAAACACAGTGGGTTTTTTTCCCCATATATCACTATTAAATGCAGAGGTTAGACACATCTGATGTTTTCTGCTAGCAGAAAGAAGAGGGTAATATTTCTGCCAAGCATAACTCGTAGAGAAAAAAATTGTGATGTAGAGCCAGTTTTTATGTAGACTTCTGTGAGGGAGGACACATGTGATGGAACTGCTACACCTACATCATCTTTATTCTATTATTTCCAAGTATCAGCAAAGAAATGCTATGCTAATCTCCTACTGCAATTTAGAAGTGAGGTGTTTTCTGCTTATTTTTTTCCCCCTAAGACTTTAAACTGTTCCCAAGACCAAACATTTCTGCCTATATTCCTTCTCAAGGTTACATAAAATAAAAAAATGGATCACCTCCTACCTTGCACCTCAAAACTGTGCTACCACGAACTAAAGGAATTTCCCAAACACGAGAGTGAATTAAAAACTCCATTTCCCACAATTATCAAGTAAAAAAAAGGTGTTAAAATATCAGTTTTCAGCCAGGACTCGAGAGTTCACAAATAAATAGGAGTAGCTTGCAAATAATGCTAAACACAGGCATTAATGTATGCAACATGCCTTAATAGCACCACCTAACCCTCATATAGCACTTTACAACAATCTTCCTCAAGGTGCTCTACAGCAGACAAGCAGTTGTCATTTTACAGACGGAAAATCTGTGGTGCAGAGAGAGTGTGGCATCTCTCAGGACATTTGTCAGACGGGTGGTAAAGTCAAGACCTAGCAGTGTTCGAGTCACACTATTGTACTATTTTCCACTGTACATCTTCATTAACAAACAACAAATCCCAAAATCACAGAATTGTCTTTCTGTGCGATCTCTATGCTGTATCACTTGTTACTATGGTTATACACAGCAGAGCCAAGCATTTATATCTGACATTCTCTGCGGTGGTGTGGAGGCCGAATGATTGACTTTCAAATGTACTTCTGGGCTCTCCTTTAACTTTGTGCATCAAATCAGTCAACTCAGTGTGAGCAAGAGATCTCCTCCCACAGCAAAGGATCCAAATGGGAAAGAATTATCAGAAACTAATAGGTAAACGTAAGAAATACAAATCCATATTTATATTTGGCTCTGTATTTATATCTGGCTCTCAAAGACATATTCAACAAGACTTGCACGGTATTTTGAGGACATGAGAGGGAGAAGACAAAAGAGGATGAGCACTGAACATACACACCAGCATACACTGGATGCCATTTCTAGGTTTCTACAACAAATATATAAGTTTATATAAGTAAACAATTCTGAAGGTGGAGGGGCATGTAATCAGGTATCAGACAGACACAAAGACTGATTTAACACAGCCAGAGGCATTTGAAAAGAAAAAGCCATCTTTTCCAAACACAGTGATGCTGGTAAACCCCCACTGTGTATGTCATTATGCTAAGAAGTGATTTTCTGGCAGCTTAGCTTACACTGTTCACTGAGGGTAACTACACTAGGAAGAAAAAACTCCACTCTTCTCTCAGTACATGCTGCATCACTCAGAAGAAACAACGGCTCTGGCACACACAGCTGACAGTGAAAGGATAGAAAAATACTGCTCTTAAAAATGGGAGAGTAGAGAAATCAGCATTTAGGTTAAAAAAGACAAATGAGTATGTTGGTGGGTATTAGCATCTGCAAACACAAGCAAGCAATCAGTACTCAAAGACACAACTTAACTATGGTCTGCAGTGACACAACATGGAATGAGTAAAATGCTTTGCTAATACAGAGAGGTTGTCTGAGATGATATTTTGAGTCATAAGCTTAAACAGTTCTTCACTGACTACAGTATTTGTGGTTAATTATTTTGATAGATCTCTCACTACATTATTAAACTTGAATTCACTCACTAGGTAAAATGAAAACAAAAATGTTTAGAAAGGAGTAATTATAGTTAAGTCAATGGGATCAAATAATACTTGTCCTTCCCTGCAGTTATACGTCAGAAGGGAGTTTTTCTGCTGTGACTGCAGGTCAGTTCTAAAAGAAACAGTTACATTTTTATATTCTCACCTCAGTACCTCATTTCTGCATTATGTGGATAACTATATGCGGAAAGCAAGAGTATTTTATGGAAAACTAGGCAAAACCTTCACAACTTAATGTTTTATATATTCCTTTTATCTTTTTTCTCTTCAAGGAACGTGCATCCTCAGAAAAGTAAGTACACAGGTTGTAGCTCTGAAACTATTTAAAGCTGAAACATTCAATTTAACACTGTTGGGTTTGGATTTTCAGAGTATCATAAGCAATGAAGTACCTTGACTTCCAGATTTAAAGAACTATACTGTAAAAACTCTGACTTATTATTGGACAATTAATATTAACAGGCATTTAAGAGTGGTTCAATATGGGCTTGCATGAATACTTAAGGAAGTTCTTAGTAACTCTAGCTATTGTATTATAAGTATGTAGTCTGTTAGAAGACTGTGTTCAGCACAATGTTAGAACTTCTAGAAAAAACAGAATTGAGAAACAAAGGCACTGGCTGGATTTGACTGAACCAAAATTATTTCTGCTTAGAACTACGTGCATGCCAAACTTTAGGTTACTTAGAGATGAGGTAATACAATACTTAATAACTAACAGACAGGGAAGAAAAAAGTATTTCTTCTGGATAAGATCATATCCTGCTACAATGGTTCATTTTAAGAACCGGTTTGATAGCCAAAAGATGGATTCTTTAGAAAACAGATGTCTGAGGGATTTTTTCCTTATTATAGCTTACAGACATAAAGGTCTTAGAGACTTCACTGCTCTTGAAACATCTTTTCTCTCAAGTAATTATTTCAAGACTAGTAACAAACTTTTCAAAGAGGTCACGTCTCTCTTGTTTCATTCTAGGGTTTCTTGTCTGAATTAAAACAACAAGATGGTGTTACACAAGTCGCTTTTGCGGTTGCTTTTCTGACACTTGTTTTCGGTGTTGATAAGCCTGTTCTGCCTGCAACAGCCAGGCAGAAAAGCACCGATTTTGCTGCTGAGCACTCTTCTACTAGCTTTGTGTGCTACACTGATTGACCAAGCAGCAAGATAAGCACCCAAAGCAATGCAAGGCAGATTTCAGGAGCACGTATAGCTGGATGAAAAGTGTCAGACAAGCTCAGCTACATTCGGAATCCCCGCTATTTGCCTACATGCTGCCAAACACTTGAAACGGGCAGCCATCGGTGCTGGAACAGGCACTGGGGCTGAAAGAAGGGGGCAGGAGTGCACGGCCAAGCCTTCTGGGAGGCTGGAACACCCTTCACTGCAACAGGCTGCACATCTGCCTAGTTAGGGCAGCTTGGCACTGCAGCCTGGGAAGGACAACCAGCCTGCAAAGCTGCGCCAGGACGAGCTCGCTATGTGCCTCACTATGCTCTGATGCAGCAAATGCGACCGTACAGCTGTACTAATGAATTGCACCGAAGAGTGGATACTTACATTACCGTTTTGGATTGTTTCTTATGTTAAAAGAAATGTTACAAGTAATAATGTAACAGCGGTCTGTATAATGAAGTTTACTAAGTATCTTCTATAGAGCATTGACTATTATGGGAGAGACTATGAAGACAACACTTACTAAGGAGGCTCTGTCAGACGGAGATACACTTTTCTTACACTGATTTTTTTCTACTACAAAGAAGTCCTCTTCAAACGTTCAATCTTCACAGTATTGCAAATACCAAAGGTAATTCCACCAGTTCAAAGAGATTCAGAATGGCCCACTTCAGTATTACTCCCCCTGCAAAGTGCTTATACAATCAATATATGATTTTTGTTGAAATAAAGCGGGTCTGATTTGGTTTAATCATTTTTCCATCTGTAACCTACCACAGCCATCTGCAATACACTTACAATGCAAACTAAAACTGATTTTTCAGATTAGTTTTATTATTCACTAAGCAAAATGAGATATTTTATTTTGTCAAGGTAACGTGTTTCTTTTAAGAACAACCTCTTAAAAGCTCTGAAAAGAGAAATTAAAAGGTGAGAATGCTACTAAGTATCTACTTGCTTGTGCTCTGTCTCACTCTGCTCATCACTTCTCCCTGTCATCTACCGTTCCAAAACATGAGGAGGGTTACAGGAGACAAAGAACCTAACATCTTCCTTTATAATACGAAATCATACACAATCAGATCAAATTTCACTGTGGTAACTCGGTCTCCCACTCCTCCTTTGTACAATCTGAAATATTTGATTTTCAGAAATTTTGAGAAAAACAAACACGACAGCTGAGACCTTGCAGCATGTGTTATTTTTCCATAGTACAGAGAACAATGTATTTTTCTATTAAGTTACTTCACCATGGTGTCGAACACAAAGAATGAAATACTTCATATACTACCTGTATATTTAAAGGACAGTAGAGACAAAAGCTAAGATTTCAACCTTTTGTTAAGGTTACTGAGTAAACAGTTGCACAGGTACAAATTTAAAAATGTTCCTAGTTTACAGTTATCCTTCTGAATGTCCCATACATTGGCATAAGTAAAAGTTTCACTATGCTTGACCGAGAAGCTCACAGAATATGAAAACATGTAAGACTGCCAGTATCTAACCATTCTGGATTCCATTTTATGTTTCTGCTAGTACCGTACTGGAACACGGGATATAGAAATTTCAGGAACAAGTTAACAGGAATGACTTGCGTTGGTGATGCAAAATTCGGAAACACTGCTTGTATTTTGTCAACATATTCAATGTGCTCACTCTTCTTCAAAAATTGTGCCTTCTTTGGTATTTCTGTCTATGGAATTTTTTGCCTTGTTTTTTCTTAAACTTGAAATTTCTCAGCACTGCTGCCATTCATTTAGCTCAAGTGTGGTAGGAACTAACAGAGTGCAGAAGTAGATCAAGTGACAGCAGCCATCAGCAATAACTTCTGTGCAATCAATAATGAGGAGGTTTTAAGTTTTCTATTGATGAGGTTCCCATCACAGATGACTTGGAGCCAACCCAAAGGACAACATTCAGAGAGAAAACGATTCTTACTGGACAGACAGCAGCAGACAATATCCAGTTCCTGAGAACACAGGGCTTCCAGTGGTAACTTGCTTTTCATTGTCAACATATGGATAAGTAAAGGACAAGGCTCCATATCAGGCAAGTATAAATTTGATAACAGCTTAATGATGAACAACAACGGCTCCCCACAGGTTGCCCAGAGGTGCAACTGTCTAATTTTATTAGAAACTATGGTTGTGAACTTGAGACTTAGGACAAGTTTAAGCCAAAGACTACCACCAGGTGAGCTGCTACTGCTGTTCAGTCAGGGGGGCAGGGGAAGTCAAACGTGCCTGTACATAGTACTTGCCATTGTCCTGCTTCTGATGCCACTGGCTAAAGGAACTTACCAGGTTTTTGTCATCTAGCTACTTACTCTCAAGGCATCCATACTCAGAACAGAACTTACACTATTTATACTACTTCAAAATTTTATCCAATATTGTTAAATTTGTAAGGGATCTTCAATACAAGGAGAAATTACTTCAGTCCATTTACATTCTATTTTAAGGTGTACTCATTCATTTAAGTAAATCAAACTAAATATGAGAACGAAATATACTGTGCCACTGTTCTGAAAATCCACATTACCTTTTCACAGGCTCTGTCTGCACAAGTGCTGCGTCTGTCATGGCTTTCATCCACAACTCCATTTCCTTCCCTGTATCTGTGCAGAAATAATAGGTCCTCATGTTTGGATGAGCTGCCTGATTGGAAATGACATGGTCATTGCAATAAAAATAAGTGTCTGTAAAAGAAAAGAGGCAAATAATGTTACTGTATACTTGCTCTAATGTTTGCTATAATAAGATTTCTGCAAATAATAGTATCAGAAAAAATATCGGAATGAATACAATGTTTCTCTGTCACTGCATTCATAGTTTCAAAATTACTGCCTACAATTTTCAATCATAGCTGCTTCTTCATCAACACACTCAATAAAAAGCCCTTAAAACTTCTTCAATCTATTAGAAACTATCTTGACTCTCCATTAATGTAAATGAGTATGATTATTATAAAAAGATTTTGGCGTAGATCTTTGCAGTCTGAATGATACAGTAAGCTTCAATTTGTACTTACCACAGTAAATAAAGGATGTGTTGCTTAGGATGCCAACAGAGGAGCCAAAAGGAGCTCATAAAACAAACAAACAAACAAAAAAGGTCAAGAGAAAATATTTAGCAGAATGATTTATACCATGATTAAAAAGATTCGCTGTAAAAGACTCCTAACAGTGATTCATGTGACATTGTGATTTAAGTGATAATAAAATCTTATTTTTATTTATATGTAAAGATCCTTTGTATCTAAATAGCTACACAACTTTCATCAGCAGGATAAGTCCAGCTGCAGATGCAGTCTACAATTCTAAAACACCACACAGTATTTAAGATCCACAAACTAAAAACAAAAGACTAATAATAAGTGAGATTCATCCAATTTCTCATTCAGTAATTGTGTCTATATTTACATCAGGCAAAATACTTGAATCCTCTGCTACTGTATTATGCAAAAATCAGTCTCAGAAGCTGTTTGTCAGTCCTGTTTTGCATAACAACTCAGTAAAATGAGTTCTGATCACTAGGCTATTGTGCTTTCTGACATAAAATTAAACTGAAAAGTTGATTCCCTTACCTTAAAGGCATATTTGCGGTTAATATGGTCCTCGGGAGAAAGCACAGATATCTGAAAACTAGGTAGAAGTATGCTACCTAGTATTCCTTCTTCTTTCTCATCTGTGAATGTATAGACTTTGATTAGGGAAACAAAGTGTTTTGACACATTAATACTTTCAAACAGACCCTTCGGTCAAAGCGTACTTAACAACACAAGACCAGTAATGAGAAGTTTACCTCAGAAGAAACTGCATTAGAGAATCAGAAAGCCAGACTGATTTGTTACGCAGGTGTCTGTACACAGTCTCAGAGGTGTGCAGTCCCCCAGAGCAGTGCTGCAGCCCCTCTCTGCCAACACATGCCACGCAACGCGTATCACACAGCAGTGCACCCCAAAAATCTGCTAAGCACTGTAACACTTAGGCCTTGTGAAAGAGGTCACCTTCGATTTTTTCCCCAAGATGGACAAGCATAAAAAACCCTCCAGAGTGTGCTAGTTCTGTAAAAGTTCAAGCACGTGAGCTACCTTACGGAATCTGCCTTACTGAAAACAACAGGAACAGCTTCACTGAGAGTTTTTCTGGGGATCAGTGCTTACCTGCATATGACCTCAAAACTGAAAAGCAGATGGAAGTCAAGCCTCTAATTCAGTGACAAGAACAATACGTGCTATCTAATGCCTGCTCAGTAAAAACTGCAAATACCTATGAGAGCAGAAATACTTTAAAACACTGCTTATGACTGTCAGCCTTTGAGAAAATTTGCACTTTCTTCTTCTGATATCAGGCATATTAAGCTAAGTGTTTTCATAATTCCCATGGAGAGTTTACACTCAATTACATTCTATTTGTAAGAATGCATGTTCAGATAATCTGTAAAAACCAAACAAAGAGATAATTTGTAAAAACCAAACAAACTCTCCCCAAAACATACAACCTTTTTCCAGAACCTTTTTCTACATAAAATTTTAGAACAATACATTATAATAATAAATCATTTTAACTCAAAGCCACAAACAGCTCTTAAATCCAATCGTACTTTAATAAAGGAGTAACTGGATGCAATTCACAAAGTCAATCTTAACTGTGTTTCAGATACAGAACTTCTGTTCACAACCAGCATCTTGGGAGACTGTTCCCCCACAACATTTCTCCTAGCTGAAGATACTGCCCACAACAAGTGACTATGTATCTACGAAACTAAGATGAAAGCATAGCTATTCCAAAGTTTCAAGGATGGAAAATTAATGTAGCTACAATTAAAATACACATAAACAGCACAAAAGAACTACCTCTTATACATGGATTTAAAAATCTTTTCCCAGTTCTTATTTACTCACTACATTCTAAAAAGCCACACTTAAATCAAAATTATTCATATGAAAAAGCTCTGCCCAGCCACTTTAGCATTACATGACGTGTTAGATGTAAAAATCATGCTCTCTTGGACAGTTGTTTAACTGAAGAATTGAGCATAAAATTATTCTGATTAAAAGGTAGAAAAGAAATTAAGGAAGTGGATTTACTTTCAGGTACTCGGCTGCACTCCTAAGTAGGCCTAAAAGCACGCCACCTCCCCCTCTCAGATGTTTACTGCTTGCTAGCCACACGCACACACAAAATCTGCCTTTTTCCCCCTGTCCCAAACCCATGGCAAATGCTGGGGCTTGTTTTATTTGGACTGCTGTTTTGGGGAAAAACTCCCTTCTTCTGCTAGATTATAGTTTGACTTACGACTAAATCACACTCACTAGTGCCACATAAAAGCATTAAGCGTTTTTATTCCACTGAACAGCTGTATGTCTGGAGGACTTTGGTCTTTGTTAAAGACACACTGCTACAATTCAATTCCAGATTTTAAAAATCTGTTTCCTGTCAGACTAGCTTTTATCTACACATTACACTGCCCCATACTCATCTTTACTTGTATGTTGTGTATGAATAATACAAGAGAAAAATAGCAGCTTTTCTGTCCAACTCTAAGATCTTTTATTTGTCGCAACAATAACCTTCCAATATGAAAGCGGGCAGTATGAAACAGAAAAAGCATATTCTCTAAGCTCTGAAAACATGCAATGAAATCACTTTCCATCTGTAAATTCACTGTAAGCACTAGCAGCTACCATTGCAAAACAAATGTAAAAGTTCAGTAAGATTTACTAACAAAACCAAGAAAAAAACCAGAAAAATCTCCAACCACCCCAGTCACGTAATCAGATTGCTGTTTGTGATCTGGGAGTAAGTGCATGGCTCCTCCTTTTCAATTTTTTCACTGAGACAGAATTAACAAAAGCACAGGGTTTAGAGCGAATTTTTTTTTATATTTCAGTAGCTAGTTCTAATACCTTTAACACTATCACTACTCATATTTAACTACAGTTAATCAGCTTTAACTGCTTTCTAGTAAGCGAACAACAGCTAAAAGCTAAGTTTATTACGTAAACAATTTAGACTATTCTGCTTCTATTTCAGCTTATTTGGCACACTAACATGTAGAAATGAAAAAGTAAGATTATAGAGCTGTTTGGATTTATTTACTGTTGGTTTTGCTTATTTCTTTTTTGTTTTATTTTGAGACACTTCATGTGCAACGCTTTCAGTCAGTTTAATCTGTTCTTAAGGCAGCTACAAAGCAGCACTTTCTTTAGAACTTTTGGAAGAGAGTGCCCAAAGACTTGTTTAAAATAAGAAAACCTTAAAAGCAAGCACAGAGTATATAATGACCACTTCATTAAACGCAGTATAACTGTATTACAATCAATACCTCCATGACTGAAATGACAGCCTATTTTTGAGTCAGCAGTGGTTTATCCAGCTATATGTACTTTCTGGGGTAAAGAAACAAAGCCTAATGATTATATTTCAATCATTCAGAATTTGTTAACTAAAACAGCTAAAGAAAACACTTCTGTGTTTCATGACCTGATTTGTCTTGATTAGAATAGAATCACACTGGACTTTAAAAGCATAGCATTTTAAATTCATCAGTCACTGCTTTCAGCATCACCAGCATCAACACCACTTCTACCAATTCTAAAGTCTCATCCCAAACTGAAACCCCTTCTTACTCTTCACAAGGCTGCAGATGGCCCTAACTGTTCATTTCCCTCTATTTTGCCATGCTTTACCATCTTCTTTGCTCTTAGTATCCTTTAAGCTGTTACGGTTGTACACCTTACTTCAGGATTGAATTCATTTCCATATGCACAAATCCCATTCGTTTATCCCCTCAGGAGCCCTACAGTTAATAATCTGTAATGGTGAAGGAATCAGGTTTCTAACACACATATACCCAGATTAAAATTATAAGCAGCTAATTTTTCCCATGCAATATAAGTCTGATATATCTACAAAGGGGTACTAACAGATTTCTTTGTTCCAAAAACAGTAGAGACTTCTACTCATATGGAACTGGACAACGTTTCACTATGTAAGTATTCATGAACACTGATTAGATTCCCAAAAGGCATATATATCCTCTCTATCATTCCAACGGCAGAGTTTCAGCTCCCCTGCACTATCCCTTTCCTATCCCCATTTCAGTTATTTTATTTGCATGAAAAATCAGATTTAACCTGGCATATTTAGTGCATAACAACAGAAGCAGTGAGAAAACTACAATCCAGAATTTAATAGAAGAGGTGACTGTGAATGGGTTTGCCCTTTGAGCATACCCAACAGGCAGGAGGAAGCAATTATGTGAAAATGGCAATTAAGAAAGAACGAAAAAGAAGGAGGAAAAAAAAACCTAGCAGGCCTAGATATTGACAGATACGCAACTATTTTATCCATTAAGTTAAGTAGCAGCTTCATTTTTCTTACATTTGGGTAATGTGCCAAAATTTACCTGCTTCCAGTAAAATTAGCAAATGAAGCTCTCCTGAATGTAACTTACCTCTGTAATAGAAGAGACAGAGATCTGAGAGCACAAACCACCGTTTCTTCCATAACTTCATCCCAGTACTATCCTGTATTAATCAAAGCGATCAAGTAAGAACTTCTGGACTGCTAACAGTAATAGTTCATAAAGCAAACCGGGTACTACATTAACTGTGGTGGTGTCCTATAGTTCCTTTTCTTGGGCAAGATATTTTAAGTATCTTTGACTTCTCATCACAGACTTGACACTGCAACCCAAGATCATAACCCACGAAGCCTGAAGTTAAAATGATTTAAGAATAAATGAAATGAGAGCCCATTATTTTAGCATGCTGGAAACTACAATCTACAGTTACTTGGAAAAAATGTATACTTTTTTTTTTTTAAAGTAAATAAGCAAGGTAGTACTTGGGGTATACCCTCCTTTGTTATTTGAAGAAATTCTCTGCTGAACTTCACTGTCTGCTACCATTCATAGATCTAGAGAAAACTTCTCTCCCAAACAGTCTATTCCTAAAGCCATTTAATTTTCTTTTGTGTTTATAACCAATTTTCACTGCACAACTCAGAATGAAAAACTGCCACCACCACTGCAGTGTAAACAAGCCAAAGCATTGCAGCACACACATCCAAACAGAATCAGATATAATAAATATGTTAATCTGTTCCAAGAAGAAAGGTATGTGTGAATTATCAATATACTTGCAGTAAACAGGTTTTGTGACAACCAAGATGAGGGATTCTATAAAGAAAAACGGTGGGGTGGGTTTCGTTTTGGTTTTTTTGGGGATGTTTTTTTTTTTGTATGTGTGTGCGTGCATGAGGAAAAGTCAGCATCATTTTTAGCCTCTTATTTCAAGCTCCGTTCTTTTTGGAGTGGAGGAATGAGCTGAAGGAGGGAGAAGAAAGGGTAAAGCAAGCATTAGCTAGGAAATATTACTCAGAAAAAGTTAAAAAATCCTTTGCCACAAACATTTGCATAAGAAGAATAACTAAAAAGCTTCCTTCTGAGGACCTCAAAGGGGTTTAACAAACACTAATGAAGTCTGGAAGCACAGTGTCCATCACAGTCAGCTCCTATTTCGCAGCTAGAAAGGCAGACACAAGGAGGGGAGACGGCCTTCCTCACCTCACTGACTCAGTAGCAGATCAAGATGCCAGACAGCTGGCCCAAAGGACACTGGCCATAAAAATCAACCCTACCATTGGAAAATACCCAAACTTCTCCAGTATAAAGGATCACCTCAAACCCACAGACAGGTTTTCCGCAGAGGCTGTTAAACAGCATCACATTTATCCCATCACTCAGAAACACCAACAGGCTTCAGCATGGCCCTGTGTAAAATTCTAGCAGCAATGAGACCCTGTAGGAACGATCTTTTCATCTTCTTCAGATCTAGCAGAGGCACATACAAAGTGATTGTGTGGTTCTCATTTTAAATTCTTTCCTACTTTAAAGCATATCCTTTCTGTATCAATGGATTTACTAATCATGGTTTCCTCTTGATTGCAATTATGTCACAATATGGTAACAGTATCCCCCCCCAAAAAAAAGTTGACCCTGGACTTAAAAATTAGTAGAAAGATGACAGAAGAATGGCATTACATGCAATGAGACAGCACACCCCAAGTCAAACAAAACTCGCTGTTCTCTGTGATTACATTCACATGTTCAGAAAATTATTTTGCTATCAAAAAGAAACCTGCATAAACTTTCACTGTGAATTTCTGAAGACATAATCTGTTGTTAAAACTCTTGGCTAAATTGGCTTTCATTTACTACTACAACATGGAAACACACAGTTTTTCTTACAAAAACTAATCTGACATCACAGTATTTAAATAGTTTTACACATAAACCCTGTCCAACTGTATGCATTTTGACAGTGAGGTGAAATGAAAACTGGTTGAACTACCAGGCCCAGAGAGTGGTGATCTGTGGCACCAGTGGTGCCCAGTTGCTAGTGGTCTGCCCCAAGGGTTGTTATTGTGGCCAAGACTATTTAATATCTCCATTAATAACCTGCACACTGGTACAGAGTACACCCTCAGTAAGTTTGCAGATAATACAAACTATGAGGAGTGGCTGATAACACCAGATGGTTGTGCTGTCATTCAGAGGGACATTGACTGGCTGGGAAACTGGGCAGAGAAGAATTTCATGAAGTTCCACAAAGGAAATGCTCAGTCCTCCATCTGGAGAGGAATAATCCCATGTACCAGAACACACCGGGGCTGACCAGCTGAAAAGGAGCTCTGTGGAGAAGGACATGAGGGGTCCTGGTGAACAACAAGCTGATCATGAGCCATCAATGCAGCCTCATGGCAAAGACAGCTGACAACATATTGGACTGTATTAGCAGTGTTGCCAACAGATGGAGGAAGGACATCCTTCCTCTCTGCTCAGCACTACTGAGGTCTACCTGGAGTGCTGGGTTCAGTGCTGGGCTCACTGGTACAAGAGAAACGTGAACATACTGGAGTGAATCCAGAAAAGGGCCAAAAGCTGATTTAGGGATTGGAGCATCTTTCATATTAAGACAGACAGAGAGCTGAGACTGTTCAGTCTGGAGAAAGGGCAGCTCAGGAGGCATCTTATCAACATGTATAAATACCTGATGGAAGAGCGTAAAGAACATGGAGCCAAACTCTTCCCGGTGACAGGACAAGAAGCAATGGGCACAAATTAAGAAACACAAAATGCCACCTGAGCAGAGGTAAAGTTTTTAACTGTGAGAGTGATCAAAGATTGGCACAGGTTGCCCAGAGAGGAAGTGGTGCAGTCTCCATGTGTGAGGATATTCAAAATCCGGCTGGACACAGTCATGGACAACCTGCTCTAGCTGAGCCTGCTTAAGCAGTGGAGGTTGTGCTAGATGATCAAGAGGTCCATTCCAATCATAGGAATTCTGTGATCTTAAAATATAGCTACTGTTTTTTCATTAGTAAAATAATACACTAAAATGTACTTGGTAATATGAACACAGAGTACAATTTTTAGGAAAGTAACATCTTCGTACTACTTTGTATGCTGAATACCCATGGTTTGATGTGAAACGAGACGTAAAACGTAATCTTTAGAACTTTAGTAAGTTAGTTCAGGTACCTAACCGTATCTTTTCACACATGTGAAACTCATTACAAAGGACCTCAGAATGAAAAGCCAAATCATCATGAATCCAACTTACTCAAGAAGTACGCAGCAAAGATAATACATATACTCTTGTGCACAACCAGCTGTGCACATTCAGACTTCATATTTCAGTCGTCTCATTTAATCAAAAAATCCAGAAAACATTACTTTAGGAATAGAGTGACTTTTTTCCAAGCTAAAAAGTTTAATAGCCCCGAAGGAAAGGAAAAAAATCTCTCACTTTATGACAACTTTTCACTCAACACTGAACGAGAAGAGAGACCACAAGAATAACTTAACATGGAAAAACGTTCTTCTAAACAGATACTTCTAGACCTTTTTATTTGATAGTAATTTTTAAAAACTGACTCATCAACAGTATCCAGAAAGCCATCTGGGCCATACCAGTCTACCATAGTAGGGACAGTAAATGACAATGTAGGTTCACAATTACATATACACGTGCCTCACCTGAGTTTAAACAACAAATTCTTACAGGGTTCTTGGTGGATTTAAAAAAATATATTCCTAACATGGCCTAGTCAGTTTTGTTGTTTGATTTTTTGATCAAACTACTCTACTTTGATTTACTGCAGAGTAAGAAAGTGCAAATGGTCTGGTATTGCAGAATAGCAAATCTACAGCAGGACAGGTACACTGTCACTACACACTAAAGAGCACATACTTCAGATTAGAATACATTCAACAGGAAAACCTAAAATGATCTCTGGTTTTAAGATTATTATCTTTGAGTTAAGAATACAGACATTCCTCTCTCTTTTCATATGTGAAAAAAATCACTGATTTCCAATGTGCTACTGAAAATACTTAGCTTCTTTAAAAAGTTAAGAGATACAGCCTAACAAAAGAAACTTCAAAATTTAAGAAAAAAAAGTGCTAGGCCACACATACTTGTCCCATCATCTCAGCATGCTTGAAATGCTATTTACTATCAACATGTGCCCAGATTTTTCAAGCCCTCTGTGTATTATAGAGCCAAACATGTATATATATAGTATAGTAAAGTTCTGTACTTGTCTGATGCTCTTACTAATTTATATCAGAATTTTATCCAGTAAGTAGCTAGTTAATTAAAATACCATGTGTCAGTTCCTCACGGTTTATATCTTCACTCTGGTATTGCCATCATTGTATTTCATGTAAATGATTCTTTTGTGCATTAGACACCTTACCAAAAAAAAAAAAGGGGGGGGGGAGTGAAGATGGGAAGAGTACCTGTTTGTAGAGCCAGCCACGTCTGACAACTGGTGCATTAGGATTTCTCTTTATTGAGTTTGATCTCTTGCCAAAATTATGAACCTTCTTTGAAGATCGTGATGTCTAAATTGAATTGAACAGGTTAAAGAAAATATGACATCAATATCTGTTGAAAAATCATAATACAATTTCTTTAAGATCTTTTTCTTATACTTGTTCCTCTGGGGGACTGCAGAATACAAACTGTATTCCTTTTTTAGAGAAATAATTATTATGATGGTTTTGCTGGCTTCAGCATTTCTTTCTTTTTCCTCTACAGAAAAATTAAACACAAATCCCAAGACAAGTACTTAAAAAAAAAATTTTCAACAAGAAAAAACAACCAGATACGTATCTGACCTTCTTATCAGGTAGGCAGAAAGTCTACCAAGCTACAGAAAGAGAAGTAAAACTAACAGAACTATTATTAATTATGAAAAATTACACCATGTGGACAAGAAAACTCTGCTCTTTCCTCCTTCCAACACTGGTCTAATACATGAAAATTTGTTCAGATTGCAATAAGATAACACCCCCTATCCTAACATAAACTATTCTTTTTTTTTTTATTCTTTCTTCCCTCTCAAGAACTTTTCGCTCTGTGTTCTCTGGGCTGGTTTGAATATTCATTATTTTACCTGCTTGCACTAAGGCCTACATTGAACCTTCTGCCCCAAAACTCCAGTGCTTATATCTACTGTTGCTTATACCTTTTACAACCTTAAAGCTATGCAATGATCACAGATGATTAAGAGAAATAGGATAAATAACCCATTTTTTATTTTATCCTTCTACTTATGTAACCAAAAGAAACTGGAAAAGGCATAAAGAAGTGTGCAGTGCTTTGCCAATTAACACTCCATTCTTTTCAGCCTACTTTGAAAGATTGTTCTGCTAAAATTAAATGAACAGTTACTAGTGTTTGAAATTCTGTCAGAATTGGTCCCTCAGAGACC
The DNA here is from genome assembly GCF_030867145.1 of Opisthocomus hoazin. Lineage (NCBI taxonomy): Eukaryota > Metazoa > Chordata > Aves > Opisthocomiformes > Opisthocomidae > Opisthocomus > Opisthocomus hoazin. Next base: position 145,630,787 of record NC_134414.1, read on the forward strand.
ACACCATGTGATACAGCAAAGTATCCCACTCTGGAAAAGAAGTTCAAATAAGTTTTTTAAGCTGAGTTCATGGCTCTGCTCAAAATCCACCATTTGAATCGACAGAATATAATTCTGTGCTTCAGCTTCACCATCTCTGCTACTGGGACTAATCATGAGGTTACGCAAAGTTCCTGCCAAACAAACATTTTGGTTTTGTGGCAAATTAGGGTATGGGGTTTCTCTGTGGAAATTCTCTCAACACGCATCGTAGAACCGAGTTGTTTTCTACATGCTTCAGAGAGAATTCCACAGTAGGTTAAAAATCATAAACTGAAAACTGCAATTTAAAACGATGGGCAGCTTTTTGTCAACAATGCCATTAACTGAAGAATACAACATAGCTTAGCCAAAAAATAACAACATTACAAAAAATATGTGTGTTTGCCTTAAGTCTACAACACAATGAAACAAGGAGGGAATATAAAAACAATCAGAGTGCTTTTAATTTCCCTTGGAGATACAGAAATTTGACTCAACTCTGTTTGGAAAGCAAGACAGAGCAAGCAATTGAAAATCTAATTAAAAGTAAAAATCTTTCACACTTTCATCTGAAAAATTCTACCAGTACAAAATAGAGAAAGGTTTGTAAGAAGCCAAGCGAATTATGACATCCGGCTGTAGAAAGAAATATACAGAGAACCTGTAACAAGGCAGAGCACATTATAAAGTTAACTGTATGGCTACTATACTGGCAGATCACACAAGACCTGTGCCAAGATTTTGATCAGAAATAATTTATAACTCTCGTACCTGCTCTACTATTAGGTATTCAAGGTTCAAAAATCCCTCAAGAGTGTTCCAGACTTCCTGTGCATATGAAAGGGCTAATGCATTAAGAATGTTTCTGAAAACACAACCAACCACAAGTACTACTAATGTCAAGTCTACTAACAAAATCAGATAATTTAGATAGGTATCTCTTAGGTAGGTCTGACAACAGACCATATTGACTCCATTTTCACTGAGCTCACAGCAAAGTTTTAATGGGTTACATCTTGCCAACTGTGCATACAAACTTCCTTTAATTAAACACAGCATCACAAGCGCTTTCTAATTTTAGTTAATACAGAGAACACTTTAGATGACTTGTGATTATTTTACCACGCACTGCATAAAGAGATTAACTGTTCACAACTAATTCTGAGCCTTGAGACAATAAGTATTTTAGGATATTGAAATACTGCAGGTGTACATAGAAACTAATCATCAGTTCTCAAACTTTTTAGATCACCTCCTCCTCTTGCTATGTCTGGGATCCCTGGCCATGACAATTTCTCTCACACACATACACCTAATGTATCTCAAACTGAGGAAGAAAGGAAAAAAAACAAGAATTGAAGGGTTCAACTACTTTCTACCCCACATCACTAAAAATATCGGACATACTGCACAGTTCCAGCTTCTACGGAAAAGCCAAAGAGAAAAGGAGGATAGTGAATGCAGGATCCAACTACTAACCACTTGCTGGAAAGTGTAGAAGGTAACAGAGTTTGCAAACTTATAGTCACTTCTGGTACCAACTGATGGTACCATTCTAAGCAATGGTCCCAGCAACTGTGCTGCCTCCAAAACCAGAACCTATGGGAAGGACCCTGTACAGTTCCAGTACTGAAAAAGCAGCTAGGAAGTCCAGTCAGTGGTATTCACTCTTTCCCAAACCTGAAGAAAACAAACACCGGCGGGGTTTTGAACTCTGAGCAACAGACCAGTCAGTAACTGGGACTGCACACTCCATCACTCTGCAAGCTGCCCTTCTCTCTGCTTAGCTGGTAGAGGACAGAGAATCTATCTGAGGCTTCTTGCTCAGTTTCAGAACCAGCACAAAACTAATTAATTAACACTAAACTTATTGTGTCTGTATTTGAAAAACATGGGCTGAGAACCTTGCTGATAAGGAAATTTTCTACATATGAACTCAAAGGATGGAAATCTGTATCTTTGTTACTTTCAACTTTTGTTTAAAAATATGTTTCCAGTCTTCAAGGCCTACATTATCTTCAAAACCACAAACCAACATGATGCTGCCTTCTGGATTTTGTAAGCAGTTTCCGTGCCTTACAATGCTGCAGTTTTCCACAAGCTGAGTGGGTTTCTGCCTCAGCATTTGAGCTTGGACCAGGAGGTTGCTCTTGAAGCAAATCTCCCAATCATTCACTCTTAGCGCGCTTTGGTTTGCATAGTAGAGCAAACTGGATTTATTTTAGATAAGACTAAAATGCAAGATGCACAAGGAGCACGGCTGGACTAGTCTGAATGTAAACCATGAGAACACAGTACAGATGCTTGGCCCTGAGCACCAATACTGCCGTTCACATGGCTCCCGTTTACTATGCTGTTTGCTAATGTATCTCACGACTGTTACTCCAAAATTTCTGCCTAACCTGAAACCTGAGAAGACATGTATGACTATGCCTAAACTAGCCATTTAAAGCTGGACTGGCTTAAGTACTGTATGAAATATCTGTAAACAAACTGCTGAATGTTTATAAACAATGTGATACCTCCTAGCTGTAATGGAGACAGGAGGAGCTCTGCAGCAGCTGTCCTGGGATAACACTTCATTCCACTTACTGTGAGGAAATTGTTAGCTTTATTCTGCTGATAGTCGGGACAGCAATGAAGAGCAGGGGAGATCCACTGCGGGGGGTGACTGGTAACATGACTGACTTTACATATTAAAAAGCTGATTCCCTGAATGCTTTTCAGGACATATAATCATATTTGTCTAGGTAGTGATTTTAACTGCAGGAAAAAGATAAAAAAAGAAGACAGCTACAAAAACAACAACTTAATTTCAAAAAGAGGGGTGGAAATATATACCTCTGCAGCAATCTCCAGCCTATGTAGATCTTTTTCACAGTCAGAGGTCCACGCTAGCGACTGCAAGTTTAGAAATACACTGAAAGCTAATAGGGAAGAAGCAGCACTTAACAGAACTGTAGTGTGTTATTTGGCCAGGATCACATATATAGTGGGAAAGGAGGATTAGAGATAAGACTTTTACTGGGGAGAGACTGATTTTTGCCGCACCTCATATTAGCCTCTAGATAGCAGCAGCGTTAGACTCCAGTGAGTCTTTCTGTCACAAACCAAACACTTCTCCAAGATCCATATCTATTCGGGATCAATTAACACTAATGAAAGGGAGAATTTATTTCTATACCCCTCAACTGTCTGAAACTTTAGTTGTACCACAAACTTTTCTTCCATTCCTCATTACTTTCCAACACTAGGTGTGTTCAAGAGTTCTCTCTGAAAACAGAAACACCTAAAAAACAGGTGTGGGAACCACATGAAGCATTCTTCTGCTCTGTAATTTGCTTTATTTTTATTTATTAAATTTCTTCACCAATATTGTACTCCCCTTCTATTGTGCTTCCAATACACAGAGCATCTAAATATTATATTTAAAGGTTGATAAGATAAGTAAGAATTTCAGGTGCTACTGTTGTGAGATAGCAATAAAAACACAGAAGAAAATCAGTTGTTATATCCAGATACAACCAGTGGGCGATTTCTATATAGTTGTCTTTAAAAACAGTTCAACTCCTTAGCCTTAAACAACCACCAGAAAATGCTGATTAATATTAGCTGTGGTTCTACTTTGGCAAGCATTCATCTCCTGAAAATAAAACTTTTAAAACGGCGTTGCAGTAATTCAGACAAATTTAAATTTGAAAACTTATGTAGACTAACTGTACATAGAGCCACAGTAATTATATTAATCTTTTAAGTGTATTTAAATAACTAGGACAGGAGGAATGAGAAATAGAACAAAAGTCTTTTTTTTTTTTTCAAAATATGACAATTTCCACAAGAAGCTTAAGTGTCATTAATGAAGGTAAAGAAATTACAATAACTGGGCCATAGCATTCTCAGTGTCCTTCTAGAACACTATGAAACAAACATGCTAAAGGGCATTTTAAACTCTTTGAAAGAGTGTGAACAACATGTTTCTAAAACACGTGCTCCTAAATTGTAATTCCTTTCCTACATTTAACCTACGAGCGCTTCACAGCTAGTTCTGTTGTCATTCATATTCTGTGTAACTATTGCAATCTACCTCACTATTACAACCCTACCAACAAGTTACCTTGAGTTTTTTGTTTGCTTGGTTGTCTTAGGGCTTAGCTGGGTTTGGGTTTGGTTTTTCTTGTTGTTTTGGATTTTTCTAGTTTGGTTTGCTTTAAACCAGCTTTCCTGTATGGATTTAAACATGATCACATGAAAGTTGAGATGAATTTTGCTACTGTTTATAATTCATCTGTGATACCTTTTTTTTCTCCCCCCAGGAACACTAACAGATTAAGACATTTTTCTCATTAAATAACAGTTTTCTAATGTAGGTCAATGATTCTGCCTGTCTAAGGAGATATTTAAGACAACAAAAAAAAAATGTTTCCAAAACGCACTTAAAAAAGCCTTATAATGTTTCCTACCACACAGAAATTAAAGTATTTTAGTCTAAATTTCTGAAATTAAGGAATCTGCTCAGTTAAAACACCTTCCAAAGTTTATTCTTCTCTTGCAGGCTGGACTAGTCTGCCAAAAGGCACTTCTCAGGGTTAAAGTTTTCAATTACTAGCAAAAGTATGGGTTTTTTTTTTCTTGTTTAAATGTTAACTGCTGGGTACAAGAGATTACAGGGCTCTCCTCTGTCATCATTGATCAAAGTTGTTATCTTGGTGTTCTAGCAAACTTAAGCAAACTCTTCATTTTGTAGTAAGTGCACTTCAGGAAAGCCGTTTGGAAAAGAAAAAAAAAATGCACGCAATAGCCTCATCAGCTTTATCCAATAAACTCAAAAGTTCATGTAACTGAACCCATCACCTTGATAAACACCTGGGCATTTACCTTAACTTTCTGAGAAGCTGGTGTACCGAGAAAGTAGGACACAAATTAAAGTGACCTAAGAATCTCCAGGACTTTTCCCAGGAATTTCCCTAGGAAACCAGGACTTCTGGTCCAGTGACAGCAAATGCTGTCACCTACCCTTTAATTTTACCGCAGGGCCACCTCCCATTTCTCTTATAACTACTTGTAACACACAATTACAATTCTCTCTATTTGACCTGGAGAAATGCAGTCAATTGTTTGCGAGCAAGCAATTTCTACAACAATGCTTACCCAGATGTCTGATCAGTCACTCAAGATTTTGCTGTTCACACAGATTAGAAAGGTCACATTCTGTAAACAGTCTCAGTACGTGCAAGTCATAAGATCCGAGATACCTGATAAAAATTACAGCTTCAGTGATAATTTGTTTCAGACACTTCAGTTTCCAAATCAAACGTGAAAGGAGTGAAGTGCCCTGGAAAGGATGTATGCTTTGTTTCTCTTTTTCAATGGAACACTAATATATACCACTGTCTAGTACCTTGTGGAATAACTGAATGATTTTAATTTAATTTCAACATAAAGACTTACTCTGCCCACAGGACTCATTGGATGAGCAGCATAATCTGATGTCAGATTATAGTTAGTTGCTTCACATATCACGCTTACTGGTCGCTCTTTCTTTTCTTCAGATGTCATTGCAGTAGCAGTCCTGAAAATAGAATAGGTAATAGCACTAGAACATGCTGTGTGTGCAGACTGCTACTAAAAAGCACCCCTAAATGTAGCCTAATAGGCTCAGCCTGTGTCCTACTTTTCCAATTTGAAAGCAATTCACACTTCATTGTAAAGTTACCTGTACTGTGTTTTAAACTTAAATCTATTATAGATTATTTTTAAGATGTTTTAAAATAGGATTTCTCTATTAGCATAAAGTGTTGGTGGGAGGGAAAAAGACAGGTATGAACATGAGATGGAAATGGGAAGAAATGCTCTGCAAAGACCCCACACGGCTTTGTCCCAATTCAGTGAGAAAATGCACATTTGTGAAATTTCACATACTGCAGTTCCGACAGTTTTCACTCCAGGCACCATACAACATGTTGCAGCAATGGTGGTGAGCAGGACACCCAATACCCAGCCACGTATAAAATCCTGAGGTCAGGTACGACTTCCATGCATACCTTCTCATATTACCATGTATTCTACAAAACTAATGCAAAGATAGCAAAACCAAGTTATTACCCAATGATTCAGTCAGTGTCTCAACTGGCCAAGAAAATAACCGACTGAGGAGAAACTATCAGGCAAAATATAATAGAATAAAGACACGTGATTGTCCCTAAGTTATTAAAAAATTTATTCTTCTTTGGAAGTTTATTGGATTATTATATAATATATAAATTGGTTGCTAACACTACAAGTGACAAGTAGAAATCAACACAGTGCATAAACATGGTACATTTCCACCATATAACCAATTTGGGCTATGTTTTTTAACTTAAAAACCAGTACTAAATATTTAATATTATCTTCAAGTAATTTAAACAAGTAAAACATTATACATGCTAATTTGAAAAAATAAATTCAATATTGCAGTTAGCAAACACTGAATCTTACTTCAGTATTAACAAGTTTTAAAATATGTATTATATAGGCTGAAAGAGATGCCACTTACTGTTCATTCACAACAAAAATACAGTTGTCCTGCGATGGCTGTCCTGTTACTGGATGTTTGCAGGTTACTTTTCGTTCATTATGACTGCAGAAGAGAGATAAGGCAAATTATTGGGCAATAATTTTTTGATTTTCTAACTCAAGTATATAAATCCAGTACATCGAGTCTATCAGTCCAGTGAAAATAATTATGAGTATTTCATTACAGTCTATAACAATGTATGTGTACACACACACACATAGATACACAAACTAATAAAAAGGATGATACAAGTATTAAAGAATCTTCATTAAAACTCTGGAAAGAGATGGAAAACACTGGCACTGGGTTGGTAATGGTTTTGAATTTAAAAACTAGAGCAGTAAGAGTGTTACTAGTTCATATAATATCATAAATTATTCACTTCAGCTAGGTCTTTATATATCCATAAATGGGATTTCAGCTAGACAGGGACAAGTTAAACATAAGACATAAACAACAACTCTGTAGGAATAAAAAAATCACTACCATAAAAGTAATTATCTTCCAGCTTAGAACATGTTACTAGTTTAAAACTTTCTGATTTTACAGACAAATATTCAGTGACAGGAATAAGAGTGACGCTTCACAACCACAGCTCTACTTTAATTCAGAGTGCACCTCCCCTGCAGCGATCTTGCGAGCACCCGCAAGCTGCCGGGAGCCTGCGGCTGAGGGCTTCACCCTCATCAGCGCAAAATGCTCACCTTGCAGTACCTCGTTCCCCTGAACTGCAGGTGTTGCTCCATCACAGCAGCTCCCACAATGTGCAAGAAAATGCCAAAATTCACTAACTACCAGCTGCTGCCCCTCAACACGGAAATGTTTGGATTTGAGCCCTCCAGCCCCAGAGGGGATGGAAGAGCAGGGGTGGGATAGCCTTTACTGCCTACCAGATACCTAGCGGCAAGGTCTCAGTCCTGGTCACACCACGAGCACACCAGAGAGTGTGGAGCTGCCACCAGCAACGCAACCATGAGAGGCAAGGGGGGCTGAGCTGTGACAGCCCCTCTGAACTCTCCGCAACATAGGAGGAGAGCACGAAAGTGGTCCAGTGATTAAAAAGCACACAAGCAGAAATCAGACCAAGAAAGGGCGATGAGCATCTAACACAGATGTGTGATTTGGATATAGCCCGGATGCTTCGAAACAAACTCACCTCTTCTGTTTTTAATGCTTTAAATAATATATAGATAACCAAGAAAGTATATAATGCAAAACAACAGTATCTGAAATCAGCACTGTAAATCATGAAGAAAGTAATTTCATTTGATAGTATTTACTTTTGTAAGTAATGTGTAATGTAGTGATAATCACATCACCATGTGATGACTTTTTTTTTCCATGAAAGATATATAATACTACTCCTTTCTCATCTGAAAAATATTCTTGGACAGAAAACAAACCTGGACTAAAACAAAGTGGTTTAGTTGCAAGATAGCAGAAAAGGTGCAGAACAACAAAAGCTTTGAATGCCACTTTGTCCTTAACAGCTACTTCTTTTATTGCCTATTCATTTAAGCTTTTTAGCTTTCAAAACTATGAGGCATGGCTCATCTCGCTTCTTAAAACAACCTAGACTTAAGTATCTTAACATTCCCCAAGTTTCTTGAAAATTCCTTTGGATGGTCACGTTTTGCAATTTTGGAGCCTTACTAACTTCCACCATACAAAAGCCTAATAAAATAGTCACAGTACTTTCATGAACAACAGACAGTTGGATAAACTTGCATAAAAGTTAAATGCAAGATTAGAAAGATAGCCCAATTCTTTGCATTTTCTTTACTGCGATTTTAAAAACCTACTGCTACCTAAAGGGACAGACGTGTTTTGCAGCTTAACTAATGAGCTAAAACTCCGGTACTTTATCTTCACACTAAATTCATAAGAATTATAATTTAGCTTCTAAAGCAGCTTCTGTTGCAGAAATACATCTGTTACAGTGAGGGGACAGAAGAGATGGCTGGAGTATGTCTGTGCATTCCTAACTGCCATGGGCCTACAACACCTTTCAAGTTAAAATGGCCCAGATTGAAGAGAACTAAAATTCAAAATAATCCTGAGGAAGCATCCAGGTGGGGGTGAGGTTTTTTTTGGTGATCCCTCTTTTTCTTGACTTCCAAAAACTTTCTTTTCGTTCCTCAGACATTTCAGAAACTCTCACACCAAACAAACAAACAAAATTTAGAGAGATGAGGTGGCACGGCACAGGCTTTGCCAAAATGTTGATGTTAAACCTTGACAGCTGGCTGTCAAGTGACATCCAGAAGTGTGGAAATAAATGGATCAGGACTTCTGCTCAAGGACCATTAAGAGTCAGGACCGCTACAGGAGGCACATCCCACATTCTGTGTGAAAGCACCCGGCTCACACCAACGCAGTAAGAGGCAACACTGCAAGACCCGAAAGGGGAGGTCATACGCAACCAGGAGGGAGAGCAGCAAGGGGCAGGAAAAGAAGGGAGAGACAGGAGAGGAAGCACTGACACAAACCTGTTCAAGCAAATTCTGTTTCAGGCTTGAGTCACGTAGCCAGTCAGTATTCCAAAAATATCAAAACATTTTTGGACAAAACACAGTTTTCCTTACAATTCCCACTGATTTTGAGATGTATATAGGTGTAGCTGACATTATATAAAAAAGGCAAAAAAATACCGTAGGCATGAAACACTTTCCCGTTGGATATTACAATACTTTCTAGCATTTGAGAGACCTTTATAGTCACTTCCTTCCAAAAAGACGAGGCAAAGAAAAAACAATCTTTTTCTCTTCAGCTTACACGCAAGTGAAATCTCACGACTGAACACTGGAAATTCAGCTTGTACAACTCAGCGGTGCAAGAACTATAAATACGTCTAACTGGAGTAACAGATCTTAAATACTTCCATTTGAAAACTTTTTCATTACTCATCTGAATCATTGCATTTTTGGCGTTAATTTAGCTGATATTTTGACAAGATTCCTCAAAATACTTGCGTAAGGTGTAGAGGCGCTTTATAATTATTGTCATAACCGTCCCACGTAACAGTAAGTTAGGGCATTTGTTTTAAACTCGATCTTGCAGACTACAGAGACTTTCATTAAAACCGATCTACCATTTGATAGTCACAATCCTCAACATTCGACTTAGACAGTTGTTCAGTAATTCATGAATTTCTGGGTACAGACAGATGCTTAGTATTTCATATTTTACACTATACTAGTACGTACCTCATCAATAAAGCTCAGGGGAAATACAGCAAAAAAAGGTTGTTTTTTGTTTTTGTTTTTTTTTTCCCCCGAGAACTCTAATTCCAATTTTATACAAGCTCCACTATGCAACTCAGAGTTTCAGCTCTGCATATTTATGTGTCTGTACTTTTATTATGTGGTAAAGAGTGATTCACTTTGACACTGGCAGCTAGAAGCCAGTGTGTTAACTGCTTGCTTATGCAGAGATACAGCCTCCAAGAGCTATGGGGAAGCAACATCCCCCTTCCTTCCCTCTCCAATCAATTTTTCATATGAACATCTTTCGAGAACAATACACACACACACTGTTGCACTTCTATTGAAGTATAGAACTGACCCTTACTAGTTTAGCATCCATAGTTAGGTTGTGTTAAATGGCATGCTAAACACTAGAGCTTAAGTGGAAAAAATTCCCTACGTATTTTATTAGTATTCATGAGCATACTCCCCAAACTCAGTACGTGGCATGAACTATTCCTCATTAATATTTGCTGCTGGGATGTGGTGCGCTCCAGAAATTGACACAGCTGACTAAGATGACATAAGAGATAAGCATTTCAATGCAAAATAAAATATAGTTCTTGCATATATGAAGACAATATTCTGTTCTTAATTCCAGTAGTGGCCCGGGACAGTGACCTGCTATAAAAAGATCCAACCAAATCAAAACAAACCAACAACAAATAAAAAATCCTCCACAACACAAAACCCTAACCACAGCAAAACAGCTGAAGCAGGGACAAGTTCCATTTTTAACCATCTCAGTGCAAGACAACCAATACCAACCTAACAGCACCAACTTAACTTGACCTCTTTTCTCCAGAATTTTTAAACTTCACCTTCCCAACCTCTTCCTCTGCACACTGCAAGCTTTGGTATCATTTAGCAGGTAGCTTAGCTTTGGCACATGGACAAGCCCTTGGAGCAAAAGAATTTATCTTGTTCAGGGAAGATGCTGACAGAAACCTTGAATTTGACTCATGTTACTTGCCTTCTTATCTACTCTCTTTCTCCTTTCCATCCCTTGAGACCCTTAATCTCTTTACAAGACAGGATTATTTTACTTCTTTTCACCAATTCTAGACACGTTAAAAAAAAACTTGTTGTGTACTTTTAATCTGCTCAGTAAATGTACAGTCTACAGCAATCTTTTTGATGGCCAAATGTGATCCAAGGACTACTGAAAAAAAGCTCTCAAATATATAATGGAAATCTACTCTTCTATTTGCAAGCAGTAACAGAATGCGTAACTCCAGGAGCAGCACTTGCCAACAGAGTCCTACACAAGCAGGACTGTTTGTTTGTTTTCATTCTGCCTTGTGTTTTACAGGATGGACGACCCCAAAATGTTGTGTACCAATACTTTGTTCTAACACATACCACTGCAAAATCAGCAAATTCAAAAATTCTGTCCAGTTTTGCCTTTTTAAAATTGCTATCATCTTTAACACTACCAGGATTTTTTGGATATGGAATAACCTCAAATAACAGCAGCTGAAATGGAAAAGAGAGAGATACATAATCCAGCTGTACCGGAGGGTGCACACAGTGCCCGAAGGGTCAGATCATCTTTACTCTGGAACAAAGCAGTTCACTCAGAAGTGTCAAAAAAGATCAAAGTACTAGGGGGGGACAGTTGGTTTAGGGACTCTCCGTTGTATGATTTGGTCGAGTTCCCTGCCCTCTGAAGAAAACAGAGCTGGGCTAGAACTCCCGAAGACACATCTGGTTTTCTCCCCCTAAAATTAAAACTCGATGCCACTTCAAAGCTTCTCTCATGCTCTTTCTTTGTGGACTTTATTTATGTGTTCCTAAATGCTCAGGCCTTCTCATTTGCTCATTCTCAACGTGACCATCAAAGCAAAAACTGAGTTCTACTTCACTGAAAGAATACAAATAACACCATAAACTAGGACACAACTTTCAACAGGCCTCTACATCTTTAATTTAGAAAGACTGTCCCTTTTCACAAGCGAACACTGAAGAACACATTTCAGAAGAATGCGACACCAACTATCTGCCTCCTGACATTTATTCTCCATATTATCTAAGATAGTCTGACAACTTAATCTCTATGATGCAAACATGTAATCCCTATATATCACAAATCCAGTCGGAGTACATAGATGTATTTCACATGAGAAGCAATTTTATCCATTTTTCATACATGTTTTGTGACAAAATACTTTTAAAAGGTTAAAGATAACATAAGAAGGCAAAAATTACAAGAGCAATGAAGTCATCCTCTCTACATCAATGCCGAATCTTCACACTATCATTTAAAGGTAAGATTAAAATGGAGACAAACGTAACACAAGGTAGGCCAGCTTGATTCTGTTTCTGTGAAGCATTTCATTCCTGGCGGGGAGGGGGCGAAATCACAACAGCAGTTTTTACTTTGTGTACTTGCTCTCTAGCATAAGAATGTCTCATTTCTAATTGAAATAAATGCAGTAACTTACAGTAATCTGACAAAAAGTTGTCTGAATTTGGAAAAAATTTAAGTAAATGCAGTCCCTACACAACTGTTAGCAAGGATGTGGTCTGTGGCTGTACCAACTCTTCTATTTTACTAAATCTGTAATGTCACATTGTACAGTAAATAGCAAATGCAAGCACTTTTTTGTCAGTGCTATCATACCCTATAATTACGAACCTTTTTTCAATTAAGCTTTTTAAACAACAACTTTGGAAACCACGTTCCATGGCTCCACTGGAAAACATATGAGTATGATAACTTCACATCAGGGAGTCTGAACAAATGAGAGTGTAAAGAGACAGCAAGTTTCAAAGCAGACAAAGTGCTGACAGACCGGTATAACATCACATATGCTGTTAAAAGCAAAGTGTTTATAGTCCTTTGTGTGTGCTTGGGAAGGTGCATACAAAATTCTGCTAATTTTCTTGGCAGACAGTGCAACACTATAGTTACTGCTGCCACCACTCTTTTTGTCTACTATGAGTTTATTTTTTCAGGCAAAGAGTCAATTCTGTAGACTTTCCTTTCAAGCCCTCCCAAGTTCAATGCCGTTACACTTATGGGAGTTTTGGTACTCTTGCTGCTGCTGTAATGAAAAAGCACCTGGACTTCTTTATATACCTGACTGTAGTCTATCTTTTCATTTATTATTGATATTTATTTTCCAAAAGATTAAGCCCTGAAATGGTAAACTTTTCTTTCAATGGGAACTTTTTAAAACAAAATTAATATTTCAGTGAAAATATGTACAAAAAAAGCACGCCTTTTCTCACTTGAGCAGATACAATTAACATGTTCTTGTGACATATTTACAATGTAAAACTTAAAAGTTTATCCAGTTAAGTACAAATACTAAAAAACTCTTTCAAAACGCTAGGATGGAACACTTTCTAAAATAGCATATACTGTATGACAGATTGAAAAGCTATTAATAAGTAATTTTGTTTCTAATCAAGCACTACATTTTCAGAAGAAGAAAGGGTTGCTGTTTTCAGTTTTCCCAAAACTTTGTGGGAGGGTGTCTCTCACTCTGTGGACAGCATATTTGGGAATTTATAAGATACTCAGATGCAGTAAAGGCCACAAAAGCCACACACCTTTAAATAGCAGAGTGGCAATTTGTGAGATGTACTTGTCATGTGTCATTAATTTATGTAATATTTCACCCCATATGTTTGAAGCCCTGGGCACAGCGTCTAATATCGTACCTTGATAACAGCACTGCGTATGAAGAAAAATTTCAGTTCTATAATTATTAGTCTGTAGTAAAAATAACTAATACATTGTTTGCTGTTTGAGACAGTCTGAGAAAATAGTTAGGTGGGTGTTAGAAGGCAGAACTATCTGTAAGCGTCAGATTTGATAGCTGAAATCCAAGCAACCCTTAACGGTTAACTGTCTGGAAAGCTTCCAAGAACTAGAGTAACATAACACTTCTGCAGTGAAAACCCACAATCTGTTTTCTACAGAAATTTCTACAGATGCCCCCTATTTATAGATCTCTTACTAATGATCTCTTAATAATGTATCAAATCTCATCACTGTTTTCACCATATTGTGTGGGGTTCGGGTGTTGCTTTATTTTTTTTTTTTTTTTTACTGAAGGTGTAGACAAAAGAGCACACTATGAATATATATTCATTATCTACTGCATGACTCGTCCATTTTTAATACTTAGCACTTAACAGTCTTGTCTCTGCCTCTCCCTCTCTCCCAGTTAACAACCCAGAGGACCACAAAATGATTAGCTGTGCATGTAGTTTCTTCCCCAACTTTCCACTTTTTTGGTGCATTGATTCCAATGCTTTCACTGTCTTGCCTTCTCCCTCTCCACTCCTGAATAACAGTCTACAATTACCTGTTGCTGAAATAGCCCCCAATTTTGTGGATTCTCATTCTCCGCAAACTCACATTTCACTTCGCTTCCATTGTTGGTCTCCCTAGGTCTCAGCTGTCTTCACTCAGGACTGCTTGCTGATTTGTTAAAAGATATGACTTGCTTACTATTTTTATTTTCTTGTACCATATATTTCAGAATCTTGTTTAGTTTAGTCTCGACCTACTTACAGCAGCAACAGTCTTTGAAGAATAATTGCAGGAGTCACAGCACAAGTCAACTGTTCAGTTAAACCCCTGCTGTAGAACTACAAAGTAAAGCTGCTTAATTTTATTGAGTTACAAATGCAACATATAAAAATATATATTAAAAGATACAATTTCAGTAAATTATTACCTCAAATTCAACAGCAGACTTTCAAGAGACATTTGGTGAAATCACGCTGTGCTGCTTTGCAAATCTGACTAAGCACTTCAGGATCAAAATCTAATACGCATTAGCAGAAGTAGTTAAATCATAGAATCATAGAAAGTTTTGGGTCGGAAGGGACCCCTAGAGGTCATCTAGTCCAACCCCCCTGCAGCGAGCAGGGACACCGCTAACTACTTTAAATATGTTTATTCTCTTCAGACATCTCTACCTTCAGCCCCATTTCTAGTGATGTCTTTCCCTTATCCCATCTGCTATTATTTATGATTACTCTGGTTTGGGGTTTGTGGGTTGGTTTTTTTTTGTTTGTTTGTTCTTCTAAGATTATGAGAATCACAGCATTAACCATCTATGAAGCAAATCCCTTTTTTATGTTAGCCAAGGTTAGACAGAAGTGTAACATCATAACATTGTCTTCAGATAGCTACACGACTTCCACGATTTCTTGATCACTTTCCCAACACCTTAGGAGCTGGCGTACTTCCACCATCACATCTCTAGAAAACAGCCATTTTTATTAAACAACAACACACTTCTATTAATAACCCAGCAGAACTTCTAGAAGCAAGCCATGCTTATCAAGCACTTATATCAAACTATACCAGCTCATAATTAGACACTTCCGCAGTCTGCTGAGAGATGAAGCTGGTGTGGTAAGCTTCTGTAAAGTAAATACATTATCATCTGCAAAATGCTTAGAAATATTTGTTTTAACAATCTCACAGAATAAAGCAGCTGAAATGTTGGCATATCCACTTTTGGATCAGTTTTAATTGCAGTACCAATTCACATACATCCTGCATTTCAGGTCTTCCCCTCACAACAGATCCTATTTTGCACTGAAATTCATAAAAACAATTATTTTATAAATGAATGGTCATCACTAACACTTTACTCATCGGTTTTCTTAAAGCTACTGTGAGGATTTAATTGAATAATCTTGGTGGTCCATTGATAGAGCATATGCAAATATGTGCACCAGACCCCAGACGATAATTAGTAGAAGCCTACACCGTGTGTGGGCCTGCATTCATTTCAGACAAAGAGCAGAAACTCTATTAAAAATATTCATTGCTTATGATGTAAAGTTCAAGTACAGACACACACAGGGTATAAAGTGTGGCACTGGACTGGAACGCTGAACGTGTCAGCTGTCGGCTGAGGGCACAGCTCAGCCTGGCTCAGCTCCCCTTGTTTCTTTCAGTCCATTCGGGTTCAGCTTCAGGAGCTGGTCGTTTCAGAAAAACAACATTGTTGCCTTAGAAGAATAGCAGTGAGTTGTTTTAGAAGGATTCAAAAGACTGAAAGGTTAGTGACAAACAAAAGCGGTTTGGGATTTGTTTGAAATCACAAATGGATCAGAAATTACCTCTGGATTTTCTCTGCACACATCCTTCAAAAAACTACATTATTTTCTTGCACGTCCACACTTAATGTTTATGTTTTCACTTAATGTTTAGTTGCTTATATTTCAGATTAAAGACCCCAAATATATAAAGATATAACATTTTAATCTAGAGGTGTGGATGCCCAGCAGGCTTGTGGAAAACCTTGAGAACTGACCTAACTGCAAAGAAGCCACATTTCCTCTCTTTTCTCTGGTTTCAACTCCATCATTCCCTACTATTCTACACCTTGTTAGCTTCAAGAATTTCTAAAAATCAGGCAGGCCTCAACACTTCAGCAAAAACCATCTTTCAGAAAAAATGCCATAATAATATCAACTACAAAAAAATACCAAAGGGTTTTTAAGTATCACACTTCGACATGTTAATTCATCGAATCATAGAATCATAGAATGGTTTGGGTTGGAAGGGACCTTGAAGATCATCTGGTTCCAACCCCCCTGCCATGAGCAGGGACACCTTCCACCAGACCAGGTTGCTCAGTTCTCCATCCAGCCTGGCCTTGAACACTGCCAGGGAGGGGACATCCACAGCTTCTCCGGGCAACCTGTGCCAGTGCCTCACCACCCTCACGGTGAAGAATTTCTTCCTAATATCTGATCTAAATCTGCCCTCTTTCAGTTTACAGCCATTCCCCCTTGTCCTGTCACCACAGACCCTTGTGAAAAGTCCCTCTCCATCCTTCCTGTAGGCCCCTTCAGCTACTGGAAGGCTGCTATAAGGTCACCAATTCCTCTCGGACCTTCCTCTTAGGCATCCGCACAAGTCATTACCAGGGAGAGATCCACCTTCTCATCTACAACAACGGCTCTTATGCTCCTATGGCAAGTTTAACTCTGAATGTTGGAGTTAAGTGACTGTCTACACCTAATTGTTGGTGCCAAGAGTACCGGTCAGCAACCAGCAACACCAGCCTTTTACGGCGTTGAATCTGTCTTCCATGCTGTTTAATGTCATTACTCTACAGCATTAATTCCTTGCTTTGATGCATATGACCAAAAAGCAACAGAAGTCCCCGGTACTATGCAACAAGAAAAGCGCTGAGAAACACGCTATGGAAACAGGCACAGCCAAATTACAGCTGGGAACAGCAGATCGGCGCCTTCCCTCTGCTACCAGGCTCAAAATGGACGAGTGGGAGCAGTCAGAGGCAGTGCTCAAAGGAAAACGTCCAAGGTCAGGTAACAGGCGATTAGGCAAATTCAAATTAAAAACAAAATGCAAGAAAAAAGAAAAAAAAAAAGAAAAAAAAAAAAAAAAAAGAACAGTCCTCCAAATATACTTAAATATACTCCTGGTTTGTTTTCTCTTGATCTGATTTTACATGCAGCATCACAGCTGGCAGGAGCCCCAGATACTGGCATATCTCTCTATTAGTCCAGAATGCACCCAGAAAAAGTTAGCAACATTGTGGTGGTGTTATCAAATGTCATCTTCTAATATGAAAGTGTTCTAGCTGTGCAGAATCTTCTAGATCATTCAAACACCTTCCCCCAAATGATCTCAAAAATCCCAACTTCGTTAAAAAAAAACACTAAGAAAAAGCAGTTAAAAGGATACTTCCAGATAAAGATTGTTCACTTCAAAATTATGATAAAATAAATTTATTTTAGAGCGACCCTACCCACAAACACAAAAAGAAGCAAGTCAACCTGAACACAAACTTGAGTACTATTCCCTTTACATAGTGTTTTAGCTACTTTTTCCCATCTCAGTGCTAAGTTTCTCATAAAACAAAAGACCAGGAATCAGACAGACTTCTGAAGTAGTAGCAACAATTTACGACAACTTCAGCAACACTGTTACTCACTATTAGGTAAGAAAGTGAAACAAATGAAGGGTAACTACAATGTACTTTATCTGTAGATTAAAACAACTCATGCTTTTGAAATAAATGAAAAAAAATCTATGTGATAAGTAAAATCAAATGAACTATCTGAGGTATTTTCTTTTAGGAAATAGCTGCACTATACTAAAAAAAATATTTACTGCTTAGAACATGTTTTAATGTATACAGTCAGGTATTTTAAAAGGTGAATTGGTCAAAATAAGTCATAAGAACAAGGTCACTTAAGTAGTAGTTCATATCATTATTAAATTTACCAGACGAAATTTTAGCACCCCATCTGATCAAGAGCTTACATGCACCACCCAGTGCTTACATGCAGATTGTCAATCACTTTGATGTCTATTTGGTCTCGCTCGTATAATCGAACCATTGGCTCTAGAAGATTGGAAATTCGCATGTGACAGAAGTATTTCTTGGCTGCCTCCCCTTGTATTTTCACATCCTCTGTTTCTACACCTACATGGATTGTTCTGCATTATCCTTTTCTTTCATAAATACACAGGATGGACTATGGGTTATTTACAAAATTAACCGTCAGCAGATTTCACGGTTATGCAGGAAACCTACACGACAAAAAGATATCACAATTCAGTCTTAGTTTTACATCCTGTCCCTCACATTTGTATCCTTATCCAACAATACAACTGAAATAACACTTAATTTTTTTAAGAATTATTGATGACCCAGCAATACATACCCCACACACCTCATGAAGTTCAACACAGCCAAGTGCAAGGTCCTGCACCTGGGTCTGGGCAATCCCAAACATGTATACAGGCTGGGCAATGAGTGGATTAAGAGCAGCCCTGCTGAGAAGGACTTGGGGGTTCTGGTGTATGAACACCTGAATATGAGCTGGCAATGTGTGCTCGTAGCCCAGAAAGTCAATCCCATCCTGGGCTGCATCAGAACAAGCATGACCAGCAGGTTGAAGGAGGTGATATTCCCCCTCTACTCTGCTCTCCTGAGACCCCTCCCAGAGTAATGAGTTCAGCTCTGGGGCCCCAGCGTAAGAAAGACATGGACCTGTTAAGAGCAGGTCCAGAGGAAGCCCATCAAGGTGATCGGGCGCTGTAACACCTTCCCTATGAAAACAGGCTGAGAGAGTTGGTCTTCTTTAGCCTAGAGAAGAGAAGGCTCCAGGAAGACCTTATAGCAGCCTTCCAGTACCTGAAGGGGGCCCACAAGAAAGCTGGAGAGGGACTTTTTACAAGGGCATGGAGTGATAGGACAAGGGGTAACGGCCTTAAGCTGAGAGAGGGTAGGTTTAGATTAGATACAAGGAAGAAATTCTTCACCCTAAGGGTGGTGAGGCACTGGAACTGGTTGCCCAGAGAAGCTGTGGACGTCCCCTCCCTGGAAGTGTTCAGTACCAGGTAGATGGGGCTTTGAGCAGCCTGGTCTAGTGGAAGATGTGCTGGCCAGTGGCAGGGGGGTTGGAACTAGGTGATCTTTAAGGTCCCTTTCAACCCAAACCATTCTGTAATTCTAAGACACCCCTTCAGAAAATGGTACACCAGGTTCTCTCTTCCAATTACAATTATAGGTTAACTGCAGCAGTAGAAAAAACCGTGGGACAATACCTCCTCCCGAACAGATAAGATGCCTCTGATGACCTTGTCATCATTTTCTTGCATTAAATTCATGCCTCAGTGAAAGCCAGCAGCTGGGAGCTGTTTCCTTTCACAGTTAGCATGCCATTCAAAGTCTATATGTGAGCCATCTTTGGCCAACTCCGGTAGGCTGCTCTCTCACATACTGAGTAACAAAATGCTAACAGTATTTTATTGCATGCCATACATCACTGAAATTCATATAATACAGGGGCAGCTGTAACACTGAAGTATTTTGATGTTGCATACAAAACACAGACCACAACCTGCAACTGGGTGTCCTGGTTTCAGCTAAGACACAGCTAATTTTCTTCCCAGTAGCTGCTGTGCTTTGGATTTAGTATGAGAAGAATGTTGATAGGTTTTAGTTGTTGCTAACAGATCAAGGACGATTTTTTTTTCAGTTTCCCATGTTTGGCTCATGAGCAGATGTACGAGAGCTGGGAAGGAGCATAGCCAGCCAGATAACCTAAGCTAGCCAACGGAAGTATTCCATACCATAGATGCCATGCTCAGTATATAAATGGGGGTTCGCTATGGGGTAGGGATCTGCGCAGGTTACACAACTGGTCATCGAGTGGTGAGAAACTGTATTGTGTATCGCTTGTTTTGCATATTCTTTATTATTATGATATTATTATTCACAGAATCACAGAATAGTAGGGGTTGGAAGGGACCTCTGTGGGTCATCTAGTCCAACCCCCCCGCCGAAGCAGGGTCACCTACAGCAGGCTGCACAGGACCTTGTCCAGGCGGGTCTTGAATATCTCCAGAGAAGGAGACTCCACAACCTCCCTGGGCAGCCTGTTCCAGTGCTCCGTCACCCTCAGAGAGAAGAAGTTCCTCCTCATGTTCAGACGGAACTTCCTGTGCCTCAGTTTGTGCCCATTACCCCTTGTCCTGTCACTGGGCACCACTGAAAAGAGCTTGGCCCCATCCTCCTGACACCCACCCTTCAGATATTTGTAGGCATTTATAAGGTCCCCTCGCAGCCTTCTCTTCTTCAGGCTGAACAAGCCCAGTTCCCTCAACCTCTCCTCGTAGTGGAGATGCTCCAGTCCCCTCACCATCCTTGTAGCCCTCCGCTGGACTCTCTCCAGTAGCTCTTCATCCTTCTTGAACTGGGGAGCCCAGAACTGGACACAGTACTCCAGATGAGGCCTCACCAGGGCAGTGTAGAGGGGAAGGAGAACCTCCCTTGTCCTGCTGGCCACACTCTTCTTGATGCACCCCAGGATCCCATTGGCCTTCTTGGCAGCCAGGGCACACTGCTGGCTCATAGTTAACCTGTCGTCCACCAGGACACCCAGGTCCCTCTCCGCAGAGCTGCTCTCCAGCAGGTCCACCCCAAGACTGTACTGGTGCATGAGGTTGTTCCTCCCCAGGTGCAGGACCCTGCACTTGCCCTTGTTGAACCTCATCAGGTTCCTCTCTGCCCAGCTCTCCAGCCTATCCAGGTCACGCTGAATGGCAGCACAGCCTTCTGGTGTATCTACCACACCTCCCAGTTTGGTGTCGTCAGCAAACTTGCTGAGGGTACATTCTAACTCTTCATCCAGGTCGTTGATGAAGAAGTTAAACAAGACTGGGCCCAGTACTGACCCCTGAGGGACACCACTTGTCACCAGCCTCCAACTAGACTCAGCGCCGCTGATGACAACCCTCTGAGTTCTGCCATTCAGCCAGTTCTCTATCCACTTCACCGACCACTCATCCAGCCCACACTTCCTCAGCTTCCCCAGGAGGATATCATGGGAGACTGTGTCGAAAGCCTTGCTGAAGTCAAGGTAGATAACATCCACGGCTCTCCCTTCGTCTACCCAGCCAGTCATGTCATCGTAGAAAGCTATCAGATTGGTCAGGCATGATTTCCGCGTGGTGAATCCATGCTGACTACTCCTGATAACCTTCTTTTCTTCCACTTGCTTCATGATGGCCTCCAGGATAAGCTGCTCCATCACCTTTCCCGGGATGGAGCTGAGGCTGACCGGCCTGTAGTTCCCTGGGTCCTCCTTCTCGCCCTTTTTGAAGATTGGAGTGACATTGGCCTTTCTCCAGTCCTCGGGCACCTCTCCTGTCTTCCAGGACCTCTCAAAGATGATGGAGAGTGGCTCAGCAATGACATCCGCCAGCTCCCTCAGCACTCGTGGGTGCATTCCATCGGGGCCCATGGATTTGTGGACATCCAGATCGCTTAAGCGATCCCTCATGTAGTCCTCCTCGACCCAGGGAAAGTCATCCTCTCTGTAGGCTTCCTCTCTTACCTCCGGGGCCTGGGATTCCTGAGGGCCAGTCTTAGCACTGAAGACTGAAGCAAAGAAGGCATTCATTAGCTCTGCCTTCTCTGCATCCTCCGTCACCAGGACACCCGCCTCATTCAGCAGCGGCCCCACGTTGTCCCTAGCCTTCCTTTTGCTGCTGATGTAGTTGAAGAAGCCCTTCTTGTTGTTTTTGACATTATTCCTTCCTCTGTTGTCTTATTAAACTGTCTTTATCACAACCCATGAGTTTTACTTTTTCACATTCCACTCCCCATCCCACTGCAGGGGGGCACACGAGCGAGCGAGCAGCTGCGTGGTCCTAGCTGCCAGCCAGCAGGTTAAACCATGACACTGGGATAGAAGCAGCGCAGGCATCACGCTCAGCTTCACTGCCCCATACATGGCTGTTGCGTTGGAAGTGCACATGCCCGGCCCACCCAGACAACTGAGAGCGCTGTCATCTGTACAGGTATGCTCTGTGTGCAGGCCCGTGTCATCTGCTTAAAGCCAGGTCTTGGGGCTACACTCTTACAAGTGCTTTGAGAAAATGGCTAGCTGCTCCAGAATGACAAGCCTGCTCCATCCTTTGCTCTTGTGTTGGCACCGGTGCTAAAGCAGTCACGCAGTGATCCTGTTCATGTAACTGAAAACGAATCAGATTTCACGGCACTAACCCTCCTGCAAGCTCACAGCACAGGGGGCAGCAAGGGCAGATGGAACCAGCCTCAGACAACAGCCAACTATTGCATTGGTGTAACTCCACACTCAGCCTTAAGCTGGCAAAAGTGGTATTTTTAATGTCAGAGTAATGCATCTGTACTAGACATTTCTAAGAGTGAACTATATGGTAACGAGAAAAATAAATCCTGGTGAAGACTCATTTCATGAAGAAATACCGTATGTAAAAACAACAAATCGGTTTGTTTTGTTTGTGTCAGAGCAAGAGAGGTCAGGGACAAAGGGACACTCCAATGGCAGACATCACACCCAACATTAAAGTCATTTCAATGGAATTTTTAAATGACCAAAAAAAAAAAAAATCCAATACCACCCTCTGTATTGGCTGGGAACACTATCTTCCATCAACCTCATTAGGAACTTGTTTAAGTTTTTCTTACGTTGAATCTGTCTTTAGAAAGAATTTTAAAGAACTAGTAAAACCATATCCAAGAAGATAAATTAAACTGCAGTTTACCATATGGAGTATTACTCATTTCTCCTGCTATCACTAGAAAACATGAACATAAGGAAGAGATTTGCAAGGCAGTGAATTTTCATACGAAACCCAGAAGTGAAAACTCCTTCCCTCATTTTTTTTTCTTTCTGGATTACACATTCTATCAGAAAAGCAGATTTTAGGCTACATTTCAAGACTATAAGACAGAGTGCTTGTAAAAAAAGATGTTTTTACAGTATCTCTCACCTTATAGAACATTTCCAGAATCAGCAATTTTATAGATATTCTGGATCTATAAAGTAACTATGCTCTACAGATTTGTCACAGATCTCCAGCTACTCAGTACAGTTCTACATGTTATGTGACTTCTGACATTGTTTCAGAATGGCTTTCTTCTGCTATCCACAATTTCCTAGCATTCTTTACGGGTAAGTCCCGCCTCTACATGGGTGTACCTCCTCTCCTTGCTGTTAAGTGTGGTGGGTTTAAAATATATTCGCAGCCAGCAGGTTTACAGCAGCACAATCTTTTATATTTGTTACCAAGGAGAAATACCCTGAGACTTTGCACTAAGATGACCCCTGGTCATTCCTGGCAGAAAAGCGCACTGTTCACTTGTTTGTTTGCTATAAAGCCAGATTCCTGGTGTCCACTGCAGATTCAGGCACAGTGTGGATCACGGAACAAGTATCACAGACCAGCTCTTAACTCCTTATTAGTCTTTTATTGTGTATGACTGCTCTGATCAACACAGAAATGCAACATCTAATACAGGATACTGTCTAGAGCTGTACATACAATAATGTTGCTCCTTAGTGCTGGACATTACAATAAAAAACATCATTTGAGGACACAGCCTTCGCAAATCTTTTTGTATCTTGTTTAGGACTGAACGTTCAGTAAGAATCGAGAGACCACAAAGCAATGCCAACTTTAAAGATAGCAACTTTATAATCCAGGTCTTCACTGGGTAGAATTAACTACTATTTGTGAGTATTATTAATTCTCCTTTTATCCCATTTAAGCTTCATAAAGTAAGGTTCAGGAATTTTAACAGTGGAAGGCTGGTGTCATGGGGAAGACAATTCACCAGCAACTTCTCATTCCACATGAAAAATGGGCATAAAAGTGCGTCATCCATGCTGAAAAGAAAATGCCACTTGAATAACTCTTCTTTCAAGTAAGAACGTAGGGAGTTTGGCTGCATTATTGTCTTGGGCTGGGAAGTTTCCAGAAGCCCGTTGACTGCAGGGTGTGCTAACACTCAATTTGCTCCTGCTCCCTGGCTGCCTCGGGCAGGGAGACTGAAAATACTCTGCCAGTGACAGGTCAGCAAAAAGGCATGCCACGGCCTCCTCTCTCTTCATGCCCTTTCCCTGGTGATAATTGAGGCATAAACATCCAAATCAAACAATTCAACCTACTTTATGCATTTCAAAGGAGCAAAAAATGCACAAGCCAAAATATACATTGCTAGCTCAACTTCATACAAAATTTATTTTTTTTATACGTGGATAGTTCCGACCCTGAAAATGATTTGCATTGCTCCATAACTAAGTTATTAATAATTTAATGCTAAGCTAAAAGTCTGATCCCATAGTATTTATTTTATAGAAGCAAACATGGTCTTCACAAAATAAGTGTTTTCAGTATTGTGCAAAAAAAGAACATCCTGGAAGATGAAAACAGAGCAATGTATGAGGCAAATAAAGTAAGATGTTACGACCAAGCAATACATTAATCAGCTGCACGAAAAGCAAGTGCGAACAAGTGGTAATGCCTTGCCACGGATGTTGCTCATACTTTTCCGCATGAGGCAGAAGGTATTTTAAGGTAAAGAATTCGTTTGGCGATCACTGCTCTAAACTATTTCACCGCTCAGGTGAAATCAGAAATTCACCCCTTCCTCTCTCCATCCCTCAAAATAAATGCCACACTTTCAGCTTTTGAAAATTTCTGGCAGAATGATAGCTTTCACTCTTTTCATGAAGGAAATTTGTTTCTAAAGTCAGATAAGGGAAAATACAGATCACACTGAATGCTCACAGTTTGTGTTCCTTCAGGAATCATATTACTTGGATAAAATGGGAGTTTCAATACTAGAAGAAACATATTTCAGCCCTGTCTCCACCCCTCTCTCCCCCCCGTAAAACAGGCAGACTGATACAACTGGCTCCGTTCAGAAGCAAAGCCAGCAGTTCCATTCAGTCACCTTTAAATATATCAATGTATTTCTCCTTTAGCTTCTATTAGGTAGACACATATTTCAATCAAATTATACTTTAAGGTTTAAAAAGCACTTGCTGATATTTAAACTGTATCCTTCTCTCCTTTAAATAAACCTAATCCTACAAGGGAATGGGAAATTTACGAGCAAGACTGTTACTCCTCTAGGTAGGAAAAAGGAACTGGAAAATTCCAGCCATCACCACAGTAACTCAATCTAACTATAGCGCTGTTCAGTTAACCAACAAAACCAGAAAGCTTCATATTAACAATTATGTGATAAAGCTAACTGATGTAATAAGTATCTTTACTTACATTTAAGAAAGGCCTCTATCATTCCACTCCCTTTTTCTTTTTTTTTTTCCTGGAAAGGATTTAAGCAAGCTATCCTGATGAATGTAGAAGTGTAACTGCGTATTTTCTTTTGGTAAAGAAAAGCAACAATTAAGAAATTTACACACAATCCTAAATTCCTGTCAACAGAACAGGAAAATAGCTGTGTCATTCAACTTACATGTCTTCTAACCTAAAATGCTACCAACACCTCATTTTTGTGTGTAACTTCTCTATTCTCTTCCAGTTAATAGTACATTCAATAGGGTTTACATATATCAAAAAGCACAACACACTTTAAACATTGTTGAAGGCAGTCTCATGTAACTGCCTATAAAAACCTATTTCAGCTAAGCCCAAACTGCACTAAAAAACAGTGATAAACCTGGTAATAAAATATAACTTATCAAGCTTTAAAAAAACTCCAAGTAGATATTATAAACATCTCACTGAAATGAAACATGATCATGTACCTAAGTTTAACATTAAAATTTATTTGCAAACTATAATGACACAGAAAACAGGTCTATTTGTGACAATATAACTTAAAAAGCATTTCCCACAGCTCACTGCTCTTGGTTCTGAGTTGGGAGCCAACCACCTACATGAAGAGTCACAGCTACAAAGGAACTTTCATGCTAATAGTAATCATAAATATGATATCAATTCTGTATCTGCAATATATCATCACCATACTACTGTATCATAAAAATTGCCAGTTGACGCATTAATTAAATTATCCTAAGCACAGGCTTCTGAAAGCTAACATGTTCTATCCAGGTAGCTACCCAGAGCTCTCATTCAGACCATCTGAATTCAGTCTGGAAATTATTTCCTGCTGGAAAGCAATATATAACTTTTACCAAGATGAGTTTCACTGCTCCCCAGAACCTTCAAACAGATGAATAAGGAATTTTTGCATGTATTCATCCATCAAGTCTTGTCATTTTTAAAGAAAACACCAAAAGAAACCAAAACCAAAGCAGCACAGCAAAGCCCTGGGCTTCCCTTGCAAAATACCTCTGTGTAGATAGGTGTGCTCTAATTTTCTAGTTATAATATGGAAGATTATCTGCATATTAAAACAAAAACCCTTTCAAAGATTGGAATCTGCCAAGATTTTCAAATATCACAGTATTGCACCACTTTCACAATTAGATCTTGAAGTGCTAGGGAGAAGAAAAGGAGGCATGCATTTTTTATTTCTTCTGCGATGAGAAAACAGTTACCACAAAGTGGAAACTAAAGTATATTTTAGCTATTTAAAACTTAAGCTACCACCAGATACAGCTTTGTGGGTTGGGGTGTTTTTTTTTTTTTCCTAAATATCTGACAGATTTTGCAGCTCAATATATGACGTTCATATAGAAATAAACATACAGCTTGGCAGATGACACACATACATACACATATACTGACTGGAAACGCATTTGGTTTTCCATTTGGTCCCCCCCTCTACACGCATTAACATTGCCGTATGTTAAAATAAGGTAACTTACAAGTGTCTGTTTGGAGAGTACTTCCCATTCAGTGTTGCAAGCTAACTAAAAAACGCTCAAATTCCTGCTACATTCAATCTCTTAGACATGCGAACTAGTAGACAAGCATGCCTGAATAAAAATCCTGGAAGTTAGGCATAGTTACAGTAAGTAATAAATCAGTAAACACTTAATTTCTGCCTAAAATGAAGTTTCTATTTAAAATGTTAACTTGAATGCTACAAATGTTGTATGCTACATTGTCCATACTGTGAATTATCGAATGCTGGTTTTAAAAAATAAAAAAGTGTTTTTCCAAAGGAGGAGGAAATGATTTATGTCTAAAGAAAAACAGTTTTTAAAATGTATAAGAATGACTCACCAGCCTCCAGGGAAACTCATTCCTTACCAAAAGCTTGACACACCAACAACAAAAAACAGACAAGGATGTGAGGTACAACGCTTTTCTCTCGGAAGCTGCTCCCCAATGAGTACTGCACAACCCCGACCCAGAGAAAAAGCAACTTGGCTGTCAGGATCACTGGCCTCCCAGAAAGCTGATACCGGAGTGACGTCAGGCATTTCTGAAATCTTACTGCAGCTCCAAATCATCGAGTCCTTTCTACCAATAAAATCTCTACACTCTAGATGATGGAAGACATAGCATTTAACAACAGGATTAAGTTTCAACAGGACCCAACAGTAAAGATTTTTAAGAACATGTCACAGGGTTAGACAAAACACTGCGGTCAGGAAAAGTGAAAAAGAACAGATGCTGGCTATGTTACCTAAATACACTTTTCTAATTTACCTTCAACCCAAAAAGTTTTTGTTTGTTGCAGCAATAGTCACAAAACATTTCCTGAGTTGGAGGGGAAGGGCAAAGCCCAGACCAGCACAGCACTGGGCATCTGTCTACAGGGCTCCAGCTAATCCAGATGAGAATGCCCCAGCTCTGCACGGCAGCCCTCAGCAGGGCTGCCTTTCTCACTCTACCTCCTTCTGCCCCAAAGTTTGTCCCACCATCCTTTCTCTCACCCTGCATGCCTTGTCCCAGTTGCAGGGAGTATTTGGAAGCACAGTGGACTCTAATCTAAGGTCCTCAGCAAGCACTTGCCTAATTCCACTGGGAAACAAAAGGTGAGGAGACTGGATGAAAAGAAAAAAAATAATACTCAGTAAAAACGTAATCCTTGTGTGCCAAGATCAGGAACTTTGATACTGAAATGGATCCATCCGAACTACTAATGCAGGATGTGAAGTTATAAACACTGTGAAGAACACCACGGAAAGAAAAGGCACGATCATAACAGAGGTACTGAAGAAAATTTCAATACAGGAAAGAAAAACGATAGACTAACATTCTGCTTTAAAAGTACAGAGCAAAAGGAGATGAACAGTATGAATAAGTTATGTGGTACATAAAATTCACTTTTGCAAAAGTAAAAACTAGAGCTGCAGTTGCAGGGACGGCTGGGGTCTTCTACAAATTCCAAAATTTAGACTAGAGTACAGACAGAGATCTTCCATATTAAAATCATAAGCATCGAAGATTATCTTCATGAATACTTTCAAATTAACATCACACATCTTTAAATACGACAGTCCACAGATTTTCAACAATCCTGAACCTCCAGGATGCTAATTTAGAGTTGGTTACTAATCACCGGGGGCACTGTGTGGGAAAGTACTGCCTTCAGTCAACTGGACTGGGGGCAGCATAAGCCTTTCAGTACTGAAGAAATTTTTTGACGTTATAATTAGTGAAATTATCTGAGACCTGTAAAGAGAAGAATCTTGCAGCAAAAGGTTCAAAATTCACAAGATAAATCCCTATTTTTTAAAAACGATCCAGCATGAGTAAGATGAGAAATTCTAAGGAAAGGATAAAAGAACAAACCAGAAAGAACACATGCCTTCAAAGTAAAGAAATGGCAACTCAAGTTAGACACTGAAAATGTTCTTCTGACAGAAGGAATAAGGACTGAGAAAAAAAACCAAACCAACAAACTGGTATGCAGTCACAAAAGGGTTAAAATGGGCGTTAGCCAAGATGGGGACCAAGACCTGAGTAATGTTCTTCCTCAGTTTTCAGTGTAAGCAGTATCAACGATGGGAGCTGGGAGGCAGAATGAACTAACAGAAAATGCCTGGGAGCAGGCTGCCATAGAGGCAGGGAAGAAACTGGTTAAAGAGAAGCAGCCAAATGCAAAAGCAGGAACCAAGTGACGCACAGAAGATGACTTCCAGAATTCTATCCCGCTCAGAGTACTAACTTAAAATTAGTATTTCATTAGTAACTGAAAAGAAAGGCATATGTAATGAAGTCTGATGGTGACAAAGCCAAGGGGTATCATGGAACATACGTGCTGTATTTGATAAAATATGTGAAATAGATGAGCTTCATTCAGAAGGAAATGGATGATCAAGAGGAAGCAGGAACGATGGTGGAACAAAATTCAGGAGTACAAACGTAAGATGATACCCCTAACTAACAAAATATCCTTTGCAAAATAGACAGGAAAGTGAAGGGCATCGTGTATGCACGCAGATGGTTCTAACCTGAGATATCTACCTCTGTGTCCTGTGACTACTTCTGTGATAAAACATGGAGAAGTCTGCACTTCCCGCTGACTTTTTTTCGTCGCTTTTCTAATGGGTCCATAATCTGAGAAAGGTTGAAAGGCAGTAGAATCAGAATATGATTAAGTAATGTACCTATGTCAATTAGTTATCCCTATTAGTTTAAACTAGGAAAAAATACAAGTTTACCAATTCACTCTAAGAGAGCAGATTACAGGAATAAGCCTCACCTGGCAAAGCAGTATGAAGTAGAACAGGACTACAGTACATAAAGATGATTCTAAGCTGTGTAGATAAAACACTAGGAAAGGTAAGGAAAACGTGAGGCTAGAACGAACAGATAAAAGTTGTCCAAGATATGTAAATTGGAAATGAAGAGTTTTAAAGCGAGGCTGGTCTTGTTAATGGCTGAGATCACACTTATCTGTGTCAGAAAGAGGTTGGCTTCAAAATCCACAAGTGCTAACCGTTAAGGCAAGTGACCTGTTTTGAAACAATTTCATCTGTCACACTTACAATGGCAGAAGTCTGGAGTGCAAAACCTGAACAGAGGTGTTTCCAGAAAGGTATGGAACAGAAGACTTGAAGCCAAAATCTAACAATGCAGAAATCAGTTGAAAAATTCAGGAGTTTTACCACCAGTCATGTCTTCAGTGGTCGACACTAGAGACTATGTTTCCCTTTCTCACTTGCTTGCATGTTTCGTGTACAAAATTGATCCACTGCTTGAAATTAAGTTGGCAAACATTTCTTCCCTTTCTGTTAGCATACCATAAGCTTCACAGAAGTAATTAACCTCCTGTTAGTTCCATGGCATTAATGCCCCCCTTTGCAAGAGCTGTGCTATTTCCAGAAGAATCTAAGTTTCACTAATAGCCTCCAGCCCTGATTTCAGAGTTGAGATTTGATAAAGCATTAACACATGATGCCTGAAGACAAAGACAAGCAGGACCAAGGCAGCTGGAAGAGAGAAGAACTAACAGGTTTGAGACATTGTAGCTCACCATCAGGTAAGGACTGATTTTGAACAGGTGAAAAACTTAGTATTAAATAACACCAACTTTCACCACCTTTCTGCCATTTTCCAGTTTTTGATTTCAGTAAAAACAAAAAATAGTTACTTCACAGCAAAATCTAACCCCCCACTTCCAAATGGCCTGCAAACTGAGATAACACCTAGTGCTGAAGCATTATAATTTTAAACAAATAGTTTAATATCATAAAAATGTAAGATAGCTGAGATCAATTCTGAAAATTTAAATTAGAGTAGGGCAACTGGTCACAATTTGTCACTGTTGAGCATACTATCCTGAAGTTATGGACTGTTCCAGTAAACCTAATTTGCTCTTTTTAAGTTAGAAGAAAAATTATTTTGATTTTCAGTCAAGCTAATATAAAGACAAAACAAGATAATAGGCCAAAGGAGCAGGGGAAAATAAAATTGCTCTGGGTACATATGTACAGATAACCACATGGCAACCTTACCTATATTTGCCAGAGAATTCAGGGTTTTATGTGCATATTATTACTAAGGTCTTTAGACGTCTAGTTTAGGGAATGCGCTTCTGATGAATGCAACAGGCTGTCCTACAGACAGTCTCAGGATAAGCACTGTGCTGTATAAAAACCTTCAATCAAAAAGATTTTCCATGTAAATGAGACATACAAAAATGTAAGGTGGACAAGACCCCTGGTGGGGTCAAAGATAAATTCAATACCAGGTCAGGCTGCAAAGGCCCTTGCCCAGCTGAGTTTCAAAAATCTTCAGGAATGACGATTCCATAGCCTCTCTCCACTCAACAGCATCACAGTTTGTTTTTTTACTGTTATCTTTTATTTTCATTTTAACCTGTTAGAATGTACTTTATTGCAATTTATGACCATTGCCTCCTGCCCCTTCTTTGTGCACTTCTGAAGAGAGTCCATCTTCTCTACAAAGCTCATGTAGGTAACGAAAGGCTGCAATTATGTCCCTGTTCTTGCCTTTTCTTCTTCAGACTAAACACACCAATCTCCTTCAGCTCCTTCCTGTACATCATGTGTTCTGGCTCTGCAACCGTGCTAGTGCTGGATTCACTCATGTTTCTCTCTCACTCTTACTGATGTGATGAAAACCGGACATATTATTGCAGAGATAGCCTCAAAAGGCATGGATTAAGGGGAATAACCACCACCTTCACCAAGGCAGCTCAAGACACGGTTAGCCTTCATCACTGTCACAGCACAACACTCACGTTCAGCTTGCTGTCGGCCAGGACCTGCAGGCCATTTTCCAGGATGCTGCTCCTCCACCTGCGCATTTGCCTTTGCTGAACTTCAGCATGTTCCAGTCTGCTCACTCCCACAGTGTGCTGAGGTCCCTGTGAATGACTGCCTTGCCCTCCGGCATACCGATCCCTCCTCCCAAGGGTGGTGTTATCTGGGAACTTGCTGATGGTGCATTCTGCCTCACGGCCTAACTTGCTGATGAGTGTTAAAACAGTTTCAACCCCAGTATCAACTCCAAGAAAGACTTATTGTAAACAGCCACTCATTTAAAACTTCAAACTATTGATTGCTACTCCTTAAGCCCCATGATGCACCCAGTTTTTCACACAGCTTGTAGTCCATTCATCCAATCCATACCCCGTCATTTGGATACAAGGACACCACATGAAACTACATCAAAAGCCTTGCTAAAGGTAAGTGGCATTCACTTATTTCTCCCCTCACTTGCTGAGGCAGACATTGTAGAACATGGTCAGGTTGGTCAAGCAGGATTTTCCCTTGATACATCCATGCTGGCTGTTCCCAATTATCTTCCAGTCCGTCATGAGCCTAGGAATGGTTTCTATGAGAATCTGCTCCACAATATTCCCCGGGAAAGAGGTGAAGCTGACCAGTCTTTAGCTTCCTGGATTCTCCTCCTTGCTTTTCTTTTGAAAACGTCAATGTCTGCCTTTTTCCAGTCATCAGGGTTACCCATGCTGATAAAAACCAGTCTCATGGTGACCTCTGCCAGCTCACTCAGCACCCTCAGATGTATACTGCCTGGTTCCATGGGCTTGCGCATGTAACTTGTCTAAGTAGCAATGAGGCATTTTATTTCCTTGCAGAGAAAAAACAAAACCACAAGTTGCTCATTTGCACCAGACCATGAAACCTTCTTTCAAAAACAAGGGATTATAATGATGCCCACCTAACCTAGAACAGGAAAAGTCTCTCTACTTACTGAAGGAATTTCTTAAAGAAGCAGACTGTTACAACAGATGAGTAACAGATTACACGGATTGCATTCTGTGGATACTGATAGACAAGTGTAAGCATGTATGAGAGTTACTTGTTATAATCAAGCGACAGTTAAATTCAGCTGAACAAGAGGGTCCCAACGTCTGGTTGTTCACTGTAATATGGGCAAGCTCTGTTTAAATCTTGAGCTTTCATGAAGTACACCACTTTCAAACACCAGTCCGAAAATAACTTACAACCGTGTATCTTATTTAAAAAACTCATGACAAAATACAAGGGGGGGAGGACCTGAAGCAGCTTACATATGTCAAAACAAAAACTGACCCCACAGAAAAGACATCACTGGTTCTGGTTGAAACCAAACTCAGGTTGCTGGTGTGCCCCAGGACCTACTGGCTGGCTTCTGGTATTTCTGCTTATCCATGAAATTGCTGTAAATCTATGACTGAACGTGTTGATGTTTTACTCTAGTATTTCTTTAAGCTTGTTCTGCTTAGTTTAAGTTCTACACACCATGAACAAAGATAATCAATGAATTTTACTGCATGCTGTTGACAGGACAAAATTAAGTTTTTCCAAAAGGAAAGTTCAGTTTTGCCTTGAACTAGAACGTCTTGTTCTTCCCCAAACATCAAACAGGTTAAGATATATGTAGCAGAACCTCCGCGCAGTGTCAGCTTTACCAGTTGAGCAACCTTAGAGGGATGGCAAGGCCCAAACCGCCTGTGAGACACTTTTTCTCAGTTACAGTGACATATAAACACTGACAGCGAACCTTAAATAAGCTTGGGAATAAACAGTCAGTATTTAGAGTTGCTAGTCTTTCTGGAGTAAGGTGTTTATAGTACCCTACTTGCCTACAGCCTTTGATTCTATGCATTTAAAATGAAAAGAAACAATGGAAATGAAACTGTTTCCTCCTTTCCAATGCTTTTAGACAAAGAAAACAGGATTTTTAGATTTACTTCTGGAAGATCGGGATTCAAGCAACCATCTGTTAAAGCAACAGCCATGCACATATTAGTTCAAAAAAATATACACATTGCTCAGCTACAGCATCTTCTATTAAATAAAGCAAAGCACACCTCAATCCAAGCGGTGCAGTCACTCACAGTGCACTCCCATGCTGAGAAGGAGCTTGCCACTAGGCACAGCTGCACCAAAAAGTTTCAAAGAATTTTAGAGCTCTCTTTAAGCCAACACCAGTCACAATCTACTCTTCATACTAATAATAATGTAGAGGCTATTTTATTCCCTTCCTTTTCTAAAATATATTTCACGTTTAATCCAGTCCAATTTCAGAGTGTAACTCTTTGTAAAATCAACCCTGAAACCCAATTATCTAGGAATTTTATTCACCGTAAAGCAGAATTTCAGGCATGTGCCAGACATGAAGGACCCACGGTCTCCCACAGCTCAGCACTAACACCTGAATCTTCTGAAACAGCAAACACTCTTCCTCCATTCCCCGAAGCCTGTGACAGTCTTCTGCTCCCTCCAGTGGCAAAACAGCTTAATCCAGGAGGTGGCCATTAAAGAAGCATCACTTGCTCATGCAATACTGTTCTTGAAGGTTCTTCAGACTGAAAATTTCTAGCACTTACAGGAAATTTTTGTTCTATAAAAAATAAACAAGGAGTCTAAATCAACATTCATACTGAACCCATATTTATGCAAAAAAGTTTTAGGAACTGATGAATACAAAGTAGTTGACAATGAAAACAGATTTTAAATTGATCTATAATCCTACAGTTGACAGGCATTTTCCCAGGTTATGATAAAGAAACAAGGCAACCTTTAAAAATAAAAATATTTTTGATAGAAGTGTTAGTAGCAATCTTCTGTTTAAAAAAATCAAAATCTCAGAGAAAGCTGCTGCCACACAGATATCACTTGCCCACTCTTACCAGCATTCTGATGTATCCCCTCTCGTAAGCTTCACATTTTTTCTAAAAAGGGAGCATAATAAGAATAGTACTTCCTGAAAGGTGAACCAAATGGGTATTTAAAAAAATAATTCTGACATTTAGTGTAACCTTGAGGACATACCTTAGATACAGTAAACACTTAGGTAAGTAGCAGTCTCTGTATTCGAAGATTAACTGCAACATTACATTATTTCATATATTTCTGGCTTATATTGGTGGCACCTAATATGCAATTTAGCCTCATCTAACAACAACCGACCTCTATTTAAAATTTGTATACTGTTTATGAAAAGTGACTTTTAATCTAAGAGTCTTAGAAATCTGAATTCAATGTGAGGAAGCCAACAGTGATGGAAAAGCATAATGGGTGTGATGTGTGAAGTGGACAAGAAAATTATGTGTTATAAAACCACAGAGTTCATGAAATTTAACATCTAATGGATTTCTGAATTTCATTCCTACGCTTGTCTTTCAAATGCATTTTGCAGACTTTCCTCAAGGATTAGGAAGACAGTGCAAGCAGAAGATTTGTAAGAAAGTTTCTCCCACTCTCTTTTAATGATTTTGAAGGTATTCACACCGGTGCACAGTGGTTATTTAGCTTCACTGACACTGTTTCCCTGAGCACACTCCACTGAGGTACATCAAAGAAAATACTGTCAGGTCAGTCATTTTTGATATCTCAGAAATAACTGGGATATCAAATATTTGGAACTCAAGATGAGAAGACACATTTCTTTTAACAATTATAGGAAGATTCACATTCCAAATAGTTCAGCTCTTTGCAGAATAAATTCTGATGATCCACATCTATTGGCTGCACAAGTGAATACTGCCTGTCAGAAAACCTGAATTTAATATTTTGATAGAAACAGAATTACTGGTAACCATCTCCAAAGTCATAAAGGATTTGGCACAATCTGAAAGACCATCTAGCTAAAACTTATAAGCTTCTTTATTCTACCTATTTGGGTTCTGTTTCTAACACAGATGACATGCTAGAATTATTTGTCAGTAACTTTAAACCGTAACATATGTAAATTATGATTTCTGCATCCAGAGTAAGGGCTGGCACGTAAACAGACTCAGCAAAGGAATCTACTGCCTTCAGCTAACTTACTTTCTAGATCAGGAGCAGCAGGGTCTTACTGATTATTATTACTTGTTATTGTAATTCTTTGACTATACTTCTACGTTCATTCCATAAGAGAAAGCTGTAGAGAACTGGACGTGTATTCTTCAGTCACAATGCCTAGTTTTTTTGCAGTAAGAATCCTATTGGTGTGTGCAAGCAGTCCCACAAGTTAAAAAGAGAAAAAGTGTATGCTATTTGCAGACAGACTGAAATGCCTTTCACTGAAAAAGGGTCCAGTCTTCCAAATTGTAAGCTTTTCCTCAATGCTACAAGGGTATCGGAGGCTTTGCAGAGAACCAGCTGGAAACATTTTAAAACTATTAAGGATATTTTTCTTCCAATGTCTTTCAAGGAAATGGCTCTACGATTTTCATTTATCTTTTTAAATAAAACTGTGGACGTAACAAGGGAAAAAAAATTCAGTCTGGGAAGCTAAACTGCTTTCTGGACCAGAAAGTCTAGAAGCGTTCGAGAAAATAAAACATGGTGGTGCTTAATGTAAAGTACTGGCTAGACTTACATATTCAGATATGTACACACCCCATGCACTGACACTGCAGTGACTGTGACACTTCTTAGCTCCTCTTCCTTTTGACTGCTGTGTTATTACACTTTCATTTAGTTCTCAGACTTTTTTTTCCAGCTTTACAGCAGAAGTTGTCAGAATTTATGTGAAAATGGAGGAGG
The DNA here is from genome assembly GCF_030867145.1 of Opisthocomus hoazin. Taxonomy (NCBI): domain Eukaryota; kingdom Metazoa; phylum Chordata; class Aves; order Opisthocomiformes; family Opisthocomidae; genus Opisthocomus; species Opisthocomus hoazin. The sequence goes on from NC_134414.1 coordinate 145,667,240, forward strand.
GGACTGCAGTCAGAATCTCTCAACATCACTTCAACACAGTTGTCAGAAGATGACACATTACTGCTCTAATAGATGTGTCACTATAATAAAAAGAGGAAGAAATTAAATAACTAATTTTGTTCAAGTTCCACACTGATTAATATGTTTAATAGTTCTATTTAAACAAAATCTAAACTCTTCTTACTTCAACACAGACATGTTAATGAAATAAAAAAACCTCATCTGATGGATCACATTATCCATCTGAATATATCCTGCAAATGAGGATCACTACAAGACACAACAAGGACAAGAACACCTTAGTGCTCAGGGTGCCAAGCTGACGAAGTAAGGACCTTAAACTACGTTATACGGCAGTGCCATGTTAAGATACTAGAACGGGCAGTGAGTGATCTGGAATTTCTAGATGGGATAACACAAAGCTGGTAGCTAAAAAGCTCAAGAACAGTGCAGCCGCATGAGCAAAGTTTCTCTGGGACTACTTGGCTTTTCTTCCTCTGGGGCCAGGTGCAGATTTGCACTGACATGCATTTCAGCACCTGAGGTATTTCACTGACAGTCATTCAGGGATCACAACATCAAGCTAACTGCACCAGGGATATGCCCTTTGGCTTCACTTCCTGCTGCGTTAGATGTTCTATGTGACCTTAATATCTCTTTCCATTTCCAATTTGTACTATCATGATATAAAATACTCTCCATCATTAAAGCAACTGAATGCAACTGAGACTGTGAGATGCTAATACTGTAATGGAAGGTTGTGGGGAATGTTCTCAACCTGTTCTGATTACTGAAGCAGTTAGAAATTAAATTCAGCCTAAACCTATCAAGCATCAGTTTTAAAAATCACACTCAGTAGTTCCAGGGAACAGTTAAGAAAGGTCTCAACTGCTTATCATCAGGAATATGGCAAAGGGCTCTAAGTCATTCAGTAACTGGTTTTCCTTTTCCTCTTGAACAGGGCCAACTGTAACCAGCTACATCTTACAGATGTTTCTGTAAGATACATTTTAGGATGTAATTTTAAGGATCCGGTAAAATTCCATCACTCTCGTAATTATTTTCTTTGACTCCCGCCACTTCCTCTCTCCCTCCTCCCTTGTGCAAACCCTGCCTCCCCCTGAGCAGCAGCCAGGCTTTGCCCCAGCCAGGTAGCTCCAGCTGCCTCTGAAGGACACACCTCAAGGCTACAACCACACTGTGCTTTGAGGTGCTTTGAGAGGCAGCACTGAAGTACTTATCTTGACAGCCTCAACGCGAGGGCCACTAAAGATATCTGTCTTGTCTTTGGTCATAGAGAAAACAAATGTACCTGGCAGTGTATGATGAAAGATATGGCAATACAGAAAGTGGCATTGTTTGAGTCATGCCTTTTCGTTCTCTGCTAAGATACGCCAACCTTGGCGTCTCAGGCTATTTTCTCCAGGGGGGGAGTTTCATACTATTTCTCAGAACAGTGAGAAACAAAGAAAAAGTCTATTTTAGATTTCCCAACAAGGTCTCACAGCACACAAATTTCTGTTCAGTGAAGTTGTTCAAAATTGTACTGATCTCCTGGTTTTTAATGACAGTTCTGAAAACCTCTTCGCATTTCTTGATTCTCAAGATGTTTTTCCCCCCAAAATGTACATCATAAGCTAAATACATCTTGTCATAAAGAACTGATACAATTTAAAATAGTGCAGTACAGCCATTGTTGCTTTTTGTTTTTAACTTAATCATGGGTAGCACTTAATTTGGCTTTTTTTTTTTAAAAAAAAAAGACTCAGCAGCAAATACTGTTCTATTAAAATATCAAAGGTCATTCCACTAAGTGTGTTACTTAGTTTTGTCACTAAACACCATGCTTTTGATAATTTTAAAGTCTTTATATAATTGCCCATATGTTAATTTTCATGTAAATGAGGGATTATCTACCAACATTGTTATGAAGCCTATGCAATTCGCTGGAAAAAACATGAATACATTATTATATTTAAAAGCAAAAGATGCAATGAGAGCACCTGAAATATAAATACAGACAGATTTGTGAACAAACTTTAAATACTGAACTACTCATTAATAATTTTTATATAAATAGGAAATTATAGAACATGGAAACCTTTTGGTGTTTGAGGTTTTTGGACAAGAATGTATCACATGGTTGGTATGAACTGCATTCAAACCCTGTCAAATAGCCTTAAGTACATAAAAACTAACTTTTCATTCTTTCTTCTTTATCGTCATGCTTTGGAAGAAAACAAATTTGTGATTGGCTTAGAAACAAATAAGTCACTGTATGGCACATACCTCCATTAAATTCAGATTAGTTTTAGAAATGCATAATGCAATTCTGCTTTTCTTAAAGCTACTGGGATGTTTAAATGCTAAGCTGTTGTCTCCCTGCCACAGTACTGAAGTGTGCATTTGACTGAATATCCTAAAAATATTTCAAATGTTGATGTTCTCTGGAGCATAAAACAGTATTCCAGAATCTCTTTAAAGATACAGATGCATGTAGATACATAAGGCAAAAGATGTTGTACTAGGCTGAAACCACATGGAAAAACTTAAAACTTATGCACTATTTTGAGAAACATCCCCAAACTTTTTTTCTTTTTCTTTTTCCCCTTTTCTCTTCCCTGTGCTTTGTTGTGGGGTTGGAAATTCTGACCTACAAAAGCAAATGTTTTACTCTTGGTTGTCTTTTAGCAAATGTAAAGCTCCCAACACTCCTTTACAAAATCATTTGCTAAATTTTTATTGATAGACTTTCCCACTAAATACCTGAAGATTTTAAAAAGTAAATCTATTTAAAACATTTTAGGTTTTCCTTTTAACAAATCTGTTTCTCAACTTATACTACATACATATAGAAAGAACTAATAACGTCTTTTTTATTTTTCCATAAAATCGCAGACCCAATGCTGCCATTACAGCCAATTATTTTAAATGAGTAACGGTGTGCAATTTCTTTTCACCTGGAAAAGTAAATTTAGATCATGCTTGTGAAACATAGCTCCACTCCTTCCTCCATTCTTTAAAAAAAGAAACTAAAAAATGGCATTACTTTCTTGGAAGTAACAGATTGTAGCACACTGTCTAAAATAGGTCAAGATTTGATGCAGAATGCTTTTAGACACAAACTTCAGTCTAAAATTGTCAGAGGCTTTCCATCTGGCTCATGAACTGAGTATCTGCAATTGTCAGCAGTAGTAAAATCCTTCATTTAGAAGACAATGTGAACAGAAAAAGACTGACCCTTCACTGTCCAATAGATTCTAATCATTCCAAAAATAGTTGGCAGGCAGCTTAATATATATATACATACACACACAAGAGGTTCCCCTTTACCCCACACTCCTAACTTCCACAATCTTTTCTGATTTTTTTTCCCTCCTTAGCTCTGTACAAACATTTATATTTAAAAAATTCAAGCAGCACACAGTTTATTTAAACATTATTTCAGCAGTGATGCTTCCTCAAAATGACTAAAGTCCCTACCACATTCATAAGGGTATACTGGCCTCCTCATGAAAATGCTACACAAGTCAGCAACTTTTTATTCATGTGGGACACAGAATCAGTCTTTTCATCCTCTTCAAAAAATAACTGAACAAGGCAAATTACATGCCTTATATTGCCAGTCACATGAATGGGCACCTCAAAGATCCTTCCAGAGACCTAGTTTCTGAAAATCCAGACAGGTCTACTTAGCAGAGTCCTAAGAATTTAAGCCTTACACTCTGGTATTTAACTGCAAGTTACAATATATTGATCCACAATAATAATAAAAAAATCCTATTGATGACTGGCATGTGTAAAATGACTTAATCATAACATTCCTTCAAATTGAATAAAACTTTTTTCCTTTTAGTTCTCAATTCAGTGCAATTGAAGTGCATTCTGAATAAGCTTATACAACCAGAAGCCCTTCTACACATTGGCCCTCTCTGCATATTTCTATACACACATATACAAAGAAATTCACAAGACTAACACACAGTAAAATTACAGCAAAACAAAAGGCAGTATCAGGGTGTCAGATTCTCCAAGATCTCAAATTCACCTGTTTCTGTGCAAAAACAAGCCAAATTTTTCCTGTATGCTACCCATGACCAAAAGTGGACTTCTATGCAAAATAAAATGGGTACAGACAAGAGTAACCCTGCAGAGTAGACAGTATCATCCCTGTAAAATTTAAGTTAGCTTTTATAACTGTAATATAATAATTCCTGTTTTTAGAAAACTAACCAAAGTCAGCACTTCCTTCAAAGCAAAGGATAAACATTATTCTGAAGAGTAAAATAGACAGGACCAAGGTTATAGAAATAACTTGAGATGTTTAACACTTACAAATTTCTGCTTTCCTTAAGACTAACAATTGTTCCTTTATAAAAACCTATAAAATATTACTTTTTCTACTTTTAATCTTCGTTATACTAAGTTCAAACTTCCTTAGCAATCCGAACAAGAAATCTCACATTTTCACATGCTCACAGTGATAAACACACACTGCCAAAACAGCTAAAGGCTACTTTGCACGTGTCTACCTTCTCTAACTCTGTTCCTCTTACACTGCCATGCCCATTGCTTGCTCTGCAGTCACCAACCCAAGTCTTTACCTTTCTCATCTCTTTGTTCCTTTCCTGTAAGGTCTAAAGTTTTCTGGGTTTGCTCCTCATTTGCAGCTGTCCTATGGCAAATCTGTACAGCTTTGCAGCATTTTCCAGATCTCCAAGACACACAGCTCATGGCACCTGAAGGCACCTCCATTATGAAATGACATTCTAGTTACGAGAGTAAAAACTTCCTATTAGAAATAACATGCTTTGAAGATAACAAGTCAGCATAGTAATGTATTTTGCACTACACAGGTCTGCAGTTGCCCCTCGCTGTCTCTCTTTCATCATTTGTCAGAGCCGCACGCTAGAATCCTGTTTTGGCAGCCAAAGTGCAGGTTTTCTGATGGGTTATGACAGCCCTTTGCCACAGCAAGGCCTCAATTAAATGCATTATCCTCAGGCTTTAACAAAAATCTTAACTATTACTCCCACTTAGCTCATTTTGCCGAGAATCCTGTATCAGGGGGTCAAGCAAATTGATGTTCAAGTACTCAGGATTCACACACACCACTCTCCGCCCTGTCCCCTTCCAACTGGGACTGCCAAGGCGATTGATGAAGCTTAGGGGTTTACTGATTTTACTCCTACGAATCAGGTCAATTGGAATCATAACAAGGGTTATGTTTAGCAATAATCTCTTCTGTCAGGCTCAGTGAATTCACTGACAGGCAGTTTTTCCCATTGTATTTCACATCTTTTATCCAGAAGACTATTTAAATCACAATAGGATGAAGAGTATCTGCTCACAAAAACAACCAACCTTCCCCAACCCAAAAAATATATGTGAATGTTTTATAATTAAGACCTCCAATCTCGATACAACGATGAAATGTATTTTAGGAAGTAACTCTAGTATGTCACAAATGAAAACTTAAAACACCCATGAAGTTCAATCATGACCTTAAATATTCCTTATTCACTGAGTGAAAAGTGCAATTAGGAACCACCTCGGGGTTTTTTTGGGGGGAGGGGGGCGTTAAGATTTTATCAATTCATTCACTGCTTTTTACAACCCCAGTTTAGATGTTTTAAAAATACATTATCAGCTGACTTTTTGTTACAAGTTAAATGCATTGTATTAATTTAAAAGTCATATTTTGCAGATGCTTTTGGAGGAAAATAAGATTTTAAATCAAGTGCAAGAACTAAGCTTTGATAATACCTTGAATCATATATCCTGCCTTCCAACAGTTAATTAAAAGTTAATTAAATGTCAGGCTGTATCAAATATTAGCTGCATAAAGACTGTAAATTTGTTCAGAAATTCCTATTATATCCTACCAAAGTGCAAAATCTCAGTCATAACAAAGAAATAGGAGATGCCCTTTTCTATTTCTTAGCTGATTAAAGAAGGAAATACACGCATATCTATCAGCAAAACTAACAGCTGACAACAATTAACTTACCCTGTTTAGAAACGTGTGTTGAAATCAAGTACTGTAAATATCCTTCAGCATTGTCTTAGCTAAATAGAATTCTCTTTCGAAAAACTACTCAAACTCCCTTTAAAATATTATACACACAAAACAATCTAAGTTTTAAACCAATTTACTAAGAACATAAAGAAAATGAAAAATGACTGAGAAATGACAGTTGAAGAACTGTTGCTGTATTTAAAACAGCTAATTTGAAGTCAGAAGAAAAAAGATATATGCCCATCTTTTGGACTTCTGAGTGAAACAGCCTAGCATTCCTGTTAAAAAAGCAATTCTTTCTCAGTAAAGAAATTAATACATATGTACCACAATTATTTTACTGAAGTGAGCAAGGGCAAAGCCATATCAAATAGATACCATTATTAGAGAATAGAGAAAAGTATGAAGCTGAGTTTTATCTGAGATATCTAAAGGCATTAGAAAGAGATGAATATCAACTCACCAAAAACACTGGTGATCTAACAGCAAGGCTTGTCTCACATCTCAAGTTTCCAGTTCCAAGAGAAATCATATGTGCACTGATAGAAAGACGACAAAAGGGCATGCTGTGCTCTCCTCTACTTCAGTTGAATGACAGCTCTACTAACAGGGAACCGAGACACACACTGCAAAATCTAAAAGAGTGGGTACTTTCTATGAGCATGCTCGGTATCTAATTTAAAATGGCCTGATGTTTCATCTCAGCATGAGATGGCCTACTTCCAAACAATTTCAGAACTTTAAGTCAAATCTAAAATCATTAATTGGAATACACAAAACTCAACCACCAAGCAGTACCGATTTTTTTTTATTTTTTTTTTAAATCTGCATGGATGCACAGATAATTATTTGCACTACTTCCATGGAAAGCTTCCTAAGGCTTAAACACTATCATCATGTGCTTCAATGTAATTACAGGATGCTGCTGTAATAGACTGAAAACCTTTTAATGGCAGCATATGATTTGAACATTAAGTAGCACAGTTCATAAATCAGACAAAGACAACAAATCTGTTAAATAGTCTCCAAATAAATTTATCCTACCTGGTGATTTCTGTGCAGCTTTTTTTTTTTTTTTTTTTTTTTTTTTTTTTTTTTTTAAGGTGAAGGAGTCAAGAATGAAGGTTAGAGAACTGTCTAACAAGTGATTTATATTCCAAAGCAGTTTTCCTCCACTTAAAATCTCTTTATACATAAAGAAACCATTTAGCTTCTTAATGAAACAATTTGTTTTGATATCAAAAGCCAGGTTATTCACATGCAAAAATCCTGTGTCAAAGTAAACAAATAGTCAAACCCTTTCCCTTTAGAGATTAACATCTTTTACTTCACCCACAGGCAGACATAAGCAGTACAGAAGACTTAGTGTTCTCTATCTCACAGGCCTCTTTCCGTATTTATTGTACATTATTTTTTCAAATGCATACACTACATCTTTCCCCTCCTGTGGGAAGACAAAAGCTGTGCTCCAGGCACTTTTGGGTTTTTTTAAAATGCTTTCCTGCTTATCATACAAACTGAAAGCAAAGCCAGACAGGCTACTCTATAAATGCTGTATTTTAAAAGACGCTATATAAAAACCAACACAGCCCACGTCCTGGTCTCTGCCACAGCTGGGCACAGAAATCAACCGAATTTGAAATAAACTCTGCTACTTGGAAGGCATGTAACAAATCATCTACTTCCAGTACAGTGGATAAAGGTTAATACAATGTTCAGCAGAGAAGCAAGACATTATGTTTAAGTTTCAGTACTGTACAACTAACTTGAAAATTAGGTTTTCATATCTTTGCAAAAATGCTTTATTTAGTATGAGAATCCGCAGCTTCAGTCATAGTGATCTGAAGCCTCACACACTGCAATCCTATGCTTTGAGAATCCTCTTGGCATGAAAACAAATATTTACTACAGTAGTTATTTTAACGTTCATCCTTGTCCTTTGCCTTTCAACTCACACAAAACGATAGGAAGCACTTCTACTTCAGAAAATCCTTCCAGGCATAAACCCAGCAGTCAAGATGCACAACAGAGCTATGGCACAGTTAAACCTGAATTGCATGAACAAACTGAAACATCCCATTTCATGTTCCAGAGATAATACTACATCGCTATAAAAAGAAGTTTATTTATAATCACGTAACACTAACTGCATTCATTTGATTTTTAGTCACATGATACCTTGGTAGTTAGTCTTCTTACACTAATACATACAAACGCAACCCCTGCTACAAGATCTGTCCAGGATGCAAAATTCAAATCAATTTTACAGTCTACCATTAGGTGACGAAAAGTCTGCTTCTTGATAGGAATTCCAGTATCTCCTTGCCAGCTAATGAACTCTTCAGAGAAAAAGGAAATTAGTACTAAATCATATTTCACATTTTTAGCTAAGCTTATCTTCTCTCATCACCTAATATTTCATCATCTGCTCTGTTATGGCTCTCTGAACTTCGGTAGTGATTCAGACACATAAAATACAATACATTTTTAAAAATCAAGATGCCGTTAACATACGAGTTGCCTCCTGAGTGAGAAATATTTTCTTCCAGGCAGGTTTGATCTAGCTTCAGTCTAAAAAAAAAAAATGCTATTGAAGAAAGGTTAATTTTATAAATCTATATCGACCTAATCAGTAGTTTGTAGTTTCCACATATAGAAGATGAAGACGAAGAAGAATTCACTAATAAATCCACTAACATTGAACTAAACACTGTTCTCTTGCTTCAGGTTCATTTGCCTTTGCTTCCCAAAATTCCATCAAGCTGAGCACAAATTATGACAATTTTCTTTGAGCTAGACAAAACTTTAAAAGTTCAAAAGGTCTGCTCTGAAATTAAATTTTTCTGGGTATATTCTCCCCCAAATACAAATTTTCTTGGACATCTGCCCAACTTCTTAAGAGGAGCTTAAGGAAATCTCAGGACAGTTTTTCTTCCTTCTTTTGATGAATCTGTATTTTATTCTCTGAATGATCTACAAATTGCAGCTAAAGTAATGAACTGCAAAGAGGCTATGAATAGCACGTAAAACCAAAATACCTTGATTCCATAACTAATGCAAAATGCTACTGCGGAGAAGTCTCTCACTGAACTTCAAAGGGTTCCTTTGCAATGACATAAATTTGAGTTTCAAGATATGTATATTTGATAGGAAATTTTTACAGTAAATGAGTATAAATTTGTCAACTTGCAATCTAATAAACATCTCTTGAAAGAGATGTTATTCTTCTGAACCTGACAAAGCCTCAGATCTGGAAGCTAAAACATTTTTCCAAAGTTTCTGCATTGATATCCAAACCAAAGCCTTGTTATCGCACAGCACAAACCATGCCAGACCACTGCGTGTTGCTATAAAGATCGAGTTCAATGAGCCCTAGGAGAGTATTACAGGAATAAAATTTATATCAGTAAACTCTGCACATATTTAGAAGACATGACAGAAAATGTTTTAATGACTGAGTTGGTGTTGCTTTTTCTCTTTTTAATACATTTATCGAGAAATCAGGTGGTGAATACTTGAGACACCTTTGCTCCTTTCTAACAGCTTCTTAGCAAGTGTTCACACACAAACACCTTTGATCACCTGTTCTGACAGCAGAGAAGCTCATTTTAGTAAGATTGGTGTTTTGCATTATGTTTAGGTTCATTTTAAGTCTCAATATCAAACTCACCAATATTTCAGAATGCAGTATAATTAACTTTTAAGCGTGTAACTTGGCTTTATATGGATTTTATTAAAAGCCTTGACTTACACAACTGATGTTTTTAACTAAACATGATAAATTCTTCAGTATATTACATACAGCTGAGTTTCACAAGACTTTCTGGCATCCTGAAAAGAATTCCACAATCACATCTCTTATACATGAGCTTTTACAGCTCTCTTCTTGGCTTTGGCATGATCACACAAGCAGTTTTCCTGGATTTGATCTACAAGTAATACCTCAAAATGCCTCTCTCAAATACTACATCACAAATATCTAAAATTTCTTCCTTTTCCATATAGTTTAAAGCGACTTTCTCCAGAAACGTGTAGCAATTTTAAATATGCTTGCCATTATATTTTTACATCTTTACTATCAGCTGACCTATTGAAGTGGAAAGAACATTTTTCAAACAAAACCAAGAAAAAGCGTATATCTGGGTCTAGACAACCACAACAGAAAAACTACATATGCCAAGTTCAAAAGAGAAGTCATTTTTCTCTTATTTACATAACATCATTTACATTCTTGTTTGTATTCATAGTTTCACCTGTGCTACATATTTCCAGTGTTCCTTTTGTGTAATATTTGTAGTCTTATATTTCTCTTTTTTCTTTTGTGTTATTCTTGCATTTCATTTGAAGATATTATCTCAGTTTACAGCTTTCCTTTCCATCCCATGTGTTGTTTTTGCCTTCAACTGTCATGTTTTATTATTTCCCTGTTTTTACCCATCTCCCAATGCCTTCAATACTGAAAGCAAATTAAATTGATATTGAATATTACTCATTAATAGTAACTTTAATCAGGAACAAAAATAGTTGACAAAAAGGAACACACAAATCTTCTGAACTTTTCTTAATGCACATATCATGGCTAAAGGCATCATGAACTGATTAAGACCAAAATCAGGACAAGGACATCAAACCACCATAAAATGACAGTGTTTATTATCGGCAGCATTTATTTTACTTCTGTCACTACCTATGTTTTCACAGTTTATCCAAGTAGTTAACTCCAGACATTCAGAGAAGCAACAAGTCTCTTACTCCACCCGAGTTTAGCACTCTCATCGCACCTGCAGCAAACCTAAAAAGAACAGATAATCCTCAACTATCTTGCAGGGCTTGCACAACCCACCAAAAGGGCATTACCATTACTGACTCAAATAACTTTCCCCACCCTCCTCACCTTGCCTCTTCATTTGAAGGCTTCATGATGGAGGACTTGACAACTACATGACATGGCACAAAAGCGCAAATGAGGCGTCAAAGGATGCACAAAATACATTTACTACATCAGCTGAGAAGAGACCTGTATTCTACTCCTTCTTAAGTTACTGTAAGCCCCTGGTAAGTCTGTCTTCTTACAGTCTTTCACTCTTCACACGCCCACAATTAGATTGATTGGTCAACTATGAGTTGTGCATTACCATTTATATTGTCATTTCCTTCCTAAATATAGGTATACTAAATGTTACAGATATAACAGTTTGTGCCAATGCTCTTGAATAAGTATAACGGAAAAATAAGGTTTATATCTGCTGTTCACAGCTTATAAAAGCAGACTGCACGTTGGTCTTTAATATATTGACCATAGACGACTCATTTGGAGAATTCTATCAGACAATGTGCCAGAACATATAAAACTGCCACTGCTGCTGCCCAGATTGTTACTGTTGTTTTCCAAGTTTATAAATATATATATATATATTTATATTACAAGGTGTCTGAGACTAAGACCAGGTCTGAAACAACCACCTTTCGTAAATACAAGCTACATATGTGCCTATCCTGATGACAAGCTCTAGCTACACAGAGACAGACAAGCCACTACCTATTCTCAGAGTAGACAGAATTCCTCCTCACCCATTATTCTCTTCACAAATTTGCTTTTCTTTTAAAAATAGTCATTAGCTTTAGAAACACATTCAAGATGGGCACGAGAACAACAGCCTGACAAAGGAACTGTACTTGGTACGGCAAATTGTTGAGTGTTTCTAAAATTCAACCCCTTAGTGCCATTCCCTTTTATTTTATGTCTATTCCCAGAGTTGCCATTAAAAAAAAAATATAGTGATTCCATATATGAATGTTTACTTCTGCTCACAATCAACCATCTCAGCAATCCAATCTGAATACTTATTCTTAATGTCCAATGCAATTGACTTCTCTGCAAATTTCTCATATTGCAAAAATTGTACAAGTCCAAGAAATTATTTTAGAGCAACATCACTACAGGCCTGGTTGGCTGATTACACATCCCTCAATTCTATTTAGCAGCAACAAAAGCAGCACAAAATATTTTTCAGCTTTGGATGCAACACAGAACACAAGTGAAACAGGCCATCAAATACAAGTTTCTGTGTAAGAAACATTGCAGCTCAGCAGCCCTTTTGTGCTGCAAGAACTATAGCCATTTTGAAATCCTTCCTCAATAATTGTCATGTAGCACAAATCCCTTTTATTAACTGATAAAGCCAGAGTTAAAACGGCTGAGATTCTACCTGGAAAATATCTGAATTCTCCTCTCAAACTGACTTACTAGCCAGACAAGGCTCTTTGCAAGATTCTTAAACTCATTCTGAGCCGCAGTTACACATGCGCCCATTAAGCTTCTTTATATTAACGGAAGGAATTCTAAAGTAAAAATATCTTTCTGTAGAGTTACCACTTCATATTTATAAAACAAACACCATCATTTAATGAATTTTAAATTAACTATTTAGAAAAATATGCTACTCTGACAACTTGCTGACTGTGACCCGAGACAGAATTTTAGACACAAGCACTGGCTGAACCATTCCACGAGCACTAAGATCTCTGCCTCATTTCCCAAATCTCTCAATATGCAAAAATTAAGTTGACAAAATACCTGCAGTGAAAGAGAGGATGACAAACTCTTCTGCATTACAGAAAATGTAATATATTGCAAAGAAAATGTGTATCGCTTTTTTCAAAATTACTTAAAACAAAAGACAGACCAGCATCGCTAAATAGCAAGGTAAGAGAAATTTATTGAAAGGAAGAAAAAGTCTGTAATTGTTCAAATGGGAAAAAGAATATCAGGTTCAATGAAAACTCACAAACAGGGATACATTACAGGCTCTGAGGAACCACCTGCAAATGTGCAGAGGGTGAAAGGGGGAGAGACAGACCCTGTATCTCAAGCTTAATATAGTTCCTCTTTCAAACTTTAGAATCAGGAAGCCTTTCAACCAAAAAAATAAATTAAAAAAATTAATAAAAAGAAAAAAAAAAATCAAGAGGATTGATAGAAGGAAAGGTCACTGCAGAAAACCCAGCTACATTATTTTCCTGATTTTGCTTTCGCAGTTAGGGAAGACTTTATGGCACCCTTGTTCACCTAATTGACCCAAGGCAGATTGTCCAATGAATTAAAGTATTGGCTGAATAGGGTGAAGCAGCCAGACGGTGTTCAGTAACCACAAAGCTTATCTATTGTCCAAGATATCCTAATCACCTCAGTTCCACAGGATTGGAAGGTCCTTGACTGTATGTCAAGTTTTACAGAACTTCTAAGGTTGGCTAGAGGACTATAGACCAGGTAAGCCCTAAGGTTTGTACCAGGCAAAGCAGTAAGAACTATGCTAAATAAGTGAATTAACAGGTATGAAATCTGTTGCACCAGCGAAGAGTCACCACAGCTTTTGAAAAGGAAAACCATACCTCAAAGATCTATCAGACTTAGTAGTAAATAAACAAACTAACAACAAGAAAAAAACCCCAAACAAACAAACAAAACAGAAAAAAAGCAAAAAGGCCTTTCAGCTCACAGAGAACCTGGTTTTCCTAAAAGCATCCAATAAGGTCACTCAAAGCTCCTCAAAGAAACTACGCTGCCAAAGGGTAAGAGGGAAGGTTGTCACATAGATAGTAACTCCTTCAAAAGAATGAAAGGATACCAACTAATAAGACCTGCAAGGGCTTGAGCTCACATATGCTCTTCATCCTGATTTCAAAAAGGCAATGAATACAGAAATAAAATGTTCCCAGAGAGCATGTCACACCAAGGATGCTCTCCAGGATAGCAACAACAAGGACCCAACTGAAGAATTACAGAGGAATTGTGTAAGATCAAGAAGAGAAGCAGTAAAATAGCAGGTGAGATATAATAGTGGTAACGTAACATGATGCAGATGGAAAAAACCCTGTATTTTCAATATAGCCCATTATTCAATACAGCTCCGAGCTGACCATTTCTACTATGGAACAAAAAACCTTAGTATTGTAACAGATACCTTTTCACAGACTGGTCATCTCACAGAGAATTCACAGAAAGTCTTGTGTGTAGATTAATCCTTACACACACAAAACCCCCAAAAGCCACAGAAGTTCACAAAAATGGCAATAAGGCTAACTGGAGGGTGTAGAACTCTTTCCACATTTAAGGAACAGAAATAGACTGATAGGCCTCAGACTGGTGACGTGATAAAGATCCTTCTATCACTCAGGCTTTTATGGCAAACAACGCACCACCACATCTACACAAAAATCAGGACACACCAAATGAAACTAGATGGTAGCGATTCAAAACTAAAAAGGTGATGGTCCTCCATAGACGCAGTCCCAGCACGGAGCTCAGTTTAGCCTCCAAAGCAAATCATGGAGAATTTGTCTGGGTTCAAGGAACGAATGCAGAAACCCATCACATGCAGTTAAATACAAAGATATCGCCTCTGCCTCTGGAAGTCACTGAACCACAGACTGCTGTTGGCTGGGAATTCTTGCGTAGGTTCTCAAAGAAGCATCAAAAATCCTCATCTATGGCTATCTGAGTTTCTGGCAAGTGCTGCAAAAACCACAAATACATTCTGTTTGAAATCTGGAAGACAGGATGCATCTATCCAACTACTAGAGATAGTTTCTCCTGTATTTGGCTGCTTTTCTTAGCTACTGTAGAGCTCGGTAGGAATGGTATTATAGTACCAGTTCATTACAAAACTAGGTGTGGGTTTTTTTCAAGCTTACAAATTTCTTCAAACAGTTTTTCCTATTCCCCTGGCTTGTCAAGCATCCTTTTCAACAAGATAGGGAATGATCCAGCAATTTGTGGCATGGAGTTGACTTTCACTTCGTATTACACTAGCTTGCTAAATACAAACATCTTCCTCCAGCAGGCCAGGGCTTATCGACTGTTCCCTATTTCCCTGGAAATTGATTTAAATGTAGCACAGATTGTGGAAGGGAGAAGAGAGTAATTCTCAACCCACAGACACTGAAAGATTACTAAAGTAGTGAACAGAATAATTAAACTCTGAATGATCCACAGCTAATTTGCAGTTGAACTTTACTACATAACACAGGTGTGTAATCATAATTTTCAATCAGATACTTGATATAAGAGTCCCTGTTAGGGGGTTCCCACAGACAGATGCCTAAAAGAGGGATATTATTTAATATACTTAAACAACAAATTCACAAGATAGTGTGTAGCTGTTTAATTTTATTCTCAACTGAATCACCAGATCCAGCACAGTGCTGGATTAGCTGCTAATATCACAGGCTTTCCTTTCGTAGAAGCTGCCACCAGTTCAGCAGAGCTGTCCTCACCAAGAACTCCTACTGTCAGATAGCAACCACTTCAGCCTGCTGAAAGCAAATCCAATCAAAGGGACAGCTAAAATAAAATCAGTACAGATGAAAATCATCATATTATGGCTTTCCTGTTTGTTAAAGACAATTTAACTGAACTAATAAGCTTTATATTCCTCAATATGAAAAAGCCTACATGCTTCAATAAAAAACTAGAGGGAGCAATACTTTAAATGCTTTTTAAAATGACTTTTGTTTTCAGGCCAACAGCCTAGGGATAAAGTTTCATTATTAGTCCAATATCTCAAGTCCTTCAAAAAAGTATACAATTTGTACTCAGGATACCATTCAAACATGATTCACAGGAAATAAGCTAAAATCCAGACCACAAGTAAACCAACAACTAAATTGGACTTACATGACTAATAAAAATCTCTTCGATTTTGAATCCTACAGTCAAATTTTGGTTAAGACAGCAAACACCAAGAATATTTTGTAAGCTATTCGTGTTTTCTTAAAATTAAGATGTACTCATGCTCACATGGGACTAACGTGTATTTACAATAACACAGAATCACAGAATGGTAGGGGTTGGAAGCGACCCCTGTGGCTGATCTAGTCCAACCCCCCTGCCAAAGCAGGGTCACCTACAGCAGGCAGCACAGGACCTTGTCCAGGCGAGTCTTGAATATCTCCAGAGAAGGAGACTCCACAACCTCCCTGGGCAGCCTGTGCCAGTGCTCCATCACCCTCAGAGGGAAGAAGTTCTTCCTCAAGTTCAGCTTCCGTTTGTGCCCGTTGCCCCTTGTCCTGTCGCTGGGCAACACTGAAAACAGTCTGGCCCCATCCTCCTGACACCCACCCTTGAGATATTTAGAAGCATTTATAAGGTCCCCTCTCAGCCTTCTCTTCTTCAGGCTAAAGAAGCCCGGCTCCCTCAGCCTTTCCTCATAGGAGAGATGCTCTAGTCCCCTCATCATCATCATAGCCCTCCGCTGGACTCTCTCCAGTAGCTCCTCATCTTTCTTGAACTGGGCAGTCCAGAACTGGATGCAGTACTCCAGACAGTGCCTCACCAGGACACAGTAGAAGGGCAGGAGAACCTCTCTCGACCTGCTGGCCATGCTTCTCTTAATGCACCCCAGGACTTCATTGGCCTTCTTGGCAACCAGGGCACACTGCTGGCTCATGGTCAGCCTGTCGTCCACCAGCACACCCAGGTCCCTCTCCACAGAGCTGCTCTCCAGCAGGTCTGCCCCAAGCCTGCACTGGTGCATGGAGTTGTTCCTCCCCAGGTGTAAGACCCTGCACTTGCCCTTGTTGAACTTCATCAGGTTCCTCTGTGCTCAGCTCTCCAGCCTGCCCAGGTCTCGCTGAACGGCAGCACAGCCTGTCGGTGTATCTGCTGATGACAACCCTCTGAGTTCTGCCATTCAGCCAGTTCTCCATCCATCTCACTGACCACTCATCCAGCGCACTCTTCCTGAGCTTCCCTAGGAGGATGTTATGGGAGACAGTGTTGAAAGCCTGGCTGAAGTCGAGGTAGACAATGTCCATTGCTCTCCTCATCTACCCAGCCAGTCATGCCATTGCAGAAAGCTGTTAGATTGGTCAAGCACGATTTCCCCTTGGTGAATCCATGCTGACTACTCCTGATAACCTTCTTTTCCTCCACTTGCTTAATGATGACCTCCAGAATGAGCTGCTCCATCATCTTTCCAGGGATGGAGGTGAGGTCGACCAGCCTATAATTCCCTCGGTCCTCTTCCTTGCCCTTTTTGAAGACTGGAGTGACTCTGGCTTTCCTCCAGTCCTTGGGCACCTCTCCTGCCCTCCAGGACCTTTCAAAAATGATGGAGAGTGGGTCAGCAATGACAACTGCCAGCTCCCTCAGCACTCATGGGTGCATTCCATCGCAGCCCTATGCATTTATGGGTGTCCAGTTTGCTTAAACTATTTCTCACACAATCTTCCTCGACCAAGCAAAGGTTTTCATTTCTCCAGGCTTCTTCTCTCACCTCCAGGGACTGGGATGCCTTCAGTGACGACTGAAGCAAAAAAGGCATTCAGTAACTCACATTTTCCCTTGTCATCCGTTTGCTGCTAACGTACTTGAAGCCCTTCTTTTGTTGTCTTTTACATTCCTTGCCAGATCTAATTGCAGATAGAATCTTTAAAAACAGGAAGGTAAATATTGAAGAACTGACTTCCTATAAGTAAAAGACTCCTTCTCATTCAAAGCACTTAAAAAAATCACAGGAAATTTCATTGGTAAAATGTGTGGTATATTACATGCTGAAACCAAACTCCAAAAACCCAATCAGTCCAAAAAAGAAAAGGAAAAATTAATGAGGAAGATAGACGAAATGTGCAGCTTCAACATAAGTCACAGTAAATTCATTCACAGCTTCACTTAAACTTCTCTTTCAAGCTGCCCATGACAGGCTTTTTTTAAGGCTAAGGTATTACTTCAAAATATATATACACACACACATTGATATAAAAAGTCATAAAACAGTACTGAACATGCAAATGGAAAAAAATTATTTGATATCCTACTTTAAAAACAAAAATATAAAATATAGGTGAAATGCTTCATTCTCCACTGATCTCATGAGAACATTATTACTTTAACGCACTTTGAGTAGATGAGAAAAACAAGTTGAAATTTGCTTGTGTTCAAAGCCTGCAGCTGATTTTGCACATTTTAGGCCACTTGTGGCTCAAGATTTCAAAGCGAATTGCTAAAACAATTCTATAACTTCAAATAAAAAGAGATGACAAATTGTTGTTGGTCTTAACTAAAAATGAAGATAAAAACCGTCTACCACAATATGTTATACACAAAGAAGTTTATCATTGAAATGTGTGGTTTTACAGTAAGTGATTTTGTAGACAAAACTCACAATGTTCATCTAACATGCAGAACTCAACCATACACAGAGCGAATCCTACGAGACCATCCCTACGTCACCTCCAGCTACAAAATTCTCAGGAAACCATCTGTAAACACGTTTTCTTCATTCTTATCACATCAATTTCTTAATCTTAAAAAAATTGGTTGTCTGAAGTGCTTCAAAAACAGTTTATGTAGAGCTACAGATATCCAAACAATATCTTATGCTGCAATTCAAACAAATTATATTGTGTTTGAAAACCCTTGAAACAGTCTAATTTACTCTGTATATACATATATAGTATTGTCACAGTAATTATGAAACAACACTAATTATGGATTAGTATTTTTTACTGGCAACTCCTTAGCTGCTAAGACTATAATACTCAGATATTACAGTATTACAAAAATGCATTCCTGCGCTCTCAATTGCAGAGCGATGCCAGCCGCACTGCAACAGGTCGGCAGTATTCTGCTACCAGTGAACAATCAGACTTTGTTCTATTTCCTTACAAAGAGTGTGTTACAGGTGTTTACTTCTGGCAGTATCTTGTACCTGCAAGGACTAAGTAGACAGCAGCGTGAAATAAACCTTAAACACTAATTGGGGGTTATTAATCAAGTATTGATGGCCTTTTAATTTTTTCCACCTACAGGAGGGCTACTCCAAAGGCATACACTTGCAGCTTCCATCTCACTGGAAGTCACCCCACAGCACAACAAGAAGTTCTGGGAAACACAATTGCACAGCAGTGCCTAAAGAAGCTTCAGTGTCATCTTGCACCCATTCTGAGTTATTCATTCACTGCTAAAACAAACAAACAAAACACAACCCACATTCAAAACACCACACACCCAAACACTCCCCATCCAAAAAACAGGGTCTGAAATTCAGCCACTTGTTTAGAACTGGAAGTTTGACAGATAAGGAAGAAGGGGCTTTTCAAAAAGTTGTAATTAATGCACTAACACACTAAAATCCTGACCTTTGCTAGCAATCCCATCCCTCCCTCACTCCCTCGGATGCAAGGTGTGTTCAGACCTGTTTTAGTATTTTTAAATCTAAATCAGCCTAGATAAGAAACTTCCAGGGCTCCTATTAGACTGAAACATCAAAATATTCTATGAGCAGTACTAAAAAAGAGAAATCTGCCATGAGTTTTAAAAAAGTTGTTTTGTAAAAAAAAAAATTACTGTATTACTATTTGTTTTATTGCTAAAGACTTGCTGTTAACAAAACACAGTAGTTGCAGGGTTTGTTTGGGGTTTTTAGATTTTGATTTTGTTTGTTTGTTTTTTTAAAAGAGCTTGCTTAAAGGCTAATATTCAGAGAAATCCGTCACCCACCTGCCCCTGGATTTTAGAACTGCTATTTCCTTTAGGTTTTATGATAACAGGTCAAAATCCATCTCCCTAAGCAATAATCTAGTGCTCCACTGCCAACCAACCAAAATAAGAATCATCCAGAGAGCAAATACAGAAAAAAGAAATGCTATCAAAAACCTGTTAGAAATACAAATATCTGAATTACATGCATACAACTATTTTAGTGCCATTATTGTACCATCATTCAAAATTACTACAACCACTTCACATTCCAAACATGATATACTAAAGAACATCAAGCCAAACTTGTTTTTCTTAGATACAAGGGCATTTTGATACTTTAACATTACTTTGTGGCATGTCACTTTTTTCCTTGTCACCTTTTTTGACAAACTGTTTCAGACTTCTGAGTGCTTGAGGAGTGACTTGTCTAAGTTGAATTACAGGCATTTGAATTTCCTGTTCAGTCTGAAGACAGAAGTTAACTTTAATGATTATCAAATTTATTTCTTCTGGATATAAATTTTAAAAATTAGATATTTATTTTAAAGACAAGATACAGCATTTCTACTCTTTTAAGCCTTTTTAAGCAAGAGATACTCAAAAGTAAACTGTCAGCATGTGAAAAAATGTGGTGTCCCAGATGACATCCTTGTCTCTAAATTGGAGAGACACGGATCTGATGGATGGATCACTCAGTGGATAAGGAATTGGCTGGATGGTCGCGCTCAAAGAGTTGCAGTCAATGGCTCGATGTCCAAGTGGAGACCAGTGACAAGTGGTGTTCCTCACGGGTCGGTATTGGGACCAACACTCTAACATCTTTGTTGGCAACACAGACAGTGGGATTGAGAGCACCCTTAGCAAGTTTGCCGATGACACCAAGCTGTGTGGTGCAGTCAACATGCTGCAGGGAAGGGATGCCATCCAGCGAGACCTTGACAGGCTTCAGAAGTGGGCCAGTGTGAACCTCATGGAGTTTAACAAGGCCAAGTACAAGGTCCTGCCCATTGGTCAAGCCAATCCCAAGCACAAATCCAGACTGGGCAGAGCAGCCGTGAGGAGGACTTTGGGCTGCTGGTTGACAAGAAACACAACATGACCCGGGCATTGTGCACTCACAGCCCAGAAGGCCAACTGTGTCCTGGGCTGTATCAAGAGAAGCATGGCCAGCAGGTCAAGGGAGGTGATGCTGCTACTCTGCTCCACTCTTGTGAGACCACACCTGGAGTCCCGCATCCAGCTCTGAAGCCCTCAGCACAGGAAAGACATGGACCTGTTGAAGCAGGTCCAGAGGAGGGCCACAAAAATGATCAGAGGAAGAGAACACCTCCCCTGTGAGGAAAGGCTGAGAGAGCTGGGGCTGTTCAGCTTGGAAGAGAAGGCTTTGGGGAGACCTTATAGCAGCCTTACAGCACCTGAAGGGGGCCTACAAAAGAGCTGGAGAGGGACTTTTTACAAGGGGCTGGAGTGACAGGACCAGGGGTAATGGCTATAAACTGAAAGAGGGTAGGTTTAGACTAGATATAAGAAAAAAATTCTTTCCTATGAGGGTGGTGAGGCACTGGAACAGGTTGCCCAGACAAGTTGCAGATGCAAAGTTGGATGGGGCTTTGAGCAACGTGGTCTGGTGGAGGGTATCCCTGTCCTTGGCTAGGGGGCTGGAATTAGATGATCTTTAAGGTTCCTTCCAACCCTTTCTATGATTTATGTTTGTCTGTAACGTGCATTTACTCCAAAGCATTCAATTTTATTAACACAAACGCAACATTAATCCTCGAATGTTTTACCCAAGTTTTAAAGTTTAGAAGCAACTTTAGAAAGCTGAACTGACTGTACACCGGTGTCCCTTCCTGGCAACTTTCTGCTTTCAAACCACATACAGATCGTTTGTGCGTTTTCATGTATGAATGCAGGTTAATATGGCAACAGGTCCCAAAAACGTTCTAAAAATCACTTCCCAATGCCTCTTTGCTCTTCAAAACATCAAGAAATTCTACTTAGGTGTCAATTTTCTTCCCCAGAACCCTTACCAGTATCCCGGAACATAACCTAAAGAGTTGGAAAAACTGACTGTTTACAAGTTTTTTCACAATGGTAATGTGATGCAATAACTAATTGTAGGAAGTACAGCCCAGAATGATTATAAGCTAGTCCTTTTCTTTGGCACTGCAGTACTTGGCACGGCTTTTGCAACCTCAAGTCACTTCACCTGGAAAATCTCATTCCTGTGCCAGGGAGTCAAATACCTCCTCCATTAATATTTTAATGTGGAACATAGATAACTAATTCACAGAAGTACCTGAAAGTAACTTGATCTGCAGCGTAAATTAAAATACAACTTGGAAAACATAGCAACACCCACCCTCCCCCCCAAACAAAAAGTAAATCCCATCCAAACATTTAGCTTGTCCTGAACAGACAAGGCTCATAATACACTCTGCTTTTATCAAGGTGAGCCTCATATCTTCCTTCTGGCTTGAACAGCAAGAGCAGGAAAGTTGCCACAGAGATAGCTCTTACCCTAACCACATGAATCTTAGCAGCAGCATGGGCTCCAGGGTAAATTTATTTAGAAAAAACATTCCCACATTTGTTTGTCCAAGACTTCATCTAAAGTTTCAAAAATATTGAAAAAACACCAGCACAGATGTTTATACAAAGAACAGAATTTGCTTTCAGAGTGTGGAAAAACAGACTAAACTTCCTGGGAAATAATACTTGTTTCTTTCCTCTGGGCTATCTACTCAAGGTTGGGACAGAGGGGAGGGGGAAGGAAAGAGAGGGCAAGAATCACAGAATGGTAGGGGTTGGAACGGACGTCTGGGGATCATCGAGTCCAACCCCCCTGCCAAAGCAGGGTCACCTACAGCAGGCAGCACAGGAACTTGTCCAGGCGAGTCTTGAATATCTCCAGAGAAGGAGACCCCACAACCTCCCTGGGCAGCCTGTTCCAGTGCTCCATCACCCTCAGAGGGAAGAAGTTCTTCCTCAAGTTCAGCTTCCGTTTGTGCCCGTTGCCCCTTGTCCTGTTGCTGGGCACCACTGAAAACAGTCTGGCCCCATCCTCCTGACACCCACTCTTAAGACATTTATAAGCATTTATTAGGTCCCCTCTCAGCCTTCTCTTCTTCAGCCAAAACAAGCCCAGCTCCCTCAGCCTTTCCTCATAGAAGAGATGCGCCAGTTTCCTAATCATCTTTGTAGCCCTCCGCTGGACTCTCTCCAGTAGCTCCTCATCTTTCTTGAACTGGGCAGTCCAGAACTGGATGCAGTACTCCAGACAGTGCCTCACCAGGACACAGTAGAAGGGCAGGAGAACCTCCCTCGACCTGCTGGCCATGCTTCTCTTAATGCACCCCAGGACTTCATTGGCCTTCTTGGCAACCAGGGCACACTGCTGGCTCATGGTCAACTTGTCATCCACCAGCACTCCCAGGTCCCTCTCCACAGAGCTGCTCTCCAGCAGGTCTGCCCCAAGCCTGCACTGGTGCATGGAGTTGTTCCTCCCCTGGTGCAGGACCCCGCACTTGCCCTTGTTGAACCTCATCAGGTTCCTCTCTGCCCAACTTTCCAGTCTGTCCAGGTCTCGCTGAATGGCAGCACAGCCTGCCGGTGTATCCACCACTCCTCCCAGTTCTGTGTCATCAGCAAACTTGCTGAGGGTACACTCTAACTCTCCATCCAGGTCATTGATGAAGAAGTTCAACAAGACTGGGCCCAGTACTGACCCCGGGGGGGACATCACTAGTTACAGGCCTCCAACTAGATCCAGCGCCGCTGATGACAACCCTCTGAGTTCTGCCATTCAGCCAGTTCTTAATCCGCCTCACCAACCACTCATACAGCGCACACTTCCTGAGCTTCCCTAGGAGGATGTTACAGGAGACTGTGTCGAAAGCCTTGCTGAAGTCAAGGTAGACAACATCCACGGCTCTCCCCTCATCTACCCAGCCGGTCATGCCATCGTAAAAAGCTATCAGATTGGTGAAGCACGATTTCCCCTTGGTGAATCCATGTTGACTACTCCTGACAACCTTCTTTTCCTCCACTTGCGTAATGATGACATCCAGAATGAGCTCCTCCATCATCTTTCCCCTGGGGGTCATCTCACCAGGAGGTGAGGCTGACTGGCCTGTAGTTCCCTGGGTTGTCCTTCCTGCCCTTTTTGAAGACTGGAGTGACAGTGGATGGAAGAACAGATTCAATAGTCACAAACTTCAATTCCCAGCATTAACAGAATTAACATTACTTATTAAAACTTTTATCATTACAGAAGTCACTCTCTTTCCTGTTCTGAATCAATGATTTGATTTACTCACATTGAGATATTGCTAAACCACCAGTGACCTTTGTCTTCAAGACACATAAGGATTTCATCAGTTCCAATAGATTTACAGCCCAAAGAAAATGCAAGATGTTAAGAGATGTTCGTTACGAAAGTGACCTATGATTTAAGATTTGCAGCACAGGTATTATGTAGTTTCTCCATAAAGGCTAATACTTTTACCAGTCAGTGAATTACAAGTTCTTCAGGAGATTTTAAGGAGAAGCTGCAGAGCTTAAGCCCTGTTCTAGCTGCCTTCCCTACCCCGCCCCTTCATTTTGTATCACTTCAGTTGCTGTTCACACACTCTGTAGAACTATCCTTTTACATAAGTATTTGTGTTGTAAGACTGCAGTGCACATTTCCACATACTTACAAACATACTTACATCTATCAGTACATATGCACACACGATGCAAAATAACATACCATGAAACCATTAAGGATTTTGATCAACTTTTCAGATTACAGAATTAAATACTGTTCCCTCCCACCCCCACCCCCCAAAAAAACGTCAGCCACTAAGCATTTAGTCATTCCCAATTTCTGCATTTCTCAAATCTCAACATATGGGTCCACTACTATAAATAGCCAAACACTGCTCTAAGAAATAAATGCAGCTTTCTAAAAAGCTCAGCAAATGAGGGGGATGTGTGTCATGAAATAAAACACTTCTGGCAAGAAGATATTTGTTTAATTTAACTAATTAGCAGTAGTGCCTAATCATACATGTCATGTTTATAAAAGATCAGTAAC
The DNA here is from genome assembly GCF_030867145.1 of Opisthocomus hoazin. Lineage (NCBI taxonomy): Eukaryota > Metazoa > Chordata > Aves > Opisthocomiformes > Opisthocomidae > Opisthocomus > Opisthocomus hoazin. The sequence continues at coordinate 145,691,822 of NC_134414.1, forward strand.
TATTTCAGTTAATTCCTTCCCATTGCTCTCGAAAAGGAATTAAAAGCTAGGAACGCTTTCCATATGTCATTTAAGAAGCTTATGTAAAAAACACTGCCGCTGCCACTGCCAATTTGAAACAAATTCCATCATTTGCCATAAATTATAAAATAGACTTCAAGTTTCTTACAAATACTTTTTTGCAACAGTAAGGGGAACACAAAGATTCAAGTTCAAGTGATATACGGTGATTTGTCTAGACAAACAGAGCTGCAATGAATCTGCTCACTACCATGTGCTTCCTGACAGTTACATCTAACCTTTTTAGTGAGAAAGTTTAATAATTACTTCTGAATGTTCTACTCTGTCTGGAGCCATAACAAACTATCTAGATCTGTCAGGTGATAGTTAAAAAAATCCACCACCACAAAAAACCCCACACCATTTTTCTTCCCTCTGGTGTATTCTGCTCCGTCCCTTTGGCAATTTTCAGATATGAAATAAGAGGATATACCCTATTCATGCCATTATGTTGAGAACAATTTCAAAGGTGTTAAGAAGGAATAACAACCATCATGTGCTTTGGTTATCAACAAAATTCAACCGAGAACGATTTATCCAGTGGTAATATTACAGAACACAGAGAGACAACTTACTGGCAATAAGCAATTATCAAACGAAACGATAGGCCATTGATAAAACAAGTTCGCAACTTCTGAAATGACAGATCACACCTAATGAAAATAGTAATTTTAGGAGCCAACTTGACACGTGATTTTCCATACATGTTCTGATGATTTTAAAGTGTCTTTGACATGATTGGCAAAAAATGTCCAAGTGTTTTTGTTATCAGGAAGAACATAATGAAAATACAGTTAAAATACGCTCACATTTTAACTGTATTTTCATTATGATCATTGAATTGATTTAGATACAGAAGTCAGCACTTCCATAATGAAACTATTTTCATTCCCTTCCTTAACATTCAATCATTTCAAGGACATAAAAAGCAATAGTCAAAAATACTATTCCACTTTATTCTCCCCTCTCTCATATATTAACTGCTTTAGAGCATGGCTACCCAATGAAGCCAAGCACTCTTGTTTTTTATAGGAAGGATGAAAACACTGAATATTGCCATTCTCTTCACCCCTGACATACCTACTTTTCCCATGTCATCCTCATTTGTGTCCCATTAAGTTTTGCTCCACATCACTTTTTTGTCCTCAAAGCTGCTGGGTAAACACAGCAGCCAACCTTATCCAGTTGTAATCTTTAAAACAGAAAAGCCACTAAATAAAACCCACAAGAAAAAAGACCTTTCAAAAAGTGGAACTCACATCCAAGTATAGAAAGCCAAAACACAAAGCTGCAATTCAGCAGGCCAAGAAAAATTGCCTCTGGCACATGGCACAAAAAATGAACAGAGACTTTCTCCAAACAGACAAAAATCTTCCAGAATCTGAACAAGTGACTTGATCTGAAGATGCAAAAAGGAGCACTCAAACAAAACCACAGCAAAAGAGCTAGCCACATTTTTCTCAGTGGAGAAACCACGTTCCCCTTGTAAATGCTAAAGTGTTTCTTTGTAACGCAGAGTTCTATAAACTGTCACAAAGCAATGTCAGTATTTTGCAGAGCTGATACAAGTGTACTGCAATAAAACCATGAGGTCAAATTAGTATTTACTTAATAATCCTAAGGAAATAAGCAAAAAAAAAGAGCAGTGTGACATAAAGGCATACCTCTCATGTAAACTGACTTCTATCAGAAGAAAGAAGATGCCAAACAGATAACGTGCTCCACATTTTTCAAGTTTAGCTTCTGTATCGGGTGACTTATCAGGTATTATAATGAAGAACAGAATTAACAGATATTTGAATATATACAGTATACTGCAAAAGAGTCAACATCACCTCTGCAGGGGAAAGCCTCACTTTGAGCGTTTACTGCAATGGAATCATACTAATCAGATCAATATGCCCATCTAAAAAAAAAAAATAATCCAATTTTTTACAAAGTCCTTCATTGAGACCTCTTAAGGAATCCTAATTGCAATGAAACAAAACAAAGCCCTCTGTATGTACGGGTAGGAAGATGCAAAATACAAGAACCCATTACACTCAAGATAATCATAAGCTATCTGAAAAAGCAAGCGAATAGCATAGGAATAATTTGCAATTGATATGAAATTACTCAGGACAGGCAAAATTAGATTGAAGAGAGTTACCGCAAAAATCTATAATAGCCTGTGCCCAAGATACACGACAGCAATTGAAACTGAGAGCATTAATTGCAAAGCAATTCTTACAGGAAAGAGAAGCACAGAGACAAATATCAGCCTTGAATTGGGTGCCGCCTCTCAGAAAAGGTCTGAAGAGCTACCCAGTGGTTTTGAAAAGTGTCAGCTCAGTGGCAGTCAAAAAGGCAAACATGTTAGAGAAACTGGTAACCGTAAGCAGTCACATCACCATTGAACTCTATTAGGCATGGAGATGCAGTCCTGTCCCCCAGTTCTGAACGCGTAGTTGAAGGACTCCGTAACAGACAATCAGAAACATGGAATAGTCTAAAAGAGCCAAGACTGCCCTGAGCAGGACTCAGATTTAGCGAGCAGGGAGGAGACACAGGTGGACAGCGATGCAGATAAACCGAAAAGCTGAATTCACAAATGATACCGAAAAGTGATACTGAAAATTAGTTCTACACAGGAAGCATTCATCATTTCTCAAGATGTAAGAAGCGGTAATGTTAATCATAACTTCGCTGAAAAGCAAGTTTTATATAACAAAATAAACAAATGGAACTTTAACAAATTCTGGATATGCTTATCACAAAGTATTCTGGAGAGCAAAAAATCCACGCGCATATGCAGAATAAAGTACTAACAAACATCATGACACACTCTGGTGCAGTTTTTAGCTACACCCACACTGTACATAGTTACCCTATTATTATATTCTTTCCTAAAGGTCTTCACATTCATCACATACAGACCTCTTTGGTCTGCTTAGTACAGCCATTTTGAAGTTATACTCTAGATGACCATTGATTAAAAAAAATAATCTCCATATACTAGACAATTAAGATTAAGCTATGAAATAACACCACTTGGATCAAACATCCCTAAGGCAGCCTTAATGTTTTTTCGACCATAGGAACATGGGTATCATTGTAATAATAAAATAGACCATTTAAGATTACTATAAAATCCTACCCCTGAATATGCATTTAGGGAATGCACTAGCATTGTTTTGAAACTAGTATATAATTCTTTATGGAAGCAAGCTGATGCTTGTGGGGTTTTTCTCCCCTCCACTTATTAAAAAATAATACGTGAAATCGGTATGTCATAGCATCGAACCTGCACTCCCAATTCACTAGTTTATTAACAAACAAACAAAGAAATCTATTATTAGATTTATATATTCCCAACAGGAATATTTCCACACCCTAGCACAAAGTTTAATTACTAATGGAACTTCAGACCTCAAACCAATCTTCCAAAACCAGCAAAGTTGTGATGCATCCTACAAAATATGCTTTAAAACTGCATGGACTTACAGCCCTGCATCACAGCAAGGTTAATATTTTAACTCAGGTGAACCGACTGTGCTTTCCATCAAGAATCTTGCCAACAACAATCACAAAAAGCAACATTTGGGTAGGAAAGAACACTAAAAGACTCTTTACTTGTTTTACACGCAGTCTACTCTGCCATTGCTACACGTACATTTCTAAGAAAAACAGCATCAATTCCCAAAAGACAAAAAGTAATTTCCCTGCAGGAGCATTTACATATAAAAACTATGTAACCACATGAACAAAGGAAAATCAGAAATTCAGCTCCCAAAAGAATGATGAAAACACTTGCTCCAGCATGCAAAGCCAAGCTCATTCTTTAACATGCCAGACAGTAAGTGACATTATACTAGCTCCAGTCTTTAATAACCACTGAATAGATACAACACAGCTGCTTTGATATCCTGATATCATTCTGAACGCATGCAGCTACCAACTGTATGACAGTTTATACTTAGAAGACGACTTTCTTGTCCCAGAAACCAAGCGGTATTTTGAGTTGTACACTGACACTGGGAAATAAAGGATATTCGTCAAGGACTAGTACCTTACCTTACACATAAGCACAGAATAAAACCAAAGAGATTACATTCAAATATCGAAACAGGAAAGACAGACCAAAAAAAAGCAGGCAATATGCAACAGAATGCAACTGACGAATTTATTCCAGGAAAACAAAAAAACAAAAACAAACCCAAAAATTCTCTCCTGAAAGTAACATGCATTTATGTTGCTTTCTGCATTTTGAAAGACTTCATAAAAAGAACCAAACACAAACTAGTTCAACAAACAGTGACTTAGAAAGTTTAATCCATGTCTAAAGCAACATTAACTTGACAGTGGGAACAATGGCGCTCACGTGCAGTGTATTCCTAGCCAATAAATCTAGGCTATAGCTAGATATTTTAATGCTTTCATCACATGTTTAATAAACAAAACAACAATTTCCAGGTATGTTAGCATCATGAATGTACACAAATAGAGACTGCCATTGTAGTCTGTCCTGTCAAGGCCGATGAAATTATCAGGGACATTCTTCCTTTTAGACTGTTTTTTCCCAGCTGCAGAGCATTACTGCTTGTCTTAACTACCAGAGACATAGAAAACCAATGACTGCCTTCCACGTTGCTGTAACTGTTAACGTATTTCTAGAGTTATGTTCCTTCTCAGCTTTCTCTCCTATCGGCTACGTAATGTCTCCTTAAAGGTTGTGTTTCTCTAACTGACTCTCCAACTGGCTTGCGCTGTTTTGGTATCTCAGAAAGTCTGCACTCACTGGATGCGATTTCACACGTGCACCTGATTATTCTTGCTTAAATATAGTACACACATGAACTTATAATCATCTCACTATTTTCTACAGTACATTTGAGGTGACTGGTTAAGAAAGTAGAAAACCGCACTTTCTGAAATCCACTACCGCCTTTAACAAAACTCTAATTCACCCTGATCATGTTACGCAGGCTCCTGCCCTAATAAACTGGACTGGGGACAACTGGCTTTCACAATCCAAGATTCCCAGCACTGATGAAATCATTGGCACGCCTCGTCCTCAACAGGCACACTCCGTGTTTTTAATATTAGGGGTTTTTTTTCCACCACCCCCCCGACATACAATCACATATACAAATATAAACACAAGTATCTAACAAATTATGGAAAAAGAAGATGACTAGACCTCAGGACTACCTACACAACACAGGACCTACTACATACTTCAACCAACAGTCTTACAGTGGAAACTTCCACCACACATTACTAAATGCAAAGGAATTCTGCTCTATTCTTAGATAATCTCCAACAAAAGGCTCTACAGCTGTGGATGCATCTATGCAGCGCTATCACAGTAAGACAAATCAATTGTACAGTAACCTCTAAGATTCAGTTACAAGACCTGTCCAGGAGGATCAATTCCTAGCAAGAAAGAACACTAACAAGATTGTCCTCCAGCAAGGACATAAGAATTAGCAAATTATTATTCTAAAATTACTCCACTGCTGACAAGGAAATCAAGATGCTTTTGAAAGTCAATTAATTAAAGATAGGCTTGAAAGTGATCTTGTAATGAGGAAAGCTTACTGGACAGTATGCGGCAGGATAATCTCCTGTTGGAGAGTTAATATCAACGCTTTCTTTTAAAGGAAGCAAATGTGTCACTAAAATATATAGAACTTGTCAATAAATTTCCCTTTTCCGGAGAAATGCTTACTCTACCCTACAGGCTCCCAAAATCTGCCTTAGCTTTCTTTCCAAAGCAACAACCATTGTAGGAACATTCACAACATGGATCTGCACCACTTACATAACTGCTCTAATTTTTCCTTGAAAGAGGTGAATGGAGGTTTTTTTGAGGTTCCTTCCTCACTGTTTTTCTGAGAACAAAGAAACCAGCAGAGGTAGGAGAACCACAAACAAACCACTGTGATGCTAGTGGACATGGTGGTTTGACCCACAGACAAATGTGCTTTTAACTTCTAGACGGAAGTACCGCTTCTTAACTGTAGGCATCACAAAACATCACTAGATCTAATATCCAACAATACATGTATATCTTTATTAATCCTGTGCATTTTCTTAACAAGAACTTATTTTGATCAAATATTTTACTTAAATACCAAACAACTTCCTCCCTGTAACTACTGATAACCCCAGACTAAGTAACTCTAACAAATATTAAATGAATCAAGTTTGTCCAAGATTTAATGTTTAGGCACATTTCCCTAAAGGAACAAAAGCAGTACTGATCCAACTTGTCCATTTTACCAGTACATCACTACTGCAAAACAAACTCATTGTGGAAGAAAAATGAAAAGAACAGTTTGACCACAGAGAGAGAGCTAATCCAGGATCAATTTATACATTAATAGCTGTTATTAACAAAACACTACAATTCCCTTAAATTAAGAGTTATTTACTCTTTATTGTAGTATTTAAGAAGTTACCAATGTACATTTGCATTTTTATGTGAGTGTTCCATCAGTCCAGAAAATAGGGCAAAAGTAGACACGGAAATCTTACTGGCAGTATCAACCCCTGAAGCATCCAGAGAACCTTTGCTGCCAAAAGCTCTTGAGAGAGTATTGGTTTTAATGGGATTTGAGCACCAGTTGACTAGATATCAGCTTCTACAGTAACTGAGGTTGACAAGAGCGGTCAGTCTCCAAGATGCTCCTAAAAATGAGAGGAGTGCAAGGAAGCACACTCAAGTGTCTCCCAAAAGGACAACAGCATGGCCCTCCTGAAATTTAGGCAATGCATTGCATCTGCAGTCTTTGTTGTCATTCTGCTGCGTGAGATGTGATGGAGTGAGAAAAACAGGCAAGAAGAGAGTAAGATGAATACCGAAGGAGAAGAAATGGTTGAGTGCGAGACTGTACCAGTGGCAAGCTTGGCTTTGCTATTAATTCCAAGTTGAGGGATCAAATCTCGTTAACAATAATGCAGAGAGATCAAAGGAGAAAATCATGAAGTATGAAGACATGTAAGAAATGATCCACTATTTATAAAGGAATACATTGAACATAATCTGGGGAAACCCCAACAAGCCCTACAGGCATAGAAGAAAACTTGGCCAATGACAGTCCTTCCTGTCAGTAACTGTAGTTGGTCCTCTAGCTCAAGGTTACAAAGCTAAACAGAAACTCTGGAACAAAAATCAAGCTTTCAAGTTACCAATTAGTTCAGCCTCTAGTAGACTACTGAAATGCTTTGGGGCTACCCTAGCCAAACTAAATTATTACCAAAACAAATTACTTTACTCTTCAAAGACCTTTCCCAGACTTAGCAATTCTTTTTTCCAGTTTTTCCCTTCCAATATTACATTAGATATGAGATATTTATTATATACAACCTGTAACAGCCATCACAACTAAAGAACCTGTATTCTTATTTCCCTTTCGTTTTTCATCACTCTCTTCTTACATGCTGACTTCTCACTTCACTTTCCATTTCACACATCTACGCCTGCCTTAACTTCTCCAAGTTAGGACTTCCCTTTCTGTGTCTGACAGCCTCCTGCATCAATTTGCCCTCTTCTTATTTTACTTCCTTTATCACAGAATCATAGAATGGTTTGGATTGGAAGGGACCTTATATATCATATAGTTCCAACCACCCTGCCATGGGTAGGGACACCCAGACCAGGTTGCTCAAAGCCCCAACCAGCCTGGCCTTGAACACTTCCAGGGAGGGGGCATTCACAGCTTCTCTGGGCAACCTCTTCCAGTGCCTCACCACCCTCATAAGAAATAATTTCTTTCTTATATCTATAGTCTAAACCTACCCTCTTTTAGCTTCAAGCGATTACCCCCTGTCCTTTCACTCCATGCCCTTCTCCGTCTTTCTTGTAGGCCCCTTTCAGCTATTGGAAGGCTGCTGTAAGGTCTCCCCAAAGACTTCTCTTCTCCAGGCTGAACAGCAAATACTCTCTCAGCCTTTCCTCATAGGAGAGTTGTTCTATCTCCCCAGTCACTTTTGCCACCCCGCTCTGGACCTGGACACAGGACTCCAGGTGGGGGTCTCACTGGAGCCAAGCAGAGGGGAAGAATCCCCTCCCTCGTCCTGCTGGCTACACTTCTTTTGATGCAGCCCAGGATACGGTTGGCTTTCTGGGCTGCGAGCGTACACTGCCGGGTCACGTTGAGCTTCTCATCAACCAGCACCCAAAAGTCCTTCTTGGCACAACTGCTCTCAATCCATTCTCTACCCAGCCTGGATTTGTGCTTGGGACTGCCCCAACCCATGCGTAGGACCTTGCACTTCACCTTTTTGAACTCCATGAGGTTCTCACGGGCCCACTCCTCAAGCCTGTCAAGTTCCCTTTGAACGGCAGATCTGCTGCATGATCTTGCTGGGCACAGAGGTGAGACTGACTGGCCATAGTTCCCTGGGTCTTCCTTTTTACCCTTTTTAAAAATGGAGTTTATGCTTTCCCTCTTCCAATCACTGAGAAGTTCACCAGACTGCCATGACTTCTCAAATATGATGGATAGTGGCTCAGCAACTTCATCCGCCAGTTTCCTCAGGACCCATGGATGCACCTCATCAGGTCCCATGGACTTGTGCACCTTCAGGTTCCTTAAGATGGCCTCAAACCTGATTTCTCCTACAGTGGGCAGTTCTTCATTCTCCCAATTCTTGTCCTTGCCGTCTGCGACTTGGACAGTGTGGCTAGAGCACTTGCTGTGAAGACCGAGTCAAAAAAGTCATTGAGTATCTCGGCCTTCTCTATATCCCAGGTGGCCAGGTCTCCCGTTTCCTTCCAGAGAGGGCCCACATTTTCCCTAGTCTTCCTTTTTATAGCAGGTTCAGTCCCCTTGAAACCACCCTTATATTAAAAATTAAGAAACCGGACAATCTCTACAGGTTTCTTGCAAGGAAAATAAAGATTAGAACGAAATACTGCATTTTAAAGGCAGCTTCTTCCTTGGGAGTACATCCAAAACTGCCTCTCATTTCACATAGATTAAGACTGTTACTCCTCGTACACTACTTCACAGATCATTATTACTACTGATTTTAGAAACAGATTCTAATGCCCAGTGTAAACACCTTCTCCCATCCCTTGTCTGACGTTAAGGAAGCTGTGGCATCTATTTTTGTGGGACCTGAAAAACAAACAAACAAAAAAATCCAACACCCAGCCTTAAGTCAGTTACAAGGTCTTTCTTCATATGGAACAAATCCAAGACAACAGCCTAAAGGCACTGGTAGCAACTTCCTCAAGCCTTCATTTTTATTTCAAAAGCCAGTTTGAACACATTTAGGCAACAAGGAAACCAGCTTTTTTTTTATAGAAAGTTACACAAGAGGGCCACAGGGATCCAAACAGCAGATGCAAACTGAAGCCTGAAGCTGATGGTGACTCTGATGCTGATCTGAAGAGACTCCTCACCTCCTGAACTGAAAGGTTCAGTGGATTTTTAAAGCAGCAACACAATCACACACTGCAGTTAACACTGCAAATCAGTTTAGTAAAGAATACTCAATCTAACGAGGCTATTACACACTCAGCAGTTAAGACGCGGAGATCTACAGTTTCTAGACAGCTGCTACAGTAAACTCAAGGGACTTAACATCCTAGCTGACATTTCTTTAAGTAAACCTACTGCCTAAGCCAGTATCACCCTGGTAGTAACTGAAAGCTTACAGTTTAAGGTTACGCTTCTTGTCACTGATACCTGCTGATGAGCAGGAACAAGAGACAAACCGAAAAAATCTCACCACAAGAAGCTCCTCGAGTAACACCACCTTTTGGAAGCAGCTGGTATTAAACTACAGTAACTATGTGACTAAGATGATCTAATTTACTGTTCTACTTTGCAAAACACAAAGCAATTTTGTTAAAAAAAAAAATACAGAAGCATTTAAAATTGAGCAGGAAACTCAATACACAGTTACAGATCATTAACAAAGGAATGAAGGAGCTGCCAGGTGTGCTCGAAATGATGAGCTTCACCACAGCAGCAGCAGCACAGAAGAGCCACGTATGCCCTTTCTGAAAGCTGGCATGGTAGAAGGTACTTGAAGTAACACAAGTGAAACTATGAAAACATAGTTTTGATCATCAAGTCCAACACGACGGTTGCAATTGATGATCTTAGAGGTCTTTTCCAACCTTAATGATTCTCTGATTCTATGATAGGAATCGCTAGTCAGGGATTGCAGAGGGAGTTTTAAGGTTCAAGCAGAGCTGAGGCATTGTGAAGAAAGCTTCAAAAACATGTCAAGTTCTATCCTTCGCCATGGTTTAACTGCTTTCAGTGTGTAAACTAACTCTTTAAAAGCCAGCCCAGGAATCTCTACACTACAGTGTGTCAGCACAGGCATCCATCTTGAAATAATTTTTGAGGTGCCTGAAGCTACAAGCTTAAATCTCTTCGGAATACTAACTTAAAACACTATCCCACATCTACAATAACAGCTGGAGTGTTACTGATGTGGAGGTTGGAGCAGAATTTGCTGGCAGGCAAACCACCTCAAGCTTAATATACTGCTCAGCTACGTCCACCATACTGCACAGTTACGTCGCCTTAATTAAGTAAAAAACAACTTAAGTTGTACCGACTGCTGACAGACAAACACTAATCTGCAGGCACATTTCAAAAACTCACCTGCTGTGTGAGGTGACGTGATTTATTCTTGGCTCTGAAACAAGGACAGAACTCCTGAGCTGGTAGAGCAATAGACTGAGAACGAGAACGTAAACATTCTGGTTCTCATCGCAACCGACTGCAGCAACATGACAGTGACAGAAAAGCATTCCTTAGAAGGCAGTTTTCACCACTGTTTTTCTGATTGTTTCCAAGCTCGTTTCCCAGCTAAATAACCCAACATGGAGGTGTCAAATACGCAAACTTTTATTGTCATGTTTTCACCTAATAGAAGACTTTCACCCAGACAGTGGTATACAGCCTACAGCACTCCAGCTATGTGAGGTGTCTCCTGGAGTTTTTGAGAGGAAATTGCACAAAACCTTGCTGGAACACACAGAGCTTTCTAGCAAGAGTAAACAACTACCCATTGCTCTACTGTACTTGGAAGCAGGGATAAAGCTGCAACTTAATTTCAGCTTTGCCCATTAGGTAACTTGGAAGAGTTGCAGGACACTGCTTTGAAGAGGTCATCTTTCAGTGTTAAGAAGATCATGGTCCTGTTACGCCTTAGCCTGAAGCCTGAAATAAAGGCATTCAAAACATCAGTGTGCTATATTTAGTAGTAGATTGTTACGTTTCCAGTGACTAAGTAGAAAAGAAAGATGATCGTTACTTCCAAGACAAAAAAAAAACCAAACACCTGAGGCAACTTATTTTTTCCTCCTAGCAATATCAGTAATTGCTCTTCTGTACTGATGGTTCATTAATAATCAGAGTGAACACTAACCTTAACTGAATACAGGGGAAAGACTTTGAACCTACAAGCTGTAATATCTTTTTTTCTGCAAAGGTACCTTGAGTTTCAGCAGCTACGTGGCAGCAGTCAAAATATGGTGGTACAAATTAACTCTAAACCTGGTCATTTTGAGTTAGTTGCTATGTTTGGTTTACACAGTACTGATCATTTCAATAAACATGATGCAAGCTCTTTAAAGAGGCCAGGGCTGCAATCTGAAGTTTAAATTATGCAGCTTACGTTAATTAGCCTGTTCACTGTACAGAATGACTCCACCAGCTGCAGTCTTTGTGTGACTACAGTAGATGAGTAGAGTTTAACTCAAGTTATTCAAAATTAAATGTTTTTGCTTTAAAATAGGAAGTATTCTACGAAAAAACAAATCCTTTAAGTTAGAGATGCTTTTTCACAATTTTTATATGCCATGCAGCTAAAGTGTCAGAGAGAAATGCCCAGTGTTAAAAGTCTTTAAATGAAATTCAATACAAATGCACTTACAGCCAGCTTCTAGACTACCATTTCAAGGTTATTACTACTTATGTATCACAGTCATGCAACACTTCAGAGGCTTTTGCAAGTTCTTGCTATTTCCAAGAACAAAATAAAATGATTAGTAACTGATAGAATTCTTTATTTTTTTTTTAAATCAAAGGTCTTATTCAAGAACAACATATGGAAGGAGCCCATTTGAAACAAAAAGGGTAAATAAAACTTGCAAAAACCAAAGAGCTGTTCAGCAGGGAAAGCAGGGAGCTGTAGTGCAGCTCAATTCCACACGGGGGACCCAAGCCTAACACTTAGTGGCTCTGACACAGAAAATTATTGAGGCAAGATATCAAAGCTCTGGAAGAAATTTAAAGCATTTCCAAAGTGGTATGTCCAGTCAGTCAAAGAATCTTCTTGATCATCATAGAAGTAAGAATTACAGCTACATTAACATAACTGATAAAAGGACTGGCAGTTCAGACCTGGGGAGAAGAGCAAGCATGCATGAACCAAAGTAGCTGACTGACAGACAAGGACAGGATAAAGTGGAGAATGATCCAGTCTACTGACTCAACGTTTTGACAAACTCAAATTCATATCTGTTTCTTGAAGAATTCACTCATTACGCAGGGCTGGGGGGCAGCCTGCAGTAACCCACTATTCTTTAGTGTTTTGAAATTGTGTCATAAAAGCCTATATTGCCAAAATAAACAGGCCTCAAATAGATTCTTCAATACTAAGGAATTTTCTCGGCACTTCTTCATTGGTTATCACATTAGATATTCAAAAATAGTTTCTCATTTCTTCTCCCCAGAGCCATTTCCTTCTTAAATAGTGACTACTTAAAAGCAAAGATGACACCCAAGAAGCATTTTAGTATCGAAGAAAATTACGTCAAGTTGAAGCACCATGACAACTGAAATTGCTATATATTTTATCGCTTCTTCTGAATTTTCATTGATAACAAAGAGTTGTTTTAACACCTAAACACATTGATAGTACAGCCTTTCAAACAATGACATTTTCAAGTGTGATTCTCCAACAATCAACAACCAAAACAAGAAAAAAGTTATCAAACGATAATTTGAGAATTGTGTTTGTGGCAAGAATAAATATTGAAATACTGGGCAGTGGTGGTGTCCCTCATGAATTGCTTATTGCCGTAATAACTATTAACATTCTTGCCAGCCTTTTCATATGGAAACACATCAGAAAAGCTTAGAACATGAATGGGACACCGTAGTAGGATAACTGAGGATTATCAAGTAGAGATGAACATCTAGCAGGAATATCCAAATTTAAAAAAATAAGTGTTCTACAACTGGTTGCAGAAAGTCCTTACATCTCCATTTACAAATATCTTGCAAGTACAAAATGTCAAAATTTGCACAAAGTAAGCGTAGTACCTCTTAAACATGTGATCAGAAAAGTAGAAACTAAAGTTTTTTCTTTTTTAAAGGCACAATTTTTCAGGAAAAGTGTAGATTTATAGACTTCATAGAATTTCAAAGTACTTTGCACGTTTCAGGTACAAAATAGTTATTTAAGAGATCTGCATGAGTGAGTAACTATCCTAACAAACTCTTCACATTTAAGCAGTTTAAGACCTGTGCAAAAAAACTAAAAGACAAATGTTCCCAGTTTACAGTGCAGCTTAAAATTCAGTTCACATGATTATGTACCTGAACAAATTTTAGCAAAACAGATTTTAAAATACACCTATTTACTTTTAAGCTTTCATACCACTTTTAGACATTTGACAATCATGAAATACTGTACTGTTCTCGTATCAGAACAGTTACTGAATCCAGGTGTTTAATGGGAAAAATTAAACACAAAATAATTGGTAAGCACACAATACAAGAGTAATTTAGTTGGGCTAATAATGTAGAAGCTTACCCTCTGGATTTATTTCAGTCCAATCTGTGTGTTGAGAAAATTGAAACCAGAATTGCTTGCTCATTTACAAAAATGAAAGGATCAAGGAGATTAATAAATACATTTGACTGCGAAGCAGGTATTTCATGTGTTTGCTGCAAGATACAACTGCGTACTCCTCTTGTGTATAAGTCTCCCAATAATATATAACTGGCCAAGGAGTCTGCGTCCAGGGTCCAAAACATATTTCGGTTCAGTGATTCTACTTACTCTAGCACAAAGCAGCTCTTGCAAATTCATGTCAACGTCTAACTGTGTGACAGCTATAACTTAATCCAGGGGCCCATTTCATACCTGAAGGGACCCCTTATTCTTTGTGGTAATTCAGCTATCCTTTTCTGCTAGTACACAGCGCTTTGGGGCTCAGACTATAATCTTTTAAGGAAATGAGTCGCCAGAGTTGCTGTTTGCATATCTGTTTAAATGCAACTCCTTTGTTTGAAGTAAGTTCTTTAAAAATAAAGTCAGCTTGTTTTGTGAAAACAGTTCATGTTTAAAACATGACATATTTCAGCAATTTGTTCTAGAATGGCATAAAGAAAAATACTACGTATTTTATATTTTTGTTCTGTGTTTTTACAGCTGAGTGTGCTACCATAGTTACTTTTGCTAAAAAAGCTATCGTTAAAACTAGTGTTGGCAGTCTTTACGCACTTAAATATATTTAAGACAATGGATTACTTATCCATTTCTACATCAAGTATTCAGACAACGCATGTAGACCCAGTTACAGGCTGTGTAAAACTAATAGTTTCTGGATTGTAAGTGCTTAATATAATATTTGTGTAACTGTAATACATCCCACGTAGATGTACATCTTTGCAGAAAAGGCCTCTAGCATCCACCAAGCAAAACTAGGGCAGACCAAAAAGTAGGCCTTAATGGAAATTCTTAACAGTCAACAAGATAAAATGTTTAACAAATTAAGAATTACTACTTTGCTGGCTTAATTGGCACTGACATTTCAAAAGTAGGAAATTTTTTAACAGAAAGCAGCAGCAAAGGACCACAAAAAGAACATAATGGAAGGCCCCCCAAGTCTTACAAGACCTAAGAACACCAGATTTTCATAAAAGGAAAGAAGTCAAAATTAGCTGAAAGGTATGCTAAATTAGAAAGATTCACTAGTTGAAAAAAGGCATATAACATCACAAAATGTTAAAAATCCTCAAGAGACTCAATCCAAGAAAACTTCTGAACAGAGGGGAAAATAAGCAGGGAAATACATCAGAAGCTTATTATTTTATTTCAACCACTGTATATTTCCAGCTGATAAGGAACTAGGAGATTTTAAAACCTTGTCTGAGATATAAAGAGCATAACATGCATGTTTAACAGTAACTGACTACAGCAGCAAGTAGAGGAAACAAATAGGAGCAGATCTTTACACCAAAACTTCTGGTGACAAGGACTTGTAAAAACTGTACATTTTGGTTTGGTTTTCAAATACTTCAGAGTAGCTACAGAGTAGTTCCACAGATTGAACACCCGAAACAGAGTAACAGGAGAAGGAGAATTTAAACCACTAACTACTTCCTTCAGTCCATCCTGGCTGACAAAGTGTAGAGCTGCAAGGCTGAAGGTCGACGTTTTCTGGGGAGAGCAACCTGCGCAGGAAACACGCCAGGGAAGAGTGCTCCAGCTGACAGACGCTTAGCCCACTGCAAAGCAGAAATCTTACCACATTCCCACAGAGGGAGCTGGCCAAACTTGCATACAAGATTTAGTCTTCTCAAAATAAAATTAAGAAGTAAACCAACCACACAGAGTAGCTTATTCACACTTTCGTAGGAAGCTGAATTTAAACATGCCAGCAGTCAGGCTATTTAAAAATCAGGAAACGTCACACTATTTTACAAAAAGATTTCAAGGCAAGTGGCAGAATATTAAGCTTTATTTGGGATATTTTAGTTGAACATGATAATTACACTTAAATAGAAAAGAGTTCTATTTCGTCTACATCCACTCTTGCTCTGTTCTTGCCTACAAACCAGTAAAGCATGCTCTAGGCTTGTCAAACAGCCTTGCAGAGGGTTGTGTTTTGTTCCAGCAAACAAATGATATGGAAGTTAGTGCAAGTTTTAAAGGGTCTACAATTCTAATTCCATAATCTTTTCTAACTAGTAGGTCTGCGTACAGGCCAAAAACAGACCATTAGATGGGGCAGCTTTATCATCCAGTGAACAGGGAAGGCACCACTGCAAATTAATGCACGCTTCCAATGCTCTGGCAAGATAGTCTTTATTTAAAGGGATTCTTAAGGTGTAACCATGACTGCAAGACAAAAAAAAAAAAAAAAAAAAAAAGGAATGGAGAAAAGGAAAGGAAACAATCTTGATAACAATTACTCATTGGCACAAGTGCAAATGTCAAGCAGTGACCATCCCGACTCCAGACAATTTGTGAAAGAACTCTTTGATGTGAATTTAAATTAAAAAGGCTCTTCCCTTTGCCCCCAAGGTGCAGTAAAACTCAGGTGCTGACTTCAGTATTTTGGCTTAATTCATAAACTACTCTTTGACTGACAGAAGACTTCAAGACTTTCTCTTTAATGTAAATGGGAAGATAAGAAGGTGGCTGTTAGTCATATCCATAACATACAATATGGATAATGCAGCTACCAGACAGTCTTGAAATTACCAGGATTTTAAATATATTTCTAGCGCTTGAAATTACTGCAGAAGCAAAATTATATCCCCAACATTTCTCAGAAGAAAAAGCAAGACACTTCAGTATTTTCACACGGAAGAGCTACTACCATTAATAGTTGGTAAGGATCTGTAACTAATTAGTTAAGATGTCAGTTGATAAAATCATAAGATAAAATACAAATGAGCAAAATCCCCTCACATGTTGTATATTCATTAATGTTTCTGTACTATTTTTTTTCCCTAAATAGTACTTAGAAAAAATGGAAACATTAGTTCCTTTAGGTTACTTGACTATTTATCGAACATATATAAATTATACATGTTCCTTTTCCGAGTTAAGTAAAGGTGGCCCGTCCACCTGATGTCAAAATTGGTAAATTTTGTCATAGTTTGGTATAACGCGTCATGATCACGAGTCCCAATTTGGTCCCTACATACTACAGAGACCAGAGGTGTAGTACAGTGGGGGTGTTTCCCACTATCTCATCATTTCGTTTTTCTTTTATTAATAAAAGTTAGAATACAATATTGGAATAACAGAATAAGATGTTAAAGGTTACAAGATTAAGGTACAAAAGTCCGCGATTTACTCGCGAATATATGTATTATGTCCACAGAGGTGAATAGTGCTCGATTTGATAGTCGACGAGCAACCTTCTCTCGTCGGGACGAGAAGAGGCCCAGATCTGCCAATAACTCGTAATTGCCCTGATGCCATTTTCCGCGTGCTCCAAGTGGGAAGCCCATGAATTTGATGCGGGTTGCATTTGTAAGTTCCTGTACTTGGTTCAATAAATGTTGATACTTCTTTACTTTTTCTGCTGCCGCATCCGCCAATGATGTTGGTTTACTTTCGTATCGCACCGTGATGTCCACCACCAATGCTTGGTCCCCTTTGACAAAGACCAAGTCCGGTTTATACAATTCGTTGTTGTTATCCCTGAGCAACGGCTCTTGGAAAACAACCCACTCTTTCTTTTTGGCTTCACCGATTAGCATTTCGCCCAGGTAGTTATGTCTTTTAATCCTGGCATCTTGGACTGCAGGGCAGTAGCCGATGATGTGGGCACAGGTCTCATTGTCCGCTCCGCAGTGCCGACATGATGTTGATTGTTGGTCTTTCCTACCCCTAGCCAAGAATTCTCTTGTGGGGTAGACATTCGCCCGTAGTTGTAGGGCCGTGATGATTTTTCTGTGAGGAATGCCCCTGTAATGTTCGATCCAGTTGTTACTGACTTTGTCCTTTTCAAAATTTGATATTCCCCGGCCTTGGGATAAAAGTTTAGTCCAGTTTATGAATTCTTGCCTCCTCCAGTCGCAGGGTCGAGGAAAGATGGTTTTTGGGGCTGGCACTTCCCATTCGGATGCCGGTTCTTCCCCGCCCAACTCCTTGGATATCACCATAACAGTTTTTGGGTCCCAGATAGATGGTATTTTATTCTTATCTCCACCAGCTGTTACCCATAGTTTTTGAAATTCCTTTTCTATTCCCTCATTTCGGGCCACCTCCCTTGTTATTTCATCAGAAGACTGTGCGACACGATGCAGCCTTCGGACTTGGACACTTGGAATAAGTCCCAGAAGCCTGGTAATACCCAGTCCGCCATCCTTAGTGCTGGAATACAGGAGGGCGTCACATGTGCTAGGTGGTAAATGTAGCCACTCCTTGACAGCTGTTCGTATTGCTAAGTCAAGGGTTTCGAGATACGTGGCTTTCACATCGGTTTGGTCTGCCAGATAGAATAATCGTGGGAGCATATACCCTTTCAAGATGTCGACTTTCTGCATAGGTTTAAGTGGAGAACTGTGGATTTGATGTAACCATCCCTGCAGTTTCTCCAGTAGCTCTGGCTTTGATATTCCGATCCATGGGTCGACTCTTACCCCTAGATATTATAAGACTTCCAAATACACGTCTATACACCCCCCAAAACGCATCCTGCTGAAGAATATCCAGAAATTTATAGCCTGACAGCTCAGAGATGCATTCTGGCAACTGAAGACCTAAGGGAGGTTAAAAGACAGCTGGCCGCCCCACCTCCATCCTATGAGTTTCCATGCGTGCAGCAGAGGAGACAGAATCCTAAATCACAGAATAATTTTGAATAGAATAGACCTCTGGAAATCATTTAGACCAGTTCCTCATTCAGAGCAGAGCAGACATGGATGAAGTGGATTGAGAGATAGCAGTGGATTGAGAGCTGGCTGAATGGCAGAGCTCAGAGGGTTGTCGTCAGCAGCGCAGAGTCTAGTTGGACGCCTGTAACCAGTGGTGTTCCCCAGGGGTAAGTACTTGGCACAGCCTTGTTGAACTTGTTCATCAATGACCTGATGAAGAGATAGAGCGTATCCTCAGCAAGTTTGCTGATGACACCAAACTGGGAGGAGTGGTGGATACACTGGAAGGTGGATAGACCAGAAGGCTGTGCTGCCATTCAGCGTGACCTGGACAGGCTGGAAAGTTGGGCAGAGAGGAACCTGATGAAGTTCAACAAGGGCAAGTGCAGGGTCCTGCACCTGGGGAGGAACGACCCCATGCACCAGTACAGGCTCGGGGCAGACCTGCTGTAGAGCAGCTCTGCAGAGAGGAACAAAGGTGTGCTGGTGGACAACAGGTTAACCATGAGCCAGCAGTGTGCCCTGGTTGTCAAGAAGGCCAATGGCATCTTGGGGTGCATTAAGAAGAGTGTGGCCAGTAGGTCAAGGGAGGTTCTCCTGCCCTTCTACTGTGTCCTGGTGAGGGCCCATCTGGAGTACTGTGTCCAGTTCTGGGCTCCCCAGTTCAAGAAAGATGAGGAACTACTGGAGAGAGTCCAGTGGAGGGCTACAAAGATGATTAGGGAACTGGAGCATCTCTCCTCAGAGGAAAGGCTGAGGGAGCTGCGCTTGTTCAGCCTGAAGAAGAGAAGGCTGCGAGGGGACCTAATAAATGCTTATAAATATCTGAAGGGTGGGTGTCAGGAGGATGGCGCCAGACTCTTTTCAGTGGTGCCCAGCGACAGGACAAGGGGCAATGGGCACAAACTGAAGCAGAGGAAGTTCCATCTGAACATTAGGAAGAACTTCTTCACTCTGAATGTGATGGAGCACTGGAACAGGTTGCCCAGGGAGGTTGTGGAGTCTCCTTCTCTGGAGATATTCAAAACCCTCCTGGACGAGGTCCTGTGCAACCTGCTCTGGGTGATCCTGCTTCAGCAGGAGGGTTGGACTATATGATCCACACAGGTCCCTTCCAACCCCTACCATTCTGTGATTCTGTGAAGTTGCTCAGGGTCTTGTCCTGTTGAGTCCTGGATGGAGATCCTATGAACTCCCTGGACAACCTGTCCCGATGGGACTCCCCTCATTCTACAAAATCGTAGAATCATAGAACAGTTTGTGTTGGGAGGGACCTCTAAAGGCCATCTAGCCCAATCCCCCTGCAATGAGCAAGGAATACTACCACTAGAACAGGTTGCTCCAAGCCCCATCCAATCCGACCTTGAATGTTTCCAGGGATGGGGCATGTACCACCTTTCTGGTCAACCTGTTCCAGTGTTTCACCACTCTCCTGAAAAATTTCCTCCTTACATCTAGTCTAAATCTACCCTCTCTTAGTTTAAAACCATTACCCCTTGTCCTATTGCTACAGGCCCTGCTAAAGTTTGTCTCCACCTTTCTTATAAGCACCTTTTAAGTACTGAAAGGCCTCAATAAGGTCTTCCCTTTCTTAACACTTAATTCAATTTAATCCCACTACAACTTGTATTTCTATCACTACGCACCTGCAAGCAGACTATGCTTACCATCAACTCAGCCATCAATATACATACTAATTAATGAACTGTAAGCCACGGAGTTTCGTTATGTTGTGCTATAAGTAACAGACACATCTCTTCCTGTGTTGGTTTTCCTAAAAGGATGATGCAAAACAATCGTCGATAACAGTAGGGAGGTAACCTCTTAAAATTCAGATCTAAGTGAGGTAACCTCTTAAATTAAAGCACCATGAATTGCGGATGTCTACCTGAAGGTAGACTCATTAAGGGATCAACTCAGCGTCCTTCATCTTGCAAGTTTCCAATCTTATTACTTATTTATGAAAGCCATTAGTATAGTCCATTTTCTGTCATATTCAAATTAGAGTCTTCCTTCAGAAAACTACATAGTGTTTCAGGTTGCATCTGCCACTAAGTGCCTTCTCACCCAGAAGACTGACTAAAAAGTATTTCTGAATTACCTACTACCTTTGATAGCTATTCCCCTTTATTACTTCAGAAGTTCAAAACATTATTTCACTGATACTCGTGATCTCTCACCACTTCAGGTAAAATACTTTAAGAACAATTAAATGTGAACAGTGGACTGCACATTGAAAGGACTGTCTGACACCAGCACAAACACTACAAATGCGGAAAAGTTGTACCAGTTTCATACATGTCATACCATGCTGTATATAGTATCTTATTGTACACCACTGACTTAGTGTTATGGACTATTAAGGAACAGTAAAAATTTGAAAATTCTTGTTTCCCAAATCTTTACTTTTCTCTCCCCTCCTCCCCTAAAAAAACAAATAACCTCCTAAATAAAACAAGGACTGGAATTTTTTTAAGATTTTTTTTCTTTTTTAAGGAATGGTCTAATTAACATGTATATATCTAGACTTTTAGCGAGCTAGAGCAGGCTCATACATACAAACTATCCTTTGTGGTATGTGCTGGAAGAACAGGCATTGCATCACCAACATACAAAGCGCAAGCCAGTGCAAAATGTACATCTTCCAAAAGTCATACTCCTGCTTGAGAATGCTTGCCCCATCTCGTTTGCCCAAAGAATCCAAAATCTCAAAGTCTTTGAAGCTGAAAAAATTTATAATCACTATATTGAGTCAAGCATTCCTTCTGCACTTGCTCTTCTTTTTGTTATTTGGTTTTATATTTTTTTGTTGCTGGTCTTCTTTAGCTAGTGAGTTGTTATGTTATAAATTCCATTTATCCTCATTTTCCTGGTAGGTACCAATCCAATATACCATTTCCCACATTAAAAATCAAAACACACATTCTCAAAACTACTTCCTGTCTTGAGGGAGTTTTCTTGTATATTAATGTTGTATCTTCTTCCAAAAAGATGAAACTTTAATCTCACTAAACCAAATTTATTTAAATAATTTTGGTCTGAAAAGTTATAAATCCCAGTTATACAAAGCTATGTTTATGAAGTCATACAATTTTCACTCATTCCTTCTTTCACACCGGCATAATGAAGCATTTCTCAAGAAAGCAGAAAAGTCAACACCAGCATTAAAGTCTGTATAATCCCAAATGATTTAAAAAGAGAGAAAAAAATAAAAAAAAGAAAACCTCACAAGAGCTTCACAGCAGTCATCAGGTACTTGCCCTGAGGCCTAAAACAAGTTTTTCCCGTTCACCACACCAACCATAAAGTTCATAGTTTAGCAAGAACACACTCCAATTAAGTAGTGGTGTACAAAAAGGATGTTTACTTTTTCCTTCTGTGCTAGTCCTTGTCCATTTATAGACTGAGGTAACATAAGTCATTGCCAAGACTCCTCCACCCCAGTATTACTCATGTGTTTTAAGTGAGAAGTTGAACACCACAGTGAAAAGCTTGAGACACTGTGTTTGAATCAAAGCAACACAAACAGCAAAGCGTGCATTTTATTGCTATTACCTATTTAACTACACATTGCTATGCACTTGAAAGATGAGGTCCTAAACTGGTTGTAAATTGCTGTAAACTGTAAATTCACCACCTGTACCACCGCCCAGGAAAACTACAGTACACATGGCGTTGTGCAACATACTAATAATCTTAAAACAAATCTCACTAAACGTTGCATTCGCCACAGCTTCATTGCGTAATTTATAATAGCTGTAATAGCGTTGGTCTTAAAGTAATAAATCTAACTTTGCTGATGAATGTCCCCCATTGTCTTACTGAGTTCAGGTAAAATGACTCACACAAAAGCAACTGAGTATTTTTGCTGCTCCCAAAGGTCGGATTGGGATTTGTTCCTAATCTGGAAAACTGATAAAGTGTCCACACACCTTTCAGGCCATAAAAAGAAAAGTATTACACTCAGATTAAAGAGAGGAAAACATTACAAGATAGCTCCATGAAGCTCAAAAAATTAGACACTTGCGCACATTGCCACAACAGACATAATAACAGGACTCTGTCTCCCACAGATGAAAATGAGAAAGTCTTGCTTAATGCTTTGAAGCATATTATTAGTCTAACGTACAAGTGTTTACTCCACTTTGTCCTAACTTACATTGCGCCTTATGAGAGAAAAGGTGAGGGCTACAGTTTAATATTTGGGTCACTTCAACAAGAAGCTTAAGTTTTGTTTCTCTTCCACTTGCACTAGTCAAAAAACAATCTACATCTTAAATTCTCAAATCAGTTTTTCTCAGATTTCTGAACTACTATCCTGGAAATTATTACCCTCTTCAGCAATAACGCCACAAAGTTAAGATTAATTTCTAGGTAAACAAATCCCAAACAATACAATCAAAATTGGAACACTTCTTTAGAACAAGGGCAACACGCCCACCAGGTACAGGTGTGCATAATCTCATTTTACAAGCACTGTGCCTAGAAGTACTTGTATCTCTAAATTGAAGAGACATGGATTTGATGGGTGGTCGACTTGGTGGATAAGGAATTGGCTGGATGGTCACACTCAAAAGAGTTGCAGTCAATGGCTCGATGTCCAAGTGGAGACCAGTGACGAGTGGTGTTCCTCACGGGTCGGTACTGGCACCAGCACTCCTTAACATCTTTGTTGGCGACACAGACAGTGGGATTGAGAGCACCCTCAGCAACTTTGCTGACGACACCAAGCTGTGTGGTGCAGTCAACATGCTGCAGGGAAGGGATGCCATCCAGCAGGACCTTGACAGGCTTCAGAAGTGGGCCAGTGTGAACCTCATGGAGTTCAACAAGGCCAAGTACAAGGTCCTGCCCATGGGTCGAGGCAATCCAAAGCACAAATCCAGGCTGCGTAGAGAATGGACTGAGAGCAGCCCTGAGGAAAAGGACTTGTGGGTGCCGGTTGCTGAGAAGCTCAATGTGACCTAGACATGACCTGCAACACGCGCTCACAGCCCAGAAGGCCAACACCAAAAGAAGTGCAGCCAGCAGGTCAAGGGGGGTGATTCTACCCCTGCACTCTGCTCTGATGAGACCCCACCTGGAGTCCTGCATCCAGCTCTGGAGCCCTCAGCACAGCAAAGACATGGACCTGCTGAAGCAGATCCAGAGGAGAGCCACAAAAATGATCAGAGGGAGGGAATACCTCCCCTATGAGGAAAGGCTGAGAGAGTTGGGGCTGTTCAGCCTGGAGAAGAGAAGGCTTTGGCAAGACCTTACAGCAGACTTCTAGTACCTGAGGGGGGCCTACAAGAAAGCTGGAGATGGACTTTTTACAAGGGGCTGGAGTGACCGGGCAAGGGGTAATGGCTATAAACTGAAAGAGGGTAGGTTTAGACTAGATATAGGAAAGAAATTCTTTCCTATGAGGGTGGTGAGGCACTGGAACAGGTTGCCCAGACAAGTTGTGGATGGCCCCACCCTGGAAGCGTTCAAGGCCAGGCTGGTTGGGGCTTTGAGCAGCCTGGTCTAGTGGAAGGTGTCTCTGCCTATGGCACAAGGGTTGAAACTAGATGACCTTTAAGGTCTGTTCCAACCCAAGCCATTCTATGATTCTATGGAGTAATGTCCTGGCCCATTAAGCCTCCTCAGTACCCATGTATCATTTGCAGCCTTCAAGTACAGTATTTGTTTTTTTGCCCTCTGCTAAACTCCTGCTTTTTTCCCCTAAAAAACAACATCTCTAATAGGAGAGTAGTATTTGAATACTCAAAATTAACCCACCACAAAAGACATCCACCCCAAAACTCCACAACACATGTACACAGATTTACTCCAAAAACCACCATTGAAGAAATTAGCATGAGTTAGATAAAAGATCAAAGCCTTTCACATAAGGGATTCTCAATACCCTATTCCATAAATAAGATGCTTGTATTATTTTTCTTATTCTTACAAATAGTTTGCCTTGTCCATATGAAACCATCCAATTCAAAAAGAATCACTGCAACTTTCTTCCTTGGAGGCTTGGGGCAGGGAAAGGGTTAATTCACTTATTTCCCCCCTACACTATTCAGAGCAGTTACTGCTATCATAGTATGGGCAGCTGCGTTTGCTTCCACCAAAACGTCAAACTTCAGTCTATGTACCCTAGAAATTGCTCAGAATTTCCTCCTGTCTATTCTACATTGTACCACTTTTTCACCTATGCTTCCAAATTATTTCCAGAAGCATGAACTAAAATTAACTGAAGTGGCGATCTCACCAACACAGATTCTCTCTAGGAGGTCCCCAAAAGTTCATGCTTTTTGTTTTCTGAATGCTGGTGAACCACACTTCAGAAGACGTCAGTTAGACAGTGTTCACTCTGCTCTAGTAGCAAATGTTAAGAGCTTGAGGACATTAATAAAGATGTGAAAGTACAGTGGAAATCTCCAACAGTGATCAGACTGGAAATACTACCACAGAGCACAGAACATTGCAGTAAAGCAGTTTTGGTCTGGAACCAGTACAGAAGTATGCCAGAGATCAAAAAATAACAATACAAAACCCAAGCAAATATAAAAGTATTAAAACAGATTAGAAGTACAAAAAGGTTGCATAAAATCACAAATTTTAACATTTGAGTTGTTCTGCTCTCTATTCACATGAAAAAAACCAGTATCAAAGTGAAAAAACACTACATCATCATCATCATTCATGGTATTGAAAATTATTAAAAAGCAAAAGAGATTTTCCTGTCCATGCACCTCTCTTGTGCCAGCTAAGAGTTTACAGGACCAAAGCAGAAATGAGGCAACTGTCAATACTGCTTTGTATCTTCACGGTATGTTTCTATTTTGAAGTGCACCACAAAGCGCTCTCAAGAAAGTATTGAAAGTGTTGGATTTTTGTTTAGCTGTTATTGTTTTTAAAGGATGCATTTAAAGACGCAAACACTATCAAGCTCCGTCTGCTGTTATATTTGCTCCTGAGTTGCCACTTAAAGCACTAAACCAGGAAACATGCCTTGTCTTAGACAGGTCTGGGTCCTAAAAGAAGATATAATCTTGATTCCTAAGGCTTTTTTCAACAAGGTTTTTATAAGTTTAAAAGTTCTAAGTTCCAAATTCAATATAGTATGGAAAGGACTTTTATTAATAGTTACTGTAGCACTTAAAGCTTCCAAATGAACTATATAGACTAACATGAAGCAGAAATAATCCTTGTCTTCAAAAAAAGAAATCTACAAACATATTAGAAACACTAAAAATACTACACAAAGAAACAGCACCATAAAATTCTCCTCAGCTCACCATATTCAAGACAAGTTGGTGCCTTAACCCACCTCATTAACTTTTAATCTGTATTTCAACTATTACTCATTGACCTTTCATCATATCCACTGAGATATGAAGGGGTCTTCTCCCCCAAAACACATTTTAAGTGTTCTCTTAAGATCATACAAAAATCCAATACTACAAACAAACTCACGCTACAGCTTTTCACTAGAAGCCTGTGCATGGTGCTTGCTTATGCTACTCACCCCAATCCAGAGTGCACCACATCCGTCTGCTCTGAACTACGCTTGAGCCAACCACCTTACTTTTAGCTTCAGTTCCCTGCCAGGTACACCCAGACAAAAATTTTAATTTCTACATACAAAATCTTGATTTTTTAGCTCAGGAGGACTGAACTGAAAACTCACCTCTCTTTGGCACCAGGATCCATGAAGGTGCCCAGTTTGCATCGTTACTGAACAAACCATGCAATTTCAGAGACATTTACAACTTTCTGTAAGCTACAACTGTATGGGTAAACACAAAGGCAGCAAAAGACCAATCTCCAGTCAACCTGATATCAAGCACGTCTCGAAAAGAAATCTGTATGTAGTTACACTTTTGCTTAGTACTCATCTTCCACATTTCAGCCAAAAGCTCATACTCATGGAGAAAAAGCTACTACAATATTATATCCTTATGGAAGATCCACTGTTTCACTCAGGAAAATCACCCAACGATTTAGGCTGGAAAGTACCTCTGGAGCTTGTGTAGTCCAACACCCTGCTCCAAGCAGGGCCAGCTTCAAACCTAGTTCACTCTAGAGTCTTGTGCAGTCAAGTTTTGACAACTTTCAAAGACAGAGACCCTACAGCCTCTCTGGGCAAGAACTGAGATGAGGTAAGTCCCAGATTACACACTTCTCAAGGATATTTACATTTTCTCATCACCAAGAGCTGGCAAAAGCCCCTGCCATTGCTGACAAAATGATATTGCTATGTCATAAAGCACTGAAAACGTTAACAGCAGCAGCCGTCTATTCCCTACAATAGAGTTTCTGCACTTAAAATTTGCTTATGACAGCATTTTTCAAGGCAGAACCATTTCCTTAAGTCAACTTGCAAAAAGTGACAAAACTGCTGGTATTCAGTCAGAAATGCTTCCTTTATTTCCAGGCATATAGGTTTATGTTTTTAATGTTATGCTGTGATAACAGCTGAAGTAAATATGGTATTTGTTCTCTGCCTTTAAAACCAATTTACACATCAAATAATCAGTGGAGAAAAAACAGTGTTCACAAACAAGTCAGATAAATGAATTGTCTTTATTTTATCAATGTGTTGAATGACATGCACTTCTGAAGTCAATTTCTTCTGTTGTCTGGGATTTTTTGGTTTTTTTTTAATTAAACATAGTAATGAACACAAAGACAACTTAAGGATTCAAATTCCTCCAGGAATTTGTAGTCAAGGTAAACATTCCTTTTGCCATTATTTTATACTCAGTGCTTCCCTCTCTCCCCTCTTTTCTGCCTTCATTGCCTGCTTTACCACAGAAACATTAGCAACGTTAAGTCAATTCTTATCTGGTTTTGCTGGAATTTTAGAGATCTTAAACATGAATAATTTTATCTAAATAGACCTCTACCTTTTCTCATAGTTATTCATTAGGGATTAGTGATTAAAAATTATTAACCTGGAAACTGAAAAAAATCTTTACCTGCTCAGTCAGCTTGGCATTCATTTTTCTTATGTGAACTTCAGTAGCCCTCCAGCTGTCATCTAGAAGTCTAAGAGAGGACCTGAATTTTTAATGTAGGAACTAGAAGAAAACTATACAAATCTCAAACCTTGTTTCATATGTATACACACACATGCACACACACACACTTGGTAGGAGAAAACACGCAGGGGAAGTAGCCTTCCCCCATTTCCAAAGTCACTTTTAAAACTTCATAGAAGTTTAGACTCGTACTTACAATTGTAATCAAAGGTTTGAAACTAATCTCAAATAGTTCCAGTTGTTAAAGATCTCTACACACACTGCTAAACCAGAAGAGTTAATTCTGCTATTCTAATCAATTCCTGTTAGCACAGTTACATTTTAACTCGACTCATCTACCATTTCAGCTATATACTACAGCATTCTTTTTCAAGTTTCTGTGAACACGCAAGCAAGCTGTTCCATTCAATAAACAGTATTATCAGTTTTGCTGGATTCTAAAGCTTCTGCTGGTTTTGGAGGCAGCCATAAAAGCAGACTTCAAGGAATATTTTTACATCTCTATTTCAATATGCCTTCTATGCTAGAAATAGCACCTACGTACTGTTCTAGCTAATCAAAGAAAACTAAGTATAAATAGAAACACAAGTGAGTTGCAAGGAAATACTGAGCTGGCATTACTTAAGTACACACATAAGAATACTGCATAAAAACTAGGAGCAAATCTACATAGCAAATTCTTCCCCATACAGCAGTACCATGCAGCATGCTATTCAGTGAGAAACGCTTCAGCATTAACAAACCCTCTTAAGACAGATGGAGCTATGCTAACATATAAGCCTTTTCACTGAATAGCTGATACTGCTTGATGAACTGGTATTTGCAGAAGCGTTTCTTGAAAGTGATACAGGTTCAAGCCAGCTCATCGATCTGACTGAAAACAATTCCTACAACAGACAAATTTTCAGCCAGTTTGATTTGACTTTCTCCACGACTGCATGATTGCAAAAGCTATTGCAAGAGAGGAAGGACTACATGACTAGCGGGAAAGGAATCTGTGGGACTGATCTTTTCTAGATAGTTCCAAATCAATTTAAGCTAAGATGAACCTATCCTGGGAAAGTGCTGCAAAGGTACCCCTAAAAAAAAAAATTAAAAAAAAATAATAATAATAACAAAAAACTTTCTCCTTGGAGTGAGCCATTAACGTTGGCCTTGGCAAATCTACATCCACATCCTATACATTTCTTTGACCACAGTTACGAAAGAGTAACTGATTTCACAGGTGCTTCGGAGAGAATGTACAAAGCGTGAAAGAATTGTTTCACGCAGCACTCCCACTCTCTTAAAATGATTATGATTTACAACTGGTAACTTCAACTGACAATTCCAGGCACAGTCAGAGATTTTTGTTACAGAAATCACTTGTCTGGAGTTTTTTGTTTACATACTTTATACCGTCAGCAGTTAAAGCTGTCTCAATTCACCATCGCTTCAAGACCGCTCAAAAAAGCATACATCAAACAGTGGCAGAGAACAAATAACTTCTAAGATAATTCATTATGTTATTTCTTGTATTCCAATTCCTTCATCTATTACAAAGACTTTTGCAAGAATTAGGTCTTAAGAGTTTTTTGTAGGGAATGAAAATTAGAAACAAACATAGCTGCACCCCAATAATTTCTCATTTTTGATGTGGAAGTGCCATCACATGGGTTAAAACATAAGCGTAGGTAATTACAAGATTTAATTAACCTGTAAAGAAAACTGCACCTATTTTCAGGTAAAAATAATTTATAAAATAATAACACTTGAAAAAAAGAATTTAAAAGTAATTGCATGGAAAGATGTAATCTCCCTAAACTGGAGTCCATTTTCCATTTAGACTTACTTACTTTTGGAAGACTGGAGGTAGGGTTTTTCGCATTGTTTTTTTTTTTTCTTTTTCTTTTTCTCCAAAGTTCTGTTCATGCTTTTGCTGTCAGCACCCTGGCTTAAAAGACACCAGTTGCTGACTTCTCTGCCAAACAATTATTCTATTGTTTTTCAGGATTTAAACTGACATCTTTGCAGGTAAAGTAGCAGTCACAAAACAGTCCAAACTGAAGAGCCTGAAAATTGGAAATCATGGCAAGATCTTTATCACATTTGGAAACTCATTCAGTTATTCTTTGGTTTTGTTATTCTCTTATTCTCTCTTCAGAAACGGACAAGCCATGCAAAAAAGTCATCAAATGCCTTTAAAAGGCTTAGCTGAATTCCTGGTAGGATTAAGTTTAGGCAGTGTTAGTAGAATGCTTCACAACCTAATTCCTGGTGATGAGTAGCTTAAATGAACAAATTTGATTTATAAATTACTAGTTTCCAATATTCTTGTTACTCATTTCTCTTGTTTACTAGCCAAAATGAGAACCCAGGTTTCTAGTATTATTACCTACTTATTCCTAATCTTGTTCCTCCCAAACCAAATGAGAAATAATTAAATGCAAATGAATCCCACACTAGGAATCCAGGTGGTGTTACATTAAGCAGCTTTTACTAGCTAAATTACCTTTATAGCATTCTCTTTATATTTTAAATATATTCCAGAGGCACATGCAGCAAATTTAGGAATTGATTCCTATCCATTGAGACAGTTTACATGTCTGTTCCCATAAATGTAGTTTAATAGCAAAAAATATCATTTCTGTCAGCCAGGAAGTCTGTATTTTCACCCTTCAAAATATCTGAAAAGGAACAACAACACAGGCTTTCTCTTTTCTTTAATAAGAAAAGACAATATTTGTTCCAAAAAAACCTAAACCTTTTGCAGGGCCTTCTAATAAAGAGTTCTTGTATTCCAAAGCCTTTTGGAGTTTTGTGCATACAACCTACAGTGACCTAGTATTAGCACTAGTAAGGGAAGTCATTGTCTTTCAGATTTTATGAATACAGTTGTTGCTTTGCAACTCTAAATTCTGACACGAATTATGGGCCACATGCACAAAAGCAGTATTTCATATTCAGAGCTGACCAACAATGAGATCTGTATGTAAGAAAGCTTTCAGATTCATTGCTCAAATAAATTCCTATAGTTTCACTGAAAAAAAAAAACCACCACATCTATAACTTTAGAGAAAAAAAGCTGTACACATTATGATTAAAGCTCTACTATTTTTGTACCCCACTTATATTTTCCAAAGAATTTATTTCTTGAGAGAATACTATAGAAAGCATAGTTATTTCTTAATAATCCAAGCACTGATTTAGAGATGAAGAAAAATCATTCTTTAAATGCCCATGTGCTCATATAGAACAGCCGTGACTTGGCAAGAAAGGGAGAAAAAATGAGAATATATGGGGCTGTGGGGGTGTTTCGCGAATAAGTAATCAGTCCGTCATTTAGACTGTTGAAAGTATCTCACTCTACCCTCTCCAATGTTGTATCATCCAAGTTAATCTCAAACTATCTCTAAAATGATCTCACAGGATTTCTGAAGCAGGTCCAAGTTTAACACTTCAATTCAGTTTACAATCTGAAAAACAATTCAGCTTTAAAATCTCTTTGCCAGGTACCACCTCACTCACAGAAACCTCTCAATACTCAACTGGCAGACACTATCCTATGATTTTGTTAAGTTCTACGTTCCTCATCAAATCTGTGTGTAGCAAAGCTTCAGTAGGAAGATCAGTAGCATTTTCATGTTTACATAGTTTATTTTCAAAACAAGTTAAAACCGATACATTACTATAGGGAAAGTATTAAGTCTCCCCATAGAGCAATGTTTTGTGCACACACACAGCATCCATCAAAGCTTTAGTGATAAGATACCAGTCAGACATACTCTGCAAGACCATTCCTAAGAATCTGCATAACCATAATTAAAACAACATTCCTCTGATTTACTACTAGTAAATGAATATTTATGACTTGGTGATTAGCGTTGTTCTTAAGAGCAGCTGAACTAGGTCAGATCAAAACTCCACATAACACAGCGCCCTGTTCCCAGCCATGATTAGTAGCAAATATCTTGAAGAGGCCATCAGAATGGGAGAGATGCACAACGATACCTTGCTTCGGCAATTATAAGCCTCAGAGGTGGGAGATGAAATCGAAGAGGTGACCACATACTCTTCTTCAGTGAATGCAGACTTACAGCCCACAACATCCCGAGCTATACTCTCTAGATGTTTTCAGTCACTTTCCTTAATTATATATGCATTTCTTTTGGATCTTTTGAACGCTAGCCACAAGAGGCAAGTCCTCTTGACTTGTAATTCCTCTTGTTAGTTCTTTTATTGGATATAGAGCAAATGAGTTCTCTACCCTCCTTTCTACCATTTATAATTTTATAGACCTACGCTCTCCGCATCAGCCATCAGTGAAGTATCGTAGGTGTTCTCCAAATGAAGAGCTTCCATCTTTTATCACCCTTGTCTCAAACGTCTCTGTTATCTTCTCTAGTTCTATTGCATCATTCTCCTGTTAAACCAGTACTACTATAGCATAAAACTATGCTTCTACTTCCAGACATGCTTAACTGGAACAATATTATCTCAGATGTCAAGCCTTTACAGTCACGTGACTTTTTCAGCTGGGGTCTGATTTTACGAAGTCTGTATTCTCTACACTGTGGAACAAGGCCACAGCTTCCATTTTTTTCTTAAATGACAGTGATAAAATACAATCTGAATATCAACAGATTATGTTTTTTTTACATCCTGAGGGCACACAATTCTGTCAGTTCATAAGCCTAACATCATGAAGATGTCAAATTTTAGAAAGTAATGCTGCCTTTCAAATAGGAAATCTTGTTAAAAGGAGCTAGAAATCCTTGCATGAAAAAACATCAGTCAAAAGCAGTGGCATCATGTCAAAAAAAAAGCACACTTAAGAATCAAAAAGGATCTCCTTTTTACTATCCAAACGACATGATTTAAACAAATACTGTCCTGAAAGTCTTAGGATTCTCTCAGCACTGCCAGGAGATTGTGGCAAGTGGTAAAAAGTAGAAACTACCCCTGCTTGTCTCCAATAAACCAGCTATCACTGCACATGTCTGGACAGCACCATACAACAGATGACAACAAAATGCTAGTTTTGTGTAGATACTAGTTATGTATAGATGCTCAATTTCCACTCGCCTGCCCCTGCAGTGGGAATGCTGATCACCTATTGGTAAGTTTCTACTACTTTCTGGAAATACTAGTAAGACAACAAATTGATATAGTTGCACGCAAAGCTTTTTTCAAATGCATGTAGAGCTTCCTTGCTAAAACTGCAAGAATATTCATGATATCAACAGACATTTACTCTAAATTTATTTTAACAAAGGGGAAAAAAAGATTCAATTAAGATAATGGTTCAAAAGGAGATACAAAGAAGAAAGATAAAAACAAAATTTTGACAGCTTTAGAAAGACATCACTAAAATTTAGGACCCAGTGGCTCCATGGACATTGACACAGGCAACCTGCAGACGATAGATACTATTTCATCACTTCAGTCTAAATCACATCAGGGAACAGAAAAATGCTGTTGTTTAACTTCTTCTGGGAAACGAGACTTGTAGCTTAACTTTAGTGCCCACTTCACAAAATCTGTACTACTATTCACAGCAATTGGGATTTATATGGAAATCTTTGAAAGACAGTCTGAAAGAACATGAAGCTTATACTCTCCTCTGTACTGGATGTTACTGCTGAATTCAGTATTCAACGCAGCACATTTAGAGTAAGAGGGCAATTTTCTTCCTAGTTACCTTAAATGAGAACCAGATTATTGCACTTTTTGTTTGTTTTAAAGAAACCAGTGTTAGAATCTGCAAAGAAAGGGATTTCAATTTTCAAATCACCACCTAAAGAATGAACACTACAAGTCAGCTAAAAAAAACCCTTGAACCAGTGCTAACACTACACAGATGTGCTTTTTTGGGTTATTATTTTACTTTGGGAAAGTCCCTCCCCCCCAGGCAAATACAAAAAAGAGAAAGTCAATTAAGCAGTCATAATTAACAAGTATACAAAGAGGAAAAAACATTTACTAAAGTAAGTTCTCTGTAGAACATCATTACAAACATCATATTTTTTTTAAATGATGAACTACTTACACAGGGCAAACAAGAAAATATTTTAATTGGCCTCTAACTTCATACTCTTCCACCTATTAATCTTGTACCACAATGAAAACCTTTAATCTGTTTTTGTAGCAAAAAGATTTCCTACAACCAGATGGTTAACTTTGGTTAGATTAAAAAAAAAAATATTCTTCGAAAGGGAGAGCTGAGTCATGTAAAATATTTAAAATGAACCACTTCAGCTGCCTCAAAACAGGTTATAAAGATACATAAACTTTTGATGAATTCACACTATTCAGTTCATCAACTGCCTAGACAGGTCATATCTTGAAAACACAGTTGTTTCCTTGAAGCTCAAGGGAACAGTAATTGTACGTCAATTCCTGTCCCTACTTCACATAGGGTACTAATCATTCTCTCCTCAGCTGCTGGGACTACACACCAATGCTCTTTCCAAATATTTGTAGAAGCACAAAGCAATCTTGTAGATTTTTTTTTTTCTTCTCTCCGCTAAAAGTTTTTATTTTGAAGAAATGCGTCCATTCAGAAGCATGCTGCCTCTCCTTACTCAGCTGCCTGCCTATTTACCGGTATAATTCACAAAGTATTTCTGTCACTCAGTATGTTGCTTACAGTTACTGATGCACACCAGCTAATATCCTTATACCATTATCTTTTTTGGGACTTGTATCTCCTGAGGTTTCTGTGAGTCAGTTTTTCCCAAATTATTATCCTGGCTATTACTACACTACCAGCTGAATCATAATAGCATAAAGTAGTAACACGGGAAGATGAGTACAGCTAATTATTGGAAAAAAAAATAAAAATCACAGCTTCAAAGACTGTTACACTTACAATATTTATACAGTCTTCTTTATTAAACCTTGAGCAAATAAATATATATTAATTTATAAAATATCTAAGTATAGCTTACAGACCAGTAATGGTCTCATATAATTTCTGGTGGCCCAAAGAATTATCAGAACACCAAAGAAGAGAGATCTGACCATATACAGAAACAGCTCAAAGCAGTATCACCAAAGAGCTCTAGAACAAGTATTTCCATGATATTTTGTGCAGCACAAAACATGGTCTAAAAGCACGAAAAGCCGAGCTTCTCTGAAAAATGAAAAAACAAGAACAGTGGTTTTGAATGCAAATTAAAAAAATCAAGTGTTAAAACATACAGCAGAAACCCAAGTTGTTAAGTTATGGAGATGTACTATGAAATTAGATTCTTCTCCCTTCCCTTCTCTTTTATTTGACTGCTAAGTATGTACCATTATATGGAATTAAGTCAAGCAACTTATTTTGTTTTTATCATTTCAATACATAACTTGGAATGCAACCAATGAAATAGCACAAATTATCTCTAAAAATAAGACCAGAGAGTTTAGTGGCTCTTGATTATGTTTTCCTTACAAGGATCCTTTGCAGAAAAGTACATGTTTCAGTTTGGAACAATGATAATTAGTGCCTGTAGGAATAAAGCAAACTGATTTTTCCACAGCAATATAATTTCCTGTAACTTTAATTTTTAAATGCTGATACTCCAGCAGTTGCTCAGAGACAAATTTTACAGCCTACAGTATGATCAGGATTTGAACCAATTTAGCTGTTTTCAGTTTAATCACCCCACCCCCTAATTAAAAAAAAAAGTTAGTTTTACGTATTTATTATAAAAAACCTGTATATGAAGAAAGAGAATCTGTCAATAAGCTCCACATATTTTTACGAATGCTAACAAATTCCTCTAGCTTTGGGTTAAATTATTTAAAATGACAAAACCAAACAGATGTAACTTGTAAGTGCACCTGGAGCACAGGCGTTATGCCCATCCTCTTCTCGATATTGCAGTGGGACTCATTTTCAGAACTTCAAGAATCCATCTTCACTGACTAGGAAAAGTAATGCTTAATCTACATAAAACAGGGCATAGCTGAATTGCTTAAGTACAGATATAAGAGCTGACAGTGGCTTGCGGAGAGACTACACTACAGCGGCTACACTCCAACACGTAATGTCAGTCCCAGAGTACACTTAATGGACACACAGTTCAGACGCGGATGGAACTACAGTTGTCCTTACAGCCCTTCAACAGTTGCTGTTCTTTCAGCAATGGTCAGAAAACAGTATTTTAACGGGAACGTAGCTATACAAAAGACAGCAAATGCAACCAAATTTGAGAGAACAGACCTGCACCCTTTCCTACTGAAATGAAAAATAAGTATCAGCACTTTCATTCGAAGTTTTAATGCTGCACAGGGAACTATGTTTAATCATCACACCTCAAGAGGAGGATTCATTAAATACTTCAAAAGAAGTCTCCAAAAAAGACCATCATTCTATTTCATGCAAAAAAACCTCTTCATTCCCTTGCAGACTTCTCCGCCAACAGTACTGGATCTTTCCCAAAATCAATCCTGGGGTTACAGAATTAGACCAAGAAAAGCACTGACGCAACAATGAGTTGAACGGACATTGCGCCATTCACTCAGCCAACCCCAGAAGTCAACACAGAGTCAATCCATATGGCGAGGTTATGCATGTATTACCATTTACAGTATCCTTATTCTCTGACTTTAAGGCTCTAGAAATTCAGCAGCACTGTTGCAAAGTGTTGTGGAACAATAAATCCTACCCAGCTAGTCATACACCAGACTTTCTGTAATCCCACTGATGAAACTCCCCTAATTTTCAGATGGAAATTAGAAATGACTATTACACCATTTCATTAACAACAACAAAAAAAACCCACATCATTTTGATTATGTAACAGAAGTAGCTTTTTATTTTCTTTTGAAAGAAAGCACAGAACTAGTACCTTAGCTGCTCCTACTACTTCACAGCCATTAACCTGAATTTTTACTTTAATATTTAAAGCATTGTGCTATGACCACACAGATGTTTATGCTTTTCATTTTTAGAAATAAATTGTATGTAAAGTTAATCTCCAAGTAAATAATTTTGAGTAAAAAATGCTGTTCAATGGCACAAAATTAAGTATTAATAAAACTGTTCAAGAAAAGAATTTAAACACCATTCTTCGAAGATGGCTTTACATTCCATAATACATTTATCCTTGCTTCAGAATGAGCCATTTCACAACGTATTAATTAGAACTTAACATTACTTTACTTACAAGACAGCTACAAACGCTTTCCATTTTAAAATCTGTTATATTCTCAGTTCAGCACTGCACTTTTTCATCAGTACCTCTAACAGTTAATTTCAGTATCCACTTTAATCCACAAAGAAAATTGAAGCGTAGCACTTAATAATCAAATCTTTCTTCATCTAACTATCATGAAAGCCTCCTACACAAAACCACAGATGTGTTGGTGAAACTTCCCCAGGAACATTACAAAAGCACTGTAAAGCTGTTTGGACTTATCTAATGACCACAACACTATTTATCTCCTTCAAAAAACAAAGCAGTTTTGATAAAAAGAAAGCAAAAATTCCCCAATCACAAGTCATATTTTTCTGTTATCATTTCATAGTGACTTTATCATGACATCTTATAGACCTGGAGATAAAATGGAGAACGAATTGATCTTGTCATGGTGTGGCAAACAATAGAACAAAGAACAATTCAACAAGTTTATTTTCTTCTAGTTTCATTAAATAGGTGGTTTCCTTCGCCAAAACTAATAGGAGCCAATCTTTCGTAGACGACAGTTCAAGAGACAAATATGCCTAAATTAGGCCAATCAACTGGCAGCACTATAAAGCAAAAAAAATACTGAAGTTCCACTGTTAATCTACCTTTTCACTCCGTGTAAAACTAGAATTGGTGGATCAAGTCCTTAGCAGCACATAGATGCTTCATGGCCAATTGCAGAGCATCACTGATCTAAAGGAAACACACTGAACATCTCTCTCTCAAAAGAATGACTGACAGGTTTCTATGAAGTACAGGAGAAAGTCATAAAATATGTGAATTTACCATCGTCCCCTCTTCCCACCACTCTTCTTCACGGAGAATGGGAGTAAGGAAGGAGGTGAGAGGAAACATGGAAGAACAGATGGGCCGAAGATTTTATTTGCTATCAAAAGCACGTAAATTCAATGCTTTAGTATCACTGGTTTGGGTATGTTGAAGGTGAGCATGCACACACATATACCACTTCCTCTGGCTTACAACCTTAAAGAAACATATCAAGTAATCCACCAGTATACATAAAGATGGTTTTTAAACATAGCTTTTAGTTACCACGATTACAGTGAGTTCACAGAACCACAGAATGTTCGGGGTTGGAAGGGACCTCTGTGGGTCATCCAGTCCAACCCCCCTGCCGAAGCAGGGTCACCTACAGCAGGCAGCACAGGACCTTGTCCAGGTGTGTCTTGAATATCTCCAGAGAAGGAGACTCCACAGCCTCCGTGGGCAGCCTGTTCCAGGGCTCCATCACCGTCAGAGGGAAGAAGTTCTTCCTCATGTTCAGGTGGAACTTCCTCTGCTTCAGTTTGTGCCCGTTGCCCCTTGTCCTGTCACTGGGCAACACTGAAAAGAGTCTGGCCCCATCCTCCTGACATCCACCCTTCAGATATTTATAAGCATTTATTAGGTCCCCTCGCAGCCTTCTCTTCTCCAGGCTAAACAAGCCCAGGTCCCTCAGCCTTTCCTCCGACGACAGATGCTCCAGTCCCCTCACCATCCTCATAGCCCTCCACTGGACTCTCTCCAGTAGCTCCCCATTTTTCTTGAACTGGGGAGCCCAGAACTGGACACAGTACTCCAGATGGGGCCTCACTAGGGCAGTGTAGAGGGGAAGGAGAATCTCCCTCGACCTACTGGCCATACTCCTCCTAATGCATCCCAGGATCCCATTAGCCTTCTTGGCAGCCAGGGCACACTGCTGGCTCATGGTCAGCCTGTCGTCCACCAGCACTCCCAGGTCCCTCTCCACAGAGCTGCTCTCCAGCAGGTCTGCCCCAAGCCTGTACTGGTGCGTTGGGTTGTTCCTCCTCAGGTGCAGGACCCTGCCCTTGCCCTTGTTGAACCTCATCAGGTTCCTCTCTGCCCAACTTTCCAGCCTGTCCAGGTCTCGCTGAATGGCAGCACAGCCTGCCGGTGTATCCACCACTCCTCCCAGTTCTGTGTCATCAGCAAACTTGCTGAGGGTACATTCTAACCCTTCATCCAGGTCATGGATGAAGAAGTTCAACAAGACTGGGCCCAGTACTGACCCCGGGGGGACACCACTAGTTACAGGCCTCCAACTAGACCCAGCGCCGCTGCTGACAACCCTCTGAGTTCGGCCATTCAGCCAGTTCTCAATCCACCTCACTGACCACTCATCCAGCGCACTCTTCCTGAGCTTCCCTAGGAGGATGTTATGGGAGACAGTGTCGAAAGCCTTGCTGAAGTCAAGGTAGACAACATCCATAGCTCTCCCCTCATGCCATCGTAGAAAGCTATCAGATTGGTCAAGCATCATTTCCCCTAGTCCCTAGTGCTCACTCTTTCACTTTTAGTTTAGGGAAAAAAGTAAGCTTAATTAAAGTAAAAAAAAATCTGTAACGCATAACATGTAATTTAAAGTATTGACTTTTCAACATTCAGCACTGTATCCTAAGCAGGTCCTAATTTTGACTGAACAGCAGAAGATCCTGCCGGGTTCATTTCAGGTTGCAGGCATTTGATACTGAACTGACCTCACAGTATTTACATTCCCCTTCGGAAAATTTGGCATGCAGTCCGCCTGGGGAAGATCATGCCTAACACTACTTGAGCTACCAGTGCCAGAAGCAAGCAGAATAACAGCGAAAAGAGCAGGGTGAATGATAAGGGCACATATATCGAAATAAAATAAAAAGAAGAGAAAGAGAAGGTCAACCAGCAGAAGAAAAGAAGAATTAAAGAGACAACAGTTGGAGATAGGGACTTATTAATATCGGAAAAACAGCTAATTTTTTTTTTCAAACTGTGAAAACTGCTGTTCCCAAAAAGTGCAGACAGGCTCTTCAACTAGTAAAAAGAGCATTACCTCAACTCAACGAAAATAAACTAATCGGAAAACTTTAAATATTTGTCTCTGCTCAAAACAAATGAACTGCTGCCAACTACAGTTTTGTCTGCATAACATTTGAGTTCTCATTGTGGTGGTCATATCTATGTCAAATTTGGATAGAAAAAAGAATAAAAGTATAAAAATCCCCAGTAAGCTCTGCTTTTGATCATTCCCACTACAGTTGTAACAGAGGTATCTATTGAATCCAGCAGTTAAATCGAATCCAAAATGTATTCACCTCCATTCATTACAATTTAGGTCACTATTGCTGCAAAGAAATTAGATAGGAATAAAACAGCCAGTCAGCAAATCCCACCCCTGTTTTTCCCAGAAGTACTTATCGCATCTCCAGACAAGTGAAAAATTATGTTTGTTCCTTACAGAATCACTCTGCCAGCCACATAATCTCCTATATACCAGGCCTGGTGAAACTGTACAAGACAGGTTCTGAACCAACTCCAGATTAATTTCTTCACCTCATTGAAGTATTAAATAAAAACCCTAAATTACCATAA
Organism: Opisthocomus hoazin; assembly: GCF_030867145.1. Taxonomy (NCBI): domain Eukaryota; kingdom Metazoa; phylum Chordata; class Aves; order Opisthocomiformes; family Opisthocomidae; genus Opisthocomus; species Opisthocomus hoazin. The sequence goes on from NC_134414.1 coordinate 145,732,013, forward strand.
TTTCGTTGAAAAGCCTATTTCCAATTGCCGAAGGCAATTTCCAAACAAAGGCATAAAATAACTGAAATGCAAGAGTTCTTGTAGAAGTTAATGTTGATTGCAATACCTGTCTGAAATGACAGTACCTTCAATCCTTATTAAAAGTTTGAGAAGTTTCTGCCTGCTTTAATGACTTACAAATAGCATCACTGAAAGTCAAAAAGAAAAACCAACTCTGCTACTGAACAACAACTGCAAAAGACCCTCTCCCCCTCTTATTTAAAACCAGGATGCTAATAATCCCAATTCCTCACCCTGATGCAGTCTCTCAGGTACCCCAAGCTCAAACCATCAAGGGCTGTGAAACACAACCAACCCCACTTAAAAGCTAATAGGACATCACTGCTTTCATCAAAGATTTTTTTTCTACGCATGTCTCACTTCATGTAGTTCTTTCCCATCTACAAAATTACAAGATTTGCACATAACTTACATATTTGAGCTCAAAAATGTTTTGAAGCATCAGGCACCCAAACACAAGATTATAACGAAGAGGATAAAGCACTGGTATTTGAATTGACTGCTGAATCTGACAGCACTTTTTGTTGTTTTAAACCACAAAGTGAGCAATCAGAGGCAACAGAAATCCTGAATTTCTTGTTAGACAGGTTTGGCACTTTCACCTGAACAAAAACCACAACAGAGTGAGCTCTATTCTGAACCCTATTGCAAAATCTGTTTCGTGTTTAGCTTAGGCTACAAGAATAAAGAGCAATTAGGAAAAAGTTCAAATTTTTTCTTATGTCTGGAAAACTATATACTTTGACAGTGAAGCAAAATGCAAGTGATTCATGTAAGAAATCTGAAGTGGGAGGTCCTTGAAAGAGGCATAAATCACAATGCATAATATAGATTATACGCACACACATATATATTTAAAAATAAAAACCCACTACTGGCAGTAAGAAGGCCAAAAGGATACAGTTTCATTTCATTTATATTTAAACAGAAGTCACGTTACCCATAATACTAGGTATCACTTGTCTAAATAATTCCAAGACTTTACCTTTTATGCTGTTTACCATGTACTATGTGTTGCACTCAGCTAGAAAATTACACAGATTTAATGGTTTTGTTGTCAATGTATCTGCTTTTAAGAACAAAACTTTTCTTAAACACTGTTTGTGGCATGGAAAGTCCTAACCTAGGAAAGTTTTAAATTCGATTTCCAGAAAAAAAATCTTTAATTTAGTAATTGAATTCTCAGACAGGAGCTGCAGAAAAAGAAATACAAGGCTCAGTACAAAACGATATAGAAGTCTAACTACCTTTCCCAGTAGTGTTACCACAATTTGCACTCGGCTTCCTTCTAGTCTCATTTCCACACTACTTCAAGGCAAGGTTTATTCAGTGGCCTTGTCAACTGTCAGTTCATTTTTACCCAAAGCCAAGCAAAAGGAGGAACAGAAGCAGGAGACAGACTCCATGGCAGAGATCAGAACACACTAGCGTGTAAAGGTTCATCAGTCTGGTGTAGTCTCTAGGTGTACTTGCATAAAGAGATAAGAAATCCTAAGTCAGTATATTTTACTGACCACCTACAGACAGATGGCCCAATAGTCCCAGTGATGAACATAAGTATTTAGGCTCCCAAACTCTTCAAATCCATTCTACAACAGTTTTCATAACTACCTCCTGCCTGATCAAAGATAACTTTAGTGACTTACACTCATAAAATTCACTATACTAGAGATATTCCTCTCAGGTGTTCAATTTTGCCAACTAAAAATTTATTGGTTGAAAAGTCAAATGCTTTTGACTCTGCAGATACAATAAAGAAGATGGCTCAATTAATAAAAGCTAAAATTTTACTAACTGAAAAAAAAAGTAACATTTCTGAGCTTTCTTAACGAAAAACATCTCAGTGTTTAAGACCAGGTAAGCAATGGAAGATAGAGACTGTACCGTAAAAGATATTTAAGATCAGAACAGACTATATGAATTTCTAATGATGTTTAACTTGCATCATTATTCTGATTAAAATTGTTAAATGTTTGATGTTATGACATTGATTGCTCAAACATATATTTTTGTTTGTAATTTTCATTTTCAACCTTCTGTACGGAACTTTACCAAGGATTTCAACCAAAAAGTTTTAAAGTTATCTAGAGGGTTTTCTTTACACATGGAAGAATACAAAAGAAAGTAGCCTTACAAAACGGTACATAAAAACAATCAACCAACCAACAAAACCCCCAACACTCTTAGCCAGCTTTACTCTCTCCACCAAGAAACCAAGTTACCCTTTTTGACATTTGGATTAAAACATTTTTTCTCTTCCCCATAGGTATTTGGGAGCACCACTTGTTCATTCTTGTTGCTTACAACATTTTATTTCGAAGTGAACTTTGTGTCCTTCTTATAAACCAGGTTTACTGAAAAACTTCAAAGATGATACATCACCTATTTTTTACACACCCCACAAGCTATTTTCAAAAATAATAAATGTTGGACATTGGTCAGCAGCTGCATAACCCATAGACTTTAACACAAAACTAGAGAAAAAAAAATAAAATGACAGAATTATGCTAGTAGTACAACTCAGATAAAAGCATCAAAAGCTGTATTTTTTGCAGGATATATACAATTTCAGTAGTCCTACTGAACTGAGTTGCAAAGAATATAGGAGTTTCCACGAAACAGTGGAACTGAAAGATGGCATTTTAAATCAAAACTTTCACTAGGTATTCTCCTTTCAAACACCTTTGTTTACTAGGATCCCTCTTATGTGGTCTGACACACTGAAATGTTTCCAGCTAATAAAGCACAAAATTAGTTCTTTAAGGATTTGTTTCTACTAAATGCGATTTGTAATAGATTCTGGAAGAGGGAAAATAAAGGGAAGCTCATTTTAAAGGATAAGTTGCTTGGCAATATACCTTTCCTTACAAATAATTGATCTTACTAGGTCACAGTGGAAAAAGCCATGAAGAACTAAGTTTCTGAAGCCTCCTGAATATGCAAGTGTTTTTTAATTGTTTATATAAAGCTCTATGACCATCACAGGCCGCAGAGACATTCAAAACGCTGTCTAAAAGCTTTTTTTTCCACTTCACAGATTTCAAACAAGTATTCAACTCAAGTTTTATAGGTCCAGAGCACAAAGCTGCAACTTCACAACCAACCATTTAGGCAGACCTCCCCTGTCCTACCCAGTACTGGGAAGTCGGAATCCTTCCCAAAGAGCTTTACTGGAGTGCCTATGCTATCAAGTTCCCACTCCCAAACCACTTCTTCTGAAAGTGGCTGCTGATGCAAATTCTTCCCCACCAACACTGCTGTCAGAGAATACCCTCCCTTCAACCAAATGCAAGAGAAATTAAAGTGAACAGAGAGAAACAGCCGTCTTCCACATCCAAAAGAAAGAAGGCAATGGAAGGAGAGAAAAGGGCAAGTGTTTAAATTTAGGTATTTACTTACTGAAACACAGCAAAACACACACATACAGGCACCACGTTGGCAGAAATCCCAGCAGTCAGGGCTGTGGAGCTTTGCTTCCAGCCAGCATTTGCCTCAAGCTTCACAGGAGCTTTCTGCCTCTCTCACACACACACAGAAGCGTACTGAAGATCACTCTGAACTGCCAACCAAAGTGTATCTCAGGCTTAATGAAAGTGTAACTCATTATAATAAGAGCCAGTGTAACATAAACATATGCAGGAAAAACAGGCTTAGCACAGCACCACAACAGATGCTAGTTTTGATTCAGTGCAACAAAACACTTGCAGACCACAGAAAAAATTGTGTGCGATTCCTTTAAATAAAAGCAAAGCATATTGTGCGCCAGGTAAAATTTTGATGCATAAAAGTTTTACCAAATAGTTGCTACAGCAAGTAGACTTCTCTGTTGGCAAAGTTCACACGGTGCCTGCCAGTTCAGGTATTTCTGTCAGTATTCCTCAGTTCCAGGTACTGCAGGACATGGGTACTGAGACAGGGAAGAGAAAAAGAACCTGTGCAACACCCTGACATAACAGGATGAGGAAATACTCGTACAGGTTCCAAAATAATTCTTAGAGAGCACATCAATTCAGTTATCTTTTCTCCCAAAGGGAGGAGGGGTTGGGAAAAAAAATGCATCACTATCTTTATAAAATAATACAGCAGCCACCTACATAAAAAGTTACGATTGATCAGCATTTCCTTTGCTTTTCACCACCCTTCACACACTGTAGATATTGAAAATGAAAGACCACAGAAGAAATCACTTCGCAGTAATAACATCCTAAAGCATATATTAGCTTTATCTGCTATTATTAACCCCATCACCAATTAAGGCCAAAGTTAGGGAAGAAATATTAACACTTCCAAAACCAAGCATCCAAAACTGGGAAAATTAACTTACTAATTTGTTTACAGATATCAAAAAGCTTGAGTGTCTTCAGTGTCTTTCTCATGGATTTCAACATTTCAAGTACTAATCTACATATAGTTTTTTAAATTTTTTTAAATAATCATCCATTTATTCTTAAAAGTGTCTAAAAGCTTGGTGACAGTTTAAAAAAGAAATAAAAAAATCATTAAGTTCCCTCATGGTTTGAAGTCTATCTTAGTAAAACTAAAGCATTCAAGGTATTACCCAATTTAGAAACACACTTCAGGAAAGAGACATCTCAAAATATCAACCACAGATGTCACAGTCAAAAAGAGACTTTAAAAGCAGTCATTCCTAATGTTCATATTTGATACTCTACCTGCCAGACTAACTTTGAAACAGGTTCATAAGCCAGGGGTAATAGGCCCTGCCAGACCTGCACACGAGTCAGACAACATGTTTTCACAGGGTGAACTTTTGCCGCCCTTCCCTCTAGGAGAAATTCCATCGAGTTGGCTCCTAGGAAATCAGCTCCCACCCCTACTCCTTTTACTGACTTCCCACTGCCACCGCTCCTTTCTGCCTGGTTTAGCCTCCACTCCTCCCCCTTCAGCAACTACTCCCACCTTTTCAGCCTTCGCCTTCAGTAGGCCACTACCTCCATCCTCTTCCCACTGCATCACCCCTATAAGCTGCTTTTGGACGCAGTCTCACCTCTCCTCCTCTGCCCCACACTCGTTTCTTCCTATGTCTAGAATCCTTCCACCTCCACACCCAGCTTCAGCACTGCGGTATTTTTGGTTCTTGAAATACTTAGTGGAATAAAGAAGTAAGTGCTGAAACAGATAATAAATTTGCAGGCGTTCCTAAAGAGTTCTCCTTTTCTGAACAGCTTTGCTCACCACAAAGGTAAAAGGCACAGGTTAGTTCGTTGTAATGTTATGTCCCAGTTCACTCATCCAGCCATATGCCACTATTGGACCTAAGAGTCTTACCACGTAAAAACAAATCAAATGAAGGCCAAGAATAAACTTTAGTCTTTCCTTGATTTTAGTAAAATAAAGGTTAGGGGTAACAAGAAAAGAGCTAGATTTCTGTGAGGAATGCTGTGATTCTTACTGTTGGAGGAAAACAGTCTGATCTGTTCCTATTTTTTTCAAATTCCATTCTTCCTTTCAAGAAAGGGCTTCTCTGCAAATGTAAGTGGTCGTTCTTCAGTTTTTCTGGAGACAGTCTCAGGTGAATGGAGAGGATTTTTAGAACAACAAAGGTTCAAACATAAGCTGAATTCTCAATGAGCACAGGTTTATTTTAGTAAACAACAGAAACTCACAGCTGAAAAAGATCTTCTCCCTTTTAATCACTTCATAGATATTTCTTACCTTCCCAATTTTCAAGCTACTTGCCTACAATAAGCAAACTTGCATTGATGAAAGCCTCTATAAAAGTACACAAAATCTCTATTTGATGCAAGTGACCTCAGCTTTGGCCTGGGTTTGCCAATGCCTTGCTTCAGCAAGCAACAGGCAAAAATTGCTCTGATAAATACAGAAGAAGGTAAACTTCAACATAAAACCCTAAAAATTAAACTTTAATTTTCTTAATTCTTTAAGTTTTTAAGAACTTTTTCAGTCAGCTGCCCAAAAATTATTGGTCCTACAGCAGTTAAGAAATATCAAATTCTAATACTCAAACAGTATATTTAAGCATACACCTATAGAAGCCAAACTAGTCATACCAATGCAAAATTCCTCAAATATCATCCTTGGACTGATTTTTAAAACAATTTTATTTGGTAAATTAATTACCCAAGTAATATAAACCTTTTTTTTTTTAAATCAATACAAAAATCCTTATATATATTCAGAACCACTGAAATGAAAGAGGAGAAAAGGCAAGAAAAGTAAGCTAATGCCTGAGTTTAGATAGTCAGGTGGTTTTAACCAGCAATAAGGGTTTCTTAAACACATGCATATAAATAAATACCGACACATGCATACACACGGAGAAAGACGTTTCTATGTCATTTTACAGCACTCAAAGCCAGTAGCTTGGTGCCTAATGACTACGTAGTCATCACAAGGTACTGACAACATCAAGTTGAAAATTCTTATTGATCTTAATAGGGGAGGAGTCTGAAGCCCATGACTAGATAAGTCTGCTCTATTGACAGGTATCCTACTGTGATCGTCATGTATCCTTTTGCACTTAGAACTAACGTAACTTAAACTTCCCATTCTACTATCCAGCTTAAGCCTGTTTTGAGGACAAAGCCCTTAACTTCTCAGAGATCAAAGAGTGCTCAATACACTAAGCATAAATAACTAGTCCAGTGAAGTATTCTAAGCAGAGCAAAAGAAAATTTCAAATTTTTCAGCATACCGTGCCATCATTTTCAAACTGAGGAGTCTTCCCATATCTCATTTTACTTCATAACACGGAAGATTCAATAGCTAACTTGTAGTAAATTAATTATTAAAAGTTATATTTGAATGTGTCAATCCTACAGTCATACAGCCTTATATACCAGCTAAAAGTTTAGTTATTGTATAAATAAGACTACACCCAAACCAAGCATTATTTTTCAGAAAAGTTTACTAACAGAGCTCCCATCAAGTGATGAGGAGGGGCTATCTGTGCACATTTCTAACACTAAGTAAACAGAACCAGACTTTCTCAGTCCCAAAGAGACAAAACTTTAACAATGTAACCACACCTCATGAAAACATATACAATATATTATGGCATTGCATTTTTTTTTTTTTACTTCAAATAACAAACAACACCTTTTGTTATTTGCATTTACAAGGGATGGTGAGGATGTGGGGGAAGTATTCCATCATTACCAAGTATTAGAATTCTGCTACTAATCCAAAAAAACTGCAAAAAAGGTCAAAGTCCTAGCAACCCTATACAAAAACAAAACCACATTACGCAATGGAAACAACTCCGTATCTATCCCTGTTTCAGAATATCTTTACTTTTTAAAGCTAGAATAAATTCAATGTCATGGGGGGGGGGGGGGAAGTGTGTAAAATAGTCACCATTAGGTATTTACTTATTCTGAAAACGAATGTACACATCCCAAGAAAAATACAGTGTCCTTTAAAAATAACTGCATTTCAATGCAGCCTGTATCCTGAGTCATTTGTCTGAAACGCCAATGCAAGGAACGTTAAGATTTAGCTGACGATTATCTCCTCAACATTATGCCAATTTGATTATACAGTGTTTACTACATCAAAGCCAGAAAAAGCAGTAATAGATTCAGTGACACACCCACTTGGAACAGCGAAGACCTATTATTAAAGAAACATAAGAATAATTTTCAAAAGGTTTTTATTTTCAAACACAGTCTAGTATAAGATCTTGCCACAAAGCAAGGTTGTTAAATATTTTTATTCAGCCCACATATTTGAAGCTGTGCCTCAGAAGTTAGGTGAAATTATTTGTGTGATCAGGAAACTTGACTATCCTTCTTGTCTAACTCTTATTGGACACATTACAGAAATCCAACAGACAAGTTTCACATGGCTGAATGCATCGACAGCCTGCCATTAACATTCATTCCCTCCTAATGTTGTAACGCACACCAAACATAAACCAACATACTTCTTTCAGACCTGACCATGAGCAAGTTGTCAACATCTTCTGTTTTAACACAGTTTTATTATGCTGTAATCAACATAATAGCCATTAATATTTAGCGAATTGGTACACTTAAAAGAGCAGGTTACAGTTGAAAACCGGCACGTGGGGGTGCCCGTACAGCACAAGGTCACAACACCCTGTGCTGTTTCCCAGTCACGCGGGAGCACGGCAGTAGTTTACACTCAGACAGCTGGAATTATTATAATCAGCACATCACTCGGAGTTACACTGCCGAGGCTTACAAGATAGTGATTATAATGCTGTCACCGTGTCTATGTTAGCTCTCACATCTTCTCTAGCACCGGCAGGGCCGAATGCTAGACAGCTTTCGAAGGAGAGGCTATCATCGGGCAGAAATTTAAATTCAGCCTGAGAGGCTACACAACAAACACGTATTTAACTAAGGATGCCAAACTGGTCGCGCCATGTGAACCCTTCGGCAGGCTTGACAGCACTATCCCTGCTATCCTCCTCCATCTATCACATCACAGAGAAGTGGTGTTTGTGCAGCATGTTTTCAAAGATGCAGCACAACTTTTAAATATAAACAGAGCTATTTAGTGTTGGCTATCAGCAAAACAATCAGCTTAATTTACATCCTAACAAGTATGATAACACCTTGAGTGCAAGATCTTATAAGCACAACAGTAACACAAACAACCTACCGCTTGGTAAGTTTGTGCTTAAACAGTCACTCTACAGCAGCTGTCCATGCACTTTTTTTTATTCCAGGAAAACTCAGGTTGCTATTTTCCAGTTACTATAGCTAACACATTGCTCATATGTTTATTCTATGAGAACAAGTTCCATCTGAAAGTACCGACGGATTTCTTTTACTGTAATACACACACACAAATACAGCTCTCTAATTTTCACTCTTCTTCATTTAGTAATCTGAATAGAACACCAGAGGTGAAATCCTTAGTACACTCCTGCCCTCAGTCTGGTGTAGTTCTTGTCAGTTGCTATCCAACTCTAGCATAATGTAAATTACAAGAAGGCACAACAGAATAGTAAAACAAACACGTTGCCTATCAACAAGAAGACTCCTCCTAGAGAGCCCAGCAGCAGTTTTGACCAGATTTTTGGAGGATTATCCTTCAGTATATATTTTTTTAATTTATTTTGCAATGAAATCAAACACTTTCCCATTGGTACATAAAATAAGCCATGCAACACACACATAAGAACCATCTCACAATGTCTACAATGCTACTTACACAGAGCAGCTGCATTTTGCTCAACACTAGGACATAGAAAAACCTACCTGCAGCCTATAACCACTATGACTATTAGTAAACTTCACTCATATGAGTTATCCCACTGATGACACTATTCATTTAAAGATGGCAAACCAAACACACAGCGTAGTGAGTAAAAACTCCTGAATGAATCGACAAAAGCCTGCAAACTGTTAAATAGCAGAAGAAGTGTATTAACCAGATAAATACACACAGGTGCCACTAACGTTTTCCAGATAAGGATGGTCTGACTATCTGCAGAGGAAAAGCTTTTAAGAAATTTGTACAGACCTGATCAACATGACCTCTGGACTTCTATGTAACAGCTCTATTTCCATGTCTCTCATTTAAAAAGACAAAGCAGTCTACCACAATGGACACACTCCTCAAAACATACTAGAACTCGAATAAGAAAATAATGAAAATCAATGCTAGAAGCAGAAACATGAGGTCTGCAAAGAAAACAGCCACATTAAACCTTCAGAGCAGCTTAAACAACGTAATTACTAGAGAATAGGGCTGAATCAAGACTCTCCCAGTGCCAGAGTAAGATCTTGCCTTTCTGAAAGCATTTATGGCACGACAGCTTATACACACAAGTGTCAAACAGACAAACTCAAGGTATTCTTGACTTGCAAGAACACTTGTTGCTAGATGGTCACACTCACAGCAGAAATTTCATTTGAATCTGCATCCTTGAGCCACATTAATTACAAATATTAACATAAAAACTCAATAAATTGTTTTAGCTATGCAGAATTTAGTAAACAAAGGATTACATACACTATGACAAGCTTGACTAGTCCTTTCAGATTTATAGCATAACATTTAAATTTATTTTAGAATACATTCAAGATTACAGCAACATTTAGACAAACTAATTGAAAATCATAGTATTGTGACAGATAAACATTCAACTTACTTTACATAATATCTTGCACCTTCAAAAGTATAAGCTTCTTCCCAACCTGTGGGCAAGTCTGGAAAACAAGCAGCAAAACATTCCAATTAACTTTTGAAATGATGCTAGCCATACTGGTCTACTCCCTAAAACTAAGGTAGCTGTGTGTCTGATTCCACATGTTGAAAGCTGTAGTCCTATAAACAAATTATTTAGAATTGACTCCCATTACTGTCTCAGCTGAAATTCTGTAATCCAAGAGAAGGTACACACATAGAAATCCAAATCAGATTTTCCATTCTCAAATAATAAGGGTTTAAGTGTGTTTATTTAACAATGTTTGACTGTTAAGTAGAATTCAGTCATCGCCAGTTCTTTCTGCCTTGAACTTCAGTAGCATCAAATTACCAGGCAGAGCTCTAACCAAAAATCAATTTACTGAGTCTGGGTTACGTGCAAGTCACAAGCATCTTAACAAGCACGGTATCAACTCCACCACAGAATATTAACATTACATTAGCATAATTCCACCACTGTTGTGACTAACAAGTGTTCCTGCAGTGTTTACAACTCTATTCAATTTTACATGAAAATAATTTCCACAGCAGATCTAGTGGAGGAAGTGGGTGCATCTTTTCCTTCTCTATTATCATTCTCAGGAGTCACAAGCCCACACATAAAAAAAAACCCCAACCACTAATGGTCAATTTTTTTCAAGAAACAGCTTCCTGATGTAATGGAAGCTCTGAAGAGGTTGGGCACCTCTATGCAACTCTAGATATATCACCACCCTTAAAAGGCTGCCCAGGTTAATAAAAACAGTAATTGATATGTAGGACTCACTCATTGAATTATAAAAGCAAGAATGCATTTCCTAATTGAAAGAAAAAATATTCATTTTGGGTCATGTGACTCCCCCCTGCTCCCTCAGTTTACTTCTTTGCTCTGGCTGGCTTTTTCCTTCACTCCTGTCTTCTGCAGAACAAAAATCAAGCTGTCTTGATAACGGCACAGGGCAAAGTACAGCAAACAGGAAGTCTCTCTAGCAGAAGTATTTATGGCTGCTATTAGAACTCTGCAAAAAACACCTTTCCAGTGCTGAATATCTCAAGGAATAAAAAGCACTTCAATTCATAATGGAGGACAAAGCTTTCCTCATCGTCCAGTAAATATCTCACAGTATTACAGAAGAAGGAGCTTTACAACAACATACATTTCCAAAAGAAGTGTTATCCGCTCAAAAATTGTTTCTTAAGAGAAAACATATTTCAAACATATTTTGACTAAGTTCCAAAACAACGGTCAGGGCAAAACAAGATACAAAACGCAGAATTAATCTATTTGATTGTATTTATGTATGGAGAGATTCATTAACATACAAATGAATGAGAACTACAGAAACAGGTTTGTTTTGCAGATACTTCAATGTCTGATTGACAAATAGTCGTCAGTATATCCAAGGTCATGCCTCACTCTTGTGTTCAGAAACAAGTTTCATTTACCTGACAATAACTCTGCTATGTTACATACAATACTCCAGATACTCCAAAGCAACCTGCATTTCCTTTAGAAAGCACTCAACGGCAGAAACAAATCAGACACTTAGAAAATTACTGGGAAATCACCATCAGTCAACAGAGACGCTGGTAATAGTTTAAAAAAAGAATTAATACTCAGCTAATGTTAGCGTCCAACAAGCAAAGCACTTCACATGCATCTGCCCCCATGCATACTGCTGTAGATGAAGGCCAGTTTCTCAATTAATCTGAGTACTGAAAGCAGGGACAAGAGGAGCCTGATAGCAATCAGGAGTTCTATTTCCCAGCATTAAATAACTTCTTACAAGCAACAGCCCTTTGTTGCGGATCAAACTGCAGAGTTCTAACAGCCAGAAACGTATGCTTTTTAAACTATTCCCGACTCAAAAAAAATGGAAAAAAGAGACTGCCCACAGTTTTCTAAAAGGCTGTTTCTGACTCCTTAATGCGTAAGCATTAACCAAACATAAAAAGCAAATAATCTGATATAGTCCAATTCACTTGCAGATTTTCCTGTGATTATCCAAGTGATTACATACATAAAAACAACTGCACTTCTTACTACACTCCACCACCTCCCAGCGGCATACGCAGCCTGTGTGCAATTCCAGCAGCCAGAGTTTGGCTCCGGGTCCTCAGAGCGTCTGCTGCGAATCCTCCTCCTCCAGCACCTCCTGCTGCCACTTCTCCGGAGTGGAACAAACAGCAGCGGCAAAGGCGGCCGGATTCCACCCTCCTCCCTCCAAGTTATTCCCAATGTTTCGGTCCCTTTTCATCCTACCTCTTCCACCCCTACTCAGTCACTTCGAAACCACCCACGCTCTCAGCCTAGATGGAAGCAAAGGGAGGAGAAGGGTTTCTAGGTGACTACGTTGAGTGGAATCAGCCTCTACGTTTCTACTCTACCTATCATGGTCACATCTTAGGTACATCTAGGTTACATCTTAGGTAGTGCCGGACGCAGAAATCAGACCTAGTGGTTTAACGCCGAGCCGCTGAAGGATGCTGTGCAGGTGAATGAGCGGGGCAGCCTGTCAGAGGCTAGAGGGGAGCAAGGCGGTCTCTGATGGCAACTGCACGGTATCATCGGGGTGACACCAGGCAACGGGAAGGGACCAAAGACAGGGGAATCGCCCAGGCGCGCAGGGAAAACCCGGGGGGCAGAGGAAAGCGCCTCGGGAAGCGGGCGGGTGGCAGCCGGCCTCGCCAGGCCGCGCCGTCACGCCGTTGGTGCCCAGCCCGCGGGCAAACGGCGGCGGGAAGGGAGCGCGGGAGGGATGAGGAGCCGTCCCGGGAGGGATGAGGAGCCGTCCCGGGCGGCCCGGCGGCAGCGGGTCGGGAGGGGGCGGCGGGGCTGAGCCCGCCCGGGGGCTGAGGCGAGCGGCGGGGCGAAGGGCTCGGCCAGACCCCAGGGAGCGGGGAGGGGGAGGGCGGCGCTCGGCGGGCGGCCGGGCGGGGACGGCCATGCTGGGGGGCCCCGGACGCCCGCCGGCCCCCGGGCGGGGCTCGTACCTGCGCTGCGGCGGTGCCCGGTGATCACGGCCTCTCCGGTGAGCGGGTGCAGCCAGGTCGTGCTCTTCGCCTCCTCGCTGCGCGGACAGACAGACGGACGGCGTCAGGCAGGCGCAGCCCCGCAGCCCCGCCGCCCCCTTCCCCCCCCCGCCCAGCCCAGCCCGTCCCAGCCCCGCTCCCCTCCTCGCCGGCCCCCCGCTCACTTGATGAAGAAGACGCGGCCGCCCTGGCTGATCCCGTAACTCCAGCTGCCGGGCAGCGCCCGCAGCCGCTCCGCGCTCAGCTCCGCCATGGCCGAGCCACAGCCGCCACCAGCGCAGCCGGGGAGAGCGCAGGGGAGCGGGGAGGAGGGTGAGGGGGGGGTGGGGGGACGGCGCGGGCACGAGCGAGCGCGTCCCCGCCGCCGCCGCCAACACCTTGGGGAGGGGGAGGGCGCAGCGCGAGGGGGAGGGGGGTGCCGCGGCCCGCCCCGCCCCGCCCCGCGCGGGCCCGCCCCTCCCGCCGCGGGGGCGCGCCGCCTGCCCCCGCCGCGGCCGTTGGGGAGGGGAGGGGCGGGGGCGAGCGCCGGGTTCCGGCGCGGGGGGGGGAGGCCTCAGTGGGCAGCGCCGCACCGGGCCCGGCACTGGCGGGGAGAGGAGCGCCCGAGCGGCGCTGAGGGCGGCCCCGCGGGGTGGGAAGGCGGGGCCGCCGCCGCCGAGGCCCGGGTGAGCGGAGCCCCGCGGGTGAGCGGAGTCCTGGGGGCCTGCCTGGCCCGGGCGCACTGCGGTAACGGTGTGCGGAGCCCCGGGGGCCGGCTGCACCGGCCAGGGGCCCGGCCCGGGGGCAGCGTCTGCGGGCGGGGCGTCCCTGAGGGACCGCTCCGACAGGGAGCAAGAACTTCCGTCGGATGTCCTCCGCGGGGGTGTACGCTCTGCTCATGCCCTCGACTGTAAGCCTGTGGGGTTTTTTTTTTTAAATTTCTCTATAAAGGTGTAGTTTGGGAAGGAGGGGTGAAGAGGTGCCGTGTTTTTTCTTCACGCAGACAGCCCTGTCCTGCAGGAGAGCTCTGGGATGCTGCGTGCACGCGTGTTTTCGGTGTGCGGGGAGGTGGTGGTAACCCGGCAAAATCCGCGTCTGCAGAGATGGAAGCGCGTGTGTGTATAGCTTTAGTCACATCAATAATCTGATCGCGTGTGCATTTGTACATAGGTATGCACACATTTCATTTAAGTTATAAATAACGAATGTAAATTACTGAAACTGTGTCGTGGCCGTAGTGTTTGTAAGAAAATCTTGCCGTACAAAACCGCTTTCTGAATGAGGAGTAGAGCTGGGAAGTCTGACAGTATTCCCGTGTCCACAAAGATATCTGAAATTCACAGCTGATGGTCTTCTGCACAGCGGCTTTGTCTGCTCGCTCCCTTTCTAAACACCTTGGGAAAAACAAGATTTGACAGAACAAGCTGCTGTGTGGTTTGGTCCCCACCCAAAAAAACCCAGTTGCCCCACACGAGATATTCGAGACCTGAAGAGCAGTGAACATGTGAGCAGATCTTAAGTTTTACTTAAGTAACTGCATGTGAGATGAGACTTCCCCCGCGTCCAACAATAGCCTTCACTTCCACTCACCACTGACACCATCTGAGGTCTACCAGAAAGAAAAGATAATGCTGGAGAAAACACCGGTTACTCTGTATTCTCTTGTAAGAGAAGGAGCCCTTGGATGATGAGCAAATGTGAATAATGACTCTTCCTCTGAAGGGCTGTGGAAAGCTGACCAGCAACAGCATGGGAGAAGTCACACGCGCTTTGGGCTCCTGAGGCAGTGGTGGTCATACCCTGGTCTTTCCTCACACAACATGACTAAAGCAAAGAGCAAGTGCTCTTGATCTCCAGAACACTGGATACCTTCCGCCATGCAGAATTTTCCTCTAGCAGAGGAGGACATGCAGTGCAACTAGACTTACATAGTGGCCCAGATCCATAAATTTAGGTAGGATTTAGGTGCATAAATCCTGCCTGATCCCAGCATGTGCTTTGCCAAATGCCTTCCTTAGGCAACTAAGTTTTGCCAGTTGTAGCCTTCTTTCTGCTTTTTGTATGTTTAGAATTGCTGCCATCTTGGTAAAACCAAGAGTGCGGTACTTAAAATATGTCAGAGCCTGGCTGAATTCTCAGGCAAGACATTCCTCCAAGTGCCGCAGAGGCCCGATAAATCGGCCACATTCAGGCCACACTGAAGGACTTGGAAGATTAGTTTCTCTGTAACTCACAGCCAACAGGCTGGTGGCAGAGTAACCACCACGAACAATACAGAAAACCTCTTCAGCCTGAAGGATGAAGGGCGTTTAAAACCATGTCACTCACTTCCCAGGAAAGCCTTTTGCTCCGAGCTATAAGCTATTCTGAAGCCAAGACTATTCTGCAAGTGTATTGAAGGTTCTCCTCCTCCCCCTTTGAAGTCACATTATTTTGCAAATATAATTATTGGGCTATAGGGTGGTGACATGACTTGCTTGTCTCATGAATAGGAAGCTAATCCAGGGAGTGATGGAAGGTCTTGGTTCTACTCCATTGTTCAGGGACTCTTAGGTATTTTGTGTTAAACAGTCAAATAAAATTCATGTTATTTCTGGAACATGTGGAAGGCACATCATGGCTGTATTTGCAGAAACTAATCCTGCCAGATGCCATGAACCATGAACTTGCAGTGATTTCTGGGAGCCCAGAGTTTTACAGTTTTGTGGAACAGAGCTCATGAACTCCAAAGGGTATGAGGGAAACCACACCTGCATCATTTGTGCAGGCTGGTGCTGGCAGTTTTCCTTCCTGAAGGCTGCTGTTGGTTCCATGGTTAACACTTCTGATTCAAAGTTAAGTCTAAAAGTTTGATAAAAGCAAGTGACGTTTAATTTTCACAAAGTTCAGTAAGTATGTCTTTCCTACCATGCGATAAGTGCTAAAATGGTCTTAAAAGAGGGACTCGAGAGTAATATTTTTAAAAAAGCCACATCACTAAGGGGAGTAAAAATCTCTTTTAAAAGCAGTTTCTATCACCGTAACAACTCCATGCAGAATTTCAGATACTACATATTGTACCT
This sequence comes from Opisthocomus hoazin, assembly GCF_030867145.1. NCBI lineage: Eukaryota > Metazoa > Chordata > Aves > Opisthocomiformes > Opisthocomidae > Opisthocomus > Opisthocomus hoazin. Next base: position 145,748,290 of record NC_134414.1, read on the forward strand.
TTCATATCATCCTTTTTTACCGTAAAAATAAGCTAATGATTCCAAACATGAAATTGGTTAATCTGATTTATAACATTCAGAGAAATCCACCAGGATGCTTCCATCTGGCCAACACTTGTTTTCCCAGAAGAGTTCAAGATGAACTGTTGAAGTGGTGACCACCACTGACACAACTGTTCTCTGCTTTCTGCATGTATGGCCTGATCTATCTGCTGCTGCCATCACCAATGGGAAATGAGTGGGGGATGTGGAGCAATTTGTGAGTCAGAGCAACTCCCACCAGTATTTTGGCCACCCATCGCTGGGAGCTTGGGATAAAGTAGAAACCTGGCTCCACTGAGCCTTTTTCCCATGGTTCTCTTTCACCTCCCCATGACAGCAGATTTCCTAGCAACTCCCTCAGGGTCAGGGAGTACTAAGGGAGCAGTAAGTTTATTGATGTTTAAAAAAAAATCATTTTGGCTCAATAATGTATTCATAATCAAAATATTTAAGATTCCTGAGGCAAAAGAACCCTGCCCACAGAACAATGGATCCCTTTAAATGGGATTAATTAAAAAACAGCATTGGGAGAACATTCGTTGAAGAAGACTCAGAGAAATCTACCCACACCTCTCCCAACAGGTATGAGGTGACAATCAGGACACAATGAGCCAAGAAGAAAAAGGACTGCATCTAAGCATAGTGTCTGACAAAGCCAGTAGCCTCTGAAGCAGGGAGTGGACTGCAGTCCCGACGCTCCACCTAAAACCTCTGCACGGAATTGTCTTCGTCAGGGTTGATTCTGTGTATTCTGTCCATACGAATCAAAGTGGATGAGGTTATTTCATCGAGTCTGTGATTTAACATTTTTTATGCTATTTAACTGGCAAGAGCATGTAACACTTCACAACCCAAGGAAAGGCCATTGCTGGTGGTGCAGTTTTATGTTACGCGTTCTCATGAGGGAGCTGCTTCCAAAGGGTGGGTTCCTTTTTGCTGCATCCCTAAACATGAGTTTTTCTTGCCACTGTACTAGTATTGCAGCCCACAGTGAATCAGATCAGTTTGCTGATCTGGTAGAACATAAATCACAAATCCTCTCAAATAATTTATTTCCCATCAGATCAATAAGCTGGTCCACTCATCCTGAGGTCACTTCATCCAACACATGGGCTGGGAAGAGAAGAACCATGTCTTTTAGCCTACATTCTTCAACGACAGGGGGGGGAAACCAATAAATACACTGATCAACATTTTCTGGAGTCAGAGTTTCTCTGTGCAAATGAAAGAATCAGTTAGCCTAGGTCAGAGGAAAGAAGAGGAAACCAATAAATACACTGACCAACATTTTCTGGAGTCAGAGTTTCTCTGTGCAAATGAAAGAATCAGTTAGCCTAGGTCAGAGGAAAGAAGAGGAAGAAAGCTGTCTAACGCAGCCTCTGCAGACAGCTCTGTTGGTAGAATGGAGCCTCTCCTTTGCCCTAAATAAAGAGCCTCATAGCAGTTCAGGGCTCCTGTCCGGTAGCTCTGAATGCTGCAAGTTTTTCTTGGGGTCATTGGTACAAGTGGCACAGGAGTCCTCTTTCTGGGTTAGTATAAATCATCAATCTGACTGAGCGAGCATTGGGTCATTAGCCTCCCTGTCGTCAGCACGAGGTATCCTAGCAGACTGTTTTCACAGGCTGTGAGACACAGAACTAAAGCCTGTGCTTACTCAGGAAGTAGAAATAAAGCATTTATTTTGCTGTTTAAGAAGTTTTGTAGTCTGTGCTTGACAGAAAAACCAGTTTTGCTTATTTCAAAACTTTTTGTTAGCTGCAATTAATGATTTCCAGATATAGCTGTGTTGTGTGAAAATTTTGTTACCTTTGGGACAGTAAATCCTTGTACAAAGCCGATTTCTTTTAAAAGTCCTGTCAGACTGATACAAAACAAACTCCAATGCCAGGGCATGAGATTTGCTTTTCCCTGGCAGGCAACATGAGTAAAGCAGGAGGGATCGTTACTCTCCAAACCAGCATCATCTTGTCAGAATCATATTGACCATTTGGTGCAATTTTGAACAGAGAACACTCTTTTTGTAACAAGTCTCTTTTGGGAGACTTGTTTACCGTAGTGTCCATGTCATGTATACCATAATGAGCTACTTGCACAATCTTCCAGCCTGAAATGATGGATTCCATAACCGGGACCTTCAGGTTTTTTTTACTGATCGTATAATATGCAATATCTCAGAAAAGACTGAGGCCTCAAGATCAAGAGCTGCTTTTCTGGAACCTTCTTTGGATCCTTTTCACACAGTTTCACAGCCTACCTGTTTAAGAAGCCCTCAAGCCTACCATAACAATGGTTGTCTGTGACATTTGCACAACAGTCAAATGACATTTTTTAATCAATCACGTTTATTATCAGAATTAGTTTAAAATAATATTAGGAAGGAAAGAATCTGTGGGGGAAATGCAATGATCTCACTATCCCACTTGTGCTTTCTCTAGCAGTTGTTGGCCATGTCTGGCTGAAGCCAGGAAATTTCATCTTTTAAATAACCCTCTCATTTGAATCATTCAGAAGAAAATCATATGCAGTACAACACAAATAAATTCTCTGTCTCTCAGCTGGCTCTTCTGTTTCACAGATTTCTTCAGTATCTGGTAGACTTCAGCATCTGCTTTTCTTCACACAGTTCTCTTCATTGCTGCTGTCCAACTCCTCAAAAACCTGTCTGTTTCAAACTCTAGGAGATGCAGAAGGTCTCTCTGTTCTGGAAGAAGCAGAAGATGACCTGTGTTTCACCTAGTAATTGTCCTTGTTTGGTAATTGCTTGAACAAGTAAGGAGAAACTTCATGTGAAATATCTGGAAGAGCTTCACCTGTGGTTTGCATCATGCAAGATATACAGAGCCCTATGGCTGCAAGGGCTTTCGCTTGTGGGATCTTTTCTCATATCTCTTCTCATGTTCATTTCCCCCTTACCCCTTTTTTTTTCTTAATGGGACTAGTAAGAATTTTCAGTATCTTTGTATTTAATGCTACCAACTATATAATGAATTTTAAGCTCTGCCCATTAAACTTTTGGCAACCGATAGTCAGTTTTCAGAGTGAGGTGAAATAATAGTGTGTGTTTCACCCTTGACAATTTGTAGACAGCCTTTTTGCCATCTTGATGACATTTTCCATTAAACCATTATGTTGTAGATACCTTGACCCTGAAGTGCTTTAAGCGATACTATTTTTGCAAGACATTTAACATCATAATCAAATCATGGTCCATTTTCTGTAATTACCACAGTTGGTGTAATACGTATGTCCGTCTTTCTGGACTAGATATAAGATTACCAATGTAGCAGTAATATTCTTTAATAGTGTTATGCCAGAATAACAAGAAAAGTAATCTGGTTTTACTCTGTAATTTTTCCAGCATCATAGGCAAATCCAGGCCACCTCTTGACTTGTTGACCTAAAGTTTCCGTGAGCATTTTTAGATATGAGCTAGTATCTGTTCCAATACTTGTTTTGTTGTTAATATCACTCACCTTTTATCGTCTTAGCACTTGCTTTCTGACCTGGACTGTTTACTAGAAATTCTATGCTTATTTTGCTATGTTTTCATATACTTCAGCTTTCCTGTGCTTTTCCTATCTTTTTTTCTTCAGCTTCTTGGACTCCTGTTCTTCCATAGTTTCAGCTCTCCCAATGGGAGGCAAGAAAGAGTTTTGTTCTTTCACAGTTGTTTCCTTTACATCTGATTTACATTTACTCACGGTAAGAATATTCTGTTCTCTGCATAACATTAATTTTACCTACATATGTATATATAGGTATGTAACTGAAAAAAAGCGTTGTCAAAACTTTACATGCAAAATTGTGTCCAACTCATATTCATGATATTTCGGGTACTGGGATAGGATTTTTTCTGACAAAATGAAGATGTCTCCCAAGGCCACTTTTACAGCAGCAGTGATCTAGTCAATATAGTCAATATAGTCAATATAGTCCATGGTGCAGTTGTTCTTATTCTGGTGTAGGTAGCTGTATCCACTCAGTTGCATCACACCTTGAACTCTTCTGACTATATTGACCAGCACTCCGTTAACAACAATGGGATTCTGCCCCAGGCGGAAGTAGAGATCTGTATCGTAAACTGCTGTAGTCAGAGGAGACAAATCCTGTCTGAAACATAACCGTCATTTGAACAGTTTGCACAAAGAACCACCCCCCATAGAATATTTCTTTTAAAGACACTTGTAGTCACGGATGGGAAGCTTTTGCAAAATGTTTTTGTGTCTTATGAATATAGCTGTGCATTTTCTTCCAATCAGTCTCTTCCATTATTTCCTGAAAACTCGCTCTGGTTGATTGCATTTTTAGACTTCACCTCTGAATCTTCAGATGTGTTCTGCTTCTTCATTTTATGACATGTTTCTGTAGCATCAGCTGGCTTCCCTTTCAAAACTTGTAATCAGATCTAGCTCTGTTCCACAGCCAAATGAATTCTCGCAATCTTTACTAAGCTAAAACTGTGTTCTTGTAGAAGCCTTTTTCTGAGTTTTGGGTCTCTCAAACCCTATAGTATTCTGATCTCAGATCTGATTTTGAAAATTACGTGACTGACAGTGTTTTCAAGCATTATCTTGAAAGATTTCCTTTTTGGTTTCAGTTATACAACTGCTCTGTCTCAAATATTTCAGTCTTTCCAAGAGCGCAATATTTTCTCCAGTCTCTATAGCACAGGATTTCTCATTTGGAATCTGATGCTTCTGGTCTTGCAGTACTTGGAAAGAGAGTTACCTTAATTCATCTTCCTTTTCATCAGTCCTATCTCCTTTTTAAAGGAAATATGTGATATTTGATTGAATCTCCTCCAACTGTGTTCTTCATTTCTGGAGAATTTAATCTGCTTTGAACTTTTTTAGTTTCTGCTCCATAATGATCTCCACTAACCACTTCTTCTAGTTGTTTATTTCTCTGTGCCATCTTTTGTTTTAACCTCTGCTAGTGCTCACAGGTAAGGCTTGTAAATTACATTACAGAAAATGCTAGATTAGTGATAAAAAAGGCGTCTTTAATACAAAAAAGGGTAAAATGTGTGTATGTAAAAGTAATAAAGATACAAGAGAGGAAGAAATTTATGGAGGAGTAACTAAAAATGGTCCACTAAGCCAATTGCTGACAACAAGTATTGCTGACAACAGTTGGTGTGTTGGAGAGCGTTCCATCTTCTAAGGCAAGAGGTCACTCGGTTACAACCAGAAACCCACTGTCATTTGTCTTGCTAGTTCTTGCATAATCTCGGTTGCTAGTCTGTAGGTTAAGTTTTATACTTGTATAGTTCTGTCGTAGTCTGTGTATTCTCATATGCGATTGTTGATCAAATGGTTTTCAATCTTTTTTTGATTTGTGGAGCTCTCTTTTGCAGGGCAGGCAGGAGCCCTGTGTGGTAGTGTTGTATTCAGTGAAAACAAGGTTATCTTTCATTAAACACTTAGTAGTTCATGGATCACACACAGTCTGTAGCTCCCTGGTTAAATATTGCTGTTAATACATCTCTTTTTTTCCCAGTTATTTCCATTTGTCCCAGCTTGTAGCAAAGGTTAACCCAGCTTGATTTGTTGTAGTTTCCTTTTATCCTTTTACGTTCAGTTTTGTGAAATGAAATTTTCTTTACTGAGCAATGTTCATCTCAATTTTTTTTTCTACAGATTTCTGCATATTTAAAATATCTTGTTTGAAGTAGTTATTCACTTAGAGTTAACATCCCTGCAGTCCCTGTAGGTTGCCCCCCTTGCCCTTCATTATTTGGCATTAAATGCCTAAAAGCTTCTGGGTTTTTTTTGACTTAAGAATTGCTGTTGTCTCATGCATGAAGTTCCCTAAAATTTTTAATTCAGTTACTTCACCAGTCAATTCCCTTACCATTTCTGTAAGAATCTTATAGAAAAAAGAGCACTGTATTCTGTTAGTTCAGTATTTTAAATACCGCTTTTCACTAGCAGATCCATTTTTTTCCCCTCTATTTCTTTTCTGCCTCGCTGCTCTGCTGCTCCCACTAGCTTTACTTTCTCATTTTTCCTCTCTTTTTCAACTGCCTTTTTCTACCTCTGAAATGGCTGATGCCTGATGCCCATTCTGCCTTGAACCCTACTTCCTCCTCATCATCTTTGCCTCTCCCAGTATTCCCCTTCTACTCAGCCTCTCTCTCCCTGCATTTACACTTCTGCTCCTTCTAGAGAGGACCAGCATAGCGCAGAAACAGGTAGAATGACCTGTGACAGAATGACCCCTCTTTTGCTCCTGGTTTTGCTTGAAGGCTGCATCTTCTCTCCAACACTGGCTGTGCACCTGCCCTCTCTTGTGATAATTTCTGCAAAAATCTGCACCTCCAGCTGGTGCCCAGAGGATTCAGATTGGTGCTGTGAGTAACGAGGCTTCCCTCCCTCCAGTCTGTTCTGGCTATCACTTCTTGCTTCTATCCACCCACTTGTTTTCTGTGTTTAATGTCCGTGTGACACCATTCTTCTCTCACTCCTGTACTAAGCCTTCCATTACAACTGGCTTCTGCCTTTCCATTTTGCTCCTTCTGTAGCTGACGATTTCATTTTCTACACTGAGATCTTTGCTTCTCTGTAAGTCTAGATCAGCTGCTTTATTTCTCCATATAAACACTCTGTTTGCTTTGCTGTCCTCATGCCCCTTCAGCATGCTCTTGTTCCTTCCATCAACCAAGCTACTGATAACATCATTAAACTCTACTGTAACCTTTTAATATTTCAGGCTTTAGAGAGGGTGAGAAGGCATATGACAGACTTACAAATTGAAGAGATTAACTTCTTGAAGCTTTGCCACCATGCATTATTATTCTTAAAACATTGTGAGGAAAAAAAATGGATACTCTTCTCAAATTAGGAAGAACAGAAGAAAATCTCAATGAGATCAGGCTGCTGGGAAAAGCTTGAAAGAAAGATGAGAACTCTTGGGAAACTGGAAGAAATTAAGAAATGACAAAAAAAGAAAGTCAGAATTCCTAAGTGAGGGCAGGGGGAAGGGCATTTAAGTAGATCCTATAACAAAAACAACTGCAGAGGGGATTGCAAAAGCAGAGAATAATGAAGCAACCCTGCTCAACAGAAAACAGGAGTGAGCAGCAGTATGCCAGAGGCCCTGAAGGCTGCTGGTGTTTCACAGCAGGCTGCAGCAGCGGAGCTCCCTGCCACATGGTCACCGGGCCAGAGAAATTGTGTAGACCGTAGTGGGTGTATTAAGCTTCATTCAAAGAATCCACAAGAGTATCAGATAAATGTCCTAGTATTTACGGTAGGAGATGAAACAATGCAGTTGTTATCACTGATGTCAAAAGGAAATGAGAAAGTTTTCAGAGAAAAGAACATGCTTGATTCCTGCTTGATGATAGACAGATTTTGTTTCTAGCTCAACTTATAAAGATTGCCTGTTGCAACAAAAAGCAAGCACAGAACGAATATGGGGTTTTAACAACAGTTGTTCAGTGCTGTTTACAGGAGCATGAAAAAAATGTTTTACCAGTTCAGTTATCCCAGAGAACAATTTCTTAAATTTTGTTGAGCACTAATGAAAAGATTGTATAAACCAGCAGCACTCTTTATGCCACCAGCAGAATATACATTTCCAGTAACACGATGAAGTCAAACAAAAGAAACATGAGAGAAATAAGAATGACATATTTACAGTATTATAATATTAATGCCATAGAAATGCTTACACCAGAACACCTGTAAAAAAGAGAATAATAACAATAAGCTGCAGAAGAGGCTGTGGTTGTCGGCTGCCTCCAGCACAGGTGACAAGAACGAAGAAAGGCAACAGCATGTAACCATATCTCAGCGGCATGCAAATAGCTAAAGATACTGGAATCCACCCCATGAGGACTGACATAAGAAGATGGTTGCACATTCCCACAGGAGATAACATAATGGGACAGACAACACCATATTAAGCTAAAGATAAATCTAAATGGAAGAGAATTATAATTGATTCTGGAATGGTTGTTTAAGGGACAATTTTGCCGAAAGAGTACAAGTGTTTCAGCCATGTATCTGAAAAGACTGAACATTCTGTGTTCACCCAGTAAAGCTACGTTAGATGTTGATTGACAGTTCCTAGGGAACCACTAGAACCACAATACAGAAGAATGAATGTAAATGGAAGAAAGATAAAATCAGTATTGGAGCAGTTGTCACTGGAAAAAAAACCTACCAAAACCCCAACCTGTTCAGCTGCAGACCCGAAAGAGATCTGGTTCAGTTCTGCACATGTGCAGTATTACTATGCTGCATATATATATATATAAAAGGTGTTTATAGCCAGTTCCTAAGGAAACTAGAGAAAGGAAAGAAACTGTTCCAAGAAAAATATGAGAAATTATCAGCTACATTTACTGTGATTGCCAGGAATGAAAGAATTAGCTGTAGAAGGACAGCTTGGTTACACTGGTGATAGAGAGGAATCTATAAATAAATCCACCTCACAGGTCTTCACAGGATGAGAAAAAAGGAACAAAATAAGATTGAGATAATTTGCCACTTCCTTTGGTGTCATAGTTCTTCATTGCTTTTCAGTACCACAGGACTGCAGTTATTTCGAAGGCAGAAAGTGTTGGATAAGTACTTTTAAAGTAAAACCCCAATTACTTCTACAGGCGTCACAGAACTTCATGCAAGTGTGGGTTTGGAATTATACTTGCTTCATTCAGCACGTCAGATGTTTATTAGGTTATTCAAAGCCAAAATACTATTAGAAATAAGTGACACAAGAAGCTTCTGGTAATTTCTTTTATGCGAAAGAATCAATGCTAACTGCAGCCCTGGTGTTTACAGTCACGTCCCTTAAACATTTCTTCAGTGCTCTGTTAGTCTTGAGAAAGAATCAGCTTTACAGGGACCAAATTACTAGTGTAATATCTGACTACTGAAGTTGACAGAGAACACATAGCTGAACAAGATGTATAGTCACATGTGGGTCTAACAAGACAACCTTGCCTTGGATAGAAGGAAACGTAAGACTCCGGAAAGTCTGAAGAGGAAATGAGAAGTGTTTCAAGCCGTAACATACATAACTTTTGAACAGGATCATGAGAATAACTTCAATTTTTTTTTTAAATTTATTTTTAACAGATTCTGTATGTACCAAAATCTGTAGGGAATCTCAGATGAAGGTAATGCATAGAATAATTTGCTCACCAGAAAGGTCCATTCACTGTGTGCTTCAGCAACTGTAGAAAACAGCGCGTCTTTGTAACAGTTAACAACTGTGTTTAAGAAGTAAGAACAAATGAAGAGGAAAACCAGAAGCCTGTCACGTATTTCAAGCATTGCAAACACACAAACAAACCCAGCCCAGCATTATGTCCCAGTGGAAATGAAAGTCTTAGTAATGACACAGACATTTGAACAGCTTACTGAGTATTTGGTATGGTTTGTTTCTGTTGTAAAAATGCCTCTTTAAGCCTTCAGTGGCATGATTGAATCCAAAATCATTAGATGAATTTTTGCCCAGAATACAAATGCTGTTACTGCAACTTGGCAACTTTCTTTTCGAACTGAGCACTTCCCAGAGAAAGCAGTCTTAGGGATACATGTTTTGTCAAGAGCTCCAGTTACGCAAGAACACAACAGGAAAGAGCTTAGAATCAAGGAAAAAAAAAAAAAACAAACAAAACCCGAGGCCTTTGCTGACCTTACAACAACAGCAATTTCAGCATCAGCCAGCTGACTGGAGCCAGTTAGAGATGCACAGTTAAAAAGCTTGCTGGAAACTTGCGCAAAGCTGGGTGGAGCAGAAGGAACAAGCCTCTGCCAGGTTCTCTCTCCTCTTGGCAATGACCTTCCTAGCATGGACAAACTGTTTCTGAAAGAATAGCATATTTTTACGATTTCAGTGCTTTGAAAATCAGTGCTTTATGATATCCACAAGGGAAGCTGATATAAACGAGTGTAGGACAAAGATGCAGCAGTCAGGTGGATGGCCTTGACCACAAAGACAGATTCATACTCTATCACACAGCTGTAAAATATATAACCTGAAGAGAAAAAACAACTTCTTTTCCCCTGCAGATTCACTTAATGGATTTCAACAGCAAGTAGGCCACAAAGCTGTTTTTCTGGAATGGAAATGTTGTAGTTATTTCCTCCTCTAAAAATACAGAACAGTCAATAATGCTTAGAGAATGTCATTCATAAAGAAATAGAAGCCAATATTGCAATACATGATACTCGTGAATTCCTGATTTGGCTAAAAGCTCTTAATTTCCAGTATACCCCTTCGTGGCATTTGTGCTGCTGGCAAGAAGCTGCCCAGCAGTGATTTATCAGCAAGGAAAATAGATATCTGAAGCTGGCCTCCTATGTCCATACTTAGTTACCAAAATAAATAGCCTGATTTTCAAGCTTTCCAGGAACCAGAAGCTCCTAGGAGCACACGTGTGACAGAGAAGGAACAATTACATAGCAGATCAAAGCTAAAGCAGACTAACGACAGTCCGCTAAATTACAGAGGAAACCAAGCCTATAGTGCCAATTGGAACATATTTTTTTTATTTTTGCTTTTCAGTTCCAGGTCTCCAGTCTGTGACCCACTGAGAAAGCTACTAACTACAGAATTGCCTGTTGGTGACAAAATCTGACATACTGGAGACCGATTCAAGGAGGTTTCACCTGACATTTTAGGGCAGGTTTCTAAAGCTGTGCCAGCACACTTACATGTCCAAATACTTTCTAATCCAGGGTAATGTAATGAATTTTAAATCACTGTCTCCAGATGTCTAACACAGAATAGTCTGAGAGACTTTAAACTCATTTAGATCAGCTTTCTGTGGAAGACAGCGTAACATTTTGATAATCATTTATTATCTGCAATGGTCTCTGCTTGATGCAAGCATAAAATTAAAGGTCTCTCTTCAGAAAATGTCTGATATTGTCAGAGCTCCGTGTTACTTCTCATAGCTCTGAGTGGTCAGAAGTGAAATCAGACTACCTTGGGCAGATGCTATTGACCCTGACTCGTGTCACTCAGGCAGAATAAAATGGCCCCAAAGCACCGCAATAAATCAGGATATTACAAATCGTTTATTCACAAGTAAAGCTTCAGGGTCCTGTGAGGTGCAAACATTTCATGTTTCAAGACATAAATGAGAAAAAAAGTGGCTCATAAATTCAGGCCTGTTTGTTGCAAAATAAGTTTTTCAGTTTGGTTCAAAGAAATCCAGTTGGAAATGACTTAGTGAATGTCTAGAAAATGAAACCCAAATGTTTCATCTTTATCACACATCACCAGCTACATAAATGGACCCAGACTGCAACTATAATGAGGTCAGTGAGGGCCCAGAGTCGTTAGAGGCTATGGGCGCTGCTAGAATAAAAATAATCTCAGTAATATTTACCACACTAGAACCAAAAGGCAATTTAACCTCAGAGTAATAAACCTAGCATTCTATGTTTATTCTGACATATTAGGAAAAAAAATGTTGTTGCCAGTTTCAGCTACATCTGATCCGACATTGCTTTAAAGCAGTGTTAGAAGTACATGTGCAGCATTTTAGAGCAAACTGTGTGCTAGTCAAATAGAGTCATGGAAGGTTATTCATAAGAAAATTACATAGTAAATCTATTTCACTAGAAGAGCAAAAAAATTCTCATTATATCCTGGTTTTGTTATGTATTAAGCTTAGCTCTCCTCTTCCACTATAATTTTTCATCTTGACACAAGTATGACTGATTTTAGGAAGACAAGAAGTTAAAATGCTCAGTCTCAAATTGGCCCACACTAACTTGCAGCATACAGGTTAAATGCTATTCGACTCATATTACAGGAAAGTGGATTAGACCTGTAGATCTTGTACTACTGACTATATCTGGCATGACTTGACTATATTTTCAGTTTAAATTAGTGGTGAAGAGCATACAAGGTTCCTTCAGTGAGAGATTTGCTGTTACTGAAGAATGACCTAGAATTTTTACATGTAAATCTATTTTTTTATTACCATAAGCTTATGATTTTTTTGGGTGGTTCTCTTTAAATTTGCATATCTGTATGTAGGGCTTAGGCGTAGTCTCATCTGTCTGCTCTCCTATTCCTTGCACACTGTTGACACTGCAAGGTTTTCAGCTCTTGCAAAAACATGACTCATATGTAAAAAAACTTTCCTTTTGGGAAGCTTCACTTCTTTTGGTCTTGTACGAGCCAACCTCTTCTGACGATTCTAGCTCAAATGTTAGGACACCTTTGTTGAAAGACTTCAGCTCTAATTCTCTGCCAGCTCCTTCTCATGAAAGAAGCTAGCCTCAGAGTTTCTCTAGGAAGCCTCAGCCACAGCCTTCTGCTTCTCTCTCTAATTCTGAGACTCACAACTTTTATTTTGTTTAAAGACTCTGCCGCCACCCTCTTTCATTAGCTCCTTCAGGACACAGGCAGCGTTCTGAAAGCTCATCAGTCCATATCCCCGCAGACTAAGTGGAACCATCTGAGCCCCATCTGAAGACCCTTCTCCTTGTCCTGGGCCTACGACATTTGAACTAACCACCTAACGCCCATTCTCATCTTGTCCAATCATTAAAAAAAATCTGTGGTCAAATCCTGTACAAAAGGTCTATATTTTACTAATGCTCAGGTGCTTATCTGATTACTCAGGTTAAGAACGTTAGCATCCTGCCTCTCCAACCTAGTGGCTTTCTATGATGGTGTAACAACAAGGGTGGACAAGGGAAAACCAATGGATGTCATCTATCTGGATCTTTGTAAAGCCTTTGACATGGTCCCCCACAACATCCTTCCCTCTAAATTCGAGAGCCATGGATTTGATGGGTGGACCGTTCAGTGGATAAGGAATTGGTTGGATGGTCGCAGCCAAAAGGTAGTGGTCAACAGCTCAATATCCGGATGGAGACCAGTGACGAGTGGAGTCCCTCAGGGGTCTGTATTGGGACCGGTGCTGTTCAATATATTTATCAATGACCTGGACAGCGACATCGAGTGTACCCTCAGCAAGTTTGCAGATGACACCAAGCTGAGTGGTACGGTCGAGACACCAGAAGGACGGGATGCCATCCAGAGGGACCTGGACAAGCTGGAGAGGTGGGCCTGTGTGAACCTCATGAGGTTCAACAAGGCCAAGTGCAAGGTCCTACACCTGGGTTGGGGTAATCCCCGCTATCAATACAGACTGGGGGATGAAAGGATCGAGAGCAGCTCTGCTGAGAGGGACTTGGGGGTACTGATAGACGAAAGGCTGGACATGAGCCGGCAATGTGCGCTGGCAGCCCAGAGGGCCAACCGTGTCCTGGGCTGCATCAAGAGAAGCGTGGCCAGCAGGTCAAGAGAGGTGATTCTGCCCCTCTGCTCTGCTCTGGTGAGACCTCACCTGGAGTACTGCGTTCAGCTCTGGAGCCCTCAGCATAAGAAGGACATGGAACTGTTGGAGCAGGTCCAAAGGAGGGCAACAAAAATGATCCGAGGGCTGGAGCACCTCTCCTATGAGGACAGGCTGAGAGAGTTGGGCTTGTTCAGCCTGGAGAAGAGAAGGCTGCGGGGAGACCTGATTGCAGCCTTTCAGTACTTAAAGGGAGCCTATAGGAAAGGTGGGGACAGTCTTTTTAGTAGAGACAGCAGTGACAGGACGAGGGGTAATGGTTTTAAACTAAAACAGGGTAGGTTTAGGCTGGATATAAGGAAGAAATTCTTTACAATGAGGGTGGTGAAACACTGGAACGGGTTGTCCAGAGAGGTAGTGAAGGCCCCATCCGTGGAAACATTCAAGACCAGGTTGGACAGGGCTCTGAGCAACCTGATCTAGTTAGTGGTGTCCCTGCTCACTGTGGGGGGGTTGGACTAGATGACCTCTAGAGGTCCCTTCCAACCCAAAACTTTCTATGATTTCTATGATTTGCACATCACAGATTTCAGCATGAAACTTGCAGGCTGCCAGTGAAAGCCCCCAGATCCATTCTGCACATTTTTTCTTCTTAGAAATCTGTGCTGAATGTGCAAACCAAGTATTCTAACATACTTGGAAAAATACACAGTGAAACAACCTATTTGAGTCTAAAACCTGATCCTAGAATTACCACTTGTTCGATTTTAATGAACAACTGAGTTTTAAACATTCTGAAAAATAGCAATCATGAGTTTATTTTGCTATTTGTGCAGCCTTAGTATTTGTTGTCCAAATATGTCTGAGCAAGAGTTGAATATTCTTGAAAGTAAATCGCACATCCTAAGCTTCTTAAGTTTTTTTTCCCCAATTCTTATTCATTAGCACCATTTTCTGATTTTGTTAGATACAGATTCTTTCTCTGCTCTTGTCCACTTTGTGCAAAAAAACAAAAAGTGGCGTTCTGTATATTCAACTTCAGTGTTTCCAGAAAATCCAAATGCTTAAGTTAATTCCCACAAACTAATTTAAAAACATTTACATTGATTTTAATATTAACCTAGAGGTGCCCAAATGGAAGTAGCAGGACTGACTGAGGAATAGTTTGAGAGACCACAATTAAAAAAAAACAACACCAAAACTGCAGAAACAGACAAAATCCCCAGCAACCTTACAGTATAATATTTCAATATAATAAAACAGGAGAGAGAGATGGGTCAGATTTCCCATTTTCTGTGCACATAGCTCATAATGGTATTTGCTACTTAGCAGTGTTGCTTTAAAGATATTCCCTGTAGCATATCAACAAGTGTACTTGAAGAAATCAGGATCAGTTAAGAAATGATTCATGAGCATAAAGAAGACCTGCATTTGTAACAAATGTTCAGCCATCTCTGCACATTTTCTGTTCTCTCCTGCTTACCAAATAGCTTCTGTTCAAGAGTTTGCAGTATTGCCTATGGAAATGGAAGGGCTGGTCCAGTCACCAACCACCTTTTTATTTCTAAATACATATATTTGGACCGGATGACTAAGGCTTTTCTTTCTGAGCTAAACAAAATGTTTTCCTACATGATGACTACTCTGTATTTTTATTTCCTGCTTTAAAGCTTCGTGGAGACAACAAATTCTTATTTTACTGTGAAACATAGCAGGTGGAGTCACTTACAGGCGTATGATGTAGTGTTGACCTCACTTTGCTGCTTCTCAGCGTAAGGGTTTCTCACCACTGGGATTTTAAAGCAGGATAACCACCGTGACATACTTATCTCCCTATATAAGATACAGCAGAGGAGAATAAGTGGGAATTGATTTCTCACTCATCAGCAAGTACGTAGAGCCCTCTGGACCTTGTCACATACAGTTGCTGAACATGCTGCACAACAGAGCCACAGTAACTTGCACACCTGCCATGAGGGAGTCTTCTCTCCCTGAGTATTCTCACAATGTCACCAGTGTTAGAGCCGAAGAGGAGGCGTCCGAAAAAAGGTTTGGATTTTCTTGTAACAAAGCCAATGAGCGTGGGTAAGTCATAGACAGGGGTAGGAAGTGTGGTTGTGGCTTGCTGAGAAGATCAGATTCTTGGAGTATATTAAGCCTATGATACAGTAACACTTTATTTCAACAGCAGAAAGCACCCTCCAGTTATAATCTAATTAGAGACTTTAAGATTCATTTGCATGTTATGGGACAAATTTTAGGGACAAGCTTCTTTGATCTTTAAAAAACAGGCCAATAAATGGTTGTCCTCTCTACTGTATCTAAATCAGGTAACTTGAAGTTAATATGAACGGAGTTTCAGTGTGCTCGAATTTACATAGAGATGATTAACATTTCAAAGGGAACAGAGCAAACATTAAATGCAGGCATGTTATTTGTTTATGACTGGCAGGAGTGTTGGTTTATTGCTGTCCTGGGAGATGAGTCCGAGGTGACTTCATAATCTTTCAAATAGCATAGACAATGTTCAGTTGGATTCAGGTACCCCAAAAATGGGTTATAAAAAGCACTACATGCTGGATATAAGTACTCGGGAGAGGAGGAGAGGGAGAGAGATTTTACTCTCTAATGGAGGCTATTTTCCTGAAATACGATCATGGATTTTTATTCAGCTCTTTCTCTAGGTTAATATAATCAGGTAATTCTTCTAATCTGTATTCAGGATGTTTGAACCAGTAATAATTTAGGAATGAGAAAAAATATTCAAGTCTCTTTTCACCTTTGCAGAGTCTGGAAATTGACTGCAGGCTGTGGCCTGAATGCTTCATGTTTTATCTGGGAACAAGTTACAATCAGTCCTCTGGTTTAGTGCAGATGCTTATGTGAGTGAGATTACTAAAGATCATATATAACAGGGCAGCGTGTTTGTGACTCTGTGAAGCACAAGTTAAAATAAAGGGGGTGTATGGCATACAGCTCTCTCCTCTCCAACTGCATTTAAGAGAGGGGAAATTCCCCTTTTTACCTTGCTGAACAATTTCCACACTAAGCTCTGCCTCTGTCTTGGCCAGTGCACTGGTATTTCTTTTTTGTGTTTCTATACCCCTCTCTTTTCCTTCTGTACACCATCAGGAGTCTGGGGTCCTCCTTCTTGACATTCTAAGTTATTTTCCTGTGAGTCATTTATTTTACAACTCTGCTGTCTGTCTGCCTGCTTCTGATGCCATTAGCTGCCACTGCATCTACAGTACACAAAATAGACTTTTCATATATGAGCCAGTTGCTGCACTAACATAGAAACTGTGCTGTGCTGTAGATACAAGTGCTTTAGGGTAAATATGGGCTCTTTCTTATATGGAAAACGCGCCCCTAGCTGTCATTCACTGCTGCTCACATTTTGTACTTGCATTCAGAGAGCTGGGTGAGATAGTGCAGAATAACACCAGCATCTTTTCTCGTGCATGTTTACTTTCTCCAAAGAAGATTTAATAGATTCCTTGCGCATTGAGAAAGGGTCTGTGTATAAGCACATAAGGGAAATGGGTAGACAGGCTAGAAAAAATATAGAGAAAGGAAAGATAATAGTAGAAAATGTAAATAAAGTAAAATCTACTCATAGATTTTTTTTTTGTAGTACTGTATTATCTATTCAGCATCTAAAGCCCAATGTCACTTACAAATGCTTTGTAAGGTTATCATGGCTGAGAATAACTGTCTCCCTTTGACATTTCATGCAGCAATGGCCTTCTCTGTTGTTTTTAGTTTTCTACATGGGCAACAAGTCCTGTGAGCCTCCCTAGCTTTTTTCAGTTCCCACTGCTATTTATAATTATGAACAAATTATATGGGCCATAACAAGTGAAAGGCCAATTATCTAGATCATAAAGAGGTGAAAAACAGGTCGCTGCTAAGCTTATCTTTTTCTTGAGAATCCACAGATTTAGATTGGGTTGTATGGCTTTGAGAAGGTGTTTAGTTGTATCTTATTTCAATTTGTATCTGTAAACACAATAATAGTTATATAACAATGCTATATGACTATTGCAAATATTAACTGCCTTGGGAGCCTCAAATGAACAGCATGAGGTAAGGACATAACATTAGTATTAAATACAACAAATGTTGCCTGTACCTCTAAATATGCGTTCACACATTCATTCACTCATTCCATTTGCACGCAGAAAACATACTGGGCCAAAGCCTGAGGTCTCCATTCAGCTTTTAACCTAAGTTTTACTCAGACTAGCCCTAGGCAAAAAACAAGGTAAGCAAAAATTACTACTAATGCTAATTGAATGAGTCAAGAGGTGCTTCTTGACTGTGCTGGCCTGTTCATTACAAAGGTGGCCCAAAAAGGAAAGCATATAGCAGCCTCCTCACCCTGTTTTATCCCTTAATGAAAAGTAAGGATGGTCGGAAATTACTTTTTTTCTGGTTTCTTTTTCTGCTGTGCTTTTTACTTTAGAAATTAAAATTCTTCTTACACTGCCAGAGCAGTGAAAAAAATTACATTATAATAAAAGGCCTAGAGCTCAGGACAGAGTTTTTCAGTCGATATTATAATTATATTGAAATCTTTTTTGCCAGATACCCTTGTCTATTCCAGACTTTATGCTGTATAAGTTATCCAAAGGAGCTAAAAAAGTACCAAGCTCTGGCAAGGTGGCAGTCCTCCTTGTAGGTAACTGGTTTCAGCAGTCACAGCATTCCTGTCTCTGTGTCCTGCACTGTCCCCCTTCCTAGCTCGCGAAGGAGGAAGGGCTGAGGCTCGCCGCTGCAGCCCATACGCCTCTCCCCAGCTGGCATACTTTCCCTCTGGGAGCGTTGCCAGTTGGGGTAGCTTAGAATAGCCCTCAGGCTTCTTATCGGCCGCTTTCCCTTCACTGAAGTGACTGAAAAATCTGCCAACGTGCGGTTCCATTCTGAGAATAGGTATGTGTGACAAGCGTGGGGGTGATCCTGGGTGATTTGTAATAGTTTGGAAAAGGCTGTCACTCACGTGGCGTGTTTGCATTATGAGCAGGATAAATATCTCACTCTGAGAGGTCTGTCTAGTTAGCAGAGCTATGCAGCTAGGCAGAAGCAAATTGTCCTTTTATCTGAGTACAAGAAGGGTCTTTAAGGTGCAGAGCCTGAGCAAATAGCAAAAAGAAGGCAGGGGAGGGAGCCAAGCAGGCAGGTGCAAGCAGGCTGGCTGGTGGGATGCATGTTTGGGTCTGCCCCTGTGCCTTGCTCCGAAAGCCAGGTAGGCAGAGTTCGCAGGCAAGGGAAAGACTGGATAAGCTTAAACATGCTTGAAAAGTGGCTGCTGCTTTTGAATCTGTCTTTCTCTAGTGCATTATTGCAGATACTAAAGAGAAATTGTTCATTATAATAATGTGTTGGGCAGTACTTGTATGCCTATATACGTGCTCCAATGTCAACTTGAGTTTTGGGAGCCAAGCAGAGTAATCCAATTGAGGTAGAACATGAATGTGAGCTGGTGCCTGTACCTGCCACGGCAGAACAGTAAAAAATGACTTGCATCACTATGTCCCTGAGAACAAAGAAAGATCCCTTCCTGGGGAAGAGGTGGATTATCAAGTGTGAAGGGGAAAGGCCAATGCAAAACTTCCAGAAGAAGACTGAAAGAATGACAAGATTATACCTGGGGAGAAGTGTATGGGTGTCCATAGCCTAAGAAATGACAGAAGCAGAACGGAGTAGAGCTGCCTGTTACCATGACAATAGGCAACAGCGTATCTGTGTGCAGAACAAAAAGATTAGCAGTCATCCAGGAAAGATTCTCATCAAAACCCTGCCTTTCCTACAGTCTAATGAATGGAAATTTAACCTTATATTTGAAAGATTGTCAACTCATCAGAGTCTCGACTTCCTATCCCACCAGCAACTAATACATCCTGTAGCAATTACAAATTTTGTGTGTTATAATATTTTTCCCATCCATCTGAAGGCATATTAGAATTTGATGATGGCCGTAAGTGTGATATGAATTCAAGGAAGAACTTCTCTGGGAAAAAGAGTCTCTCTGTAGTTTGATATTTTGCTCTAGCACTCTAGTGAATCCTAAATAAATTTGTATTTTTACCCTTCATGCTACTATGGGGTCGGTCCATTAATTTATTATTGCCTTTCACATATGCAATCATTTGCATAAGTAAGAAATTGTTGTAAAATACTATCGCACTGATGAGGTGATATTATACCTCCACTTTGCATCATTATAGTAATGATTCCTGGTTCAGGGCCCTGGTTAATAAAATTTAATAGCTTTTTCCACTGGAGCTGTTTTGTGATCTTTCAGCTATCTCTGCTCTCATGGGGTGAAGAGAATGATACATCCAAGACTGGCATGTTCTGAGGCCTCGAACTGTCTGCCATATACTTAATGAGCAATGTGAGCTTAAAATAAAGCAAATGGTAGAGTAACTTGGGTGATGGGTTAAGCCTGATAAAGGGAGCAGCTAATTAAAAAAGTCTGAAGGCAAACAAATTATTCTTAAAGTACAATGTTTTACTGGATGTGAGTGCTATATACTGTAAATTAATTACTTATGTACTAATTAATTTTGTTTGATTCATGTTTGTTGGGCACACAGGTCTATATGCATGTTATGAAACAAATGAAAGGAATGAAGATGCACTGATCTAGATGTACAGACACACATGAAAGAGCAGGTTAATTTGAGTGGCTTTATCCAAATACCTAGGAAGGCTTGTTTGGAATATTCATGCTAAGCTATTAGTCATCCTCCCAAATATTCATTTAGATTTTGTTAGGCTCTTAGAGGAGACATAATCAAATATTTGTGAAGCCTGTGTGCAGCACTGCTGGTGGAATTGTGTTTTGGATTCCCTAACATGAGGGCAGAGTTGTGTGGGTTGCTGCTGTGCACTCACTAACAGGCTTTGCGAAGCCTTCTAATTTGAAAGACAGCTATTATTTCCCCAAAGCCTGACACAGTGAGTGTTCATGTCCTGATTTTCATTACTTTCATTTTTTGGTGACTGAAAGCCTCAATCTGTCTGTGCTGCAGAGGTTTCATTCTAATCAGACTTTTTCTTTTTTTTTTTTTTAAACTTTACTCAGCTACTGTTTGCATTAGAAGCAAAAGAAAGGCATAAGAATCGTACTTTCCACTCAGGTTCCTTTTACGTATATACAATATCCAAGTCTCAGTACTTTCTCTTCCTACATGACATCATTTGTAAGACACATTTGTTGATGACTCTTAGGAAGTTTCCTAGTAGTTTTAGAAAGATACTGTTCGGCCTCACTCACAGTCTGATTTTTCGATCATGATAGGTACAGACACCCTATTTTTTGAAGTTTAGATGAGGTTTTATTGTAATAAAGGTTGTAAATAGACATTTTATTTCACAGTGCTCTACTTGCACTGGATCCAGTAGAAGAAATAAACCCCTACATATTAGTATATATGTGTTCTGTATAAAAATCTATAAAACTACACAAATTATCATAAGAAAGAAGTAGTCATTCAGTTTCTCAAACATAATAATCTTTAAGTACCACTAGGAGGACTGTAAACTACATGTAAGGGGCAATTTCTGCAGTGTAAAAATTGACAGATACAAAATTTGCCTAGAGATACTAATAATTTACCACTTACAGTCCATGTAGTGTTCTGCAACTGATTCTTTGTACTCTAAAGTGAAGGGAGGTCTTTGTGCAGTAATGGTAGTTATTGTGCAAGGCTGAAGTATTCACGTAAACATTTTCAAACACTTCTGTATGTCTTGGAAATTCAAAATGCATCAGCATGAAAATCAATGTTGTAGCAAATTCAGAATCCCAACGCAGTCAAACACAAAATAGGCTCAGTTTAATTTTGGTTTTAGAACTTAATGTGTTTTTGAAATATTAGACTTTACTTAGACTAAGTTTAAAGCTGAGTATTGGGGTGAAGATAAGAGAGCCATCAAAAATTTTGTCAATATTTTGGAAACTCTTCTTTCTGACTCTGGCTAAGCCATAATTCAAAAGACAGAAATATGGAAGGAGAATTAAAAAATCACAAACCCCAACTGTTCAGGCGCTACCTTAACTCCCATTTACTTAAACAGTAGTTGCAAATGAGTGGTTAGGTCACTTAAATGATCCCTCAAAGGTTTTGCAAGAAAAGATTTTACTGAAAACTTAGAAAATGTGATCTTACAGAGGTCATTGGCAAGATTCACTCTATTATTTCTTCAACGAATGGAATACAAAATCAAAGGAGGTTTTGAGTGGAAAATGATTTATACAGAGTAAAAGAAAAGTGTAAGGGGATAGGGAGACCGTCCCCTTGAGTCACCAGGTTCGGACTGGACCCTTTGCTTTCTAAGCTCCTGCTCAGAGAGGAGCCCAGGTGCGGCTGGATCCAGACCCAGCCTTAGACCACAGCAGGTTATGACTAAGGAGTATGCTTAGCAGCAACTCAGGGTGTGTTCACAGTTTAAAGAGAGCGAGAATCACAGGGATTTAGCAGCTACTAATCACTGGTTAACTTAGCATTTACAGAGTGATTAGAAAGAATTTGCTATTACAATCACAGTAACAGAATATTATGTTTTGAATGGATTCACACACACCCGTGCGTACACATTCATAAAAAATCCCCTCGAGTTCAGTGAAATACTCGCTTCAAATCAAATGATTTCTCAATGGATGAAGGTTGAGTCTCAAGGAGATCAGCCCAAATAGTTCACAAATTACTCTGAGAGGCATCCCACTCAGAGGAAGTTTCTGGGACCAGAAGAGCTCCAAGGGCCTTCCTTGGTGCCGCTGTTTGTAGGGTCTCAAGCTGACTGACTTCAGGCATCAGTATTTTTCCATCCTGGTCACAATCCACATGATGCAGACAGCAACTATACAATTCCAGTATGACCCAGACTGTACAGTTCTGACATTTACCAGGCGGGTGCGACTCCAGGCATCAGGAGTTCCAGGTGCGGTCAGGGAGTGCCCGACGGGCCGAACTCACTGCTCTTGTACAAGGACAAGGGAAGTGCCAAGTCGTCCCGATTCACTGCACACCGGCTAACTATTCCTGCTGTGCAAGCGAGATTACAATGGTGGCTGGTTCTGGGATCGCCAGGTGTGAGCAGGGGGCTGAACCACCACAAAAATCTGTGTCGGTTCTGTGTCTCCATGAACATTCCCCAGCTCTCAGGTCCAGGTGCATACACAGTCATGTCCAAACTCCTCTGTGGGATGAGACCTGGGTGTGCATCTGTGAGACCTGGATGCATGGGCTAGGAGAGACCTGCAGTGCTCTGGTAAAGTTCAAGGTAACTGGCAGGTTGTAAAACATGCCATGAAACATAACTACCCCATAGTCTAGACAAAGTCAGAGACTTAGGTACTCAATTCCCCTTGAAGTTCTTTTGCTGTTGGCTAGAAGAAGGAAAACACCGATCTCAGGGGTTTTTTTAGTTTTGCTTCTGTTTGCATATAGCTTTGTTGTCTTTGCTAGAGATCTTTAAAACTCAGTTTATCTTGTTGCAAAAAGGCAATACTGAAAGCCACTTGCAAAATTATTATTTAATTTTAAGATAGCTAAATCACTTTTATCCAAAATATTTGAATATGTAAAACACTACTGCTGCATGAGCTGCACAATTGTGCCCCATTCCTGACTGGTGCTTGTTGGGTTGCAACCCTGTTCTGATCAGCTGTTTTCATAGTTCAAGACAGTAAATGTAAAAAGCAGTCAACTGGGATCCTGATTACCTTTGCCCATGTTACAATAAGACCTTTGTGATGAAACAAAAAGTTCTGAACAATAGCGTCTGCTTCATCATCAAAAGCCAAGATTAAAATAAATGTTCAGTTGTTTTTGGGAAGGTCTGATGGCCTGATTTTCCAAAACGCTCTGTGTATGGAAGCAACCTTTGCATTCAAGGTGCAAATGATAGAGAAAGATGAAAGTAAAGTATTTGGTTGTAAAAAGTAGTTGAACTGGAAAAAGTTATAAACTGACTTTTACAAAATGAGTTCTTCAATAAGCCATGGTCAATAACAGCTTTAGCAGAAGGGAGACTAAATTTACTAGCATATACGGAAAGAGTGATTTAATCTATCACTGAATGACTGCCAATGCTGGGGTGGAATACAGCAAATGTTTTTCATGGAAACTTTAAACATAATTTTCCAATAGAAAGTAAATCATAATATTTTCTTTAATTGAAATAGTAGGAAAAGCTTCAGTGGGTCCAGTAACTACTGTCTTCCCCCTAGTAATATTATATACAGCCTTCTTCCTCATTTCATTTTTAATCATGTTTCTGCTAAAGAATCAAGGTATTTATGAATAAAGTAAGCAAACTGTCATAGTAAGGCAAAGTGGTATTAATTCTGCAGAGTAGAAACAGAATTAGCTAGTCTGAGTAAGCTTCTGTACTATGCAAAGCCTACATATTTAGACCTTGTTCCTTATCTCAGCGGCTACATAGATGGGAGAACATTGAAAAAGCTACTCCACAAGTGCAGCATTGGCTATTAGAGGGGCAAAACAACAGTGCACAATTTAGGTAATTATCAAAGATAAGACTCTACATTTGGTAAAGACACAGAAGTGCCAAATGAGGCACTGGAAATTGTGACCTCCGATGCAGCTGTTGTCATCACTTCTGCAGAGGATCCCTTTGGGGTATACCCAAGATGGGTTCTGTCTCTAGGTCTGTGCAATGCCAACTCAAATCCTCTGAAATATTCAATTTTTAACTTAGAAGTATCTATGCTAAGATGCACAGTAAGAGAATACAAAGGATCTTGACTCATAAAGGTCTTGTTTTGCCTAAAGTTTCCTAGGATTAGACAAGAGAAGAAATATCTAGTACTATGCAAAGTTATGGGGAAAGCTTTCAACAGATATGTGTGTGCATGGGGAATCCACATCCTGAAATGCTTTCAAGAGTGAGCCAAAGGTTTTAAATTAACATTTACATTGTTTGATCACAGGAAACAAAAATGACAAACAACAGTACATTAATCCTGTTGGTAATCATATTAGTTTGTTTGGGAGAAGTATCTATACAGCTTTTAGAAGTCAAATACGTTAATGTATAGATATTGATTATCCTACAGCCACAGAGATACAAGGGGACCATGCTTGATTTAGAAAGAGAGAGAGCCAGTCCACAGCCCCCACACTGTTGCTCACTCTAGAGCTATTCCAATTCATTTAAAATGACTCAGTGATGGGGTTTTCGTGACTTCCTCTAGGACATTATTCTACAGAATTGCGAATCTCAAAAATGGGAAGTGTAAATATCCCCTCAGTTAATTTAATTAAGCTACTCTTCATTCTTGCCCTTTCATGACCTAGTATTTTCCCTCTTCTTTTACTTTACATATTCCTCAAAAACCATATGCTTGAATGGCCACTAATCTGACTGCAGATAGGGAGAAATCCTTCTTTGTCTAGTTTCTCCATGTTTGATCCACTTGATTTGTGCTTGGAAGGGAGGGAGAAAGTCATGCAGGGCATCGGGACGCCAGAGGAAAGCACGTGTTCACTGAGGGGCCAGCTCAGCTTGCACCACCCACAAAAGGACGCCGGTGGAGTTTTGCGTGGCTTCTTTCACCATCCTGTCTTCGTACTGCAGTAGCATGCGTGACTTAGAATAACCTCATTGTAAGATACTAGAAGTAGAAACCAAGGCATTCACGCAAGTCGTTAAGCAAGCGACGGTATGTCTCCACCACACAGTGCAGTACCAAGCTGAGATACTCAAGATACTTCTAACAGATTAGGTAGCGCACCGGAAACAGCATCTGCTGGTGTGTTCTGTACCCAATAATTAACTCTGTAAAGAAGCGAACCTGGGTGTCTTCACACTGCACTAAGAAGTGTAAGCATGGTGTCTGTGACAGATGTTAAATGAGCTCAGCTCTGTTAGGCAGCTAAGAAGAAAAGACTCAGGGGCTCTGGTGGAGTCCCGGTGAGAAAGCTGCTGGCTGGGGTGAAAATTGCAAAGGATGGTTTTGATACAGGACCTTTTTTGGCAAAAGCCTGGGATAATATCATCTTAGCTCTGTAAACTTACGGTAAAAATCAGTGAATATTAAAGCTAAGGTTTTCATAGCAATAATGTCTTGCCTCTGTTGCTTGGTTACTTATTAGGCTGCTAATTTTCTACTTTTTTATATTCAATACGCTACAATCTGCTGCCTTCGTAATAACAGGAATCAGATCCCCTCCTTGATCCAGCAAAACTATTGAAATTTTACTCCAGTTTCACTGAGTGGGGTTTAATCATGATCTGTAAGGGGGAATTAGTGTTTACAGGCTCTGTCCACATATGAGTAAGGATGGTTATGCTTAGCTATCCCTGTCACACTAGTGTTGAGAAAATGGTATTAAACTAACAGGATGGGAATACAAGAAGGGATTCAACCCTCTCTCTCTCATCTTTAGTCAGAGCAATCAAGATTAACAGATGTCCAATATCTTTTACCCTAAATACTTTTTTTTTTTTGGTCAAAAGAAACACTTTTTTGCACTTCCTGACTTTGATTATGGCTAAAATCCAGTTCAGAATATCAGTATATCTGATGGTTTGAAATACGAATCACTGGTGCTATTAGAAAAAAAAAAAATCAAGGTCATATGATGAAGGTTGCTATAGTTAAGTCAGTAGAGTTACATCAATGTTAAGCAATTATAAATGAAAGAAGACCTGAACTCTAAATACACTCTGTAGGATTTGACCTTTAATGCACGGCTGTTAATGCTTCAGCTCTACTCTTTGTACTTCTCCTCAGATCTCCACTCATGCCTGTTGTCTCCAGTTCCTTTTTCTACTTGGCCCCAACATGTTCAAATCTTCATGTCTACCCAGTGACCTTCTCTATCCACAAATGTTTTTTCCCCTTTTTGATCTCTATTTATTAACTTTGTCTTAAATTTGATAGATGTCAAAAGCTTGTTAAACACTCTCCTTTTTGTCCTTTGCTACCTTCAAACCTTCTCCCCACCCTCTTTAAAAACCTACTGTTCTTCTCTGCCTGTCTCCTGCTGGCACTGATACATGTGCTCAGTAACTTAGAGGAGGCAGTTCTGCTTCTTCAAGTTCAGTAAATGGATCAGCTCAGCAGGGAAGGTCAGGAGAACAGTGTGGCAGTGACAAGGAGATGCTTTTAGAATTGTTCAATAAGAAATGCAAGAATGAGCATCACATAGTCAAGTAAGAGAGGGTAAAAATCAGGTGGCAAATCTCTCCTGGATTTGCTTTATCATGTTAAGAATACATCCCTGTGACTAGTGATGTGCAATATTTTCTAATAAACTACAGCTCATGTTCAGCATTTTACCCTTCATGCCTGCAAGGCATGTTTTTTTAAATGGGGCTTGTGACCTTTCTGATTCATGAAATATAAAAATAGAAAGTTCTTATAGTTTTTTTTCTTTTTTTCTGGTAGTGTTGAGTTTTGAAAGCGTATTAGTAGTACGAAGATTTTTCTTTGGGAGTTACAAGCAGTGTTTACTCTGATACTTTGTGAAGGTGTGTTCTGTTCTCGTGACAGCCTGTTCTCCAAAATATGAAGTAACCACAGAAATTAAAAAAAATGGCAACTACCAACCATGTGTTTAAGTACATGTTCAGATCTTGGTTTTGCTGTCATGCTCACCATTTCAATAACTGTTCTGGGGTTTTTTTTGTTCATGTATAGGTCATCTTTATAAAGAATGCAATTTTGCAAAGAATGACCTTTACCAACACTATTTTCAGGTTGGTAGAAAATGCCATTTTGCTCTCAAGTGAGGTGAAATTCATGCAGGAAAGTTTGCTCTGTAATCCTGAAAGCAGTTGCAGGCTTCTTTCTTCCTAGCCAGGACAAGCAGATGCCTTCTGCAGACCTGTCTAGAAGAAAGTGTGGCTGCCTACTTGTAGTCAAGACTACTGCTGGGATGCCAGTTAGTCCTTTTCACAAAGGCATATTGCACACTAGAGTAGTGATATCAAACAAAAGGCTCTCATGTACTTACATGGGTTGCAATATTGCCCTCATCATTTTATACTTAACCTCCCTGATAGACTTTAATCAGTTTATCTGGACTATGCCCTTAAGGTATAAATCCAAAAGTAAAAATGACAGAAATTCCCCAGAGAGTACTGATTCATCTTAACAAGATCAAAACCATCCTGTACCAAAAAGGGGTGACAATATCATCAAGACATTGGCTACCCCGTATTCAAAACTTTTTGGAGAAAATGTCTAAAACGCTGGTAAGACTGAAGAGGAATTTCAAAGCAGAAATTGCCATAAGCCTTCGAACATGTTTGCCATCAGGACACTGAGTAAGGTGCAGAGTAAGCTCTTCTCCTCATGCCGAGGGCTTTGGCTGCCCACGTTCGAAGCCAGCACTGGTGCGGTGCAGCAGTGACTGGGTGAGACTGCTGATCAAAGAGCTGGGTGGGCAAGAGCTGTGAGAAACCTGGCTGAGGGATTCCCCTGTTTGCGCAGGACCTGCATCGAAGCCCAGACCCTCTCTGTTGGTCCTCACCAGAGCAATGCCACAGCCAACATTTAATTTCAGTGCCGTGATAAAAAAACTAGAGAATTGTCAATGTGTGGATAGAAAACCATGTAGTTAGTTACACATCTCTTATTAGCATGGTTGGGAATAGGTCATTTGTTTGTGAATGACATTTTTCAATCATTTATATATATATGGATCAGTTATTTACAAGGCGTTACAATACTACCAAAATATAATCTGATTTTATTTGCAAAGTTATTTTTAAATTGTCAGGTTACTTCTAATACTTACATGTTTTTCCTGTATTTAGTTAGCAGTAACCAGTGCTGATGTAGTCGCTGATCTGTTAGAGATTTAACATATGCGTAAGTTTTTACAACAGGAGTATTCCTGTTAGCTTTGATAGGACTAATCATTAGGCATAAGCACGTGTAAAAGTCTTAGTGAGAGCTGATGCCAAGTCCTTTGCTTTCTAACTCTTGGCAGGAGAATGACCCCAGGCTGGATTGGAATACTAGAAAAAAAAAAAAGAAGTATATAGAGGTTGTTACTATTCTCCTGAGTCATACAGACTCTAAAAATATTTTTAAAGCTGTACACTTCAAAATTAAAGAGTCCATTAAAACCTTTAAATTATTTGCTTTAATAGAGTGCATGTAAATATAAACCTCTAACACTATTTTTCTGTCTTTATTGAAAAGTATTGTTCCTTATGTTAAAGACATTTTTGTGGTTGACCTCAAAGGAGAGTATCTGTTTATTAACTAATAGAAAAACAGTAGTGCTTGATGGCAGCAGGAACAGCATCATATTTCAGTTTGAACAGCTGCTATCACCATGACCAGACCTGGCAATCCTTTTTGAATGTACACACAGAATAAGCCCAGACAAGAAGATGTGATTCACCAGGGTCCCTAGAAAGACTTTTATGACCTACACTGAAACCACACCTATGTGTCTACATATGAGTCAGCAGAGCAGAAATTAAATTTTCAATGAGTCTAGTGAATTCAGCAAGCAAATAGAACTCATCGTTTCCTGGTAATTTAGCTCCCCATTGTGTCACTGACCTTGGGCAAGTTATTCAGCTTTCCAATATTTCATCTTCTATGTAAAATGAATTTAACAAGACCTAATCATCACACTGTAGACCTGAGTGGAACTGCAGCCGTATAAATGAAGGCAGAATTTAGCACGCACGCAGCTCTGCCACAGTATTTTGGGGTTCTCAGATGACTTTTGACCAAAATGAAATATAAATTATGCAGGAACCGGCTAACATTTAATTAAGTGAAGCCTCTTGCTATTTCAAGAGCAGTTTCTTAACAAGCAGAATGAGCAGAAATATTCAGCTGGTAGAAGCCCATAGCTTCTCCAGGCAGACCTCGTCTCTTCCCATCCTGAGAAGGCTGTAAACTCCTACTGTATTTTATGAATCATGTATCTCCCAATTTCTTGTATTATGGGTCCAATTTTTCCTTTGCTTAGCACTGAAGAACCAGTGCAGCTAACAGGGGAAGATGACGGCTGTTATTTTTTGTACACCCGTGAACAGAATTGCTTAGTAGTTTAAGCCACTTTGCAACTGTACAAACACACAGTGAGCAGTAGGAATGCACGAAGGACCTCATCTGGCTTGCAAAACTTCCACTAGTGGCACAGATGTGCAAGAAGCAAAAATCCAGATTCAGTCTCTGGTTGCATGTGCAGAATGTGGATGTATCTCGAAAATAGCACATTAGCATTTCTACACTGATTTGTATTCATATTCTTGAAGCATTTTATTTACATTGAATGGTAAGAATCATGTCAGTTTATATTTCATGTTTGGAAACTGAGCCAAAAAGTGAGAGAGTGATTCCTTCAAAATCATCCAGCAAGTCAGTCTTGGAGAGAAATCTGCCTGTACCAGTAGACCATATTGGTCTGAATATATTTTCTTGTTTATGAAGAGCTGTGACTATTAGAATCTATTATTTATATTTCCACTACGCTTATTTTCTCACCTGCAGTAGATACTCTAGAAAGGTAGAATTGTTGTCATTTTTCTGCGTGTGCTGTGGTTCACTGGAGCATTATGGACGATAATGAAGCAGCACTGCAGATACAGTTCAGCAAGAATCTTTGTAAAGTCATTTAAAATTCATTACCTAAAAAGAGTGTCTCGCTTTGAAAAACAATTAAAACAAACACGTGTGGGTTGTGGATTTTTAGTGATGTAGCAACTCAGAAAAGGTTTGTTCTGTCTGCATCATTGACCCCACGCCATCAAACATTTTCAGGCAGTGTCAGTATTTATTCTCAGTGGTAGCAGTTTGATTTACGTGCATACACTGTACTGACAACACATACACTGAGAGCTGGTTACAACCTTAAAGAGGGAGAATTTGTCACCCGTCCACAATAGTGACCTGAGGTTTACACTGGTGACAAGCAAATTTCAAAAAGTCTAGAGGATTGGCTTCAGGCCCAGAATTTCAAATCATCAGAGGTTGGCACCCCACTAAAGAAACCAATAATAAAATGACAGGAGTGGTCGTAGCCAAGCTACAGAATTCCCTAGCACACATAAGAGGTGTGTATAAGGCACCAGTGATGCGGGGAGCTGTGCTGCGTGCCCTGTGCTCGGTGGTGGACCTGTGTTGTAGGAGGTTGTGGCCGTGGGGAGATAGTAAAACAGGCTGTGTGAAAAGTAAATGCATAAACTAACTAGCATTGACTGAAGACGCAGACATCTGTTTTTAATTTGCGTGAAGCTGCTAATTTTTAAAGGACGAATTAGCATATCTCTAATTTTAACTAGGGGCTTGTAATTGTTATTTTCAGAAAACGTGGTAGTCACTGCAGGCTTTGCCAGAGCAAAAACGAAGTTCCAGCTCTGTACTGGTCACCTGGAGGAACAAGCCCCTTTGGTCAGTAGGAGTAGGCAAGACATGGGAACTGTAGCACATTTTGTTCAGTAGGAAAGAACTTGGGAAACACGGCCCCCCTTTTCCTCCCTCTCTCAGAAGACAACTTGATTTTCTCTTGGGGAGTGCAGCGTTCTGATTTTTCCCCTGAGCGACAGCAGATGGGCTTGAAAAAAGTCTCCACCATTACAACAATATTGCAGTCCCTCAATTGTTTCCTCCCCTTTAGAGAACTAGCAGCTGATTTTATCCAAGGCAGTTTCTCTTTCCCAGGTTTTACAGCTCTAGAATCTATATGCTTTTTACTGAACTACTCTGGTTTATCTTCCAGGTTTCTCAGCTTCAGGGGTCCTATACCTCACTGTAGAGTCACCTCACAGCCATCTCACAGTGGCCACTCTGGTCACAGACCAAGAGCTGGAGGACCGTTTGACCGTTTCTCTGGTCTCCAGTGGCTGTAGGAGTAGGTTTGGAAGAGAGCGCTTCCTTATGATGTTGCAACATAAAATATCAGCAGTGTAGTGTGTTATCCGCCCCTGACAGACACTTGGAATACCTTTCTCAGGCTCTGGCAACACTCCTCTAGCTTGTCATGCCAGTAAGACATTTTTCAACTGAATTGGAACTGAAACATTAACTCACTTCCCAGAGGGGATAGTTTAGTTGTCTAAGCATCATGTTTAAAATACCCAGACACTTTCAGTCCTGCAAGATCCACTGAGCCATTCACTATTCTGAGATACAGATGATGAGTTTCATAAAATTTACTTGGTATGTTTTTTGTTCGCATGAGATCTTGGAAACCAAGTAATGCACCTTGTGGAAATTTTGGGGTAAAGATTTCTCCTTTATATACAAAAGGAATTCTAAAAATTACAATCATAATTTTCTCTGGTCACCTCTACATCGTTGATTGGATCACACCACGCAGTGATAACTGCTTTTTAGGTGGCATCCTGTGGGTGTTACATAGAGTAGCAAACTGAACCGTGGTCACACAAGACAGAGCCTCAGTTTTCCACCAGCTGCTTTTCCTCTGCCAGCTCTTGACACTGGTTGAGCTTGTCCCCATCAGCAATTGCTTTGAAGTCGTTAGGCAGGCTGTGTATATAATTTGTTAAGTAATTTGTATTTCTTTGGAATGAAAAATGTAATCTAATGTAATATGGTGAGCCAGACACTCAGCATGCTTCTATTGGCTTGAGACCTGTTCCAGGTGAGGATTTGGATTGTTAAGTATATTCTTGTGACATCCTATGACACGTTCTTCAAAAATGACATTTCCTAAAATTACAATAATTTGAGTTCATCCTGGTTTACAGGATTTTTTATTTGTGAAGTTTTGCATTCCAAAGCCTCGCTCAACTAAACACCACAGCCCTTTCTCCCACAGACAACTCTGTTAACACTGTGAGATAAACAGGGGTGGTACTTCCGAGAGAACACTAGATTCTCGTGTCCGCCTAACATCAGACAGATACCAACCTCCATTCCCATGCCACAATATCTCCATTCATCTCACTATTCTTTGGTTATAAAGGAATAAAGGAAGCCACGACAGTCCTGGTGGGAGGAAATGTGTGGTTTAAATTTTGATTTAATGGCCAGATTATTAAGCCAGAACTGTGTGCCTAGCTTTGAAAATCCAGGGCCACCTTCTCTGCCTGCAGGGTATCCTGGAGACCTGCTGGAAGACAGAGCACCCACTGTATTTTCCCACCTTTCTGGCAATACACTTCCTTGAGAGCTGTGTGAGTTAGCTGAGGGTCTTTCTCCTGATGTGGCATCTCTTTTCTGGTGTGTCCCGTACTAGTTGCCAAGCCTTGCTATACCCTTTCTGCTGTTTCTCCCCTGGAGGATGAATCAGAGATCAGAGGGGCTGATGGGGAGGAGGAGGAAGAGCTGCACAGAGGTATCTGATACTCTGGCAGAAGAACAACTGCTCTCATGGGGATCTCTGTGTACTGAACTCGGACAAAATGTCTGTATTCCATTTTCAAATTAAAAACTCCAAACCAAACAGAAAACAACAACAAAACCCACAGTTTTGCAGCTCGGTTTTGCTTTCATCTATTAGCTTTACCTGTGCTTCACTCCTCTTCATAACCGAAACTATCATGACCTCCTTTGTTCGATTTTCTTACTAGAACACATAACCTGCAATCTGCAGATAGAAATTAATAATGTCAGAATCCAGCCGGACTGGTAATGGGAGATGTAATCCACTACATAAAGCCACTTAAGAGAGTCAGCTGTGTTTTTTAGAAGCAGCCTGGAATTTTCTGTAATTGTTCATTCTCACAAAAGGAAAACTCATCTTGGGTAGTATTTGGTAACCTTTCTTTTCCTCTCACTTTTTACAGGATTTGTATATGTGTAAGAAGCATGATTTATATTTTTTCTCAATATCTATAGCACATCAATTAGGTGAGCAATCAAGTAATACCTTTCAGAATCTTGATTTTAATTGCATGTGTATATATCGCAAAGCAACTAGTATGGCTACTTAAGCTTCCATGACATCTGGATTTTGCAATTGGCAATGTTTTGGCGTTTGACTGCCTGGCTTCACAGCAGAGTGGTGATGAAAATATGTTTAAACAAAAAGAATATTTCCCCTTTTTCTTTTTTTTTCTTTTTGTTGTTGTTGTCAAACAACCAAGCATCATGGTTATTCAACAGTCTCGGAGTGTAATGAACTAATCCTCTGAAACCAAAGCTCCAGAGGCTCTGTGATTATTTTCAAACTGCCTGCCAAAGTCCCACAGTATGATAATTAATGAACTTTAATATATGTGACAAAAATCCTGACTGAAGTATGAGGGGTGCAGGGCACATTAATGAAACGAAACTGATATTTTGAAGTATCAGGTTTAAACCCTTCCATTTTAACTATTAGTTTTAGGGGAGAGCCTCCAGAAGTTCAGTGGCATTCTTGGGTGTTGTCAGAGGCATTGTGGAGAGCCGCGGAGAGAGACAATACCTCCTTGAGAGAATTTTCAAAGAAGTCGCCAATCTTGCAAGTCTTGTCTATGTTTTTTGCAGACTCAGGGCCTAGGAAAAAAGAAATGGTGAAAAGCATAAGGAAATGAAACAGTTTGGATGTACTTCACAGACTGAACAGGAGAGGCAGGAATAGGATACAGCTGTTCTGATGCCTCAACCCAAGGCGCTACCCTTCAGGCCTTACTGACTCTTACCCTTTCAGCAATCCTATTCATACTTACAATGGAAATGTGATTGCAACAGTGATTAAAACCAAGTTATTTGGGGTGAGTTAGAAAAAGACTAATTACAGAAATAAATGAGAAAGAGTATGAATTGCATGAATGTGGCTGGGTTTTTTTTTCTTTTCTTCATGTTTAACATAGTCCGAATGTAAAAAAGAATCTTCTAGAAGAAAAAAATCTGCTACTGATATGACAAAAGAGAGTAATTATCTTCTAAATATCTCTCTTTATCTGCTTAAATTGTTGTTTATACTGATTTTGCACTAGCTGGCTGGTGAAATTTATGCCATATAACAAAACAGTGTTTTAGCTTGTCTAGTGTATGGAGAGTGCACCAGGAGGATCGTGCAGGGGTGAAATAGGGACCCAGTGAGGCTGTGGAGTCTCCATTCTTGAAGGCCTGCAAAATTCGGCTGCACAAGACCTCCAGCAATCTGCCTTACATTCAAAGTTGACCCCACTTTGAGTGGGAGGTGGGAGCAGAGGTACCTCCAGAGGTGCCCTCCAACACGCGTTGCTCAGAGGGTTTACTCTGTGGAACTGGTGCTGCTGTGTGTGCCCTGAATCTGCATTCAGTTCCTCCTGAGGGAAGTGGAATCCCCTATGCAGCGTTTCATATTAATGGGAGCAGAACTGCCTGTGTGCTTATGACTGGGTCAGGAAACCGAAAAGTAAGTTTGAAACAAAACTTCACAGTTTTCTAATCACCTTTCCCTTTTGCTTGTTTGCTTAAATAAAACCTGAAGAAAAAAAATGACCTTTACTGCTGTTCATCCTTTGCTTTCAATTAGAAAATGCAATACTTGCAGCATGTAGAATTTACTAATGTTTAAAAGGATTCTAGACATAGTCCCTTAACGGGAGAAAAAATATTATAGTTTTTAAATTAGCCTGGAGAAAATTCCTTTTCTAGTACCCCATATTTCTTTGGAAATCTTTAAGACCAGAAGGAAGATTTCCTTCAGAACCATTGAATATATTAAATATGAGAACAATGCAAATAGTTTGTTATATGTTATGCCACCTTAAGGCTGAAAGCTAAGAATACTATTTGGCTCCAATAATATACATTTTAAATCATACCTGAAAATAAAACATCTTTCGTCTCAGGACTAAAGAGTTCCAGGTTTCTTCAGATTATTTTCGAGGATTAGAAAACAGAAGAGTGAAAATAAAAACAAAAATGCAATGATGCACTAATAGTCAGTTTCCTTGGAAAAGAAGGAAGTGCTATTAAAGAAGAGTTAAAAAGAAAGGCAGAAAATAATCCTGATTCTTTGTCGTTCTTTGCCTGCCATCACTCACTCTTTCTCCAGTGAGAGACTTGAATCCTCAATGAGTGTGCAATTACTACTGCCATTTGTACTCTGCTAGTGCCTGGAGGTCTCAGTCAGGGACTGGGACCTATTGTGCATGTGCTGTACAAACACGTTGAAGAGCTCATTGTAAAACTCTCCTAAAGCAATAGTTAAGCAGAGCACGAGAACCAACTGAAGAGCAGACGAGGGGTGGTACACGGTCGGAGGGAGGTGATTATGATCACAGCTGAAGCAGCAGTCAGTGCAGCCGCAGAATAATCATCGCTGAAGGGCTTTTTGGCATTTAATCTATGCAGCCATCCTTGGCTTCTGTAGCCGCCAGCGCTGCAGTAAGTGAACATGTTTAATATGTTTATCTTCACTCTCCCCTCGTGTGATAGGAAAGCATTAGCCTCGTTTAACACAATGTTCGCATGCTCGGCTCGGTTGGGGCACTCCACCCTTGGAGGAGCACAGCGGGCAGATTCCCTCCTTCTTCCCCATGTCCCGGCCCCGCGGGGCACAGGGGCTCTCCAGGAGTCCCCAGCCCACCTGCCAGAGGGGATGCTTTGGCACGATCCCACACACCCAAGTGTTTCAACCCTAGATCTCCACACCTCATCAGCACCTTTTCCCCTGGGTCGAGGAGCAGGGACCCCACAGGGATCTCAGCCGTGGTGCTCTAGCTCTGGCCCTGGCCCTGGGCACAGTGGCCGCACTAGGGCAGCCATAATACCAACAGCAGTGCTGGTGGCTCAGCTGGACTAACCCCTTCTCTTTCCACATCACCATGATTGTGTGGTATTTAGATAGCAAAGGCAGTGGTAAAACAGTATGACCGCCTGTGTCTTCCCCTTCCCTTGTTCTGTCTCAGATTGCATTTGAGAAAATTAAGTGTATATACATGCATATTGAAAACTCCAAGTCTTGTGCTTTTTTGCTGCATTTTTGCAGTTTTTTTTGTTTTAAAGAAATGGGAAAACCTGGGAAGCCTGATAAACCATTTATTCGCCTGATTTGCAAGGCAGGTAAAACATGAAACCAACATCTCCTCAAGGTCTCCAAAAATTTCCAGTGCTTACTATTTTGAAACACAATCATATGAAAATCTTCTGAATATGTAGTATATCTGGACTCATTTGCTTTTTGTCTGCCTCCTTTCAATTTTAATAACTGATGATCTTCCTAAATCAAGGTTGTAGTGAGGCGGGTGTTGGTCTCTGCTCCCAACTAACTAGCAATAGGACGAGAGGCAATGGTCTCATGTTGCACCAGGGGAGGTTTAAATTAGATAGTAGGAAAAATGTCTTTACTGAAAGCGTGGTCAGGCATTGGAACAGGCTGCCCAGGGAAGTGGTTGAGTCACCATCCCTGGAGGTGTTCAAAAAACCTGTAGATGTGGCAATTAGGGATATGGTTTAATAGGTATGGTGGTGTTGGGTGGATGGTTGGGCTTGATGATCTTAGAGGTCTCTTCCAACCTATGATTCTATGATTAAATATACAATGCAGATTAATTGACTCTGTGCTTTAACTACAAAAAACGGAGGCATAATCAATACCCTTTATCTAATTTATTAGGCCTGCATGACATTTATGTAATTAGAAAGCAAAACAGAAGGATCAAAAGAGCAGAATAATA
Source organism: Opisthocomus hoazin (assembly GCF_030867145.1). NCBI lineage: Eukaryota > Metazoa > Chordata > Aves > Opisthocomiformes > Opisthocomidae > Opisthocomus > Opisthocomus hoazin. The sequence goes on from NC_134414.1 coordinate 145,785,176, forward strand.
CATTATTAACAGTAAAAGGGACTCTGTTTTCTTTCCCAAGTGAAGTGGTATTAAAATAGCTTATAAGAGGTAAAAATAGAAAGTTTGGCAGATGCATTTTGCTCTGTGTGTACTGTTGAATCCCTGTGCTTTCAAGGACATTTCAAAGGTTTAATATCATAATTTAAGTCTCTTATTCCATGCTGAACAGGAAAACAAACACAGAAAAAAGTGAGAAAACTTCATGCTATCAAGTAAGACAAAGGATTTTTGCTCCTGCGGTTTGTAGCCACACAATATTCCCACTGAGACTGAAAGTCCAAGTGTACACATTTGGGGTTTTTTGCCTTTCCCCCAAACTCCTAGCTGTCCACTTAAAACTATTACAACACCTGTTTCACATGCATGAGAATACTGAAAACCTTCTACTGCCATTGGTTCCTATGTGGTCCTTTTTCATTATCCACCACTAACATTTACCGTAAACAAGTGCAAAATTCCTGTTGCTGTTGCAGGTTATTGCTCTGACAGCTCCTTGCACGACTCAGTTGCCTGTGCCTAATGCTGAAATGTAAAATACCACGAAGTGACAAAATAAAGAAAACTGTGCCCCTTAACTGGGCCTCCTTGTTTTTTTCATCTTGTCTTCCCATGCCCCTTTCCCATGTAGCTGGCTGTACAGAGGGTTATTTTGTGCAAAATAAACCACAGCACTCTGATTATATAAAGCTATGTGTAGCTGTCACCAGCTTTGTCACTGGCATGTATCACCTCTGAGTCTTTTAATTAGGGTTAGTGCCAATGTGGTGTGCTCCAGCTCTCCAGGAAGACCAGAGATTTCACCCGGTTGTTCATGGTCAACACTTGGACCTGGCACACTGACCCTCAGTGAACAGTTTCGGTAAGCTGTTATTGCTGCAAGTGGTTATGTGAATTTCTACTCAGTTTTTGCCTATTAGCACACATAATATTGAGCACCGCATTGCGTTTTATATTCTGGAAGACTACCAAAACTTTCTGCTTTATTTTGGCCGGGGAACTGGAGGCCAAGACACAAATGTTGCTCTGTTCTACATTGGCTCGATCTCTAGGAGTGATGTTTGTGTAAGGAAATACAGTGAAAATAAGAAGTATTTCATTGGAGAAGCATGGAACTACATTTTAGTTTCACTTTCTGCATTTTGTTCAACAAATGTTTGGACTTGCTCAAAACAGGAGGAGTAAATAATTCCTCTGCTTGTTGCTTCAGCTTATGTCTGCCAGAGAGGAAATATCCCTAACACCCAACGTTTGCATGTGCCAGCCCTCACATTGGCCCTAAGCGTCGTGGCAGAGATACTACCAGCTTATGCCTGTGATATTTCTGAAAACACAGAACCTTCAAAAGTCTCTACATATTTGGTTTTATTTGGATTTGCTGCTTTCATTGAGGTGGACTAACCTGGGTTTACCTATTTCACCTCACTGTGCTTTGCATTCAAACTACTACGCAAGGGCAGTCATTAGAATGTAACTCCCCCTGCACAATCACAGAGACACACTCATTTGCATTTATTGAGCAAGGTTTGATGCCAGGATATCAGCAGACTACTAAGAGCAAGTAAACAAGCAGAGCAAACATGAGGCCAATCCTAGGTTCACTTGATGATTGAATACCTTTCTAATTGCCCAGTGTCTGTTAGCTAGAATACCTGAGGGGCTCTCCAGACTTTAAAACTGGAGGTTTGGGATATCTGCTAACACTACCCATAGACTGTACGATCTGAAAGACTTTCATTGTGCCCTACTGGCACAATCTTTGGAGTTTGAATTAGGGATGTAAGAGTGGCTATTCCTGACAGTTCTCTGGAGAAGGCTTACTGACCCTCTGGGGTACTGAATGGTGCCTTCCTCTCTGATATAACCATTTGGGCAGACGTGAGTCATGCAAGTTGTTACTAACGAGCCTGAGAGTGTGAAAGTTGAAAAGCTTCAGTTCCTTTGTTTTTAGCTTGCTGAACCCGTGACTGCCTCCAATCTCCACCTGGGTAGGGCCTTTTGTCTGGCTTATTGATATGTTCATGGTAAGCAGACCAGGCACTAGTCTCACTGCAAAGGGTGAGATTGTGGCTATGTTGCAGATTATTTTACCAAGAAAACATATGTGACAAGAAGAATCCGTGTGACAGACTGAAACCTAGTGTTAGGGGTGCAAAGCCCTGTATAATGTAGAGCCTGTAACATTTTCAGTTGTTTTGAAAAATTGGGGTTTGCTTCTCCAGTCTTTTTTTACTTCTGTCACACTGTCACATTATCTTCCTCTCTACTCTGCCCTAGAGAGGCCCCATCTGGAGTACTGTGTCCAGTTCTGGGCTCCCCAGTTCAAGAAGGATGAGAAGCTACTGGAAAGAGTCTAGCAGAGGGCTACAAGGATGATGAGGGGACTGGAGCATCTCTCCTACGAGGTGAGGCTGAGGGAGCTGGGCTTGTTCAGACTGAAGAGGAGAAGGCTGAGAAGGGACCTTATAAATGCCTATAAATATTTGAAGGGTGGGTGTCAGGAGGATGGGGCCAGACTCTTTTCAGTGGTGCCCAGCAACAGGACAAGGGGCAACGGGCACAAACTGAAGCTTAGGAAGTTCCAGCTGAGCGTGAGGAAGAACTTCTTCCCCCTGAGTGTGATGGAGCACTGGCACATGCTGCCCAGGGAGGTTGTGGAGTCTCCTTCTCTGGAGATATTCAAGACCCGCCTGGACAAGGTCCTGTGCAGCCTGCTGTAGGTGACCCTGCTTTGGCAGGGGGGTTGGACTAGGTGATCCCCAGCAGTCCCTTCCAACTCCTACCATTGTGTGATTCTGTGATTCTGTGATTGTCACCAGTGGCCAAAAGTAATTGTGTAACTACTGACTCATTTGTGTCAGGTTACCCTTTATTATCTCTATTTTTCATCTGGTACTATTCTGGGAATAAAATGCTATCTACTACTTCAGAAGAAAAAAATCCCCAAGATTTACAGATGCATGAAGGATTGAAATCCTTGACTTAGAAGTGTAAATGATTTTTAATTAAGTCTAAATACATTTTTCCTCTTCTTCTTTCCATTCACTCTTTCTAGAATAAACCAGTTGTCCACTTCATGTTCCTCGCCATTTTTTGCATCTGCTGTTTACAAAGCTGTGAACTTCAGGGCTGGGTGTATTACAAATATCTTAGGCATTACAGAGGGCAAAATAAAAGTGGCCCAGTGAGCATGTTTAGCAGAGTTTAGAAGCTTTTTCCCTTTCAAGTTAAAGATAGTGTCATTTTTTCTGACCAGAAAACAAGTGCCATTTCAGGCTGATGGCACTAGGCATTAAAGCATCGTTGCGTGTGTCCTTGGCATTAGCAAGTGTCCTGTAGCAGAAAGCAGTTGGCTGTGTCACCATAACAAACCTAACCGGTCTTGGCAACCTCAGCTGCTTATTGATGTAACTCTGTTGCTAGTCTATGAAATTTAAACTTGTTTGTGAAACACTGTGGTGTTATACTGCTAGAGCACTGCTGGACTGTAATTTGGGTACTTACTTTCTGAGAAATACAGAACTTTAAAATAATCAAGTCTTCTCTTGTGTAAAAGAAGACCAAATTTTGCTACTTAGCCACTGGAGCGAGGCTATACATGCAGTCTCCTGCTCAGCTCGACAGTGGCAATAACTGGTTTTCTAAGACACATAGAAAATCCAGTTAATTTAATTTTAACTGTTGATACAATTCACTCCAGTTCTTTCTGGATTTTGCAATAGGTTCTCTAAGGTTGTCAGCAAAACAAAATGTTCAGGCATGTCATAACAAGACTTCTTTGTTATCTAAGAAGTAGCACTCGCTTAGTCATCTTTTTCATTCAGGTGCTTTATCAAGACTGAATATTTATAGGAGATTGTATAGCTCATCAAAAGGAAAAAGGAAAAAAGAACCAGTCACCTGATCTCAATTTAGCCTTGATTACATAGCCCTCTTTTATAACAGTTATTCCTGCAGACAGGTTGTTGCTTAACATCTACCAGACACTCGGAATGAAACAGCACCGGTATTCATCAATATGTTTACCCACTTTTCACAGGTTGCAATGTCCTTTCACATAGCAGTCGTACAGGAACTTTTAGTATGGTTAAACATTTTGGAGGATCCTATTGATAAGGATACTGAGAAAGGAAATGTATTAGACTAGGCTGTGGTCTGCAAATGACCTGTCTTCCAGTTTTTAAACATTGTTTGCAAAGTGTCTTGGAAATACATGGCTGAAGCACTCTGATATAAGTTGGTGTTAACATGTTAGACCTTAATTTTGTAATTAGAAATGCTGAACAAGGTAAGTCTATTGTACAATCTAAGCACTTCCAGTGGCACACTGAGGTTTACACTTGAGCTGCTTGTAGCTATCATTTTTTCCCTTTATTTACTGTATTTTCTTTGGTTTTAAGAGTGTGTGGGTATGCAGAAAACAGTAATTTTTACGCTCAGATTTGCTTTTGTTTCTTAACAGATCGGGAAATACACCCCCTGACTTCACATAGAAATTTTAAAGTCATTCTTCCTTGTTTTTGGTTTGATTAAACTAAAAAGCACTTAGCATTTTCAGCTACTCCAAAAAATTCCTTTGTTTGAAGGTGTGTTATACAACAGTTTTAACAGTTACATCTTTTCATTTCATAGTCTGGATAACACTGAGTTACTGAAACTGGAAAATCTCTCAAATTTTTTCACAGGCTATCCTGGTTTGCTGTTGATTTCACAAAAAAAGCCTTGCACATCCCGAGATGAAACTTTGGGCTTCCCAACCCACACCAGACGGGACTGTCATCTGATTTTGTAATGGTAGGTTTGCTTTGACTGTAGTTTTCACGCATTCAAAATCTCTGCATGTTTCACAGAGACTGTGTGATCCTTGGTAAGCAAAGAAGAAAGGCAGTGTTCAAGCTTTATGGAAGCTTGTATGGTTTTGCATATGCTAGTAGTTGTTTTTCTAATAAGTAGATTTTGCTGTTCCTTTGGTTTTGCTTACAGAAGCACAGTTGGAAAATCCCCTAATTTTGTAGAGAAGGTTCTCTGCTTTGTGGCACTCCCATGTAAACTCTGTAGGAGTATCCTAAATGGTCTCTGTCTTCCTGACTAGAATGTGTTATGGAAGGTCCATAATAATTGATTACATATGAATGACTTTTTTCCCCGCCCCAGTCTGTATTCTCCCAACTTTGTGCAGAATTATCTCTTTTCATTTCCAAATAAATAGCAAGTCAGTATCCACAGATGGTGCCTGTTGATACACTTGCTAAACGATTTACTTTGCATATGTTTCTTACAGTCTAATGAAAGTTTCTACTTTTACCATTTCTTAGATCTCCTTCCTGCTTTTCTTTCCTTGCTATAATTTTATTTCCTTCTAATTACAAAAATATTTCTTCTTCTAGGTAGGAGAGTTGCTTGGTAGGTCAGGTCTTTAAGCCAAGTGTTGTGTTGAGCTGGGAAATCATAGTGTAAGGGTAATGTAAGGTGGAGAGCTCCACACAGAGCACAGAAATGTCTTACATTTTAAAGGAGAGCTGTTAGGTCAGCCCTTGTGCTGGATGAAGTCGTTGTAGGCTCCTGACCGGGGAACTGTGGCTGTGAAATGGTGTCTGGGTGGCTGTAGTGCAGACTCTCTGGTCATTTCAGGAGTGTCCTGGTTTTGGCTTGGATAGAGTTAATTTTCCTCCCAGTAGCTAGTGTGTTTTGGATTGTTGCTGTGAAATCAATGACTTTATTCCAATTTCTCATATGCAGCTGATAGGCCGGTATGCAGGAGCTGGGAGGGAGCACAGCCAGGCAGACAGCCCAGGCTGGCCAGCGGACATATTCCATGCCATGGACGTCATGATCAGTTTAGGAAGGGGGATACACTAGGGGGAAGGAATAAGTTTTTTTTTTTCATTCTCTTTTCCATGAGTTTGAATACTCTCTGGTCTGGGAGTTCGACCTTTTCTGGGAGTTTAGTATTTTTCAGGAATTTTCAGAAATTCGCGAAATCCGCAGTTTCCAGGTGCTGCAATCACTTCTTGGAGACTGGCTGCGAATCAGTCAATGGGTGGTGAGAAAAATTGTATTGCATATTGTTTGTTTTGTATACTCATTATTACAATTATTATCGTCATTATCAGTAGTAGTATTAGTAGTACTATTAGTATTTGCTTTGTTGTCCTATTAAACTGTGTTTATCTCAACCCATGAGTTTCCCCTTTGTCCATTTCTCCTCCCCATCCTGCTGTGGGGGAAGGGAGGGGTGAGCAAGTGGCTATCGGGTCCTGGTTGCTGGCTCCTGAGTTAGACCATGACAAGGGCTTACTAAGTAATGGGGAGTAATAAGCGTGTCAAAGTCATAGCACTGGTTTGAAACCACTTTGCCTATTTAGTGCTCTAGTCTGGTGTTGATCATAGCACAGAAGGAATAGACCCTACCTCTAACTCTGTTTCTCTAGGTATTACCAGATCCGTCAAGCTGCAGAGAAACCAAACAGTTTCTTTTTTTACATAAGCTTGTGCAGGATGAAGAATTTCTCCCTAATATGAAATGATTGAAATTAATTTAGTCATCTTTGCATTCACTTAAAATACCAATTTCTGTAACTTATTCATTGCAAAAAAATGCAACTCTTCGTGACTAATATTGATTGTACTGCGAGGTTCTCAGCAGATAATTATATTTAATTATGTGGGTTTAAGAATAAATAATTGTAGCAAAACAATGCAAACTAATAAAGTTTTTTTTAGGCAGAAGTAATTTCTTGAGGGAAGTACTGTGGCAGTTGTTTCTTTCATTTCTACTGTTTGCCTGAGTACGTATTTTGACTTGTGACACGAAGTGAAGGTATCTTATAGAAAATGCATGTGAAATTAAAACTGAGCTTATTTTTTCAATTCAAGTGCAGTCTTCAACAGACTTACTTTAAAATAGTCCAAAAATAAGAATCAGGTCTTTTGTTTTCACATCAAAGCAACTTTTGAGCCTGATTTTTCAATTTGCAGAGGAGGCTTTGATATACCATGTGGGATTACAAATAGCAAAGATGAACAGGTGTGCCTCTAAGTCACTATAATTGCTATCTGTGAACAGACGCATATTCCGGAACTGTAGTATTTTGGACAGTGACCACATTAAACTTCTCGCCTCAGGTTAGCGCACGGAAGAATATAAATCTCAGGTCAGTTATTGTGGAGGGCAAGCTTACATACAGCACGTACAGTGCTCACCTCGAGACAGCAGTTCTGCTGTTTGCAGTGGAGTCTTAGGACAGTTCAACTGCATCTGAAAATGATGTGGAATCAATGTGATGAAGCACAAAAAAAATAGGCTCTCCTTCTTGTACTAAAGCATAGAAGCAAGTGATAGGGAACACTGTCAGCAAAAATGGGCTCCTGATTGATCCTTCTCCGGAGTTGTTCAGAAATTGAGAAAACTTTCCATGAACGGTTAATGATTTTTTTTTCTTTTGTATTCTTGATTATTCTTTGTTCTTCGTGTATATCTAAAGATACTCTAATCAAAACCTAAGAAAACCCTAACAAAGTGCTCATGCTGTTTGGATTTGAAAAATGAGTGCAAAGTGTGTAAGGTATCGACTTGACCCATGGAAGCGCATGCATTTTGAGTTATTCAGACTAATTATCTTTTCCCAATGTCCCTGCTTCAGTTTAGGCTTTAACTGCAAAGAGTTTGGTGAACGAAATAAGAACATTTATGATACTAATAGAACAGTGAAGCTGAGAAGAAAAAAGCATCCAGAAGCCAATGGAAGAAAGTGCAAGGTAGACTGACCTTTTTATCGTACAATGAGCTTGCAAATATAACACTCTGTGGCCACACTGGAAGAACAAATCAAAAAATCACCTACAACTGTTAAAAGCAAAACAAAAGCTTACAGAATTCATGCAATTATGCATAGGGTTAGGTGAAATCAAAGGCTTAGGCAATCTAGGCTAACTAACACCAAAGAGTTGTGAGTTTAATGTCAGTGAGTCGTTATGCATTAGTTCCAGTACATCTTCTTCAAGAGATGCATCCATCCAGACGCTCTTCAAAAAGTGAATGAAGATTATAAGTTTTCCCTTCTGCAAAGAGAAATGAAAATTATCTTTTTTTTTTTTTCCCTAAAAGCTTTTTCAGTTTCTAAAGCGCCAAAAAGCTTTACAGTCATTAACTCTCACAAAATTCAATGGAGGTGGGCAGTATTATACAAAGTGTATAGAAAAATTGTGGCATGCACTTGCAGGCTAAATTGTGGAACTGTTTGAACCTGTGACTCTGCCTGTGCTTGTGCTATCCCTTCAAAGTGCTGCTGGGAGGCTTGCCTTGAAACTTGCCTTTCCCAGGACTCAGGAATCTTATCTATCTTTGTGGCAGGTGCCATTAAGGCTCTTTTGCAAAGAAAACCAGAGTTCAGAGGTTGGGACAGCTCAAGGTCCAGATCCCTTTCACACTGCATACGACTGCTTTGTGTTTTGGATATTGCTGAAGAGTGCTCCACATGCCTAGGCTTTCCCTAATAATTACAGGAAATCCTCTCCAGAGCTGGCCCTGGGAGTACTCTAGATCTCACCTGCTGTGGCCTGGTACCAATTTTGGCTTTGGCAGCATTCTTGGGGCATTACCCACAGCCATGCAGATGTATCCATAAGGCTAGATTTTCAGAGGGAGTGAACACAAATTATGTTAGGAACACCAAAAAAATTGGAATGAAAATAAATGCTTCCATCCAAACTGCTTGAAGACATCAAAGATAGAAAATAGAAAGCTCTATTTTGATGCAGTTCTTAGAAAATATGGTAATAAGAAATATAGCTAATAAATTTGCATTAATGGAACTCCAGTTGCTTTTTAAAATTTTGGTTGCACCAAAGAGGTTTGCTTTTTTGCTGCCCCAAGTGAACTTGAAGCAGTGACTAATATGTAAATGAAGAAGTGAAAATTTTAATAAAAAGAAAGGAAAGCGTCATGTTCAATCAGAATAAAGGCTCATAGTATTTTGCATTCCTCACATTTTTTGCTAATGTTTCTTATGGACATATAATTAACGTTACACCTTTTTTTTTTTTAGTACCTCTTTGAATAGTAAATCTTCTCAAATGTGAGCTATGAGACCGAGATGAATATCCCCTGCATAAAAGCACAATCTTGATAGTTTTAGGGTTGTGCAGTAAAATATTTCAGGGCTAACCAGGTTTATTATTCACTTTGGAAGGCAAATACACAGGTGTATCCAGTTCTACTTTTTTTTTTTTCATTTTGCCAGTCTGGGGTTTTTTTACAAATGATAAAACTTTGATTTTTCAATAGTTGTCCTCATGGAGCAGGCTCCAGATTGGTGACTAAATTCAGACAGCAGAAAATTTCTTTAACATACTGTAAACACGCGCTAGTTAAACTTTGGGGGGTGAAAAGCTATGGCAATTCCTGGAAAATCTTCAAGCAGGAAATCTTGCCCCTGTCTGAATAGTGTGAAAGGTCAAAAGGAGAAGAGATTTTCACTATGTATAAAATTGGATATTTAAAGCTTAAAGAAGTTTTAAAATTGCACTTGGTTGAGTTCAGCATAGGAAATATCTGGTCTTTTGAAATGTGATATCTCTGAAATAGGCAGTGCCCGAGAATGTAACTGAGCAGTGAAGTCATTGTCTAAAAGCTTTTTTGGTTGATGGTCAGACTACTCTAAGCTTAATTAAAACTATCCATGGTGAGTGTTTTAAAATGGAAAGCTCAAAAAGCCATGTCTCTAGCTAGTCCTTGGAAGAGGATTCCCTGAGATTTTGGACACCCTAAAAGCTTGCCAGTCCATCCCCCAACCAAGGCTAGCTATAACCTTTGGTGAAATAGTCTGAATACTGTTGCCCTCTGATAAACAGGCTGTGAAAGCTAAATAATTTCCTCCACCTACTCTAACCTACATCCAGTTATGTTCATTTATTTTCCTTTGGACCTTTCTTCCTTTTTCTTAAGTTTCCATCTTCTTTTAGTAACAACAGAAGAGAATGCAAGTGCCCAATATTTAAGATATTGGGGCAATGGTAAATTGCTGAACAGTTCTAACAACATATTTGAGAGTTTAGGGAGAAGTCATGTTACCAGCATGACTTGCTGGCTTCCAATTTATGGCAGCGCAGCAGAATTCTGCCGTGGCAAGTGATACGTATTTCCTAATGAAACTGCTGACTTCTAAGCGCCCGCGTCAGGGGTGCGTAAGTGCCAGCTACTGCTCCTGCCTGAGTGAAGGGATGGAGGAGTAAATGTTGTGGGCAAGGCTGGGTGTGGCTGAATGCAGCTTGTTCACTTCTGACTAGGCAAGACCTGTGTGTGTAGCCTTTTTCAGGTGCAGCAAACAGCTTCCTTCACCTTTGGTTTATATTCTCTGCTGCCCCAGGTGTGACAGACATCTCTGGTGACAATGTTTTCTGTCTGTCTTAGTCTTCCATCATACAACAGGATGAATCTGCTGGCAGAGGTAACTGCCTCTCTCTTCTCTCTCTTTCTTCATGAACTATGGGAAGACTGCAGATGAGCAGCTATGAGGTGACGCCTCCCTTGAAAATCCAGAGTAGGATCTGAAAAGTGGACCAAAACTGCCCCCTTCTCTTCAGGCAATGTTTCCAAAGGAAAAAAAAAAAAAAAAGAAAAGAAAAATTAAAAAGTTAGTTCTTGAAAGGAAAGACAGGAACTACTTCCCAGCACCTCAAGGAGCAAGACTGATGACTACTGTTTTCCTACTCTTGGCACTAGCTTGTGGCTTGTTAAATGTGCTGGTTTTGGACATGCTGCTGATTTTTTGCACGCTAGTTGTTCTAAATGTTATTATGAAATACCTCATGTTCCCTGTGCAACCTGTTGGCAAGTAGTATGCCTAAAACAGTTTAGGGAGGGGCAGGTGCTTAGAAGTTACAGAGCTTTAGGTATGGATAACGAAGTCCTTTATTTGGTACTGGACCTCAGTTCCCAACTCTGTAAAGAAAGGATAAAAGCAGCTTGTTAATACATGCTTACTAACATATGCAAACAATACCTTTTTTGAATCCTACTCGAGACAAAGCTTGCCTAGAAAAATCACCACTGGTTTTGGAAGGTTAAATTACAGCCCTCACCGTAAACATCTATTACTGAACTAATGATTATGCTAGTAGTAGTCATAACCATTTAGGTATGAAGGCCTGTAGCCAAAATGTTGATGCTACTCTTATTGTTGTATGACCTTTCCTATGTTTCCAAGCACGCTTTGCTGTGCTGAGAAGAATCTCCTGACCTAGGCTTTTAAAAAGATTGGCAGACTGTTCTGAGTGGGAGGCTGCATGAGAGCAAAGGATAAATATTTGCAATACAATGGAGATAAAGAGGAGGCTGGAAATGTTACTGCAGCATCCAGGCTTTATTTTACTTTTGAATTTGGGTAAGTGCCAAAAGGACTAAATCAGCACATTGGAAAATGCAAGAATTAACTTTTTAAAAAGAAAAAGAGAAGTTACTAGCATCAGGAGTACAAATTTTATTCTGAGTATGACTCTTGCTACTTTTTCTCTTTTGAACCTGAAGTACTACTAATGGAAAAAAGTATTGTGTTTTTATTTCCAGCCCGTATATATCTGCTGTTGTAATTTACGTAAGTATAGTAGTGGAATACTTAAGTATAGTAGTGGAATATTAGCTTCCATCATTTATGAATCTATTGAACTTCACAAGGATGTGCTGACAGTTGAAGGATTATAATTTTAAAGGTAGTTCAGTTCACATCATAAATATCCTGAAAGGTCACATACTACCTTACAGTAAGGAGAAGGAGCTTAGTCAGAGCAGTTTCTGTCAATTCAGACAAAGTTTCACCAAAATCATAATGGAAATCAAAAAGTACATTTTTGTAACCCTATGGGAATATTTTCATATGCATTTTTATGAAGTTCTGTGCTCCACTGGTGTTGGGTTACTATGTGGAGTCCTTCCTCTTGGTTCTTACAGGACATCTTCACTCTGGGGTTGCCAAAGAACAGAACTGGGTTTTTAACGTCTTTGTTTCTGATGCCTACCTACCCTTGAAGTATCATAAATAAAGGCAGGCACTCAGTGTTTTCTGGCAGTTAGGTCAGCTTTATGTTGCGGAAGGAGAGGAATCCAAAATTTGGAAGCAATGAAACTTACTGTTTACCTGAAAGCCTTATGCTGTGTGAATAATGACAAGTCTGCATAGCAGTTCAGCCTAAGTAGTATAGACACGTGTTATTTCCATTGAATAAAGATCACCACACTAGTGGTCATCACACCATTGTATCCTTGAAAAACTTTTACTAGGCCATGGATAAAATGTTCACAGGTAAATCTGGAAATAGTCTGTACAAGTGCACTGACTAGAGTAAGGAATATTACGTCATTTGTAATGACAGCAGGTTTTTTTCTTGATAATCTAATGGCAAATAGTGATGTACTTCTATTTACCTGTTTGTAACAGAGAGGGAAAAATAAAACATTTATTAACTTGCTGTGTTAAAATGGATGGATAGATGATACTGAAAAAAATTGAATATTTCTTTGCATTAAAAAAGGCTGCCTGTAAAATTTCTTGTAATGTTAGTTTTACATGTTGTGTTATCTTCCATAATAAATAGTGCTAGCATAGATTTGTACGAACTTTTCATTATAAAGATGTGAAGGAGACTGGCAAATATAAGCTGATGAATTTTGGCCAGATAATTAAGTTTTCCGGAGAGAGCTGAAAACAGCCTGCTGCACTCACGTTCATTGTCAGCAACAAACAATATGGCCCAATGTCTACACAAGTCATGTGCAGACATATTTTTGTTCACCACAGTTCGAGTGAAGGTCAGAAACATCCTATTTTTTATTTAAGCAGTTCCCACATGTGAGACTGTCAGAGAGTAATTCATATAGTTTAAAGGACCGGTCTGCTGCTGCAGAGCTAAGCAGTAGGTCTGGCTTCAGTAGCTGCTTGCGATCTGTACACTGCTGTGTAACGCGTGCTAGCAAAGCAGGCGCCAAGTTGAGAGCCTGGCTTTGAACAAACTGGCCTCTTCAAATATGGGGAACTGAAGCATCCCTATTCATGAAAGAAATTAGCAAAATTAAGGAGCTTAAGGAGATAAATTCTTTTATTATTTTAGTGTTTTCGTTGTCATGCTAAAGGCAAGTTCTTTTTGCTTTTTAGGAGCAGAAAGCATGCACATCAGCTGCAAATTGCAAGATTTCTCTTTTGGCATTAATTAAAATGCTATAAACCTACCAGAAAAAAAGAAAAAGAAAGAAGCCTGTGGTTCTGTTTTTTTCCATCTCATAATTGAAAATAAGCCCAAGTAATCAGTGGGTTCTCAGAGGTGATGGTATAAGCTACTTGAGCTAAGGGAACAGCAAAGAGAAATACAGGGCTGTCCAAGTGAAACTCCAAAAGAATTTAGGTAAATAAACTTGAGAATTCAAGATGGAGGCACAACATCAGATTACTACACTTCAACACTTTATTTTCTTAGGAAACAGTGTGTGATATAAACCCACAGTCCTTATTGAAAATGTGTGCTTGCTGACTTCTCTTAACTATTTTAGAATCAGGATTACACCCACTAACTTCAATGGGACTACTTGTTAGCTAAAGGATGACAAATCTGGTCCTAAAGTGGTAGACTCTCTTGATGAATGTGCATCCTAACTCGCAGTGACATTTAAGTGAGTGAAACATATGTACAGAGAGAATGAAACGCCAAAATGTGTTGCTTTGCCAAGTTGCCACAGTTGGAAGCTTTCAGTAAATTTCTGTGTGTTTATTGATAAATCCTCCATTTCAAATAAAATATCTCATTTTCAGATTAGATTTAGAGTGACAAGCCCTTCAGGCTAAGCAATACCTTGCTTTTTTTGAAGCACCTGTGAAAGAAAGTGATTTCTTCACTTTTGTCTAGATATCTGCAAGAAATCTGAATTTTCTGGTAGCTAACTTACTTGCTATACAAATTTGCATTTTTAAAAGCTTAGAGGCAAATATCAGTTCAGAGGTCTTAAATGTTTATTGCTAGAGGTAGAAATGAGCTTGGTTAATTGTTAAACAATGGGCAATTTCCTGAGTGATTCACTTCATCACAGGAGATAGGTAACCCTGATTAGGAACTCAGAAATAATTGAACAGGATAGATTCCAAAAGGAAGCTTAAAGTGCAAAGAGCACGTGAGGAATTCACCCTGACATAAAGACTATTATTATCTTTATATTTCATTATAAATTTTTGGTATCATTCTACAGTGTGTTTCAAAGCTTGTTGAAGTTACTGAAAATATAGTGAGATGGCAGCTAATATTTGGAATTAAAACATTATTTAATTATTTAACTTTACAGTAGTCAAGAGAGAGATCTATGCACTCAAATTAAAATTTAATACGGTGAAACAATAACAAACAATTTAAATTAGTATTAGATTGCTCAATAATAGGAGTTAACATAACACCAGCTCCTTCACATCCTTAACAAGTGATTCTGTGATGCAGTTCAAATAACACAGCAAGTCCTGAACTAACAATGCCGTAGCTGTTTCATCTGTCAGAAAACTTGTATAAATCAGGGGGCTCTGTAACGGCTGTACAAAGAGTCACAATATTTGGAAAACAACACTGTGCTTTTCTAGGTTGAAAAAACCATTCCTATGTGCAGCTATTAGCCTCTGACCCTCTAAATCTGCGTCCTCTGTCAACTCAACCTCCAAAATCAATCAGACAAGTACCTAGGATGTTAAGGAGAGCCACAACAGCTCTCAGCAAGGGGCTGTGCTCTCTGACCTAGTAGCGGATGCCCTGAGAAGGTGTAAAGACATGGTAAACATACAGTTTATACCTCTAGAATATTCTCTCAGTATCCACCAATATATGACTCAAGAGGTTCCTATTTATTAAAGTAAGCAGAGTCTACATTCATAGCTGGAAGTTGGCAGAATCATATTGCAGTTTTTGGAAACATTCTTAATGTACTGTCCCTTTCAAACCATGAGCAGTGGACCTCTTGCCTCTGAGGCAAACCCCATTGCCCCCCCTGAACAGCCACCTTTCGTTCTGTCACTGCATTTTAAGGTCACTTCCCTCTTTGCTTTTATGGACCAGTATGCATTCTTTGTGACTACTGGCTTCTAACAACAGGTTCCTTCTCCTTTTCTCTAGCAATAATTCTAACAATAAGGAGTTGTTGTATTTTTTGTCCAGGAGGTACATCTATAGTAGCCAACTAAATCAATTTAGTCATTGTCTCTGCTGCTTGATGAAGTCTTGAAGTTGCAAGGAAAATTACTGTAAAAAAATTGGAAAGTTAGAATGGTGTGCTTACCAGTTGTTTTATGAAGTTTGAAAATCTGCAGCATCTCAGACCAAGTGAAGGTTCAGTCTGATAGAAATCTGAGTATTTTTCTGCAGAAGCTTACAGAAATAAATTGTAGGCAATTTAGTTACAGAAAGAAAAGTAAAGCCTCTGAAATGTCACACTGACAAAGTTTTGGTTTTTTTTTTTTACATAGCATGTGTATTATAGAAAAAATGCTAGCCCTAGGTAGGTGGAGATTATAAATCTATTTGTATCTGTTCATCTCTACTTCTAATCTCTATCTGTATGATAGCATAGAAAATACTATGAAAGAAAGGAAATTAGGATATATAAAGTACTTGTGCTGCTCATGATTATTATCTATGAACGAGTATATTAGGAAATCTCATTTGCTAGGAAAGAAAGTGGTGCCTGGTTCTGTAGTGCTATTAGTCTGATGGCACATACGATCCTCACCTCCTCCTAAATCCTCTACTTCCCATCAGCAACAGTTATCTGCCCATCCTTTTGGCTTACTGGAGCTATCAACCTTCTCACCAGTTCCCTTCTAACATTTACTCTTGCTCCTTGTATTCCAACTACATTTTTCTTTCAAGTTAGATTCAAGTCCCAATCTGACTAGGAGAGTCATTTGAATGCAGAGCAACAGATCTCAGACTGTACTTAGAATGAGATCAGCGGCTTCTGAATGAGAACTTGGGTCCCTCAGAGCTGGTGTATCCAGCTATATCACTGTGTATAACAGTATTAGCTTCTCTTCTCAGCCTTGCTCTTATCCGTTAATAAATCATTAGAGTAATTATGTAGGGTATTTCAGAAGCTCTTGTAAATTAGTAAACTTCTAAAATGTAAACAGACTAATCACAGTATCCAATTTGTCCAAGTATCCCATTAAAGATGTGTTGTTTTAAACAGATGTGATCACTTCTGAGCTCCACATGTATTTTCTTTTTGATGTATTTGCTAGTATGAATGATATTATCATTTCATTCACCAATATGACTGAAAAAGCTGGATGTTTGTATTACTGAAGGAGATGTTAGTAGACGGAGTAGATGCAGAAGCTCCTTGTAAAATATGTGTAGTCAATGAGCAGATGAAAGACAGTATTACCAAATACACATTAAGTCATTAATCATAATAAGGTTAAAATTACATGCCAACTTTTAATGTACATAAAGAGTAAAGTGTGATCATGTTTTAGAAACTTCTTTTTAAAATATAGTAGCTTCAATGTACTGATCAGATGGTAAATAGTATTACTTCTTGCTTGCATCTTGCTCTTTGGGTTTTGCTAGTTGAATCAGCATCTAGTTTTCACCACATACAGGGATAACCATGCTACCTAACTGTTTGTGTTCATACCAACCTCTCTGCCATGGGGAAGGGAGACCTGTTAATTTGGCTGCCAGTCTCATGTGGCAACTTGAGCCAAGAAAACCGCAGCACTGAGGACGTTATCTGCAGAGGAACCAGATAATGTCTGAGGGAGGACACTGCCCTCTCATCGTGTAGACTGATCATAGCAAACACGCCCAAGAGGATGCACCTCCTTCAAGGAGCCTGGCCCTGACAACTGACACAAGGATAGACATGCACCCACTGCCCAACACCCTCCTTTGTCCTGGGGGCCTTCGTGGGGGCCCTGCTGTCTGGATCTCCTAGAGGCAGCCTTCCTGCAGCAAGGTCTGCAAGGAAGAGCATTGTTCCCAACGACGTGGAAAAAGAACTGTAACCTTTGACTGTAGGAAGCATGTCTACAGGCAACGGTTCAGTGTACGTGTATACCTTCAGACACTCTACAGGGCCAATCCTTTTTCATGGTTATGTTACCGTCACAGACACACCCAAGGAGGTGCAGAAGCAATTGGACCCTCTTGGAGGCTGCTCAAGGAGATAGAGGCTAGCAAAGGAGAGTTTGAGGATGCTTGCACCAGGACTGCTGTCTCCAGTTTCTCCTGGAGAGCTTGGGGATGCTGTGGGCACATGGAGGACCCATACAAACCCCCGTACCATGCAGAGAAGCCCAGTATATATTCTGGAGTCCCACTAAACAACGCTTACTAATATTTTTGAAAGAGAGGGAAGCTGCTTCTGGGAGATGGAACGGCCTGAGCTGGAGAGCAATAAGCAGATCCTTGGGATAGTCTCTGCCCCTCCTGCCTGACCTATTTCTGATTACATTCTTTCGGAGCTGAGATTCTGAGCAGAAATCCAAAATTTTTTTGCATGACCTTATCTTAATCTAGGCACTGGGTTATTTAAATGGATATATTCTCCATTTGTGGCCCATGCCTAAATATGCAGATCATGGGAGGGCTTTTCCTGGGATTCACTGATTAGGGATTAAATACATAAGAATTTTTTTTGTTTTGTTCCTCATGAGAGATGAAACTACTCTGAAGTAACCTATTCTGAAATAAAACATAACGTTGAGTATTTGTTTGACTCTACAGTAGCTTCATTTCAGTGCAATGCAAAAGACCATCCTAGCATTTAATTAATTTAAGGCTTGATTTGTAAAACATTAACACATGAAGAAATCTTTATATATTGATTATTTGAAATGATCCCAAATGGCGGAGCATATGGACTTTCAAATATGGACTTTCACAAAGTTCAGGGTTGTCAGAATCAACAGTGTTGGTTCAAGCCGTTCTAATAATGACTGTTTACAGAAGAGATGGAGTGACTCACAAAAAAAGCTTTCAAGCCAAACTGTAGTGATATATTTCTAGAAAGTAGCTAGTTTCGTTTCAATTGTCAGCTTCTCACTATGATCAAAAAGGGTTCAACAGCAGTGATTTGTAGCACTCTTCATTTTCATCAATGTTTCACAATTCATCAGTTTCAAACCTAAATAATACTGCATCCCACTGCAAATGTACCTATAATCCATTCTTCCTCCAGTGACCTGTCTGCAGAACTACAGGGAAAAATCCCCACTGTTCAGCACTAAATATAAATCCTGCATGAAACAGATGTCTTTGCCTTTATCTTTTCCATTGCTTTGTTATTGCATTTAATGATCTCTTTATGATTTCTTTTATTTTATTTCTTTTAATAACCAAGGAAGACCAGACAAATCTACTGTAATGCACTCATCTCTCTGCAGTCACCCACTTGATAATTATAGATAAAATGATGCTAAAGAATATTAAAAAAACAAGTTTAAGGGCGCAAACGTGCAATGTATCTATGACATTATACTCCATTGTGTGTTGCTCCTTATTGTAATCCTCCCTCTTTGAAGGTCATGCAAGATCTCTGAGACACTAATTGGTGTCAAATTTTATTATTATCATTTTACAGTGTAATTTCTGCATGTTGCTGGATATATTTTAATAATTGAATTCTAATTTTTAAAATATTATTTAAATTAAAAAAAGAGATAGATATATTCAAGACATATGTCTCCTTTCCCAGTGCTCATCTTCTTAATACTTGGTTGATATACTCTTTAGGTCTGACTTCCAAAGGATAATAGAAAGCAAGGCAGGAATATGAATGTCCTACTTTCCTTGAAATCCCATTTATTTCCTTAGTTTTGTTGAAATTCTCAGCATATCCTACAGAGTCTTTCAAGGTGTTGGCTTCCTTGTCAACGTCAGAATTCACTACATATCTGAGAATTATCTCCTTTGTTCTATGTGATGGTGGGTTCCACAGTATGGTATCAGACTTCATCTTTCAGAAAGGCCCTCAGCATGTGTTACAGCTGAATGTTTTTATTTAATGTTTATTTAATGTTTTTATTTATTTCCTGCAGAGAATTGTGGCAAAGTAATAAGTGAGACTCCTCATGTTCTATAAGCACCAGGTAAGCTGAGAGAGGACCAAATTCAGAGGAGACACACAAAGTCTGTCTGGAAAGGAAATCGATTCCTGAAGAATCCCCATGGATTCAGAGGGCACCTCCTCACCCTCCCTAATCTCTCCTCTTGTTCAGAGAACAGGGGTGCTGCAGCACATTGTTTGTAAGTCCTTGAACTTGATCAGCTTAGTGCAATTTAGATACTAATTCTTTATCTATATGATTTAGAGCAGCCAGTTTTACCAGAGGAGATCCTTCAGGGGTCTGCTTGTGAGGTTCTAACAGGATAAGTCTGTTGCAGTTTGTAACAGAGGCCCAGAGTCCACTGCCTGGCCCCACATCAGGTGATGTGCCCAATTTACATGACATGTCCAAGCTTTCTCCTGTCCAAAACAAGATGATCCCATCCAAATTCTTCAGAACAATCTCTGGAATATGGTATCGCCTGAAATGTGGCCAGCAGAAGGAGGGAGTGCTGGCAATTGGCATATACTACCCAGAAGAGTGGTCAGGCATTGGAACAGGCTGCCCAGGGAGGTGGTTGAGTCACTGTCCCTGGAGGTGTTCAAAAAAAGTGTAGATGTGGCACTTCGGGACATGGTTTAGTAGGCATGGTGTTGTTGGGTGGATGGTTGGACTTGATGATCTTAGAGATCTTTTCCAGCCTATGATTCTATGATTCTGTGATTCTACGAAGTTAGATGTGTAGCAGAAGTGCAGTGACAAGAATTGCACCATCTCTGCCATAGTTTTCCAGGTACAGGGTGAATTGCGCAGGGATGCTTAAAAAGTCTTACAAATGAGAATGTCTCAAACATTATCCAAATGGGAGATACATAAGTCATAGGATCAAAGGATAGTCATGTTGGAAGGGACCCCAGGAGGTCCAACCTTGTCCAACCTCCTGCTCAAAGCAGGGTCAGCTTTTAGATCAGACCAGCCTGCTCAGAGTTGGGTTTTGAGTCCAGCTGCATTTTGACTACCCCCAAGGATGGAGAGTGCACAGCCACAACTGTTAGGACGCCTGAATCTATCTTTTCTCCAGGCTCTCAGCTTCTGCCCACAGGGCAGGTGCTCCAGCCCCTGACCCATCATGGTGGCTCTCCACTGAACCTGTGCCGGTTTGTCAATGACTTTCTTGGGCTGAGGATCTGAAAATGGACGTGGCATTCTGGGTATGATCTAACAAGCGCTGAGCAGAGGGATGATCCCTCCTTTCAGGTGAGCTCCTGGCTGTGTCCCCGCTGGCAGGGCCCGGGAGGCCGCCGGCCGCCTCTGCTGCTCGGGCACTGCAGGCTCATGCCCAGCTCGCTGCCCACCAGGCCCCTTCGGGCAGAGCCGCTCCCCAGGCAGCCCGGCCCCAGCCCATGCGGCTACCGGGGCTCATCCTCCCCGGGGCAGGGCTCTGCCTTCAGCCCTGCTGAGCGTCTCTGGGCTCCGGGTGGCCCCTTCCTCCCACCTGGCTGGGTCTCTGACCTAGCTGGACAGCATATTCTCCTCCAGTGTTTCAGTTAATTTTGTTGAAAAAATTCCCTTTTTCTCCTTGAGATTCATCTACTAATCTTTCTTCTTGCATCCTGCTTCTCTCTTGTAGGCCTCTCTCATTCGTGGTGCAAATCCCATGGATGACCATTGCTCTTCTCAAGGTGTTTTCCAGATATCACTAGGCTTTGTTGCATGTGAGACGGTCTCCTGATGTCTTTGAGGGCATGAAGTATTTTCTGCTATTTCAAAACATTGTCTGAGCTATTTATTACAAGAGGGATTCATTGGCATGATTTAACAGTCACTTAGATAAGAGATTTAAAAAAAGGTTTTACAATCTGTGGAAAACAGCCATTGAAATTTCAAAGGAAATTTTAGAAAGAGCAAAACTGGTCCTGCTATCTAATTCGAACATGCTTTTGCCGTAATATAAGCCCTTTGCTGCTACTGGCAATATCTGCTCCTACAAGATCTGAAATAAGCTACATCTTTCAAGCTGGAAAACTGGTAGACTTGATTGGCAGTTTGTGAAAGCACAACATATAGAAGAAGGCAATAGCTTGATATATTTGCTGACATTTCATCTTTGTTCTTGTATTTGTTAGACTGACAAATAATTGTGGAATGCAGATGCATAAAGAAACCTTTTTAAAGAGAGCAGTGAATCAGTGTTCGAGACTGATGTTACATATGATGACAATTTCCTGGCTCTCTGCGGTGTTCCTCCTGTCTGAAACACTGTTCTGTATGTCATTTCACATAGCTTGTTCTCCTTTACCCCAAGTCCCCTCTTCCCTAGTTTTCCTATGTAATAAATCACTCTGAAATATACTGCTTATACTGTTCTGTTCTGTTTTCTTACACAATCACTAGTGTCCTCCCTCCCACACATATGCGTCTTTAACACACAAAATTTTAAAGAGGGCGCACTAGCTTGGAGGTCAACATCTAGCCATTAAATCTGCTTCCCTAAGGAGAGTCATTGTTAGCTGCACAAGTATAGATGCATGCGAATAAAGATGCTAATGCTTCATTATCACTGCAACAGAATAATTGGTACTCTAATTTACATCCTCCCAACACTATCTATCTATCAAGATGTAATGAGATATTTAACATGTTGTTACTCTATGTACGCACATGTTTTATACATAACAACCTGTTATCTGTCAGCTTAAACCAGCACTGTACACTACAATTAGATTCTTTCCTCTGTAATTATCTTAACATATGTCTGGATAACCCCCCTAACATCAAGTGAGATGCACTGGATATAAATCATGATAGAATAAGGGCATGAACTCTTTTAGCTTGGTATTTTGTATCATTTCACTTTCTTGAAACTCCAGGTACTTACGAGAAATGGATTTTTAAAATGAAAAATCTATTCATTCTTCTAAGCAGATGGCATAATACTTATAAATGCCTTATTTACATTCTTATTCAAGAGGAATAATATGAGCCATCCAGCAGGGTAGAATATGGATTGATGTATATTTTCAACGGATCCTGCTTTTATGTCCGGCGAAGTCAGCAGGTGTTTTGCCACTCATTTCCAAGAGTGAAAGATCAGGTCCAAGTAGCTAGAATTCATATCAGTCCTGTCTATCACCTTTTTAGGTGCACAAATAATCCAGAAATATTGAAATTCCACTGCCTGTGAGTAAATTGTACTCAGAAACTCAGAGTTCCTCCATAATCTGAAAGTTCTGCCATCACACAAGGGCCTTCCAGTTCTTCCATTCAAATGGCTGCTCTTGCAAATAACCTTTCTCAGTAAAATTAAAGCAGTAGCTTTTTCCTTGTTTCCAATGATATTCGCATCTGTTTTTTTCATGTTCATATACACGAAGAGGGTTTCTGCCTTCTGTGCCTCTTTTGTACAAAGAACTGCAGTGAATAGAGTATTTGTGTACCTAGTAGAGAGGATGCATGATAACATCAGGAATGAATTATAACAGGTTATTCTCTCCACCTTCCCTGGCACCTTCTGCTCACGCAGCAGGTATTGTCCAACATCGAGTAAGTACATGGATTTTCCAAAATATTCTGTTATTTCAAATTCAAGAAACAAACAATGAAATTATTTAGATTGAAATGAGTGATTAATTAAAAAGAACAGAGAACGTGCACTATTTTGAAGAACATTAGGTAGAAACAGCCCCAGCCACACTGAGGCTGATGGGACTGTTCCATTCTATAGGCATGCTGTAATATATTGACAAAGTGATTTTAACCATCGCTTTAATATTGTTTCTTTTTCTTGAAAAGGAATGTCTCTCCTGCAGAGAATTTCTGATTTTTTGTGGATTTACACCAACTGTAGTTTAACTGGAGTGAAAGGAACCTAGTGCATCCAGTTCTTTTGGATCTCTCACAATATCCTTGTCTATTAGCTGCTTAGACGTCAGCAAGTAGCAAACTGTTATACAATTATTTATTTCTTAAAGAAAAGCCTTAGTTTAATAATAAATGTGATCTTCACAGAGATATTGCTTTTGGATTTTTAGGGACTTCAGAGATTAAATAATTTTTAAACTTAGACTTGTTTACAGTTTTCAACTATTTTTGCTTTGCAGACAGTAGTCATTTATACAACCTTGGGTGCACTCAGCATGGAGCACCATTGAGATATGATTAGGTAAATGCTCTAGAAATTAGTGCGCATCCCTTTGGCATTCCAGATTTACATCTTAATTTCCCCTCCCTTCAGAAAATGCTAACTATATTTCCATGTGTTTTTGACCAGTTAGCATAATGTGCTAGGGTGTATTTTATACATACAGACATTTTGCTGAAATATAGCTATCTGTAGCTATTTGATAAATTGGACTGAATGCTTTCTTGCAGAAACATTTCACTTTCATTTTCAATTTCTGATCACCTTACTCAGACTCTATTTATTCTCCTGTAGACAAGAGTGTTAGACAGATTAGTTCTTTCTTCTTTACAGCAAATACTTTGGAACAGGGACTGCCATTTACTCAATATTTGTATCATTCTTAAAGAACTGTATTCTCAGATTGATTGAATTCTAGTCGCTACTACAATATGAATGTTAAAACACGGCTACATTTTGTATTAAGTCCAGTACTCATGGAAAGCAAATTTAATACCATCTTGGATGAGTATCTACACTAGACAGTTCAAAGTTACAGTCATCAAATGCCTGAAAGGAAGTATATCAAATACCTAACTGGGCAGTCAAAACAGCTCAAATTACAACCATCAGACACTTACAATGAATTGCTCATGAATAAGCAGCAGGCTAAGAGTTACTGACAGAAGCTATTGAGAGAGGAGTTTTGAAAAATCATGCTTCTTCAATGACAGTTCACAAACAGAGAGATGGCATTTGGCAAACAGATAATTCAGCATGAATTACTCACTCAAGACTAGTAATAATACCTAGCAATTACATACTGCTTTACACATGCAGTGGATTGTACAAATTCTGACATTAATTAAGTTGAACTCTTCTGGTCTACTCTTTGCTTTAAAATTCTCCTTAGTAAAAAACTTCATTTGCCACACATGGATTTTCACACAGACCGGCTGTGCGACTAGCAAAATCTCTATCTTTTTATGCGTGGTGGTTTTGGCAAATACATAAAAAGAAACAAGGTTAAGGTCTGAGGTAAAAACGCAAGGCTAGCTTGTCAGTTTATAGTACACCATAAATTAGGAATGATGCACAGCTGTTGTGACAAGCCTAGGGATGGACTTGTGATTTCTCAGTTACTCTCCTTATTACCAAGTGGAGGAGGACTAGAAGGAAGGAGTTGTCTGCTGAGTTGGTACCATCTGAAACCCTGACAGCCGACTCAGTGGAGCTGGCTGGTGCAGAGCCCATACGCCCTACAATGCCCTTCTCCATTCCAGAATAGGAAGAAGGACGACCACCATTGCTGGAAAACTTTACAGATTACTTAGCATGTGAAGTATGTGTCAAAATACTTCAGAGTGACAGGAGAGCAAAGGCCTTCATGTGGGCTTTTTTCTCCTTCCCTTCTCCCTGCCTTCTTTCCCACAGTATACATAGAAGTCATTCGGGAGTGTATGTGGTGAAGAAAAAGCAGAATTGTACAACTAAGACCAGAGTAAAAGCTATTGGAAGAAATCAGGACGACTAATAGGCTTGGATCAGCCTCATATCTAAAGCCAGTATTTTCTATCTTTTCTGCTAAAACTTCTATGAAAATCGTTTCTTAAATATTGTGGAATAATCCACCCTCTCTGTTCAGATAGATGATGAAGGCGTGAGGTTGAATAGTCTGTAAAACATGGATACTGAAGTAATATAGGGCACCTGATACTGGTATAATCCAATTTTTGGAGGATGCCTTGAATAGATTAGAAAATAGAAATTGTTCTTAATACTGAAAAGAGTGCATTTCAACTTATAGATATGAGACATATTCTAAAGAGACAAAAATAAATTAGCCCCAGTGTTTTTTTAGTTGATGGAGTTGCAAGGCAAACTCATTAGCACATTCATAAGACATTTGCTTATCTGTACACCAGCCTTCTGTTGCTGAACAAACCTCCAGAGTATGCACCGGTTCATTCCTCCGCCACTGTCAGCAGCACCACATATACAAAGTTCAATATTGTCCTAGTTATTCAGCACTGGTGAGTAACCAGTGTGCCCAGTAGCCACTCACTCCACTCGTGTGTAAGAAAATGGAATGGTTCATAGTCTTTGATCTCATTGCATTTCACTGGTTGTGTAATTTATAGGGCTGGTAATTGAAAGTGGTACAGGTTCCCCGAGTTAAATTCTCTGCTCATTTTATAATGTGCTTAGATAAATGGAGTAGGTTGGTAAGCGTAATTACAGTTCTGTTTTTGAATATTTTTTTCTCTCTCTTTTTAGGATTATATTTAGATATAGTGGCAGTACAATTTTTAAAAACAGTTTTCCTTTAACTACCATCTGCCAAGTCTCTCCCAAAGCTCAACTCTTCTAGGTACAAACTCCTAGAGAACGTGCAAGTTTCTGACAGACAGCCACCTGTCGTGGATTTGAATATGAGCATTGTAAGTTGCATATCCCTTTTACGATCACAGAAAGTGAACGCTCATACTAAACATTCAAGGTTCATTAATAATCAATAGCTCCATCTTTTCCTGCAATTTTCGTATTCAGATAGAAGGAAATACATTCATGATGGTGTTCAAGACAAGTGCAAAGTGTGTCTGGCTACATCTACATTACTCAACTCATCTGCCTCAGGAAGCAATTCCTGACTCTGTGGCCCTGAGACATAACTAGAATATTTTGTATTTTCAAAGTGAGAATAAAATGAGACAATCTGAAAAAAAAGGTGAAATCTGTACTGCAGCCTACCAGAGCAGCGTCTCCAGAGCGCGATGCCAGAAGCATGCATTGCTTGCCCTGCAGCCTGTCCTGAGGGTACGTGCTTGTCTTTGCGGGCACAGGGCCCTCTGGCATCGTGTCAGAAGTCTGTCCCAGCCAGAAGGAGCCCCTTTTGGCACTATTTCGTGTTTTCCGCCGGGAGTGAGCCCTGGAGCAAACTGCTGTGCCAGCTGTGCCCTGGTTTCCTCCCAGAGGAAAGAAGTTTACTCACTCAGAAAGGAGCCGGGAAAGGCCCTGTGATACCTGCAGCATGGATAACCAGCAACCAGGGCTGGGGAGCTCACTTACTGAACAGCGTTAGAAGCCCCTTAGGATATCCTGTGGCCTTGCTATTCTGACTAAGGGCTAGAAGTGCTACCACAGTTCAAATAGATAATTAAATGCCACCCACACCACGATATCCATGAATATATGAGTTTGCTGTGCTTCTTATCCACATCTGTAAGGTGTAAAGAGCAAGCTTTTTGTCACCTGCCGTGTAAGATCTTGGGTTTAGCACAACGGTTCTTACTGAAGGACACTGTGTTCATGGTTCTTCCCATAGTACCATTTTCCATTGCATATTGAAGAAGTTCAGGAGAAAATGAAGAGAAGCGGTGGAGAATACTGGATTTCCACAAAGTGGCTATCAACATCTAGATGCTCCCTAGATATCTGCCTTGCAAGCACTAACCAGGCATCAGACCCTTTTCTCGATAGCTCTTTCAGTCCGATGCTTTCACAAGCATTAAACACAATTAAAATGACAAAGATAAAAACATTGACTCCTACACATCTGTTTTTTAAACTATTGCTTAATATTTAGTTAATCTTCCTAATCTATTTAGCGCATTCGCTTCTTTAGCTGGATCTGTAACCATAGCAACAACATCATCATCTCACAACACATTCTTTAAAACCACATTCTGGAAACAACGCATTGTTCCGACTGGTATTGTTTACTCTGATGCTTTGGATAAAAAATGACTGGATGTTTTCTGCTGTTGTTCCAGTA
This sequence comes from Opisthocomus hoazin, assembly GCF_030867145.1. NCBI lineage: Eukaryota > Metazoa > Chordata > Aves > Opisthocomiformes > Opisthocomidae > Opisthocomus > Opisthocomus hoazin. The sequence goes on from NC_134414.1 coordinate 145,812,159, forward strand.
ATGATACTCCGCAGTTCAGTAGCGCCTTCCAACCAAAGCACTTTTCACACATCATAAAGCGGTCCTTGAAATCTTCGTTAAAAGTGTTCTGCATTCCTACCTAAATGAGGAAACTAAGGCAGAGGTACGTTAACTGACTTGTCAGCTGTCAGACAGAATGTGTGGGCAAAAAGAGGCACCAGCACACACTTTCTGCACTTCCAGGCACAACACTTGCTGTTCATCAGTTAAGCAATGAGACACCCTCTAGATCCTAAGTGAAAAAAAAACCAAAGAAAGAAAGAAACAGAAAAAACCTTAGAAGGTTTACTTTAAAAATCAAGCTGAAGTAGATTAATTCCAGAGGTCTGAGTGCAATGGAGTTTGGGTAAAAATCCATTCCAACATCTAGGTCATTGGCCATAAAACACGCTCAGAAAGCCAGTGTGGGATTTCTTTTGCTTACACTGTAATTTGTTTACGGTAACTCTGTTGAATTTCAAATTTATGCTGATTTGAGAGCAGAACTTGACCTCTTGTTTTCATGCAAACATCCACCACATGAAAAAAAGAAAGAAGCAGCAAGAAAATCTGAAAGAAGCCGAATAGTTTCTCAAGAGCATGACTTTCATAGTTCCTCGTGAGGCCTCTCTGAAGGGTGCAGTTGTGCTGCTTTCTGTGTAAAATGACATATTTTTGCCCTTGCCCTTTCATTGCTAGTCCCATTAGAATAGAACGGTAAACACGTTTAATGATGATATGTTTCCAACGATTTTTCAACAAATACACGTAATGTCAAGTTAGAGGAAATAAGGCGTGAAGTACTGCAGGCAGAGTTTGTACAATGCGCTGCAGAGGCTGGAGAGCAGCTGCTGAAAGCCATTGTGTTAAAATTTCACTTGGAAAAAGGTACGCTTCTCTACAATAGGCTATAATGTTTCTAAAGGAACTGTTCAAAGCCTTTTGCATAAATCATTTTGTAAATCATTTCATTTAAAGATATCTAGTCAGTTGAAATGCCACAAATATTTGCATGATTGGCATTTGGGCTGGAAAATGTGAAAATACAATTAAAACATCCATTGTAAAGCCTGCAGATTGTCCTTGATTCTCCCTGCCTTGGAAACAGAGCATGTATGATAAAATACTCAAAGATGTCTAACGCAGTAAAGCACTTATTTAGTTAGAGCTAGGCACAAAGACACCGTAGTAAATCTCTTCCTTTCGTGTAATTAATCCTTCTTTAATGCCATTGATTTTAATGGGACACGAAGAGGTGTTTATATTTTCATGTTACCAAACTTAGAAAGTAGCACAATGATGTCATTTTTGTACTAATATACCTTCTGGCGATGCTGAGCACAGACTGTCAAATGCCATTTCTGATGACTCGTGAACATAACTGTGGTCATTTTTCAGCCTTTGATGCTCTGGCTTTTCAACTTCTTTGTGATTTCTCTGCTCTTCTGAGCTGCTCTGAGTCCCCGTCTGACCCTCACTGACTCCAACCTCTCTGCCTCTCTTATTAGGCAATCTGCTTCCTGCCACCTTAATTTTTTAGTTTCTTGATTTCTGCTTCTATTCGTTCATGGAGCTCACCAGACTTCTTGAGGCAAGGGGGGAATTAGTTTGCTTTACTGACACGAAGCACAGTTTTAAAGCTGTGGATGCCATGGTATTCATGAATGCTGAATAAAAGAACAAGAATACGAATTAACATAATATGTGAATGAAGGACACACTACCTAAGTGAGTGTCAAGGAAGGGAAAGAAACTCAATGAAATTTGCCCTCCTTCTCTTTTTTTTTATTTAAATAAACTGAAAAAAAGGGAATTCCACTTAGTTAATACCAGCATCATAGTCTACAAGCAATAATGCTCTCCAGAACTTTTCACAGAGCTGCTCTGTAGCAGGATGGGTCACTTTGTCTTTGGATTTTATCTGCTGGTGGCAGAAAAATGAGAAGACTTGGAATCAACCCTAATTGGGTCCAGCTCTTTCCCAGATCTTTTCCTGGGCTCCTTGCCTGCCCAGCCAACATCCAGTCCATTGCCCCCAGCTTCTTGTCTGGCTTGTTTCTCCCTTGTTCCCACGCTCTCCACACCACACTGCTCCCAGTCACATAGACTCTGTCTTGGAGCTTGCTGGGGAGTTTCCTTCCTTGTACTCTGCCCTATGTCTTTTCTGTTGTCCCTGTTAAACATTCTCTGGGATCCAGTGCAACATCAGATCAAGATAACTCACTGCAGCTCCCTTTCCCTGCATCGCTTTTCAGTCTCCTCCTCCAGTGAATCTTTCCTCGTGGTAGAGCTACCCTTCACTGACAGTTACGCTAATAAGTTTCACATTCCCAATGAGCATAAGTTTAAAAATTTTTTTTGTCATTATCTTTATTCACTGATACAGTTGGATCATGTGGCTTAGGCTGTACTTCACATTTGGACCAAGGCAGATATCTATCTAGTATGGCAAATTTTAGCCCTTTCAGTAAAAGTTTGCCAGATTAAAAAACCCTCTGTTTGTAACAGATAGTGTCTGACAATCTTAATAATAAGCATAACAGCTTTAGTAATAATAATACCACCAGCAGTCACTCATAATATACGTATTTTCCTTGATTGTTATGGAAGATTTTCCCATAATATTCGTTTGAAATTGTATTATCTTTTCTCTCTGTGAGTAAATTATAATCGACACTACAATTTATCATTAGAGAATAGCACCGTGACATTACATTTTTAAAGGCTGCTATTATTCAGATCACACAAGGGAACAGAATCTACACAATAGAAAAGATCGTGTAGTTTGTGTTTCAAGGTCAGTGAGATTACAGTGAAACAACCAAGTTTGGCCTACCGTGGAGGGACTTCTTAGAGTTGCATGCCATAGCTCTGGTTAAGGATCATCATTACATTCGCAAATGTTCTTCTGTTTCAACCAACATCATCTCTGTCTGTCCATCTCCTTTCCAAGACAAGTAGATATTAGTAGAGAAAAACAGTTTGCAACTGTTATTCACCATCTCAGAGAAAAAAAGTGAAGACAGAATGTAAAATTTAAAAATGTATACTTCATTTAGTACTGAAATTAAATGGAGGTGGGTTTTGGCTTTATATTTTTGAGGAACTGACCAGAAAAATGTCAGTGTGCAGTCCAGGATATTAAGGTAGAGATAATAATTTTCAGTATCTCTTACAACTTAGGAGAGAGTTTCACAAAAGTGTGCAGGAATTTAGAGGCTATGTTTACACTACGAAGGACCCCATTGCTTGAATAACTGGAAGGGAAATAAAGACAACTTCAACACTAGCAGTATAATTTAGGCAAATTTTTTTCATCTTCACTTTACCCACGAGGTATATAGACATTGGCAAAAATATCTACATAACAGAGGTATCATAAAGCTTTACTAATGTGTAATCAAAACCTTAGAGAATATATACCAAATGCTGTAATGATTTTCCTTTCTTTTCTTCAGACATTTTTAGTCATAACATCTTTTACGTGGTTTCCCAAATCAAATTAATACCCCACAGTAATACTGAGCACAACATAGATGTTTTCCCTAAGCAAGCCCGATTTAGCACATAATGTGCAGAAAAGTTTTGCACTCTTCCTATAGGATATTTTGCTGAAATTACTCCACATAAATCAAAGAGAAGTTACCAAAATAACTCCAATGAGCCTCCTCTTTGCTTAATGTCTGCATGTTGGGCATAACTGATTTACTCTCTAGAGTGCCCTAGAGAATTGTGAAATCCAAAAGAGGAAGCGTTCTCTGTTGAAACAGTGTAGTAGTATTCATGAAAATAAAGCTGCATTGGAAAAAAAAATAAGCCTGCTAATTAACATGGGGCTACTGCAAGCAGATCTATTATTTCCCAATATTAAATAATTAGCATTTTTATTACTGTAAGATTATATACATCATTGGCTTATTTATTAAACAGATGTAAGGGTTCTGAAACTTTCATGAAAATGGTTTGATGCAGTAGAGAATTGCCTAACTGGAACAAATTACTCCAATCCTTTTTTTCTCATTTTCCTCACCCATTCTTGAAGGAATGAAAGATGATGACCACAATAAAGCTGAAATTACTGTATCTTTCCATATGCACTTTTATCGTTACCATGACATTGTAGTGTGCTGCTCCTGTCATCTGTTTTGCATTTATAGTTATATACACAATGCAAAAATAAGCTAATTCATTAGCTCTATTTCCTTACAAGAGCGTCTGGAGTTCTTGGAAGTTTCATTTGGAAACCCATCTTCAAAAGATGCTTGGCAGGAGTCACACATTCTCCAGTACCCTCATCCATTGACACAAGCACTTGCCCTGTGAAAATGTTCTGAAAAAGGGCACACACGACAAATCATGCACATATTTCAGAACAGTCTGAGAGACACAAAGTGCTTTAGGACTGTATTTCACTGTCCTCTGGTGCCAAAGAGGAATGCTGCTGTTGTGTATTCTGTTTGTTGCTTGGCAAGTATTTGATTGTTTTTAATAACTGTGTGTCAGTTCTTATTGAACAAAAAATGTCAGAACAATTGCATCAGCTATGGTCAGTGTCCAAATAGCATTTGGCAAGCATCACTGTATTATGGTATTTTTCCCACAATTAGATTTGCTGATCAAACTAACAGCAACTTATTTATTAGTGGTGAAAGCAGGATGAAATTCTATTTATAAGCTATGGAATATTTCTAACTTATTGAACTGCACAATCACAATAACAGCATCAACTAACATCTATATTTGATTTTTATTGTTGTTCCTGGCTTGTCTTTGCAAGCCTAATACAGCAACAAAGATGAACTCTTCACTGTTCTATATAGTTATGTCCAGGCATGCTAAAGCACTCAAATGATTGCCTTCCAGAAGTGACTTTTCCCCCTTTGCAAGGGGAGTGAGTTGGCAAAGATTTTTATAGCTTTAGCCTAACTTATTTGAACAGAAATTTTCTAGAGAAAGAACATTAGCTTGCAAAAGGGAAGTGTAGCCCACATCTCACAGAAGGAGCATCTAATTGCAGAGTCCAGTCATAGGGGACAACCTTCCCTCCAACATTTAAATATTGACCTGATTTCCACATCACCATAAAGCTAAAAGTCATAATTATTTATGATCTGAAATAAAATTGAGTCTAAATTGGCTGTAGATACACATATTTAGATCTTTCTGAAAATCCTTATCTAGAATAAAAGCGATAGAGTAGTTTGCAATAACAGAAAATTACAATCACACTCTGAAATACAGAGCTATTCATGACTTTGATATGTACTTAAAACTCATTATTACAGACATATGGTATAGGGCAGAATTTGACTTGCATGGAACATTGTGCAATTTTGTATGAGAGTTTTTTTCCTTTGCTTTTTTCCCCATGACTTTTTTTTAAAATCTCATGTGAAGTTAATGAATAACCATATAAAAATAATAAAGCCAACTAACCTAGTACAGCTATTAGGGTCTTTTGAACAGAGCACACTAGAGTGCCATGAGCTGGGAAAGACTTTAAAGAGATTACGGGCTGATGATAAGAATCCCTATCTGACAGATCGCTCTGGAAATCAGGCAAGACAAACAAACAAGAAGCCATGTAGCCAAAAGATGAACACCTAACAAACAATTAAAGAATATATGGATCAGAAAAGGAGCAGCAAAGGGAGGCAAAGTTGTAAATATTCAGTGCCACAAGATAATTGAGATGCTAATGGAAACAAATATTTAACCCCTTCATGCAGCAGGTGTCCCAGCTCTTCAGCTGATGAAATGCCATGTGTTTTTTCAAAGGAAGTTGTACCCTGGCCTGGTTGAACATTTGCCAGTGGTTCCCTTTGTGTGGCACAGTTATAGCTGATGTGCAGTATGGGTTTCATGTGCTGCATCAGCAGTGCCCAGCCCTCCAGGTTAGGCTGCTCAAGCTGCTGCAGAGGTGGGGGAAACACCGTATGTACTAGCCCTCCTCCTACCTCACCATCAGATCTGGCCAGCCACAGGACAGTCCAGCTGTGTGTGAGTAGCAGCCCTGGTGCTTGCACAAATAGTGGACAGGCTATATGTACAATACTGCTCCCCACACATGTGCAAGTGGCTCCTGCACAGAAGGTACCTGGCAGGTGCCAGGGATGCACAGGGATCAAATGAGTTTTCTGATGGTAACATCCAATTCTGTCTGTTTTTTATTTCCAGAAGCCTTGAGGGGGGGTCTCTCTTCTTGTATGGTCAGCAATTGCTCTAAATTAGACTGCAGAAATGATCCCTCTGGTACCTAGAGAGTATTGCACAATGGCTCAGCCGGACGGTGGAGGAACTGAGCGGTTTCACTCCACATCAGATGCTATGTCACATATGAAGCACGGTATGCTTTGGGGTAATTATCCTGGAAACTATGACATCTTTTTTCACAAAGTTTCAAGCTAATGTTAGTTCTCTGACCACTCTCAAGAAGAAGGAACTGCCTCAGGAGGAAAAATGTTATTGGAAGGAGATGTATCGACTTCAGGGAGAGGCTGTAGATATGGGGCAGAGTGACTCAGGCTTGCTCAAACAGGACAGATTTGTGTAGCGTAGGAAGAAACAACATTTGCTAGGGAGGTCACGAGCTTATAGGAAAAGAAAATTTTACAGTCTCCAGCTCTTGAGATTGTAACAAATGAGAATTCTGTCTGAAGAACTCAAATGCACTTAAATTATTGCTAAATTAATTCTGTGAATAACCCCAGCTGCAGTTAGGAGTCTGGAGAGAATGAAAATGTTTTTTTTTTTTGCACTTACTGTGAAAGTATACTTGCTGAATTAGAACCCTTGAAGTAAGATGGATTCCACGGAATACATTAGCACTGTGCTGGACTGAAGGTTGGAGCATGTTTACTGGCTGAAAGGGACTCAGAAAATAACAATGTCTATTTACAGAAGTGGAGTTTCCAAACGAAAAAGAAAACAGTTAAGAAAAGGAAAGAACACAACTGCTTTGAAGTGAAGAGATACATCAAAGATGTATTTACTGTTTAGGTAACCTATAAGCTTTCATAATATTTTCTGTTTCTTTGACTTTTTCTTTCTTTGTCACAACTTTTTTTTGTTTTGATTTAGATTTTTTTCCCCACCCTCCAACACTTTGGTCAGCTGTCTTATATGTAAATGATGCTTTGGCCGTCATTCTTCGCACTACATTACTCAGAAGAATAGATAACTGGAGAAGTGTTTTCTTTTCAAACTTTCCAAGTAAACCTACACTAGTGTGTAAGAAAAAAAGATACACTGAAAATTCAGTTGGGACTGAAGGCAGAAAAGGAAAAAGACAGAGAAAGAAATACCTAAACTGCTGAGAGCATCTTTGCTTTTTTGGTAAGTGCACAGGATATTTGTCCAACCCAAAAGGATCACTGGCTATTCAAGATATAACAATGCATGAACCACAGAGGATATTGATGAATACCATCAGGAACACAGTGTCAGTTGTTCATGGCTGTTTTTCTATTCAGAATGATGTTCAAACCACTGGACTACTTACTAATTTGCCCTTTTTTCCCCACACTTCATTTCATTTTCATGTGTCATCATGCTGAGACCTATTTAGGGCATTTAATGTAAAGCTAAACTGGATTCTATCAAAGGTAATTTTTTGTGCGAATAAATCATACAGAAAAACTAAAATCTTATTATTTCTTCTATTACGAAAGGAATAAAATTTTGGGGTTCTTTTATTTTTTAAAGATATTTTTCTCTTGCACCCAAAATGTTATTCATATTGGGAAAGCAGACTTTTCTAACCATAATCCACAAATCAACTCTGTAAGTATTAGTGAACTAATTACACTACACTTAGATTATTTCATGAGCTATTGTAGGTTTTCAGAAGTTATCATTGTTATGTGCTGACTATATGTCACCAGTTTTGCAAAACTTTGTTTGCCTCTTAGCTGTTTCCCTTTTCCAACGCCTCTGCTAGTGCAAGGGTTGCTAATTCATATAATTCATCCAGTGAGACTGGCTACAACATCGCAGTGAAATTCAGTGGAGGAAATTATGAATCTATGTAAAAGTGAGATGGGTATATAACCTGGGTGGATATACCCACTCAGGATTTAGAACTCTTCTTGCATGATTGTTGCTATTATCAGACCTGGAAATGAAAGTGATGTGTTTACACTGTTGGTTGCAAACACCCGGAGTAGCTGTGAATAACAAGTGGGAAAACAGGTCTAAATGTAACTCCATTCTGTCACAGCAGGACTGTTTCTGTCTGGAGCTAACTTCTTTACAGCTGGCCTGGGCAAAACCTCCAGGGTAGACATAATCAAAGGAAAACCAGGAATGTCTTAAATACATCCCTGTGTGGCTAACGAAGGATCTTATTGACCTGAGAATTACAGCATTCATCACATAGTTTTGTGCCTGAGTTCTTATGTGGAGGAGGCAACGGCGTCTCCACCCTGGAAAGTTTCACCAGTGCAATTCACTGGAGCAGCTCCACTTAGCCCGCATAGACACATCTTACAAAGCTTGGTTAATTAGACTAGGCTTCATAACACGGTTTCTAGAGTGGCATAATTAGAAGGACTGCTGGACAATAGGTATGTGAAGTAAATCACTGAGTCAGGTCCCCAAGCATGGAAAACTACGAACACCCTGGAAATATAACAAGAAAAGAAAGAGTACTACAAGGAAAATGCGTTTGTGTTCTGAAAGCACAGTCAGGATGCAGTAAGGCAGAGCAGATCAGAAAATGACCATGCAGAAGAAAAGCATCACTCAAGGAAAAAGGGTGTGAGCAGATGGTCGTGACGGCACTGGAAGAGACAGCTCTGTCAAGGGCTGTACAGAATATGTTTGTGAAAGAGCAGCAAGCATAAAAATGCAATGCCATGGAAAAGAACTCAGCTGACAAGTGCACAGACAGTGACAGGACAGATGTGAGACTGAAAATAGCTGTAGACTGAAAGAGAAGGAATGCTAAGGAAAAAAACAAAGGTATTAAGAGAAAGAGTAGAACTTGTGCCTCAGCTGTTGCACAAACTCTTTGCCTAAACTCACAGGTGCTGGAGAGATGATGAAACCATTTTATGTCAGGCTTTTTTTGGAGTCTCAAAAAGACGATTTCTCTCATGGAAAGGGCAGCAGGTGAAGTACTCCTGGTTGCTGAAATGACTCATTCAAGGCATAGGCAGCTACACATAATTAGGGGTGACGGAGACTACTCTAACCTGTGACTAGCAAGTGTTCAGCCAGTTTATTGCAACCTCTACACTTTCTTTTGAACAGTTTGACATACAGCACTTGTTTAGCATTGTTGTGTTCCTCAGTGAACATGAGATGCTCTCTGAAAGAGAAAAAAGGAACTACTGTTTAGGGAAATTTGGTTAAGGCAGACAACACAGAAACGCCTTTGCATCTGATCGTGCAGACACCAGCAAGGTCTTCGTGGTAGAACAGGTGGAACCAATGTGAAAAATGCTTTTGAGATTGCTTACTGTATGGTAAAATATCACGGGTGTCAGAACACTTTGTTAGAAACTTTGAAGAACACACCTATTAAAATAATTCCAGTCATATGTTATACACACACACACACATACACATATATGTGAGAATGTGAAAGGATATTTTATATGGAACAGTAAAAGGAGGAAAAAAAAATCAATCAAAAAAGACCAGGATTCTCTGTAAGACAGAAAAGCCCTGGAGTTTTCTGCTTACTGACTGTAAGGCACTGAAGAGAGAATGTAATGAGGTGCGCTGCTAAATCTGCTCATAATCTAGAAGTTTCAGGAGCTAGAGTACGGAAAAGATTGGTTGGATCATGCTGCTATTAAAGCAGCATTGATGATATATCTTTGCTTGTATCAGGACTCGTTCTCTGAAGATTATGCTAGTACACCCATACAAATCGTGTCACGGGTGTCTTCAAATAGAGCAGGAACCGTACTCTAAGAAATGTTGTGGCTGGAGACAATAAGCATACACACTAAATGAACAGGGTTCATTCCTGCCTGTCTAAGATTCACTCAGACAGAAAGAAAGGGGGGGAGGGAAATCTGGAGAGGATGTGATTTCTCTGTAATAAGAAATTATTCTCATCAGTTTCTGAAACACATTACAGGCATTCTCTAAGTTGGAGACTGTCATTTCCACCATCTACCTACCTGTGAAGAAAACAGAAAATTGGACTACTCGGTGAAGGAAGAAAGAGCTTTCCACTGCCGTTTTAGGATACATGCACAACAGAGTTGTTCTTTACTCTAGGAGCAGACACTGAAAAATTTATTGCTTAAATTCCTAGTAAACAGAGCTGTCTGCAGATACAGCTACAAGCTCAGTGATACCATTCCCCCAGTCAGAAAAGCACTCTGGAAAAGTCTGTGAGACGATCAGAAATATGCAGTCCAATTTCCAATAGTATGAGTCATCAGAAAGTGTCCTCACCCTAAGTAAAGGTGAAGGAATGGTGGTTTCTAATGCAGGAATGACTTGTTTGAGTTTTCACATCATTCCTGTAAACACAGGCAGTGTAGGCTTGTGGAAGTGTAAATCTACAGCTAAATATCAAACACTAAAATAAGTGGTACAGACAGAAAATAAAAAGCATCAGCTGCCAGAACATGATTAGAATTGTGTCTAGTTTGTTTTGTTCAGTTTTTGCTTTAGTAGTTTAAATCACAGTTCTTAGTATTAAGCATATCCTTTCAGGCAGCTATTAATATCCTCTGGGATTTAGAAGTAATTACATTTAAAAATGGAATTGCAGAAGATGTATAAACAGGAATGATGTTTTAAAGAAATTAAACAAAGACCTTAATTGCAAATCTAGTCATATGGCTGAGAAGAGGAATAAACCTTTGTCAAATAAAGTCTCAGTGACATAAAGAAGCAATAATCTGACATTTTATTGCACGAATTAGGTGTTTCTTTCTAACTGCTAAATACTTGCCTGATGATCAATTGTTGTCACATTTAGAACTGTAAGTTTCACCAGAAAAATCGAGTGTGTCCAACAAGATGTATTACTCACTATGTGTCTAGGATGACAGCACCAGGGACTAAGATAGACTGTGATCCTAATACAGACTGTGGCCATGTCATTTTAGGTTCCTTTCAGTAATTCCATGGTAATAAATAATGACAATAAATATATGTAATTCTAGATGAGGCTGAGAATAGTGTTGGTCTGCTTTTTGGTCAGATATTCTTCCACACAAATCCATGATAAGAATGATTATCTCAGCCACTGTAAATGAAATTGTCCAAGTTTTTTGCTTTTATACTCTAGATAAAAATTGAATCCTGTTCAGTTCTGTTCCACTTGTTCCTTATAAATTCCTAAACATTATGAAACTTACCGGGGTTCAGACTTTGTTACAATCCCCAAATTAAAACCATGTTCATTTTCATAAGCTTAGCCAGAATTTTCAAGAAGGTTTGGGTGAAGTGTAGAGCTTGCATTACTTTTAGAGAAAAATGGGGCTGATTGATTGGGTTGGCATTGCAGAATGCTGATCTTACAGCACAACGACAGCATGACAGAGACAGCAGGACTTTTCAATATTTATCTGAATTTTTTATGAGACTTCTCATCAGTTGTATTTTCCCAATGATTATGTCTATGTTTGAGAATCCTGTAGGTCTTACTTAAGATGACGTTATAGTCTGCAGCAAATCACAAGTGTAAAGATCTGCTGAAGCAAATGATAAGGATCATGAGGGAAAAAGACACTGAGAACATGAACAGTTATATCACATGCACAGATGCTTTCCTGACCTTAATTCTTAAAGAACGACTTCACTTTATGACATGTTACAACAATTCTTTAGTTTATAGTTCATGTAGAATGAAGAAGGAGCAGAAGGAGGATCATTCTAGGCAACCTTTGTGTACAGTAACCAAAATAGCTCAAATATTAACAACTAGTAGGAATAATATTTGAAAACACTACTGTGAAATGACTGACTTTCAAGAAAAAGTTAGCCAGCCATATACAATTTCTAGTGTGAAAAACATGGCATTAGACAAAGAAGTTAACCTGGTTTGTTTTCTCAGCTCCAACTGTAATGCAATATCAAAAGAACAGTATTGCATGTATTTAACATTGTGGTTGAGCCGTATACCTTGGATACTATATAATTAAAGTTTAAATTTGAGTAAAAAAATTTGTCTGAATGTATTGAACAAAGAACTGGAATTTTAAAAAGTATTCTGTGTTTGTCAAAGATTTCACTCGTTAGAAAGCAAATGCCTCCAAAACCATTTAGGCTATTTCTTTCTCTATTTGTAATAGTACATTCTAAGTCTTAAATTTCACCTTTCAGGAGAGGACAGTTTCAAAATTTTTGAGGCTATTAAACAAATGCTTTCTCATCCAGAAACATGAATTATGACAGTGCTTACTTTTGACTATATAGGAATAGAAATAAGAGCCTCAAAGTTGTCTGCCTAAGCGGTCTGATTTGTCTCTCAGTTACGGGTGTATATTTGCTGAATTTACCAATTTAGAACCTGATATTGCACAAGAGATTTGCTGCTGGCTTCTGAGAGGTGTGTTGATGTCTTTAATGAAAAGTAAACCCCAAATTGTTCTCTTTCTGAGCTGAGCCAGCTAGGACTGGAAGATGAAATTACAGCTTCAGTGGAGTCATATTTCCACTCAGGTAAGAAGACAAAAAGGTAACCAGGAAAATAAGGGCAGCTGTAATCACCAATCTCTATACTTAAAGCCATCAAAAAAAAAAAAAAAAAAAAGAATCCTTAACGAATTATCTTTGTCTGTGATAATCACACACACACACATGTTTTTACATGCTCTCCATTTCCCTTCTGAGCAGGCAGAATTGGATCTCCTGCCCGTACTCCCCCAGGGTAGTTGTACATATTCTGTCGACATTATGACAATACTTTGGATATTTTGGAACATTTACTTGGGCTGTCAATCCTGTTTGTTGAATTTACACTATGTAGTATCAGCACAGATGCTTTGTCCCAGCAGCCTTTGAAGAGAAATGTTAATGAGGCTTGTGCATGGGCATGAACAGCAGGATCAGAGCTCTGGGAAATACAGGGAAGCACGAAACTGCCCGAGAACTAGGCAGAAAATGAGAGTTGGTGATTGAGAAGTGGCAAGTGCTTGTCGCTTACTGATACTTAGCTCTGGGGTATTTCACAATGCAGTTTCATTGAATAAAAGCCTATGAGAAGATAAGGAAAATGTACTAATTTTTGATAGCAATATAGGTATAGACTTCCCTATGAATATACCCGTACTTGTGTGCTTGCTTATTTTATCTGCAAAGGCAAATTTGTGACTCTGCTTTCTCAGTGGGATGAGCTATATGTTGCAGAATATCCTAGGAAAGGTAAACTATGAATGATACTTGAAAGCTGAATTGTACTCTCATATCACAAGTAAAGCTCTGAGCTTGGATGGAACTTTCAGATGGGAGGCCAATATAATTAATAACAGATCTAAAAGATTATCCTGTAGTCCAGTCGCAACACAACTAATCCCTAGCACTCTACAGATTGTAATTCTGTTGAAATCCAGTTAGGGTATAACAGTGTTGTAAGGAAATAACCTAACATAGCCATATTTGAAAGAGGGATGTGTCCTTCCTGGTGAACTAGAAATAATTCACAGAATCAGAGAGTCACATAATGTTAGGGGTTGGAAGGTGTGGGAATCAGCTGGGCCGCGGGTGGCCTTGACGGTCTTGATGGAATAGAGCCATATCTATGAGCTAATTATTTTGTGCACGTACAGTTGAAAAACCGGAGGAAAGGAACGAAGAAACAGGATGGGAAAATCCAACTCTTTGATAAGCATGAAGGTCGTGTGAACGGACACATGATGACCAATCAGAAGAACAAAGGAGCTACATGTCAAAAGACCCTCACCAATGAGACTCTGGGAGTGGGGAACAAGGGGATATAAAAATGTTATGATTAACCATCAAAGTGATTCTGCTGCTGCTTCTGCTTGCTTTTGCTTGCTTTGTGACTGCTGTAACTTTTTGTGGCGTGCTGCCACGGGAAGGGACCTCTGTGGGTCATCTAGTCTAACCCTTCTGCTGAAGCAGGGTCTCCTACAGCAGGCTGCACAGGACCTTGTCCAGGTGGGTCTTGAATATCTCCAGAGAAGGAGACTCCACAACCTCCCTGGGCAGCCTGTTCTAGGGCTCCATCACCCTCAGAGTGAAGAAGTTCTTCCTTGTGTTCAGATGGAACTTCCTCTGCTTCAGTTTGTGCTCGTTGCCCCTTGTCCTGTAGCTGGGCACCGCTGAAAAGAGTCTGGCCCCATCCCCCTGATACCCACCCTTCAGATATTTATAGGCATTTATAAGGTCCCCTCTCAGCCTTCTCTTCTTCAGACTAAACAAGCCCAGCTCCCTCAGCCTTTCCTCTTCATGACTTCTGCACACAATTTTGGGAATTTCAAAGCTCAGGCATATACTTGAAAGAGTTAGAAGCCTAGCAGATAAGGTGAAAGATTCTGACTTTGGGGTTTTTGGTTAAGTAACAGAGAAGTTCTCGTTGATTGAAAGACGGCTGAACTGTTGTAGAATAGTAAATGGGTAATTGCATTCTTTGTTGCCGATTTTACATTAACATTTAATAAGGGGGCATAAAATAAGCTAATAGTACTGCACTTCTGCTTTTCTTCGTACCGTATATCAAGTAGAGAAAATCTACAGTGAAAGAATATAAAGGTTGCAGAATTAATTACAGGAAAAAAATGGAATTAAGATTACCTGTATTTGAAGTTATCCTTCCCTTGTGTATATTACTTATTCTGCAGTCTAATTACATATAAATTTTTTCTCTAGACTCCAGACTCAATCAGGCACAGAATGGATGGTACATGCTGCCTAAGGATTTTTCAACATTTGGTTCAGTGTGCAGCCCCAGGCCTCACAAACATTCAAACCACATTCTGAAAACAAAATTTTTTCATTTCCGCATGGACTTGTCTATTTACATTACAATACCTAAGCGCCTAACCAGTAATAATTAAACTGGTTCCTAACACTTTTGTGAGCTAAATGGCCATATGGCTTCCTATTCAGAAAGGAAAAGTGAGCCACAGCAACAGCTGCCTGTGGCAAGTAATGTAGAAAATGTCAGCCAAAATGGTTAAGGTCTGGTGATGTCATGAGCTGCTAATTAGATCATCTAGTGATAGGAAGCATCAACATAATTTGCAAGTGAAATTATGCTCTTTCTAATATTTTTCATCATTTTTATCGTTACTTCCGGCATTGTGAAGTATAATAACACTTTAGCCCAGCTTATAAATATCTGAAGGGTGGGTGTCAGGGGGACAGGGCCAGACTCTTTTCAGTGGTGCCCAGCGACAGGACAAGGGGCAATGGGCACAAACTGAAGCTTAGGAAGTTCCGTCTGAACATGAGGAAGAACTTCTTCACTCTGAGGGTGACGGAGCCCTGGAACAGGCTGGAGTCTCCTTCTCTGGAGATATTCAAGACCCTCTTGGACAAGGTCCTGTGCAGCCTTCTGTAGGTGACCCTGCTTCGGCAGGGGGTTTGGATTGGATGACACACAGAGGTCCCTTCCAACCCCTAACATTCTGTGTGATTCTGTGTGTGATTTCAAAAGCAATTATATAGCAATTATATAGTGCCTTCTTACAAAGTACTGGAGTAGTAGGATCATTGCCTAAAGCTGCTATAACTTGTTTATCTGTGAGCTGTGATCTCACAGACAGAACTGGGTCATGTTAGGCAAATACTTCAGAGTAACTTCAGGAGAGGTTTCCAAGGAAATTATAGATGGAGTATTGTAGGAGCCTGCTCATTCTTCACTGAGTACTGCATAAAGCTATACTTTCACTGTGCTGAGTATCTCCACTTTGCTGTGAATTTTCAGAGAGAGGGAATTATGAATTTCATATTGGGCTTGTGGTGACATCTCTATACAGATGACAAGACCCCAAATTATTATGCCACACACCGTGTCATGTGTTACAACAACCAAGATAAATGAAAAACGTGTTCAGGTACCTGGCATGCGTTGCTGAAGAAAAAGCCATTTTCCTGTGTATTTCAGAGCATGCTAATATAGGTGTGGAAGAGACACACTGCTGCATGCTGGAGCTGGCAGAGAAAAACTTCATGATCATAGCTTTTTTTGGAAGCGAAATATATATTAAACAATTTTGAATGTTTGAATAGACACTGCCAGAAACGAGCATGTGAATAAAAGCTGGTGCAAGAAGATCAGAGTTCATTGTATTCACAGGGTGGCACTCGCTCTTTAGGTGTCAGTTACTGTTGCATTTGCATTTCCATTGCGTGGATGAGGATTAATATTATTGCATGAGGCTTCTGTGAAACTTAATATAAAGAAAATATTTTGAAATGGCAGAGGGAAAGGTATTATATAAATATAATAAATACTGAAAACAGTAAGACACTCTTGATGGTTGCATACTTATTCCTGGAGAAGAATTATGATCTTGTTCCTTTTCCTTGTAATGTTTATATTTCTTACAATATCTATGAGACATATGTTTTACCCATGGAGGATCTTGGATTTTATTTATTGTAAGGCATTTTATTTCTTTGTTCTAAATGAATGTTGCATGTGTTTATCTGCATGCAAATTTCTTATTCTATACAGGTGCCTAAAGCCTTTGGTAATTGAAGCCGTAGTGTAAAATTTATGGTGTTATTTGTAAAGTAGCTTATAGGAAAGTAAACCAAAAAAATCTAGTATTCTCTGCCTTGAATGTAGAGCAAACAAAATTTAGTTTTCCTGGCTGTTAAATTTAATTCTACCTCCCAGGGTCTTACTGTAAATCTCACATACCTGATTAATTACACTGGCCTGAATTAGTAGGATAACAACAGTTGTAAAGCTTATCTCCTGCTCCACAGTTGTTAAGTTGTCAAATCAGGGCACTTAGGTTCAGATTAATTTTGCTAAAATGCCTACTCCTGTTAATTCCCAGAAAAACTCTGCAGTACGACATATCAGACCAAACACCATAAATAGTTGTAGTGAAATATGATTTTAAGGTAAGATGTACGTGCTGTTGAGTTTATGGCTGGCTTTATTTGTACCAGACTAGAAGAACAAGGGATTCATATCCTCCCCTCAATGTCTAGGTGTTGCAGTTGTTTCATTTAAAGAGTATATACACTCACAGCCTGTAGCAGTCCTGATTTACTCCCTGCACTTGGAGAAGTTACAATTCCTGTAATGGCCTAATGATACAAACGGTCTTCTGATGATGTGTTAAAACAAAAGTATTTGAGAATTATATGATTATAATTTGAGAGTTATAAGAAGAAAATTAAAGAAGTCTAAACTGTCTCTGCAGTCCTCCTCTCTCCCAAGAAAGACTAGTCTATATCTCTGAGTTTCTGACTAAAACTACTTCTCAGGCAGACTCTTTCATGCCAAACATAACTTAGGGAGTTTCTGGCCTCCCGTACCTCTGTCTTCTCTTTGGAAAGGTGTATTTAACACAGAAAATTTCAATGGATGGCTTTGAACTACCCTTATCAAGAAACAGCTAAAGATCTTACCAAGCTGAGATGTAATCCAGTCAATAAAGTTTAGAGCATGGAATTACGGAAGCTGGTTTCTGGCAGCTACTGTTGTTATGGGCGTATTTTAGCTACTTCAAGAGCATTATGAGCTGAGCAGGACCTGGTCTCCTCACACTTCAATCTTTAGATCATTCTGAACACGAGTCAAAGCTTGATGCTTAAAACACTAAAGCAATCCACTACACAACATGTACCAAACTATAAGGACTTGTGTGCAGTTTTTAATTTTATTTCAGTTCTATGTTAACTCGGGAATTCTTGGGCATGCATTTTTCCTGATTATTTCATTACCATATGATAGACTAGTAGCATGATCTAAGTGCTGAATATCTAGTGCCACAGGGGGAGTTGATAATGCAGATGTCAATGACCTGGCAGAGTATTTATGCTAACAGTTTCCAATAATGGATCAGGGCTCAAGTTTCCCGTGTGTGCCACAGGATTTCCGTATCCTACGGCACCGCAAACACAGCCTGTCACTTTCTCGATCAGTATAGGTCTGATCCCAAGTGTGCAGCTTTTATCTGGAAACTGAACAGTTCTAATTGCTGTGACAACTGAACACCAGAAACATAACATTTCAAGAACATTTTTTTTTTAAAAAAAAGCAATAATGCAAAACCCCCTGTACCAAACTTCTCTATCAATCAGAAAACAAGATGTTCCATCTAGAAGAACCCAGATGACATTTTAAATGAGCAGCACTTTAGCATTTTTGAGTCGTATACAGTTTTATATACTATGATTCATGACTACTGGGCTTGAATCAATTATATCCACTAAAATAATACAAAGGCATCAAACCCATATCTGTTTCAAAATACACCATTTTGGGACAGCTCCTGCATTCCGTTTAAGGATTATAAAATCTGCATAAATGCAGTTGGGTTTCTGGTTCTCCAAGGGATTATGTTTTGCATGACTTGTACCTGAACTGCTTAATGACAGGTACACTTACCTGCAGCATTTCAAAGAAGCTTTTGGACTATTAAATCCTATTTTTTTAGTACTCAAAGGGAGTAGAATTTCGTATGTGTTTTTTAATTTAATTTTCCTGTTATGGTACAGAAGTATCACAGAAGGAGAATCGGTATATATCAGAAAATCTAGAAACCTTTCCTTGTCACCTTGATATGAAAACTGAAGTCCGTGACTGAACACATCTCTTTAACCAGCTGAACAGAAAAAGAAGAGATATGAACAAGTGGGAAACAGTAAAGACTAAAATGGATTTCAAGAAAGCAGGGATATGCACCCAGAAGGCATTTCTGCAAGCATAACTGAGTGCAGAACAAATGTGGGCTGTTAGCAAATTTGCTAAACGTGTGTTAAATGACTCATGTTACTACACAAAAGCCGACTAACTCTCTGAGTACAACAGAAATAACTTAAATGCAAACACGTCCTTCAAACAATGTTGGAGGTGGTGGTGGTGGTGGTGTTTTATTTTTTATTTTTTTAAACAAGCAAATGACCTGTTAGTAGAACTTGCCCAAGACACACGCAGTTGCTTTGGGAGGCTGCTGACAGGAGGTTGTAGACATCTCCTTTGCCTGTGCCCCTATGTAGCTAGATCAGGCTTGCTGCCAGCCAGCTCGGTGAGGGGCACAGCTATTCAGAATTTAAACTAACTTCATCTTCCTCCACCAGAAACAAAAGAATGAGGCCACATTGTCCAGATAACATTAGTCAGGAGAAGACAGCTTCACCAACCAGGTAGGTTCAGTGCCCTCTCTCTCAGGAACTAGCCTCCTGTCCTTCACATAAAGAGCTGCTCCCTGTGTCAACCCTTTTCCCGTTATGTGTAGAACTAGAAATTACAGGACAGGTGAGAGAAGTTGCCACTGGAGGTTAAGTGTTCCTCAAGGTTCCTCTCCAGCAGACTCAAAAACTTATGTAATTGGCTTGATACTAGAAGTTAAGCTGCTTGCAACAGAGCTATAATTACTTTCAGATAGAAACATCTCCATTTGTTTCTTGGGCTTAATAATAATTCATCACATATCAAGTGCTTTGATCTCCTACATTTACAAACATGTCTCCCTCTGTCACTGTCCTGCTATAGAGAAAGAAATTGGAGGGAAGACAAGCAAGTATCTATTGTGATCATCAGCCTATACTTCTGTAGCTAAACTGATGGAGCATAAAGTAGAAGACATCAGCTTCACTGCTCAGAAAGACAGATCTACTGAAATCTGGCTCTATTTTCTTAAGCACATAACTGGCCCAGTCTTAAACTCTTTATTTCAGATACAGCTGACTAAAAGGACTGACAGCTTTGTGCTAACAGTTCAACATAAACCAACAGGTACCCTATCAGAATTAACTTTAAGACTTCCTGGCAACAAGAAATTGCAGTTTCCTTATTGCAAGAGATGTTGGACTTTGTTGCATTCAGAGCTGATCACAAGTCTTCAGACTCCGGATTTCCTAAACCTAGCCCTAATTCCAGTTTTATTCATATCACAGTGAATAATTCTCAATCCACAACTCCCAAAGCCCTGCAGGGTTGCAGAGGAGTAGTTACTGAAGTGGTGCAGAGTTCAAGGAAAGCAAGGCAAGCACGAGAACTGGTGCAGGTAAGGCCAAGTGGCTTTTCCTTAGTTGTAGCAGTGAATAGATGACTATAGGGCTCTAACCATCACAATGTAATGGAGCACGCTTGGAGTGTTTGGGGAGGTCCCAGTATGGAGCTGTGTCTAGGGTTAGGATTTCTGGGAGTAGCTTTTGAGAAGGTACAGCAGGGAATGCTAAGTACAGCAGCAGTAACTACCGTTAGTGTTTAGTTACAGGTCCTGTACATATCCATGGGCTATGAAGTATGACAAGGGTTAAAATTGGTGTTAGGGGTTAGGACTATAGCATCTAGAAACTATGTTTAGGTTTAAACATCAGATAGACAACTAGATTGAGGAGAAAGACATTGCTGGCAGATATTGCCTTATACTTTGCTGCAGGAGAGGATCATGTTCTCTGATATTGGTATTAGGAATAAAGAGAAGGATGAGGTACAGGCTAAAGAAACTAGGTTTTACGAAACTGGCTCCAAAGCATCTGTGAGCCACACTCCTACTGCTACCAACTCTGTTAATTGTGTGTGCTCATCATTTTTGTCTCCAGTCATAATCCTGACTTGAACCCTACTCTTTTCATCATAACTCAGCCCTTATGAGGTCTGTACTTGAATCACTACATACAGAACCCACTACACTTTCAGAAGCCACAACAGCACAGTATTTTTTTCTGTGAATGAGTATTGAACCATTAAATAGTATCCTTAGTCAACCATTTGCCAGGATACGTTGGATGTTTCCAACAAAAATAAATATTGCTTCTTGCCAATGCTACCACCTCCACATCCTTAATAATGTTCTTAGGATGAAGGGGAAGCTGTTTGTTTGTTCCTTCAAAAGGATTCACAGACTATTTTAACAAAAGTACAAGTGATGTGTTGCTGGCAAAATTTTTGTAATTACAGTCTGATATCCCCTACTGCGGCTGTTCATTTTCCAGCACAGTGTTGTAAAGTCTTTTCTGTCAGAGATCACAAGGATGTTATATTTTACAGACGATACAATTCTGAATTACTATTGTGATTTGTGATAAAATGCACCATGTGTATCAAAGATTTACACAAGTGAACTGTACCATTCCAATTAGCTGTTGGCTTTGTAGATTTAGGTAAAAGTTTAAAGCTCCATCAGCTTGGCCAGCAAGATGTTTTATCCTCTAGCTATTGCTTTGTCATTGAATCTTGACTGTATAATCAATCAAGCCTGTCATTTATTAGTTATTATTACCTTGTTTAACATCTTTAGCAATGATCTGGATGAGGAGATTGAGTGCTCCTTCAGTAAGTTTGCAGATGCAGTTGGGTGGGAGTGTCAATCTGCTTGAGGGTAGGAAGGCTCTGCAGAAGGATCTGGATAGGCTGGATCAATGGGCCGAGGCCAACTGTATGAGGTTCAACAGGGCCAAGTGCAGGGTCCTGCACTTGGGTCACAACAACCCCATGCAATGCTGCAGCCGTGGGGAGGAGTGGCTGGAAAGCTGCCCGGTGCAAAAGGACCTTGGGGTGTTGGTTGACAGCTGGCTGAACACGAGCCAGCAGTGTGCCCTGGTGTCCAGGAAGGCCAACGGCATCCTGGCTTATATCAGGAATAGTGTGGCCAGCAGGTGTAGGGAGGTGATCTCACTCCTGTACTCAGCACTGGTGAGGCCGCGCCTCGAGCACTGTGTTCAGTGTTGGGCCCCTCACTACAAGAAGGACATTGAGTCACTGGAGCATGTCCAGAGAAGGGTGACGAGGCTGGTGAGGGGTCTAGAGAACAAGTCTTACTAGGAGCAGCTGAGGGAGCTGGGGCTGTTTAGTCTGGAGAAGAGAAGGCTGCGGGGAGACCTTATTGTTCTCTACAACTACCTGAAAGGAGGGTGTAGTGAGGCAGGTGTTGGTCTCCTCTCCCAGGTTACTAGCGATAGGAAATGAGACAATGACCTCAAGTTGTGTCAGGGGAGGTTTAGATTAGATATTAGGATAAATTTCTTTACTGAAAGAGTGGTCAGGCACTGGAAGAGGCTGCCCAGGGAAGCGGTGGAGTCACCATCCCTGGAGGTGTTCAAAAAATGTGTAGATGTGGCAGTTCGGGATATGGTTTAGTAGGCATGGTGTTGTTGGGTGGATGGTTGGGCTTGATGATCTTAGAGGTCTTTTCCAACCTGTGATTTTATGATGCTCTGATTCTGTGATTTTCTAGCCTGTGATAGAATGTGAGAAAATAAGAGCAATACATAGATGCTGCCATTACATTTTCAGGTTAAAGTTATTAGAAGATTGAAACATGAATTACTGGAACACACATTTTTTGGATAAAACAGAACTACCAGGCAGAAAAAAAGGAAGAGAATTAGGCAGATGCTCATAAGTTTCCTGTACAGAAGTTAAAATTTTCAGATAGTTTTCTCTGCTAAAACCATGGTTAGTAATTTTGTGTTTTGTGAAATATTATAATCAGCAGAATTCATGAGCAGAAATTAGCATTTGTTCTCAAAAAGCTACTCTGTTTAAGAGAAGTCACCCACACACATTTTCTAATGGCTAACTGGAATTTGGAGTTCCCTAAGTAATACCGAGACACAGTACTGTACATTACACATCTTTTTAAAGCACTTTCACTTTTCCGAAAACCAAAAAAATAACTGTGCAAAATTCAGACATCGGAAGAATCAAAAGACTCAAAGATATATGAACACTTGTGAGAAAACACCTGCAAGAGAGTTCTGTGTGTTTATTACTAATGTGGCCTGCAATCAGAGCATCGGTCAAGGACTCCTTCTGTCACAACATTTACTGTCAAAAAGATAATGCTTACCTCTAGCTAACAGCTAGACAGATAGCACTGGAATATATAAATGACTTCTATGAGAATTGAGTGTAGCAGCTTAAAATTTTTTACTTTGCACACAGCGAAGGATTTTAATAGATCAGCAGTTTAAATGGGGTTCAAAATGTGTGCTAAAAATACCAACTAGGTGCTGCAAAACAGAACAGCAGTTTTGTTCATTGTCTTGCCCCTGCTAGTCCTTGACTCAGCTGTGTAATACATTCACATAATTTTATCCTATTCTAACAAATTCTTTGCATTTAGTACCCTAGTTTCAGAATCTTCTGAAAAGAAAAAAAATCCTTCCCTTGCATGTCTCTTTTTAGCTCTTTGTAGGGAACACCTGATCACTTCCCAGTGGGATCTGATAACAGCATGTGCAGTTATCAGGCTCCTGGCTTCCTCACCTTTAGAGGACTTCTCCTGTAACAGAAGTAGAACAGTCTCATTTAAAGAAACAAGACTCTTATTTTTAGCTATAGAAATGGAGTTCTCAAGGACGTGCTGAATTGTATTATTCCAACATGATTCACAATAGCACCACACCACACGTTTACACACCCACCACTTGGGAATTTTGAAAAGGAAAAGGGAAAAATGAGTGTTTTCTATGTAGTCCCTTTCATGGGGTTTGAAGAACCATCACTTGTTCTTCGCTGACATGACCTCCCACATCCACACTCACAACACAGCAGCCACTGAAAGTTCAAGGTGGCTGCAGCAATTGGCAGAGGAAAGGGGCAATTATTTATTACTGACAGCTAGCAAAGAACTGGAGACCAGACTAGAGTAAGATCTGTGGGCTGAGAGAAAAGACACATTATATCATGTTTCTGGGCAGCTAAATAGTGGTCTGAAGGCAATTGTTGCATTGCACACTTGTAGTCACCGACTTTTCAGTATTTAAACTGTTTACAATTAGCAATTAGAATAGCTACAGGAATATATTCATTTTATTGTGATGACAAATGTCAGTTATAAGAGAAGCACTGGGGTGGAGGAGGGGAGCGTATGTCAGTAACTGCCCTCTGATAGCCCTGAAAGGGTCTCGCATTCCTCTGGTCCTGAAGAATTTACGAATTTGACCCCAGAAAGACAGAACACACATTCATCCTAAGTGACTGAAAGCAGGAGGACATTTAGCAAGCCAAAGTATTACTACAGTAATACTGCAGTCCTTGTGCTGGGCTGCCGGCAGCACTCCGGTTGTCAGCAGAGCCAACAGTGGAACTGAACAGGAACATTAAAAAGGACAGCTAAGAAAGCTTTAAAAAGGCTGACATCTGGATGCAGTTACTGGAAAAATTCACTGCTGTGATTGGCATCTGGACTGACGACCTGCCAAAAGCTACCTGTGAAGCAGCAAGACTTAGCGATTCTGTTGCTCGACCGGACATCGAGGGATGTCAAATAATCACACGGCCCCGTTCGGCAGTGCTGGCTCTGCGTGCAGCAGGGCAGCCCCTCGCGCTCCCGGCTGTGAGGGGCTCACCCAAGGTCGTAGCTTCGCTCTCTGCTCGGTGTTGCATCACAGCACACGCCAGCTGCTGCCAGGGCAGGCAGGGTGGAATACCCGTGCCCAGGCCTGGGGGTGGCCCCAGAGGGCAGCAGCAGGAAGCCTGATGCCACAGGGTACTCCTCATCTCAGTTTTGTACTTTCCCCTCACCTTATTTTCCTTCCCACAGCAGCAGCCCTAGCTCCTGCCCTTGTTATGAAGCAAACTTCAAGAAGCCAGAAGCTGGCTTTGGAAAGGTTGACAAGGGCTCAGAGGTGGCCATAATAGCTGTAATAGCTACAGGAGAAAAATGAGGCAGGTTCTGCCATTCGAGACGTGATTTTGTGTACACAGATATGGTGGTTTGCTTCACAGTTTGCTGACACCTGTCCTGTTTGTGCACACAGATTTTGGGATATTCACATAGCTCACTGGGCATGCAAAACTAGAGGCTGGTTTCAAAATGACTCTTTGAAAACACGGTTGAATACAGTTTTTACTATCTCTCTGTACTATTAAAGTTTTTAAGAGGTGGTGGTACTAATTCTTTGAAGTCAGTGTGACTTTTGCATATGTGCTAGAAGCAAGATGATAGGCTCAGCCATTTTCAGAGAAGAAATAAGCACATGTTTACAGAATTCTATGGTAAACTTGATTAATACTGCAGACTACCATATGAAAAAAGTTGATTTTACATTGGTTAACAAACAAAGCAAGAAGCCTCTGCTGTCACATGAAATAATTACATCAACAGAACAAGAGTTCTCTGTCTGAATTTTGTTTTGAATGGTGAATGGAAAAGAGGAGGTGATTGTATGATGGTCATTACATTGGCTTGGAGACACCGATTCAGTCTGTGTCCTGATGGGTGCACAAGTGGCTTAAATTTATGTTTGGAGGAAAGTTATATAACTGTGGGAAAGGCAATACATATTATGATACATGGCAGATTTATTACCTCATATTCCCTTGTATTCCCCAACTTTGAAAGTTAATGACTTTATGAAGACAGCACCAAATGATCCATAAAGAAATTGCACTTACATCAGAAGGTATGATCTTCCACGTACATAGCTGAAAGTCAAAGCTGTGAGCAAACAGGAGGGATGCTTCCCACTGGCATTTATGACATTGCTATTGAGTCCCATTAATCCCGGGAAGCAGTTTGCCATCCTTAACATCTGCACGGTAACCACTTTACCAAGAAATGAAGTGATGGAGAAACAGCAGAAACTGTTAACTTGAAATATGCCCAAAACAAGAGTCGAGCAACAGAGGGGTGTGACGCACTTCATAGTATGAATGAACATCTGTTCAGAATTTGTAGGGCTTTTTATGAATAGTGTCTCGAAGTACTTCAAGGCCTAGAACAGTCCTGCAGGTACCTTCTCTGCTCAAAATAGTTAAAACAACGTTCTCTTCAGGCATGATTCATTTTTACTTACGTGAACTCATTCCCTTGCATTAGTAGCATCTTGAGACTGATCTTCTGTCCTCTCGTTTTTTGATTTTTTTTGTGGGCCTGAACTGCTTTTTTTCTCTGCCCTCTGTAGCCCACAGGTTCCCCGTTCCATGAAAAGCCATTTTCTGTAGGTCTGTGCTTTCCAGCCCCGTCTGCCACAGCTTGACAATTCCTGGCATTCAGTTTCTTGATTTTTCTATTCTAGGCTTTGAGAGCTCTGTGAAAAAAGCCAGCTCTGAGCAGGGCGTGAGACTTCACTCTACAATGTTTGCCCAGCTGTTTAATCCCTTCTCCAAGGCTTTTTTTTAGCTAAGAGAAACACCTAGGCTCTAAGATGAGAAATGGCCATGATTTTCTTGACTTTTCTTGTCCCACAATCTTCCTTCCTATGATTTACTGCCTGAAGTCTCCTTCAAACAATCTTTCTCCCCCTTTTCCAGAATGGTGTATATAATTTTTTTTCTCTGAAAGGACTCATCACCACCCCTTTTTTCCTAGCCTTAGATACTTAGTATTCATTACAAGCATCTTGACCAACTTTCATTGAAGCCAACAGGAATTTTTGTCACCTAAAATAGATGTCAAATCTTAAAATAAATCCTGTATATTCTAGTATATTCTTTAGAGAAATACTGTAATTAGGTGACCTTTCCTACACCACTGCCCCCACCCCCAAAAAGGACAAGGAATTTGGTCATTAACTTCCTATTAGACACCTAAAATGTGGTCTGAATTGCAAAATATTTATCATCCAGGTGGTTTCATTGCACATAAAATAAAAAACACATGAAACGAGCATGAAAACAGCAAGGGCATGTTTTGAATCTGTTTAACAGCTACTAAACACAACAGTAAAGAAAAAAAAATGACAAAATTGAAGAAGGTACAGGAGCACAGACGTCAAAATTTTGTTTCTGTTATTCCAATAGCAAAGGAGTTTTATCTGGTATAAACAAGAGTAGACAATATTGAGGATGGAAAGATGTGCTGTAGTCATAGTGAATTAAACTGAAAGTGCAGTTATGCATCCAGTAGGGATTAAAAAAAGAACAAACTAATATGCTTTACAGATATTTCAGAAGATAAAACCATTAAAGGGGAAAAGTTCAAGTCAGTCTCTGAGCTGATGTGACAGGGATGGTGAAGTATGCTCGCCATGAATAAAAATAGAAAACTTTTTAAGTACATAAATGAATTAAGACGGTCTTAAAACACATGTCCTACAGCATTTGCTTCCAGCAGTTTTGACACATTTGTCCGTCAGTATGTGAATCAAAGAGATTAGCTTGAAATTGTTTGCCTTGGAGAGAAGGAAAACACAAACCAAGAAAAAAACAGAGAAAGATTTTCTTTGCAACAACTTCCATTTCTTTCTGTGAGAACACTGAATAAACTGTTTTATGTACAAGTTGCCAGGCTGAACAATATTGTTCCCATGTTGAAGTTTCTCTAGTTGCCTGACACATCTGACTGCATGCAAATAATAATGCTTCCATGATGAGAAGGAGGAGAAAAATAAACACACCAGCATTTTGTATGCCAGGGATAAAGATATTCAATGCTTGAGAAGAAACATGATCAAAAGCTGCTAAAGAAACTTCTTCCTTTAATGAAAGTGTTACCAGAATACTATTTAGGCTTTTATGACAGCAAACAGATTGGCTTATTTTACAAGACACCTAACTGCAGGTTCTGACATTGATACATTAACACAATCTTTTTTGCTGTATCTCATTAGCCTCATATCTCATATCAGTAGATATAATAAAACTAATAGAGATTATTCTTCTCATGCCTCCCAAATAGCAAATGTTTCAAATGCAACTAACAGTAGCAACTCATAAAATACATTACAAAACCAAAACAAACCTCCCTAATAGTATTGTCACAAAACTACTTTCCGAAAAATAAAAATGTTTAAGATACAGAAATTCATTATAACAACACTGATCAGTTACAACATTTAGGGTTTGCTGCATTACTAGTCTTTCTGTCTCAGCTCAGCTGCACTTCCATTACACTTCACATGCTCCATTTGGACTTTCACAGGGCATGAAACATGGGACCTCTCATCTGTAGTACATAGATAATATAAAGAAGCTGAAGGCAAAGAGCAAGAGACACAGAAGGACAGTCACTGCAAACCTGTAAGAATAATACAGCATTGGCTTTGTGAACTGTAAAATCATTTCTAAATAAAACTGAAAACTAATATATCATACTTTTATACATAAAAATATGCATACATATACATACACATAAAATATATTCTTCTCTGATAATGTGTTCATTTATTACGCTGCAATAAGTTGTCACAATATCTTGTCTCATATCAAGCAAAACATCCCACAGTCTAATAGAAACAATGGCAAAGACATTTGGTCACAGAACTGAAGTGTTTGTCATCTGTGCTTGCCAACAGCAAATCCCACACCAGCTAAAGGCAGACAAACAGCCTTCTCTTCCACCGTGCTCTGGCAGCTGCCAAAAATCAAAATTGGACAGATCGCACATAGGAAAAAAATTGGGGGAGTTCAAGACAAATTTGAGGCATATGGTCACTGTAGAACGTATAGTTATCATTCATTGTTTGACAAGAAAATGTTATTTTTCTATCTTTTATGTTCTATTTCTCCCGTGCCAATGCCTCTTATTGAAATTTCGAGGTCAAATGTGACCATTGCTTGCTGCAGGATGAAGATTTTTTTAATGATTAGGCCCTAATCCAGCTCCAATTAAAGTCAGTGAAAAGACCCTAATAGCTACATTGAACCAGGCACAGTGCCAGTGCTTCCAGACTTTGCAAAAGCCCTAAACAAAGGTGCTTATTGTGCAGCGAATCCCACATTTGCTAATCCAGCTATCTACATCCAGCAAAGTGGGAGACACATTTTTGCAGACTGCCGTAACCTTGCTGACAGGCACTGACTGGCAAAAACAATGGCCAGGTTCACTGGAAAACTACTGGAAACAATAGGATACAAAACATAAAGCCACATTTCAACTCTTCTTGAATATGAAAGATCGGGGTTCTTGGTAAGAAGTGCTTGTGAATCTCCATTTGCAAGCAGTGGGTTGAACTGATTTACGGAAGCGGAAGATTACCAGGGAGCAGAGATGAAAGAGAAACTCATTAAGACTAATGACTTGGAAAACCAAACATCCGAGAATGTGCAAGACTGTCAGACCTCAGAATACAGTGAGCGAGGACAAAGATAACCAGCCATTAGCCTTCCTCAGCAGTACCTTACATGCACACTAGTGTCTAGATGTGGATGCAACCCACTCATGAGCAGAAGGATCCATTCTCCCAAGGGCAAGGGGCAGCAGGGATCCAGGTTTGGGAATGCTGCTGTCCGCCCCAGCCCCAGTGGTCAGCATTCACTAGACAGCAGAAGTGCCAGTGAAGTTGCTGCTCTGGGCTGCTGACCTTGATGGACATGCTGTCTGGTACCACTTCTTCTTGTGAATCTGGTTTGCCATTAGTCTTTCCTATTAATCTGCGCTTTGGAGACCATTTCTGCCAAAAGCTCTGACCAGGGCTGGTGAGTCAGATTACACTAAACCCCTGCAGCATCCCGGTTCTTTTATAAACAAAACATAGACACCCTCCCTCAAAAAAGAAAAAAAACAAAAAATGAAAAAACCCCAAGTGAATCCTCTCTCCCTTCCTTAAAAATCCCCTAAAAACCAAGACTGGCTCTTGCAAGTCCTTTTGCCAAGGAGTTTTCACCTATAACTGCAGCTACAAATACCTGCCTCACATGATTCCTTCACCCTGAAGCACAGAATCCAGGCAGGTTGTCCAGGATTTCTCAAACCTAATGAAGAAGACCATGTTTTCTTCAACTTTACAAACAGAAGTTCTTGAAAGAGAAATAAAAAAAAAAAATTGCAAAATGCATATCTAAATCACATTGCTCTGGGTCTGGCCAATTGTAATTGTCTTACCTATCCTGAAACCTGTATGAAGGGAGTGCTGGTACCATTGTGGGCACCTGTGATTCTAGCATTTTCAGGGAGAGGCCACTTACTTAGGCCACTATGTTTTCTTCTCATTTCCACCAAATTGCTTAATAGATGTGCTTGATACAGTTTTCCTGTCAAAGTAGATAAGTGTTAAGTGGTTGTTACCTGCAGACGTTAGCAAGGATTTTGGGAAAGGATAAGAGAAAAGAGTCTAGTATTTGAACACAGTAGTACAAAGATGTGAGAGCAGGCAAGGCAAAGTAATTCAACGACAAGAACATTTTTAAAGCTGTAAGCTTGATGTCCCAGAGTCACTCAGAAAAGGCATATGTGACATCACCAATACAAAGCAAGGGTAATGATCTCTGTCCTGGTAGACATTGTATTCACCCTGTTACAGAGTGGCGGTGCTGTGGTTGTGGGACCAAATGTTCAGCTGGTGTAAAATGGCTGAATTTCAGAGAAGTTGATGAAGCTGAATCAGACTATCACAGAATCTGACAATCAGAGAACTTGTAAGTTTTAATATGTTGAAATGTCATTTATCTTTGAGTGTATGCTCCAACAAGAAAATACCAAGCATATTACCAAGCAATATTAACAACCAGTTCAGAAATGTTTGCCCTTTTTAAGTGCAATGATCCAAGAGGTTCAAGAGCAAAGACATTACAGCCTTGTAAATGCAAAAGCAATAGGCTAAAGGAAAAAATCATCATTTCTGTACAGAGTTGACGTGATGTAGAAGGTCTTTGCCAGCATTCCTGCTGTTAGTGGTCTCTAGCTTGTTATGCTGCAAAGAGTGGGTGGTCTAGGGGTGAATACAGTGCTCTAGGACTGAAGCAATTTGGAGATTATTTCCTGGTTTGGCATCAGGTCAAATGGTTATATGACTGACACAATCTAGCACTCGTCATTTTGTCTTTTTGAAATAGTTAATTACAAGACAGAGGCCGTGTCCTGCTGGGTTGGTACAGATCAGCAGAATAGGAACCCACTCTTGCTCAGCTAAGACTTCACTACTGTGACTTTATCATGAAACAAATAACATCATCTACATCTTTCTTGTAAGTGCTGACATTCTCAAATAACTGTAAGCCCCCAAAGGCTGTTCTGATTTCTAATGGTTAATTGAGGTTACATACAAGGTCATGTCTCCAGAACACTTTGTTCCCAGAGACTGTAGTTGTTAACAGACTGGGAAGGGTGAATAGAAACTTAGTTCGAGTTGTGAGTTTTGGTTCTGTTGTGTTTTTTTTCTTTTTTCCCCCAGAAAAAAACCCCACGTTGTATTTCTTTGTGGATCTCTAGAATAGATTATTGCAGCACTTTAAATGAAAAGAGCAGAACTTTTTGTATGCTATTCCGACTGCACTACAGACAACATTTTAAGAGAGTAGGTGCTATATTAAGTCCACATCACAGTGTTGTTTGTTGTGCCTTTGCCAGGTCCAATTAAGTGAGATTTATCAAGGCTGGCAGCAATCAGCGTGTTTCATCTGCTTGTTGAAAGGCCTGATCCATATTTTCTGCGAGAAAATTAATGGTTGGCCTGACTTCGAATACTGATCACCACTTCAGGTAAATAGTAAAAGATAAAGAAAGCTGAAGAGACCAGGACTCTGTGCAGTTTATTATCCTATATGCAAAAAGTTAATGATTTATTTTTGTTTAGTTTTGGACAGGCAAAACAAGATCAACAAAGAAGCAACAAGAAGGCCTGGATATGGCCAGCATGCATGACATAAAATTGGCAAAATATTGCTGCTTTCCATTAGCTGGAATCTGATACCGTTTATCATTTTACCGGAAATCTTTAACAAAATCAGCGTAACATCACTTATGTAGTGCATACCTAGTCTAACAGGTACTTCGCTAGCTTTCTATCTAGCCTTTCTATTGATCAACTGGCTTTTGTTGGTGGCTGTAAGAGAACGTTATAAGAGCCCATTGAAAGCTGTAGTGCTAGACCAGCAGAGAATAGATTGGTACAGCAGTGTCAGGAACAATCACAGAGTAAGTTACACTTAACGCTGACAATTTTAGTATAGCCCGCTATACAGAAAACATCGCATTCCGGAGTGTGGAATAATGGAAAGAATTCTGCTAATGAAATTGTTGTGACAGGCTCTTATCATTGTAAGAAAAATAAAACTTTTGCTCCATTATTCAAGGCACATGGTCTCCCAAAAATACTGACAAAGACTCTGTTTACCTATCTCCTTGCCTCTGGATTATATTGGCTGTCACTAATACGGATCAGTCCTTTGGGAAACTGTAGGCCATTCATCTGACAGCCTGGAGAGGTTGGTTTCTTCTGCCACTGCTTTATGCAGTGGCCATCCAGGAACACTTGATTTGCTGTTCTGCCTTTAGGGAGAGCTCACTGATCATCTGAAAACAGATGGAAGTTTTTTGTCTCTTGCAAAAGACAGCTTTTGTGTTCTTGAGCTGCTTGCTAGCCAACTTGATTTCCAACATTAGTGCTGTTCCCAAATAAAGACCACAGATTATGTGACATGGCTAACATTCCTGTAAATGAATGCTGACAGTACTGAAAGAATTCAATGATCTTTGTTATCTAAAAATTAAGTATTTCAGGGGAAAAAAAGTGTGACAGCAGTGATTTAGAATATGACAATTTTGTTTATCCTTCTAAAAGCAATCTCCGGAAGAAAACAAAGTCTGATGGAGAAAAAAGTTGTACCTATTTGGTCCTTTGAACTCCACTAAAGAAGTTCTTTTTTGACTAGCCTTCTACAACTCGCATAAAGACTATACTAAAAGTACTTGTAGAGCTACCTGAAAGAATGCAGCAGAGACCAAGCCATCACAAGTGAAATAAGTTTCATTAATTTAGTATTTTATTCTTCTGGTGACTCAAAGAAGCACCTCAAATCATTTTTAATACAAGGCTGTGGCCTCCTTTCTGCACAATTTATGACAGTAAATAAGAAAGTACCATTCCCTTCCCCACTAGTCCCCCTTTCCATTTGGAGACTTAATTTAGGAATTTCTATTGAATAGGCAAATTTAAACTAACGAATGACCAACAAAGTGAGAAAGGCCCAGGTCTATTCTTCATTCCCAAGTAAATTTGACATGGGAGAACTATTGTCTGATTGTTCCTCAGTACTCTTGCTCCAGTGGAGTCACTGAAATCCTCACAATGAATCTTAATTCAGACTCTGATGTGACCAAACTTCAGATGTCTGGAATTAGAGACTGCTTAACTAGACTGCTATGTATGACCCACATCCTTTGGATGCTATTTATAAAGACAAAATGGACTTGCCAGGGCAAGATGGGACTTTCTGTCTCAGGAACATTTGTTTACTAATTTCCCATGGGTTTTCCACTTGGCCATACTAATTTCCAACAGAAATTTTGCTATAGTTTCTCTCTTTCCTCTTTGTCTTTAACTTAATACCCTTTCTGATCTATGTAATGGTTATTTTTCTTTTTTTAATTTAATTTGACCTCTGAGATTACTCGCAAAAACCCAGCATTTGTTAACAGTCACCTCCACCTGAGCTATTTAACCAGCATATAGTTTGTTCACAGTGGCAAGTTGTAGTAATTGCGTGATATTCACTGGCAAATACTGAGCTAACTGCAAAAATGTAATTTTATTAATAGAGCCAATAATAACGGAGGTCATTTAGTTAGGATGTGCTCTATCTCTGCCGAATAAGGATTTTTGTTGTTTCTTCTTCAAATGAACTGCATATGAGGAAACAAAGCATCAATTATTAAGCAGCACACTAGATAGGAGTTTGGAATCCTCCTGCTTATCCTAATCAGGCAGTGAATAGGGCACTCTTGGGTACTGTTCTGAAACATACATCTAAGCTATTAGCCACGTTCGTTGTGGCTATCAGTGTTCATTTGTTATAAACAAAGATAATGCATGCTTTGTTAGAGCGCAAAATCTGTATGAAGTATACACAGTAGCCATTACTTTCCTAGTAGCTGAAAACAGAGAGCAAGTTATTGGTGTTGTTAGTCTGTCCAGCAGTCTGTTCCAGTGTTCTGTGAACAGACAAAACCAGTGGCAGTATGAATGGGACATTCACTATTCTACATCCGCCAGATAATAAAGTCCTCTATTCCTATTTTCCAGGACAGCTGGAGGATATCCTGTCACTGTTACGTTGTGGCTTGTTACAGAACTGAAAGAATAAAGTCCCAATATACCATTTAAGTTCCCGCTCTTTATGTTGAGCCTGGTCTGTTCTGTGTACTTTGTATTTCTTACCATAGACAGACACAATATAGAATGATTCTGCTTACTTATTTTTAATTTCATGGTTAATCTTTCTATCATAATAATCTATAAAAATATAAAAAGAGTTCAATTCAGGTACAAATGTCATGAATGGAAAATGGGATTCTCACAACCTACCAGTTACAGTTGCTCAGTCACTTCTCGTGTGTGATATGTATTTATCATAATCACATGCCTGTTACAGCAAGGGACTCGTTTTGGGTAAATCTGATTCAGCACTGTGAAGGTCCAGTTTCAATGTTAACTTCAACAAACCACTTAGGGATCTGTTATGCAGTCTGCAGGAGCACTCCTGAGCACTCAGATTTCAATGTTTAAGTACTACAGTGGAACTGACCTCAGAGAAAGTGGTTACAGACTCCCGTGCACTGTATAATTTTGTATAATATTGATTACCTACCTAGATTCCTAGATTTGTGTATAGTTTATATATGCAGGTTCTATACATGTTATGTGGCACCATACAATTTTTTTTTCTGGAGAATTTGCTGAGGAAGCCAAACACCAAACACCAAATACCAAGAAGAACATTTCTGTATGAATATTGTGTGACTGGTTGGATTTTATCTGTTGTTTTTTTCCCTGAACAAAACAACAGTGATCACCTCCTTTAGACTCTTGCAACATTTACTTAAAGACTCGCTAAGATCAAAGCAGTTGTCATGAAGGACATAGTATGTTACTGGAAAAAAAAAATCAAGATTTAGTTGCAAGACAGACCTCTCCTGGGTTCCCACCTTAATCTGCTGGACACTGGGTAGTTTAAGATTACAGTTTCAGTGTTTCAATTTTACCACCCCTAAAACATGAACAGCAGGCCTTGCGGGTGGTACAATAGCTGAGATGATATACTCAACACTATTTCAAGTATTCCACAAGGCAGGGATGCTCCTAATACAGTTTGAGGGACACATCTCTGTCTGCTGAACACTCGCATCAGATATTGCATTGCCCTTCCTCAGAGCCTGACTGTTTTTGAGCTTGGTGTGCTGTTCATACATGTAGTCAAGAAGTTGAGATGTATATTGTGTCAGGAAGCTGTTCTTCACAAGAATTATTATTTACACAGCAGTTCTTGGATATCAAGTATTACATACTGTTATTTTAGTCTTCGGTCTTTTATACTCTGCTTAAAAGAATATTGTACTATGCTGCCACAGATAATTGCTAAGTGTTTTGATTTATATGCTTGCAAGATAAAGTAGGGTAGAATAGTAGTGCAGCAATTAGTGCAGGTTAAGATTGTTTTAGTGTGCTTTCCAAACCACTTAAGTTGCCAATGTAGTTTTAGCAGTTAATTTTACAATACCCAAATCTCCAATAAAAATATCTCCTCTGTAATTTTATTGTCCTTTTTAAAAGACATTTTTGTGAGACTCAGAAGCAAAGCATTTATGTTGTCAAATGGCACATTTAATGGCTAAAAGAGCTAAATATATATAATGCATTACCTTTTCATAAAAGATCTTCTAATATATTGTTGAGAGAATATTTTCCTTGCTGGCAAAAGTCAATAAATATTGAATACTATTTATGTTTATAACTTTTGTCTGCCATACTAAAGCAAAATCTTGAAAGCAAATTTGGTCAAGAGAAAGTTTTTAAGATTTTTTTTTACTCTTCGCAACCATTTTGAATTTGAAAGCTTTTAAATACCACAGAGCTACGTGTTCTACTTGTGTTTACCAGACAACATGCAATGCACAAGACATTGTGTAAAACTGGGTCTTTAAGTAGCCAAACCAACAATGAATCAGATTAGAATCTGTCATTCCGCAGAATCACTTCTTTACTCTTTCTCATCTTGGCTTTCTTGGTCCTGCTTGGTTTCATCACGTTTCTTCCTACTGGATTATTTTTTTCTTTACTTGTTTATCACCTTCTTTTCCCTTCCTCTCCCAAAATGCATACTGAAATGAGGTTATTTAGACTTTTTAAAAAAGAAGTACTACCTCAATTAACAAATTTCCAGATTCTTCTGCTCTGTCTTACTCTACAAAGAACCTTATTCCAGAATAAGTCACTTTAATTTCTAGGCACTATTTTTTGAGGGCAGCTGGGGACAGCAGAATCAGAAAAAAAATTATAACAGAAACAAATCTAGAGTTTTATTGCACATTTTTATCTTCTATTAAAGTAAACCATCTTCTAAATTGGGTTTGAGTTTTTTATATGTCCTCCCAAAATATCAGGATGGGTTTTTTTTTTGCGTCTTTGTCTTTTATTGCAAACCTGTATGCCCCAAGCAATTTAAAAAGTAAACACATTGGTGATCTACACACTCCAGGTGTCAGAATTTACAGTAGGAAATAAAGTAGTGACACAAATTTTATGATCTTGGTACATAAAGGCCATAGAAGCATGCAAAAATTAACCTATTTTAGGCTTATCACTACAGTGAACTTAAAAGATAAGCTGGAGTGAGTCTTTATAATCACTGTAGCCTCAGCTAAACAAAATCCAGGTCTGAAATGCAAGGAGTTCACTAGCCAAAGATATGGTTGTTACTAAGTTAATGAGTAGGTATGACTGCACAGAAACATGCTCTTCTTCCTCTTGTTTCTCCAGTGAAAGCTGGCTATTAGAAATCCTTCACCCTTTGAGTGACTGATGCTTCTGCAATGTTTAATCTGCTTAATATCTGTCCCTATTCTTCCTGACCCTTGTAATGAATTCAGTCCTGAAGGTTCTCCAGTTGAAATGAGGACCTATCCTTTGCAAAACACCAGCTGCATCCCAAGGGGCTTACAATCTAAATAGAAGGCAGAAGGGCAAAAGAAAGAGACTATTTCACCCTCATTTGACAGACAGAGAGCTGTGGCTCAAGTACCTGAGTCATTTCCTCAAGTCTCTAGTGAAGTACTTATTAAATCACATCTCCTACATCTCACTTCAAGAAGTCTAAATCATAGCATTTCCTTGTTGAAGATTTCTACTAAACAAGGAAAAATAATTTTGTAAGAAAATTGCGTGTAGTAGTCAAAGAAATCTAACTGCCAACAACTATATTCTAGTGGGAAACACCAGCACTTTCTGAGCGCAAATTGGCTGTGGTTCCTCAACTGAGGATGAGACAGCACCTGGGAGAGGAAGGCTCCTTGGCACAGGGAGAAATCCAGGGAACAGGAGGGAGGGCAGCCTCCCAGAACATGACTGAAGCAAATTCATCTGAATTATGGCTTTACCACTGGGCTTTCTCGAAGGCTACAAAAAAAAACATTGTAGGCACCATTGTTCTGCCCCTAATATGAGGAAAGTACTTGCTACGATATCTCAAAATTGAGCCAAAACAATTTCTGTTACTAGGCAGACTAACGATTTGGCAGTAGTCAAAAGCTAAGGTAGCAGCAGTACAGAGAACTCTGAGGTCTGAGAAGAAAAACTATACAAATACATCTGCTTTGATTTGCTAATGATGGCTCTCAGCCAGACTACTGATATTTGGATGCCTGGTAGTCACTGAAAAGTGACAGTAGTTATAACGCAAATCACAAAGACACAGCTATTTGGAGTGACAATAATTACATAACTGGAAATTATTTACTTTTATGTATTTAAACTGAAAGAACTTAAATAGGCCTCAGATTTGATACTATCATCAGAAACACAGCTCATTATGTATTGTATAGGAGGTGTGGTGTGGATAAAAGAAAGACTGCTGGTTATTGGGACAAGATTTATCTGTATTACTCGGAACAAACTGAATATTAACGTATTTAAAATAGTAATTCATGTTTAGGGATTACAGAATTTATTGATTTCTAATGTAATATCAATACATGACTTTTTTAACTATGTAAACACCGAATGTGGAACAGAGTACAATAAAAAGAAAGCAGCAGGTAATTTAGGAAATGTTTGGAAATCCAGATCTTTCATTTATTGTGTTGTCCATGAAGTCCACTTTAAAGTACAAACTTGTCTGCTCAATGTACATTAATTCACTGACATAAAAATAATGGGAGACTAATTTTATATGTCTTTTGAAAAATTTCTGTACATTATGTACCAAATTTGGAAGTCAGTGGGATTTTATGAGAGTACTGGAGACCAGACTGTGTTCATCATCAATAAAATTCAAGGGCTGACAGGATGCAGTGTTATGCAGAGAAGTCCCGTAAACATGTAAATTCCTCATCACACAAATACAGCATTTATGGGACAGCATGTGATTTAAAATCAAGATTTAAATCATTCTCCATGAGTACCTTTCAGAAGAGGTTGAATTGATAGATATTACCATAACCTTGACAGTCAGTTATTCTGAAA
Source organism: Opisthocomus hoazin (assembly GCF_030867145.1). Classification (NCBI taxonomy): domain Eukaryota; kingdom Metazoa; phylum Chordata; class Aves; order Opisthocomiformes; family Opisthocomidae; genus Opisthocomus; species Opisthocomus hoazin. The sequence goes on from NC_134414.1 coordinate 145,850,571, forward strand.
AGGAACGATTTGTGTCATAGCTGAAAGTTATGGAGTTCTTCTTTTTTATCTCATTGGCTGCCATGGGGCTGAAGCTTCTTACATCTATGAAAAGCTTTAGGTGTCCAAAGTTGAATGCAGATATACCAACTGATAAACAAAACAAAGTGAAACACCACATATACCAATTACAAGCAGTTTTATGATCCAATTCTGGTAATTACTGTGGATTTCTACCTAGGTAAATTGGTACAGAAAATATTTCCCTTTTATTAAAAAACAGAAAACTGAGGAGCTTTTATTTCCCTGGTATATAAGTTCCCATTTCCTAATATAATGCAGTAGACTTATGGTGACCTGTTTAAATTTGTATGTTAGACACAAGACTAAATTTGGGTCTTTTTTATGCCAATAACGCCGTTGTAGTTAACCTGATATGCTGTTCATTAAACTGGTGCATAATCTGTCCTCTCACCCTTACAACTCAATCTGAAGTCAGCAACAGCTATTGTTGTTTAAACTTTGATATAAAAAAATTTGATTAGAAACTTTTGATGGATATAAACCATATTTACTTACTTTTTACCTTTTTTCGTGTATGAAGACAAGCCTATATGAATTATGATAAACAATGAGTCTGTTGAGCCAACAAAATGAGAATGATTTTGGATGCAGAATTTGTGGTTACTAAGGTTGTGAGACTATGTAGCAGTGTAAAAGAAGTCTTACAGAACACACAAAAAAATAGTGTCTTTTAAAAAATCCCAAACTACATTGACAAGGGAATAGCATATTTTAATACATGGATTAATTACGCAGGTGACGATTGCCAAAAATTTTCTAACAAATTTGAGGCAAACTATTCAGCAAACCACCTTTTTTTTGCCAATCACCTTCAGAAAAGAATAATATTACCTTATTTTAGACATAAATTTCACTGGTGCTTTACTGCTCTGTCATATACTTATACCTAGAATAATTCTGTACAGAATAGGATAGCAGAACTGTTCAGGGTACATATAATATGTCTGCCCACACATCTGTGTTTGCAAATTAGCTTGCCAGAACTCTTCAATCCCAAATCAGTCCCAGTTATACCTATTACAAAACCCGTAACATTTGTTTCACAGTTCCTGATATAGCACTGCCTTGTAGCTGTCCATCCAAAGACAGTTTTCAATATATATATAGTATTTTCATCAGTGAAGTATTACCAGCAGCCTTACAGACTGTAGCCATGAGGCAAAATACGTAATGTTCCACATCCTATCTTATCCATCAGCTTACATTAATTTTCCTTGTATCTCAGAAAGTTATAACTGTAAATTTAGTTCCAGGAAAATATTAATTCTTAAACTATCTCTGTTAAAAAATATAAAGTATTTCTGTATAAAGTCACTGAGGTAACAAGGAAAAATAGAATAGCTTTTCATTCCTCAATGTTATATTGAATTTTTCTGTGGGAGAGCAATCAGATACATCTTCTTCATCCATGTTAAATATTCAAAAATGTAAAAAATGGCTTGAAATCTGGGATATGAAAACATGTGTTACCCTTAACACCCTGTTAAAGAGCTATTCAACTTTCTGAGAAAAACATGCCTGACAATAGCCGATTTTTGAGATGGTTTTAAGAGCAGAAGCTTGGACTCTGTGGAGGAGTTTTCTGATCAATCACATCACTGTACACAGTTCCTGTGAAGGATGGCAGAACTTTGTCAAATAAATCAATTCCATAAAGTAAGTTGCTTCATCTGGAGAGATGTAGTAGAATGGAGAAGAACTATTGGGTTCTGGGACACCCTAGCAGGAGACTACGGGTTGACCTGAACTAGCCAATCAAATGGGATATTCAATACCATGTGACATCATGCTTAATATTTAAGTGGGGCACCTGGCCAAGGGAGGGTAATTGGCTACTTGGGAGGAGGCTGAGCATCAGGCAGTAAGAATATTGCACTCTGTATATTCTTTTTATCAGTTTTCTTGTATTCTTCCTTTGCTGGTCTGTTAAACTAATTTTATCCCAACCTGTGACTTTTGCCTTTTCCTTCCAGTTCTCCTCCCCATCCCACTGGGGAGGGGGAGAATGAGAGAGCAACTGTGTGGGTTTTTGTTCCTGACTGGGGCTAAACATGACAAACGAAGTGATTAATATAATTAATTTTAAATTTTAGGATAACGTCCCATTAATAAGTAGTGTAGAAGAGACAACACAGTACAGCAATTGCAGCTAGTACAGTGCAATGTATTATGGCCTGAGGGTTGATGGTATGAGAGAATCAATGCATACAAACATCCAGCCACCTTTCCTTGTAGAACTGAGATTCTTGTATTAAATAAATATGAGACTACATAAAGAAATTAGAGAATACAATAAATTTACTAGGATACAATCAGACTGAGACAGAGAGACACAGGGAAGAAAACTAGAATACTTCCAAGATGTCTGGGTTGGACATAAATGTGATTTATGTCTGAAAAAGAATGGAAATAGCTTCTCTCAAGCAGAAATGATCCTTCTGATCATATGAATTAAGATCATCTAGGCAGGGACGTAAGGGAGACAGAGTACATTTCTCAGCAAGTGAGTTCTTGATGACTAATCACAACAGACAAGACTTCAAACAGGTAAATATATCACACCACTACAACATGTCTGGGAATCTCTCAACAAAGACTGGAGTAAAGGCAAGTTTTTCAAGAAAACCAAATGTGAGTGAAGAATTGCTGGGTCTTAAATACAATATAAACTCAAAAGGGATAAGTTGTATAACTAATTTTGGTTTTCAATTAACTTTATTTTGTATTTCCTCTGTATTTTGATCTCAAAGTGCAATTGCATTTTGAACTATTGTTGGTGAGCAAAGATCTGCAGACTAAACCTACTGTGGTTCACAAGACAGAGATGCTGTAAAAGGAGATGGGTAGACAACAATAACTAAGATTAGAGCTCTGCTTCAACTTGCTATTCAGTGTTTTGAACCTTATAATGTCACCTACCTTCTGAATAGTGGAGACTCATTCACCACTGACAACAGTGCTAGATAAAATACTATGGATAGGAACCCTCAGGAACTGACAAACTGAAAAGCTGATGAAAGACGTTCATAAATTTTAGATAGCCATTGGTAACCTTAAGGACAGCAAATCAATTATTCTTGTTATTCTTTGATACGTGGCTATTTGTAAGAAGTGAGTACGCAACATTTTGCAGGCTGTAGTTCAAAAGGTTTGGTGACTGCCTGAAATTCAATAACAAAGGATTGACTTCTGGGATATCATCTGCTGGAGTGATTAAATTGCTTCCTTCCCAGTGTTGATCCCAAAAGGAGCAAAGGTATCAACTTTTCATCCTTTAGTTTAAAATCATGATTCAATTGTTCAAGTCTCCTTAAAGAGGAAAACTGCTGCCTCCCAGATACCTACAAACAAAAAAAATTGAGATGACGTTCTGAAGGTTTCTAAGGATTTCCCCACAACCCCCTGTACTTTGTAGCTTATAAGGTCAAAGTCAAATTGCAATATTCTAGCCCTGAGGGAATTAATGAGAACTAGTTACATCAGTGAGTCAACTTCTTACAAGCACTTGTTTGGTATTTTAGGGGAAAGTGGCTTTCTGCTTGCATGAACAACACGAGCATAAGCAATCCTTAATCACAAAAGAGCAGATGAAATGAACGTCACACATTTTCAATCTGTGAAGTTAACCTACTATTAGAGTAATTATTTATAATATATTCTTACCTTAAAACTTTTGAGCCTTGATTACTGCTGGCCTTTCACCAAAGACCAGTGGAGCTTTTCAGCTGTACATCCTACAAAGCATCAAATCACATCGATGGATTCTGTTAGCTCTCACTGCTCCCTGCTTGCTTTATTGGCAGAGAAATAGAAGCAGAAAGCAATGGTGAGGTTAGAGTTCATGCATTTTCTTCCCCTTTTAGGAGCTGGTAAAGCAGGAGAGGTACGCCAAGGTGAACGTGTCCAGCTTACCGATCAGTTCACAGCAGTGCACAGAGTAAGACCTGACGAGTGTACCCTGGGTTTCTTTGTGGCAGTTTTTACCCAGAGAGTGCTATGCTGTACAAAGAGTGCAATTTAATCTCTATTTCCTTCCCTCCCTACCCCTAAATGAATGTATTTGAAAGTAATAGCAAGGAGTGCTGTGGTGATTAATTTCTTTCACTTAGCTCCGCTGCTTAAAAGAGAAAAGTTATTGCTCCTCTGCTCTGGTACATGACCTAAAAATCTATGAAGTTTATGTGAGGTTTTTAACACCATGTAGATTAGATGTTTCAGTCTTAACATGCTTTTGATTTTAATTTCTAGATGAAATATCAATTTTCCTGGTTTAGACATAGTGGCAGTCAGTACAGTACAAGATCCCTCTTTGTGGTTAGGCTACAGTCCTGTGTGCCCTAATACAGACCCCAGTGGAGATCTGCAGCAACTTTTAGGGATTCATGTGACAAGACAGCACTGCAAGAGTGAGGCTTGGCACTGCAGAGTTTGACTTCAGGGAATCTAAATTTTCAGGGAACCTCATTAGCATTTCTACATCTTTTGTAATAAATCTTTTTGAAGAAAGACCAGGATATGCAGCAAAAGCAAGGCCCTTCGGCTTAAATTAGAATGGAATCGATTTCCTGAAACGTAGTCCATCTTCTTGAGACTGGGAACAAACATCCAGTCACTGAGAAGCTGAGAGCATATGTCAGTGAAGGTCTAAGGGTTTAACTGCCTTTCTTTTGCATCCAGAATATTTCAGTTAATTGATGACAGAAACAAGAAGTTGCAGTGGCTGTTCAAGTACTTTTGCAAAGACAGAAGATGAAAAGCTATGTGTAGTGAATTGGGGCTGATGGTCTGCTGATGAAGTCAGGACTACTAAATTGTACCATTCTGTTTTGCATTCTATACAGCAATAGCACTCTCTTTAGTCTATTTTAAAAGTGGCCCAGCTCAAAATAAGTTTTCTTCTTTTATCTTAATATGTTTCATGTTCAAAAGGGAGAAAATTTAAACTATAGCCCCAATTTATCCAAGGGAATGAAACAAGGTATGAATGAAGCAGAACTCTTACGCCAAACTGACCAACACACCAGCCAAGCAAGCTGAAAATAACGAATGTATGATTGTGCAGTTAAAGAGTGTCAGAAAGTATGAATACTTACAAGTAAACATCTTAGGGCTTTGCTTTCAATATAATGTTCTTTATATAGAATATTTAAATATAATTCTGAAATAAAATCAATATTTTTCATGCACAAGAGTGGATCATTTAACAACACAGTGTAAATGCCTTTGTCACTACAGTAAACATAGCGAAAGGTCGTAGCAGATTGACATAAGGAGAGACATTCATAAGCTAGGAGCTCACAGTTTGGCACTGAATTTCAGATGTGTGTTCAAGCAGTACAATAAATTCAGAGTTGAGCTACATGCAAAAACTAGAATAATATTTAGGAGCTATGGGCAAGTCTGTTGGCTGCAGAATCTATTTGCCTCCGGTCCTGATCCAAGTCTCATTTTTTTAACTTCTTGTCCCTAGTCACCCCTCTTTTATCCTTCACAAGATTTTTCCCCCTCTGCATTGTAATACAGTCAATTCCTGCTTCTCTAGGCTGTGTGGTTTGCTATCATAGGAGCAGTAAAAACAAAGGAGAGATTATCTGTCTGCTTTTGGTAGCATGTAGATGTAATTTCAAGGGGCATTCTTCGTAAACCTGAAAGCAATCTGTTCAGTAATGACGGGCTGTTTGAAGACTTCCCCTCTGTTCAGCGCTTGTGAGGCTGTATCTTCAGTACTGTCTCCAGTTAAGTGCTCCCTCGTACAAGATAGACACTGATATACAGAAGTAAGTCCAGCAAAGGGGCCTCAGGTTGGTGAGGGGGACAGGGTGTGTGACGAGAGGCTGACAGATCTGTTCAGCCCTAAAGAGAGCAGGCAAAGGGGAGATACAATTGCCCTCTACAGCTACCTGATGGGAGAATGCACTGAAGACGGGCCCAGTGTCCTAGAGGCGCACTGTGGAAGGACAAGAGAAAATGGGCACAGGTTGGAACATGAGGAATTCTGACTTGATATAAGAAAAAATGTGTTTATGATGAGGTTGGTCCAACACTGGAACAGGGGCCCAGAGAAGCTGTGGCCCTATGGTTTTTTTCATGCTGTGTGCTTTTACAAGTACCCCTTGGGGAGGCCAGTTAAATTGCTGTAACAGCAGGCTGCTTTTGGCCTCCGTCTGTCCTGAGAGTCAGATGTTTCCTCCTCTGTCGTGTGACAGCACATACCCAGTCCACACGATATGGAATGTGCCTTATGGAATAATGCATATCTTGGGGAGCAGCTTGTCGTAGCTGCAGGCGTTTGCTCCCCTGCAGCCCTATTTGCTGGAGCACGTGCACCTGGATAAGGAAAGGCAGCAGTGGTCTGTCCGAACAGCATTTGCAGAATTACCCCACACCGGTCCCTAACAGAATCACAGAATAGTAGGGGTTGGAAGGGACCTCTGCGGGTCATCTAGTCCAACCCCCCTGCCGAAGCAGGGTCACCTACAGCAGGCTGCACAGGACCTTGTCAAGGCGGGTCTTGAATATCTCCAGAGAAGGAGACTCCACAACCTCCCTGGGCAGCCTGTTCCAGGGCTCCGTCACCCTCAGAGGGAAGAAGTTCTTCCTCATGTTCAGACGGAACTTCCTGTGCCTCAGTTTGTGCCCATTGCCCCTTGTCCTGTCACTGGGCACCACTGAAAAGAGCTTGGCCCCATCCTCCTGACACCCACCCTTCAGATATTTGTAGGCATTTATAAGGTCCCCTCTCAGCCTTCTCTTCTTCAGGCTGAACAAGCCCGGTTCCCTCAACCTTTCCTCGTAGGGGAGATGCTCCAGTCCCCTCACCATCCTCGTAGCCCTCTGCTGGACTCTCTCCAGTAGCTCTTCATCTTTCTTGAACTGGGGAGCCCAGAACTGGGCACAGTATTCCAGATGAGGCCTCACCAGGGCAGTGTAGAGGGGAAGGAGAACCTCCCTCGTCCTGCTGGCCACACTCTTTTTGATGCACCCCAGGATCCCATTGGCTTTCTTGGCAGCCAGGGCACACTGCTGGCTCATGGTCAGCCTGTCGTCCACCAGGACACCCAGGTCCCTCTCCGCAGAGCTGCTCTCCAGCAGGTCCACCCCAAGCCTGTACTGATGCATGAGGTTGTTCCTCCCCAGGTGCAGGACCCTGCATTTGGCTTTGTTGAACTTCATCAGGTTCCTCTCTGCCCAACTTTCCAGCCTATCCAGGTCACGCTGAATGGCAGCACAGCCTTCTGGTGTATCTACAACACCTCCCAGTTTGGTGTCGTCAGCAAACTTGCTGAGGGTACATTCTAACTCTTCATCCAGGTCACTGATGAAGAAGTTCAACAAGACTGGGCCCAGTACTGACCCCTGGGGGACACCACTTTTTACCAGCCTCCAACTAGACTCAGCGCCACTGATGACAACGCTCTGAGTTCTGCCATTCAGCCAGTTCTTTATCCGCTTCACCGACCACTCATCCAGCCCACACTTCCTCAGCTTCCCTAGGAGGATATCATGGGAGACTGTGTCGAAAGCCTTGCTGAAGTCGAGGTAGACAACATCCACGGCTCTCCCCTCATCTACCCAGCCAGTCATGTCATCGTAGAAAGCTATTAGATTGGTCAGGCATGATTTCCCCTTGGTGAATCCATGCTGACTACTCCTGACAACCTTCTTTTCTTCCACTTGCTTGATGATGGCCTCCAGGATAAGCTGCTCCATCACCTTTCCCGGGATGGAGCTGAGGCTGACCGGCCTGTAGTTCCCTGGGTCCTCCTTCTTGCCCTTTTTGAAGATTGGAGTGACATTGGCTTTCCTCCAGTCCTCGGGCACCTCTCCTGTCCTCCAGGACCTCTCAAAGATGGTGGAGAGTGGCTCAGCAATGACGTTCGCCAGCTCCCTCAGCACTCGTGGGTGCATTCCATCAGGGCCCACGGATTTGTGGACATCCAGATCACTTAAGCGATCCCTCACACAGTCCTCCTCGACCAAGGGAAAGTCGTCCTCTTTGTAGGCTGCTTCTCTTACCTCCGGGGCCTGGGATTCCTGAGGGCCAGTCTTAGCACTGAAGACTGAAGCAAAGGCGGCATTCAGTAGCTCTGCCTTCTCCACATCCTCCGTCACCAGGACACCCGCCTCATTCAGCAGCAGCCCCACGTTGTCCCTAGCCTTCGTTTTGCTGTTGATGTAGTTGAGGAAGCCCTTCTTGTTGTTTTTGACATCCCTTGCCAGCTTCAGTTCCAGGTGAGCCTTGGCCTTCCTCGTTGCATCCCTGCATGCTCTCACCACGTTTCTGTACTCTTCCCAAGGGCCTGTCCCTCTTTCCACATTCCATGGACCTTTCTCTTCTGCCTGATCTCCGCTAGAAGCTCCTTGTTTAACCATGCAGATCTCCTGCCTCCTTTGCTAAATTTCTTTCTCAGGGGGATGCATTGCTCCTGTGCATGGAAGAAGTGTTGTTTAAAGAGCGACCAGCACTCATGGACCCCCCTGCCTTCGAGAGCCCTGGCCCACGGGATTCCTCCCAGTAGCTCCTTGAAGAGGGCAAAGTCAGCCCTCCTGAGGTCCAGGGTTTTGATCCTGCTTATCGCCCTGCTTCCTCCACGCAGGATCCTGAACTCGACCATTTCATGGTCACTGCAGCCGAGTCTACCTCCAACATTCACATCCTCCACCAGTCCCTCCTTGTTTGTTAACACGAGGTCCAGCAGCGCGCCTTTCCTTGTTGATTCCTCCACCACTTGCATCAGAAAGTTATCATCGATGCTCTGTAGGAACCTCCTGGATTGTGCCTGCTTAGCTGTATGGTCTTCCCAGCTGATGTCAGGGTGGTTGAAGTCCCCCATGAGAACCTTTCTCAGGAGCTATGTGAGCATGAGCAGGAACTGTATACTCGTTGATCTCACTGTGCATTGGATACAACTGATCCCACTTGGAATGAGGATGGTAGCTCAGTTTGCAGCTCTTCTTTGTTGGATGCCAGTGCTCTGCTACTAACTCCACCTTGTCTCTCTGGGCAGACTTCAGTCTCCAGGTGCTTACTGCTTCACCCACCTGAGGCTGAATCTTACTCCCCTCACAGATGCCAACTGTTTTTTCTGATGCTGTTTGTCCTTGCTCAAGAAGCCAAATTTTATTTTACTTATTAATTTTTATTTTGAGGCGTCTGTGTATGGAAATCTACATATTTCTGTATCATTACATTAAATCATTAGGAAGTGGCTTCCTATAGGATGGATGCAGGGTATAAGATTCATGGTACTGGTACCATTTTTCTTGGGAATTTATGAGAATATGCAGTACTATCATAAGCAGGATAAACATGTCTTTAATAAATATTTATATTCCTTCTGTCTACGTTTCTAAACAGGCACAGTCATAGCTACAAAAATCATACATACACAAGCCTTTACTCAGTCTGGAAGCTTTTTGGGGCAGGTAGTCACTCTTAGTGATATTTCACATGATTTGAAGAGATCAAGGCATTTTAATATTCTTTTAATATAAATAAAAAAGTTAAATCAAATATTGTAATATTTCTAAAGATATCCTTATTTGTATAAGTGAAGTCTTTGTAAACAAATTAAATTAAGTAGAGGACTTTTAATACAGGATAGATTCTTCTCATGAGGCACTGTAAGTTTATATATAGTAACTCTGTTTTTAGTGGTATTTACAGTAATCTGTGATCAAAAAGACTGTAAGTCCAATGTTTTAAGTGATTAGAGAGTATTTTCAAAGGCTGTTATTGGGAAAAATGTAACATTTGCTGTTGTTTTTTAAAAACAGACGCCAACAAATGTTGCTTATAAAGCTTTGATATTCTGTAATTATATTAGATACAGTAGCTAAATTAGTATTTCTAACTGTGTATTTTGAAATCTATTTGACAACCAGGGAAAAAGTTTAGCTGTCAACTAATTATTATTGGATCATTAAATTCTCTTTCAAAGGAAAAGTTTGATTATCCTGAAATATGTGGAGTGCTATAGATGTACCCAATGTACTCAGCTTCGTCTTGCTCAGATACACTTATTTTTCAATAATTCTTCAAATATGCCTTTCACTGCAACCTTGTTTCTTGTGAGGATTATTTGAAATCTGCATAGGAAGAATTTTCAATGATACAACATTAAACATTGAATAAATGACTACAGCTTGCATCCTGTATGTGAACAAAAGCTTAGTCCTTTTATGATTTTTATCTCTCCTAATTTTATTGGTTCTATTTCATCTCAATGTGTGTGCATGTATACACACTTCACATATAGCCTTTTATATAGTTTTATATTTAGCCTTTTTTTCCTCTGCTAAAATATGTTTTCTAATGGAAGGTCTGTCCTGTCCTATATAGGACATTTCATGCCTTTAATGCATTTGCAGTCACCCCTGAAGTAGCAACATCAATGCTGGTATAGTTACTCTATGCAGCACAGCTGGGGATTCTATCAAAGATGCAACATGAATTCTAAAATCAGCCTAGCTGCAGTAGCTGCATATTGCATGCAGTCTCATTAGCCTGGGTCTTAGCTCTTCTGACAGAGCAGTGGTGAATCTGTTTCAAGAACTAGAGTCATAGAATCATAGAATGGCTGGTTACTGTTTTGACATCCTAGTAACAAGATCTATTGTGCAAAGATTTTAGATGGACGTAATATCAAATAGATGGGAGATTCTTGCTTGGTAGAAACTATTGTCCAAAATCCAGACAGCAATCAGTACTTGCCACACTAGTAGTAAAACCCTGAGACCAGGTTTTCACCTGGTATAAAGTGGAGTAGCTAAACTGTGATGAAAATGATAAAAATATCCAAATTTCATCGAAGTGTAAAATGGCGTTTTTTAATGGAGTAAAGGATATGGTTTTTTAATACCTAGTGCAACATGGTTGTGTTTTAGTGTACAATATTTAGTTAATATCTCTTTTGACATTAGAACTAGCAAGCTATTTGTCATACAGGTTTTTTGTTTTAATACTGTAACTCTCTTCAGTTGTTCTCTCTAAGTAACAGCTACGTGCTGGATGGGAAATATCGTTCCTTTTTATTTAAAAACATGCAGGTAAGAGGTTTTATTGAATGATTTTTGTGCACTGTTCTTAAAGCACATTACCATCTAGAGAACACTATAATTACTCTGAACATTGAGATGTCATTTAAGGTTTTTCTCTTTCAGGATTCACTAGTCCTTATTTTGACAGCTTGATAGAAGTGTATCAGTCCTGCATCTATTGTACTCTCTGTCTTTTTTCAGAAACAGGTCAAGCACTACTGTACGCTAAGAACAAGCACCTTTTTCCCACTTGTATTTATTTTTTTTTCTGTCTTTTTTTTTTTTGTGTGGGGGGGCTCGCATACAGGGGGCTGCTTGCCAAAACCTCTTTCCTTTCTATGTGCCAGTGGAAAGCAGGATCTTCATCCTTTCCCCCTAACACACTGAAGGAGAGCTTCTACTGTTTGGTCTGAAGCTCTGCTTCCAGAGTTTGCTTTAAAGAGAGGGAGTAGTGGTTGCCCAGGGCTCTGGATAGTGGGTGAACCATTAAAATGAACATGCAGCACAGGTCACACAGTTTGTACTTCGGGTGAGAAAGGTGTTACAACCAACTTTCCAAGGAAAAAGTGGAATCTTCTATTTCATGTCAGCTTCCCTGACATCAAAAATAACGAGTCTAGCTGAATTCTCATGTGTGAAGCCTTTATTCGCCTTTTGCCCAGTCTGAGCAAACAGACCACCCAGCATTTAGCTTGAGCACCTCAGAAACAGCCTGTGAGGTACTTGGTACTGATGTCACACCAACGTGGAAGCTGACTTTTGGCCTACATGGTCAAAAATCATGAGGCTAATTCAGCTTTTATTTTAATTTTCTTCAGGTATCTAAAGGCAGAATGGAAACAGGACAGGCTGAGTTGAGCTCCCCTGTGAAATCATAATTTGGCAGTCAGGGTTGCACAGCTGAGAAGAGAGAAGTGGCAAAAAGAATAAAAGCAAACAAATGCTGAGCAATAGATTTTGGCTTTTGCATTGTTCTTCTGCCTCTGGAGGAGGCAAATAGTGTACCCAGGAAAGCATTTCTGCCACTGTTGATATGAGACTACAAATTTGTATAGAATACTTAAAAATGCATAAATTCCTCACTAATTACATCTTAAACATTTAATATAATTTCAGATTTCACTTCGTCATACTAATGAGCTACAAACAACTGTCCTTTGACCCAAAGCTTACAGCCCTGGCGATTTCCTTTCTACTTAGCACATCATGATGTCTCTAGATGGCATTTTTACAGTGTGATATAGTTAATCATTTGGTCTTCTAGAAGAAAATGAAATAGGGAATATTCTTCTAGGGAGTTAAAATTATCAGAATTATGTTGCCTATGAGGGGTTTACAGAAACAGGAAGAGAAGCATCAAAGTGACTTTTGAACGCAGAATTTTATGATAAATATATTCAGTTTTTTTGTTTCTACTCCAGCTTTTTGCTTATCAAAATATTGTGCCAGTGTCAAGAGAAGATAGACATTGGAATTGCCTACTCAGAGGTAAACTTGCAAATACTTTGACCTCTTCTGGTATGGTCCTACGTTTTTGTAGTATTGAAAGATAATCTTTAAATAGTTACATATATCTTTAGGAAAATATTAACATTTATCCTTTTTTTTTTTTTTTTAAAGAAGGTACAGGAACTAACCTCAAAGTCTAAAATAAAGATGGCAATGGCAGGCAAAAATCCAAGGTTTTATCCTCCTTCAATCTGCACCTAATTTCTTTTCTTCCTCCTGTTATCTGAAGACACATAAGTAATCTCCTCTCTTGCAGAATCTCAGCTGGTCAGTCTTTCCTGTATTTAATTTCACAATGCACAATTGTCAGTTACCTCATCACTAAAAAGAATTATACTCCACTGAATCCATAAAAGCAGTATGGAGAGTTTAAAGAGTTTGTTTTATACCTTAATAGTACAGAAGAAAGTATCGCAATGCAGTTCTGCAGCTACCTTCCAGCTAAGTCATGAGTTATGTTAATCTTGCTCTTTTTATACCCACAAGTTGCGCATTCTGTGGTACAATTTAACACATTTCCTACAGGTGTAGTGGAGTGTCCTTCCTCTGAGTGCCAGTTCATAGCACAGCTCTAAGGGCAGTCCACTGGAAGAATGACACGCAGAGCTGAACCTCCTTAAATGAAGAGGGCATTGAACAATGTTGCAGGGAGTAAGCCTGCTATGGTACAGAGCCTAAAGACCCATGGGCTGCATTGGTGTGTCACTTGACCGTTGTGTGTGTATTTGACTAGAGAATAAATAAATGCTTATCATTTAACTTACTGAAGATTCTAGACTTTGAAGTCTGTTTCTGGATCTAGTGGTATTAAAGTAGTTGAATCATTTCTTAATCAACATGTTTCATAGACTAAGACAAAAAAATGGAGCAGGATAATGTAAATTAATTCACAAGAGAGACTGGAGCAAAGGGCTGGAAATTGGTCTGTAGGAACTGTAGTCTAAAGTCCATAGTCAGAAGAAGGGAATATTTCTGCTGCTATCTGTACCTTCTGTACCAGGTCCTTCAGCTTTGTATGATCCAATTTAACCAGCTGTAGCATCATAGTACCTATATCATACTATTCCCCCGGTGGAAACAGTCAAATTACTATAATTAATGAAACAATTAAGTACTTTGTTGAACTGGGACTTAAACAGAGGAGCCAGAAAACAGCTGAAGGCGAAATAGAGCCTATGCATTTTAATCTTCTCTTTCTCCCCATGAATACTTCACAGGACATAACACGTTGTTTTGAAAAAACCTGCATTTTAAGCACAGTTTGTCCCATAATCTGTATCGCATATTTGGAAGCCTATGTAACTTTGATAATGGAAAATAAATTATCTCATACAGAACACCAAAATGTTAATTATGCTTTTCATTGACTTCAGCTAAATCTATGCTTTGTAATGGATTTAGGCATATGGAACTACAGCCCAGAGGCTGAAACAGCTTGGTTTTTGCAGGGCTTACAGATGATAGAAAGTGTGATGTCAATGTGTCTTCAAAATGACCTTTTGATGGGAAAAGAAAGAATGGAACTATAGATGCTCAGTGAATACGTACTGCACACTCAATTAGAATTACTAGAGGAACTGGTCTGAGCAAGAATATATTAGCAGATAATGTTAATTATTTAAGAAAGAACAACAGAATAAATTTGCATGTAGATGTTATATATGCAAAGCAATGATACTGAATCTATGTAATACAGTACCTGAAGCAATAACATTTGTTTTATGGACATGCAAAACTGATGAACAAGAAGGTGACTTTTTACTGCAGACGCACTTCAGGCATTAATTCATTAACAATATAAGAATGAATAATAAATACTTGAAATAAGCTGTGCTTCTCATATCTGTCTCTAATGAGGATGTAATTAAAAGCAAGTTGCAAATGGGAAGTCTTGTGTGAAATACAGTTCTTAAGAAAAAATATCTTCAGTGAACTGGCAAAAATGTTTTTCTCAGAAATAATCACAGGGATTTGTAGAAGATATTTAATAATGAACTCATATGCATTAGAAACAAAAAATGCATTTTTTCATCTGTTGAACGCTATAAAGAAAGAAAGATAGCATAAGGAAATTTATGGCTTGGAATTTATATGTTTTTAAAGGTAAGTTATCTATGACACTTGCTTCAATATCAGTGGAGTCTTAGTCTCTCCATGATACATATAGGACAACACAGCTGTTAAAGGCATATACAAGAGTTTTTATTTCTCACTCTGAATCTGACTTCTACGTGGTGAGCTTCTCAGAGTATTCTCTTAGTGGTATCTTCAGTGCAAGGTAAATACCTCAAAACTCTACAAGGTGAAAAAAAAATAATCTTCAATAATTCATACATCTTCATATTCCTTTTGATTATCTCATTCCAGATAGAAAGCATTTCTACCTGAAATTGAAGACATTTATTGAAATGTAGTTTCTTCCACTGAAACCACTCTCTAGGAGACTTGGCTTTCAATTTCTCACTCAGAGAAGTGGCTTGCAGGGTGAATGTATGTTTTGCTTAACTTTTTGAGGAACTCAGATGCTTTCATCCAGGGAATTCCCAGATACAGATACATTCCCCAGTCCTGTCTGAACCTCCTGTCAGCACACAACCCCAAAGTACACATTCATTTCCAAGGAAAACAAATGTGGGCATGTGGGCAACAAATAAGCCATAGACAATGAGCAGTGTACCATGTGCCCAGGTGACTTGACTGGAGGACTAATGTCAGAATGGGCAACTGTGACAGTCTCCAGCCATGAACACCACTATGAACACAAACTCATATTTTTGTCTTCTTTCTGTGTGTAGGACTTAGTATGGCCTGCACCATGCATTTGGGTTGAAGTCTAACTGCTTGGTGGACAGACCATGTCTCAGAAGTCAGATAACAAGTGACATAACATGAACAACTCTGGGCTCAATGTCTACTTGTTTTCTCTGGGCCTCTAAATTTCTTATGTTTAAGAATAAACAAAATGTGTTTAAGAATAAACAATGAGTAAGTGAATAAGTAAAGACTTTTGATCCCTTGCTTTACCACCAGTCTGCCCCTGAGGGCTGTTCCTACCTGAAACATGAGCTCTCTGCCAGTGAAGCTTGAGGTGAGCATACCTAAAAAGCCATAGCCTTGTAAGGGCTGGTGCACTGATCTGTGTAGGTAGATCATGAAGCTCTGCTGGTAAAGAAGTATGGCATACATGAGAACATAGCTGTGTGCCAGAGGGTGTAGGTTTGTAATTCTAAGTTTCAATCAGGCTAGAAAAATTCCTGTTTCTTAATGCTTTTTCATTTTGTGAAACAAACTGTTATTAACTATGAGAGTTTCACTTGGGATCCTGGTTACTTTACATGTATATCACATACAATTAAATTATTCCCTATCTTAGTTATTAAGAGCCAACTGTTGTATTATTTATTCATCATTTTAATGCATCCTCATAGGATACCTGTGAGATCAGGAAGAACTGTTGGCTTTCTTGAGCACAGAAAGACTGAAGATCATATACACGGGAGTACTGATTTAAAATCTCTAGGAATCTAGATCCACGTGACATGTTAAGGAAGGAAAGACAGTGGGGGAGCTGAGACTTCAGTCCGACTCTTCTGGAGAGTGTCCTTAAGTTCCAGAACAGTGGAATTATAGTACTGGTCTCTTCCCTTCCTTTCTCCAATTGTGAATATGCCTTATTCACATTTTTCTTCAACATGCCCCCACTTCAGCCTTTTCCCTTATCTGTCCTGTTCCAGGTTGCTAGTTTCCCTGTAATGTTGTATTAGACACTGGGCGTCCATTCCGCTAAGGAGAGACCTCTGTCTCTTATGCAATTCTGGTGAGATACATAGGTAGAGCCCTTATAAAGGGTTGTTTTAAAACCCTAAGAATTTATCACTGTCAGCATGCTTTGAAAAGAAGGCTATGATTAACACCAAACAGACTTTAAATTTTTAGCCTTCTGGTTCTGGAAGAATATTTAGAAAGGCTCTTAGCTGCTCTTGTTACAAACACAGCAGTTATGAATGCTATTTAAGAAGCGGTGTGTGTATGAGTTGATATGTGCCTTAGTAAGCAAACAGGAAATACGAACCTTTAATTATGTATAAAGATTCAAGACTGAAATGCCTATACCTACAGCTAGACAAAAGCTGAGACCCACAATCCATTTGCTTCCAAATGTGTTACATGAGCAATAATATTAAAAAACTCCACCGAAACCAAACAGCTCCTATTAATAGGATCTCACAATCTCAGGATATTTTCTGGGTATGAATTTAAGGATGCATAGTAGTTCCTGTTCCATTTAAAGACAATCTACTACATAAATGATGTAATAAAACATGGGTCATCTATTTTAATTATTAATAGGTCTCTTATTCCCTCATTTTTGTATGGTGGCAGTTGCTAAGTCTTACAAAAACAAATTGTAACTTTGGAGAATCCCAGGATACTATGCTTTGAATAGTTCATAATAGTTGTTCTTTTAAATAGTGACTTTTTGAAAGGACCCCACATTTTTAATAACTCCAAAGCTTTCAATAAAAGAATTATAAAACCCACTATTTGTGTAAGAGGGGCATACCGATATACAGAAGTGGAAAATATCTTGCACTTGGAATGTAATAAGTCTGCTTTTTCAGATTTATTGAACATATTAAATAATTCTTACTGTACAGTGGCAAATAATGCTTGATTTTGGTCTTATTATAGCTGGAGCATTAGCACATTATTTGATATCAGATGTACACTTGACAGAATGTTGTATTTCCTTTACTTTTATTTCCTCTGTTTCAAAATCATGTTTTCCTTTCTTCTCCACAACTTGATAAGGAGTAGAGAGTAAGGAATACAGTGGAGATTCTGATACATACTACAGCCTGGAAAATGTACAAGTAGAGGCATGCTTTTTACAATATTGTCTTTTTCATTCCATGAATGGAGCAAAGAAATAATTAATATCATTTTTGGAGAAAGTAAGGGGGAAAACATGAATTTCCTCCAATGACTAGGAGTATTGACAGACCTTGCTTTCTGCCAACAGATAACTTGAGTCTTTAGTGCTTGTTAAAAATTTGTCTATTCTGAAACCACAAAGAAAGTTGCTTTTAATTCAGCACATGTATATGAAAATGAAATGATGAAACTTTTTTGCGGAGTGTCCTCATTTTGATAGGTTTTCCACCTGCTGCAGTACTAGCAAAACATGAAGCAAACTTTCTAATGTGAACACTAAATATTCAGTCCAAATACTAATATTAACTGTTGATTTTCTTCCAATTTTAATGCAGCTGGAAGCTGACAATGAAGTCCAAGCTAAGCTCTAATGTTACTGGTGTAATACAAATGATAATTTTCTTTGCAGCAACAATTAATGGTAGATACAAACTTATTTCCAGAAATCAAAAATTTGAGCCAATTTGGCTTACATACGTTTGTACCAACTGTATGATTCCAATGAGTCTGCAAGCCTGTAAATGAAAGAAAAGAGTTTCAAAAAAATTTGCATTCTATTTTGAAAGAAAATTACATCTCATCCTGTAAATGTTCTGAACCGATAGAGTAGGTGATCTTCTCCTTGACATAAATAAACTTGGCCACTTAGGAACAACCAAAGATAAGAAGAAGGAGAAAGCTGTATTGGAAGCGTATTACAGAAAGGTACTTGATGATCATGTATTTTTGCAGGTACAAAGCAAGTCTTTAACAGCAGATAGTAGTGACTGTAAATAGGTAGATATAGCTTCAATTCTAGGTATGCTATACTCCTGGCTGCAGTAGAAATCTATTGTAAGATACAGTTTGACAACTTATTTTTTGTTTTAGTTATACATGCTTATTCTTCATTTCTTTTCTTAAAATGCGGGGTGCTCATACCAGTAAAAAGAGATGGATTCACAGGCAGCTATAAGAATGTGAATGATTTTCAAAGCAGTAGACAGAAAAGGAGGCAGATTTTAGCAATAAAGATAACGTGAGTTGGAATGTATTCCCTATACAACAAAAAGATTTTGGTACGAGCGAAGGAGTAAGAATTTGCAACTTAATCTCAAACATATTCAAAGTCAAAAAAGCGTATATGTAAAAGTTGAGTACAGTTTTCAGTGGAGATTTACTCCTTCACTTTCTTCTCATAATGTTTATTCCTCCCCAAGATTCAACTTTCCAAAAGAAAAAAAAAATTCCAAGCCCATCATGGAGAGTGTAAAGGGAAAACTGACAAAGCCTATATTGTAATTACCTTTTCCAGACTAATTTCATAGGTCTTGCAAAAAATGTGTTTTCAGCCAGATCAGAATGTTTTCTCTGCCCAAACTCCATACCTCTGAGCAGCTTTTGTTGTAGATTGTGGTGTCACAGATTCCTTCTTTTCCAGAGAAGGGAAATTGAAGGAAAATGGAAAGTTCGTGAATGTAGACTGATAGGGAAGATAGGAGAACTACCTAATCCTACAATATTAAATGTTTTTATTGTTGCACTCCTTGCTACAGTTTTGCTGTATTTTAGAGAAGAGAGAATTTACTTCTACAGAACAGTATATTGCAAAATGTCAAATATTTGCATCTCATAAGCGACTGATCAGGTGGAATAAATGTTGAAACTGAAAGTCATCTGACTGCTTAGTTTTTTCCATTGTTCCCTATTGTGTCTTACTGTTAGTTCATGTTCAATATTGAGTTGCTTGCTCATTGAATGGTCTCAAGCAGCAACATCGGCACTAAAAAGGCTGGATTGATGTTGGATGGATCTCAGTAGCAGCTGTGGGGTGAAAAGAGAATGACCCACATGTAATGCAGCTTTCTGTGAAGAACCGAAGGAGCACAGAAAATGCTCTCCATGCTCCATCCTGCTCCCTCTTCAAGCACATGGTGCAGATTCTCTAACAAACGGGCATCTGTAAAAGGCATTGTCAAGGGACATCGCTACAAGGGCTGCAGTCTGCTTTCTGCTTGCGGGAAGGAAACCGTCCATGGGTTTCTGCACATATATTACTACAACACTCCCAGAATCTTTGTGCTGAGTGACCGTAAAGGTGAACAACTAGATGAAAGATGTGCTCTAGTCAATGCAAATCTGAAGAAATTCAGTATTTAACAAAGGAGCTGTTCCATTTATTTCAGTTTCATTCAAATATTGGCAACACTGCAATCTTGCCTTCTGCAATAAGGCTTTGTAAATTACTATGCTTATAAATAAAAATTGAGCATATGACTTTGTCATAAACAGCGTAGAATGATGTACAATTGTGGTTTTTACATTAGACACTTTTTCGTTGTTGGTTTCTGTCAGTAATTAATTATCATATCCAGATGTGTAGAGTAAGGAACCTCCCACATCAGATGCAAGTACAGATTTAAAATCTTCATTTTGCATCAGAAGAGCAATCTGAAGATGGAATTTTCACACAATATTGGTTATCCCCCAAACCATAACAATGCACAGTTCTTAACTACATTTTAAATCAAAGACAATGAAAGCAATCAGGGCCAGTCTGAGCACCGAAGCTATAAAGCAACAGATCAGTATTCACAAAAGGGCATGTTCAACCCGTGTGACAATGTAATTGCCACCAGCAGTGATGAACAAACTCAAAATCTTATGCTTGCATTAAAAACATCCAATAGTTACAAAAATATTTAAATATTCATATCAATATTTTTAGAAAGTTTAGTGTTTATAACACTGCTTGAAATTAAACTTTGTTTCTAATAAAAGTCTAATTGAAAGTTATGATTACAGAAAACAGCAAGTGTGGTAGGCATTTCATTTATTGTAGTAAACATGTTAGCAAAACATCACTGTCATAGTTTGAAAGTAAAACAAAATCCCATACACTGCTTTGGCCTTTGGAATGAGCACTGGGAGAAGGGAAGTAGCAATGCTTTATTCTGTAATGCCTCAACACCCAGCATACATCCCCGGTGATTCCTGAAATATCTTCTCTACTGGTTGTGAGAAATTTATTCCTCCTGAGTACTGATCTCCATTTGTTCATGTGACTTTGCTAGAGATGCGTCTTGTGCATACAGAGAGGGATGCACGAGCAAAGCCTGAAGGCTGAAATTCCTGGGTTTCAGTATCAATGAAAAAAATATAGAAAAATTGCCTCAATATATTTGCTAACTTACCTTACTGATTTCCTTATAACCTATGCTACATGTAGTGTGAAGTTACATAAATAAATACAATATTGGGTAAAATTACAAAGGAAAATAGGAATTTGCTTGCTAGCTCATCTCTAGCACTGTACTGCCTTTGACAGTGACCATTACTAGTATCTCTAGAAGAGGTTGAAAAGTACATGAAGAAAACAAAAAACCACAGCAAATGATTTTCGGTTACTACAGACCTGAACTATTTTCAAAGTGGGGATTGACTGATGACAGTTTCTGCACTCTCCTGAGTAATCCAGATATAAATCTACTAAACACCCCTGTTTTATCTTTGTCTTGATTTTTTTTATTTAGGCCACCATATTAAATAGCGTGTTTCAGAAAGCATGGAGGCACTTCTGTGTTGGACACACTGGTGTTCAGATGCTGATCATTCAATAGTTTATTCCAGTTCATATAAGTGCGAGTAACAGGGAGTTTCCTCCGCAGATTTTTCCCCCATGTATCCTCTGACAAAGCCTGAATGCTTTCCAGAATGGCAATATGAAACTTGGTGTCCTCAGCTTTCACAAATTTCACAAAATCTGTGGCAAACTGGCTTTGGTCTATCACATTTAGAGTCTCACTCACAGACTTGCTGACAGTTACATGGAGGTTGGCATCTTTGCAGTAGTGTATCTGGAGGAGAAAGATCCCTGTAACTTGAGCGGTAAATGGAGTCAGGGTAGAAGTCCAGTCGGACTTCCAGAGGCTGTTCAGGGGTTTGAAGGCTGGTACTGATGAGCCTCAAGGCAGGCCACAAACAGCTGCCTCTTGCCCAGGATTTTTTTGAACACGCAGCAGTTCCCTGCAGCAAAGTGGCAGCTCACGTAGGCTCGCAAAGCCTCGTGGAGGGCCTCTCGCCACAGCTCCCCCCTGTCTAGCATCACACCGTGCAGCTGGGGTCTGCTGGCTCCCCCGCGCAGGTGGTTGAACTCAAAAGAGAAATTGTTCAGAGGGTCAAGGAAGCTGTTTCCCCCTAAGTCGTTGTAGTGAGTCAGTAGCACAGTGCGTCCGTTGATTTGGACGGGGGTGAAGTTGTTCTTGTTGTGACAGGCCCCAACGTGGGCAGCCTCCCGCCTCACCAGGTTGTTATCTTGGACCAGAGCACAGAGATCTTGGACAACCTGGCCAAACTCCCCTGGAGACGACTGTTGCAGCAGGCCGCAACTGAGAGACACCTTCTCCAGCTCGCACAGCTCCTGGCTTGCGCACATGCCGGGGGTGAGGGCTATCCAAAGGCCGGGGGGCCGCAGACGAGGGGAGGGCATGTGGGCTGCTTTGTGCTGGAAGGAAAGTGCACAAGATGGTGGTGAGGTGGGGGGGAGCGGCGTCGGGAAGGGGCCTGCCCTGGGGCCTGCATTGTGTGACCTCACAGTGGCACCCGGAGCAGAAATGAAAGGGGGCCTAGGGTGGGGGCTGTGCTGAGAGGGTGCTGGGCGTTCTGAGAGGGGCCCCGATGTGCAGGGCAAGGGAAAGGGCCCCACCAGGAACTGGAGCAAGCTGAGGTGTTGTCCTGCCAAACGCTGCCAACACCACTGCAGTGAAGAAACAGGAGCAGCCAACGCAAAGCCACCATGGAGGAGAACAGATATCCTCTTCATGTGCTACCTCCTCCTCTCCTCTCCTCTCCTCTCCTCTCCTCTCCTCTCCTCTCCTCTCCTCTCCTCTCCTCTCCTCTCCTCTCCTCTCCTCTCCTCTCCTCTCCTCTCCTCTCCTCTCCTCTCCTCTCCTCTCCTCTCCTCTCCTCTCCTCTCCTCTCCTCTCCTCTCCTCTCCCTGTCCTGCAACAGCTGCGGTTGTGTGACCTCCCCCTGTGTACCTCTTTTCCCCCAGGCCTGGGACCGATCTAAGTACACATGGGACCCCCCATATGGGTGGCAGGGAAGGGCCTGGGGCAGCCGCTCCAGTCCAGTCTGGCGCTGGTTGAAGCTGATTGGGTGGGTGCAATGCTGGGTGCCCTTACCTTGTCGCTGCTGTTTGTTGGCACTCCTCTTCCTGCCATTCCCCTCAGCTGCTGAGTCCCCTCAGCCTCCCCACATTTCTCTCCTCTCACAGCACCCCTTTCTTCACCCTTCCCCCCCCCTCGGTTTTTTTCCACACTCTCCCTTTCTCTTTCTCTGGCCCTCCTTGTCACCATTTCCCTCAGAGTCTCTGGGCGTGGAGCAAAAAATGTCTTCCTGCGTGCCTCAGAGGCTTCTGCATTATCAGAAATCAGAAGACAAGGATTTTCTAGAGTCTGAGAAAAACAAAGTGCAAGATTTTTAGGTTTAAAAAAATTAAAATTCTTCCCCTGCTCCCCCTATTAAAAGGCAATGACATGGGCCAGAAGTTTCCTTAACCTGATCTTTCATACGTGGTTTTTGTCCATCATTCAGGATGAGTTCAGGACTGGGAAGATTGATTTAGACAGCACAATGAGACTGCTTGAAAAATTTCAAATGCCTTTTGATTTCACACACGTAAAGCATGTTTTCAGGGTGAGGTATATGTAGATTAAGCGATTAAATACATTCAGAATTCCAGTTACATAAATGCATTATATTTGTTGACTTTTTGAGATTAATGTTTTGAGAAGTGAATTTCATGCTAATAGGGTGTGCGAATTCAAATAATTTTGCCTTATCCATGTCTTTTGTTTCTGTGTAAAACAGATAACTGAGGGGTTCAGTTACCACATTCTCTATACCACACCAAAATAGTGTAGGGGGATGAAAAATATGTAGGTCTTGATTCTGAACATTTTGTAACAAGGTCTCACTTGAGAAAAATTAAAGTATTCTGGTTTCATCCCATCCAGCTGCTTCTGTGATCAAGCTAACAAGCCCACAAATGTCTGTCTGATGCTGGGCAGAGCATTTGGAGTGAATTCCCAAAAATCCTTTTGCCAGGAGGACAATACAGAGTTGTCTGATCTGCTCAGACTTCAGGTCAACACAGATCCAGCACACCTGTTCATTTAATTATCCTCTATACTTCTCCTTTAAAGTATGTAAGGGTTGTGCCTGAATGGATGGGAATTGCACTCTAACCCCTGGGGAAGGATATGGCCTTGAGATATGGCAACATTTAAAAGATTTCTATGAAGGTTACATGATACAGCTAGACATCGGACTTACTAACATTTTAGTAGGTAAGCAAAACACCATCCAGCAGATGCAGCCCCAGTGAGCAAATACGGCAAAACTGAGCACCTTTGGACATATTGGGATTTCATGTTCTTCAGGTCCCTTCTAGTATTTACTCAAAAGATGTATGATTTTTGCTTTTAGCTCATTTTTTTAACCAAAAATAGCTGTTTGGTAAAGCTATTTTCCTAAGAGAATGAAACCAAGTGGCTAGATATGTGTGTGGTTTCTTTGAGAATTTTGTAACCAGCTGGCTGATTCTGTCCAGATTCAACAGAGGACAATTAACTACAGCAAGCCAGAAACTTTTAGGTCACGTCATGCTGACAGGCAGTCAGGCAGGCAGAGGGAAGGCATTAAGATTTCCTCACTTTGTCTTGTTCCTCTCTCATTGTTCTCTGCCTTGTCGAGTCAAGGTAAATCCAGCAGCATGAACTCAACCATTGCTGAAGAGGCTGCCTGAGGTTTTTGAACTTGCACTGCATTGAGAGAATTGCCAACCTTGAGAAACTCATGAGAACTTGAAACTATTTCTCATTGTTTCCTGTATTGTCCACCTACTTTGCTTTCTGACAGAAATTTGAGAGAGATGATCAATTGTGGGTAGACAAGAGAGTAATTGTTTGAGGAAGTGACCTGCATAGAACAAGTCTGATCTAGTTGTATTTAAAGATATAATATACTCAACAGTCTGATCCAGTTATTTGTAGCAGTACTGTTAGACATTCTTTGCTATTTTAGAGTGATTTGAGTATATTCAGTAGTTTTGGGGATCAAGTTGTTCATCACTATAATAATATGCAAAAATGCAAAGCAGTCTATAAGAAAATCTTACTGGCAGCATTGTCAGTAGCTGTACATCAAGAGTTAATTGAATGATTATACATGATAAAATCAATTTTGTAGAAAACAGTTTTTAAAGAATAATATGATTTTCTCTTGTCTGTTGTCTTTGAATTTATTTTACTGTAATGCTCTTTTGAGCAATATCAGAATTATGAACAGTAAGATTCTTAAGGAATAACACATTTTCATATAATTCCTCTCAAGACTAAGTCTTTGTCAAGATACTTCTGTTTCTGAATAGCAAAGATTTGATGAGCACTACTAAAAATAATAATAATCTAACAAAAATTTTAGAATTTTATAGCAATCTTTTTTTTTTAATATTGAGATGATTTTCATAGCTTTAATTTGAAAAGCTCTCCTGCGCAGTAGTATTGCCTGTATTTCATCAAGAGGCAACTGAGATGACAGAAAGTATAATTTTCTTGCCTGGCTTCACTTTGTGCCAATACCTAAGTGAATGTGTCCTGAGTCCTGATAGATTGTTTAATACCTCAGTAAGTTAGTATTTTGTTTTTCTGTTTCACAGTTCTGAGTAAATTTTCAGTTTTCTTGAAGATGCTAAAAATTAGATAGAGGATATCAACCTTAGATGTGGGATTTCTCAAGCAGCAATGGAAAGTGTATCATTAGCATTTGTACTGAATTATTTTCTTGCTGGTGATTTTTGTTAAAAATGATCATTACAATTCTCTTTCACAAACTCAAAGCAAATACGTACCAATTTATAAAATTTTTGGCTATAACTCATTAAATTTACTTTTGTACTTGTTTTAGTTAGCTTATGTATTCTAACTTTTATTGTACTCATTCAGACATCTCTTAGTAGGAACTGCACTGCATAGGCAGAAGCTGGTAACATATCATTACTCTTTTTGGTTTTCTGGTGTGTCTTTAAAACTAATCTAATTTGGTAGTAATCAAAAGTCTTCAAAGAGCAGCCATAGCTCAAGTAAGCCGTTTTCTGTTTATGGAGACTTTTGGAGAAGCTCTACCAACAATCCTAGACGCCATGTTATTAGATGCTGAAATTTATCTTTGGTAGTCTCAGTATAAGGAGTCAACAGTTATGAATTTTGATCAGCTTACAGTGATAATCAATGAGGCAATGAATTGCCATTTATTTCTGATTTTTGTGAGAAATTTTGTCAGCAGGTTTCCAAAGTTTCTCTTCATGTAGCAACATTTAAGAATAACACAAGCTAAACCATTAGAAACGTCTATACTTCATATGCACAATTACATATTTAGTCTAGAAAATTTTAAAGAATGAATAAAATTGTAAGCCTGAGAAAAATGTAAATGGCAGAAATGGTAAAAAAAGTATTATTCTACTCAAATTCTTTTGGCCTTTTTTATTTTTCTAGTGCCTTTCATACTGAAACACTGAAATTAATTGATGTGCTAATATTTTGTAAGCTCTATGAAAACAAGCTTACAGTTTAAGAATTTTGAAAGTGTGAATAATTAATCCGAGTTAAACATTCCGGCTTGTTAAGAATAGAACATGATGTCATAGGTTATTATAAAGTATCTTGCCTCCAGACTTTAATAGTGTTCATTATGTGATGTATTGAAAGACTTGGATCTCACGATAATTTAGTCATCCTTATTTTATTTTTTAGATTACTGCTTGCTGTAATTTGTATGTAAATTTAGCTGAGAGTATTTACAATATGCTTTAAATTCCTGTTGGAGAGGTATTATTTTAGATATATTTTCCACTTGGTAATTTTCATGCTGCAAATTTATTTTACTGCATAACATTTTAGAGGTTTTATATAATGTGTTTTATTATTGCATATGCATTATATAGAAATTTATTGTAATTACTTAGATGCTAATTAAGTCATATAGTACATTTTAATTTGTATAAGATATTTTTACACACAAAATGAGAGCTTGAAGTTGCATATAGAAGAAGATGATTTGATAACGCACTGCAGTCACCGTTGCCTGAGGTTTTCTCTATTGTTCTTGCTCTTATTGCCAGTTGAGCAACCTGATCTAGTTGAAGATGTCCCCGCTCACTGCAGGGGGCTTGGACTAGATGACCTTTAAAGATCCCTCCCAATCCAAAGTATTCTATGATTCTATGATAGCAGAGTGTTTTGTGTGTATCTTTGTATCGTTGCATAACTTTGTAGTGACTGTTTTGTTTTTGTTTTTTTTTTTCAGAAAACAGTTGACAAACGGAAGACACATACAATTACCATAGAAGATTTCAGGGCAATTTATCGATCTATTGTACACAGACATGAATTTCAAGAACTTTTCCGTGTTTATGCTCCAGAACGCAAAATTCTAACTGCCACCGAGCTCATTGAATTTCTCAGAAAAGAACAATATCAAACTGAAGATTGTGAAACAACTGCCTTAGAAATTATTTTGAAGTATGAACCCATTGAAGAAGGTAAGAATATTTTAAGTATTTAATTTCTAGCTCTTATTTATTGTGCTTCTGTCAGTGACTGTGTTTATATTTTTGAATACTCATCCGACTAAGCAAATTTAACTTTTTAAAGAAAACTAGTACATATAGAATTATATCTGTTGTATAATATCTTCTTTAAGCACTTATAAAAAATGCTGATTTTTTTAAATTCAGATCTTTAAACATTGTGAATGTAATAGTACAAAACAAACATTAATAAAGCACAAGAATATTTACACAGCATATTTCTCAGTGATAACATATTACATTATTTACTAGACTTATCATTCTTACTGCTTGTTACAACAGACTGGTCCAAAACCTACATGTAGATTGCTTCAAACAAAATACAATCTTCATACAGTAGATGAGCTAATATAAACTGCATTAAATCTTTTTAATGCCCACTGAAACCTGTGAATGACCACTATTAGCAAGACAGACTGAATTTTTTTTAGCTAAGTGTTCAAAAATAATTTTGCTTAATTAATTAAAGAAATATAAATATTGGATTACAAAGATTAAAAAATAGAAAATATGTTTTGTTAACAACTGGTCTGTTCAGCACAGGATAGTTCTCTTCGAGGAAATCAATTATAATTAAATCAATAATAATGGATGAATTTTACTTTATTTTAAATTTTCACTATGAAAAACTGAAGACTGAGGACAGCATTTGTGAAGACCAGAAAATGTCAGAATTTAATGTTATATAATTTAGTTTGGTTTAACTACTCAGTACTGAGCCACAAGCACAATAAAGTGAAAATAAGTTTAGTTAAACCCACTGTATTTCAAAACATATTTTACAATTTTTATAGTAGTGTTTTTTGCTTAAAGATTATCTTACAAATGGAGGAATACATGCTACTAGCATTTGATAAAGTACTTTCATTTCGTACTATTTAAACTTGTAATTTGTTTTAACAGAATGCTCTACATGAATCATACTTTTTGCACTTGGTATGTTTGTATTTGAGTGTCATATGGCAGAAAATTTAAATGTAGAAGGAATCTCTTAACAGAGGTTTCACAGAGGAAAACAACTTCTAAGGATGTATCTACTGAGAAGGGTATATCTCTTCTGTTTACTGAGAAAGTCTGAAACCTTAAACAGTTACATTCTGGTTTGCCCTCAGCTGGATATGGCTGGTAATGATATCGGGGATGCATTGAAACAATCTTGCAAATTTGGTGGATCCTCGGCAGCTTCAGTGGACGTGGGGTCTGATTATTAATCTGTCCCTCTTATTAATCTGCCCATCATGTGTCTACTGATGTCATTATACATCTTATTGGGTTTAAGCTATAATTAATTATTTACGCTCTCCCAAGCTGAAACACCATTTCCATTTTGTTCTCTGATCAGCTTCTAAGAGTAGGTTTCTAAACACAGACTTCTACTATCACAGAATCATGGAATTATTCAGATGCAAAGGGTCCTCAGGAGGGCAGCTACTCCATCCTTCTGCTCAAAGCAAGGTTAGCACTGAATCCAGAATGGGATTCTCAGGCCTTTTTTTCGGTCAAAACTTGAAAACCTCTAAGGACAGAGAACCTGAGCCTCCTTTATGTGTCCAGAAATTGCTTCTAAGAGTTCTTGCACCATGATTTTCCCGGGGATGAAAGTGAGGCTGGCCAACCTATAGTTCCCTGAATTGAATCACAGAATCATAGAATCGTAGAATCACAGAGTCATAGAATCATAGAATAGTTGGGACTGGAAGGAAACTTTAAAGGTCATCTAGACCAACCCCCCTACAGTGAGCAGGGACATCTTCAGCTAGGATAGGAATGGCTTTGCAGTGATATCAGCCAACAGTCTTAACATCTCAAATGCATCTCATTTGATCTCATGGACTTTTATGTGTTGAGTTTTCTCCAGTAATCTCTATTTTATATTAATCTCTACCTGCTGTTAGTTTCTTTTCTCCTTGAACCCTGTCTGTAGGCGCAAAAGCTACACCTTGGTGATGAAGACTGAGAAAAAAACAACTCTGAGCACTTTAGCATTATCTGTATTTGCCATCATTAAATCACCTGCCCTATTCAACAGCAGACCCACTTACTCCTTTTCAAAAAACATAACCAATACAGCAGTAAAAGTGCTCCATATTGCCACTAATGTCCACTGCCAGTTTCAATTTTGGTTGAGCTTTGGCTTTCAGAACACCATATCATCATGTCTGAACAGTGTTTCTATTTTCCTCTTTTGTAGCCTGCCCACGCTTTGACTAGCAGTTTTATAGTTTCCTTTTTTACGGTATTTCACTTTTACTCTGTCTCAGTGAAACCGTGACATTTTTCTTGCAGTAGAAGAAAGCTATCTAAGCAGCTATCACTGGTAATTCAGCCTAGAATCTGGAGCTCAGGCTGGGTTCTTCCAGATTTCAGTAATAATTTGCAGCCAAAATATTCTTCTAACCAATAATTTCTTCTTCCTATTCAGTTGGGCATACCAACAGACCTCATCATTTCTTCTTTGTTTAGCTACCATGGAAGCATTTGTGTGTGGTTGCAATTGTTTTTTAAGGAAAAGCTCCAGTTTTATTTTGAGGAGTGTTTAAAGACATCAGAATAATATTCTGAAAACTTTCTGAAAACATTCTGAAAAAACCTCATACATTTATATCTTTAAATGCCTTGTCTTAATTTTTATATGTTTTAAAAGCCGTGTCTTTTTATATATTTTTTTTTCATTCTTTGTTTTAATTTCTTTGTTTTCATGGTGCTTTCCTTTCTCTTCTCTCTTTATTTCTCTGTCATTTATTTATCATTTTCCCTTGTCCTTCTATATATTTTGTTCTTCAACTTGTCCTTGGTCAATACAAACTATTTTTTATTTTATTTTTCTTTAGCATACTGATCTGCCATTTTAGTTGTCTGCTCATTGTACTGTCTTCTCTCAGCTGAGTCATTTAGTGATAATGCATAGCCCCTCCTCTGCAAACCCAAAGACCTATGTGTCCCCTTGACTTACTTGCAGAAGAAGCACTGTGTAAGATCTTCATAGGTGCCTCATCACCCTTTCTGAATGACGAGAAGTGTGAAATGAGTGGACGTTTGTTAAAGCTATAATATGTGTATTCTTCAGCTATTGAAGGCTGCTTCAAGTTGTGGTGGAATATTTCTGCTGAGTTTCACAGAGCATAACTTGAGGCAAAATTTGCCACTAAGCTAAGAAATCAGAGCTAACTGCATTTTACTGCATACTGTTGCTTTGTTCAGTGGTACACGAATCTTAGATGTTTAAGTTTGTTAGTTTCCTTTGGTTCCCAGTATTTGATAATAGGTAGAACTGATAACCAGTTAAGACAAATACAGCCAAGAAGGTGAAAATCTTCTTTTTGCAATAATAACTCTGGAATATCTATGGTGATAATTCTCAGTGGGGTGGGAAGAAAAAACTGGATCACTCTTTCAGCAAGAAATAGAAGACATCTGGTGTGTTTTAAGAGTTACTCACTGTCCAGTAAATAGCTCCAAAACCTTTGATTCCTTATGCCATTACTCTCCGAGGTTACCTTTTAAAATAGAACATATTTTATCAAATATATTCTACTCTTTCTGAAAAATAACATGTTTACTAATTAATTATATAATAAGTTTTCAGTTTAAAAGCTTTCTTTTGAGTTGTCTGTTTTGATGGGAAAGTTAATAGCTATAAAGCGGTTAAACAATGAAAAATCTGTAGTCAGTTAGAAAACACAAATGTAAATATCAACTAAAGTTTCTTAGTTTTTATGTAATGTCTGGTTTAAATTTCAGATGCTGAGCCAAATTCTTCTTTGTTTCTTCATCTGTGATAAAATTGTTTGTCTTGTAATTGCAAATAATCTTACTGAATTAAATAATAGCTGTATTATTCATGCTCCTTTGAGTGAAATAATACTCCCACTCAAAATTATTTATTGGAAAATTCCAGATGTGATTGATGTGATAGCTGGT
Source organism: Opisthocomus hoazin (assembly GCF_030867145.1). Lineage (NCBI taxonomy): Eukaryota > Metazoa > Chordata > Aves > Opisthocomiformes > Opisthocomidae > Opisthocomus > Opisthocomus hoazin. The sequence goes on from NC_134414.1 coordinate 145,881,670, forward strand.
TCTTAAGGTCTTGTGATAGACCATTTTGTGTAACTGTCATTCTGAATTTGCTATAGAATGTTCTTCATCAGGATGACCTGTTGGACTCATCTGCCATCCTTGTCTTGTGTATTGTGGAAAGAGAAAAGGGCAGATTTTAACATTTGATTGACAGCTTTGCTAATAGTAACAACCATTATCTGATAAACTTGATGCCACTAGTATGTCAAGATTAAGATGAAAACAGTGACTTGATTTTATATACAATGTTGATGAGTCCATCTATAACATTTAGTGCATCCCTAACATTTGTGTGCAGAGAGAAGACACTTCAACACTATTGAGTGAGATAACTCTGAATTAACTCTCTGAGGGTACTGTAGCTGGTTCAGGAATGGTATGGAATACCATTCTTTCATTTTTATTGAACAATTTGAATGTCTAATGGCAAAATGCGGCATTAACAGTTTGTGTGTGTGTGTGTGCATTTCTGGCTGAAGGAATCATTTTATGGTAATGATCATAAAAGTGGTGAATATGTGATTCACACCTGACAGTTGTGTCTTACAGACATCCAAATGTCAGTTTTGTTCTACACAAACATTTGATTATCCATTTTATTATTAACTTTGAATAGAAGTATTGAGTCAGTAAATGAGATTAAAGAAAACATGCCAACCAAGTGCACTTGATTTTTTTTAAGCTAGGTATATATATATTTTTAAAAAGAATTACTTCTCATTAGTCACTGTTTGCATGGATAGGATTAGAGGCACAGTAAGGATAAGAATGTGCATCCCACCGTTACTTACAGCGTAGTGCTATTCAAAGAGTCTGCTCCTGTCTCTGTATTTTCCTGCTAGGCAGTACAAAAACAGGTCAAAAATACAATCCTGTCTTGAAAAACTTGTTTACTTCGTAAATAACAACATAAGCTTGGTGCCCCTGTCAGACAAAGAATTTGAATAATCCAGAATGTATTTGTGAATCAAAAAAAGTCTTCAGCTTATTCCTAGTATATACATTCTTTTAAACTTGTTTTTTGTGTGTGCATGTGTTGTTTGAGACAAAGCGAAAGGGAGAGCATGCATTTGCAGGAGAGAACTTTTGATCCAACTGGCCAATGTGAGTTTAACAGAGTAGAGACCTCAGTCAAATTCCTACAGATTTCATAAAAAGTCGCACGACACACAAGAAAGACAACTTAAAAATCTCAGATAGATGAAACTGGATTTATGAGACACAAGAATTCAGATGTGTGAAAGAGCATGTAAATATCCAGTTTTAGGAAAAGAATTCACCAGAAGAAGACAACCGATTATGAGATGCAAGCCCTTAGAAAACTAAACTGCAGCCCAGACAGATACTTTATTCCGCTATGGACCAGTATTAGTTACAAGTGTGGGCCAGGTGGAAAATAGACTCCCTAGAATATAAACTCAGAGTAGAAAAGGAATGACTGTTTTCTAACTTCATCCAAAGAAATAATTCCATCCTTCCTGTTCACTTAGAGTATAAATATTTTGGTCTGACATTAAGTAGCCAAATTGCATAGTATGAAATTCCATCTGATAATGTTTCTGCCTTGAGGTTATTATTATTTGATACTTTTAACTATTATAGAAAGCTTCCTTCTTCCAATATAGCAGAGTGACACCTTTTTCTCTGATTGCAAGTACTTCTCATGAGTTCACCCCGAAAATTCCCAGCAGATGTATTTGTACCTGTTTCAGTATCTATGGTGGCCAATTAAGATAAACATTTGATTACTAATTCGGCTGTTAAGACCCGAAGAACACAGACATTTAAAAACAGGGAAAACACCTTTCTCCACATTTCCTGGGCACAACTTCAGGCTCTTCTCCTCCCCACATCCTGGCCTCCACTTCAGTCCAGACACCTCTTCTCCCACCTTGTCATTGCTGCAGGTTGTACTCAGTCCCTTCAGTGAGGAAACAGGTGCTGCAGGAGGCTGTGGTCAATGCATAGTGATTTCTTTCTGCTGCTCCACCTTTGTCACACTTCTCTTTTGCTACTGATTCCTTCTCGTTTTTTCTGCTTCAGCATGGATCCTCAACAAGCCTCATTCCCTTCAGGGCAGAAAATATCTTATGAAAGCTTTCATTTTTTCTTTCCATAAAGAAAGAAAAATAATTTCAAAGGAGTTCCAAGATAAAGAAGAAAGCAGAAAGTAATAAACTCTAAAAAGCATAGGCATATAATGTAATCCAAGTCTTTCAAATACTTGAGTTATATCCATAATTCCTCTCTGATATGGCAGTATTTGTATATATGGCAGAGCTGGAATTTATCTTAGCTGAAGGAATGGGGAAATTTTTTTTTTTAAATTATGTTTGGAAAAAAAGAGTATTATTAATAATCTGTATTCCAGACTATCCAAAAGGGGAGGGCAAGAAAAAAGCATTGAACTTTATGAACAACAAAAAGCTGCAAGACAGAAATATTTTCTTGGTTTCTCTTTTTCTTTCCACACCAATGGGATATGTGCACACACTAACTACTGCTAAAGGATCCTAATGGAGAAAAAGACTGGGGCTTCTCTAGGGAAGAAATGTGAGGCCTTAATGAAAGTATCTTTTCACTATGAAATAGTTATGGAGATAAATCGCCATTTCTTTTAATGTAGAAGAAGAAGAATATGTCTGTAAATGGTCAGAAAATAGTATCACTGTGCTATTCCTCAGAATTTAAAAAGCAGCCACTTCCATTCCTAGCTAGTTTTGTTATCTTCATCTGGCATGGTAAGAGAGTTCTAAAGAAACCCGGTAGGTTTTCTCCACTGGTAAGAGAGGGGTACATGAATAGTAGCAATAATAAAAAATTAAGCCTACCTTCATCTTAAACTCTCAAAAGTATGATATATTCTACCAAACACCAGATTTTTGAAAATTTATTTTAGCAGGTGGTGTGCCATTTATGTACATGTGATGCTCTTTTGCATATCTCAATTCACAGAACTGCACATGCTTCCAGAACTGTTAGTGCAAAGCCACTCTCTTCCTGCTTACAGATAGGTCTTCTCATTTTACAAACTTGCTTGGAGTTTTGGTAGTTCTCCAGAAACATTATGTTGACTTTAGCTATATGCAGTTCAAGGACAGCAACCATAGATCCCTGAGAAAAAAATGTATAAGCCAATGTAATGTAAGAACCTGTAATAAGCTATATAAAAATACATTTTTTGTCGATTGATGAGAGACAGGAGCTAAACATTTTACTGAAGTCTAAGAGCTTACAAGTTGGCTAACAAAGTAACAAAATTTTACTTTATAACTTTTTCACTTTTAGGGGATTATGGTCATGAGCGTATTTATATAAACACAAGTTATCTTCCTGAGAACACTGTAGTAATCTTTTATGAATGGCAAGAGCAACCAGGAAAGAATCAAAAATAATTCAGAAAATAAGAAAATCTTTTGAAACTCAGTATTTTTCACAAATTTAAAAGATAAATGTTAAAACAAATCATGTAAGATTTGTTAGTAAATAAAAAACCAATGCAAAACAAGAAGAGTTACTGGCCCAACTTCCAATTACACAGAGATATAAACAGAGCATAAAAAATAAATTAATCAGAAATGAAAACAAGATACTATTGATGAAAAGCATTCTCTTCAAAGGGATTAAGTCTGCAATTCATGTAATTCATTAAAGATAAAACATACAGAATGAATGTATTCTGTTTCGAGCAACATGTAAAAAAAAAATGTTTTTTAAAGATCCAGAAAGTAGAAACTTAATCCTATTGCTACAAGTATAAAACAACATAACATGTGCACGTGGATAAACCAAAATGTCAAGATAGTGAGTAAGATACAAAGATCAAGAGTCATAAGGGTAACAATAAGTCATTCTGCAATATGTTAGTTAAATGAAAGACCAAGGAAATTCTTGATGCACTACCTAAGTACAATCAGCTGGCTAATATTGTTAATGAGACCAGAGTAAGGTCTCAGTCAAAAATACGGAAAAACCAGGGTAGGACATGCTTAAATGACTTCCTCGGATCAGTGAAGACAGGTTGACAAATCCAAGTTCTTAGAAAAGTGACTGTAACAAGCTTGGCTAATACAGGTTACCTTTGAAAACACGTGGAAAATGGATGATGAATTGAAAGACTGGTAAAGATCAAATGAAATATCTATTTTAGAATGGGAACATCCAAGGAACTAAACAGCAGTCAGTTGCCAGAAAAAAGTGGAACAAATAACAACTATGTAATCACATCTATGACAGTAAGAATGAGTAACAGTTCATCAGGACATTCCATGAAAAAATAGTATCCAGTTTTCTTCTATGAGGGAGTAACAACGCCAGTGGATAGAAGAAAAATCATACCTTTTAATAATGTTTTGCCTTCTAAAAAGTAAGTTGAGGAAGCAGGCAAGATGACTACATGGTACATAAGCAAATCATTGGATAATTACTCTGAGAAATTAGTCAGTGACTTAGAGTCAAAATGAAAGGCTACATCAGTCTACAGTTTCACTGAGCATTGTGTTAGGATCCAGACTTCAGTTGTCATTGATAAGATGGATGATGGAGTAGAAATTAATTCTATTAAATTCAGATCTGACATCAGAACTTCAAGTATAATAGGGAACAAGATTAGAAGTCTAAGTTGTCTTGGCGAATTAATGAGGTAGAAAAGAAGGATGGAGTTCGATAAGGAGAACCGCTACATTCCATTTAGGGCGTCAAACATCAAGAAGGAAGTTCACCAGATGGAAAGAGTTGTAGAAGAACAATGAAAATTATCAGAAGTCTAAGAAAACCTAACCAACAGCAAAATGCACTGGACTGGATTTATTTCTTCTGGAAAGAAGTGGAATGAGGGCAAGTGTAATAGCAGTCTTCTCACATGGATAAGACTGTGGAAAAAAAAGGAGAGGAATAGTGCAAATCAGAACAAATATTCTGGATAGCAAGGAAGTTTCAGGGTAAACATTATGTAAAATTTTCTACCAGTAAGGTTACTTAAATGCTGAAATGGGATTACTAGCATGTCTGTGGATTCTTCTTCAATGAAACTCTTTAAGCATAGCAGGAATAGCATTTGTGTGGTTAAGGACAACAGTGTATGCATGTATGATGTCTGGAGGGACTTCATTCTTGTTTTCTCTTTCTGTTTAGCATTTTAAAACATTGTGAAGTTTTCTAGTTCAAAAAAATGTGTAATTTAGAAATAGTTATTTTCTTTGTGTTGCCATCACCAGAATGATTTTCATAAATTCTGATTCAGACAAAAAACTTCCAGTCTGTACACATACTGAAGATTGATAATTGCAATTCTGACTTGTAAATTGTGATTCTTATAGCTGTATTGAGAATTAACAGGTCAGATAAGTGTTCAGGGTTTTACTGGGGGGGGGGGTGTTTGTCAAAAGTTTGTATACATTGACCTCTGTAAGTTATCGTTAACAGGAATTAATCTTGGACTGCTTACTGCTTCATTAGCACTAGCATACTATAGTGACAATAATAAGGTTATTTTAGAACCAGAACTGGGAAAAATCCCTGACTAATTCAAACTAGATTATGTTTTGAAGCAAAGCTGACTTCTGAGATTATATCATTTGCAAAATTATTACATTTGAAGCATGACTTTGGAGCAGCAGTTGGCAGTATAATGGATCTGTTTGTCATTAAATCAGTTAAAAACAAAACAAACGGGATGACTATCACTGGTAGGGATATAATTAGCACTTTTTGTTATAGATGCAGTAATATAACAAGATTGATTTGCAGTTCATCTTTGTGAGCATTTATTTTGTTAAGATGCTATTTTTATTTTGAATATCTCTAATTTAAACATTACTTCATCAGTATTTATTTTGAATTTTCCACCACTGAGGATATTTGGTGCTGGAATTGTAGTTTCTGCAAGATTATTTTGACAGACTCTGACTGACATTTTGTAGAGCAGTTCCTGTACTTTCTACAGAGAAAGGAAAATTCTCTTTCTGCATTGACTGAGACGCTACTTTCCAGTATTAATATTTTCCGTTGTATTTAATGAGGACTACTGCAAACTATTCTTATTGGTGTCCACAGAAGAACAAAAATATCAGAACACATTTATTTCCCCTCATAATTTTGAACCTCAACAATTCAGCTCCAATTGCACACATCTGATGTTTTATCATTCATTATGAATTTTAAAATTGCAGGAAAGCATTATGCTGTATAACCTTTAGCAATGTTCAGAATTGGCTATTAAGAATTGTGGAAAGTACGCAGATATAGCTACCAGTTTAGCTTCACACCAGAATTTTTTTACTTTCTTTTTTTGTTCAGTGAGAAAAAGGCGGCAGTTGTCATTTGAAGGATTTATAAGATACATGAGCTCAGAAGAGTGTTCAATACTTAAAAACGATCACAGGACCATCTACCAAGATATGAATCACCCATTATGTGACTACTTTATTTCATCTTCTCACAACACCTACTTGATATCTGACCAACTAATAGGACCCAGTGATTTATGGGGATATACCAGGTATTTAGATACTGTTTTTTAACATTTTAAACATCCTTTGGCTTTTTTTATTAATGAATACTAAGTCGCACATAATCCAGCTTGGCAATAAGGAGCAAAACTATCACAGATACAAGCAGAAAATGTGAGATTGGTATTTTATTTTGTGCGTACACTTTTCAATATATTTGCCAAACCATCTGTTTATAGTCTGGAAACAATCTATTTTTTTCATTTACATCTCAAAAAGTCTACCTCGCAGGAAATGAAATCTATAGTATGCTGCACGGTATGTGATGAAATCAGTTTTTAATCTCAGCGTGCCATGCAAAAATAAGTAAGACCCTGAAATAAATGTAAAATTCCCAAGCGAACTCTAATCTGAGAAATATACAGGATGTAAGGGCACAGTATGGTGGAGTATGTCAAGGATGTCTGTGATCAGTTTATGTTGCAATGCAGTCAGTTTAAAACAAATAACGGGAAAAAATGTGGGCACTACAGTAGCTACAAGGGACAAGAAACTTTGTCTTTGAATGTGCAGCATTTGACTCCAAGAGGAGAAAGAAACCAAGATGCCTTATTGCCAAGACACATTTGGAAGAAATGATCAGGGAAGGAGAAAACGGGTTATGTAATAAAGGCTTTACAGGGGGGGACAGAACGTGTGAAGAATTTGGAAGACAGGTGTTCAGCATTCCTATTACTTTGTACTACTTTAATGAAGTGAGAGCAGCTGGAACCATCATCGATCCAAAATTTTTTGGTTTAGTTGTTCTCTGCATATTCTTTAATGGTTTGCAACCATCATAAACACTAGAGAATTTATTTCTGACAATATTTAAAATGATACAGCATTAATATTGCATTGCTTAAAGTAATTGGAAAGAGGGTATAAAACCCCTTCTCTTCTTTTTCTACTCTTTGAGTAGAGAAAATATCAAATGCTAAAATAAGTTAGGAGCATCTTTGAGATATTGTTAGCAAGTAAAAGGCCACATGTAAAAGACAGATTGGTAATTAGGTAAAATAGCCTAGAAGAAATATTTAAATTAGTAACAAGCCAAATACTGGAAACCTAAGACTTTTAAGGGGTGCCATTAACACATTAAAAATTAAGAGAGTAAATTTAAGACATCTTAGAAAGTGTAGCACTCGCTCTTAGAAATAAGGTGGGGGAAACACAACTGAATTACGTAAACAACAAGCACAGTGGGACTCTGTAAGTGCAATGCTGTTATTTTTAGGTATGATGCTTCTCAAACTTGCAGACAAATCCTGAAATAGTAACAAAAAAGGCCCTTTCAAATTTTTTTTTTCTATTTTAAGCAACAATTTGCCATCATTCCAAAATTCTTTTATTTAAATATTTGACCCTTGTTTTTAGTCTCTTAATGAAGGTTATTCAGATAATCCATCTTACTCCTTAATGCTCTAATAAAGTTTATTACCTAACATACATAAGATAAGAAACAGAAAATATAGCTCTGTCTGACATCCGTATAACTTTATAGGATTTCTTTTCTTTTGTGATGAAAAAGTAGGTGGTTCTTTTGTAATTGTTCAATGTGCTTTTAATCAGAAATACAGCGATTTGTATAAGAAAGTGTGGTATCTTTTTTTTTACTGTAAAATTGTTTTTCTTGTTCTTTTGAAGTGCTCTCTTAAAAGGATGTCGTTGCCTGGAAATTGACTGCTGGGATGGCTCTGACAATGAACCTGTTGTGTATCATGGTCATACCTTAACAAGCAAAATTGCATTTAATTCTGTAATTCAAGTGATAGACAAGTATGCATTTGTGGTATGTATGTTTGCATATGTATATATGTATATATATGTATATGTATATATTGGTGAAAACATGATGGTGGCTTTAACAAAGCCCAGTGACATGGTTGTTGTCAAAGATTCTCCAGGGTAAAAAGACATGAAACAGGGACAGTGTTTGTGGCAGTAGGCCTTGTTGAACTAAATTATGGGAAAATTGTGCTATCTGTTCTTAATACCTTTTTAAAATTTTATCTAAGGAACAGTAAACACATTTTTTCTGGTAATGATTATAAATCAAACTCAGTGAAAGGAATTCAGAAGATCTTACTCAGCTTTCTAGGTGGAACTCTCACCTGATGTCATTTATGCAAGGACTGAGTATGAAGTGAACAACTGCTTCAGAATCAGTCTGATGTTTTTCTCCTTTATATCTTCTAGGTTTTTTACTTCATTTATTCCTCTGTTGCTATCAGTCTGTCTTATATCCTATGATTCATGAAATAGAGAAAACTGTTAGACTATAGCGGAGTTTGAGACTTACTCTGTTTTCCATTTCCTCTCTACTTCTTTCGAATTCAAGGCCTGATAAAGGTTAACATCTACTGCTGTCTTTCTGTCAGATGACTCCTTACGATAATGTCCCTTCTGCCTCTCTCTGGCACAGCAGCAGAAGCTGGAGATCTTTTGGCACTTTCTCAGTCTTTTGTGTAGGTTTCTGGCAAAACTCCTGCTCAAATGAAGTCCTGAATGACTATTAAGATAACTCTTGTATTCAGGCCAGCATTCTGTGTGTGAATGTATACACCTATGATCATACATTTACATGGACTTTCATGCATATATATTTATAGCCTTGGCAGAGTTAAGCAAGGCTATATTTTTCCTGTTCTGATTTCTACATAAAATTTAATTAGTCTCTGATTTTAAAAGACAGTGAAAACAAAAATATGGTTTTATTTCACTGTTCTTCATAACCCATTAGATATAACTCTCCTGATTTTGCTAACACACCTCATATTGTACTTAACTTAGGTGTGCTTCTATTAGTGGTCAATAACGAATCATCAGGGGAAAAGTGTAAATACAGGGTAAATATAAAATGGTACTTCTCTTAGAAATTGACAGTTTAGATCCTACCCAAGAAAAACTGCCAGTATTGCTGACAACTTATGAGATTTATTTACACAGTGTAAATGGACATATCTCATGTAAGTTGCTCTCTAATATTTACTCGATTTGCCATGTTTCACCTGTCTTGCTTAAGTATTGTGATGAGTAAGGTACAAAGAGTCCCAAGAAAAGTTTGTGATGTTATAAAAACATATACATAGTTTGTTCAAGTGAAGGCAATGATTTCTGAGCAAGTTTTAAGGATACTCTCAACTTGAAATGTAGTCAATTGAAATCTGCCATAAACTAAAGCAAATGACATTTAATCCTGGTTTACTTTGTCAATTGCAACTTTAGAATCTAAATCCACCTTTTAAAAACAAAACAAAAATCCCCAAACAATTCTTTCTTCTCATAACAAAACTGTGTAAACAGTGGAAGAAATTCTGTACACAAAACAACCACTCTCCCCCACAGAAGAGAAATATTTTAAATCTGTGTCACTTGTAGCAAATTGGTGGCTACAATTTATATTTAGCTGAAAGCCAATTTTGCCTTGTTTATCATAGGTTTTTCATTGTCCTCTGAAATAGATTGCAACCACTAAAAGAGCTATCACTAAAATATGTCAGATGTAAATTTAAAGGTACACAACTATGGCAAACTTCCAACTTCTTCCTGTAGGTACATGAAAATTGCAATAATTTTGTTTTGTGTTTTTCTTTTCCCTTATTTCACCTTATTGCAACTATTTTTCACAAAATTTGATCATTATTTCTAAAAAATTCATCTACCCAATGTGATAATTCCCTGTTGGGATGATTTAGTCAACAAAATTTCAGAGCAGTTGTGATATAACCTTTAGACACAAAAGAAAGAGGAGATAGTGGGTCTGAAGAGATGAGGATTTCTTGAATTTTGAAAAACACCAAAATGGTCAGCACTGATGTTTTTTGAATTTGGAATGCTTGAAGTCTCCTTTGAAATTAACCTAAAAAATTTTTTATTCTTTAGTGTGTCCTGGAGGCTTTACCCCATCCTCCTTTTTTGGCAGATATTGTAATTCCTCTTTTTTCTTTGTAAGTTAATTTGTTGAGAACCTCTGTTTCAGACACATAGTAGCCAATGCATCGTTCTTTAGAGGCTCTGTGTATCAGCTGAGCCTTTAACTGTGTGAGAAATTCTGCTTTTTGCTTCCAGGTTGTAGTCTGCTCTGCGCAATTGAATCAGCTTGATTTTTGGCTGATTTAACACTTGTTTTCTCTCTACATTCTTTACATCCAACATTAATCAGTGTGTTAAATGTCTCTGATAAATTATTTTCTATGGATTATTGGACGAATACACTTCAATATACACTTTACAAAGATCAACACAGATATCACCTGGTTTGTCTAATGAAGTATTCTGTCCTGCTTAACTGATCCTCATCTGATTTCCCTAGTTTGTTTTTTTCTTCTCTGTATGTGTCTAGCCCTGTTTTAATGCCCCTTAATTTCCTGAGGATGCATTTTTTTCTCTTCTTGAGTTGTCCTTTCTCTTTGCTGTAAATATTGTGAGCTTTTTTAATGTGTTACTAACCTGAAACAATTGACCTATGTTCTGAAAATTTTGAAAATAAGGCAAATACAGATTGCCAAGGGGAGGTTTGTAAGATATTTTGGGAAATTAAGTAGTCCTCTTTTTATTTATTAATACTAAAATCCTTTAAATTATATTTCCAGGTATCTGACTATCCACTTGTACTGTCTTTGGAGAACCACTGCAGCCCTAAGCAGCAGGAAGTAATGGCAGACTATTTAGAAAGTATTCTAGGTGACAAACTTCTTACTTCAACAATTGGTGGTACAGAGGTGACTCAACTACCTTCTCCTGAGGTAATAACACTACATTTTTCTCTGTGAAAGACAGGGAAAAAAATCTGGTCTGGGTTATTCTTTTTTAATCTTCCATAACTGAATTCATGAAACTGCTCATCTGGTTCTGAAATAGACTTGAGATGGTAACAAAAAATAATTAAAGAACGCAAAAACACCACATCAAAAGATAAAGAAAACAGAAAAAGCAAAAATGAATCATGTGGATGGATATAAAGTTTTTGTTTAAAAGAAAATTGTTTTCAGTATAACGCTGAATCATGTGTTTGTTAAAAGCTAACATACTAACATTTTTGTGAAGCTTTAGAGCTTGCAGTTCACATCAATCCAACTTCTGGTGCTTTGGATGCATTACAAGTGTTATTTTATCCCATGTATGAATACAGTTAAGTTTGTGGGTTGCAGTTTATTGTATAAGGAAACATGGCAGCTGTAGCAATATGGCTTGTTACTTTGAACCGTACTTACAAACACTGGGTAAGCCTGCATACCAAAAACTGCATAGTGACACTGAAATTACTCTGATTTTTTTAAAATAAACTATTACTTAATATGAATTAAGTTATCATAGTGTGATTCATCTACAGTAGTCCTGTGTTGCAGACATGGTAGTCTAAACACAGAAAAGAGCATCTGCCTTAAAAGAGGACAGATTTATACACAGGGAATGATTTGCTGAAGTACTACTTGTAGAAGTAAGTACTACTGAAACAGCTCTGAATCTGAGGGCTGTTCAAGCACCTGATTAATTTAATTTTGGAAGCTTCAAGTTATTGAAACTTTGTGTTATAGTGAACAGCTTCAAAGTTTCTGTTAACCTGTAAAGTCAGCATTTTGAGGTTAAAATGAACAATCTCCTCCCCTCCCCTCCCCTCCCCTCCTCTCCTGTCCTCTGAAATGAGGCTTCTAGTGTTTTAGTTTTGAAACAGGAAACAAAGTATAAATTTTTAAACAACGTCGTGCTTTGAACAACAAAAAAAAACCACACCTCCACTTTAAACTTATTAGTGTATCTGTTTTCTACTAATTTATGTTTTGTTCCTTAGATTGAAAGAATTTCCTGAAATTTAAACATGTGATTGAAATGGAAGCCCGAATCTATATTTTTCGTCAATAACAATGTTGATGGAACTATTTCATCAAGTTCTGTTACTGCAAAAACATTCTCTCTTTCTCAGTGTGTTTCTCCCTAAGGCAGTGTTTCTCAGCTGGTGGCTCGAGAGCCCTGGGATATGAAGTCAGAAAAGGCAATTAGATGGGTGTTGAAAATTTTATTGCAGGCTAAAACAAATAAATTCCCCTTGTTCCAGTCTTTGCACATAGTTTTCTATCAAGGACAAAGGTTTTTTTAATCCCTTTTAACACAAACACATGCATACATGCAAAATAGCTATTTAGGCTTGTGACTGTCATCAGTGATGTATCAGATCTATTTTATACATTCTTTTACAGTAACTGAAAAAGGAACATTGCAATTGAAAATATGGGGAGGAAACACTGTCATAAGGAAAGACACCACACAAAGAGATGTATTTTTGTAAAGAATTTTTCATGGAAAAAAAAATTGTTGAAGTAGTGTGCCCAAAAGACATGCTAAAGTGTTACCATACTATTATAGTTTCATAGCAATGTTGTTGTAAATATATTTCATACATCTTAATAAATTTCTCAGTAAGCCAACATTGTTTTTCTAAATTGTAACAATATATTTTTTGTATCACACTGTCCAATGTCACTTTGCCACCTTGAAAACTGTTCTGTAAATTAGAAATAATATAAAATGTACTAAACATGAGGGTTTGTTTTAAAGTTTCTCAAAGCATAGCTTCATTCAGTCTAATACATCTCCAAGGTTCATATGCCCTCTGTAGCAAACACAAAATCCATGTACTGCATCTGAATCATGGAATCACTGAGTCACATACTTAAAAATATTACTTTCCATGAGATATATTCCTTACTATATATTTATTGTGATATAGGGAATTCATACTTCATATTTCCATAGGGCTTAGAGTTTTCTTAAGACAGTTCTGTAGATTTTTTGCCTCAAAATATATTGCTGGGTTCCATACTTGTTCCTCACTTAAACATATGCTGTTCAGGTGAGATTCATTCCATTGGACTTTTAATCTATTGAAGTTATTTGAGATGTATTCCACATCTATGTAAGAGTTACCTGTCCTCAGCCGATTTATGGAAGTCTGATTTTAATAAATCATTATGTTGAGAATAAAGACGTATTAGGATCATATCCACTTCTCATAGCTACTCTGATAAAGTGTGTAAGAAAAATCATTAGGATTTTATTTTGCAATGGAAATAAGTAGTTATGATTGAATTTGCAAATAGAGTAGTAAGCTTGACTTTTGGCTAACATCTTTTTGAAGAACCACTTCTGGTCCGTGTTGAAAAGGAGTTTAGTGGGATCACGTGCATAAAGCTTGGGACCTTGTGAATATTCAAGGCCTGAGTATATTCATTATCTTTTGAATAAGCCAGGTGCTCAACTTAGATTTAAGCCTGCTTTACTTCAGCATGAAAAAGAGATGCTACAGAACCATAAATGATGAATTTAAAATTCTGTTTGTGAGAAGATTTTTCCGTTAGTGTAAAAAAAATAGTAGTCACCTATATAATTTACTCTTCCACTTTATTCAAGACGGAGCACTAGCAAGCATAGGGAAGAAGTCATTGCATCTGGTATGATTCTATAGGAACCCAGCTAGTAAAGCTGTATCAGGAAGAAAATTGTATCAGAAGTGTTAACACCAGTAACAGAGTAAAAGCATTGTTCTTTAAACATGACAGTCTTCTGATTTCTAATAGAAGTCTAACAAAATATAGTAAGTGTCAGGATGATTAAAGTTCATTGTAATTGCTCAGATATGAGATCGGTTCAACAGAATGATAAGTGTTCATTGGCATGGCTCAAGCACACTAAATACATTTGCTTAGAGGCTGAGACAGCTGATAGACTGATAACTCCTTTTGAAAAAAATTACTGTGAATAACGCACTCAAGGAATTGGTGTACCTGCCTACATGAATACTTTTACTAGCAAAATTCTTATCAGATAACTGTATATATCTATGTTTTATTCATACTCCACAAAAAGGGAAAGCTTTGAAATCAGTTTCCTCTTATGAAACGTTCCTATGTATTTATATGTGAACCTATATCTTTCACTGAATATTGAAATTTAAAAAAAGAAATAGAAAACATAGCAAAAAGCAACATTTTTGAAAAGAAATTGTTATATGCTCTAATATAGCCTACTAACAGGTCTCAAGTTTTCTTTGTAGAGTTCTGTTCAGCATATTCTGTGTCCAAACACATTCCTATCACATAGATTACTAGCTTTTTCCTTAAATTTTATTGAATGTGCTTTTAAAATCTGTTCTAAATACTGTTTTTAAATGATGATTTCTTCAATGTTACTTTTTCTTTTAATCTGTTGCACTGTCTTATATCAAAGTAAAATAAAAATAGATGGTAAATTGCTTATATGTTAAAATATTTACATGTCCTGATTATAAATGAATATGAATGTCACACTAAAGTAGCTCAGTATTAAGGTGAATATACTTCAAGTCACTTTACTATGCATGTACATATATATATATACATATATATGAATTGAATTACTCTGATTTTAAAAATTAAAGTATATGGATTAGAGTTACAGTGCTTTACCTCCATTTTCCCTACAATCTTGTTTACCTTCTTTTTTCATGTTTACCTACCTTTAATTGAGGTCCACTCTCCTCCTGGTTGGATCTTAGCAAGGAAGATGGGAGTTATCGAAAGGGTAGAGTGCCTTTCGCGCTTCATTAAAATTAACAATAGCCACAGAGACATTTCTCTCAACATGCTCTGTTAGAGAATATTCCAATCTAATAAAAACCCTAGGGACACAGCATAAACCTCTTTACTGTCACGTGTGCCTCACATGTCTATAAGTAAAGGGCATATTTCTATCTCTCAAGTCCTCTGATTATCTGCATCACAAGTTATTGATCACTCTAGTTGTTACCTGTTGTGCTGATGCTATTGCCTTCTTTGCTAGGCATTTTTTAGCAACTTGCTTGTAGGATCCCTCAAAGGTTTGGCTGTGGACTAACCAGTACAGCCCTCCTTCCCTTTTCTCTCAAATTTCTTTGGCAAGAACCTTCATCATCCAGCTTCTCCCTGTCACACAAAACTGAAACATTACGTTTCTTGGGTGAGACATCCTCCTCGTCTTAAAGCTGCTGCTGTTCCTAGTTTTGCTCCTTCAATGAAGGGGTATATGCATATCATGCAAGGCTTCCTTTTAACATCCAGTTCTCAATGTTCGTCAAGATTCAAACCAAACGGTGCCCTTGTCTGTACGTGAAGTGAAATACCACATAATTTGTCCAAACACTTCACAGAAACATTTGCCAACTACAGGTCCTTATTCAGATCCTGGAGATCTGAAGATCTACACAGAAATTATTTTCCCCTCTGTTGTCTGATCATTCTCCTACTTCCTTTTCTAAGTAGGTTTTGAACTACAGCTTTTTCAGCTGAGATGATTGTGTGTGTCTGGAAGAAGGATTAAAATGCAGAGCAAACCCATTCTTAGATGCTTCCTTGGACCACAGCTCATGCATGCTGTCTCCTACCATTGTAAGTCTAAGTGAAAATCACAAGGAGGTCCAGTAAAGAAAATTGGATGGTTACAGAAAGCTATTGCTCCCTGCTTTTTCTCAACACCTGCTTGCCCTGAAACACAAAACCCAGAAAGAGGTTTTTTTTAACTCTTTGGCCTCAGTCATGTGTTCACCCTTCAGCTGACTATACTAGTACTGTTAATTCCCTGGAACATTTCTGTATTTTGTAGCATCTTGACAGACAATTCATCCTCTGCATGTGGAGTAGAGGAAAGAGAAGGCTTTTGGACTCTTTCTTTCACACACCCCTTATCCAATAAGAAAAAATGAGGCCACCTGTGAGCTTCACCAACGTCTTCTACCGTATCTATCCTTTTACCTCTTCCTCATGCAGATATTTGCTACCCAAAGCAACAGGCCCACTACAATCCTCTCCTCTCAGTCTTAGCCTCTATGGTGCTTCTAAAGAAGCTTCGTGAACTTCCTTTAATATTTGCTGGAATATCAGGTCCTTTGAGTCAGTTCCCACATTAAATTATATTTGTCATCACTGACTGGTGCCAGAGATCATTGCTGATTGCACCAGCACTCCTGGATTATGCTGATTTAAAGTGACAGAATGTGGTGTCTTGTGCAGCGATATGTAGATGAATTCAGAAAATACTAGAATCCCAGAAGTGCGATCAATTTTTACTTCTCCTACTGAATTTTTCCTCTCTACTGGGTTTGACAACTACTGAAAGAAACAAGTAAGCCTCAAATGTAACACACAAAAAAGAATGTAAATGCGTTGATACTTTTAATGAAGGTTTGTTCCTCATCAAACTACCTTACACTGTTGGCATGATATATACGTGAACTGCTTAGCAATTTTTCATTATTTGAAGGTTTCCTGTCACAAAATTGGAGACAGATATTGATGCATTGTTAACAGAAGATGAAGTGGCAACTACTGTTATTTTACAAGTCATATTTGATGTTAACCACATAGCTGCAAGATAAATTACTATGTTGTGGTAGAACAGAAGTGTTTCTGGCCACAACCAACAAGGTTTCCCCGCAGCTGTTAAAGGCATACTATCTAAATAAAATGACCTATTTAATACTCTCCTTGAGAGAGACTCATGGAAGGTCTCCAGTACCACGTTATACTTACTCTCTGGGCATTTTAAATGCTATTACTAAGGGGAAAAACAACTAAACCCATAGCCAGGACTCCTCTTTCAACTTTTTATTCACCTGTATCTACTCAATATACAAAGAAGCTTTACATATGCAGTCAGTGTTTTCCCAGAACGCACCAGTCTGGGTGAATCAAGTAGCACAGTCTTCGACATCTGGATATAGCATTTGAGTGTATGTCTAAATGTTCATATTGCTACTGCACTTTCTTCTCTTCTCTGTAAAGACCTGTCTCACTCAGAAACTTTCAAAACTTGGTTGTACCTGGCTGTCTATAACCTCTGAGAAATAGGTTCTTACTGTCTATCTGTAACATCTGACAAAAGGGTAATAGTCTGATTAACCTGTGGCTGTAAGATTCAATTTTCAGTCTCACTAGCTCCAAATTTTCCTCTCCCATATATTTCTAGGGTTTTATACTCTTATTTTCTTGTTATTGAAAGAGTAGGACATGAAAATTTCACTCAGAGATTCAAGATCAAGAGTGCTTTAGCATATCTAATTCTGTTGTTTCAGTGATGAGATTAATTCTTATTGTTTTGACCTACAAGTCACATATGCAAATGTCTTGACCAAGTCTTTGCATCAGAAATATCTTTGCTTCTTAGCAAGCCAATAACATTTCCAGTCCACTGTTTTGCCTTTCAATCTATGGCATCTATTCTTTACAAATATTAGAAGAAAGATGTTGAAAATGTAGCATGCCTTGCTGATGACCTAAAAAATAAGAAAATCAGTATTGTTTATCATAAAATTTCTGGATTCTCTAGGTTCCAGTGAGAACTTACAGAAGCCTCATCTGATTCCTACATTGTTTAGGGGCATTGTGCTCTACTTTACAGTCTTTTGACAGAATATGCTTTCCCCAGAAATGTATTGAACATGTGACAATCACTTACATGTTGTTAACATCTTCCCCATGTTGTAAGGTAACTTCATAAGGTAATTAAAACCAAAACACTGCCATACTTATATCATCAGCCAGGTAGGTCTTAGGTTGATGGTTTATTAAATCAGATCCTTCTTTCGGCAAGGTATCTTCCTGGAACTTTGAACTGTGGTAGGGAATCTCTGCATGGGGGCCCTGAGTACAGCAGACTAATTATCCTGACCAACCTGTAAACATATTTCTCTGTAATAATCCTTTGGATTCCCTTTCAAATGAGTCACCAGAGATTTAGTTGCGTAGGTACAATGCCATCTCTGATACAGGACAGCTGTTTAGCCTTGGACCAGCCTTACATGAAAACAGCTAAATTGTGAGCAAGATCCCTCATTTGAGACCTCCACCTATGTACTCTCATACATCGGCTTGGCAGCTGCATTTTAGCTCAGGCTGTTATCCTTGGTCCTTGCCTGAGCTACACTGTAAGCATGTAGTGCCTGTCCTTGCAACTTGCTGTTCCTGGATTTGCCTTGCTGACAGTTTTCCACCTGGGGAGGAATAGTTCCATTCACCTGTACAGGCTGGGAGATGACTGTTTGGAAAGCAGCTTTGCAGAAAAGAACCTGGGGGTCTTTCTGGACAAGTTGACCATGAATTAGCTAGGTACCCTTGCGGCAAAGTGGGATAATGTTATGTTGGACATCATTAGAAAAAGCAAGGTGAGCCCAGGCTTTTCTCAGTGAAGAAATACAAGAAATACAAGAAATTCCATTTAAACATAAGAAAAAGAATTTTTACTGTGAGAGTAGTCAGGCACTGGAGCAGGTTGCCTGGAGTGTCCATTTTGGAGATACTCAAAATCTGATGGAAAATAGCCCTAACTCTTATTGAACCTGTGTTGTACAAGGGGTTGGACTAGATGCTCTCCAGGGGTCCCTTCCAAACTCAGCCGTTCTTTACTTATATGCTATGACTTCCTGGTTTGACCTTGGACCTGCCCCGTGACTTGTCTGGCTGTGACTGGACTGCTTCCTGAACTTGCCTGCTATCACCAGACCTGCTCTAGTTGTCCTGCTGCTGCCCTAGATGATGAGGTCATTGCCCCATGCCTGCCCTGTTGTCACCCTCAGCTCCTGGGTTACCTTGTGCAGCTGCTGGCCCTTGCTACTCTGAGTTGTTGCAGATTCTTGAACCATGAGCAGGAGGCTGGTTAAAGTGTTATTTGCAACATATTTGCAGATGAGTTACACACCAATTTTTTGCCTTGAAAGTCTCTAAGAAATGTAAAATCATCTGCACCAAAACCTTCTCCAAGACTACTGTCAGATGTCTTCTTGATTGCGTAGCTGGGAAAGTCTACGTGTGATTTCATATTTCTCTTACACCTGGTGGAGTCCTCCTGTGAAACAGGACAAGGCATTGCCAGCTAAAGGTCCTGTTTTTCAATGGGATCTAATCTTACTGCCAACAGCTATAACAGATTAAGCCTCTGAGCCATTAACAAATAGATCCTCTCTTTATCTTTGAGGTTTGGTTTCCAAGTAGGACTCTTTCTGGTAGACGAGAAAGAAGATCTTGCAAAATAGTTCTTAAGGACAGAGTGTTAGAACATATACACTTTCACCCAGGATTGTGTCAGATTTTCACTTTGTCCAGAAAATTAATCTGCCAGTGTCACATCTTCCAATTTTCTTCTTTAGGCATGTTTTTCTTCTTTAGGCATGCTTTTCTTTTTTTGTATTTTTAAGAAAAGAACATTTAGAAAGATTGTGTCATGTATTTTGTGTCTACTACAGAGCACAACACAGAACTGGAATATCCAATGTAGGAGACTTCTCACGAGATAACTGTATCATATGAAAACTATTTATGAGATAGCTAAAAAGGAACTTCTGATATAAGTAATATCCATTTCACTAGAACTCAGATATTACTGGTAGTATTGATTTGAAATATCTCAATAACTGATTTATAAGGCTGCCAAAAAGATATTCATTCACACTTTTACTAAGCATGATTATCATATTGAATCATTGAAAAATGCTGATGTTGGGGTTTTTTTAACTGTTGTACTTAACAATAGTGTCCTGTTGTTTTCGTTCAAGATAAGTTTTGTCAGTTCCTCAAAAGCTGCCCCCCTATTAGGCTTCATGTAAGATGTCACATCTTTACCCTATATCAGTATTTAAGACAATAATATGATTCTTGAAAAGAAAATTATATAAAACTTTAAAGTGATTTAAACCTTGTTACTTAGCAAGATTTTCAGGATTTGATATTCCTCTTACTAAGCACCTACAACTGGTCAGGGGAAGACAAGAGAGAATAATATGCTAAATTAAAATAGAGGAAGCTAGTCTTCTCTTTTTAATACTCATGACCCAAATCGAAGGTTAGTTTCCTACATTTCTGAGGACAGAATTTTATCCCTTTTTACATTAATTGCAGTAGGTGAGTTTGCCTGATCCATTCCAAAGTTTTTGTGATTTTGTCTTGAAGTCTTGTACTACTTCAGCTGTTCCGATTTGTGTTGTACATCACACTAAGCAGAATGCCTATTTAGTACGAGAACTAAGTTTTGTTCATTTATGTTTGTTCCAATTGATTGTACTTGGAGGCTTTTGCTTATGCCAGCCTTGAAGCCCCATTATGTAAGGAAGATCTATTATGTTTTACATATTAATTTTTTTTAATATGCTTACTTTTTATATATAAGTACATAGTAAACATCATATCATATTGAAATTAGAAAACAGAAGTTATAGTGAATGTTCAGATTTTCAGCTCATTATCTGCTTAAAAGATTTAGACATTTGTACAAAAACATGCCACATGTTTAGCACAGCTGGTTACCAATTAAAGAACTCAAATTTCACGTAGTCGCTAATTTTATAAACATCTGTTTGTTAGAAGTTTTTTTGAAGATCTGTTTGAAGCTCAGACTTGGCATCTGTGGTATGTCTTCTTTCAGACCATGGCTCACTATTAGTGATTTGGGTTAACTATTATTGGAATCTGCTTCTGGCCAAAACGTTAGCAAAATTTCTTCTTGTTAGAGTATGTTCTCTGACCATTTTTTAAAAGAGCTGCAATTTTAAACTCTTATCTTTATAGAAAAAAAGATAAATGTTTGTCCTACTTCAGGGTATTTGCATACAACTCACAACCAGAATTTTAGAAACTATCTGACTTGAAACATCATGGCCCATTTTTATTTCATCACACAGCCTATGGTCTTTTTTTAGCTGAAGCCAGTTTACATACAGAAGGCAGTAATATATCCATAGAAAGATTTTCCTTCCCTTGTGTCATGAAAGAGTGGCTAGGTCGCTTAAATGATCCCTCAAAGGTTTTGCAAAAAAAGATTTTACTGAAAATTTAGAAAATGTGATCTAACAGAAGTTGTTGGCCAGGTTCAAGCTATTACCTCTTAAATGAATGGAATACAAAATCAAAGGAGGTTTTGAGTGGAAAATGATTTATACAGAGTAAAAGAAAAGTGTAAGGGGATAGGGAGACCGTCCCCTTGAGTCACCAGGTTCGGACTGGACCCTTTGCTTTCTAAGCTCCTGCTCAGAGAGGAGCCCAGGTGCGGCTGGATCCAGACCCGCCCTTAGACCACAGCAGGTTATGACTAAGGAGTATGCTTAGCAGCAACTCAGGATGTGTTCACAGTTTAAAGAGAGCGAGAATCACAGGGATTTAGCAGCTACTGATCACTGGTTAACTTAGCATTTACAGAGTGATTAGAAAGAATTTGCTATTACAATCACAGTAACAGAATATTATGTTTTGAATGGATTCACACACACCCGTGCGTACACATTCATAAAAAATCCCCTGAGTTCAGTGAAATACTCACTTCAAATCAAATGATTTCTCGATGGGTGAAGGTTGAGTCTCAAGGAGATCAGCCCAAATAGTTCACAAATTACTCTGAGAGGCATCCCACTCAGAGGAAGTTTCTGGGACCAGAAGAGCTCCAAGGGCCTTCCTTGGTGCTGCTGTTTGTAGGGTCTCAAGCTGACTGACTTCAGGCATCAGTATTTTTCCATCCTGGTCACAATCCACATGATGCAGACAGCAACTATACAATTCCAGTATGACCCAGACTGTACAGTTCTGACATTTACCAGGCGGGTGCGACTCCAGGCATCAGGAGTTCCAGGTGCGGTCAGGGAGTGCCCGACGGGCCGAACTCACTGCTCTCGTACAAGGACAAGGGAAGTGCCAAGTCGTCCCGATTCACTGCACACCGGCTAACTATTCCTGCTGTGCAAGCGAGATTACAATGGTGGCTGGTTCTGGGATCGCCAGGTGTGAGCAGGGGGCTGAACCACCACACCTTGTATACCAGGTCTTTTTTTTCATTTGTAGCATTAAACAATGCTCACCTATGATTAACAAAATACACCACCAAAAGTGGATAGAATTACTTTTAACTATTGGCAAGTATCAAGATGCAAAGGAAAATTCAGGACTCTCTAAAAATATAGGTAGCATTACTCATATTGAAACTCTTCTAAAAATATCACAGAAAAAAATTTAGTGCATCAATAAGAAATGAAGGAAATGTTAAAGGGCATCCTTATTCTGAATCACCAGTGCAGAGAGACTAATCAAATTTTACAATAGCATGGCATTGATAGATATTAAGCACAGGATACTTCATTCCACTGGCACACTGACAAACTACTAATACAAGATCTGAAGTGATAAGGGGATTATCAGCAATGGAGATTGCAATGTAAATAAATGGAATGTCTATTTCTTTGCCTAAGGCTCGAGTTTCTGTTATAAAGATTTCGTTTTATATGTATATGTTTCTATCATCCATGCTTTTCATATTTCTTTAATGGATACCTTAAAATACAATATTTCAGTTATCTTTTACTTAATGTGTAAGTATTTCTTCCTCATTTCTGTAATCTTCCCAGCAGTTTAGCCTTCCTTTTCACTAATGCATGTGAAACGTTAGCAATATTTCTGTGGATCACTTTATGCAAGAACCAAAATAAGTCCTGTTACTCACTGGTAGTTCCTGTGTACAGGAGGTAGAGTTGAATGTCTGCTACGTAATAGCTGTTTTACTATGAATATTATTTCATAAATCTAAGTAAAATTTATACTCATAGGATACAGGTGCATAGATGAAAGCCATCTTATTGGAAATGGTAACGTATAGTGGATTTTTTTCCTACATTCTGTATTATGGAAGTTGAAACATGCCCATTTAAAAATAGAGCAACTACTTAAGCAACAAAATGGCAAACTTGATTAATCTCCCTGGCTAGGTGAGATCCACTGCATAATGACATAACAACAAAAGTTTCAATTTGGTACGCCAGACAGATGCGCACAAATGCACTAATCAAATAGGGTAACAAAATTCCAGCAGCTGCAATGAGAGCTAAAAAAATATCAAATTAATGTCAGATACAGGTCTGTAAGTCTATATATAAAAATGAATTAATGCATAGTAAAAAAGTATACCTCCTCTGTCTTACCTGGCCGTTACCTCTGACACTTAATTTCCTACCTTAATTTTGCTCAGTGTTTCAGCATCTGTGTATCTGTGTGGTAGAGTGCCTTTTTTCCTGTCATGGGGTTAGATATTCACATTCTGTTGTGTACTTTGATCTCCAAATTCTGTTTGTTTTACTTGTTTTTGATTTCTGCCTCATTGATAACTGTCTTCACGTCATTGTGTTACCTCACTTCATTGTACTTAATAAACAGTTTTGAATGTGGGTTAAACAATACCTAGATATGAAATCCTACAATCAGTCCATATATAATTCTAGTTACTACTGTTTAACCTCTTTTCCACAGGCATTAAAATTCAAAATACTTGTAAAAAATAAAAAAGTTGGAACAATTGAGGAAAGTATGCTCAGGAGAGAACTTGACAGTCATGGTGAGACAGGCGAAATTTCTGATTGTGAATATTTGTCCGACGAAGATGAGACTGATGACAAAGCCCCCATTTACCCGAAGAGTGGTGCCGTAAAAAGAAAAATTGAATATAAACCTCCAGCTACACCTCGAAAAAAAACAAAGGTAACTTTTGTTCTCAACAGAATTTAGAAAACACACAGATGTATGCCAGGTTTTTTTTTAAAAAGTAGAAATATATTATCTTAAAATAGAGACTAAATTTAAAAGGTAGGCTTTAAAATTACTTAGAGCAATATAATTTGAAATAATATTTTTTTAACTCAAGGTTTCAGAGTGTTCCTGATTCTTACAAGACACTCCAAACAGAGTATATTTTAGCATCCAACTAAAAAGCAACCCTTCCCTGTGCTCCCATCCTAAACTCCACCTGCATTTTTCACTTTCATGTCTTGCGTTTGTCCCAGGTGCTCAATGTCACACTAGACTTAAGATAAAGCTGCCCTCCTGGAGCTATGCATAGAGAACACTCATAGCTGTTCCTGATGATGAAGGACAGAAAGAACTACTTCTTCCTGCAGTCCACCAATTTGTCTTGGAGATTTTTAAGAGTTCCTGTTTCCCTATTTTATTCTGTTCTGGATTTATGCATGAAATCAGGTGTAGAGTTCTGGGTGCACTAAAACATTTTTAAGCACTTCTAATAGGAAAGGTATTTTTACATTTGTCATGTGGAGACGTAACATTAAACTCTTTTACTGAAAAAGAGTGTAAAAATTGGATGTAATCTTCTTTTTGACAGTCAGATTGAACTT
Source organism: Opisthocomus hoazin (assembly GCF_030867145.1). Taxonomy (NCBI): domain Eukaryota; kingdom Metazoa; phylum Chordata; class Aves; order Opisthocomiformes; family Opisthocomidae; genus Opisthocomus; species Opisthocomus hoazin. The sequence goes on from NC_134414.1 coordinate 145,906,321, forward strand.
ACTCATTTTTTTAACCAAGTAGTAATTCTCTACCATTGAAATTTGTTGCTCAATCAGGGTTCAAACTGCCTTGTTCAAGTTTTTTAAGCAGGCAGGCAGCACTCCGTATCCAGTCACTTTTGTGCATCCTGCTCTGATTACCTGAATGCGGGTAGACTGGCAGTGCTCCTCAGGGCTCAGTGGTTTCGTTGAGAGGCAGTGTCTGTTTCTCTGTGCCTCTTTTCTCTAAGTCATTTGAAGGTCAAGATCTTTGTTTGTTTCTCTTTCCATCTGATACAGAGAAACAGTAAGGAAAAATTTTGAGGAAGGATGGAGTCCTTTTTGAACAGGGAAGGCCAAATTTCCAAATACTAGCGTCAGATATATCTGTAACATCATGTTACAGACCAGAACGTATACCACATACAGCTTGATCAACAGCAGCAACAACAGATGTCTGGTCATGTTTCACAGGCAGGAGAGAAATTGGTTTCCGGGGTCACACCCTATTGAAGTGGGAGTATTTAATCTGAGGTCCTACTTTATTGCTCTGTTGGAGAGTGGAACAGCATTTGAATCCACACCCAAGATACCCTAATGATGCTGTTGGCTTTGGCTGTGTCACTGCTTTCCACATCCAGAAAGCTGTATTATTCACGAGCTCTGTGCCAGTAGATTTTTATTGTTCCTCATGGGACATAGCACCAGTTGAACTTTGTGTAGTTTAAGAGCCACGAGCAGGCAATCCCATTATTTTGTTAGATGAGAATTTGCCTTCAAAAGCTCTAATGAAATCTAAATATTATTAGTGCCACCAGCTCTTTACTGGATACTACCACTGATTAGCTCACAAGTTCATGCTAGGTAAAATGAAGAGGTCACATGGTACCAGAGTTTAAGAGATCAGACCCTAGTGAAAGTTCAGTCACTTCAATGTACAGCAGCCTTTGCTGTTGCTTGCTTTGGCAATGGTGCAAGACTAAACAAAGACACTGGCCAAAAAACTTTTCATCTTAATTAAGAAGAACAGAATTTTCCTAACTTCAGAGCAACGCTTGGAGGAATATACCTGTAATTGATTTGCTTGGCATCGTAAAATATTCTCCTGTTATTCTCCATTTTGTAATTGAGTTTGTGCTATTGATGTATAGATTCTCCTGCTCTTTTTTTTTTCTCCTCCCAGTACTTCCTCCCGGTACAACTTTTCTAGTACTTTATCTATTTAGGAATACAAAGTTGGACATGTATTTATGAGTAATGAAAATGAGCCATGAAAAATTATGTTAATTTACATACCAGCCTCAGAAGGAGGGAAACGATAAAGCTGTCCAACAGAACACAGTGCCAGGAAGCACTGGAAGCCTCCCCATTCACCTGAAAATTGCCATGATGAACACAGAGACAATATTCTTAATTGTCTCTGACTGGCTCAATATGACTATCAAAAGTCATATCTTAACCTCAACTATTCATTAATTGTTACACATTTTTCCATGCTTTATGCATCCAAAATGATAGTTTCTTCTGAATTGTTAATAATAATAACAAAATATGTGCTATTTTGATTTTTTTATTCTTCCATTATTTTATATTATTATTGTTAGATGAAGAAGATAAAAATTGCCATTCCCTTGTCGGACCTTGTGATTTACACCAAATCTCAGAAGTTTGTGAGCTTTGAGCATTCCCTAATTAATCAGAAGTGCTATGAAAATAATTCAATTGGAGAGACTCGAGCACGAAGATTTGTAAAACATGCAGGTAATTTCTTTTGGTTTAATGAGGTAAAAGTGACAATGTTGCTATGCTTCACTTCTTAGCTACTGGAAGTGTTAAAATTTTATGAAACACATGTTGTCCAATTTTATTTGGTTGTCTTTATAACATTGTTTTAGAAATATCTTGTCATTTGCACTGCATTTTTGTATTTCAGTTGGTTTTGTGAGGAAAACTGAAACAGCTTTGTTTTGATTTAATGTAATTTTATAAGAGCAAATATTAACATAGTGTACAAAATGTATGAATATCTTTGATTCATTGTTTTGTACATCAAATAATTTAGAAATTACAGTCAATACTCGAAAATCTGTGGAACAGATTTCACACCCGCTATGTATGGTCTGTAGTATTCACTGGAGTCAGGCATGCTGAACTCCTGGCTTTGAAGATAGCTGCAGATAAGAGAATACTCATTGACAGAATGAATAAACCCCACAGCAGTCAGTTTGCTCCATTTGACCAGATCTTTCATACCAGCCAAGTTGGATTATTCTAAACTCATTCTGTGTTGGAGCGTCTCCATTTGGTGCAGCCAACACAGTGCAGCCTCTGCTGTTCTAACTCCTGTTGTCTGCCTTAAGGGACTGTAAAGAACAGAGATCACTGACCAGGAGAATGTAGGCTGCCACAGGCCCATTCATTCTGGGCCTTCCTCACTTTTGTGGAGATGATTCAACGACTGGTTAGGTGAATGGTGCTGAATGGCGTCAGAACAAGTAGGCTTTTGCCAGCCATCCATAGTCAAGTCCTCGCTGGTCCCTCTAGCAATCCAGTGAATGCAGAAGAAGCTCTATTAAAAAAGAAAGGCGGGTGGCGGGAGGATGGAAAGGATCAGACGGATGATCCTGGAAATGTAAAGCTTTCTGTTTAATTACTGAACAGGGATAGTGTAGCTAGAAGTCATTTGAAGTTTTCCACATCTGTGTAGTTTACAGCTTTGTGGGAGGGAACACAGCTAGGAGGAAGAAAATCAACTTACTGGAATAGTTAACACCTTCTGAAGATTACAAAGGAGGCAATTAAGCATCTTTTAGAAATGCGTTGTTCACTGGTTTGAGAATAGTCATTCATTTAATTTAAACATCAAAACAGCAATTAAGCAAAGATCATTTGGGGATGATTTTTTTCCTGTTGAACTATTAAAGAATGAGTGGGCTTTTCGATCTGTTTCCTGGTTTGTGTTTTTTAATTTTCCATGAGAACACAGTGGACTTTAGTGTAAATATCATGTATTTACCTAACAAAGGGGTGAAGAAACAGAGTATTTCCATGAAGGAACGATTCTTGTTTATCAAACCTTTAATAAAAGTGTGTACTATTCACAGAAATACTAGCAGATTTAAACATACACAAAATATTAAGGTTTTAAATAGAATTTTAGCCATATCTTGGTGGCCCATGTACTAAAATTAACATGCATAAAAATGTCCCAAAGAGAAATACATTGATATGATATACTGATTATGTAAAAACAAAATAATTGCTGGATTATAATATTATATTTTTATTACTTATTCAAATAGAATCTCTTTATTAATAAAGTGTTTCTAACCAAGGTTTTATCATTCTCTTTTTCAGCTAAAGAGTTTGTTTCACATACTTCAAGATTCATTACAAGGATCTACCCCAAAGGAACAAGAACAACCTCTTCAAATTATAATCCTCAAGAGTTCTGGAATGTGGGGTGTCAAATGGGTATGTACATTTGCAGAGATTGTTGTATTTCAGGCTTTGCGGAGACTATACATATACAGGAGTTTTCCTTCCTGTAATATGTTTTGTGCTACATAAGTTACGTATTTTCCCTCAGTGGCATCACTTTCATTTTGTGTTATCTAAGCTTCTTCTTCAGTTTACATATCCTAGTATTTTTTCAGCCTGGAATACAGGAATTCTGGTATAGAATAATTAATGGGAATATTATTTTCATTAATTACAAATTATTTTCATTAATTACAAATAGGCCCTAATTAATTACAAATGGGCCCTAATTATAAATATCACTTTCTGTTAAATAGCTAGATATTATCCCAAATATACCAATTTTTTATATTTTATAAATTCCTTTAAACTACCTTTTTTCTATTGGATACTAATAAAAACACAAAGAACAACAATACAACATTTTAAAACTTTGAACCCTATTTTGTATTACTCCTAGCCCTAAGATTAAACAAGGAAGGATTTTCTCTTATAAAACATTGAAGCAAAAGCTTATATATAAACAACTTTCAACAGTTAAAAAAATAATTTTCTTCTTTTTCTTCGTATATCATCTCCTTTTCTATTAATAATTCTATGATATTTATCTGTAGGTGTCTGTAAAGAGAGTCTAAATGATAACTTATATTTTACTGCCTGTCTGTTTGGGCTGAAGTTATGGCATTAACTATGTTACCTTAGGTTTTTAGGTACAAGTGAGCATGCTATGCATTAAGCACTGTACTGCAAAAAAAAAAAAAAAGCAATATACTTTTCAAGAAAATGCAAATAGATTGCATTCTTTTCTATGCTGTATTAATCTGTTTCCATAACCTCTGTGCTTATTTGTCAGCTGTGGCAAAGTTATAAATAGAGCACACTCATAAAAGAAAATGGCAATGGTAGCTGCTGCTTCTTTTTTTTTCCCTTTCTTTTTTTCCATTTTTTCTCTTCTTTATTATTTCTCTTTTTAAAAAAAGGTCTTTTTCAGCTGAGGTGTAGCACTCTTTATAGCTACTTGGTATTTAACAAGAGAATAGAAGCAGCTGCCTGTTTAGCTAAAGGTGGTAACTGTTGGAATGCAATTACATTTGCTTTTTCCTAAGGTTGTCCTATAATCTTGAATTAAAAGAGGTGATGAAAAGATATATATGTGTGATACAGGAATTTTCACATAGGAATGGAAGCCTCATCTGAAGGACCTGTGGATTTTCAATGGTCCTGTGTGACTTGAGTTGCACAGATGCAGGAGATGTGGGCGCAAAAATTAATATGGGTGCCAAGAATTCCCAAATTATAATATGCTGCTGCAAAGAAGCACTCAGATACTCCTGGTCAGCAGAACACCCAGGAAGAGCTGGGAGCTGCTGGGAGTCTCCAGTGACTATACAGATGCAAAGCAAATTTTGCATCTCAGTTTCCAGCACAAAGCATATTAGTGCCCTGAGCAATGAAATAACAATAACTTGCGTTTCACTTCAAGTTAGTATTTAATTTGAAATTGTTAAAAATAAGCATGACTTTTCTACCCAGCAGGCTTTGAAAACTTTTCACCTGTAAGCACGTTCCCCTTTTTAATGGCTTTAGAGGCAATCTTGTTTTCAACTTCTTTGTACTTCACTTTCAAAGGTTCTCAGTTACAGGATATTTTTTTACGTCAGTCTGATACACCTTCTTCAGGCTTAGGTAGAGAACAATATTTTTGCATTCATATATATATTCTGTCTTTTATTCTGATTCTATACCAAAGCCACCTGAGGGAGACTGTGGGGTGAGCAGTTTGCTGTAGGCTCCCCGTTTTGAGAGATGAAGGCGGTGTCACCTTGCTGTATTACAATACACCCTCATACAGAGAGGGGTACAGATTTCACTTTGCCTGTAGGGCCCTGGAGCTTATGTGCACCCTTGATCCAGGCTTCCTTTTTCCCCTGTTTCATTTCTCTGCTCCCAGAATATCTTTTGTTTCAAGTTACCTTCTCAGAAATGTTTTTTTCCAACCAATCATGCGCTTGCATACCATTCACTCTTTAACACCCTAATGTATCCCGAGCTACTCTCCTACATTTATAGAACTTGGAAGAAGCATCATGCCTCAGTTTTTGCTGAGAGATTGCTGTTCCCATGTCTGTGGCCCTGACCATAACCTGTGGCAGACATCCCTAAGCCTAAATTTCTTAGCATTTGCTGTTCCCATCCCGAGCTATGCCATGCTTTTGGTGCCACACATTGAGGTAGTGTGGGAAACAAGGACTAGGGAGATGATTGCATGAATTTGGCCACTCGGTGCTGGCTGTTCCATGAAAGAACTGAAATGAACTCAGACCTCCCCATCATTCTTTCATTGTTACAAATTCTGCTTCTCATCCTCCCTGTTGTATTGAGGTATAGTTTTACAACTACAGTAGGAGTAAAGAAATTACTAGTTAGTATAAATTTTGTTTGTGTCTGTGTCATTATGAATGTTTATTTATAGTACAGATTTGGACTTGGGCTAGGCTATTGCTGGAAGTATCTCACCATTACCATACAATTTGAAATTGGTTTGATTATATTCTGTCCTTGTGGTTGATCCTCACTTTTAGCTTAATGTCATGCTATTGCTGGATTATTTTCCTGGGGTGGTGCAGTCTCTGTATGCTATCCACATCGCTATTAAAAACTAGAAAGTTTGTTTTACACTTAGAGGAAGCACTGGCCAGGTGTCCTTCATTTAAAATGGAATTAATCTCTCAGACTTCTCATACTGCAGTTTACTAGTTTTCTTACTAGCCTGTAAATCTCCACACTGATCTCTGCAAAGAATATCCATTTGTTAGATCTCAAATAGGACTGAGGTCTTTCAGAATGACTACATTGACTGTTGACTCATAGTATACTTTATGGAAAGTCATTCTAAACATTAGTATACAAAACATATGATTTTTGCTGTGCAGGGAATTCGGGCCCCTTCCTGGAAGAATTAAAAATATGCAGGAAGTTGTTAGATCTGCCCTCTTGGTCACATCACTTGCATGTTCATTTAAAGAAACATTTTTCTCATGGGAATAAGCTAATTATAAGCAATTCTCCATATATATTATTTGCAAGGCATGTCAGATCTATTCTTGATTCCCTAATCTGTTTTAGATAACTCTTTGGCAGAAATATAAATGAGCTTCACAATGCAACTCCCAAAGCTCCACTCAGTGACTCTTCTGCTGATGTCCTTCCCCTGATTTTACATAGATTTTTAAATTTTTATGTCTGTCCAATGTCCATATAACCCATGTACCTTCCCTGTCTCCCTACCATTGCACTTGGCATCCCATGCACAGCAGTAATCTCTCCAGGTCTCTTTTACTGACATCCTGAAACTGTTCACAGGACAGATTCTCAGATTTCTCCAAGGTCACCTATTCCCCTTCCTCAGCTCCTTTAACCCTCCTCACATCTGCTATCTTACCCTTCTCACTTATGTTTAAGTTCCTCTAACAGCCATAACTGTTCTGACTGGGCAAAGAAAATATATATCCCTATGTATAATACTACCTGCCAGGCCTCTGCATCATGTAAATGATGAGAGCTGAGTTATTCCTTCACTTCCCTTAGTGAAAGGCCCAAACCAGTGTGCTCTTCTGTACTTTGCCAACAATTTTCTCTAAATTGGCTGGAACATATTAACTCAGAGCAGCCTGGCACTCAGCTAAAGCAGGATGAAGTGGTCCAACAGGCTCAAGATTTGTTGGTGCTGAGGACGAGAATTATGTAATTGTGCAAATCTAATTTCCAGAGGAAGGCAAGTTAAAAACCACAGTAAAAAGTACAGAGTTTCCATAAAATGGCTTTTAGATATCACTGTGCATTCAGTCCATTCTCTGAAAACTGAGACTCATAAGAACAGGATAGATTTTGTGAACAAAGAGGTCTTATGGAAAAAAACACCTACAATAACTGTTTTTAGTCTGGGAAAATTAGTATGCCTCCTGCATACAACTGCAGTGTGGCACTGGAAAGAACTGGTTTGGCATACCCATATCTTCTTTTTATTTAGTAAATAAAATGGAATGTAAAGATTTAATCAGGGATAGAAAATTCAGGACAGTTATTTAAATAAACAGATATCAGTTCTATTATACTGACTGAAAAATACAGAGCAACAAAAGGAACCCAAAGAAAACCTGAGTGAAAATAAAAATAGAAAGACTTAAACATCCTTTTGAATATGTCCTTTGCATGCAGTAGATAACCTTATCCATGTATCAAAACAATCTACAGGAATGACCAAAACTTGTCCTACATTACATGAGAAAACCATGGTATGGCAGGTATAGAATTCGGTTTTAGAAGAGGCTATATAGAGCATTTGTTTTCTGGAGCATTTATAAAAATGTATATGCTACTGTGCAGGTTCCACTACTTGTATGATGGATTTTTTCTTATTATAGGTTTTGTTTTGGCCTGTGACATCGAAATGCAGCTCGGCAATTTAATCACTTCTGTTTTGTGGCTAAATCTTGTGTGCAATAATATGACAAAAGATAATGCATAAAAAGATGAGTGTTGCAGAAATCTCTAACTAGTTCTTATTTTAATCTCTGAAGCTACCTAGGGAAAAGAAACCCACTTCTTTAGATCCTGGTATGCCTCACCTGTGCAACTTAAAATGACCATCAAGTCTGACCTTACTTCGGTTCTAAGTGAGTGAACACTTCAAGAAGAGGCAGACTTTGGAAAAACCTCATAAAGAAAAAGAAGGCACAGGATCACTAACTTACTTTCGAGTTTTTCATTGTTGCTTGTGTTCTTTGAAACTATTTTCCTTTCTCGATGGACAAATGGCAAAACTGGAGACAACAGGACTGATTTTTTTTTTATAAATAAAGAGATTATGTTTGATCATGGGAAGTTTAGATATTCTCACAATCTTACTGAACGCTGTACATTTTAGAATATGTGATGGAGTGTCAAATCTATAAAGGAATTTATGAAGTAATGAAAATGAATTGATGGAAAAACACAGGCTCTTCTATTGCAAGATGATGTAATATTACTTCTTGTTATAGGTTTAATTAGTTTTTCAGCATGATAGTTTTATACTCTTGTTATTATTTTTACTCAATTTTTTTTATAACACATCAAAAGTCTTACAAAAAATATAAAAGCAAGCATTTTCTATAACATGGCTTTTTTCAACAGCTAATGCAACATCTGAAACAAACTGAGAATATTCATTACATTATAGCTTTGAATTGTTGTTGCTTGAATTTCTTGTGAAATTTGTGAAATGACATGCTTTAATGTTTTCATTTTTATGTCGGGTTAGGTTATTAAAATACCTCAAAGCTCTTTGCAGTATATGTTGTTGCTGTCAGATACTAAGTGCACACTCTTAATCTAGCATTGTGATCCTTAAAAACTTGCAGATGACTAAATATTGCTTATGGTATGGAAAAGAGATATATCACAGCATTTCATCTTTGTTCATTCTGCATCTAAGAGCCTAATAGTTTGTCTCCACCCTTTAAACAGATCTTCAGTTATCTTTCCAAAGTGGGTTCCAGATTTCGTTCCAAACTAAAATACCTCTTTAGCTCAAAGGCAGAGGACAGGTCTGACCTCATGGTGAAAACATACCCAGGCTGTTCTGAACAGCTATCGTCCAAGTCTAGAGCTCATTCTTTGTTGGGGCTTGCTGAGGTCTTATCCTACAACTGAGTCATGGATGTCAAAGAAAAAAGTGTGTTTTCAACAAAGTCATGTAGTTGGAAAAAAATCCACAGCTGTAATAGCCGTCATGGTTTATGGAACCCTGAAAAAAGGGTTGCTTCACCTCTTTCTGTTTGCTCCCATAAGTCCTCAACCCAATGGGACAGCTATTAGAATTGCAGACTCCAGGGATATGATTAATGTCATACTTAGAGTATGGACCCATTTTTGGTTACATTGTCCCTTAAACTTCATTGACTAGATGCTCAGTAGCTGTAGTGGGGCAGCTAAAACGTGTGTAGACAGCTACAAGTTAGGTGGTACAATATCACCCGGATATATGAAGCTGCCTAAACACACTCACCTTTCCTTTGGCTGAAAGGTGTTTTGAATAAAGGTTTCTTGTTTCCCTTGCAGGAACGTCTCTAACTGCCAGGTTTATGACAAAGCTCTTGGGCTACTCTGTAGCCTGCTTCTTTTTAGGCAGGGTTTTTTGGTGTGTGTAATAGATACCGAAATTTCACTTAAAAGCAAACACGCACAGAAATTTCATTTTATCATTATTTTTTCCAGCTATCTTCACTACATCTGAAGACAACCTGTACAATGCTAAATAATTTATCTGAAATCTAGTCAATTTTCAAGAAAAACAGAAAAATTGCAGGGTCACAATTGTCTCTCAATTTCTTGCTGACCCAGTTCTAAACCTTATGTTAAAGACCAGTCTAAAGCAGGAAAGGGAAGCTGATAATATACACTGTTCTGTAAAGAAGCACAAGTCAAACAGATTTTAAAAATTATGATTGAAAAGTATCTCTTTCAGGTGTAAAACAAGTGAAATGAAAACCAAAAGATGCTCAGACTCACACTGCAGTGTAACTTTCAGACTGACACATTAATGAAATAGCAAAAATCAATCTAGAGTTTAGACTTGATAGTTGATCAGAAATGCTTTAGGTACTTTCCCCATGAGAACCACACAAGAGACGATCCCTAATTGAAACCAGTTGCAGATACACTCAGACAATGGATGATTTTTAATCACCTGACATTTATTTTGTGGTAGAGGTACTTGTAATTAAGTAGGAAAAATGTCAGCAACTATGAACATTAGAATGGCTGGATTCATAACATTTCTAACGCCAGTCTCTTTAGAGCAACAGTATTGAATTTTCCCAAAGACAATAAGGACAGACTGACTGCACATGCTGAGCATGATGTGTCAGACAGTTACACATGTTTCTTAGTTCTCAGAAAAGTAGTCCCTCTTAGTAAGGCAGAATACCTCATGTTGTAAGTCGTTCATAAATGAAGTTTTTGTAGAATAAGAGCATACATTTTAAAATATGTCAGTGATGGGCAAAGCCAGAAATTACAATTAAGCTTAATAAAATTTGGAGTCTGAATAGCTGAAACCCCATTTTATTCTGTAAGAGGAGGAGAAAATACATACAGTTAGACCAAATTTTTTGATCAGAAAAAGAGATGAAAGACAGTTTGTATGCCAGAATCTATACTAAACAGTTCAGTCTCCTGTGTATTGTAAGGCAACCAGTCACTCTATCCTTTTTTTTTCTGGTAAACATGAAGTCCTTGCTCATAAAGTTTGGGTGGGATCTCACCTATTCACTGGCTTTGCAAGAGGGCTACAGCTGCATAAAAATTTAAAAAAACTCATAAAGACCAAGGCAAAGAAAATGCTGAGAACACTTATAAGACTGGCTTTGGACAGTATGTCCACAAGCCTGAATTAAGAAGCACCCAGAGTGGGGATCAGAGTGACATGTCAAGACAGGACAGGAACAGCAAGTAATGCGCTGGCTCAGAGCAGCCTGAGGAGGCTGGTGTACTTTGGCAGAGAGTCTTAATTATGATGGAAGTCTTTCTAGTTTCTCAGATAGACTGAAGGTGTTTAAAATCCACTGTGTTCCACCATTTTGCCAGGTTACTTGTTCTGACTACTTGGTGATAGAGCACATTATCCTTCTTACATCTGCTGTTAGTGAGAAGGGTTTACAGGGTACTATAGTATGCATTGGATTCTCTTACGCAAATTCCATCAGACTGGTATTAGATTGAATAACATTTTCCATATACTCAAAGGGAAATATTATTTGTACTTGGGGATACTGTGATAGTTAAAGTTTGCACAGGGCTTAGAAATCAGTGTTATATTTATCAATTGGATGATGAAGATATTGTGGTATTTTAGTTTCATAGAATTTGTTTACTGCTGATAAGAGATCCTCCTGCTGTGTATGCTGCTTCTGCTAAATGAATGCTTGCTTCCTGGTATACGTAACAGGCAACAATTTGTCATTGTTGCACTTTATCCTTCCTTCAGATGTCTGAAGTTAGTTTCAACGTAATCTGATGACTGAATATCCTCCCTTTTCATCCACATTTTGGGTCAACTCATACTCAGTTAGCATGCCCTTCATTCAGGCTATGGATGAAATTTTTTAAAAGCCACTTCCATCCCTTTGAGAAAAGTAATGTGTACTACCAGTCACATAAGGACTTCTGAAAATATTTCTGTATATTTGGGCAGAGATGGTTTGGGTGCAGCTGTGACCTGCATGTGAGAAGAAAGGAGAGACAGTCAACACTCAGCTGGGAGTGCTAATGCAGAATGAATGCAGTGTCTTCAAATTCAATCACATAGATCGTCTCATAACCAAAGACAAAATGTGCCAGATCATTAGGATATGGTCCTGTTTTCATAGAATTTCCCAGTCTGTGTGGAATTCAGCGAAAACCTTGATATCCAAGGCACAGAAGATGCGTTGCATCCATTGCGAGCAGCCCATTTTAAGAACATAGACAATTGGAAAGAGCTGAGAGGATGGCAACAAGATTAATCAAAGGGTTGGAAGTGGGATCTGTTATATCTATTAGACTCACATGAGTGAAGTAAATCATGGAGATAGGAACATTGGCACCAGGTGCTTTTTGCATATGATCTTTTTGGAGATTGCATAAAATTCAGTCATTTTGATGTGGATTTTAAATGGCATAAAATGCAATTAAGTAACTCATTTTAAGGAGAATTGGTGACAAATGTGTGGCTATCCATTTTAAAATCTTCCCTTTCAAATGCAGGAAATATATCAAACCTTAGGGTTGTAACAGAGCTAACATAACCAGGAAGCAAAGCATAAAAAATAAAAAAATGATGATTTAAAACTCCCAAGAGGAATATTAATTGAGAGGCAGTATCACAGACAAAAGACACACAGTTTTCTTCAGCTGCCTTCAAATCATGGTCTCTTAGAAATCTAAGAACCCTAGTGCTCACTTTGGTTTTCAAAAGCTTTTGCTTTCAGTCTAAAAATCAATTATGTTTTGAATGTTAGTGCTTATGGAAGGTACTGTATTCGAATACTTTGATTGTGATTAGTTCTGCAATTAGTTGTGGGATTGACTTCCGTTAGCTGCTGTGATACAGAGGTTTGGGATGAAATATACCCTTTGTATTCCTCTGTGCATCATGGATTGTTTCATTTTTGGAGCTAGGCTATTTCCTAACTTGCATTTGCTATATGAAGTTATTTACATCCAGGGCTAACAGGGACAGACATGGCAGCTTTGGTACTTTGCAAGAAGACTGGCATGGCAAATACTTCTGTTCTGAAGGAGATTCGGCCTCATGGTTTCAGGAAGACTTGGATCTGATTCAGATGCAGAAATCACACTAAGGAATTCCTTTGCTCATGTTGTCCTCCAAGCCCATGTTTTGATCTGCTGTCTTGATTTTGATGCCAATATCAAAAGCCATTTGGTGCTTCACTGAAAGACTGAAGAGAAAGTTTAACTCACGTAGTGCTAAAATTCAGGTGTCTGTACTTCCCCATGAAAACCATACGTTACAATTATGTACTGTTCACATGGTTTCGTAGCAAGCATATTCAGGCTTCTTTCCAAAAGAAACCAGCAGTTTAAAGCCTTCTTCATACGTGCATTAAATTTCTACAGTTTCATAAACAACAGTATAAAGCATATTATTGACAGATTTGTTCCTGAGTTCAGCAAAACTGAAATGAAACTTTGGGTAGAAATTCTGTTTTCCTCGCAGAAAGATATTGCTAAGACCACACTGCTAGACAAAAGAAAACATAAGTTTGATTTATGAACTTGGCCATTTCTCAAGAAGTGTAAGGCTATAATTGCATCTGATTAAAAAGGAAAACTGAGCATCAACAGAACACCATAAAGCATTGTCCTAGGAGGACCTATGAACCTTGCACACAGTTGTAGTAGAGATGTGCATCTCAGAGAATAATACAAAATTCCACATTCACTTACCTTAATCAGACTAACAACTCGCAATACCCGGAAATCAGCCAGTGAATTAAAACTACTGTTCTCTGTGTTTTTAACTAATTCTAAGGTAAAATCAAATTGAGTAAAAACACAGTGCTGATATTTGAAGATATTAACCCACAACATTACCCTTCACTTGTGTTGCAAAAGCAATTTTCCTAATGTGATAAAATGTGAAGTATTCTTCTCTGCTTGTTTCTGTTGTTAAATCAGATTTTCCTGCTTAGTAGCCTATGAAGCTTGGCAAATTTAGCAACGGTCTCATTATGTGCAATCATGTAATTTATTTCATCATGTGGAAGCCGTTATTTGGAGCTACGACTGTTAGATTTGCCTAATTTCAGTTGCACTTTTTGAACCACACTTTCTGAAATTATGGCCTAGGAATTACCTCTGGACTGAGAGATCTTGGGTTATCTGTAGATCATGCCAGGTTCTAGACTTAACACAGCCTCAGGGTTGAAGCTCTGTAGCATTCATTGCACTGCTTGAATCAATGTTTTAAGATACAACAGGGGTCATACAGCACCACATTTTAGGTCTATTTCTGGATAGTATGTTAAGTCAAAAAAAAAAATTGTGAACCGCTGCCAAAGCTACACCAAGAGAATACTTACCCTCTTTCAAAAAGGCAATGGTGTGCAATGGGCAATATGGACATTCTGAAATTTAGTTTCTGTCATGAAAGGCAAAATAAGCTTAAAGTTCCTTTGCATATTGACACAGAACCTATGCCTGAATCTACATCAGCATTTAGTTTAAAGCAGAAGTGCACATTGTGTTTTGTTGTTGTTGGTTTGGGGTTTTTTGTTTGTTTGGGGTTTTTTTAGGCAAAGTTCTCAATTGTTCCTACTTACTGCATGTTAGTTCATGTTGCAGAGCAATCTTAGCTAGCACAGATGGGATTCATTTCAGATGAAACAGAGGATGCACTCTGGGAGCACTTAATGTATTCCAGCCATTAACCAGCATTGAGGCCATGGGACCAGGGTAGAGCTCTTTTGAAGTAACCCCACCAAAAACATATGTAATGCAAACATTAGGTCCATAGTACCAGCTGCTTCACTCTACAGATCTGTTCCTGTTTGTGCCATTTACTGCATAATTTTTTTAAAAGGTCATCAAAGCAGTTAAGAAACAAATAATTTTTGCAGTGAAACAGATCCAAATTTCTTCTGTTTTCCACGAGAGAAGGACTTCTGAATTCTGCCAGTTGTTTATTCAATACATTTATATTATCTCACAGGAACATGTAATAAGGTCCTCTACCTGAATTATTATGAGAAGTCACTTGTACTGCTTACAGTCTTCATTTTTTTTCTTGCCGAGCCATCAAGTAATGATTTTTTATCATTTTCTATTTAACACATGTCATGTTATCACTTCGCTGATTTGACTTGTGCATTTTCTATTTTGAATGTGACAGGAAGCTCCAATGTACTGGAATAGGGGAAAATTTCATTAAACAGGTCTATTTCAATGTTGGCTTTATCTCATGAATTACAATATCCTGTTGATGAAAAGTCTATTATTTTATTCTTGCTGTTGCAGCAAACTAAAATTGTTTTGAGCTGCCAAGGGAAGGAGAATGTCAGGTGTATACTAACAATAAACACCAGTACTGGAGGATTAAACTTGAAGAGAGTTTGCTCACATAAATTTAAGCACACTTTTAAAATTGCTTCTACTTCTATAAACTTCTGTGTATTTGCACTGAATATTCTAACTCTAAAGCTTCTTTATCTGCTGGGTGACATGCTTTTGTGTCAAATTCTGCAGCATAACTAAGGTTACTTATATGGTTTTGCCTTCTGCACCAGAACTCTGTGAGCAGGTTCAGAGTGCAGTGTCTTGCCACTGTAGAGAAACCAGTATATGAATTTGGTCCTTATGGAGAAAAAAGATCTCTCATTTCATATGCTCCAAGGTTTAATTTAGAAAGAAAAAGGAAAACGCACAACACAATGAAGTGTAAAAAAGATCTGTAGGGTGATGCTTAATATGTGGTGCAGTTCTAAATAGTGCACTTCTTCCGTGCATGAATCATTCATTATTGAATACTGCTAAATTTAAGAGAAATAACAGGGTCTTATAAATGAGTTGAAAGATCTACATGTTTAAATCTCTTCTGTTTTTGTTTTTACTGTTATTGTCAAAGCGTTGTTTTATAAAATGGTATCAACTCTAATTCACTAAAATTGATATTGGTTTATTTTTATAGTGGCCTTAAACTTCCAGACACTGGGAGTACAAATGGAACTGCAGAATGGAAAATTCCTAGACAATGGTGGCTGTGGCTATATTCTGAAACCAGAATTCCTGAGAAATCAGAATTCAACTTTTAGCCCATACAATGTGGGAAGATACAGTAAACCAATGTCTCTGTCAATAAAGGTAAGCTTAGTAAATTGTTGGTTTGTTCCATAAAATGTGAAAACAGATGTTACATAGTTTAGACCTATTTGTTATCTATTATTGGTTTCTCATTTTATCCCCATTCCTGGTTGTTGGGAAGTTTAATATTGTTTTTTAATAACATGTTAACACTCTTACATAGTATCTACTGCCGCTTGGATTGTTTCCCACATGTAGTTCGTTTATGTTTGCTAAATACATGTAGATGTTCAGAAGTTATAAGAGTTTGTAAAAATACATGATTTTTCACAGTGTTGTATACAGAAATACAAACATATCTTGCATTGTGTCACAACTGTAGCTGACAGAGGGACTTGTCAGTTCTGTTTGTGGAGACTGAACTCTGAAAACTCAGAAATCGAAAGTGCGCTTTTGGTGTTATTTTAAGTATTAGTAATACTACATGTACTATTATAATGCCAATTGACAAATGGAAATGTTTAAAGATATGATAGGAAGCTTTACACTTCTGTTAAGTTTCATAATCTTCCTATGCATACATAAAAGACTATCATCCTGAAATGATATAAATAGTGTAAAAAGGGGCATAAATCTATGAGCCTTTGAATTATTTCTACTTCCCCCAAATTCAAATCTGATTTACTTCTTAAAAATATTAGAAACCTATGTCATTTAAAACAAATGGGTTAGAAAAATCCTTCGAGGTCAAGTAGATGCTTTATAATTGTTCACTAGTCAGAAAACTACATTTTCCCAATGAAGAAGTGCTATTTCTGATTACACAGTACACTACTTGCATAAATGCTATTTAATTAGCATAAATTAGTGTATAATTGCTATTTTGTTTCTTTCAGAGAAATAAATAGTGGAGATAAAAATTAGCTAATAACAATTATAAAATACTTACATAATGCATGCACCTAATCAAGAACATTTTAGTGTCCTAACAGTGAGCATAGCAATTATGAATTGACATTACTGGATGATTTCAAGCTCGCATGCATATACATCAGTTACTTTAGCCCTTATTTGTATAAAGCTGGAGTTAATGAGACAAAAGATGATGAAAAATCCCCAATTGTAATGCAGGAGACAGATAAAATCATTGACAATGGGAAGGAGATATCTGAGTTTGGAAGAAGTTGGAAAAGAAAGCTTTTAGGCTGACGACATAGGCTGAGATGGCAGGCTGGGTAGCACAGGAGACAAAGAAGCAATGGCATCTCACCAGCTGAGCGACCGCAGGGTGCAGAGAGCCCCATTCATAGAGTCAGCAGCAAAAACCAGGGAATAGTGGTTGGAGACAAAAAGAGGCAGAAGCCTCAGTTAAAGGAACCTTTTGAGACCTTGGGTCTCAAAAATCGATTGGATTTATGGATTTGGGTCATAGTGTCCTGAAACGATTCTGCTCTTTTCCCACCCTATGGGAGACACAGACTGGGTCTAGCTATGGGGTAATAGTGGGAAGCAGGACTTGGCCAACATGGCTGAATTTTCGTCATGACATTCAGGGCATGTCAAAGAACCTCCCCTTTTTCGAAGTGGGCAGTCATCAGTGTTTGCATCTTGCGTAGCTGACTAGTGAAGGTAGGAACTATTTTCTAGGAAGAAAGGGGACAGCATCAGGATTTGCTAAGCCACTGCTCTTTAATGTTTCAGGCTAGAACTTTTCTTGGAGCGAGGTATTACAGAAAATACACAAGCAAAAGGGGGATTTGTGGAGTTTGACTTTTCTGGGGAGTTGACAGGGGAGTAAGAGGATGTATCATGGGTTTTGATGCTTAGTCCTGAGATCTGGATCATAAGTGTCATATCTTTCACCTAGGCTTGCAGGCTTGTATATCTTTCTTGATACGTTCCATACCTTGATTTCTAAAAAAGCAGATTGCTGTACAAATGGTTATTCTCTCCTTGGTGTCCTGAAATATAGGTAGAAAGTAGACAAAGTTGTGACTTTCATAAATCCTTTCTTAGGCTGGGTGCCATATTACAGAGCAATCTGAGGCAAAAATTCCAGGTAGCTAACTCAGTTAAGGAGAAAAACATCAGGGATCCTACTAAATGCAGAGTTTTTATGCGTTACTATGAAAGTGCAGGAACACAGGCGAGGCAGTCTGCTACACACCCTGTAACACAACGCTGATGTTACTCCAGGTCTCAGCACTGGTCCGATAGACACAGCTTTAATGGGGATTCATGAGCTTGATCTCAGAAAATGCACAAATCGTGAGACTGACTCTGCCAGCATTATTATCTTGCATGGTAACCAAATATAATTTTTATGGCCAGTTATTGAATAAAAACTTAAATCTGAATATTATTATTTAAAGCATGATATCAGATTTTTTTTTTTATGATGAGAGCAGTCAAACACTGGCACAGATTGCCCAGAGAGGTGGTAGATGCCCCCTCCCTGGAAACATTCAAAATCAGGTTGGTTGGGGCTCCGAGCAACCTGATCCAGTCGAAGATGTCCCTGATCATTGCGGGGAAGGGGGTGGGAGGGTGGCGGGGTGGTGGATGGACTAGATGGCCTTTAACGGTCCCTTCCAACCTAAACTATTCTATGAAATTAGCCAAGAATTAAATTAAATTGGAAGCACCATATTCTTAGTTTCATTGTGTTTCATATGTACTTTTATAAGAGTTTATGGCTGGTATATCCTTCTTGTAGTTATTTCTCATGGAACAGTTTTTGCTACTTATGGCTACTGTATGGCTACTATGTGTAAAGTTTGTTCTTACAGTTATTTCAATACATTACAACTTTGATTTTCCAGCTCATCAGTGGTCACCAGTTACCACCCAGTAACCTGTCGAAGACTAACAAAGCTGACCCTTTAGTGCAGATAGAAATTTACGGTGTGCCAGAAGATCAAGCGAAAAAAAAATCTAGTGTTGTGAAAAGCAATGGTGAGCATCAGTCTTATTCTCCTGCCAGTAATATAAGGAATTCACATTTTTTCATCCCAAGAAGCTGTTCTGTACTTACAGAGACTGCAGTTATTTCTCTCTAGACTAGGATCTTCTGGCACAAAATCTGTAGCAGAAGTTCGTGCTACGTGCCATTTTTGTAGACTAGTAGGTGAACGAAGCACAAACTCTCCTAGTTAGTAGCACTCACCTGAGGGAGGATGGAACGCATTGCCTTTACTCACTGTCGCGGGCTCACCCTGGATGGCAGCTCAGCCCCACACAGCCACTTGCTCGCTCACTCCCCGCAGGATGGAGCAGAGAGTCAGAAGGGCAAAAGCGAGAAAACTCTTGTGTCAAGATAAAGGCTGTTTAATTATTAAATTAATTATTAAAAGCTGTGCACATACGCAGAGCAAAATGAAGAATTCCTTCACCACTTCCCGTTGGCAGGTGGGTGTTCAGCCATTTCCAGGACAGCAGGGCTCCACCACACGTAACGCTTACTTGGGACGGACACTGTCACTCTGAACATCTTCCCTTCATCCTTCTTTCCCCCAGCTTTTTTCTGCTGTGCATGATGTTCTATGGCTTGGGGTACCCCCTGGGTCAGTTGGGGCCAGCTGTGCCAGCTGTGGCTTCTCTGACTTCTTGTGCCCCGCCAGCCTGCTCGCAGGGGTGGGGAGGCGGGGCCTGCAGCGTGGGAGAGAGAAGTCCTTCACGCTGTGCAAGCACTGCTCAGCAATAGCTAAAACATTGGTGCGTTACCGACACTGTTTTGGTCACAAATCCAAACCAGAGCACCATATGGGTTGATATGAAGAAAATTAACCATACTCCAGCCAAAACAATACACTAATTGGTAAATTTAAAGACACTACTCTGAAGAAATTTCTGTCACATCATCACTTAGCTCATATGAAGCTTCTAGAAGGACTAGTCCCTTAATCACTTGACAGGTGAAGTGTGTGTACTCTTCGAGCAATCCCTTACCTTTATGCTGTAGATTTTCTTGATGCCTCAGGCTAAAAGTTCCCTGTGATCTCCCTCCTGTGCCTCTGTTTTCTATTTTTCCTATTTGTAGATAGCTGATGTTTTAAATCTGCCCCCAAATTTCTTTTCGCTCTGTATGAATATTGCTCAAGACAAAGCACCTCCTCTCCTGTTCCACATCCTCTTTTTGTATTTTCAGTCTAGCGATCGCTTTACCACCTTAATTTATTTAGCTCCCAGCTTCATTTCCAACACTGCAAAAGGAGAAAATTTGGCAAAACCATGAAGCCGCTATGGCTTTGAGCAGAGGTTCTTAATTTGGCTATTGCTGTCCCATTTAAGAGACAACACCAACTTTCTTAGGCTTTCGATTTACTTTAATATGTAGCCAAAACATGACAAATCCTTAGAAGGGGCTGGCCTGCATACTGTAGGCAAGTCCTGAGCTCTCTGTTTGCTTCCCTCTGACAGTTTTAACTCCATAACCTAAACAAAAGATGTCACCTATATACCACTGCAGTCACTGGGAGTCTCATCATATATTTCAATGGGCGCAGAAATCGAGGGAAAAAGAACGAAGCTTTACCAGTTCAGACCAGTGATAGTGGATACAATAATTCAGATGTTAAGCAGAATAAATGAAATGGTATTCTGATACTGTGTGTTTTCTCTTTTCATTAGCTCTGAGCCCTAGATGGGACGAAACTTTCTCTTTTGCTATACAAGTTCCAGAACTGGCATTGATACGCTTCTGCGTGCAGGATGAGATATCGCTGGTTGCAAATGAATTCCTTGGTCAATATACTTTACCACTGCTGAGCCTGAATAAAGGTAATATTTTTATGTAAGCCACCTATAACAGCTAAAAAAAAATCTATAACATTCCAGGCTTTTATCATTACTGTAGTATTGATAGAGTACAGCGTTATATTTATTTCCTAAAGGACAATTGTATAACCATAGGTAAACATTTCACTCTGTTTTTTTTAAGTCATTGTAGTCTCTGAATGCAAATTCACGGTGTAGAAATAAAAAGAATATTAATGACAGTAAATTATTCCTACTGCAGTATTCCATTCTAGACAGCAAGTGCTCAGGCAATATTTTAACTCCTTAGGACACAGGAAGAGCCATTAGGCAGAACTCCTGTAATGGCAACAGTTTTGTGTACATTCTACTCGGGTAGGCTCAAAACCAGATACAAGCCAGACTAAAACAAACCAAAAAAAAAGCCCAAACCCTCAGGTAACCTGTCTGCCACTTCAGAGAAGAGAATGAAGAACATAAATTAAGCAAAATATTTACAGTATTTTTCTTGGTAGTGTTTCTTTTCTTGTACCAGTACAGCTTCTGGAATCTTGTGTGACTAATAGGCTGCACATAAAGAGCAAACACAGAAGTCAGTAGGCCAAGGAGAAAAGCTTACATAAAATGGCTGTTTACTATATCAAATTTCCAAAGCTATATTTCTGACAAAACAAACAACCGACTTCTATTAGTGAATGAAGATGTGAAGGCAAAACGTTGGAGCTGGCAATGGGCACTGTGCCTTTTTTGTTAAGCTTAACAGGATTCTTAATGGCTTTTTCTTTCCAGGTTCTGAAGTCATAAAGCTGTTTGTGAGTCTTAGTTGAGGTTGAGGAGTTACACAAGAACAAAGACTTTACTTTTAAAGCACATTTGCTTTTCTTCAACATAAATTTTTTACACTGATCACCTTTTACTTTCCTTTTATTTATACATTTCAGGATAGCAAAAAAAAGAATAGCCTGCAAGCTCATGATGTCTGAGACAAATTTAAATAGTAGACACAACAGCTTATATGTCCTTACAAAACCATCAATCTGGGCTTTTGGTTTTTTTTGTATAATTTTTCAGTGTGTCTCTAATATACCAGTATGATTAATTTTGGTCACAAATGAGGGATTCATATTTTGGAAAAGTACGAATATGCAGATTCCACAGGAAAGATTTTGAGTGGAGTAATTAAAAATGCTAGGAAATGAGTGTAGGTACAAAAACTATAAACAGTGTCAAACAAATTACCCCAACCCCCACTTAACACAACATAAAAAAAAAAAAAGTAAGATCCCATCAAGATCCCCAGAGGCACAAATAAAATGCTTCTAAGAGATGAACTGACAGAGAATTTCAAAATTTATTTCAATGCTTAACATTGAGACCTCTGAATTCCAGGTCTTTAAGTACCTAAACTCCCTAAATAGTGAAAGGGGAAAATAATGCATCTTACAGAGTCACAACAGCCTAGATTTCTTTGGAAAGAATTGCCTAAACCATGCTGAAGAGTGAGTTAAGATTTAAACCATTACTCTTCATAGCTCCATTTGCTATAATCAGCACTACAGGACTGTCCTTCCTTCCCTAGGATTCACATCCCGTAGGTGTCCCCTGAGGGCAAGTTGCTTCCAAAAGCTGAGCAGTGCTTACATCTTTTTTTTCTTTGACAGGCAGCGGGACAAAGTTGTCCCATTGCCACCCTCCCCTGCATTTTCGCTCAGAAGGATGCAATTGTGGATCATCACTGCCTGCCTCTCCCCAGCAGCAGCCTCCCAACTCGGCTGTAGGTTCCACTGGGGAAGAATGCTTGCTGCTCACCTGTACCAGTGTTTGACTTTTCATGCAATGATTAAGTAGGTAACACTCAGAGGGGCTGAAGACGAGAATAATTCTCTAGCTGGGCCGTTATAAAGGCAAGGAGAGGGCTGGGTTACAATCCCTGTACCAGTAAGTCTGCCATGTAGAATACTAATACGGGATAGCAATTCAATTATTACTGCTATTATCACTATATCAATTAATAGTTAATTGTTTCATACAAATTGGAAAAATTTCAATAAAAAAATTTTTTTCCTCTTTCAGGACATTTTGTAGAATAGTCTATAGGTAGGGGCTAGAAGACAGTCTTTAGAAATGAGTCCTAGTCCTTGAAGTGTATCTTTGGACAGGACATCAACCAGGTCTTTCACATAGTGTGTGCGTGCTCTGAAAGTTGATCTCAAACGCGTATTGCCGGGACACAGCTTTAGTGTCTGCTGCCCAGCAGCTGGAGCTTAGATGCCAGGTGAAATTTCATGCAGTATAAAACAATCAAAAAAATCCAAACCCAGATAAATGAGGGTCCCAAAGACTACACACACATCCAGACACACCTAAAAAAGGATTTTGAAAACTGCAGTTCTGAACATAGATGCTGATTCATAACAGACATTTACTTAAATAACCGCAGTTATATATACATAGTTATATATACATAGTTATATATATATACATAGATCAAACAGAACATGTTTTTTAATCAAAAGTGTCATTGTTTATTATTATGAAATAATGGGCATTTACAGCCAGATACAGCAATACAGGTTTGGGGTTTTGGAAAGGGGATTGTTTTGTTTTCCAGGCACGCAGGTTAATTAAGTTTGAGGTTGAGAACTATAGCTTCTCCAAGTGCTTCAACAACCAGATGAACGTGTACTTTCTGTGGCATGCCTTATCTCTGATACTGAGAATCACTCATACGTAAAAGGAGCACCTTAACAGACTTCAGATGTCATGGTAGAAGATCTTACACTACACTTTTGTTCCTGCCTCAGCTGGACAGTGCTTTACTGCTGCAACACCACTTTTCTCTGAGGCACTCTCACTGTTGATTCATGAGTGATTTAATTTGCTATCAGAACAACGCGTGCAGCACATAACATCTTTGGATGTTAAAATGTATGCTTTCCCCATGTTGAAATATTACTGGGTTACAAGTCTTCAGTTTGAAAAAACACCACATCCAGAAAGACACTGAAGTTGTTCACTCTGTGTCCAAAAATGCCAGAATTGAAATACTATATATGTAGAGGAGAAAAACAGCAGACATGGGATTTGGGTTCTGCATCATTTCAGCTTATTTTAAAGAGTTATTTAAAGAATCATAAATTATGCCTTATTTGCATACTAGATTGTAAAAACACTCCATCATAATCTTTGTGTTTGTGGTGACTATACGAATAAAGTGTCATTATCTTTACAGGTTACCATAATGTTCCCCTGTTGTCCGAAGATGGCAGCAGTCTCAAACCTGCATCACTGTTTGTTCATGTCTGGTACTATTAATGATGCCCTGCAGTAGCAGCTGTGGACGATCATACCCTGCTCAATAAAGAAACATCACTAGACTTGCAACAACCCAGGGGTCTGATTCCCAGTGGCATGTTCTCAATGATTTTATGAAGCTAATGGGACTTCTTGTGTGAGTAAATGGTATCCTGAATAAGTAATGGCTACTAACATTGGTCCTACCATTATTTAGAACTAATTCACAAAGACTGATCTTTTTTGGACATTTTAAAAATTCAGTTGATAATTTCCTTTACAGCTAATTTCAAACTTATGATTAATTACTGAGAATAATAGTCTAATATTTATGATCTAAGACTGCAAAATTATAAGCATGTTACATTGACATTTGTATTAAACAAAATTTTCTACTGTTGTATCTTTCCATGGGAACAGGAAAAATTGCACATACAATGTACCCTTTAAATTTATAATAACAGCAGCTTCCAATTGGACTATACCTCTTCCATGTCCACCGTAATTTTGTTACCTGGAAAAACAGTTTTGAGAAAAACCCCAGCTCTAAAAATGATGCAAACTCAGATGCTAATATCGGTACCTTTTCTTAGCTTAGTCTTGAATCTCCTGCTGCTAAAGAAAGACAAATAATTCACAGATTATTCACAAAGGGCTATGTTCCTCATAGCAACAGGGAGCTCAGGATACATCTCACTGTGAACTCTGGAAATAGGAAGCACGGTGCTTTGAGGTGGAGCAGAAGAATTTTAGAAAAGGCAAGGGTCGGTTGTGTGATTTAAGATCCCTGAGGACAACTTCTTGCCTGACGTAACTATCAGTGTAGATCTTGCCCATAAGACAGAATTTGCAGATATTCCTTACAAAACTGAAGTATTGTTGAGTTTCCACAGGTCAGTATCTACCCAGTTAATCGCAGATTTGTTACTCAAGCATGGCGCTTTTTTTAAAAAAGAGGATGTTATATTGATAAGTTTCTTTATTTAATACCAAACAGTATTGCTTATGTTTGCAGACAGTTCTGGTAATATTATATTTTAATGCTCTTTGTTTTTAAATGCCATTTTAAGCTATTTGATTTGATGTTGCTCTAAGATGGAAAATCAGGGCATGCAGTAAACAATGATTAGAAAATGTCACAGGAAATAACGCTATTAGAAAATTGCATTATAGATATAATAAGGAAACCAAGACAGTAGACTAAGAAGAATCTAAAATCAATACTGAACTGTAAGGTCAGGGGATTTGATAACATTGTAAGCTGGCCACAATGTGTTTTCTGTGCTTGAGTGACAAGCCACTTGATTCTTTACCCAGAAGAGCCTATAATCTAAAACGTTAGACTTACCGGTCTTTGTAGTGATCGTATCTGCATGCGAGCCAATATCCCTTTCACATGGTAAATATTTTATAGCTTTTTCCAGCTCTGAAGAATACTAATAATATTAATAATCAAGCAGAGTTCCCTGCACTCCCCTTACTAAGGAGGAGTTTAATTTCCCCAGGCAATCTGGTGTATCTGTTCTCAGACAAAAACTGACCAAGTGACACAGTCAGTTGGTTTGATGCTGAGAAATACTCCAGCTTATTTACTTTCCTAGTCCCACTTCAGGAGCTTTATACAACATTACCTTCTGAAGACTGATTTGTGATATCCCTGTGTTAACCACTTTTCCACCTGGTAGGACAATTGTCAGACCCACTCAGTGTACGGTAACTTAAAATTTTACGGCAGGTTGGATCACAAACCAACATGTCTCCTGTGCCTTAAAAACGTGCCTGTGGTGCTGGAAAGGTATATATACACGGTCAGCTATATGTGTGTAAGAGGCTGGCAATAATGGACAGTTCATTATGCCTGCTCACATGCTCAATGTTTAAAGCTGTGCTTAAGTGCTTCCTCAATTTAGGTAAAAACGCTTTGAAGAACAGAGCCCATAATTAACCTCAGTGAACTCAAAGGAACCACTCACATTCATTGTTTAAAATGTATATATACATTTTATAGCCCTGAGGTCAACGCACGTAGTGACTCGATTCCCTTCTGCAGCGTAAGAACGCAATGCAGTAAGACTGGTGAACAAAGATACCTTACAGCATGGTCTTCAATAAATACCAGACTGAAAGCTCACATTCACTATTTTTTATTTATTCGTGAGCATTAGTTTCTCCCTCCTCCTTTCTTCTCACTAATGTCCAGTTATATCTGCTTCTTGGATGCCAGAATAAAAGAAACAGTGACATATTGTATCGACAAATGAATATACTGGATTGAATGTTACAGTATATCAAAAGTTAAAAGCACACCAACACATACAGCACAAAATGTGCAAAGTGCAAAGCTGTTAAGTTCTTTTCTTTTTGAAAAAATGTATTGATTGTATAAGATTTAACATGAAACTTGCTAGACTTCTGAAATGTATTGGCACTCGGGGACCCATCCCATGGTTCTCTGGTGATACCATCATATGCACTGGGGTCACAGCAGATGCTGATAAATTACACCGTTATCAGCATTGTTTCAACACAGTCAGTGGAAATAATGGGCAAAGAATTAGGCCCCACACTTTGCTGTGTACAGAATTCAGTATTTTTACAGTGCTGTTTAACACGAACAAAACAAAAATCTTTACTGCTGTCATAAGAATCTGTGTCATGCTGCTACAAGTTCTTAGCATGGGATTTCTTAAGTTCACACCGACAGAAATCTATTGCAGGAAGATGGTAGCAATTTTAAGACAACAGCCTTCCGATTACAAATGTTAAGGTATGTGGTCAGCAGACGACTGCATATTCTCAAGGGCAACTGAGACAAAATGTACTGTGGGAAATGGGATAAAGAAACATTAGTGGAGAAATAATTGCATTATCTCAGACAACATTTAAATTACACTGTTTCCCAGTGGATACCACTTTTCTTCATTTAGCTGGACACTGCTCAGTTGAATGTTAACAGCTCCCACAAATGCTCCTTTGCTTTTCACAACAAGTTTCAGTATCCGGCCTTTGAGCTCTGTGACTTTGTCATACACAACCTGAAATAATATAGAATGAAACAGAAAAAAACCACATGAATCTGTGAATCTATCTGACAGGCAAAACTTACTTCAATACAGCATTCAGGATGATGATTACAAATTTGTAATCATTGCTTTAAACAGCCCTTCAAAATTAAAAACTAGTAGCCACGAGCCAAATTCACCTAACTTAGTGAGTTTACTTCAGAAATATACTTGACCTTATGCATTTTATACTAAAGAGATTCTGCCAGTCTAGGCTTGTGAAATCTGATTACGAAGCATTTGTAAATATATTTGAAACCTGTGTTGTGCAATGCCTGAGAAAAAAATAGGTATACATAATTTTCCCTGTGAAAACTGAAACTCTGACGTAAGCAGGGTTTTGAACTCAAATGTGAAGAAATATCAGATCTTCCACCAAGTTTACCAGGGAATGATAATATGGTTGATTTTCTGGAGCAGAGATTCAGATGGAGGGTACTCATCATGGACAGTGGCATGAAAACATAAGATAGATAAATCTGTAAAAGTGTAGATTATTATAATTTTAAAATATCTTTCCATAGCAGACGCTTTGATAAATGGTATTGCTTTTCTGCAAAAATCAGAAAAATACAGGAAAACAGATTTGATGTTTCAAAAAAAAAGATCAAGCCAAAGCAAACCCAGATTTTCTTCTAATCAAGACTTCCATAAAATTTCAGAATTGTTCTAAATCCAACAAACCCACATCAGAAAAGAGATAATTTTCCTTTGAAAATTGTCTGTATACATTTTACTATTTCAATACAAATAACTTTATGCATGAGTCTGGATGCTAACTGTATCCAAATGTGTCCATTATAAAAATGCTTGCATTTTTCTAGTGGAATCATCAAATATTAAACATGAGAGAAAGCTCAGCCCACTCAGTAGAAGCTGTAGATGTGGAACATCTCTGAGGTTGGACCCAAGTTAGCGGGCTGAATTTACTACATTTGGATGTGTCTGTTACTGGAGAAGTGCTGTTAAAACCTCTCAAATTGAATGAGACACCTTGCTTAACATCTTTTTAGAGAACTACTAAGGCCTATAGTTTTTTAAATATCCTTGAAATTACCTTAACACTCTGAGAATGCACTGAGGTTAATTATGAAATCTTCATGCTGTATTTTCTGGATTTTAAAAAAACCAATCTGGAGTGACAGGCTAACAAGAATGAGCTGCATTCAGAACAGATTCCTGTGTTTCAGTCTCTACATTAATCAAAAACTGCTGCGTGAACTGCCTGTGGGTTGATGAAATGTGAAGGAATGCTCTCAGCTAGTTTCAGGCCTGAAAGGTGAGCTTTGTTAAGAGAAGTACATTTAGCCTACACATTTGTATGGCTGGAAATGTTTTTGCTATTTTAGTTGCAATGGAAAATGCTTTAAATTTTAATCTCTCTGTGCAGTTTAAAAAGAAAACACAGTGACACACTGTTACTTCAGGAGAACAGGAAAGTGAAACTGCCTAAAAGGTGTTTGCCATGCCGCCCGCTCGGATCGACTGTGCCACCTGCACGCAGTCGGTACCTGCGGCTCTGCTGGGGAAAAGAAATGTCAGACCGAGCCCCCTCTAGCTTGGAGCTCTGTGCGCTGGACTGCTAAGTCATAGAATCATAGAATGGTTTGGGTTGGAAGGGACCTTAAAGATCATTTGGTTCCAACCCCCCTGCCATGAGCAGGGACACCTTCCACTAGACCAGGTTGCTCAGAGCTCCATTCAACCTGGCCTTGAACACTGCCAGGGAGGGAGCAGCCACAGCTTCTCTGGGCAACCTGTGCCAGTGCCTCACCACCCTCATGGTGAAGAATTTCTTCCTAATATCTAATCTAAATCTGCCCTCTTTTAGTTTACAGCCATTCCCCCTTGTCCTATCGCTACACACCCTTGTGAAAAGTCCCTCTCCATCCTTCCTGTAGGCCCCTTCAGGTACTGGAAGGCTGCTATAAGGTCTCCCCACAGCCTTCTCTTCTCCAGGCTGAACATGATGTTTACTGTGCCTATTTCTCCAAATGGTATGTGAATTAAAAATTCCAGCTTCTCTGTCCCCCAATGGCATCTCCCCACCAAAACCAAAGTGAAATGATGGGGAAAATCCAAAAAGCAAGAAGAGGTACAGTAAGCGATAATAGAATTCACAATAAATCTATGATTTGATTATTGAAGTGATACTAACGTTACCGCAGAAAGGTGCCTTGTTTCTTTGCCAATATATTAAAGATACCATCTTCAGCTGTTGCTTTAAATCACCAAAAAGTGTACATGAAGCTGTAAGAGCTAAGAAACCTTCAGTACGGCAGATCATAACAGGCGTGAACTGGGGTAATGAACAACTTTCAATCTTTGGACAAAAAGAGGCTTTAAGCTCTGAGCAACGACAGACCTTACAGTGCAGGGTGGGTGGTTTTCAAACGATCCCAATAAACCGTTTCTAAAATGGTATTGCCAATTCAGCTGGAGCAGGTTATATATCATCAGGATGCAGGGACAGCAGCAACGTCTGGAGATAGCTGAATTAGTATGTGGATAAAACAAATGCCACCTGCCAGAATTTCATAATCGGAACTGTTAAATCCTGAAATGGCTGTGTAGTAAGAATATTTGCCTCCCATTTATACAGCTAGATCAAATGGAGGTGAGTTATACCCACCCATGCAGCAACTCAGCGAGACGGTTAGGGCTGGAATTCAAGTATTTCTGGCTCCAAAAAGAGCAGCACTGATGACCTACAGGAGTCTAATGACATTTTAATCGCAAATGTGGGACAGTTCCTTCTCCTTAGGTAGCCATGGCACAGTTCCTAGATTTGCTCTTAACGGTCCACGTTAGCTTTGGCACACGGTGCTGGAGGGAGCGGCTGTGCAGCCCCGCCCCTCCCCCTCCATCAGCCCTGCTGGGGCCCTTCTGGTTGTCGCGGGCCAGCGTCCCCTCTGCTCCGCGGCCCGGGCACGGTATGTTTGCTGGCACTGGGCTGCATTTTCATGCACCATTTTCACCCCTTCCTGGGGGCAGGATGGGGAGAGCTCCCTCTCGTGCTGGCTTCGTTACAGCAATGCACACTCCGCTCCGCCTCGGAGGTCTGCGCATCCCACGGGTGCGCGCACACACGGGCGCTCGAGAGACCAACTGAGGGCGGCTGAGACCTTGAAGCGTATCTCGGGGCAATCGCTACACATATAAGCAAGACCCCACTGGGGCTGGTTCTGGTCATTGTGACTTTTCTTGGCAAGAGTTTAAACTTCAATCATTCAGATTTATTTACAAATTTTTTACTCAGTTTTCACTAAACTACTCAGGAACCTTCCAAGTAACTCTTCTTTACTCCTAACAGCGGTCCACAAGCAGGTATGTTATTCTTTTTCTCTTTACACTGCCTTCCTTTTTCCTGTATTCTTTCTCCTCTTCTTCTCAATCATCATTATTTAATGCAATGCTATACCAGTGTGAAGGCAACAAACTTGAAAATCCAAATAAAAGAACAAGAGAAAAAAGGAGTCCTTGTTCAAAGCAACTCCAGAACATTTGGCATAGTTCATTCTATTGCCAGCCCTCCTGGACTTTCACGTCTTTACTCTCACACACATAAGTAAAAATAAAAAAAAAAAAATGCACTTTTGCAAGGCTGATAATGTGCTGTAGGCAGTCATAAGCAATAAAAGTACAAAACTAAAACCAAAAATACCCAAGAGAAGCACATTTCAGAATCTTCTCAGCCTCAAACACAGAGGGAAATTAATATACACCTTCCTTGCAGCTATTTGGCTTTAATAAAAACTTATGAACTCATAAAACAGGCTAGTACATTTCTGTACACAGCGTTTTGGACAGTAACTAACTTAAAAGACAGCTGAGTTATATCTTAAGTAGTTTTTCTTCCCTGGGACAGCTTCTGCCTCAGTCTACCAGCCTTGAACAGAAAATGCATACAGAATGGTATCACACATGGAAGAACAGAGTTGCTAACAGCACGAGCATCAGGTCTGAAATGTCCAAGTTCAGTGGAACCATATGTCCCCACCGCGATTAGCAGTTCCTGGTGAAAAAGACTGAGCATCTGTGAAGAAGGCTGTACGTTTTGAGTAAAGGATATTAAAGTCTTCATGGAATTTCTCTTAATAGCAGTGGAATGCTCCTTAACCACAATTAAATTTACTCCCAGTGACTACTGTCTGACTGCAGATAGGATTTTGGATTTTCTTGCATTTAACTTGATCTACTAATGGTTAGAAAGATTATTGTCTTCCAGTGTTGCTGGCTGGTTCTTGTCTATAGTCCATTTTGGATACTTTACAATGAATGTTATTATATAACCATATTATATTTCTTTGCTTTAAATATCCTTCAAATGTAAAGGAATTTCTTTAGACAGGTCAATTAGACTTATTCCAGTGCCTCTTTGATTGAAAAAAAAAACCAAAACATAAAAAAATAAAGCCTAGCTCCCTGTTACTCTACTGCAGTACCACAGGGAGGGAAATCTGAGCTGTTAGTAGCAAGACTACTCAAGGAGCCTACTCACAGAAGTGCTAAAAGTCTTCAGTGTAAGCAGGTAACTTTTGTAATTAAGTAGATGTGGGAAAAGAAAAATATTAAAACCCCAGGACTGGGAAACTAGGAGATAAGGACTCAGTCTCAGCTGGCTAACTTAAGCTTCATTGTATCTTATCTATGAAACAGGGTGGAATGGTAGTATTTTCCATGCCTTCTACTTGCAATCCTGCTTAAAGAGCATCTGTAAATTGCTTTGAGATCTTTAGGAGATTTTTTATATGTAATAATTACAATCTCCAATCCCACCTACTGTTTGAATCTCATCTGCCCTTACGAAAGAATACGGTTCATGCCACTTCCCATTCTGTAGTAAATGTTTCTGTAGACAAATGTTTCTTTTCACCCCAGGGGCGTAAGCACTTCAGCAGCGTGTGAAATAATTATATACGGCTGTGAACTGCTAGCACTTTGACATATAAAGAACTTGGCTATTTATTGTTGAGTTATCATTTCGGACAGTGACAAGCAATTTGGGTGTCTATTCTCAAAAATGAATTTGAACAACAGCATCCATTCAATTAGTACTTTTTATCTTATTGTACAAATCTGCATTCAAAACAGCCTAGGTTTTGGCACAATGATGCTTGGTCTCCTTTGGCTAATGTAACTGTGGTTATGGTGTAAGACAGAGCAGTGTGAACAACCCAACCGCCTTCCTGAGGAGAGAGACATACAGAGACTGTTTCACTTCTGAGAAAGATGCAAAGAAGATTGTCCCCATTTGTGGTTCAGCTTATGATATGTTCCTTCTTTTTGATGGTACTCATTGCAAGAGCTCTAAATGCTGTACTGTTCTTTTATTTCAAGAGTGGGCAAAGAAAATCAGTCAAGTATGAAATGGTGGAAGAAAGTGAATGGTACTCACAATTTCATTGTAAGTAGGGTCAGAGGTTTTTGGAGCTGTTCTTGTTTTCCTTCGACTGACCTCATAAGGATCCGGCAGAAGATAAAATTCAGCGTGTGCACTTGGGGCAGAGCCATCTGGGAGGCGCTGAAAAACAAAACGGTCATAAATATGAATGTCCATGTTCTAGCAACAAAACCAAATAAAATTTGGACTTTAAGCAGACACAGAAACATGTTATATTTGTATTCTCTTGGCTAAATAGGAGTGCTAGTGCAGTAAAACAACAGGAATTCTTAGAAATCAGCTTAATACTGAACCAGGAAAACAGAAATGAAAGAATACAAGAACAAGGTAAAATTGCCTGTCTTTAATATTTTACGTTCTGATGGAAAAACCCCTAAGCCTCAATCTACTTTAACTCAGCTTAATCTGATACAAAGTCTAGCTCTTCCATTTTCAAGAGCTATGCATAGAAATTGGATTATAGCCAGTAAGCTCCTATTAATTTTAACCCCTAAACTGCAGTGCTGATGCTGGGGAGCACTGATCGTTTCTAAGGGTGTTTCATAAAGCATACTACTAGAGAAGAGCCAGGAGCATTTCCTGCAGCAATATGGGCAGAACAGGATTCTTTTAATAACAGTCTTCCCAATCTCTCCCAACACACAGCTGCAAATTCTCTTTATTTTTCCAGTTCAGATTACTTAACAATATTCCAGATATTCCATTTTATGGTAGCTACTCGAGATCACAGCCAATCTATTAACCAGGCTCAGTCAGAAGTTAATGCTGGTGGGTGGAGGGATTTTTGGTAACTTCTGAATAGCTGTAAGGTTATTCCTAATACAACATTACAGTTACTCATAAAACACACTGGTAGTGTGAGAGACTGCAAAAGAACACACAAGAAGCATAATCATGAAAAACTATGGAACGGGTATCTTGCCATCGCGTGTCACCTTGTGCTTAGCTTATAATTAAGCAGAAACCTTTGTGCTAGTAACACAGTATACAATCAGAAAGCACAAAATGGGGCATATCAAAATATCACTAATTTTAATTGCATCATCAGCATTTTAGGCAGGAAGCTTGCCTGACAGCTCACAGACAATCCAGTGACAGGATGCAAATGAAAATGCAGTCAAAAAAAAGAAATCTTAAAATGTTCTTAACTGATGAACCCAGAGCATTACACAGGCAGTTGCATTTATATTTCCCACTGTAATTTTACCTGGCTCAGAATAAAGTTGTTTCTCAGATTTTGATTATTCACAGTATGTGTCAAGAAACATGGGGCTTCCTACAGGCATTATCAACAACATATCCTTGCGACAGGAGAAACTGCTGGTGTCCTAGCAATAAATAACTTCTCTATCGGGAAGAAAAGCTGTGCTTGTGTGTGTGAGCAACCAGCTCCTGCACAACAAATCTCTGGGTTTTGTTATCTGAAATGATCCTTCAAGGCAAATGATGTGCTCAACTGCCAAGCTTATTATTGCTGTCATTAACACTAGACAGCATCAAAGCATGCACAACTCAAATCATTACATATTGTCAGCACTATGTGAACGATTAATGTTACTATTGCTAAGCTCCCCAAAGTACATCTGATTCAAAATATACACAGGATTTAGATAGATGGGGTTCAACGGCCAAAATACGAACGGTATTAAATCGCAGTGAAACTAACAGGTATTTTTCTAGGACAGAGTACCATATTTTTAAAACAGGATTTATAATTTACACTGTCCACTTGAAAGCCCATCTCTATTGATCTAGGACTACACTAAAACTTCAGATAAGGATTACAAATAACAGTAAATTGAACAGTCTCTTAAAATCAGGAAGGAGAAAGAAAATGTAGCCTTAAATACCAGCCCAAGCAACCAGGATCCTAACTGTAATCAAGCTCTTCCCAATGAATAGATAAGAATCACTGTAACTTGGAGGTCAACAGATATTAGTTGTTTCAGTCAAAAAAAAGGGAATATGATTAAAAAAAAAAGAGGGGGTCATTCCTGAAGCAGACCTTATCAGCTCAACTGCTGAGGCCCAGCACAATGATCTTCACTATCTCAAGCACAGAAATACAGTACTGGGAGAGTTCTGTAAAATGTCAGGCTCTATAAATCGTCCCAGCAGTGTCTTGCCTAAGCAGGGACCATGTCAGAGCGAATTTTGAAAGCTGAGGTCAGAGGCAGCTGCAAAGGGCACCGGGCTGAGGACCCCAGATGGCAGGTAACTGGCTGCAAAGGTAACGGAGGGGACAGAGGACGGCTGCATCCCTACTGTTCCACTTGCCTTGGAGCTGCCCGGATAGGACCAGGTGTCGTCACCTGTGCTGTGCCCCACTGCACACCCCCTGACAACAACGGCACAGCTCGCGGCAGCATCGTCTGCGTTTGGAACAGGCTCAGTCTGACACTCACCTGCCGGGGAAAGAATCCAGGCTGACTGCCCTGCAGTTGTTTAACAGGACCAGGGTATCCAGAAGTGCGTGCGATGAATAAAGTCGGACAAAATTGTCACTATGCCTTTCAGCTGCTCCTTGTACCCTGCTAGCAGTGTTGGCACATTATCTAGCCTTCAGCCAACTAACCCTCCCCCATCAGCCAACTCCTCCCAAAATCTAAGGATGGCATTTCACAGTAGTGCTGTGGCCATACAAAACGTGGACAGAAAACTGCTTCCTCACTGTCCCTTTGAACATAGCAAAATACGTGTTGAAAGAGGTGAGTGGGAGGAAAGGGTCAAGAGAGAAAATCAAAAAAAGAGAATATTTTAGCGATTCAGAGAAGAAAACCCAAGGCAGAGCAGTTGCTCTAGGATCTTTCAGAACTAAAACAAAGCCACTTTTCATGAATAGTAGCAATCAGCAGCCAGTGTTCAAGGTAATTTAAACTGCAGCCACCTGAATTCCAACTAGAGATCTCTGTTACGGTTGTTGGGAGTTGGGTTTTTTTCACCCTTGCTCTACAGATGACATTTTCCCACTTCATCTTCTGTTGCCGAGGAAAGGCAAACAAGCCCCTCTGAAATCCACAACTGTCCCCAATCTCAATCTGCAGTGGCACCGTTATGCCATCAAGCAATCAAAAAGCTTCAGCTGAGCGCTCTTCAGGCCAGATCACATCTCCTGCTTCTCAACTGCCCTCCCCATATGGCACACTGCATCTAACAAGGGTCTCTAACCTACAAAAGGTTCTGCCCCTCTACACACTAATCATTCAAAACTACAGATTAAGAGCAGGTGTAAATCAGCCATGGCTTTACAAGCTCAGCTCTTAGGATTCTCTTTGGACTGGCACAACAGTTGAATCTTCTCTTGGGAAGAGGCTGCTTCACCGAGGGATTTCTTGAGATGAGGCTTGCAACGGCCATGGAAGGAGCTGTACTTTGCTAGACCCTCCCCAGCAGGGACAAAGAGAGATCTTGGCAGTTTGACAATCATAGAGTGAAAACAAGAGCGGGATTAACACGGCTGAAATCTCTTTTAAAATCTAAAGTAGGTGAAATTTGAAGTAAACTGTTTTATTAAGACAACTGACACGGCAGGCAAAAATCCAAAGCTTTTGAGCAAATTAGTCCTTTCTCAGACTTTCATACAGGAGTTGAGCGTTCTGTCAAATAAAGAAGAATGGGCAAAATATCAGAATTTTTTTTTCTTTCTGAACATTATGCCTTCTGTCATATTACAGTGTCAGACTTAGTGAGCAAAACCCCTAGATTGTCCTTTCCCTTCTAACTCCGGCTGCATGGGCACGTTTATAAACTTAGGTAAACATGAAGAGTATCTGACCTAAATGGCAGTCTCATTTGCACCACAGAATATCTGTTCTGGTGGGTCTGTTATAAACACAGAGTAAGGTTCCTAGCAGGC
This sequence comes from Opisthocomus hoazin, assembly GCF_030867145.1. Taxonomy (NCBI): domain Eukaryota; kingdom Metazoa; phylum Chordata; class Aves; order Opisthocomiformes; family Opisthocomidae; genus Opisthocomus; species Opisthocomus hoazin. Next base: position 145,942,493 of record NC_134414.1, read on the forward strand.
TTATGAGTAATTCTGAAACACAGCAAAACCCCCTTTTGTTATTATTAATGGATCAAAAACCACTGATTACTGTTCATAGGCCAGGCCAGAAGGAAAATCAAAGGGTACCCTGGGAATGCCATTTTGCACTTGAAGTCTCTGCAAAACCTTTATAGCTTGAAAGTACTTGTGATCAAGCAAACAGAAAAAAATGAAGTTTTAGATTGAATTCTATTTATGTTCAATTATGTAGTCATTTCATTAATCCAAAAATAAAGGAAGTTTACTTCCTTTAGAAGAACTTACTCCCAATTTAAATTAATGTCTTAAATCTTTGATTGTGTATCCTTGTGAATAAATTCAAGCTATAAAAATCTGTAAAGGCTGAAAAGGTATAAACCCAAGTTCCCAACAACAATGCCACAGCTCTCCTTGCTATGCCTATGGACAAAAAAACCCCAGTGATTTTGATCTGCCAATAAAAAAAATTGAGTTTAATTTAGAAGATGACTCCCTGTGCTTTCTTCAAATACAAACAAGCCACAACTGAACAATTTTCTCTGAGAATGACCTGCTTACTTAACCTTGATAATGACTGATTTTTTAAGGAACTCAGTTACAAGCGCCTGCATATATGTTTAAAAAAGCAGTTTATTTTTGAAATGTTATTTTCTTCTGAAGTCAGGCAGAAGGTGACAAAAATATTTAAGGATGAGGGGGAGCAAGGGAGAGGAAATACTTCTCTCCACATCTGTAATTCAATACTGAAAAGCTAATACAGACATGTATCTTTTATGGCTGTGTTCCATTTTTCAGTCCAATCTTATTTTCCAAACTCGAAAAAGTATTGATATTTACTTACAGAAACCAACACAGATAGGTTATGTCCTGTGTAATTTAATTTTAAATATACTATCTGTAGCTGGGAAATAAGGGATGAAATTAAATTAATTTTTCCACAAGAATTACATTATCCTAATGACTTTTCTCCCTTGATCATTACTAACCATCCACAACTCTTCTTAAGGACGGATACTTTGTTAGCATTACAAAAGGTCTACTTCAAAAATCACCATATACCAAACCATGCAATTTAGCAGTCAATATGAATATTGGGCCCTCCTCATACGAATTTTAAGGAAAGTTTCATGATTTTTAAAAAATGCACTTTAGGGATAATTTATCGTAAAGCGTTTTAAAATTCACCTCTACCTAAGCGACGTCAGATTTTCCTTTTAGGTGACTATTGCCTCAAATTTAAATCATGTCATTAGTTTCTCTTTGTGTTAGACATGCAGATATTTTTCCACCTTTTGTCCTAGAGCGAAACAGATTGATGGCTCCTGAACATTTGATAGTTCCAGCTGCTGTTCTTTTTTTCCCATTTTTCATTTTCAACCATCTTGACAAAATCAAAAAAAGATCAAAGGCAACTTGTATTAACTAATGCCACCTTTCCTGCTCTATAAATAACTTCCTTTCTTCCCCCCAGATTAATTTCCTGGACATTTTCAAATCTCAATTGCTTTCTTCCCCTTCTTCAACGAAAAAAAGAAACCCAGGCTTTAGACAGGCTCCCATTTCAGCTACTGGCCCTAAGTTAAAAAAAAACCAAACAAACCCAAAAAACATTCACTTTGTCCGGTAGCTCTAACTCATAGTTTTCCAACCCTCTACCTTCACCCTGTATTTTTCTCTTACATGCACTGCTGTGAGAATTTATCTTCTACGTAGTGAAGAAAGGACTACAAAATATTCCTTGATGTTTGAGATATCCTTACATCATTAAAAATCACATCACTATAGCAATTGCTTAGAAAAAACCTTCACAGCTAGAAAGCAAAATGTTTATATATTAAGTGTAGACATGAGGCAGATTTGATGATTATCCAGTAAAGGAGGAGTAGAAAAAAATTCACAGGAGAAATCAGCCTTGCACCCTAGTAACCTGTATAAATTACTAGCTGACTCTCGACTAAATTAAAGCTAGTAAGAAATGTGAAAAAGTCATCACTCCTGCAACACTGTCTTTTACTTTCTCTGAGTCCCTGTGTAACTTAGCAGAGAAAAACTAAACCCTCTCTTTATAAGCTGCAGCTTAATTAACAAATTCAGCCTCTGCCTTAGAAAAAGATTATGTCCTTTGGGCTAATTCTAAATTTAAATAGCTACGAAATTAATCAGCACTAAGACAATGATATTACAAAGCAGAAGGTTCCTTCAGAAATAGATTAATAAGATATATAAACCTTTAGAACAAACGGGATTGCTGTGTGAAAGGGCAGCTGTGTTGTTATTTCATAGACCCTAAGGTGGGACTGAAGACCCCTCCTTGTCTTTCCTTTGAGCTCTGCACATCCCAAAACACTAACACCGCTTTTCTACTCTGCTACAAAGCTTTCACTTTTCCTGCCACAAAATATTTTCAATTTACTTCAAAGAAAATCCAAAATAAAATCACATTTGCAGTAATTAAATCATAATTACAGAAGAAGATAATCCACTATATCGCTATGGTGCACCCTGCACTCTATGCTACTGGCAAGACAAAACAGAAAAGCAATCGGCCAAGAGTGATTGCACAAATAAGGTATTTTTTTTTCTAAACAACTGCTTTTTTCACCTAAAATTTGAAAATATTTAACTGCTGCTCTGCCAGATAAGTTTTGTTTTACTGTATTTTCTGATCCCAGTTTTTTCTCCCACTTTTCTGTGACCAGCTTCATTCCTATTCCTAACTTCTTTCCTACCCCATGCATTCATCCAGGTACGTACATAAACTGTGACAGAGGACACTGACACGGAATTCAATGTCAAAGAAACAAAAAGAGAAATTCAGTTTATCTCAATTTTAATGCAGGAAAACAAAAAGATACGCTGTTTCAGAACAACAGGGAAGTTCTGGAAAGTATTTTTCGAGCAGGAATTTTCTACCTTTCAGAAATCTGGCAGTTATCAGTGGAGGAAGCCTCCGGATCGTTTTTTCATTTACTATGACAAAAATGCAGGGGTGCTCTAGCTGTGTTCTTTTAATCTCCAAATGCGGTTGACGCACTTTGTGCAGTCCGATACCTTCACCATCCTCATCAACCTGCCTGTTCTGCAGGCAGCTTGCCAGGACACCAACTGGGCAAACACTGCCCAATGTGGGTGCTGTCAACCCAAGGCTAAACAGTGCCTTTGTTGCTGTAGATTAATCCAGCCCTTTCTCTCTCATGAGATACCAGGCTTTTTGGGAAAAAAAATGTGCAGGTTTACTGGTTCGGCTTTGCTTGTAGTAGAGTAGCAAGGACTTGTGCAGTCTAACCATTCCTAAAAGACGGTATGCTGCATTCCTAACGGGGAGAACTATGCTGGCAAAAATAGGGCCTAGAGCTGTCCTGAGTCACGAAATCTCTGCAGAGTGGACCAGGCAACACTCTCCAAGGTGTTCTGGCTGTCAGACGGGAAAAACTAACCCTCAGTCACTGAGACGGAAGGAAAGCGTTGCAGCTAATGCCCTGCGACGAGCACACCGGTCCTGGGCAAAATGTCTAGACATTGACCTATCCTGGTGCAAACGTGAGGTAGGTATGTAAGTTCCCAGCAAAGCCTAAGCAGATCTCTCTAATGCTGTCAAGAAGGGAGGCCAGCAAGAGATTCAACTCATCATATTGTGGGCATCTCCTGGCTTGGCTTGGCTAAATTGCCCACACGTTGTTGTCTGGCACCACTCGAGACACACAAGATGCTTAAGATATCTGCATAAACTGTCAGACATGCCATGGGCCTTACCTGAGCCCCTCCTCTTCTGCAGTGCCAGCTGAAGGCCAAATAGGACATGTTAGGTCATCTCCTATATGTTTAGGAAAATTAACTGGGACTTAAGTCTCCACTGATCAAAATGAAAGCTAGGCATCTAGACTAGGATCCAGTTTCTAAAATACTGCTTCCTCATGTCACCTCAGAAGACAAAAGGCGTGTATGCAGTTGGAAATATGAGATAGGCCTTAAGGCAGACTGGCACCATTCTGGAGTGGTCACTGGAGGTCAGGCACGGTATTTCATGGTATTCAGAACAGCCATGATCAGACAACTGTATTCCATCACATCATCTCTATATGCATCTTAGATTCACACTGAATATCACTCCAATTAGGCCAAGGCACATCGCTAATGAGATTTTTGAAATTAACAAGTATTATATGTCAAATATTTAACAAAAGATTTTTTTTTTTTTTTCTTGTAAGGAAAAAGACAGTTCTGGGAAACAGCCTGGATCCCAAAAGATTCCAGGCTTCCTAAGAACTACGTAAAACGCTTCTCATCTGCTTTAGTCCTTTGAGAGGAAAGCTTATCTAACTCTGCTTAAATTAAGTAAATAAAACACAAGGTGGCTGTGATACCCAGAAGGCCCTAAGGGTTTATCTTCCAAGCCGGTATTTCTACAGAGCTCTGAAACCAGAATCGAACACTTGCAGAAAGGTGAAGAAAGAAACTGAGATCTAGCTCTGACGCCCTGTTTAAAAAGAATAATTTAGTGTCTTGATGATCCAGAAAGACTTGTACGTTAGGACAGACACAGTCCCAAATGAAATGGAGAAAAGGCTGTACAACCACATGACTACAACTGTCAGGTAAACCAGGCTCTTGCCTTCTACTGGCCATCGGCAGCAGCAGACAGGGAGGCTAGAATTCACCTCCAGCTAGTAATGACACAGCTTTGTGTGCATTTTCTGCTGTTTCTGAATTAACAACAAAGAAAGATGTCTTAGAATGGCTGGTGTCCCTTCCCAGCTCACTCCAAGCTTAAGCCTAGCTCCTGAGCTCTGACACTTCTCTAATACTTCACCAATGCTCAGGACTAGATTACTGGGTGCTCCACACAGCACCATGTGGGTATAAAAAAGTTACCAAGGCTGCAAAAATAATATAAAAGGCAAATGCATAAACAGAAGTGCGAACATATTAAACTCCCAGTAAAAGATCTGAGCAAGACTCACATAGAAGTTTTTTTCCAAAAGAGAAGGAGGTGACAAGATGCGTTCTAGATTCCTTAACCACATGCTGCATTGCTATCTTTAAGTCATTCAAACTCTGCTTTTTTTGCATAGATGAAAGAAACCTAGGTTCCATCATGCTTTAAAATTATATTACTCTATGGATAAGCAACTCTGGTGCAGGGCACAGAATGCAGAGCACAGATTTCATGAACAGATCTCTGAAGCTTTTATTCCAGTATTACCACCAAGCCTGTAAAGAAGTTAAATTCCATTGCTTTCAACCCTGTATTATTGTTGTGCTTGGAACATTGAATTTTCAGACATTGAATTTTCAGAACATTGAATTTTTTTATTTAGTTTCAGAGTCTTTGACACTGGCTGAGACAAGACTGATCTTGTATAGACCTTTAGAAACACAGATCCCAGAATTTCTTCTCTCTTGAATCAAGCACAGAGGAGAACAAATACTTAAGACAACATCCCCATTTCACTTCTCTTTTGAAATCACTCAGGATTAACACCATTGCTGCCTGTTAGAGGGCATTAAAGAAAAATAGCTTTTGAGAAAAGAAACACAAGCAAATGCTGCTGTTCTGTTTCTACCTTTTTGTCACATATATATTCTTTTCTCTCCTTGCCTAGGCACAGATAATAAGTGAATATAAAGATGCATGAAGAAACAGTGACTTATCTGTGTCTTCACCCTGCACTACTTTCCTTGTCAGTTTCTTAATTAGTTAAAAGTCTGCATATGCCTGATCCAGACTATTTTTAATTTCTTGAACTGTAGAGAGCTTGCTACGCTTTCCTTTAGATTATTCTACAGCTCGCCATCTTCCTTCGTAAGAATTTCATATATGACGTATGCAATTTCTGCTCCTTAATTACTTCTACTTACTTCTACTTACATTCTTGCTCCATATCCTAAATAATTCCTCTTAAACCTTGCTGTCTTCTTCCTTAAACATTGCACAATTGACTTGTGTCCTTGTTAGTCTGTTCTTAACAATAAATCACTCCTAAAGAATCAATCACTTCCAAGTAACCCTACTGAGAACTGTTCTTTGAACTTGTATTCTAGTTTTAAAGAAACATCCCGAGAGAAATATTTTGCTATCAAAGCCTTCTAAAAATGAACTACTTTCTTTCTGCACCATGACACCAGGATCTGGCCTTTCTCATTGGCAACTCTCATAGCAACCTCATGTCTCACCATTTGCTTGTTTTATCTTCAAATTGCTGTGGGATACAGATCTATACCTCCCTGATGAAATGCTTTTCATTTGTCCAAGCTGGTTGTAGGGCTCTGGAAATTACTTTTATTCTTTGATCTTGCTCTGTCTCCACTATTATTTTTAATGCTTTCTTCATTTGCAACCAGTGGCAAATTTAATTCATGTTCACCTTCATCTCCCAGATCACCTTCATCTCCCAGATCACTCATATTATTAAACAGAGCTCACTGTTTGTTGCTGGTTTTTTTTTTCTTATCCTATTCAATACATATTAGCTGTGTAGGGAATTACTTATGTAAAAAATAGCAGTTAGAACTTAAAGCTGAGGCAGTACTGCCACTGTGACAGATTAAAGGGTTTAACAAGAAATAACAACACAACTTTCTGTACAACGTATTTGTCAAACACCTTTCATAACAAATATGTTGGAATCCAACGGTAATCCTTGTGCAACAACAACAAACCTCATCTCTTCCCAGTTTAAGCTACTGCTAAATAGTAACACCTTTTGTTTATAGGTGTTCGGCTAATTTTCAGTGCAAAAGAGAGAGCTATCTAAGCTAATTTCCATTCATTTTAACAAGCAAAAGCATTTTCTATGAATCTAAAATTAAATCCAAATTCTTTATAAGCTAGAGTTAGTAGAAGAGCTTTCCATTGCTTCTTATTCTGGTTTTCTGTGCCACTCTAGGGAGAACCCCATCTGAATGCGTTACCTCCCTCCATCAGCCAAGCTGCTGAATTCATTCTGTCCCCAACACTTTCCGAATAACTTTTGTTCAGCCCAGAGAGATTTTTTTCCTCTTGTTTTCCATTCTGGATGACTGACCAGGCTTGGCCTACCTATGCAGCTTCTTCCTAATCCCTGTTGGCTGATCCATGGGCCACATTAAAGAAATCAGGATACATGCATAATATTCTGAAAGGATAATGTGGCTTTTTATTCAACTGGCAGGCATTGCATTGCTGGCAGGTAATACATTTTCCATATAAATCTATATAATGATATTCATAAAGTGTAAAAGTTAGTGGGCCCATGAAAGGAAAGATGGGAACCAAATAAAACTGAACAAAAATCCCCACCCCTTGCCCACTTCAAGCTAGAGACCAAACCCGGCAGGCAGCGGAGCACCTACCTGTACTGTACGCGGGAACTTCCCTACAGCCCTGTGCTTGCAGGCTTAGAAATAGGTTTTGCTCCCATGGTTTAGGGAAAGCTTAGCTCTCACCTTTCTTCGCAAAGCATTGAAGCCATCACGTCTCACAAACGTTTTTGGAAGCAATTTGTGCTTGGATGGTGCAGGACATGAAATGGAAAGAGGCTGCATGTCTGTATAAGCCTAAAGCTGATTACTAATTCATCACCCACATATCATCTATCCCAGAATCATAAATCACCAGGAGTGGTACATGACAGCCTCAGAGCTTTTATAAAAGGAAAGCTGGAAGTAGTTTTGGAAAGTACTGTAGGAGTTTATTTTTCTTCCAGCACATTTTCCCCCTGTAAAATCAGTTCTGAATTCATCACCCACACACACTTTCCTGAATTCTAGTAACATTTTACATTTATTGGCATGAAGTTTAGGATAAGCTGGCTTTGTTTCTCCTCCCCAATACTCCTGAGGAGTTATTGTATCCACAAGAAGTAATGGGCAAAAATATTTAGCAGCAAGGACTGGAAGTTCAGCTGCTTATCTAGAAAAACAGGGCATGCCTGAAGTCATGGCAATGAAGTCAGCAGACAAAGCAGACTTCCTTCTGAGCCAACACTGAACCACTGTTTCCTTCTGGATCTGTATTTCTGGAAATATATTATTCAGCCTTTCCTGAACTTCAGAAATGGCTATTTCTTTTGCCTCTGGTGCCTTTCTGAGCAGATGAGCAAGCCCAGCCATGCAGCAGTAGGCAGCCTGGCTGTTTCTGGCTGTGCAGTACTCAGCTAGCCCACAGTCTGCTCTGGGTAAGGTCTGGTATGGTCTTGATACCTATTCTCTGTGTCGGTTAATACAGATGAGTGGAACTGGACTCGAGCATCTCAAACTCAAAACCTACATGTCTTTCAATCTTCATAAATCCATCTCTACAGCTTCTACACAGATCTAGGAGCCTACATTTTTAAGGTAGTCTCTTAGGCTTCCTTCCTAGCACTCCCCATGTCCACCTGCTCCTGTCTGCTGCTGTTTTCCTGGGTATTGTGCTGTCAGGGCTGGACTGGTTTTGCTCTTTCCTACAATGAATCCTTTCACAAGCCAGAACACAACCTCCCCCCAGTTCCTGGATCTTCCTCCTAAGATCACTTAGTGCACTTTGCCACGTACTGCCCTGTTGTGTTTGTAGAAGAGGCCTGCCCTGTCTCATCTCCTCCTGCTGCCACAACCTCCATGACTCAGAGGTCTCTCCATACAACCTCTCTGGTTTTCATCCCTCCACAAAGGTTTCCTTCTAGCTCAGCTTCACTTTATTAAGGCAATATTACCTGTACTGCCTATGCATAAAGTTACCAGTATTGCAGTGTCTGCATTTAAATGGAGCAAGCAATGCCCCTAAAGGCTAACTTACAGTTATATACTATGCATATTTAGAAAACTGCATTTTATTAGCATCATGGCTTTTGTGTCTTTCAAAGCTGGATTTAAAGTTTTCTTCCTCGGCATCATAGTGATGCCATTCAAATCATAAGTAGAAGCACTGAGTCTGATGTGAGTCACCTGACTTACAGAATCTCAGGATTCAAATAAAACTGTGAATTGCTGAGGAAAATCTTGAGACTGAAACATTGTTAGTATCTTATAAATATCTGTTTAACACAACTTGTCTTCATTGTGCACCCACAGTCTTCAACTGCAGACAAACATCTGCAACCAGTCTCACATCTCTCTGTTCAGTTTGTCTGCACGGCTGGTCTAGACGCGAGTATTTTCTCAGTGAAAAAACACAGCTCGTGCTTTACAGGAGGTTAGATTAGATTAATGGTCCTATCCAGCTACAAAATCTATGAGGCTGTTCTTCTCCACTGTTGGTCTTTGAAGCATTTTTGATAGAGTTTTCTTCAAGCAGGACTGGCTTTCGTAACACGTGACTGACATGTTGCTGAGAGGACAAGGCAGGAGACGTTCTGAAGCAGATCTAGGGATGACTGACCCGTACATCTGAAGCAAATGTGGTACATGCGGATGCAGCAGATCAAAAGTGCCTGCACTGGGGAGCCCACGCGTGCACCCACATAAGACAGTCCTCTGGCAGGTCTGCACCAGCACTCTCTCAACTGCTATGGTATTTTTTCTTTAAGACATCCCACACGAATAGGGTTAACTTCATGAAAAAAACCTGCAAAGCTACAGCATTGCACTATTTCGACTTTGTCCTTTAAAAAACTGATGTTACACTTGACACTGGCTATAAACTCCACCATCTCCTTAGGGATTCTCTTGTGCATTTTATATTAATATAGGATTTGCACAGCAGGATCTCGATGTCCTATTAAAACCCTTAGAAGTAAACCCACAGAAATAGTAAATAAAAATTATTTACGTGGATCAAAAGTCTCTATCACAGTTCTTGTCAGTTCTGTGAAGCTACATTTGGGATTAATTTGGCCCACTACAATTATTTTCACATCTGAACACATCATAAAATCTCTATAAAGAGATAAATTAAATGGGGAAGAGCAGCACAAAAATTATTTACTATCAATTATGAAATAAAACAAGTAGCAAAGTAATCTCTGCACAGATGAGCCACTAAAATATAATTAGTGAGACTCTGCAAAAGACTGGATATACCTGAAATAGCTTTAACATGTCTTGAATAAGATATGATCTTGGCATACTTTTAAAATCCCTGTTCAGCTCAACAAAAAAAAAAAGGCAAAGGAAAGGAAAAAGAAAGGAGAGCATGTCAAAGAGATTGATCTATATGACTGGAAAGCTGAGAAGATTATTAATGGGATAAAGAGCCTTTCTGTTATAGGTTACTAGTCTGAAGGCAGTCCAGTACAACAGTACCCCAAAGTACTACTATTTCGTATTTCAGATCAGATGACGATGGATGGATGGCCGGATAGAAGGAAGGAATTGTAAGCCCAGGATTTACAAACATGATTGCCTAAGTTAGGCTGCTAAAACAATGACCTTATTTTCAAGTCGTGAATCATTGCTAGTCTTACTGAATTGGACTCCTACCACTTCTCTGCAAAGTCACTAAAACGGCTTTAAGTCATCTACTTTCAACAGCTAGACAATAACTTAAAGTTGTATTGTCCCTTTCCATAATGAAGTGAACTGAACCCTGGATTTTATTTTTGCTGTACACAGCTATCTATGCTGCAATTTATTTTCATTTAATTAAATGGCTGGAAATTTCTAAGTTAAAGAACACTGTTAGGAGCCATTTCCCTAAAAAAGATGGACACAGGAAGAAAGACTATTTCCGACATCTGCAGCTCTGTCTGTGTGCATCTCCGCATCTCCACATCACCCACCTGAACTTGCAGTAACAACATGAGCATGACAATCATTTAATTATACCCTTCCCACCAACCAGAACTTTACCAGAATTTTATCAACGTCACTTAGCTTTAAAAAGCACAATAGAAAAACTAAAGAGGGTCTTATACGGTATTCTGAAGGCAAAGTTCACATACACTGCACCTGTCAGCAGAGGCTGATCTCACCTGTCAAGGTGGCACATATGAAACAAACGACAAGTCTCTCAGGACAGAGACTTACTGAATGTTATAGACCAAAATGAACATGCTTGAATTGAAAATGAGAAGCTAGAGTGGCCAGCAGAGAATAGCTGGAGCTACGTAAGCCTCATGTGGCTCATGTAACTAATTAAACATTCAGCCTCATTTTATTACTGGCTGGTGCTGACATACGCTCTTCAGTTTGGCCTCGTTTAGGGAGAGCGATTGCACGTGACGGAGACGGAGGCATGTCATGGGTTAACCCGGCAGTTGGACAGTGGGACCCAACTGCCGCTCGCTCACCCCCTCCCTTCCATCCTCAGTGGGATGAGGCGGAGAAGTGGACAAAAGGGGAAAACTGTGGGTTGAGATGAGAGTTTAATAGGACAACAAAGGAAATACTAATACTACTACTAATACTGCTACTGCTAATGATAACAATGAATATGCAAAACAACATATATACAATACAACATTTGTCACCACCCAGTGACCGATTTGCAGACAGTCCCCAAACAGCCATCACGGAACCTGGAAAATTGCTAATATTGCAAACTTTGCAAAACTCCTGAAAAAGACTGAACTCACAGCCAAGAGAGGATTTGAACTCCCAGAAAAAGAGAGAAAGCAGATCCCTGCCCCCCAGCCGACTTGCATTCACAAACTGAACATGATGTCCATGGTCTGGAATATTTCCACTGGCCAGACTGGGCTGGCTGCCTGGCTGTGCTCCCTCTCAGCTCCTGCACACCGGCTCGTCAGTTGAATACGAGAAACTGGAAAAAAGTCCTTGATTTCATAGCAACAACTATTCTTCTCGTACTAAATCCAAACCACAGCAGCTACTGGGAGGAATATTAACCCTATCCCAGCTGAAACCGGGACAAGGCAGCATCAGTGTATGCAATGAGAACCCGCAACATTTAAGAAATGCTTTAATCTCCTAGCTAAACAAAGATAGTGAAGGATGCCTTTGCCACAGCCATTACTTGAGCAACTGACAACTCCAGCGCACATCTAGGTGGCCAAATTCGTTACGAAACAGCAGCCATGCTGCTTCAGCCGAGAGATGGCACACAGCACCAGTCAGACATCTCAGGATATCCTCTTCAGCCCATCCCACCTGTCTTGTTCTGTGGGAGCACTGGCAGCATCCCCCCCTCCTAGTCTGGCTCCAGAAACACACCACATTTATGACTTAGCCCTGTGACAAAGCGCATGTTACAAAGGTGAGCATCACCCCACCAGATAACATTGCTTCTTAAAATACACCACTACTCTCTCTGCCGAGCTCTTCCCTGTTCATCGACCCGGCATGCTGGACTTGAAACAAATGTGTGTATGCATAATCAATCAATAACGCCAGACTGACATTCTACAAACAGTCATCCCGCTGCATGATGCCTTATGTCTGACTGGTATCAAAACGCACCAGCTGAAAGGGCCAAAACAGTCATCAAAATTGGTTTTCTATCTGGCCTGGAAAAGGCCACTACCAGCCATTAAGGAAACCCAGTTTCTGTATCTGTCCCGTACCTGTAATCATACTGAGCAAGCTCGAAGGAAGAAAGCAAGTGTTAGATGATAGAACGGCACTGTCATTATTTTGAATTAAAATCAGTTATCCTAGAAATGGTGTCTGACGATTAATGTTTTCACAGTACTCTGCAAATGCAAGGATTTGTGAGTTATAAATTATGATAAAAATACTCACAATGTTCCTCATGTGTTTCAACATTATTGTTAGACGGGTGTTCTCGTAGGATATGACTAATTGTACTCCAGGCTTATGATCAGTTGACTGAGGACCTAAAAAACGCCAAATGGTTTGATTTTTTAGTTAACAGCTCAGTGGAAATACATCTGTAAAATACTGCTTTACACATGAACTTCTACATAAAAAGAACCTATCACGTGCTTAAATCAGGGATGAAATTAGAAAACACAGTTAAGAAGTGTGACGGAAGAAAGTGGTCTGACATGCAGTGCTTATTTTCTATTCTCTTTATACCTTGACAGTGATTTTTTTTGTTTTCTAATGGCCATCAATTTGAATTTCAGTGGTAAATTTATGCTTGAGTAACAAATAATTGCGGTGGTTTTTTTTGGCAATCATCGATGACTCTAGTCAGTATCATTGCAATTCTTCTGTCTGGTTAAAAACATTGGATTACTTTTTTTTTTTTTAGTTCCCACTAGAAAGCACAATAAAAGAAAAAAAGAACAAGTTTCCAGAACAGTTCCAAACAACTGTTACAGCAACAACATCTATATCTATCAAATATAAATTCTCCCCTCCTCATTCTGTATTTTTCCTGTTCCAGGCTGGTTTTCATGCAACCCACTGCTTTCATAGATTTTTCTACTAAGATGCATTTACAGAGTTTGATTCCATTCCCACTGAGAAAAAACATTTTTCAGTTTCCAAGCAAAACGGATCAGTCATATAACGTGGAAGAAATGACTAAACATTATCCTGTTCGTTCTTTCTGCTGGGGACATCAAGTCGGCTGTCTCCACTGCCCAGAAGGTGTGTTCTTGAAGTTCGAAAAATAACGTGGCTTACCTGCCCCACAGAGAGAGCGGAGAAAATACAGATGGCTTTTACCACAGTACACCAGGTAATGGTGAACACAATCACCTCTCCTCGATATCCACCTGACCTTCTCATTTTGCAGTGTTAAGCCTGAGCAGGGTGCACACAAGCCGTTTTCCATCACTTGGTCTGAGACCCAGGATTGTCTCCACGTGGGCATCATCAGACAGTCCAGACACTGCCTGTGTGAACTAGCCTGGTTTTACTTATGCAAACAGGGCTTCATTTAATTAGACCAAAGCTGTATTACAACCAGTATTAATGTATTAACTATATCTGGAAAAATAAGAACTCAATCCTGCTAACCTAATGACAAAATAGTGATCTCTCATGAGCTGGGCTCTGTTCTGCCCACCTCCCTGTTAAAGGGGTAGCTGACCTTGAGACCTCAGGCAGAAAAGCTCTGCTCCCCTGCACGCACACTGGGATCTGCCACTGACACACCAGCCTTAAACCCACCGCAGGGTGAGGTAACGGCACGAGACAAAACAATACATTTGTAATTAATTCTTTGAAAGGAAACATATCTTTTAAGAAGGAGCAGGAATGAGAAAGGATGATGAGAATGAAAGAACTGCCATCACACATGAGGGTTATGCACTAGCAAGAAAAGGCTTTTTAGAGAGTATCAGGGCTGTTCATCTTCAACAGCAGGCAGGATTCCCACATCTTCCTTTCAGCCTCAGCAGACACCGGTGCACTCTCTGCCGTGCTCTTGCTCTCTCTTTTCCACGTGTGTACCAGAGTTGTAACAGCCAGGGTTGTAAGAGCAAGAAATCAGACTCCCTCTCCTCAGCCTTTACTCTGCTATTCAGCAAAGGGGAAGTTAGAATGAATAAGCCACGCTGGCTGTATTTTTCTGAAGAAACCAAATGTGTAACCTCTGGAGTGAACAGAGGCTAAAATCACCACTAAGCAGACAGAATTACAGTGGTGTCATGTATTATGGACAGCCAGAGAGCTAAGTGCAATTGCCATTTCTCCTAAGGAAAGGAGTTCAGATGAATTAAAAATAACACAGTGTGTACATACAACTGCCATAATACAATTCTTCCAGGCAGCCTGGATATCAACACTTCTGAGTTCCTGAATTTTAGAATATGAATCTGTCTCAAATTTCTTCCCTTTAGAGACTATGAAAATACATTTTTAATCACATCCTAATTAGAGAAGGGCCTGAAGACTCTTGAAGAATTGAAATCTTACAAAGAAATCACTAAGCTGGGACTTAGAAGACTGAGGTGCAGTTCTCCATTTATTATCCTCCCTTCTGAACTTTGACAAATCACTTCACCAGACTGTACCTTCTTTCATTTCATGTTGTATGCAAATAAGGACAGGGAAGGATAGGGGATGGAAACTGCATGAACCAGACAATGCTGACTTTTTTCAGGGTAACAAAAAGCCCACAAAAATAGGTTCTTTCTGCCATCATGCAAAGCCATTTTACCATAGTTGTTTTTAAATTGTGGGTCCTTCTTCCTTTAAGTTGCAAAAGGAAAGGTAGAACCCTAGACCTTTAAATGCAGCATAACACAAGCGGAGTTGTGTTTGAACATAAGGGCACAATTCACTTGTGGGGCTCTGCTGATTTTGTGAATTGGAGTGGGTCATCCTGAGTGGTTTAGCAAGAGCAACAGATTTCAGAGGCTAAATTACATCATTAGAATTCAGTTGAACACCTTGCCTCTCCTCTCCTACGAGTACTAACAGTGCCTTTTTCTGCATCACTGAAGTTTTATAGTGTGAGTGCTTACGTCCAGCCAAGGAATTTCTCTGTGGGATTTGGCATTTTCATTTGGAAAAAAAAAAAATGTAAGTAAGTTTCTAACCAAGCTGAAAATAATGAAAAACATGGGAGGGGAAAAAATGCATTTCTAATTGAGTATGTAAAATGAAGTCTGAAACAGACACTATGGGCATGGCTATTACTTGCTCTTCCGACACAACAAAATGAGCACTAATGGAAAAAATAAAAAAATTAAAAGGAAGGAAAAATAACAGCGTGCAGGGAATCTGATAAACATGGAAGAGACTTCTATTGCTTATATTTCATAATAAAAGACAACTAGTGTCAGCTACACTCAGCTGTTACATTTTAGATTTTTCTACATTCTGCACTAAATCGTAGTCTCTTTGAAGTCTAGGTGATTTTAGCTTCAAATTATAATAAACTACACATACAATAATTACTTCCATTCTATCCAGCTTGGACAGATGGATTTGAGCTCAAGCCCTGCATTTTTAGGAACTGTCATGCTCTACTTGCACTCCATTACAGGCAAAGACCAAATGCTGGTCTGATACAGCACAAAGCTCCGCTGACTTCAGCTGAAGCAAGATTTCCTCTCCAGGGATTGATTCTTTGCTCACTGGTGTCAATGCAAAAGCTGTCAAATACCAAACGAGGACCCTGGAGCGCTTGTAGCGTTTTTCTATACGACTTGTGCCTGTGTGTCCCAGCACTCTGCAGTGGCAGTCAGCTACCAGTCCCCACTGCAGAAACACTCAGACACCGTGCCGGTTTATAATGTCGTTCATCAAGGAACATAAACATTGGAAAACTGTGGGTTCTCTCTTTTTTTTTGAATGACAAAATTAAGGCAATTAGTGTTCAAATTTCTACTGAAGGTGGAATGATCTTCAGAGTAATCAAGTATGTGCACCTTTTCTTTATCTAGATGGTCTTTTCTAGCATGTTTGAGACCTACCAGCTCTATATTCTACAATCTGTGCAATGCTTTCATTAGCAGCATTTTAAAACAAGCTCTGCGTTACGCTTTGCACAATGCATGAGAAACGTAAACAGCGAGGAAGATGCTACACAGAAGACTGACAAAATCAATAGGGAAACTATAATTTAATAATACATTGCATTTCACACATGGACTGCAAAACAATGTGAAAGCACTAATTAATTAAGCATCACAGCACTACTGCTTCTGCACCTTAGAACTTTCTTCTTGGTGACAGCCTGTGTTGACACCTGGCACCAATGGGTACTGGAACCTGTTTGGTTTCCCCAGGCCAGGGTTGAATGCCCCAAGCCAAACAGCTGCCTGCGTTAGCTACAGCTTGGGCTTGTGAGCCTCCAATGTGCCCAACTTCAGACACTCAGCTGTAAATACACTAACTGACTATCTCACTGATTTTGTCCCACAAGCCAACAAGAGGTGCTTACGCCCAGCAAAACAGCCTAAATTCAACTAAAGTAGGAATGCAACTTGTGGTAAAAGCTTTACATCGAGAATGAGCAACCACAGCAGATCGAAACCCTACGTAACGCGAGCAAAACAGCCTACTCTCCTCATGGACTATCACTGGGGACTGCGATTCTGCTTGGAGAGGCACACCGTGTGACAGCCTTTTTGGAAAGCTTGGATTTTCCTTCAGAAGGACACAGAAGCAGCTTCTCTACTGCACTAAATGGAGAGCAACCTTTGAAGTGTGTGGAGCACTACTCAAAGATGCCAGAACCAGACCTGGGTTGTGCACTGCTATAACCAACAGCGAAGACTTCACAATTTCATAACTTTGGCAAAACAGTCTGAATTATTAATATTTTCAGGAGATATAAATTCAAGAGAAGAAAAATAAAGATCAATATAAAAATGATTCTGATAGATTTTTTCTTTTTTTTTAAAGGGTCTTTATAAAAGTTTGTCTGTGAAATCATTCCTGATATCTGCTCTCACTCCCTTGTAGTAAGCTCTGTATAATGACATGCTGACAATATTCAGTATAATTCAGAATTAACTCCACTGGGAGTACTGAATCAGTATCCACGTCAAAGTAAATTTAGCACTGATTTTTAATCTCTTCATTGCTAGGAGCACAGTACAAATTCATAAATTTTAATTTTTATTTTACTTTGGTAAGTGTAATTACCTACAACATTTGTAAATCAAAGAACTGTAAGAGGAAGACGCTGTCTTGATCAAAATTCATAACCTGCTTCTATTGGGCATTCATTTTATTTTATATTGATTCTAACTAATGATTTGCTTGCATAAAGGCTGAGAAAGAAATCACCAGATTCATGGAAAGCTACAGCCCATATTAAAACTGAGTTATTCTTCAAAAGAGGCAAAAATTAAGGCCCTTATAAGCTCATAAAGCAATGAAAGCTGTGAGGCGAAGGATGTGTTCTTTTCCTGGAAATTGCCTCTCTCCTGCAGGCTCAGTGAACTTAATTCCTGCCCCAGACTGACCATGGCATTACTACAGGGCTTACTTTCAGACCAAGAGTGTTTCAGGGCACCCTCCGCCAACAAAAGCCTCCAAGGCCACTGTGCTCTTCCCAGCATTTCTTGTTTACTACGTGGCAGCTTGGCATGATCAGCCACCTACTGCCTTAGCTGGACTTGTGTCTTCTCCTCCTCACAGGACAGATGATAATAGGGTGCAGAATGCCACGAAGCAAAGATCTAAGTGAGCTAGCTAGGGTATGGCAGCAGCCTAGCTCCAACAACCAGGGGCAAAGCATTGACTAACATATATGAAAATAATTTTTCAGGTCGGTAATTACCACGCACATGGCTGCTCTTCCTCTGACAGCTGAGCTGGCTCATTTACAGCGATGCTCACCTTCTTCCCCAGCGCACCGCAGTCAGCTGTCGACCAGGTGCATTCCCTTCCTCGCTGACCTGCAGTGGTGCCATACCCAGAGCAACTCCATCCATTATTCTTGTTCTCTGTTTTCACAGAGTCTAAATTCACTGGGTCCTGATTTGGACTTTGTGTGCTACTGGTATGCTATCAATAAGTAAGAGCAATGAATTTTCTAGGCCAAAGGGTGGTGTTTTTTTGGTTTTTTTTTCAGGGTTTTTTTTCAGTTTTTTTTTTTCTGTTTTTTTTTTTTTTTTTTTTTTTGTTTATTTTTTGTTTTTGTTTTTGTTTTTGTTTTTTTTCCTCCTGTGTTGAACAAAGGTTTTGTCCTGAGTCTAGAACTGAAGTGTCCAAACTTTAAAAGGCAGAGTTCCCGAGCAGGAAAAAAATAATTCCTCTGTAACCACACTGCTTGAGGCCAGAGACACATTAATCTCCCCTGACCAGGTTGTGACCTTCACCTCTGCTAACTGTATAGTGAACCAGCAAATTGGGTTACCTGCCACATAGCTTTCATCAAACACCCACTAAACACAATCTTACCTCTGTTTCTTTAGTCTTTTCTCTGATTTTGATGTCCTTGACAACAAAAATAAAGGGCTTACCCTTCAGACTATACTGGCTGGGGACACCACTGTAGGAATTGTGAGGCTGTGATTTATTTCTCAACTTTATTACAGACTCAGTTCATCCTTTTGCATAAGACTTTTACTCCCATATTCTCTGTAATAATTAGGCACCTAAATACAAGTGAAATGTTCAAACCTCACTAAAGACTTTGGACTTTAACTCCCTTATGCCTCAGCTCACTCGTACATGTCTGCATCTTTGGTTAAAGAGTCTACAGGGAGAGGCAGCCCACAGAACCAGACTAGATTTTACGTTTCAACTCTGGTTTGGATTTTCTGTGACAAGATTTAGCCTTGTATATTCCTAAGACCTAGGACATCCTTGCATTATCTCTTCATTCCTTTGTAAAAGTTAGAGAAACCATTATTAATTTCCAATAGTCATAATGGATTTAACATGCTAATAGCATGCCCTAATCAAATAAACTCTACACAGGGGGAATCTTCCAAAGGCTGAGAAGCCAGAATGGGATTTATTTTGTTCTGATGGATTAAAAAAAATGGTCCCAGCAAAAGAGATAATGAAGCCCCTGTCTGCAGAGAGATTAAATTAACTTAATGGACATGCAAACTAAATATGCAGGGATATTTGCACTCCTTTCTGAAACACAGATAACTGGTGATCTTGGAAACTATCCTATCACTTGGAGCACATAACAACCAGCTGAACTGTTGTGGTGCAGAGTGCAGCTGCAGGCATCTTTATGAGATTTTATTTTGCCTAAAAACTGACTACAGAAGATAAATTTTCAGTGCAGAACTAGTGCAGTGGAAGACAATAAACATCCACAGTTTACATTTTATGGTTTATGCTTTGGCTCTTAATGCTGTAATGCCAGAGATTAGATTAAATTAGGTGCTGGACAGAAGAGGGAAATAGCTTAAGTATTTAGATAGGCTAAGGGAACAGTGCAGAATCTCATTTAGCAAGAAGTGAATTACCACTACCATTAATAATGTATGCCTAGGCATTAACATAATGTTCTGTTATTTACCCACTCCACTCATTGTGAAAACGACTTTAGAAGTCATCCCTGATTTTCTTTGCTTGTCCATGCACACATTGTGCTTTGTCATGACACAGATCCTCTCGTCCAGATTGTTCTCTGAAGATTTTGTTTTGTAAAACAAGAAACCTGCCACAGTTTGTGTAAATACACTTCTACTTTGCATATAGGTATGTTTATTCAAAAAAAAATGAAGCAAAGCTGAGCCGAATATGTCTAAATGAAAGAAAGCTGCAGGTCACATTAGTAACACATTTTCAGAGACTTTGAGAAATCAGGAAATATTTGTTGGTATCTTTAAATCTTCAAAACCAAGCCACCTAAACACTGTAGACTTACCTTTGCATTATTATATATCACATTATTAAAGAGGCCCTTCTTAGAAAACAAAAAAGATTGGCAATCCACATACCTAAGGTCACAGACGATGGATCTTCTGCCAAGGTATTTTTGGACCAATTCAGGAAGAAGCTGAGTACAAGCTCATTCTGAAAGAAAATAAAAATACTTTATGGAATATCCTATGTCGTGCTCTGCTCTTTAAATTACTCCCCTCCGAGCAGATTGCTGGTAGGTTTCTAATGTATGTGTTAGAGTTAGCAATACAGGGGAGCCTTTCCCCTCTGACCACGGGCGAGGACCCCAAGGAATGATTCCTATGCAGGCACTGGGAAGACAACGGTGCCCCTTACCACTGGCTCAGGGCTGCTGCATCGGTGCCCACCTGTCTCCTTTCTGCCCACACACTTCCAAAAAGCAACAGGCCACGTGGGCCATAGATTCGCATTCGTACTTGATCTCCAGTGTCTTGAGATATGTATTAGCAGCTGCAACTACTTTTAGAGAGCAGCCCAGCTGTGAAACAAATGCGGGAGAACATC
Organism: Opisthocomus hoazin; assembly: GCF_030867145.1. Taxonomy (NCBI): domain Eukaryota; kingdom Metazoa; phylum Chordata; class Aves; order Opisthocomiformes; family Opisthocomidae; genus Opisthocomus; species Opisthocomus hoazin. The sequence goes on from NC_134414.1 coordinate 145,963,097, forward strand.
TTTACTGCGTATGGTGTAGTCAGCATGAAATTTGCCCTTGGCGCAGGATGGGCCTCAAGCATCTGACCTAATGTGTGCCTCCCCAAGGCTCAGATATTGCGCACACCTCCCTCACATGGCGACCTAATGGACACTCACACTGAAAAGCTCCATACAGAGTTAACTCCTACCAGAAACCAACGGGGAGTGAAAGGGATGATCATATGTTGCCATCCTGTTTAAAAGAGTAATCCACCTTCTGTACTGCACTATAACTTTTATTTTTATGTACTGACCTGTGCTGCTCTAGTGAACATATATAACAGGTAGTTACATTCAGATGCAGAGAATTGAAACAATAAACCAAGCCCCCATATTTGAGTATTGTGCAAAGCAATAAAAATGTGAATTCTGAAATGGACTCTTATGATTCTGAATCAAAGGTGGACAGTAATTGCATTTTATTAGCTTTTTCATAAAGCCGTATTTCAGAATGGCCACTTTTCAGGACGGTTGGAATTGCTACACACATACTGATGTTACTTGGACTGACACAGTAATGAATGGGTAGAACAAGAGACTTTTCAGATTCTAGCATTAAAATGTCACCATTGTCTTTTTCCAGGGCATGGAAAATAATGTTTCTCTTATCGGCAAGAGGTACTTCATGTAGCATTTGTCTTGTTTCAGTCTGACAAGATGTGGTATGATTTGTGCAAGGAAAAAAGAAAAAGAAGAGTTTAGTGACAAACGCGGCTAGTGAGGAGTTAACGTGGTTACAGCAGACAGAGGAACAAGATGTGCATGTTCAGCATAGAGATAAGATACAGCAATCTGGATTTATCTTAGCAGTTGCTTTTTATTTTTCATTCTAGTGTTTGGAGTTTTTCCTCCCACGCTGGTATTTTTTTTAAAAGAAAAATCAGGGAAGAAAAAAAGTCTAAACCAACAGAATTGTTTTCCTTGAACTGAATGACAACTCCTTAAGCTATTAGCAGTGGATTGCCAATATACCTGTCTGCTGTCCTCATGACTAATTATTCTCTTGTCTCGTGAGGACAGCTTACAGTGGAAAGCCCATACACCTGCTTCAGTTTCCAGTAGCTTTAAACAGCCAAGTTATTCCCTGTGGGACCTCCATTTGCTCTTTCAGCACAAGTCCCAAGTGCAGGAAATCTCAAGGGTTGGAAGAGTGTATTTTTGGCAGCTCAGCCTTTATTTGACAGCATGAAAATAAGCAGAGAAACCTAAGTAGCCCTTCGAGTTCAAAGATCTTGAGAGAAGTGGGCAGGAGGTGGAAGGAAGGATACAGTAACTGACTTGAAAGAGAAATAAAAAATTCCACACCGAGCAGCCTGGTGTTCTGCTTCCTCTCCACTTACTCTTTCAGCAATAAATGGAAATATTTGAACAGAGAGGTTTGTAAACAGGAGGTGCAAAGATTGTTTCAGGTGATAATTCCAAATTCTTGTTTTTAAAGAAGACAACACTGAAAAAAAACCCCATTTGTTTTAAGTACAGAAGTGGAATTCATGCAGATCTTACAGCAGGCATGAACATGACAGGCATGTAGACTGCTGGTGCCACAGCACTGATTATAAGCTTTCCCTGTCTGTGTGTTCATTGTACTCAACAGATATCGATGCATGTGGGGAAGCAGCAAGACTAACGTTGGCAAATGGAATGCAAAACCATAATTGAACAGGTCATGTTGCGGGGCAGATGTAGCAGCCTATCCAGGGCAAAGTGCTTCAAAAGCAATGGGGGAGATCTTCTACATGTTTGTGGCAATAAGCATTTCACATACTGTTATTCAGAAGACAGCAATTTCTCCCTGAACTGTGTTAATCTGCCTGCTGCAGGAGTTCACCATTTAGAATTCCAGCAGCAAAGTGTGTAAGTACCTTCTTAAGTGCACCCTTTGTCAGCAGACCACCAAAGCACTGTGCTGAACTTTCAGGTGATTCCTAAATCAATGGGACTTCAATCAGTTGGACCCCAGTTAATGGGACTGAAGCACATGCGAAGAGTTAAGCATGCATCTAATTTCACTGCTAAATAGAAACAGGCACATCAGACCTTTGAATATATGTACGAACAAAAGGACACTGTATTTAGGTGGATAGAGTCCACTTCTAAACAAGAAATTGTTGTTACAAAGATGTGACAATACATGGGAATCTTAGCAACCCTGCGACGGTCTTGGCAGACAGGCAGGCACTAAGGATGACCACAAGCACTCACCTACCCTTTTCATCCCTGGAATTCTTACCTTTAAATTGGTAAATGCAAATTCCCTAAAATACTGCCCATTTAGGGATTTTTAGGAAAGCCTTCTATCATTTGCCTAACCATTCTTAACTAGTAAGACAACCATCTATAACAGGTAATGTTGATATTTTTCTAGGTCACTCAATAACATTAGCCTACTGGGGAGCAGCCAGGTACGTATGGGTGCATCCGTGCTGGTCTGGCTAGAACTCACGCATGACCTTTTTTCAGCCATTAAACTCCAAAGCGACAAAATCCACCTTCACTTACACTAGGATACAAGTGAAACAAGCAATTTCAGTGGCATCGGGGGAGCTGGCACAGCCCTGCACCACTGCAGTACAGTGGAATTTGTCTACTGCTCTCCATCAGGGACTAACCAGAAAAGCACTCTGCTGTTAATGAAACACAGCCAGATTTCAAGACAGATTTAATTTCGCTAGAAAGAAAAGCAGCCTCTCCTCTGCTTTCAGCTTTCTTTTCAGCTGTGTTAGAGCACATTTGGGGTCAGAGAACACCATGCACCTGTTATACTTTAACAGGATGGAGAATCAGCAGGAAAGAAAGAAACCAGAAAAAGCTGACCTTGCTGCAGCTATTATAACTTCAGGAAAGGACAGTGGAAAAGAGAGGACTTTGAACCCTCCCCATTTTGGCTCTGCTGGATTCTTTGCTGCAGGAGTATGGGAGTGGTGGGAGTTTAAGGGACCCATATACCTCGGGCGCACTTTGTACCACCGTGTTATGTACCTCCACACGGGCACTGCGGGAGCTATTTTCTCATCTCTGCAAAGCCCAAGTAGTGCCAGTGAATAAAATTAAACAAATGAAATATGGGAAACTCTTATCAAACTTGATTACTTTTATAGTGTAAAAAATTTGTCACTCTAGAACAACCCTGTGGTCCTGGTTTTCACTGTATGTTTGAAAATGAGTGAACGTAATTTACAATAATTTCCATTTACACCCTCTTTAAATCTCTTTTACACAGCCTATAAGTCACCATAAAGCTGTACATAGAACCCATCCATAGCTGATGCCCTGTCACTGTTTGCTTACCTGCTTGCACTAGGTTTATCTTTGGCCCCAAAGCCCTTAGATAATTCGCATGCCTGAAGAGAAATTATTTCTAGATGCAAACCCCAATCTAATTTTTTTCCTGCTGATTACCCTGCTGTGCACCTCCACTTACTATGATCTTTGCCAACCCCCCTCAACATGATAAACAAACCCCCTCAAACATCCAAGCCCACCAAACTTGCACACAAAACTAATCTCTGTGAAAGATATGGGACAAATAACACCTGTTTATCTACGGCTATGCAGTTTTGCCAGATCAGTACGTACATCTAGTGTCTGAGCTGTGTTATCAATAACAATATCCACATCTTAAATGCCACGCCTTTTAAATGATGGAAAATGGGAAGATTATCCGTGGAAAGATACTAGCAGGCTGATGGTACCAAATACACACGGCTGCTATATAAAACACTGCTTTAAATTCAGTTTAAAATTTTTCATTTGTAATGCTTAAGCCAGGCGCAAGTTGTCTTTTCATGACAAGCATGAAGACATTCAGCTTTGTGAATGCTGCTGTTTGACACCAGGGCCAAGGGCAGACTAAATTAATGGAGCCTTACCTTGCTTTTGTGTCCCCAGGGAGTGTACAACCCTCCTACAATACAGCATTAAAATGACAAGCCTCTAGGGCAGCCCTAATTTATATCATACGTTACGAGATTTGGGCTGCAATCTCCATGCAGGCCATCATTCAGTTGGAGTTGAGAGTGTAATAGAGAAAAATGTAAAAGTGGCCAGCAGCAGCTGCCTTTTGTCATGGATTTGATTTATACTTTGATAATGTGTATTTTTGTCCTCCTCCATGTTACCAATCTTCAATTTATTGATTTCTTGATGCGTCACCTATTATTAGGATCACAGAATAAGTTGGGTTGGAAGAGACCTTTAGAGGTCATCGAGCCCAATCCCCCCTGCAGTGAGCAGGGACATCTTCAACCAGACCAGGTTGCTCAGAGCATCATGCTACTTCACCTTGAATGTTTCTAGGGATGGGGCCACCACTATTGGTGGCACCACTTGGTTGTTTTGCCATTTAGAGAAGCAAAACTTGAGAAGTCTAAGCACTGTTGAGCCTGTCGCCTTGCTGATCTCAAAGACCCAGGCATTTCAACTGATGCAGCTGATCAGCCAAGTCAGCAACGGTGCAACTGGCACAAACCTAAATATTCTTGCAATGTGATCACATGTATTGCCACTGGTTTGGGAGGAGTACAATGAAACTAAAAAAGGTGCTGAAAGTGGTTTTGATCCTGTCCCAAATGACTCAATATGACAATGAAGGTGCATCAACTTTTGCATTTTAGTTATTCATGTAGTGAATATAGCTTGTTATTCACTTGTATAGTCTGGTGGTGCAGTTATTTATAAATGAGTGCTAACCTGAATTTCGAAAAACCACTCTTATTCTAGGCCACTCTTCAACAAATGTCTAACAGAAAGTCAGTGGATGGGGTTGGTGCTCAAAGTAAACCACAGACTTAAAAACTTGCTTTGAACAGGGACAGGCATGAGCACATTTAAGCATTCAAATTGGTCCAACAGCAAATGTCTCCATCAGCTGATGCTTCTGCATTTATTGGATCTGACGCTAAAATTCAGAGATGGTGAAAGATGGCTTCAAGTTTCTATTCTTTAAAGAACGGTATAAAGAAATATTTAATTCCATCTGCACTACAGTGCAAATGAGAAGGTAGCTATTTTCCATCTCTCCTCCTTCGTTTAAACCATTTAGCAGAAAAGGTCAGTGACATTCTGACCTCTTCTTAATTATAACACAATTACCATAATTAGAACTTAGTCTAGATTAAAAAGCACACACTTAAAAAATGACTGAGGAAGAAATCTGGATATAATCCAATTCCTTCTTTGTTTCTAGGATTTTCAATTACTTAATTGGTAGAACCAAGTGTGCAGTCAGTCCAGTGTGGACTGGACTAAACTTTTCAGAGCTGAAAATGGCGTCTAGTCAATCAGGGAAAAGTGTTTACAGTGATAGCAAGAGTATTTTATAACAAAATAAAGCTCTTCTCCATCTCAGACTGCTGCAGCAAACCGTAGAGCTACCTTACAGCTACGATACTGTACAGGTACAATTCAAAAGAAAGAAATGACTGTGTCAAGAACGTACAGGGAACCCTCTTCTACAGGCATCTGCTCTTGCAAGATTTCTTCACAAATTTCTGAATTAATTATTTATTCCTACATAGTTTTACTATTTCATAGGAATGACAGTTTGGTAATGCTTGAGAACAGAAATCTCACTAAATGGTTTTGGTCAGGCTCCCTAGAAATTTCAGAAAAAGGACAAATATGACTGCAAAGTTGTCCAAGGCATGAAGAAAGACAAAATAATTGTATTTATTTTTATCAAGAAAGCCTCCCAGCTTGGCTTTCTGCTCAGAGTAAAACCAAGAAGACACCATGACGCTTTTGAAAGTCATACCAAAGGGAAAAGTAAAAAAGAAGCCTTCAGCTGGGATTACAAAGGAAATTACCCACTGACTGGTCTTGTGCTAAGTGGGTCAGAACACGTCAGTATATTCTAAATTTCTCACATCTCCCAGCAGGAGAAGCATATTGAAGTAAAAATAATGATTCAATGTTTATGGAGTATCAATAACTTTAAAGGTTATAATCTCGAATTGCAGGTTAGCTGCATGGTGGTAAGCAAGATGATTTCCAGCATGTAATAGCACTTTACAGATGGAAACTATCTGCTCATTACTCCATTTATTAGCGTGCTCTCCAAGTCCAGCACACCAGTAGCTGTGCAGTCCAGCACAAAATTGTTTTCTTCTCCTGATGGGTCAGCACTACAGGCTGCACCAGACTGGAACAGCTTCCAGCAACTGCATAGTTCCATGTGCCTGCATAGCCCCACCGGGCTGGTTCAGAGCCACGCTAACATACGTCCCCAAGCAGATCTGTCCACAGTTCCCTCTGAATACCCTGTCTGTGGTCGTGTCCCAGTATCCCAGCAGCAGCTTGCTGGGAGAACTCACCCAGATCCACGGGTGCGCACTGCAGGACCATCAAGTGAGGAGGGAAGGCACTGGGGAGCCCAGCACAAGGCAGCGGGCTCTGCCCGATCACTGTCCCATTCACAGACCTTGGAGCAGGAGGGAGAGGAGATCTTCTGCGCGTGACCGGGAAATGTTTTTATCACTATCCCAGCGCTTTCAGCAGTCTAATTTTTCAGCCATAGATTAGGCTTCTACACAGCAGGGCTTGGTCCAAATTGAAAATCCATGTACCTTACAGCAGCCCAGAGCACAGCAGAAGATACAGAGCTTTTCATTTTTAGGTCACTGGCTTATATCAGTTTTTCCTCAGCTGTGACCAAAAGGCACTAATGTAAAATAAACTCATGACCCTAATGTGAGTGACAGAAACTACACGACAATTAACCCCAACCTGCACAGCTTATTTGGCAAGGTCAGTCTAACGAGCCTAGCACCCAAGTCAGCTGTCCATGCTAAATTAACCGTAATGCTGTGACACAGATATTATCTATCCTCTTTGGAGATATTCTCAGTTTCAGCTCAGGGCACAGAATTTATATTAACAAGAAAACTCCTGTTTGTTTTACAAATGGACAATTTCCTCTTTAATCTCCATTACTCAATCACAGCTGGGAAATTCATATAGCTGGGCAGCAAGCATTTTTCTCCTCTTGCGAGATGTTAGAAATTTGGGAGAAAAACCATCCTGTCATACCCTCTTGTGGCATCCTAGACTGTCTACGCTGTTAAAGGAAACCAGCCTGAGTTTGCACTACAGTCCCGAGGCCACAGAACACGACATGGCTCACCTGGCAGAGGCCCAAGCTCTGCTAGAGAGGATGGCAAGAGTGAAACAGCAGGGTCAAAGCACGAGCTCCTGCCCTGGTTCCCTTGCATTTTCTGGCCTATACGCAAGCCTAGGCTCTAATGTAAGCCACCATTTCTTCCTACCTGTCTGGCAACTTTCCTGACAACCACTGGTTGCCGGAAGGTGCTCCTTTCTCTCGGACCCTGGTGTCAGTATCAGTAATCGACCATTCAACTTCTCAAGCGACACAGCGTTAATGATTTAACATCCTCCCGGGGTGCATGGGGCCTGTTAGTTGCTCTTGGCGGTGGCTTTTATGATGCTGAGGTGCAGAACACTTTGTCCTGGGCCAGGCAATGAAGACTCAGTGTTTGTTACCATTTCAGCTTTCCATTTTGAAACAAGAGGAAAACATCCGTCTGAACATGAGGAAGAACTTCTTCCCTCTGAGGGTGACGGAGCACTGGAACAGGCTGCCCAGGGAGGTTGTGGAGTCTCCTTCTCTGGAGATATTCAAGACCCACCTGGACAAGGTCCTGTGCAGCCTGCTGTAGGTGACCCTGCTTCGGCAGGGGGGTTGGACTCGATGACCCACAGAGGTCCCTTCAAACCCCTACCATTCTGTGATTAGATCTCAGGAAACAATAATGAAGGAAAAAATGAGAAAACACCAATTTTAATGGACACAATCTACCATTCTGATAATATTGAAAAATTCTGCTTTTGGTCATATATTTGCAAAACAATTTCTTCTATATTTTAACTTTAATTTTGAAATGGACAGTATTTCTGGGCTGAAAGAATGGAACTTTTCATTTAAAAACTGTCAAAATCAGACTTTTCCATATTTCAAAACTTACTCTTATTTTAGACATTACATTCCTCAGAACCTACTCCTTACTGTCAAAAATTCTGTGAATCACTGCTTTTGGATGGCAGGAAAGGAAGAGATGTTTATTTGAAAAATGCCCTGCCAGGTCTAATAAACTATTTTTCAGTCATTCTTCTCTTTTTTTTTTAAGTTCTGATGAATGCTGCAATGGCTCTACCTCAAAATGGCTGCATTAGAAGACATGTCATTTATGTCATTTTTTTTTTTCCAAAGGAGGCCGCGGAAAGCTTCCTGATGCTTTTGGTACAATGCTACTACAAGTCCTATGCAAATACAATAAATACTGAAAATGCTCACATTAGCCAGCTTCCTGGATCCACTTAACAGCTGTTTTAGATAGAGATTCAAATCCTTCACTCTTTTATGTTCAAGATCTGTAAAAGGTAAATGCCATGACTGGGGAAACCTGAAAAAGAAGAATATTCGTAAGTATAACTCTTTCACTGTGCTTGCTGAAAATATTTCCAGCTCTACTTAGCATAAGAAAGTTAACACTTTCTAAAAGGTTTTGCAGGTAGGGGAAGGGATGGGTAGTGTCAAGAGGGCTGTTTACCCCCTGTCTCTGATTCTTCTAATAATTTGCGGATATTCTGTTTCATACTGTACCCCTTCTTCTGTTTAAATTATTAATAAAAAAAAAATTAAAACCCCAGAAGGGCACTTATTTGCATTTTATGGTATCTGAATGCCCCTGAAAAATTGGCCCTTTATGATTCCAGGAAAACACCACCCTCTCCATTTTTTGCACTGTGCACAGGACAGCAGATCTCTGACCTCAGCCCAGGGCTCATGCTGTTACCAACCCTTACCATAGAACATTGAATACCAAAGCCTTACAGCAACAGTGTGACATTTTCTGAATACATCATTGCTCGCTTTTTTACCTCAGCTATTTAGAGTGTAGATAAGATTTTCAGAGCAGGTCCCTGATCTCCTATGTAATTTCAGGCACTAGTATAATGAAAGTAATATCTGAAAACAAATGATTGTCACAGTAACAAAATCAATCCCAACAAAAGCAATAACAATAATAATAGTAATGTTCTTGCTGAATTTTTATGAAGACGAATTTCATTTCAGTTTAGTAAATAAACCACATATGCATAGAATGGCCTTCTGTCAATTTTCAAACGCTCTTGTGACTGAAAATGTCAAAACCCCACATTTTTTTACTTGAATCATCTTTGCGTTTTAGAGACAATGCACATTAGATCAGTCAAAAGGTTAGATTTTTAACAATACATGTAATTAGTTCATATTAACCTTGCCCTTACCAGGACTATTTCTCTCTCGGGTTGAAGAAGCATTAGAAAAGCTATCTGTGCTAAATTGCCTGTGATGGGGTTTGTAATCTGGATTGCTAATATTTGGATTGCTAAACCACTAATATGCTTTATGTCCTCTAATCTATTTCATATAGAAAGGCAGAAGTTTTGATCTGGTTGTATTTCATGTTACACCACCACCGTAAATACTAAACAGTGTCTTGTTTACAAACCTCTTTTTTCTGGTACAACATTGTTTATCCACTACATCCCAAGAGATATCTAAAGGCTTCAGACAAACGACTGAAGAGCCATCTAGCAGTGCAATACACTGAAAAGGGACACTTGGCCGGCCTTTTGAAAGGCAGCTGGTCAGATCCTACTTTGAACAGGTTTTACGCGATTCCACAGCTCAGTGATAAGATGCCATCAGCTTTTCAAAGGCCAGCCAAATGGCAACACATGGAGCGCTGGATTCCCACCATCCAGGGGTACCCTGGCCAGCTTTGCAAATCACAAACAGCAGCCTCACCTCGTGAAAATCAAAGAACTGAAGATGATTAACCCACAGTTGTTGTCACCAAGCATTTCAGTGTAATTAGATTTTGTGAACTGTAATTAGACCTGTTGGGTTGGGCTTTTTTAAGCTTGTTTTGTAACAGAAGGCCTTTTATGACGAGAATACTGATTAACAAGATACTGTAATGCTTTTTAGGAGAGGACAAATCTTTACCCATCTTGCATAATACTTCTGAGGAAGAACTCAGCACTGGTATAGCTTAGTCTGCAATTAAAGCAGCAAGGGGCCAGGATGATAGCAGCATATTATATGTATGTATGACCTTTTGATTATTTCTGCCTATAGCACTGAAAAATCAGGGCCCAGTTAGGCAATGTACAAATGAATAGCAAGAGGCGATTCTTGCCTCACAGACTTACAGTGGCAGGACACATAATGGAGCGGGTGAAGTGATATGACCCAGGATCATGAAATATATGAGCCGCACAGATAAAAATAGATCCCAGGTCATTTGGCACACATAGATAGCCTGTGAATGCTCTGGGTTCCTCTGGTGCACAAGGACTTCTTTCAAGAGATGGTAGGGTGGATCTGTTTGGAAGCAGCTTAAAACTAATTAGACTGTATAACATAAAGAGAGGACTCCGGCTGTAAAATGTAGGCCCTCAGAAGATGCATCCTAAGCACAGTGGCCAAACAGAGGACACAGAAACTGCTGATCGATAGCACCAATAACTCTGCTGCGGTGAAGGACAATATGAACCTTGTGGTAGCACTGAACCCTTCTTTAAAAGGCCTTCCTGTTTTTGCTGAATTGCGCCTACAGCTGAAACAGACCTTGCACTTGTGAACACACTTGTGTTAGAAAAGGTTAACTTCCCAAGCTGATTTGGAGCTTTGCATCTATTTTAAGTAGATCAGAAAAATACGGCCTTGCGCCACGCGCAGACATCCTGCATAGCAGGTTCCATTTCCTACTTAGCCGCTTGAAGAACGTTCTGTGTATAAATTATGCCACTCAAATGCTTTGTTGGGTGAAAAGATTTTTGACCTTTTAAAAAACAATAATTAAACCCAATTAATACTCTCTCTGAAATGAAATAAGAGGAAAGGTGCTAGAGTGCAAGGGCTGGCTTGGGGCAGCTGCGCTTTGACTTATAAATATGGGCTGAATGTTTACATGTCAATAGCAAAATTTCAGGAGCTGAGAACTCTCAGCTTTTGTCACTAGTTTCTTGTGATATAGCCAGTATTTAGCACTTATAGGAAGCAGACTCATGTTGCACTGTTTTCTCCTAATGAGACGTGAATATATACAATTTCGTGAATCAATACAAAGCAGTAACCAAGTCCTTTCTGTTAGTAGTTCCAATTATCCCAGTAATATTAGACATTTTACTTTTTAAAAAATACGTTTTCAAACTGATTTTGTGATTACATTATGGAACAAGGCTTTTTCCTTCCTTTGAAGCATCTGGCATCAGCCAGAGTTGGAGCTTAGTAACATGCAGACAAACTAATGGTCTGATATGGTATGGCAGTTTCAGTGATAACTTCCTATAAAGAAATAATTACGTGTTTATTATTTGAATAAAATCTAGAATGCATGAAAAGCCTCAAAGTGACAAAGTTCTGTTAGAAAACAACCCAAAACTTTAGCATTAAAGAACATACATATAAAGAAGCATCATAAAATGAATCACTTTAACACAGTCTTGGGGAAAGATGACAGGTTACTGCTGGGACTGAATTATGACAGTAAAGATCTGGAGCTCTTACACACAGCCTCAGTCTTGGCAGATTAACCCTCTGTGAGTTCTGGAACTCTCTTTTGCAGTGAAAATGTTGTGAGTGACTTTATTAAAGGTAGATTTATCTGAAAAATGGCTAGTACTATTTTTGAAATTCACTACAGGATTTCTGAGGTCTCTGCACTTCTAAAGAGAAATACATTTTCCTTCAGAGGGCTCTGCACAACAGGAAAAAAACCCACAAATAGGTACTTGTTAAATATTTTTTTTCACAACCTAATAGATAATGTGCAAGCATCTCCAAATCAAAACCATGATTCAAGCATTTTCAGTGCATAGTGGAATTTCGATTCTCACCAACTGCTGCAAACCAGTTCACGTGAGTCAGCCATAACGAGCAAACTGGAGTCAATTAAAATCCCCTCAGGTAGGAGAAAGATTCTCTAGAATTAACCAGTCTCAAGCCATTTAACTGCGTATCTCTCACAAGCTTGGGGAAACATCTCAAATTTGTGGACTTTATGTTTTAAGTCAAAACCATGTTGTTTGTGGCTATTTACTTCAGGTCAAACATTGAAGACCTTTCTATTTTTCGAGCATATCACTTGATTCTCAGCTTGGTTCAAGTAAACTGCTTGTCTTTTTGGCCAGCTTTATGCTTTATTTTAAATAGAGCTTGAAGAGGGGCTTGTATCAGGTGTGTCAGCATGACCATTTAATACAGGACTACTTTGTTCCGAAGGGTGTATGCAGTATAACATGTATGATATTTGTAGAATACATAACTCCATTTGTATTACCAAAGTCACGGACAATTGTTACGCAAGGCAAAACTGTTTTACATAAGACATAAATCAACCCTGGCACTCACTGTCCCAGGAAACTGTGAAGAAATAAGATTCAGAATATGACAAGCAGGAATAGACATGCATATGGATAAAAAGTAATAGTCAGGATTACTGCAACTAACAATAGCGTAATTTTGAAGAGATATTACACTGAATGATATGAGGCACAAAGCATCGGGTTTTGGGGCCAGGATAGCACTTGTCACATCTTTCTCAGCTGAGAAGTATGTGCATCTCTTTGTAAAAAGGTTGATCATGACTGCCAGTGTCACAGATTCACTGGTTGCTGTTCTGACCCAGTGTGAGCATTCCCACGTTGCTTTAATATATGGATTTTGCTATGAGTTCTGTTCAGCAGAAAACAAAAACTATTAAAGGCCCTATCATGTCTTTAATGATGTCAATACCAATTACCCTTTGATTTCAGGAATAGCTGTGTCAGACCCAAGCTGTTCCCCCCTTCTCATCCCATTAAAAAAGGAACAATAAAATATATAAAAGTTAGACTGTCACAATAGTCTATGATTCAGTTTCTTCTAGGCTGAATAGAAGGCTTGATGGAATATGTCTCGTTGCCTTTGTGTTTCTAAAAATGTCTGCCATACATTTTCTCACATTTTTATCTGTGCATAGAGAGAACCATTTAACAGCAGTATAACATTCGCTAATATGCTGCCTTACTCTGGGAGGGTATGCGCTGGAAATTGCTTCTGGAGAAGGCTGTGAAGTTCTGAGAACTGGCAGAATGATTTTTCCACAAACGTGACCACATTGCAGGATTGCACCACCTGGACTAGATATAGCTGTGTTGGGGAACATGGAGAGGCAGAAAAGAGAAATGATCAGAGGGACGCATTAAAAACAAAAAACGTACAAGAGAAAATATAGGGTGATTTTAACAAAGAAAAACCTTTCTTTAATGCAGTGCCAAGTGCCAGAGAATTCAGGTTCTAATTTATAGTCTTTGCTGCACAGAAAGAGAAACTTGGCTGGATAGCATACAACTCAAATGCTGAAAGATCACTGCAGTGTGTGAAAACTAATAATGCACCATTAAAGCATCATACAACAGCCTCCGATTTCTATTAGGCTCCCTAATTTTGTTCCACGCTTTCCTTTTGGATGCTTTAATTAGCTCTTGATTTATTTTTCACTACAGGGCTTGAACTGTTCTCCTTAATGGCTCCCTGCTAATAGCTGTCTGCCTGGTGTTCTTTCTCTCCAGCAGCTCATTGCTTATGGCTCTGCTGTTCATCCTGTGATCCTTTTAATGTGGCACAAGCACATCTTCTATAAAGGAGGAGGGAGAGTATATAAGCTCACAGAAGAGTCGTTAAAGATCAAGGCAAATGAGGGCAAAAGAAGAATATAATACATACGGAGTCAGACTTCTTGTTGAACCCCAAAATGGTGGCTCTTGCAATTGACTTCTCTGTGTCCAGCATCACCCATTCTTGGGGGACAGTCTCTGGAGCTGGAGGCTTTGCAGAGCCTGTCACTGACATCTGTACAAGCGTGTGGATCAAGTTATTGAGTTTAACAGGAAAGCACTCCAAACTTTCCTTTATTTTCCTAAGGAATAAACAAACAGAGGAAGAACTATTTATGCATCTGTTTTGTTTCCAATTCTTAATCCATTGTTTCATGGATGCAAGAAACAAAAAACCTCAAATTCTACAATCTACCTCACACGCACATATACCCACATACACACCAGCCACCGCTATTTGCAGCAATACAGCATACCCAGACCCCGAGCTCTTGCCATATAGCCTGTCTCACAACTTACCCTGGGGTAGTTATTCTTCATGAGCTGCATACCATCAGCCTTCTTTCAGACAATAGAGATGGACAGAACATTTCCATGTGTGTTTTGAGGAGTTCAAGGGCAGAACAACATGTGTTCACTTCGACAGGTAGGAGAGAGTGCCCTAGCACTTTCTTTTTGGTTACACTAACCTCACATGGACTTACATGTGTTTGTGCAAGGCTCTAGCATCCAATTCATGATCGTTGCTAAACCCTCTACCCTATTCTTAAGAGCTCTATCCTTGTGGAGCTGCTTAAGCTGAAAAAATAAGGAGAAATTTTCTCCCCTTATCTCCTCCCGTCTCATCCCTGTACAAGGGGAGCTAGAACACAGTTCTAATTACCTAGGGTTTTGAGATCCTTCATCAGAAAAGATACAATAGATAAAAAACATAACTAGATATACATGCAGATATGTACTGCAAATGTGTTTTAACATCAAAGTGAACTCCACTTGAGAAATACCATTGCAAGATAATCACTGTCCTTTGAAGAGTAAGATGCAGTACTCATTAGAAAACACTTGCCCTCTTGAATTCAATTTTTGGTTAAGATATATTTAACTTGCGATGTCAATTCTTTTTTCTATTTCCCTGCTTACTTCTGCAGCTCTCTGAAGATATTCTGCATAGGTTCTGATGTTACAGTACAACGACCCATTAGTTTCAGAGCATACAGCAGCAAACCTCTACCAAATTGTCAGGGTTTTTTTGGTTTTGTGGGTTTTTTTATACTTGCAGTTTTGGATTATATTTCACAGCTCACAAGGGCAGACAACACCCATAACCCCCTTCATCATCCCCTGTTTGAAGCTGAGCAAATGCTTCACCTGTCATTTTAAATTAAATTCCTATTCATGGGTTTCTGTGAGTGGGTTGGATTGCACACTGCAATCAATTGAAATCAACTCCATTCATTGCATTAGCCTAATTTTCTTGATCTCAGATGTTCTAGCTAAAGTCTGTAGCTTCACAGATGCAACCAGATGCTACCTGCAGGTAGCTCCCTGGCTCACTCCTCTCAAAAGTGAGATTTCATTCAAAATACTGTATGAATTTATCATACACCAATTAGGCACACTAAACTGAGGAAAGATATATATGTTTTTCTTAATGTAGTACAAGGAAAGGTATCTCTGAATTGATTCAGTTAATTATCTTAATTATTAATTGCATTCTCCAGAAATAGATACATACAGACTATTTAATAAATTACAGAAATTAACACTCAAACAGAAAACAAGAAAACAAATCTCATTTCAAAACATTAGTACAAAATCAATTCAGTGCTGATTAATTAGACTGCACCTGTGGCGAACTTTTCCTTTTTTACTCCTATGTATTTAATTTAATGTGTAGTTTAAACAGCTCCTAAATCACTGAGACATGCTTTAGGTTATAGAATCTGTAATTGGGCCTTATTATAGCAAAGCAATTAGGGAATTTGTATTATTATTATGAGACATGTTAACTTTGCAGCTAAACACAGTGCATTTTGACCTGCATAAAGCAGGCCTTGGCTTATAAACTGGTATTAATTCAGGTATCGCCACTACACAGAACAGCTGATATCAGAATACCACTATTTAAACAATTCAGTATTTTAATGGCTTGTTGTTCTTTCCGTCGGTTCATTAAGCTTCTAAAACACTTTTAACAGCCAGATTGCTAATCATATACTTTAAATGAAAACAGAGGTTTTTGTTGTCATTGCTGCAGATTTTCCCTGTGAGTTATTTTAAATGATTACATTTAAAATAAAATACAGACAGAAGTATATGTTATTTTCTCCCTCTCTCAATATTCTGTTTTCTCTGTGTGCAGTCTTCTCTGATAGAATAGAAAGCATTAAGCAACCCCTATCTCATATTATCAACAAAGAATTGAAAAAGTTCTCTTTGTTATTCTGACGGCATCTCAGAGCGTGTCTTCACAGCAAGGTATAACAACTGTGGTTACAGTTCTCCACACTTTCTTTCAAGGGCAAGCCAGTTTAAGGAAACCCTCTTCTGCACAGCCTCCCAAAAGCTGGTTCCTACCTATGTATGGAGCAGTGAGGTACATCAAACCCATGTGTCTTCTCTTTTTTAATATTGCAGTTTATTTTTGGTGTGGATTACTTCACTGACCCAGTTTACCACACTGTGGTAATCTGATTCCCCTTTCTGCTAGCATTTTTAAAGTTCATCCTAAGGATCAGTGGTGGAACTTTCTCCTTGAACTCTCCGAGATCCCCGTACACCTTCTTTTCTCTACAGTCACATTAAGTTCAGCCAACCTTGGTAAGGTCATGGGTATTCGTTGCCAAGATCCTCTTGCTCCCTAGGCTGTTACCATCTTTGCCTGTGACTGCAGCTGGCTCTGCCTTCATAAAGACGAGCAAGTTTCTTCATTTTTTTCAGCGCTCTGGTAGCCCAAGATGCTTAGAGAATTAGTGGCTAGTAGTCTATAGATGAGAAAACTGAAGGAGCCAATACAAAGGGCACCAAAAGTACAGGTTAATCAGAAGAAAACAGGGAACTGTCATTAACTAGAGTAACTTTAATTGTGAATCACTATATTGCTAACATACATTTTTCATGCAGAAAAATGTTTTTTTTCCACATGACAATATCCGTTTACCATGCAGATTGGCATCTGACTTACTTCTCAGAAAAGTGAGTTAAATATCCAGGATTATTGAAAAGTAGTGACTTTTCACCTGCTGAACTGATTTTGAATTTCAGATTTGGCTCACAGTCTTTCTACAGACCTGTCAAATTACAGTATCTGGTAAAACATGCAGAGACCGGTTGGCTGCTTGTGTAAACAGAGATGGATGAAAAGACTGGCTAATGTTTTCCACAGTGATAGCTGGTGCCTTGATTTTTAGGAAGCAGACATTTCTTATGGGACAAGTATTCTGAGGGCTGGTGTTTACATCTTTTTGGACACACCAACCTTTCTCCACAGCCTTTTAAGAGCACATACATTCATTATTCCTGACTAGCTATCCAGATCTTAGTCTTGGTATATATAACAACGAATATTCATAATAAGTATCCACCCCAAACTTCACCATAGTTTTCTTTATCATTCATGATGGCATCCTGCTTCTCATTTCCATTTAGGTCTGAAACAATTTTGAGTATAATGAGCAAAATTTATTTTCATGGGATTCTCAGATGTTAATGAACATGGTGTTTCATTTATATCCACTTTTCGATCCCTGAATTTACCAGGCTCCAGTTTAAAACAAGTTGGATAGTATGCCTCCAACAGCTCTTAACAGACTTTTCAGAATAGTACTGACATGTGGGGTTCATACAAT
The DNA here is from genome assembly GCF_030867145.1 of Opisthocomus hoazin. Lineage (NCBI taxonomy): Eukaryota > Metazoa > Chordata > Aves > Opisthocomiformes > Opisthocomidae > Opisthocomus > Opisthocomus hoazin. Next base: position 145,980,631 of record NC_134414.1, read on the forward strand.
AGTGTGAATGCCTCAAACAACATAAATTCGAGGAGGAAATCTGCCTCTGTTTCTCTGAGGTACATGTACCATGATCTTTACAAACCACTTGAATGCTGCTGAAAGAAAGTTTAGTACCATAGTTTTGTCTATGACTTTTCAGAAGTCACCAGCTTTCCCTGGTGTTTCAGCTGTTTGTGGCATTTCTTGCTGGAATATCTGCAGGCACCTGAGAAACAGGGATTGGCTGATCAGTTTGAAAGGAGTTACAGTGAATTTTCCAGTTTTTCAGCTGCTGGCATTTATAGTTGGGAGTGGAGATGCTTGACCTAGGCAACAACAGGTACCCAGCAAATGATTCTCTTCATAATAGGCAAAGAGGGTAGCTGACCCAAGCAGCAGACCCCTCAATCAGGCTGCTGAAGATATGCAGTGGTGCTTTGCTGGTAACTGTCAGATCAACTGTGCATCTCTTATTCATGGGCTTCAATGCATGGGTTTGATTGCATACTGCAATCAATTGAAATCAACTCCACTCATTGCATTAGGCTAACTTCAATCCCTTAAAAATAATTTTAAATATACACCCCTTTACAGGAACATTAAAAATGTCTAGCAGTATGCCACACCATGCTGACATGTGAAGACATCTGCAGAAAACCAAAAACAAAACTTATATCCAGAGGTAAAATGGGTTTCCAGTTTCTGGTAAAACTGTGTTGTCAGGGGAAGAGGAAAGGAGAGAGGGGAAAGGATCAAATTGAGTTTCAAGGATCAAACTGAGTTCAGGGCAGATGCTGGAGAGACAACAATGTTTCATTTGGCACTAGCTGCACAGAACTGAGAAGCAGACACAGAAACACTTGTTTAACTCTCAATCGGTGCATTGTTTATCCACGATCTCAGGGTGCGACCTTCCAGAAGGCTGTAAGCTGTCAGGCTTAACACTGCTGCTCATCAGCTCATAACAGTGAACTGACCCAACGGGAGAAGTATACTGTACATAAATGAGACCATGGATTGTTGAACTTGTCTTAAATCAAGAATGAGAGCAAAGGAATTCGGCTGGAAGAAGAAGGCTTTATGATCCTGTAAGGGGTCAGTACGTTACGGTCTAAACTCTGGTAGCATTATCCTGTTGGCTAAAAAGGTGACGGCAAAGAACAAATTAACATTGTGTTGCCAGGAATATTTGTGACATCGTTCATCATTTCATGTTGTTTTTAAGCAACAGTAGAGGCAATGTCAGTGTTCTTGCTCAAAGCAAACTCAGACAATTGCTAAAAGCAACCTATTTCTACAGAAATACAGAGAAATACTGTTCTCTGATTTCTAGCAGAATATTGGAGTTTTCAGCAGATACATTATATGATCAAATCTGAAAGATTACAGTAACTACCTCAGAACAAGAAATAACTTCCAGTTGGTAGAGTTTAACATTCCAATGACAACACTCCTTGTTTAGAAAAGAACTTTTAAAAAACAATAGTGTTTTTGGAAGTAATTATGGAGAAAAAGGAGCTAGGAATTGCAAAGTATTTGAGAGCTACTGGAAGTTGTGCTAATAATCAGAATTTTCAATCTCCTTGCTTTTCTAAGGACAGCTTGAAAAAGAGATACAGAACTAAGCTACAGAGTAACCATGAGAAGTGTGTAACTGAATTTTTTCTCACCTGGACATTTTGTATAACAAGGAAGTAGGGACGAAATTTCTGAAGGACATGAATAAAGATGATGTAGGTAACGCAAAACTCACAAAAATCTCAATACGTTAACATTCCTAGTGGCAGGTTGGAAAATGCTTATACAGAAGGGTAAGCTCTCCATGGATCTGGGTATCAGGCCATCCCTAAGTCTTTATTTTGAAAAGGGGCTGGATACTGTTTGCAGAAGTTAAAATACTACTAGACATGAAGCCTGATGTTCTGCCCATATTTAAACATGTAGAAAAGTTAGTTAATATGTGTGTTGAACTAAAACAAATTATGTTCAAAGATCAATAGAAATTAAATAAACAAAGAAAAAAAAAGCTCCAAGAGAAATGAAATCCATGGAAATTCTTGAGCTAACGGCAAGAGACTTTCTTCTTGCAAATAAGCGTATATAATACAAACGTACCCTAAGAGTACTAAAGAACAAAAATATGCAATCTAGCAATATATGACTTTTGGATGTGATATAATGATCTGTATGGACAATAGCAAATCTACACTTCAGCATTTCGAAGGAAATTGGAACAACAGCTCTGGAGTTCACTAAAAACATTTTAGCAGAAAATACAGTTTCCAATAAGAACAGGGGCCACAGCACTGTACAGATCTGCACCACGATGCTTGTTTTGCTGATAAGCAGTATTTGAGTGGCACTTCCGTTCACAGAATCACAGAATGTTCGGGGTTGGAAGGGACCTCTGTGGGTCATCTAGTCCAACCCTCCTGCTGAAGCAGGGTCACCTACAGCAGGCTGCACAGGAACTTGTCCAGGAGGGTCTTGAATATCTCCAGAGAAGGAGACTCCACAACCTTCCTGGGCAGCCTGTGCCAGTGCTCCATCACCCTCAGAGTGAAGAAGTTCTTCCTCATGTTCAGACGGAACTTCCTATGCTTCAGTTTGTGCCCGTTAACCTTTGTCCTGTCGCTGGGCACCACTGAAAAGAGTCTGGCCCCATCCTCCTGACACCCACTCTTCAGATATTTATGGCATTTATAAGGTCCCCTCTCAGCCTTCTCTTCTTCAGGCTAAACAAGCCCATTTGGAAGGCCTTCATTTCCTTACCACCAACCCTAACAAGAAATCTAACAGGAGGAAGGACATGCTGGCCTCTGAGACCTACCTAAACTCTCTCTGGCCTGAACAGGATTTCCTAAACCTAATACGAACCCCTAACAGGCAACAAAGCACAACAACTCTTTTTACTTCCACAACAGTGTTTAGCCACATCTCCTTCCTGATGTCAGCTGTTATTTCGCATGCCTTGGCTGAGAAAGACTGCAGGTGAAATCCCACTGTGAAGTCCCTCACTTCCTTCACCTTACCACTCAAAACACCACAACCACTTTGCCCAACTCCAAGAAAAAGCGTGGAGCTACAGATCTGTCCTGAACCCAGCCTTCATCCTTTGTCTTCCAGTTCAGCAAGACTGCAGTGATATTAGCTCTAACCATAACCTTAGTCCTACCCAACTGAAAAGCATACTGATCCTCTCCACCTCCAGAAGAGCGCTGGACACAAGCTCTAAGCTAGCATGACACTAATGGAGTTTTCACTCTGAAGACACACATTTCCCTATTTGTTATGTATATCCTAGTCTTTTTTCACTAACTACATGAATTGAGTTTTTTACCCACGAGAGACAGACACAGTCACCCAAGCTATTTGACAGAATCAAGACTTTTACAATTTAATTAGAAACTGACTGCTTCCTATTTGAAGTGGAAATATTAGTCTGTAATTTGGGAATATGTGAAATTTTAAAGGAAAGGATAAGGCAGGAGTTGACGGTAAATGTGAAGCTATAATTAAATTTTAAAATAAAAAAATCTTGCTAAGGGGCAGGAGTGAAAGCATACGAAAAAAGTGTAAAAGGAGAAGGAACTCAGTGCTCTGCTGTGGGTAAGTAATATAACAATTGTTTTGTTTGAGAAGTTCCTCTCTTTCTCTTCAAAGAAGGATCACCCTCAAATTCTCTAGGTCTCTGTTCCAGCCTTCTCTGAACCTGCCGCCTGAGTTTCCGATTCTAATACATGAAAAGGAGACATATAAATAACATAATTCAAATTGCCCAAAATCTTCATATGGGCCTCCGAAACAGTAATGAGACTGGATCAGCTGCTCCAGTTCAAGCTTCCATCTCATTTCTTCACTGCAATGTGCCCTCTGGCTGGACTGAAGTGAAAGGGGATCGCTCTTGCCTCAAGGCAGTTTGCACTGTTATGGAAGTGTCCTTCAGGGCTCTGAGTTTGAGAGGGGCCCTTCACTCGAAGTCCAGTGCTGTGACCGGGATATGTGCCTTGCGCTTGCACCAGAGGAAGAGGTGAGAGGAGTCTGGCTTGCTTTGCAGGTTTACGTGGTGTCCAGGGTGCACAAATTCACAGACTGTCCTTGGGAAATGATGGTGCTGCACAGGACAGGTTCTGACAAGGAGATTTCTTTTAATACTGTGCCTAGAATGAGAAAGTGAGTTTCCAAATCCATACAGCCTCCACTGGCTCCATCATCACATCAACTGTTGGAATTATATGTAACCCAGTAATTATATATAACCACACCTGAAAGAACAGGAGTGAGGGCTTCCAACTGATTTTACACACATCATCTGCAGCTCCTCATCAATAATCCCCAGTTATTATCACAAACAAGTGAAAGGTTTCATTATCCTAGTACAAATCAAGCCTTAAACATACATATATTCACACACAATGCTTTTCTGTGATAGATTTTTTAAGTGCGTAAAAGGAAGCATCAGTACCATTTTGCGCATGGAGAAATGATGGCTAACAGAGGGAAAGCAACTTGCCTGAGGCAACACTGGAGATCAAAAGAAGAACAGAAAAGAAATAAAATGCAGGAGTTCCAGGTCCTCACTCAGTCCATTAACAAGCTGAACAGTCCAAATCCTGCTACATGTTGCTGCTGCGTTTAAAGAGAGAGGAAAGCTGACTAGAAATGAGCCAGGATGGTTTCACTATAAAAGCCGAAGAAATCTCTAGACACTGAATAAATGACTTGTTACAAGCGTACCACAAATGCACAACTGTTTTTTTCCAGAAATTTGAGGAGATTGGTTATAATATGCATAAGGAACGCACTTTTTTAAAGTAAACATGTGACAACCAATTATCCTTTTGCGTAATTCCACTGATTACAACCTCTTAATATAACAGAAAAACTGCTGCTTTGCTTCATGCCTGAAGGATGTAAGATTTCTGGATTATGTTCTGCTTTTACCTTGTGAAGTAGCTTGTAGCCTGAAGGTCAGAGTCTTGAGGACGGAGGTTATCATACACATACTTCAGATCCTGAATGCTGTTTAGCTCAGGCAATCCTGCATGCAGCATCTTAAAATAAAGAAATATCATTAGGCCACTGTTCTGTTGAAAAGAAATGGAAGTGAAATGGGGCTAACTGAGAAAAGAAAGATTTTACACTGAAAGATCTTATTGTGAAACACAAAGTTTTTCTGATCTGAAAAGTGATTCTGATGGTAGAGCAATGCCTGGAATACTAAAGTGAGCATCTTGAATTGTAAACCTTCACACTGACGCACTGGAGAGAGGCATGGGTCAAAATCACTGATCCATTTTAGTTATTTTTCTTCTCTTTGGATATCGTAATCTCAGCATGTGCATTGCTAAGCTTCCTGCACAGACTTCTCATGGTGATAAAGGGAAGGTGACCAAATTGATCCACCTGAACAATAGTAACCACATTTCTGTTATGCTCACAGTCTTACTGGAGTCCTAACCCAATTTAGCGCAACATCACCTTCTCAGTTGTAATTACCGATTCCTTCATCACTACTCTGACTCCTCCTGCAAAGGGACCATAGGTTCACTCCCTTTACAGTCAATAGAGGAGAAAGGTTCCTTCAGACATTGATTCATTGCAGGACCCCTGACCTGGGCACTAAGAACTGCCCTCTGGAAAGGGTGTCATTCTGCATTGATGAGGGACAGAGCTGTTCTAGTTAGTTGGCCAAGATAGGTTCAAAAGACAAATAATGCAAATATTCCCTTTGCAAAGTAACAACAGGAGTAGGATAGACAACTGAGAGTGTCCAATTGTCCCTACAGCTCTCTCTGGGCATTTTAAAACGTCAGCAACAAAAAAAATTTTGACTCACTTCAAAACCTACTGATTTTTCTCAACAATCACAGTTGAAAGCATTGCTTTGTGTGTAATGGAGAAAAAAGAAAATCACTCCTTCATATTGCTGGGAAGGAAATGTATCTGAATTTGCAGTCACTGCTGTGCATTCTTCATTGATATTTATGCCTAGCTCAGACAGAAAGACCCACTGAGTTTTGTGGATAACAGCAAAGAAAAAGGAAGCACTGCTTTTATTTTCAGGTTTGGCTGAGACATGAACAGAGTAAGGGGAAAAGAGATGGAAGTGTATTTTACTTATTCCTTCAAACCTTCTCAATATTTTAAGTTGTGTCAATATTTGTATCTTCTTTTTGGCATTATTATAATCTTGCTACGTATCTGACCCAATCTATACTACCACTGGACAATGAGATTGCTGTCTCACAGAGTTCTGGCTAGCAAGAAGCAGAGCCAGAAAGTTCAATGAGGTGAATTTAAGTGATTTGAGAGCAGGGACAATAACAACATTGAGCACTTAAGGTCACAGAATGCTATTTATCTGTATGCCTTTAACCCATTTATAAAAGATGATAACAACTTCTGTGCCCTTTAAAAAAGAGTTGCTGTGTAGGCAAATTAAGATTCTTGCCCTGCATTAGAAAAAGGAACAATGCCAGCTACGAACATAATCTGAATGATCTGTAGTGCAACTGAAAAACAGGAGGTTTTTTTAGATTCTGCGCATTGCAGAAAATGGAAAACCATTTGCTGAAGCAAAAAAAAGGTCATTAGCTGGGCAGTACCTACACAGTGCTTTGCTCTTTGCAAGGGAGTCTTAGAGGCTTATTGTAGTGGTTCATCCCTTTTGTTCCACCTCGTGTAACTTCTGTGTTTCCAGTCCCCCGATGGAGGAGGCTTCTGAAAACTGTGGCCAGTGACACTAGATGCTAATTAGACAAGACATGGAACAATTGTTCAGAAAACAACTACAGGTTGCCTGGGGCAACTCAGATGTCACTAGATGCCTAAGTTTAAGCGCCTGCATTGCTCTCCTCATTCGGCTGCACGTATGTCTTAACCCACCACACTTCATTATGCCAGGCCTTCTGACTCACTGAGTGGAGCTGCCTACGCTCTCCTTGGGCCTGGATTCAGAGCTGGTGTGCCATCCATGGGCATCTCCTTGGGCCTGGATTCAGAGCAGCCTGCCACTAATGAAAAATGAATAGTCATGGCACTTACTTTCCACGTATCAGACCTCCAAAACTGGGATGTTTCCTGATCCTCTTTTCCCAAATGGTGTTTCTGAGTTTAGAAGGATGAAATGACTTGTATGGGGACATGGGATTCTTGAATCTTAGATATGGTTTGTCAAGGCACTGTCTGCTGTTTTACACTATTAGGGCAACCTGCTGCTTCTCACAGCAGAGGCAAGTGGATCAATTGCTTGCTGTCTAGCATCACCTCTAAGGCCCTTTTAATAATTTTCTACCTGAAAAATCTTTATAACAGTAATGGATTTTGCACTTCTTTAAACTAGTCCAAAGGTGTTTGTGTCCTGCAGTCACCCTCTTTATAATAGTTCACATCAAAGCATTAATGAGAGCAAAGCTGATGAACTACAGGCATTCGTGCAGCTGAACTCTGTCAGCAGACCCTTGGGTCTCCCACAGATGTTTCTGCTTTTGAAAGTGATGGAAACTTCATGGATTATTTCTTACTCCCAGTAGCAAATGTCAGTACAGCTCTAGAAACATGCTGCTCGCCACCAAGAAAAAGCATTAAGTCTCAAACTAGGCCAAAAATCCCAACTTATTGTTCATCATCATGGTCTGCTGGAAACCGCTAACAGTTACTGACCATCCAGAGCAGTTTACTACTCCTGTGAAGCACGGTACTTTTTGGAAATAGCCTGATTGTTTGGATTATTTAACCATGTTTTATAAACAGCAACTCAGAAAACAGAATGTGCGAGAGGAAGGAAAGATTAATGACGCAGATTTCTAGATACTGAGAGAAATCTTAGACTGTCATCGATACAAATAAGCAGTGGTTAGTTTATCTTGCCTTTTCATGATAATATCAGATATTTCGCAGAGAAGTGAATTCAAAGCGGAACTTTTTGACAGTCTCTTTAGTTTTCTAGAAATTATCCATGTAACTGAAACATTTTGATACTTACAGTTTCTGACCAACACCTCATTTCAAGTGGAGAACTCATCTTTCCAAACAACACTGGCAAAAACAAGGCGCTTGCAAACAAATCTGTTTAATTTCTTTTTGATACGAAGTGCTTATCAACGGGGTGTGAGTATGCTTCCAGTTATTGTTCAGTTATGAAATGCAACAATTGACTGAACTGCAGCTCATTGACAAACGTTAAAACATATCTGTATGCTGACTTCTAGCTCAGCACTATTACCTCTCCTTAAAGATCAGCAGAAACAAAAGAAGATGCAGCATGTCCTGAATATAGACAAACCTGAGCTATATCCAGGCAGAGACAGATAGTTATTTCAGAGCTCCTGCCGGGAACATTTTCCTAGCGCTCTCTGTCTCTTATCCCAGAGTAATCTAACATCATTATCTCTGCTGACTGCAGAAAAAGGGACTGCACTGGGAACAAAGAGGTGGGCAGAAGATGTAGTTATATTTGCAGCTTGTGGTTTCAGGCAGCCTGTTCAGAAATGCAGAGATTACTGCTGTGGATGAGGGAGCATGGGTGCTCCTGCATTTTCCAGAGGCTCTTTAACTTACACAGAGTATCTCCTGTGACAGCACTCTGCACTGCTTTCAGTGCTTTATGATGGGAATGCAGTTTTGCTGCACCTTTGTGACTACTTAGAAGCAGGGTTAGGTTAAGTGATCTCGGGCAATCCTTCCTGCTCCATATTGGGAAATCACTCACTGGACTACTGCATGAGAATCAATGGACAAGACAGAAACAAGACAAGCAAACTCCTGCCATTTCTCCCTTCCCCACTGCAGAAGCTGGAAACAATAGTGCAGTGCTTACAGAGAAACTTCTTGGCTGTACCCCAACCTCAGCAGGGGTTCTTTCTGCTCATAAGGTCGTGCAGGATTTTTCATGCACAGACCAGTCACCTAGGTTTAGCATGGGAACCTGGACATTAGTTTTAGATTATTATCTTAGCTAAGCAACTTAGCAAATATCAGTTAATTTAACATTATCATTCTAACTGTAAAGGGGGAAAATAATTAACCTTTCACACACAAGTAAATAGAGGCATAAAGCAGTCATGGAATCAGCACGTGAATTAGTAGAAATACTTAAGGGATAAAAACTCCGAGACATCTTAAAATGCTATACAAAAGGATTTTTAAATCTGTGTTTATGGGTAGTGCTCTTTCTTTCCTGTATTTGCCATCTGAAAAAGGGAGTGTGGAAATGTGCAAGAAAACAGTGTAATGTAATCGCTGTTATCTGCAGTGCTGCTAGGTACTGTCACATCACCCCCTCTGTGAAATATTTAGTTCATTTTGTCTTGCTGCAGGCATGAAGGGGATTGGTAGATGATTGTTGTAAGACTTGGAAAAAAGGCCGAGTGAAATTCCTGAATATGAAACTTACACCCATCTTCCTTTGCAGTCTTCTGCTATTTTGTAAAAAAGAATGCATTAAAAAAAAGGAAAAAATCAAGCAGCTTAACTTTTCTCAGAAATTCGTGCTGAAATCAGGTAGGTTTTTTGCACAGAAGTGCCAGCACTAACATTTCCTGCAGTGCAGCTGATACCTCTTCAAATCACAAGGCTACTGGAGGCACCAGAGCAGTGGTAAAAGGGAAGGGGACACCAGAGGAAACTGCTTTTTGGTTTCATCATCAAGCTTCTTACCATCTCCAGCAGGTTCAAGAGTAACTGGCTGTGTTTCCTGACTATGTTATAAGCTCGACAACAAAGCTCCACAAACTCTTGAAAACGCTGTGGGTTTTTTCCACCTTCTGTGATGAAATACTCCATCTCTGATGTGAAGATGAAGGGAGCTCGGTCCCTTGAAAAGAGAACAATTACATAAGAAATCTCACCAAAAATAGCAAATCATGCGAGACAGTTAATATTTGAAACATATTATTCACATTTGTTTTTCCAGGATTACCTTCCTCATTATTTCATCTCTCCCTTCCTCAGTGTAGACAGCTCTATTGCTCTGCCTGCTGTCACTGACAAACTGGGCAGAGACAGGTCTCACAGCAAAAGCTTCCCAGTGAGAAAGCCAACAACTGAACCAGTTTGGAGCTTACGTGTTTTCTTCTGGCTCTACTTTGCTTTTCTTTTTAAACTCTCCTTGCTTTAATTTCCCAACTCTCACCTGAAAGTGAATCCAGAAACAAGTTCTCTCCTGCTATTGAAATATTTAAAAGTTGTTCTCAAAGAGGATGGGATATAAATATCAACTCCATGCTAGGCAAGAAGTGAATTTAAGAAAAAACTACAACTCCACAATCCAACAAGAAAAAAATACAACATATGATCCTATCATTATTAATACAACACTCTAAAGGGATGTTTCTGACCCAAATTACAGCAGAATAAACCTAAATACACTGTCTTGTTTTCTGTACGGTTACTCTGTAGTCACCCTAGAGTAAATGAGGTGCAGAATCTGATACCATGTCTTGCCTTTTTTTCTTCTCATTAGCTTAGTTTGTGGCTCTGGCATGCTGTTGCAGAAGAAACCAGATCAGCCAGGCTTCTGCTAACAATCCTATCATTTGATAGTTGCAGAAAGGCCTGATAAACTGCACTCTCGCACAGACAATTACTGCAGTGATTTACTCATCACAACTGTGTATACAGAGGCATGTAAACAGATTAGAGGGCTATATTCCAAGAAAATATACACAGCATGTTAACCCTTAATTCAGAATGAACTTGAAAAACTAAATATTCTTGGGGAGCCTGAATGCAGAAGCAAATTTGAGGATCTTCGTTTCTCAAAACACGGGCTGAGTCTGAACTCACTCTGCTTGCTGATTCATTCATAAATGAGACAGAGAAGCTTTCCTAGGAATTTTCCTTGTTTTCCTACATATTATCACAGAAAGAAAGTCAAGTTGCCATGAGATTCTAGACTGCAGCTGGAAGTCCTAGTCACAAGAAATGTCAAGGTGCCCTTCCCTTTCTTATGGCTGGAAATTCTCCCTGTTTTACACTGAAGATACCTTTGAAAGCAGACCTATGGGTGTTGTTAACTTCAAAGCAGCCCTGGCCATTAAGGTTTGGTCAGTAAGATGGATTGAGAATTGGCTGAATGGCCGAACTCAGAGGGTTGTCATCAGCGGCGCTGAGCCTAGTTGGAGGCCTGTAACTAGTGGTGATCCCCAGGGGTCAGTACTGGGCCCAGTCTTGTTCAACTTCTTCATCAATGACCTGGATGAAGAGTTGGAGTGTACCCTCAGCAAGTTTGCTGATGACACAGAACTGGGAGGAGTGGTGGATACACCGGCAGGCTGTGCTGCCATTCAGCGTGACCTCAACAGGCTGGAAAGTTGGGCAAAGAGGAACCTGATGAGGTTCAACAAGGGCAAGGGCAGGGTCCTGCACGTGGGGAAGAACAACCCCACGCACCAGTACAGGCTGGGGTTGGACCTGCTGGAGAGCAGCTCTGTGGAGAGGGACCTGGGAGTGCTGGTGGATGACAAGTTGACCATGAGCCAGCAATGTGCCCTGGCTGCCAAGAAGGCTAATGGGATCCTGGGATGCATTAGGAGGACTGTGGCCAGTAGGTCGAGGGAAGTTCTCCTTCCTCTCTACACTGCCCTAGTGAGGCCCCATCTGGAGTACTGTGTGCAGTTCTGGGCTCCCCACTTCAATTAAGATGAGGAGCTACTGGAGAGAGTCCAGCGGAGGGCTACGAGGATGGTGAGGGGATTGGAGCATCTCTCCTATGAGGAAAGGCTGAGGGAGCTGGGCTTGTTTTGGCTGAAGAAGAGAAGGCTGAGAGGGGACCTTATAAATGCTTATAAATATCTCAAGGGTGGGTGTCAAGAGGATGGGGCGAAACTGTTTTCAGTGGTGCCCAGCGACAGGACAAGGGGCAATGGGCACAAACTGAAGCAGAGGAAGTCCCAGCTGAACATGAGGAAGAACTTCACTGTGAGGGTGATGGAGCACTGGAACAGGCTGCCTAGGGAGGCTGTGGAGTCTCCTTCTCTGGAGATATTCAAGACCCTCTTGGACAAGGTCCTGTGCAGCCTGCTGTAGGTGACTCTGCTTTGGCAGGGGGGTTGGACTAGATGACCCACAGAGGTCCCTTCCAACCCCTTACATTCTGTGATTCTGGTTTTTTTTTTAATATATTATTCAATGTCAGCTAGGTAGTACTAGAAATCATGAAGGTCTACAACAGTCATTCTTAGTCTTTCCTTCCATATTTTTCTGTAGTATGCAAGATGTGAGTTCACAGTGTGACAGTTATGTTGCAGTATGACTGTTACACAGTTATTGTGTAGTTTTGTGCTGTAGCTGTCAGAGAATTACAAGCCTGTGTCTATTACTGATTTCAGAGTGCAAGATTTTCCCAGAACCTTCTTTCCTTCATTCATTCATTCATTCATTCATTCATTCATCCATCCATTAATTCATTTTTAGCTTATCTTTTGTTTACCAGTAGTATGTAAAATAGACGTGAAATATTAAATAAATTGATGCAATTAGGGTCACAGAAGTCAATTTGTTCAAGCCAGTAAGAAAGAGAGATAGAGCCAGAAAATTAGCAATGTTAATATTTTCAATTATCTGTGGACAGAAGTCCAGTCTAAATCCTGATTTAACAGCATTTTAGCATCTTGAAAATGTTTAAAAAACAAATCTGTTTTATTTCTGCATTTAAGTTTTTGGGCTAAAATATTCCAAGTGAAATCTACTTCTGTAAAGGTCCCATATGATGTATTATGTCCAAAATTCATATTTGATTTCTGACACCCAACTGCACCATGAGACATAATTACATTACGAAAACAGCCCTTTCTGAGCCAGTCCAAGTCTCCCACATTAAGATACTTGAGCTGAAAACAGATACTGCAATCAGAAATTACTTTACTGGAAGAAATATGGTGTTGAACATTGCTGGGTTGCGCTGTGGGCCAACTTCCACATAATGCAATGACTGCAACACTAGGGAATTCTCTTACTGTTGTTGCTAAAGGATCCATTTGAACATATAACTGATATTTTAGTATTCATATTATTTATAGATTAGTTTTACTTGTAAAATGATTTTAAGCAGTTTTACGCAGTTCTTTAACTTCTCAGTATGACTTCAGACTGTATTCAAAGGTGGTAAGCCTGTCCTCCCTTGTTAACCTGAAAAATACGATGTAGAAATTTGCTTTCCCTCATTTTTTTCAAGCTCTTGTGGTATCAGAGCCTCTTCCGCAAGGTAACCCCTGCAACCAGTCAGCTGCTGAAGCTCCATTCCTGCATATGTCTAAGTAAGCAGGCTGCTCATAAAGGGAACACTTTGCAATTCAAATCAAAAAACCACATAAATCTAACTTAGTATAGGAGACAAGACCCACTAGAAGGAACAACACAGTCACTTCTCACGATAATACTAAAAAGCAAAGTTTCAGTGGGAAGAGACGCTTACTCACTGAAGAGTACATTAAGGATTCTGAAAAAACAATTGAAAGGGCTGAATGTCTGCATATAGATACAAAATGTTCCTTGCTGCTTTCACAGACTCCTTTGGAATATAAAAACATAGAAGGGGATAGTCTAAAAATTAGTCCAGCAAAATTACAAACAACCAAGTCAAGTCACCCTCCATCATGCATGGGAATATTTACATCAGGAAACGACAGCAGCTGTTTCAGCCTACACAAGAAAAAACCCAATGCATGCCCTGGTCTTGCATGAGCATTCTGATTTATCACATTACATTTATCACATAATTTATCAAATGAACCTCACCTCCATGCACAGCCTGTATTCCTACATATACACCAGTACATCTCTGACAGCCTTCTTTGCAGCACATAGCTAAGATCATATTACACAATGGCATTTATTCAGAAGATATGCAATGCATCCAAAGGCCTGTTAATAATAACTCTGAAAGACATCATTCATTTGGACATAAATCTATTAAATAGCTTGCTCACATGAAGTTACCTAAAAGATATAAACATGAAATACTTCTTACCCCAAAACATACCCTTAAGATCACAGCTAAGCCCTATAATACTTTACATCCATAGGATGTTCCAAGACCAATGACAAGGACAATGGGACAAGAACTTCTTGGCCTAAAATCTGTATATATTATAACTTGCCGCTTCCATCAAATTAATGAAATGACTGGCATCAGTTTAAGAAAACTGGTACGATGAAGTATTTTCAAGTAAGCCTTTTACCGTATCTCTGTAGAAGACCAAAAGCCCTTTCTTTCTTTACAGTGTGCTAAAGAAATACAGAATTGAAGCATTCTTCAGTGACCTCTACTGTACAATGGTAATGTTGGGTACCATCATTTTTAGAAAAAAAAAGCCTCTTTGAGAGAACTGGTGTGGCTTGAGATATACCAAAGACGTGCAGCCAATAAGCCTCCCCAAATCACTAAAGCTAGCTTATCACAGCTTGCTTGCTCTTTTTTTTTTTTTCTTTCTTCCCCCACCCCCCCCCAAGCCCTTGACGAGATTAATGAGCCCTTTGGTCTTCTAATAGAAATCAGTCAAAAAGGCAATACCCCCATTTATGACAGAGTCCAACTACAGAGATCTAAAAGATTTATATTTTACTATGGGTGTGACGAAAGAGTTTACTCAAGTCACTCAGTGAGAAGTAAGGCTAGATTTATGTGGGTTTATTCTTTTTATCTTGTGTATTGCTTTTAGAGATTTAAGATTTCCATGGGAATGTGTTTTGCAGTTCCTCTGGAGATTCAGAATGTTTGGATGATGTGTCATGAGAGGGAGGAAAGAAAGGAAACCTCAAGCAACTGAAGAGATCATAATGCAAAAACAAAGTTTGTCTGGGGTGATGGGAACATTTACTGGGACTTCACTGTAGGCCAGAAATATGCTGCCTTCCAAGAAGACCAGGAAGATCATCAGGATTTGTTATGAAAGGCTAGGTGTAAACCGATTAACAAAGCTTGTAAGGTCAACAATGGTTTTAGTTCTTCCTACTATGAATCTCACGGTATGGAACATTTAAGAATGACACATTGACTTCCTTTTATATGAAGTAGAAAAAGGGTATGAGACAATCAACAACAAATGACCTTTACTCTGATCCAATCTAAACTTCCTAACAGTGCAGTTATGGAAAAGTTCAAGTCACACAGCAATACTGTATCAAAACAGTTGTAGTCCAAGTTGCCACGTGGACATAGGAGACAGTGCGTAAGAAACCATACAGAACTGTTTGCAACATAAAAATCAGCTGTGCAGCAGCATATGCCCCCATATGCTCCCTGACTGCTTTAAAACCATTTCAGCTGAGTCAAGAGTGACTAACAGTATTCAGCATGACTATATGGAATTTGGATGTATCCAGTAAAATGTGAAAAGCTTTTAGGGAGTGTTTGAATGCTGGCATCCTTTGCTCTGCAGCAAAAGCCAAAAGCTTACTGACACACTCACACAAAACAAATGAACATGAGTGCTTATTTCTCTAACTCAACTAAAAATATCTGATCATAGTAATCATGCATATTTGTAGACACAGAAAAAAACATGAGCAAGTGTATTCCTTCCATATATTAAAGAATGAAACAGTGAACAACTGCACAATACAATTTGTCTTAAGCAAGCACATACAGAGTCATAAAAAAAAAAAATGCCTGGAAAGGGGACCATAAGAGATACTCCATCTTCCTGCTTACCAGGACAAGATCAACCATAAACATGTTTCTGAGATGCTTATTTAGCCTGTTCTCAAAGATTTTTAGTGACAGAGTTCTTCTCCAACCTTCCTATCAAATTTCTATTGCAGTATCTCCCCCCATAGAGATTTTTTCCTTAATGCCTAATCTAACCTTGCTGTACTTTCATCCTATTAATTCTTGTTCTTTCCTAAGGGAACATGAAGATCCCGTCTTCTTTACAGCAGCCTCCACTGTATTTGCTGACTGTTATTATGTCTTTCCTCAATCTTCTGTAGACAATTGTTTCAACATTTTCTCATAAGCCTTGTTTTTCAGGTGTCTGATAATTTTAATTACTTTTCTCTGGGCTTCTTGTAATTTCTCTGGACTCCTTATCCAAATCTTTCTAGAAGTAAAATGCTGCAAATATTCCAGCTAAGTTTTACCAGTGTCATGTGAAGCAGAAGGATTAAATCACATTTCATGCTTTACAATTCAGTATTTCATCATCAACTCATATTCAACTTGTCTGTAGTATAACTCTCAGATCCCTTTCTGAAAAACTACCTGTCACTGCTAGTCTCAGCTTTCATCAAAGTCAAAAACTCTGATAACAGGCCTCTACTGAAAAATGAGCAAACATATTCTCTATCCCATCATACTGGTTACTAACAAAAATATTGAAAGATGTCAGTCCCATCACAAACCTGTTACAGGGGATGACAGTCTCTTCAGCAAGCATAGAATCTAAATGATGTAAATATATTTTAAGTGACCTCAGAACAGAGCAGCAGTTCTGAACTTCGTATAAAATATAAATACTTCACTTACTAAATTTGACAGCAATTTTCCCATTGACTTCAATGACAGTTGCTAGCACTCGCATTTTCATTGGCTTGTATTGCAAATCTATGTTCAGATTTGTTTAGAAAACTTTTCTGTTTTCTTTTTTTCGATTTTAGTGAACAAATCTTGCTAACAGATCCACAGATACGTGTCTGCTCCTGGAAAGTATAAAGCGTAAACCGCCTCTTGCTGAGACTATTTCTCAAATCAGCCAGACCTGACATATATCCATCCATGTCTAAATACAATCAAAGTGTACATTTCAATTGCCAAATAGTATTGCAATGTTATAAAAAGGAATAGAAGAGAGAATTGAGCTAGCAAATTTGAAACAGCTTTCCAAAAACACAGAATTTATTTATCCTCAGGTACCTACTCTCAATTGTATTTTTAATAGCTTTTATTTCCAGTAACAGACAGATGGAGAGTTGCTTGTCCAAACAGGGAACTCATCACTAAGCTTCCAGGCAAAAAGGACATATACAGGAAGTGGAAGTAAGGACTGGCTACAAAGGGGAAATATAGAAAATCTGAAAAGTCATAGAAAGCCTGAGCATGCAGAAATAGTGTTAGCAAAGCCAAAGCTCAACTAGAGTTGAAATTGGTGGTGGACATGAAGCGCAACAAGAAGTTCTACTGATACATCATTAGTAAAAGCATAAATAAAGAAAATGTGGACTGGCTGCTGACTGGTGATAAAGTGACATCACTTTATCAGGACAAGGGGCAACAGGCACGAACTGAAGAATAGGAAGTTCCGTCTGAACCTCTTCACTCTGAGGGTGACGGAGCACTGGCACAGGCTGCCCAGGAAGGTTGTGGAGTCTCCCTCTCTGGAGATACTCAAGACCCGCCTGGACAAGGTCCTGTGCAGCCTGCTGTAGGTGACCCTGCTTCAGCAGGAGGCTTGGACTAGATGACCCACAGAGGTCCCTTCCAACCCCTAACACTCTGTGATTCTGTGACATGGGAGCATAGACCAGGCTGAGGTACTCATTGCTTTCTTTGCCTCAGTCTTCACTGCCAAGGCCCTCCAGCTGGTGGGCAGCAAACTGAGCATGAGCCAGTGGTGGGTCAAATACGAGCCCTGGAAGTGATGAAGGCTAACAGCATCCTGGGCTGAATTAATGGGAGGGTCGCCAGTAGATGCCCTTTACTTAGCACTTGTTAGTCCGTATCTTGCCAGAACAAGAAAGATGTTGCTAGACTGAAGTATAGAGAGACTGGAGTATAGAGGGCCACCAGGATGTTTAGGGGCTAGAGCATCTGGCTATGAGAAGAGGCTAAGGAAGGTGGGCTTGTTTACCCAGGAGATGAGAAGGTTTCCAGAAGACCAAACAGCAATCTTGTAGTATCTATAGGAGGTTATGAAACTGATAGATCCAGGCAAGAATAGCACAAACATTTGAAACAATTCAGGTTTTGACTGGCCATACAAAAAAACCCTTTCACTATGAAAATAATTAAATACTAAAACAGGCTGCCTGGAGACGTTGTCCTGGGAGGATTTCAAGAGTCAACTACACTTAGCCCTGGGTAAACTGGTCTGAATTTAGTGTTGACTTTACCCTCTTAATACACAAAGATTCCTGAATGCCCTGAGCATCCTTGGGTCAGGTAAATTACACGGGCTGGACATTCAAAACATACATCTAGTATTTTTGACCTATATTCTTCAATCAAATGACCAAAAGCCAAGTGTATACCAGACAACATGGTCTTAACTTTATTTTCTGCCATTTCTGCTACTGTTTATCTACTACATAAAAAGTTTTCTAACTACAAATTTCAAATCTCGTTTCTGATTACAGTTTTACCCATTTTTTTTTTTTTACATTAACATCAAACTAGAAAGAATCTTCTGAATTCCTTAGGTAACTGAGGACAGTTCTTAAACCCCTATGGTCTTATTTATTCATTAAGTTAGTTGTTCTTATATGTATATCAACTTCGTTATTATCATTATTTTTCACAATCAGACCTTAATTTTAGCTTTCCAGTAAAATTGCTGTGTTAGACACACCCGTTATTTTGATCTGTAGTAAAAGAAGTATTTCACACACCTTGGACTAGCCTATTCTGCAAGATTTGTCTGTTTCTGTCAGCAATTGAATTGGTTACATCAAGATTTAATCATGCTTAATGGATATGTTAGAAAAAAAAGCTATAATCCTCACCTAACCTCAGGGCTCTGATTCATTATTCTGTTAACATCCAGTTTCCCCATGTAAACTGAGCCATAGTAACTACCTATTTGTGCCCCTCTGCCTATGCAAAGTGAAAGGGCGTGTGACCACTAAAATCCCTCTCATTGTGGGACAACTGAAGTTAGTGAGTTCGTAAATAGTGAAGATTTGATTACACCTGGTCCCATAGGTTTACTATGCTAAGTGACAGTATACCTAACACAAATGTTGACAGCTGAGGTTAGACATGGTTACAATTTGTAGTGTAGACCCAGTGTTTGCAGCACGTACTGCCACCAGGACTCATCTGGCAGCTTAACTTGTAACAAGAAAATTGGCACTAGACTCGTGATGGGAAAGCAGAAACTAGTTCGAGGCATCTCTTGATGGTTTTCATTCTGGCATGAGAGGGAGTCTCTGCTGTGATCACTAGTTATTTTGCAATCTGACCACAGAATTTATTCACTTATGTCACAGAATTTCAACCATTTTGTACAGTCAGCTGATTGTATATTTTTGAAGAATCCAAAAAAGATCCTCCCAGACAGATGTACTCTGATTAAAGAACACATATGTCCTCAATGGTTTCAAACGTTGACCTGTTGCAACCACGTGCATCATGTATTGATCGGTTAAAAAGCACTACTGTCTCCAGCTCAGGCACCTTCTGAGCTGAGTGAGGGTCCTCCGTACAGGCAGACACATATAAAGCAGTCTGCATTCAGAGTCACCAGCACCCAGACTGTATAACGAAGTTACAATGGATTTAAATCCGTGATATACTTCACACCCAATACCTATATTTGAAAGTGCTCTGTACAGCATTCCTGATGCCTTCTACCATTTCTAAGACTATCAAATTTTCCAGGTTTGCTAGGAGTTTATTACCAAGTGTATTGATAAAACACTCGAGAGTTAGTTCATGAGGAGATTGGAGCAATTACTCTTGTTAATAGAGATTGTCGGACAACTGCTTTTTGTGTTCTGACTGACCCTCAGTACCGAAAAAAGATTTTAAAACTCCTTAAAATAACTAGAATAAGCTTATATCCAATACCTACCGAATATTGAGCTACCAGCTCTTTTCAGTATGAGATAACTGTTTGGAAAACACAATAGCAGATTGTTGCAGGAGTTTTACATATCACCAGGCAAAATCACAGAATCACAGAATGGCAGGGGTTGGAAGAGACCTCTGTGGGTCATCTAGTCCAACCCCCCTGCCAAAGCAGGGTCACCTACAGCAGGCTGCACAGGACCTTGTCCAGGCGACTCTTTAATATCTCCAGAGAGGGAGACTCCACAACCTCGCTGGGCAGCCTGTGCCAGTGCTCTGTCACCCTCAGAGGGAAGAAGTTCTTCCTCATGTTCAGACGGAACTTCCTCTGCTTCAGTTTGTGCCCGTTGCCCCTTGTCCTGTCGCTGGGCACCACTGAAAAGAGTCTGGCCCCATCCTCCTGACACCCACCCTTCAGATATTTATAAGCATTTATAAGGTCCCCTCTCAGCCTTCTCTTCTTCAGCCAAAACAAGCCCAGCTCCCTCAGCCTTTCCTCATAGGAGAGGTGTTCCAGTCCCCTCATCATCCTCATAGCCCTCCGCTGGACTTTCTCCAGTAGCTCCTCATCTTTCTTGAAGTGGGGAGCCCAGAACTGGACACAGTACTCCAGATGGGACCTCACTAGGGCAGAGCAGAGGGGAAGGAGAACTTCCCTCGACCTACTGGCCATACTTCTCCTAATGCATCCCAGGATCCCATTAGCCTTCTTGGCAGCCAGGGCACACTGCTAGCTCATGGTCAGCCTGTCATCCACCAGCACTCCCAGGTCCCTCTCCACAGAGCTGCTCTCCAGCAGGTCCAGCCCCAGCCTGTACTGGTGCATGAGGTTGTTCCTCCCCAGGTGCAGGACCCTGCCCTTGCCCTTGTTGAAACTCATCAGGTTCCTCTCTGCCCAAATTGCCAGCCTGTTGAGGTCACGCTGAATGGCAGCACAGCCTGCCGGTGTATCCACCACTCCTCCCAGTTTTGTGTCTTCAGCAAACTTGCTGAGGGTACACTCTAACTCTTCATCCAGGTCATTGATGAAGAAGTTCAACAAGAATGGGCCCAGTACTGACCCTTGGGGGACACCACTAGTTACAGGCCTCCAACTAGACTCAGCGCCACTGATGACAACCCTCTGAGTTCGGCCATTCAGCCAGTTCTCAATCCACCTCACCGACCACTCATCCAGCGCACTCTTCCTGAGCTTCCCTAGGAGGATGTTATGGGAGACAGTGTTGAAAGCCTTGCTGAAGTCGAGGTAGACAACATCCACAGCTCTCCCCTCATCTACCCAGCCGGTCATGCCATCATAAAAAGCTATCAGATTGTTCAAGCATGATTTCCCCTTGGTGAATCCATGCTGACTACTCCTGATAACCTTCTTTTCCTCCGCTTGCTTGATGATGGCCTCCAGGATGAGTTGCTCCATCATCTTTCCCGGGATGGAGCTGAGGCTGACCGGCCTGTAGTTCCCTGGGTCCTCCTTCTTGCCCTTTTTGAAGATTGGAGTGACATTGGCTTTCCTCCAGTCCTCGGGCACCTCTCCTGTCCTCCAGGACCTCTCAAAGATGGTGGAGAGTGGCTCAGCAATGACGTTCGCCAGCTCCCTCAGCACTCGTGGGTGCATTCCATCGGGGCCCATGGATTTGTGGGTGGCCAGATTGCTTAAGTGATCCCTCATGCAGTGCTCCTCGACCAAGGGAAAGTCATCCTCTCTGTAGGCTTCATCTCTTGTCTCCAGGGCCTGGGATTCCTGAGGGACTGCCTTGGCACTGAAGACTGAAGCAAAGAAGGCATTCAGTAGCTCTGCCTTCTCTGCATCTTCCGTCACCAGGACACCCGCCTCATTCAGCAGCGGCCCCACATTGTACCTAGTCTTCCGTTTGCTACTGATGCAGTTGAAGAAGCCCTTGTTGTTTCTGACATCCCTTGCCAGATTCAATTCCAGGTGGGCCTTGGCCTTCCTCATTGCATCTCTGCATGCCCTGACAACACTCCTGTATTCTTCCCAAGTGGTCTTCGAACCTAGTTTAAAGCCCTCTCAATGAGCCCCGACAGCTCGTGGCCAAGAATTCTTTTTCCTCTTTGAGACAGCTGGACTTCGTCTGTTGCCAGCAGACCCGGTGCTGTGTACACCTCCCCATGATCAAAGAATCCAAAATTCGACTGATAGCAGCAGTCCCTGAGCCATCTGTTAATCAGGTGAGTGTTCCTGCCCCTTTCAGTGCTCTTCCCTGCCACTGATGGGGTTGAGGAAAACACCACCTGTGCCCCGATCCTTCAACCAGTTGCCCCAGTGCTCTGAAGTCCCTTTTGATGGCCTTGGGACTTCTCTCCGTGATCTCATGCCCACCAACCTGCATTACCAAGAGGGGGTAACAATCAGAGGGCCGCACCAGACCAGGGAGCTTCTTAGCAACATCCCTAACTCGGGCCCCGGGGAGGCAGCAGACTTCCCTGTGGGATGGGTCCGGTCGGCACATCAGGCCCTCTGTTTCCCTCAGAAGGGAATCACCTATGACAATTACTCTCCTTTTTTTCTTAGCCGAGGCAGTCGTAATACGTGGGGCTGACTGACTCGTCCTGGGCAGCCTCCCGGATGGACCTTCACCCGCATCCTCATTTGCCTGACCCTCACATTCCAGAGCCCCATATCTGTTGCTTAAGGGCAACTGGGCAGGTGAGGGAGGCCAGGAGGCAATTCGCTTGCCACCCCGAGCAGGGACCCATTTCCATTCCCCCCCATCTCTTTGGTCCCCTTTTTCTGCTTGGTGGCAAGAGGGTAGGGGGTCCTCTGCTTCTTGTGGAGCCGCTCCTGCTGCCTTGGTCTCAGGGAAGGCAGGGTGTGGCTCCACCAGTTGATCTCCCTCTCATAGAGAAATAAACCAGTGATGAAGAAGTCGATTTGCACCAAAATTCTTTAGGGCAGGGGATGAAATCTTACATGAATTGAATATATCAGTATGCTTTCCAGTTAAGGATGAAGGACAAAGGCGTAGTGTGCAGAACAAGCAGAAAAAGACACCAAGATCAAGCAACAGAGATTAATTTAAAAGTGCTTGATGTATACTTGACTGTGTGGGAGAACAGCTCCCCCTGAACATAAAAAGGTATGTTTAGAAAGCTTTTGGAGAAAGAGATGATACAATAAAATGTTTCTGATGGGAGCAGGAAAGAGAAAAGATATGTCTCTGTAAAGAGTTATACTTTTAAAAGGATTACAAATAAAATCATAATCAAAATGGACAGTGAACATGATGTCTTTTTTCCCTTTTATTTCTGTTTTACTGTAAACCTCCTCTCTCTAGAGCCACATTCGACAAAAAAATCATGGAGTGACTGATAGGAAGAGAAAGACCGAAGGGGAGACGCCAGGAAGAAATCTCTGAAGCAGGACGTTGACCGGGTATCACTTAACCCCTGTGCAGTAAATCTCCCAAAATGGAGGGTGTTCCACTGGTGGCTCTGAAGGCATCAAACAATTTCCCTAGCCCAGATAACTGGTAAAAAGAATACATGGTAACTCCTTCAAGAAAGCAGCTGTACCTGAAGACAGGAAAGCAGTTTATGTCATGCTTGAACTGAATGAAAAGCCAAGAAGGATACGGAGAGTTGTGACAGATGAGAACTGGGTTCCAGGGAGCTCAGTTCAGCGGAAGAACAACCCACCTGGATGAACAAAACTGGACAGGGTCAAATCCATACAGCCATTGTATCGGAAAAACAGTGTCTCCCTTAACTGCCTGGGTAATTTGAAAAGGATAATTAAAAAAATTAAAGATACAAAATGGACAGGGAACATACTTTACTCTGATTTCAAAAAACTTAACTTAGTTGAATGTCCTCCACAAGAGGCTATTACTGAAAATAAATAACCAACGGTAAAGGGCAAACTACTGTCCAGGCTTGATAATTAGAGAATGCATGAAAACAGCAACGATAAATACCCACTCTTCAAGGCAGACAAAGATAACAGAAGCGCATCTGAAACTCACGACTGCAACTTGTGCTGCTCAGCTGTTCTCAGACTCGACTTGTGCTTTTGGTGTTTAATTCAGGGCAATCAGAGACACTTCACTTTCAGAAGTGATGGATTTCTTGCCTCATAAATTCAAGCCCCTTTAGGCCTTGTCACCTTGGAGGTGACATTGTTTCACCTTTAGGTCTTTATGCAAAGACTTACATGTATGGCTATCTTTAAACATCTGTATAATCTTCTTAAGATCATTGGGGTTACAAAGGTGCTGTAAGTCACGAAATGAAATCTTTCCAGGATTTCAGTCAGAGATTTGAGGGGGGTGGCATACAAGAAGTGCTGAAAGTGAACGGTGGCAAAGAACTAGGAGTTACCAGTTCACGTAAACTAATAACTCCAGACCAATCATGTCACAAAAATAAAATCAAACTGCAGAAAATGAATTAATAAATAGGCATACTGAAAATTCCTGATGAAATCTTTCAGCAGGTAATACAGGTTAGTCCAACAGTTCTCATGCACAAATACAGAAAATGAAATGTTTCTACTTTCAAGTTTTAGAGTATTCCTTTGGTGAGGACCCTAAACAAAAATTTTAAAAGGCAAAAAGAAAAAAAGTAAAATATTAAATTCTCAAATTCCTATCTTCCTTCTTCACAACTTTTTCCTGTTTTCAAGAAAAAGATTGAACACCTGTAAATACAATGTAGTCAAAGAAGGGAAATATAATTTATTTTTCCATGACTGTATGCCAACTTTTCTATTTTAGAAAGAACCTGAAAGAACGTATTTTTTTTAAATAAACACTTCCAGTGACACAGTAACACTCAGTTTATTAACCCTAAAAATGAAATCTGTTACTTTTAAAATAAAAAGAGGTACTTCTACTTTTCTACATGCTCAGACTTTCTTAAGTGCTTTTCAGTACAGGAAGATAATGACATAGGAAGAAAGTGTGGGAAACTTAATTTTCCCATATATTTGAAACTTCCTTCAAAAAACTGGAATTTCCCACTGGAATAGTTAGGCTGCCTCTAGTAATTAACTTTGTAGAAGAAAACCAGCTTAGCAGATTTAACTTCTCGGAAAACCATGCCAAGACATGGGATTAGTTTGGCACAGAGACAAGAGGGTCTCTGTGATTCAGATCAGGGAAAAGAAAGGCCAGTGAGTGTTGTAAATAATCAGGATGACTGGGTATTTAAAAAAAAAGACTGGACACCTAGGTTATCCAAAGGTGAATGTACAGTGTGCCATGAGCTGGACCACTCCATAACTTGCCATCAGTTTTCAGACTAAACCTCATTGACTGCAAAAAATATAGACAACAGTGCTGGTAGTGGAGAGGACAAGACTGCTGAAGGTAGGATTAGTTCAGATAGCATGGGATTTAAATAAATCTCTTACTGCTTGATTCACCAAAGAAAAATGTTCAAAAGGAACTGGTCAGAACTGAAAAGAAGAAAACAAAAGCAAAGAAAGAATGGCAGGTACAACCATGAGCCAGATACCTTCTTCTGTACCATCTGATGACTGACCTAGTCCCATATGATTATCTGGATAATATTACACCTATTTCAGCTGAAGTGGATCTAAAATGATAGCCACAGAATACTCGGTAGATATAGAAATAGACCTGGGCAGTTATATGAAATTAAATGAGAAATATTTCTTCACACAGTTTGAAGTGTATCTGCAGAACTCACTGCTTTAGGGGAATGCAGGGTCAAATGGGATTAGCAAATGAAAGGAGGAGTATTTTATCACTAACAAAATGCATCATCTGTTGTGATTGGAAAAAAAAAAAAAATGAAATCTCATGGTTCAGTAGGAACGTTCCCTGTGGGACACTGGGAAAAATTCTTCTGCCAAGCTGTGTTATTATGCTATTGGTTAGATGCACCATATGTCTCTCTCCAACACTTCCAAAACTGCAGTTCCTAGACTCATGTAAAGACAGATTATTAGTACTATTTAACGTATTTGCTACACTGTGAAAGTACATGAAACAGGAAAAGACAGAAAGTTCCCAATTCCTTTTCCCTCTGAAATCAATAAGAACTGAGCTACTAATTTGTGCCTCAGACTCAAATCTGAGCAGATTTATTGGACATCATTTAAAGATGAGGGCAGGAATTAGAAAAGTTAACTAATCCCTTGTTGGGGTGTTATACAATCATGAATTCAAAGGTGAGCATGACTGCCTGAATCATATCAGCTTCAAAGGGTTCTCTGAAGACTTATATTGGATTTGACAGCAAGAAGTGCAGCCCATGCATGACAGTACGCAATTCTCAAAGCTGCCATGTATGCCTTTCATTTTATTTACATCAGAAGAAACGCTCCATACGCAGAATACTGGAGAGGACCTATCCTCATGAAGCTTTGTGAGGAATAAGAGTCTGTTAATGGCAAAAAATACTCCCTGAGAACAGAAAATGGACAGCTGTAGCAAACGATTTCCTAAATTCTGAAAGGAATGGCTATTTTAAATAGTTCAGACAGCAACTCATTTTGTACAACTTCATTCATACAGATTTCATTTTACAAAAAAAAAAACCAACAAAACTTTGTTTGTGTAATGTTTGTAAAGACCAGTCGCATGTATAGGGATTTGTATCAGCTGCTTTTCATTCTCTAAAGCCACCTACAGAACTTCACAAGTACATGTATAGCATCTACTGTACAAAACCCCAAGAGTCAAGACTAATAATTGTAAAGATTTGAAAGTATTGTGCTGCTGTTCTATCAATATTATTTTAAAGGTATGATATTGTTGGGGGTGCAAAGAACTCAAATAAAAATCTAATAAGAACTCAAATAAAAATCTAATATAAAGAGCTGCTAAAGAAACCAGAGGCTAAACCTATTTCAGGAGTTGCCTTGTGGGAATGAGTAGATACAAACAGCACTGCGGATTTAAAATTTTGAGAGAGCCTGAAATTTATGGGATGTGATATCCCTGCGTTCCTGTGTTACAAATAGTATGTTACATTTCACTAAGCTGCATACAGCTCATGAGAACCATAGTCATTAACACTGTATCTGCTCAGTTGCATGTCAGTATGAGGAAGACAACCATTGTCCCATGATGTTTACAACCCATTGTTAAGTGTGAGTCCATCTTTGCTAAGGAACCACGAGGGCACTCCATGAATGGAAGTCCTAAAGTGTATTATTTTATTTTATACTTTAAAAGCAATATACTGCATGGAGAAACAGGAAAAATGGCTGCTGTTTATGGAAGTGACTATACTTTAAGTCATTTCCATAGACTTAACAAGAAAGTGTAGTATGACCGAGTTGTACAACAGTAAAATTAGCATCTATTTTTACTATTGCTATTACATGATTTCTGTTTAAATTGGGTTGTTGCGTCTCCCCCCTTGCTTACTTCATCCTGTCATTCACTTGAACTAGATAATTCTTCGCTCATGTAAAATTGCCGCTGAGGGAAATTCCTGTTGGGCTTCAAAAGGAGGATTCCTGGAGCCAGGGATGCAGCTCTTGACTCAGAGTGTGCATGAGCATCTTTTTTTATTACTCTGTTCTGCTTTATTCTTTCCATAGCACATAAGTAGGA
Source organism: Opisthocomus hoazin (assembly GCF_030867145.1). Taxonomy (NCBI): domain Eukaryota; kingdom Metazoa; phylum Chordata; class Aves; order Opisthocomiformes; family Opisthocomidae; genus Opisthocomus; species Opisthocomus hoazin. The sequence goes on from NC_134414.1 coordinate 146,007,886, forward strand.
TTAAGGGAGCATAGCTTGAATGATTGTTGATAATTCTAAGCACTGCAACTATATCTTTTGACTGCCTGGCTTAGAAGTACTTATTAGCCCCATCAGCTTCTCTCATATCAATACTCCAATGCTGTTACTTCTGTCTAACACACTGAGATAGTCTAGAATAGCCAAAGATCAGCTTAAAAAAAAAAAAAACACCAAGAAAAAACAAGTAACAATTAGCTCAAACTTAATTCTGGGACTAGTCTGGAAATTATTAGGAAACACGGAGGGAAGACATCCTCCCCCCGACACACACTACTCATCTTGTCAGTATTAGGGATCATTTATCCGTTCTCTGCTCCAGTATGACAGCTTATTTGTGTTTTGCACATACCAGCGTTATCCCACCTATTTTCATTCCTTCCCAATTAATTCCTCCATAGTATGCTCAGATTAGGAAGTAGAATGCATGATCACATTATTTTATTTATCCTTATCACGGGATAGATACAGATAGATGCAAACACGGAAAAATCAGTCTTGTGTAGGTAAAATCAGATATTTGCAAAACAGCCCCTGAGCTTAGTGTGGTTAGATGCAAAACGTTAAAAGACAGTGAAAAAGTTTGCAATTTTACCCACAGAGGCATAATGTAATTATTCTCCATGTCTATTTCGAAAAGTTGGTTTCTTCTCTGAGTACGGGAAGAATTAGATACATCTATGGTTTTGGATCCATTATAGGAACACTCTTCTGTTAGAAAAAAAATCAATGGACATCAGAATTGTTTTGGCATAGGCCAGTCCACTGTTCTGGTTACTACAGAACTGCATAATTTAAATCGCTGACCTAACAAGGATTCAGATTTTTTTTTTTAGACTGAACAGGGATCTCCAACATCTCATTTTAATTCCTTTTCCAGTCATTCCTGTATTTTTAGAAGTTTTGTGAACAACGAAAAGATGTTATGGAAAATTCAGAAAGAAGAAAAAAGCATGATCATATTTGTATTTTTTCCATGGGTGTTGAGAATGCTGTGAAATTTCAGAACATTGTTTTAAAGTTTACTATATGCATTACGATAGATACTAACCTTCTTACACTTCCAAATGTCTGTGCGTGACCTAAAAATCTTCCAAAATCGATGTGGAACATGTGTCCAGCATTTGTCAGCATTATGTTGTCACTGTGTCGATCACAGACTCCCAGAATGAAGGTAACAACACACCAGCCAGCGCAGGAAAAAAAGAAATTCCTTATTGCCTAGGCAATAAAAAAAAAAAAGCACTTACTGGAAATATAGAGAGATGTATGTGGCTTGTGATGCTAACAGGAAAACCAAAAATTGTAGTTCTAGAAATGATAAGCATGTTGCTAAAATTTTAACAGACAGGTGTTTGTAGGAATGGTACTCAAACAATTAACATACAAATTTCAAAGTTACAATGCAAGAACAATTTAATGCATGAGGTTTACACCTTGTGTTTTACATATGCTTGGAATTCTATGGAAAACTTCTAAGGTGAAACATACCTAAGAAAAGCAAGCTTCTTGGCAGGAAGCTGACATTTTCTGTTCAATAGCCTGTATTTATATTGTAAAAATCATTGTTTGGAAATCAGTTGGAAATCCACAAATTTAACTACTTGCTTTGTAAAGAAAGTAGGTTATTTTACACCCACTGTACTGTTCTGTATCTACATGGGTCTTTTTTCTCCAGAATTCGGTTGCCTTTCTCAAATCCTAATTAATCAAATCTCACAATATTCCAGCCCAAAGGATTCAACCCTGTTTTGCAGAAATAAACTGAAACAAAGGCTAAATCACTTTCTGCTTATAGCATCTGCGAATCTGAATAGACCATGGAATCAAACCTAGTGTTGTGTGGAGAGACCCAAGAGAGTGATTAAGCCAAAAAGCAGTCTAACAGTTGTGTTTGATATAATCCACTCCTCTGATGTTCTTTTACATGGCGGAGATGTCTACTTTCACAGTTACTCTGCTTTGTGGAAGTAGACTGGCTCATTCAGATCTGTCTCATGAATCTCTTTACAATATGACGCTGTGGCATTGCTCTTTGCTCAAAACGTGCCCATGGCAGAAGTAGGAAAATGTCCAAACTAATGCTCTGCTCACCAGACACTCCTAGGTGGGTTCCAAATTATCTGCTTACTTGCAGTTCCCATTCAGAAGTCTTAATCTCCCATCAACCTCAGTCGCAATGTGATTCATTTATACAGAAACCCAAACAATCCTAATCTGTGATCTTTATGTTTCTGGACAAAACATAAAGTACCCGAGGTAAATAATTTTTCAGGCATTGAGGATTTCCCTGTAGACAAAGGGTGCCACCTGGAATGGCTGACACGGGTGACAGCACTGTGGAAGACTTACGCCACAGCAGAAGAGTTGACTGAATTTCATGTCTAACTGTACTGCTTACTCACTCTGATGACCTTGGACAAAACACCTAAGCTTTCTGTGATTTTGTTCATCCAACTGTAAAAAGAGGATATTAAAGCTTATTCTGCATGAGCATTTTGAACACCTTAGAAACAGTATTGTATGAGTAAGAAATTATTAAGGAGTAAAAGAGAAAGGTTCACTCACCAGCAAGTGCAAGGTGAATGTAGAGTAGTAATTTTATGCATGCCCTATGCAATCAGATCTGACTGTATTTTATATGTTCAAAAAATTGAAAGAAAATGTGTATAAACTGCTTTTAGAATATTCCACATCAATGGTACTTTTTACAAACAGTAGCAGCAGCAAGAAATCAGGTTTTCAATCAATAACTAATAGTATCTCACTTTTCAATTGAAATGTTGGCTGCATTTCTACCATAACACTGCAAACATACAAATTTGTAAAAAAAATTCTGTACAGATCATTCCTGTTTAATTGACTCAAGATGATATACAAGGAATTCCAGTGCTCTTACTGAAAATGTGGATGAACAAATGCCTATGGAATAGCTACAAAATTACTAAAGTTTAGCAAACACATCTATGCTATACACCTACTAAGAAACTCTTTTAAAAGCACTTCATTTTCAGAGTGGTAAAGACTCAAAGTTCCCCTGTGAAGTTAAAATTTTAGCTACTAATCTACTGTGGGCATGGAACAGGGTTCTAAAAATTATCCCAGTAACACAAACACTAAAAGGTTTTTCATGTGCCTCAGAATATGCTCAGACAACAAAGAATGAATAGAAATAGCACCTTGGAAAACCTCTGCTTCTGTAAATCAAATATCTGATTTTTTTGCCTCATGCATAATGTCTACTTTCATAAAATCAGATGTACTACATGGGATCTCACAATGTGATATGAAAAGCATGATTCTCTGTATCATATGACTAGGTAGCTTTGATAAAACAGCTTTCTAAAACCGTGGGTGCCGACACGGACATTTCTAAATTCAGACTTTATGTGGTTTATATAAAAGAAAGTATTTAGAGAGCTGACCTAAAAAAAAAATGGTTTTGAGTTCAATACTTAATTTCTACTTCAGCTTCTCTTTACTACTAAATTTCAAATCATCTCTATGACACATTTTTATAGAAAATGCATTACAATGCACCTGAACCAGAGCAGTATCTCTGTAGTAAGAGAGTGGCATTTAAGTCAATTCCCTGGCTTCTATGCATGTGAATTGTTTGTCTTGCATCTGAGTCATTTGTTTTTGCTGCTTACTGCCATTTGGTTTCTTTTTTCCCCATGGTAAAACATAAACCATATAATAAGCTTCATTATGACGTTACCTCTTGGTAACTTGATTCCAGAGGATGGTGATGACGGAACCATTTTTTAATTGTGTTTTCTTTCAATGGTCCTATCAGACCAGACTCCCTGTGGATCTTCGCTAGTGTGGTAGCACCTGGCACCATCTGTACCAACCCTAATCAGATAGAAAGGAGTTCACATGAAAAACCTTCAACTTTAAAAAGATATGAAGACCATCAATGCATATTGCCTATTGTCGGATCATTCCATGCAGAAAAAATACATGCTTCAAAGCTTATAAAATAATGAATGCAACAGAAAATATAGATCAGGATTTTTTTTCTCTTTCTCTTTGGACACAGAAAACAATGAATGCTTAGTAAAAAGTGGCAGTTCTGCAAATGAGAAATAAACACACAAATAACAATATTGTGGAAATAACTGCCTTAAGGTACCAACAAAGCCTATAACAAAATTCAAAGCGGGTAGTATATGTACACAAACAAAAAAATATATAAAAAATAGGTTCTGATATTTACTATGAAATATAAAGTTATTTAACACGTGTCAAGAATGCCACACAAATTTTTGTGCAGCATGTGATGCTGATCACAGCTGGGAGAAAGGATACTGGATAATGAAGAAATTAGTCCGATCCAAGATGATATAAGCTGGTACTTTGAAGTGCAGAGAGAAGCCAAGCATTTTGCAATGCTTCATTTGAATCGTCTGCCTCTACTGCATGCACTCAATTCCTTTTTTGGAATCGAGACCTGGCTTGCCAGCCTTCTGTCCCTGTCCCTGTGTGTGGTCCCTGGCATGTCATCCCACAACTCTGCATCACAGAAGGGCTTCCTCTAACAATTTCAGTTGGTGACAGGCTCCTCTACGATACCATGCCTGGAAAGTGGCATCCTACCAGTGCTTTATCTGCTTTTCATATTTGTATGAAAAGTGATTTCCATGTTCCCATGACTATGAAATTATCATCTCCTATCTCCCTTGTGTAGAAAAGGTGGCCCATGGACCAAGTCGTTAGCCTAGGACTTGGAAGACCTGAGTTCACAAGGGTCATATCCAGTATGGCCACAGGCATGTCACTTGGTTCTTTTATTGTTAAACATTAACTGTAAATCAATTATATTAACACTTCCATAGCTCATAAGGAAAGATATTGTGAGGAAAATCTGTCAGACACCAAGGTTCTCTGCTGCTACAGTGCTGAAAGGAAAAGACTGTCAGGCAGAGAATGTTCTTTGCAGATGATCCCTATATCTTTCCTGGCAAAAATCAAATAAAGTGTTAGTATATAAGAGGGACTATAATATTATGCTCAGAGGTGGTACTCATGTATTATTTACCTTTGAAGCAGAAGCCTTCAAGCTTTCACTCCCACCTCTACAAAGAAGAGAGGAATCTTTTTCAGGTCACCTTAACCACCCTCCATGTACGTGAACTCATCTACACTTTCTCCTAGCTCCTTCAGATCATCCATCCTCTCTCACTTCCTCTCTGTGGCTCAGAAAGCAATGAATTTTTTTCTAGTAGTTTTTTGTACAGCAGGTAATCTGGATACATCAGTCTTCTATTGGTGCAAGGATTATTTTCAGTAAAAGATCTGGAGAGTCAGTATTAAGCTTACTAGTGTCAGTAAATTTCTTTAGCAAGCAATTGGTATCCCTGCTACAGCTCTGCTATAACAACCATAAAAGGGGGAAATAAAGCTTTCAGATGTCAGACCTGCCCTAAGCAACATAAATCGCAAGAGTAATATTTCAAAATCAACACTGCAAAACTGTCATCACTTCTCTACAGGTACTTTCTATAGCCACATGCATCCAGGTTTATTTAATCATCTATGCAGGATCACACTGGATTAAAACTTTAGTAGTCATGGCCAATTTTCATCCAAAGTTCTCTTTTTGATGTGTGAAGTTACTTTTAAGAATCTGGTGCAAGCTGATGGTGCTGAAGCTTTGGGAAAATTCTAGCCTAAGTTGCTACTAAACTTAATGAGTTTGTACTTCTTGAGAGGTAGAATGAATAAATAAAATGAACATTCAGGAGTAGGCAAGTATATAATTTAAGGCCTGAGTAACACAAATTCTGAGCATTTTTTTTTCAAGGGGGAAGACAGATAAGACACCTATGAAAATAAAAGTTAAAGGGAGGATTTTTGTATACGGCAGTTTACACGAGATATGAATAATGTAATACAGGTAACTTTCATAATGTAAAACTGACCTTGGCTTTTTCCTGTAGATAAACACCTATAAATGGTCATTTGCATATCCAGTCCCTCTTGGAGCCAAATGCTGTCCATCACTCGAACAATTTGCAGAACCAGCATATCTTGACGTAGATCATCGCCTATCTGTGAAAATTGCACAAGAAATCCAAGGTTCTCCTTCAATATCAGATACAAATAGCTTCCTATTTCATTTGGATTTTTTTCCCTCACCAAAATGGCTACATTCATTTTACAGTAAATCCTTCGTTTTTTTTCAAAGTTGCTACTTGTCTTTCTGTGTCGGAAAAGGACAGTGTAAATGGCACACATAGGCAGAAATGGTTTTGGCAGCCACTGAGACGGTAACAAGTGCTCCCTGATTAACTGCAGTCTTTCTGCTTATTATTCCCATGTAATTATTAGAGTTTGAAAATTTAAGCCGGAGGTAGGATCCTAATTTAGTTACATTTTAAGGGCTACCTAGTGCTAGATCGCTTTTCACAAATGACAGCATTTGTCTAATGTTAAGCTTCACAACTTGGTATTTGCAGCAGGCTGAAGGGGAGTTTTATCATGAATTTATATTTTATTCACGACATGATTCATATTCAGTTTCAAACAGTGATGCAGTGTTGACTGCTCTCCCCATGGAGCTGGTCAAATAATAATCTTAGTGAAATGGAGCTTTAATTGTAGCCACAAGAGCTAATGAAGAGATTATCTTCAACCGTGGCTAAGTAAATGGCCTGTGAAAACAAAAGCTCTGCATTTTTTGTTTCCCCCTTCCCAGCCCATCTAAAATATATGTGACTTTTACTGGCATTTGTGTTTTATTCATTTATTATGTTCTTTTTATATAAGCATCTACAGACATTTACTGCCGTTAAATGAGTACTTAAGGAGACATAAACTGATCTTTTAAAAAAAAAAAAATTCAAATCTGATTTCTTTCCTTTAAAGGTAATCTTAACGCCAACTAGTTCTTGTTAGTACCCAAACCTGCAAAAAATCTGATTCTCTCCACTTACCTTCCGTCCTTCCCTCACATACACAGTCATTAAGCAATTTAGTACTTTATCGGTGCTTATCATTTTATGTACACATTATCCATCATGGAAAACAATGAAACTAGCACAAGTAAAAGATACTTTAACACACTGGTTTGCTGACAGGAGAAGGTGATGTCAGCTAGAATACTTCTATTTGTTGAATATTACTGGGCGGGGAAAATGCTATCTAGGTAGAATCAGAACAAATACTTAAATGCCCCTTGAGCAGGCACTTGGTCATGTTGCTCAAATAAGTAGGAACCTGTCTATTTAGCATTGATTCTCTGATCACAGAATCATAGAATGTTCGGGGTTGGAAGGGACCTCTGTGGGTCATCTAGTCCAACCCCCCTGCCGAAGCAGGGTCACCTAGAGCAGGCATGATGAAATAGTGTAAGAATCAGCTTTCTGTATGTTCAGAAAAACTTAACATTGCTAGCCTCCCCCTAACATGCGTGGAAAGCATACTTCTATTCCTGAGAATCACAGCGGCTCTAAAGGTCAATTAAATTCAAGACAGCATAGAAATCTTTTTCTTCCTTTAATTTATTTTTATCAATTTTTAGGCTTCTCATTTGGAATACAATTCTGCAAAAGATCTAGGAATAATGCCTTTGGCAACACTGATCATTTTGTATCCATCAGCCATTTTCTGAACTTCAGTGTTCTTTAAAAACGGCACCCACTGTTACAGAAGACATTTGCTCTTTTGAAAGTAACTTTAGATTGCACGTATTGTCTTTTGCAGATGGACACAGCACTGTCCTGAACTATGAAGCTTTGAAGGTCATAGCTGGAAAATAAACCAGAGTTTATTTTCACAGTTCCTCCAGGTAACTCCAATGAGACAGAGCTCCTCTGCTGTCCCCTCTGCTTCCCTGTTCCTCAGCCCATTCTGTCTTGCTGGTGGATAGGGCAGAATTACTTCTATACAGCAAATACAGTCTCTAACATTCCGGTATTTTGATTTGTTAGAGACATCTGGACAAGGTTACTGGATTCAGTCATTCTGAACTATCCCTCCTCTGAGACGTGTCCTCTGACTCCAGTGTGATAGAACAGAATCACAGAATCATAAAATAGTTTGGGTTGGAAGGGACCTTTCAAGTTCATGTACTCCAACCCCCCTGCAATGAGCAGGGACATCTTCAACTAGACCAGGTTGCTCAGAGCTCCGTCCAACCTGACCTTGAATGTTTCCAGAAGTGGGGCACCTACCACCTCTCTGGGCAAAATATTTGATACATAAGCTAGGCTTAAATTATAAACTTAATATTTTAGCCTGGTTGACTCCACTACAAAAAAACAATTGCAAGAAGTTCTTTGATTCTCTACTGGCCAAAAAGCTGATACAGCATACTCCATTAAAAGTTCTAGCATCAAAAATAATTGGAAAAAGTGAACAGCAAAGCCAAATCAAACATTCTCAGGCTCAAAGTTTAAAACATAAATTAGGTGAATTTCAAGTCAACATTTTCCATACACAAGGAACTGAGGATTAGAGGAAGAACATACCTTAAAAATAACATTGATGTTCCCACTTGGAGCATTTGCATTGATGAAAGACATTTTCAATGGAAAAGCATTGGACGTAAAATATGAACACGACTTCAGGGAAAAAAAGATGAGAGAGAAAACCAACAAATGTATTTGTCACGTACACAAAAAATCAGGCTAATACAATACCTCTGAAAAAAGGTATCATCTTTAAATATTGCTCAGTAGCACTGATAACGAAAATAAATAATTCTTGATATTATTGAATGTTTAATTGGGTCAGGAAGACTAGAAAGTCTTTTTCCCCAGACAATTTGTTTCACTCAATACTCAGATTATATGAATGGATAATATTTTCCATACTAACTTCTCTTCATTATCACCCAGGTCTATTAATGTTAAACTTTGGCTGGGACTGAGTGGACAAAGTACATAAGATTGATCTAATGAGAATCTGTAAAGCACTCAAAAGCCTTTGGTCCTATTATTCTCTGCAAAAAAAATTGTCCATTCATACAATCTTTATGGAAGCAAAGAACCTGATAATTTCTTTGATGACCTCACTCTGGTGAAGAATACAGGAAATTCTGAAAATCACAATCTATTTTATGTGGCATTTATCTTAATTAAATGTAAACTCTGACTTCTCATGCCCTACAGCTCCTTCAACCTGAAGACCTCAAAGGGCTTCAAAAAGCATTAATGAGCCAAGCACTACAAATCCTGTGTGAGTTAGGGTGGTATTATTATCATAATTAAAAAAAAGAGGGGGGAAAAAACCCATAAAAAAAACAACCAAAGACAATGGTAATTTAATGGCCTGGTTTCTAGAAATAATGATCACTCCACAGCAGCTACTGCTGTCCTTATGAGGTGGAGCGCAACAGAGGCTAATTTGAACAAAACCACTACTAGACACAGCTGTCTCTTGTTTTTCATCTAAACATCTCAAAGCATGGTACAAGCATGCAAATATTTTCTTAGCCACACCATACCTCTGCGATGTGCCATAGCTATTCTTGATGATGAAACCTGACCCTCTACTGAATTTTGCCATTGAAATGTCTCTGTAAGTGCTTCAAAGGTTACAGTGAGATAATGCATTACTGATAGAGCTGAGAGCAGTGCTTGTTACTAGTAAAATCAATAGATGACACCAAAATGAATTAAATTTAGGCAATTATAAGCACTTAAAAATTTTAATCTGCATGATTATACTGACATACAGTTCAATCAGCTGCATATATTTATAGCCAGATAATGGCTTTTAATGATATAAGAAAAATGAAAAAAAAATCTCTCTTGAGATTCTTACATTTAAACATTTGTATCCATCCAGCCAAGCTGGTGCAGTATAAATAGCACAACTGTATGGTGAGATGCCTTCCCATTAGTCATTATTTCCCAAAAGCCTGAAAGCAGTAAGAAGCAGCAGGCTTCAAATTCTTCTGACTTCTCTCATACACAACTGGCCCAAGCCTGCGGGGTGCTGGAAGATCTCTGTTCTCAGCGAGATCAAGGCTGAATAGCAATTACTTGGAGAATTACAGGTCAAAGGCAATTGAAGGGATCAGCACCTCTTAGAATCAGGTCCGCTGAGGATAATGAGCCAGAGAACAAAAATAGAACACAAACTACTGTAATTAGGCAGCTATAACTGGTAATATATATGGCTCTTCAGGTTAGTTTTCTCTTGCTGCTAGATACCTGTTCCTTCTCCAGAGCTGTAGCAGCTTACTCCTGGCATAATACTGCTTGCAAAAACATTTCTAAACAATGAATAGCAGAGTTTTAGTACTGTGGTCAAAGTCAAGTAACACCAAAAAGTATTGTCATTTCCTTTATAAGTAGTTTTTAATAGGGGTCACAGACATAGGTAAATTACTGTGAGTATTTAATATTTGAGCAGTTCTCAGTCACATGCCTAGTCTCAACTCAGCAAAAAGAGAGCTAGCTCTAGACCTTTAGCTGCTCGCATCTGTGACAGGAGAGAGTCTTGGATGAGAAAAAACCACCAACAAGAGCCACCTGGGCAGGATGGTAACCAGGTCTCAGCTTCAGGGGATCCAGGTGCCCTTGCCAATCCCAACACCATGGCAGGGCAGCTGGGCTGGGAGCAGGCTACTTAGAGTCTGAAATCTCTGCTGCTGTGCAAGGGAAGACATGCACGCAACACCCACCCCACCAGCACCCTTCACCTCTGCCTCCAACAAAGGTCCCTCGTTTCAAGGGGATTAGGCTGAATGTCAGTTTACCAGATAACTCATGCTTAATACCAGTAAGATCATTTCCCAGTCAATGTAGCCATTCACTCCCTCTCCCTCTTTATAAAAAAAAAAAAATAAAAAAAATTAAAAAAGTAATCCATTGCACGAGCTAGACTTACGTCTGCCTCTATGCCTTGGACAAGAAGCGCAGGATTCAGGGGAAGTCGGCAAACCTTCACCTCCTGGAAGAAGTACTGAAGTGTGTTGAGTCCCACCTTTAACACCTCCTGCAACATGTGAACCGTTATGGTAACATGAAAGAACATAACAGCAGCTTTTAAGCTCTTGACTGTCCTTCTAGATTTTAAACAAGCAGTACAATTTCTGGAGCTAGTAGCATCCATGTAACCTTGTAACAGCTAATGAGGTCACACTGAGGTGTGGTTATTAAACGTGCGAACTGTGATTTTACTCCACATTCATGCTTTTACTGCCTAGATGCACTACCAGTTCGTGCTGCCATCTAGGTTCAGATTCAATATCCTTCATTAAGGGCTGATTAGCCTTGCACCTGCTCTGCTGCATCTCATGTCTTTTTTGCCTTGCTGGACAACTTGTTGCCTCAATGCTGTGATCCCCCTTGCCTAACTAGGTGCATTAACTACAAGGTTTGTGAGGTCCCCAGTACCACAGTAACCACAGCATTGACTTTAATCTCTAAAATCTGAATTATGCATCATCATGTATAATGTATCACTACTATTTCTTTTTCTTTACATGGATTTCTCTCTTTGCAAATATTTTTGTCTTTTACTTCCATGTTTGCTTTGCCGCTCTCAGGAGCAACGCAGAGTTTTCTGAAAACTCCTTTGAAAATCTTTGAACCCTCAACAAGGCAAAAAGAATTTATGATAACTTTCATGATAACCAGCAGTGGCAGGTATATTTTTATTTGGCTTTCTGGGCTGTCTTGCTGAGATCTCAGCAACAGTTTTACACATCAGGTAAGTAACAACAGCTGTCTTGGAAAATTAACAGTTTTGAATTGGAAATGTACCTATGCAACATAAAAGCTGCACCCGCTGAAGACGATGACTGCAAGCTTTCTACTGCCAGGAATGCATCTCTGCAGATATGTGTACAGTATTAATTGCTGAAAGCTATATTTGAGACATGAAGTACAGTCCACTCTGGTTGGCTTTGCTAAGAAATGAGGATGGTCAACCAGTCAAGGACAACTCCCAGCAAAGTTTTCAAGAAATACTGCAGCTCTACAGGAGTCAAGTATTTTGGGATGAGGTGCTGAAAGTGAGCGTTCCTTTAAATAAAATGTTAATCAGCTTTGTTGCGATTATTTCTGACCACCTCCAAGTCTGGTTGAGAAACCACCAAAGAAGAAATTTAACTGCCTTAAAAGATCTGCTGACCTCAAGAGTAATAGTGATGAGAGTTGTCCCATTAAATACATGTGTTTTACCTGCTTTCAGAGCAGCCCAGAATTTTACAAATTTTAGTCAAATCTTGTGTGTGTTTATGTAAAAGGCATTAGAGGAAAGCGGTGTCACCTTAGGAAAAATAAAACTACCTGAAGAAACCTAGATGGAAGGGGAGGTATATTTTAACAAACCTTTCTTTTTGGGTCACTGGCAGCTTTTACTTCTCTGGCAATGTCTTCCAGAATTCTGATAAGTTTCCCCTCCTTAGAAAACTCATCGTTCAGGGTTTTTCCAGCACAGAATTGGAGAGCAGCCAGTAGTTTCTGATACCAGGCTTTGAAATGAACTTCATTCTGTGCATTCTTCAACAGCCTGAAGGAAGGAGAGCAAAAAACACCTGTGTATCTAAAACTGATTTTTATTTTAGAACACCTCTAGCAGGAACAATAAATGCACTCCAGACTAATCCATGTTTGGTGACTTTGGGCAGCAAAGAATGAAAAAAAAAAATGTTTATTTGTTGGCAGTACTCAAGTTCTATTTCATAACTAATAAGATTCCAAGTGTGTTGAATCAATAGAAACCTGCCATTTCTTATTGCCATACATAGTGTAGTGCCTGTATTGCTTCTTATTTCTCTAAGAAAAATTTACAAAGTAAAAATAAGTTGTATTTTTTAAGTCCCGTCTTAAATATATATCCCTAAATCTAGCCTTTGGTTGGTTTGTTTCTCCTGCCAGTAAACTTCCACCAAGCAAGCACATCTTTCAGCTACCAGGTGCATTTAAAGACCATTTTAGTCTCAGAAATATCATCAGTTCCAGGAATTTTCACTATTTTAAGTTGAAGAGACATTAATAAAATTTGCTATACTGCTAAAAAAGAGTGAAATGAACCCATTTGATTCCTTTTTTTAATTGTAAGTGTTGGTCTAGAGCAAAAACTCAGCTCTTCGTTCTACTGAAGTATGTAAAAGCTTTGGAACTGGAGTTATTACTAACATAAAAGTCAGAAATAAAACCAAAAACTTGCCTTTTTTTCATGTTTACCATGCAGTGTCTCTAATTACACATTCATTTGGGCCAGGAAAGCTGTGGCGTTTAGTGTTTTTTCAGTTAATTGAATTGATCACTGGGAAATTTTTTCCTTATATAGGCCAGAGGTTTTGAACACATTTGATTTATTTTTATAAGCATAGATAGCATCAGCAGCTTTATATTGCTACTAACATCCTGCCCATCGCCTGGGATTTCCCTTTGCCTGAAGCACTGATGAGGTGCTCTTTGCTTTTGTCCAAACTTTCCTCTGCACAACTTCATCCTTAAGAACATCTCAAAACTTAAATTTCTTCTAATGTCTGAATCTTAATGTAGCTTCCCTTACCTGATGAGGTTACTCAAACCTAACAAAAAATGACAGTTTTCATGGGACAGAAATCAGAGAAGCTGTTGACATCACATATGAATATGACACATAACAAAAAGCAAGAACAAGACATATATCAAGCACTGATTTTTAAAGGTAAAAAATCGTAATTCCTGTAGACACTTCGACTCCTTCAAATTATGTATAAGGTACTGCAATACTGCTACTGCAGCCCATGCATCTTTTGGTGATGAGGGATTCATGTCATCTTTAACAAGGAGATACTTCTGGGTCCTCTTTTCCTATATAATTCAATGCAGAATAGTATCAGCTACTTGTTTCTGAAAAGCCTCTCCAGTTACACAAAACCTGTGAACATCTAAGGGTTTATAAGTACTGAAAATCTTAAAAGGATATGCGGTGTTTCTACCAGAAATGCCTAGACATGAAAGGGAAGAGACATGAGAAGTTTATCATCAGCTCTCTTTGGAAGACATTGAAATTACATTTTTTCCTGTAGACTAGTAAAAACCAGTAATTACTTTTTGGATGTGAAAGAAATGCAAATTGTCATTGCAGTTCCTGGTGGAAGGCAAACCCCCACACACAGAGACAGCTGTATTCTCCTGAACCCTCCACAAACTGAAGAAGCCTGAGAGCACGTGCGTATATGGTGGTGGATAAACTAATTGTTTCAGGTTGCAAGCAAAGTCCAAGATTCCACAGGATGAAATTCATTTGCTTAAATGTAGATACCTCGTGCCATTTTAGAAGTCCTAGGACATTCTATTCGGCCTCCAGCTGTTGCCTTGGGAGGGCATGGGGCCACCAGAGGCAGTATCTCCTGTGTGCCGCTCACATGCAGGTGTCTCTGATGCCCTATGCTGTGTAAAATGGCCTATGTTTAGGCTACAGAATCACACTCTGCAGTGGCCTTTTAGCTCAGCTGTAGGCAAACAAGGTGATTTAAAAAAAAACACATACTCGGTCCACTTCAACAGCAAGCCAGGAATAAGCTTGGTGATGATTTTTTTAAACAAAAGTAGTATTAGCACAGTCTCAAGTGTCACGGGGGCAGGAACTGTAGTCTAGTGGAGCAGTCTTTGTCCATCTAAAGAGCTTGCATTTCTCTTGGAGCACAGGCAGAACAAACTTGTTCGCTCTGCCTTGCAAAGTGCAAGCGCACCTAAGAAAAGATGACAACACTGTGATACCTATTTTGAAGTGGCCAGGTTATGTTGGTGCAGAATCTTCTGTCTGCACTTCTGCTTGCATTGAAATCAGCTCCTGAGCATCTGAATTAAATTAATTCACCTGCTCTGTTTTTAACAGTACATATATTTAGAGAATCCAGAAAAAGTACCTTTTCGTGTCTGAGATGTCCCTTTAATCCTCTCAGATACACAGAACGTTAAACCAACTTCTATTTCCCTAAAATGAAAGGCTTAGGATTTCACACACAGAAAGCAAAACAGCAAAATCAAAACATTTTCCTATTTTAAACAGAACTACTCCCCGAACAAGGCAGATCAACCCAGAAAATTCACATTTTGATTATTCTTATGGCTGAGCGTTCACAGAAAATAAGCTTATATACACATATGATGTAAAGATTTCTTTTTGACCTAAGAAAGGATTATGGGCCATATTCAGATCGCTTATGCATAAGGTGTACATGAGGACAGAGGACGCACAGCGTCTGAATCCTCTCACATGTGCTTCTTGAGCCCAGTCCATGGGGAAAGTTGAGGCAGTTGTCATGATCTCACTTGCAAAATCCAATTCCACGCCAGCTGCAGCCCAGCACACGCTCCACAGTCTGAACCCACATGGCAGCTTTTGACAGTGCACGCGATTCCCCAGCAGCCCCACGAGGGACTCGGGGCTCTGCACTCCAAATGTGTCTAGCGACTGCGGTACAGGCGACACAACGTCCTTCTGCCTGCCTGCCAGGGTAGGTACGCTTTTCAAAGCCTGTAGACCTTAATTTGCAAAATGATGTGGATTAACTGGGTCTGACTTTTATATTCATTTTCTAAAAGCAGTCCCAAGGAGGATACAAAGGACAGCTTTTACTGTGATGACTCATTGTCGGCTTTGCTGAAATGTTTATTCAACAACTGAACAAATACGCAGTTGTAATTCTGCCTTCCCAGTCTCCTGGCACACACATCTTCACCCTGCCATTGCGAGAACTCAGCGGAGATGGAAAAGTCTGCAGCTTTTGAGGCTGCAGAATGGAGAAACGCTCAAGACACCAATGAAATTTTCAAATTAGGAGAAGATACCTAGCTGTGACAGAGGAAGACAAAACAGGAATGATTTAAAACTTCAGGCTGCCAGTAAGGAAATATGTAAAGTTTGTTTTTTTCCTGACAGTTTTCACAGGGTTCTGCAAGACAGAACTCGATATAAAAGCCTGGCTTCATGCCAGGCCTATACAGAGGATCTTGCACCTAACAACAGGGAGACTTCCTCACTCTTCAGGGTTCTCTGATTTGGGACAAACACTCTCATGCTCAGCAGGGCCAAGGTAACTCAGATCCACTCTCCCAAGGTCATTTTCTGGGAAATGGCACAATGGGGCTGGAAACAGAAGGACGCTGACCTGAAGTTTAGTGAAGAAGCAAATTAGACTGTTCCTGCTCAGCAGCAGTCAGAGGGTCCAAGTCAGAGTCTGGGGTGCCCTGAATGATGCCCCCGACTTCCTTCTGCAAGCAGCCGCTCCTCTTCCTCTCTGCGTGCACCCGCGCCATGCCTGCGAGGTGGCTCCAAACTCATCTTCTGGCACTCGCAGCTGCAGAAATACGTGTGTGTGTGTGTTTTCCAGGTACAGAAATACAAGTGTGCTGGAGAGACTTTTGCCACAGGGCAGAATGGGAAAGTGCGGTTGAATCAGGCTGAGTTGGTTGCTGTGTCAGAGAAGAAGTAGGGCTAAAAACAACAGCTACCGAGAAAAGGGAAATTAAAAAAAAAAAAAGGGGAGGGGGAAAAAAAAAGGAAGGAGAGGAATGAGATTGGATGGTTCTCGGTACCAAAACAGGTGAGCTGGCCTAATTCTCCTTCTGTGGTGTGGGGAGAGAGGGAAGCTGGTGTCTAAAAGCCTTGCCACAGACACAGTCTGCTCTCCGAGTTAGATTTGGCAGCCAAGTGAAAGAGGGAGTCTGCTCAGGAAACTCTGCTGCTTCAACATCTGTTCCTTGTCTCCTTCAGAGAGGGGAGAAGAAAGGTGAGCCAGAGAATAACTCCTGACAGGACAGATTAGCTTGCAGGTAGCCTGTTAAACCACATTGCAGCAAAAGAAACCCAAGAAAAGGCCAGGATCTCCAGTATGTTAGTGCAGGTTTAACTATGCTACGAAAGAGTGAGGTACAGTTTGACTGGGCTATTTACATGTGGCATCAGAGTAGACACCCTAGTTAATTAGTTTCCAGGTGATGTCTGGTATTTATTACACAAAAGCTGTGCCTACCAGCACACACAGACTGCGTACTCTTTGCTTAGGGTGTTTTGAATTCAGAGATGCGCCATGAAAAGGAGGTGCCTTAGGGTTTTAAGGTGAGTGCTGAGGTCCTTACTGTCACTAGTCAATCTTTGGTAATCTTGACCAAGGAAGTAAATACGGCCTGTTGTGAAGGTATATTTTACGCTTATTTTCTGTTTCACTAAGCTGGAGGCAGGACTAGTCACAGAAGAGAACATTAGTACAAGACTGCTGCTCATTATAGGAGCCCTTCGTATCAAAGATTAGCACACAAACATGCATCTCTACCACTGCACAGCTTCCGTGTCTAAGGTTGACATCCATCTTGATTTTCATTAGACATCTTGCAACCTAAGCCGTCCTTACTGCTTTATTGTGCCATAGAGCTATGGGACACTCCTGGAGCATATAAGGGATTTTATATTCAACTCCTTAAAGAAAATATTTTACTGTTTGCATTCTTGAACAGAAGAGTGAGCAGCTTCTTCAATCCCACTGCAAGTTATTCACAGACACAAGGATGAGAGAGCTGACAAAAATGTGCAGCTGAAAGTTAGTACCTCCATCTAGGCTGTGATGGGCCATGAGGATGAGTGGGCAACTGCTGCTATTACTTACTCAGTTGCAAGTCAAATCATTCTTAGTTTTCTCTTTTATCTCCCCGAGATTACATTGGACGAAGTTTTTACTTCTTTGCCAGTGCTAATGGGAATAGTCCCTTTGATAGAGATATCAACAGAGCAAGTACTGCACAGACACTGAGAACTCTATCATCCTCCAGCCCCTACGTGCACAACTCCCCTTACTCCTCTGCAGAGCACAGCCAAGTCTGCAGAACTCATCTTGTTCACTTGCTAGCCTGTCCACTTGGACATGGTCTCTTTAGACACAGCCAAACTCTAAGGCAGCAGAATGCCAAGCTCGGAAATATGACTGGGGCCTTTCTGATCTCTTTACCAGCGCCTAGGATGGATGACTGAACTGGCTGAAGCTCCCAGGAACGTGTCTGTAGGATGGCAGCTGTTGCTTCGGAAAACAGAAAGGAACACTTGCACTTGTCGTGATGTAATCTCTGCTCCCAGCCTCCTCCACAGCCTCAGTGAGATAAGCCTTCACTGGACAGAAAATTTGACTTGATCTGCCTTGCTGGAAAGCCTTATAGTGGCTCTGTTCTCACAGTCCTTTGTTATTCAAGAGAAACATACAGGCTATCTCTGTTAACTTCCATTAAAAACAGATAATACCTCCCTTTTAAACTAACCCCAGATTCTAGTAAGGTGTGATTTATGTACTACAAGTCAGAAAGGAAAACAGAAAACAGCAGCATCACTCTATGTAGACCTATTGGGGCATGGCAATCAACAAAGCAACAGATGTAAAAACAAACGAACAACTGTGAAGCACAAAATGCCTAACGTGTTGAGAACAAAACAGTTTCTGCAGGGCAGAACAGGGAGCAAAGGAAATTAGACAGAAGAGCCACTGCACAACATAGATCGAAGGGTCACAGCAGTTCTCCCAAGTGTCTGTAGTACTGGGAGTTTTCCACAGCTTCACAGAAACACAGTGACAAGTCACCCACTTGACTGGAAGGACCAAGACTGAACTCCCTTTCACTCTCCCTTGCTTTGACTGAGTACAAAGCCAGCAGAAAGTGAGAGGCACGAAAGGGCTGGCAGAACTCTGCCTCATCTGCTGGTCTCTCTTCTCTTCTTTCTTTCTATTCTAGAACAAGAGCAGAATGGAAGGTCACACTTCTTGAGGAGACGGAGTGAAGCGTGGCGCAATATTTTCTCTGAATCTTTCTAACCAAGTAAGTCTCCAGGCTGGCAGGGCAACAGCTGTTCCGTAGCTTGCAGCACCCGTCCACTTCTGGCTCTTCACGCCTCTCCCAGAAGAAATCTGCAGTCAGCTTCACCTGCTGCGTCTCATACAACAGACCTGCTGTTAAACACTCGTTTTTCAAAGCGTTACCCTTGAACGGAAAATACCTCTGCTTAAAGTGCAGTTTTGTTTTAGAAGGTCATGCAATACATTTGCTTTTGTATTTCTAATTCTTTTTTAATAACATAACTTAGAACAGATGTCTAACATGTTGGTCTCCCTTAGACAACACAAAATTGTTGTAGACTTATTATAGAGTATGCTGGACACACTTGAGAAATGCATTTCTATGGGAGCCAAAGGACTAGTTGCCATTGTTTGCTAATCTTCTCTCCAAGCTCTTTATGAACAAGGCAACACAATTTGCATCCAGACAAATCACTTGATCCAGTAGATTGAGTCAATCCATTTCCCTTTTCCACTCCCACTGAATGCCTCAGCTGTGGAATGCATGTCCTGCTGACTCAGAGCAAACCAGCAGATCAGTGAAAACAAAGGCTATGCTACGCTATGCAAGCAAGTTCCCAAGCCCTGCTAAGGTTGTCTAGCAGAAAAATGTTTTATTTGATACATAATATAGTTAGTTGCACACACTTCTGTATCAATAAAATAAACCCCAGACAAAACTGGTTTTGTCTAAAGAGCATTTACCTTGAAAATCAACTGCCTCAAAAATTAATAGGAAAGTATAATGGTGCGCAGGTACCACTGTCAAATAGTAGATGCTACCTGGTTTAAGGAAGAAACTACCACGTCTTCTCCAATTAGTTGAATCAATTTGTTAATGTCACTATGTGCTACAAGAATCAATTAGCAAAAAGAAGTGCTAACAGTGTTTGTCCCTTTCTGCTCCAGTTTGTAAAGAAAAAAAAAACAAAACCAAAAATGAACTGTTAGCAAAGCTGGTCTCTCTGTAGTCTGCACCTCTCCATTCGGTGGGGTCTGCAAGCAGCAGAGGACCAATATTAACACACTGTCATGAACACAACAAACACCTGCAGCAGAACATCCATGTAACAGAACTAGTGGTTGTTTCCAACAACAGCTGTATACAACAGTGCTGACCTCAGATAACTTCACAATCTGTGAGTGCGGGTTCAAAGTCCACCAAAGATCCCACCCTAATAAAGTGTCCATCCAAAGCTACAGAAATTAAATGCCTTCACCCTTCATTAAGTGTCAATAATGCCGAGTAACTTAAGCTTAGGCTTGCAACTATAGGTCTAACTGCTCTCAACTATTAATAGAAAAAGTACTACTGTCTCAGTAAAGAGAATGACTAACCTTGCCCTCAGAAAAAAGCATTCAGAAAAAAAATAAAAAGCTGCTTAACAAATGTATTGCATTTAATGTCTACGTGAAGATTATCAACCGGGCAGTATTATTTTGCACTCATTAAGAAACTCTGCATTCAAGTCTGGCACTAATTTCGAAAAGCCTGGTTCCATCTTTGCCAGCGCTTTCCTCACATGACTAGGTACGTCCCTGTCTGCGCTTGTTTCAAAGTTGCGGATTTCCTCCTCGGAACAAATGCCATGTTGTTGTCAGAATTTCATGCAGTATCTTACACCAGAATCGGCAAGCCTGAAAGCTCCAAACCATGCATCTTTGTAACAGCTTAGAGTAAATTTGCGGCACAGGAACTGAAATGCTCCATTCATTCCAGGCACAACAGAAATCGTATTCTTCCCAGTGGGTAACTGCATTGGAAGCTTGCAATGAATGGGATTAGATGGGATAATCACCACTAAAATAAGCAGACCCAATGGTTTTAATGGGATGATGTCCAAATATGCCAGCAATTAGTTGGATACAGGAGATGACTAAGCTACTCTACTTTCAAACCATATAAATAAAATGCAATATTAATCCAGGTTCAAGCAGTCTACCAGAGCCACTGCAGTTGCTAAGCTTTGCACTGTATCTGAATTTAGGCTACAGTTATCACAGCAACACACTGAGGAGAATCTGAAAATGTTTTTCTTCATCTGCCTATTGTTTGGGTCATTCATATCTACCAAAATGGCCTTGGATAGCTTCTGCAGCTTCCCGTTAGCTTCACAGCTAGAACAAAAAAATCCTTTATGACACTACAAAATAAAATGTATGACACAGAACTAATGCTGTATGGTTCTGCATGTACTGGGCAACCCAGATTTACATGAAACTGCAGAATTAAACGTGAGTTACACTGCAACACTTTGGCTAACATCACTTTAAAAAGCTGTATGCACTTTTTTTCTTTTTTTGTGGTTTTTTTACTTTTTTTTTTTTTTTTACATACTAATATAGAAGTAGCTTCAGGGACAAAATTAAAACTGTCTTTCTACAAGGTCATTAAGGCCTTCAGCTGCTCGTATCAGGAGCAGTTCCAGATTTTATTCATACATTCTGAGCCAGATCTGTACTTTATAATCCTAGAGTTTTCAGACTACCATTCTTACGACTCACCTTGGGAACAGGGAGGGAGGGAGGGGTTTTGTTTTTGGGGTGGGTGGGATAGGAAGACATGTGACATTGTTTTGCAAATATTGTGTCATTTAAAAGAATTTATTCTGCCGAGCAGTAGGTCTCGAAATTTTTCCTATTTGCTCTGCACCGAGTTAGAGAATTTGCTTTGTTTAACAACGTCTACAATCAAAGCTCTTATCTTTCAACTAGAGTCTTAGATTTTCACAGACAAGATGCTCAGACGCCAACAGCAGAGGGAGGACAGATGAGATTTGATATATTCCAAATACATGCGGAGTTAACATATGTTTTAAGCCAGCATCAGTTCAACCTCTCTGGAAGAACCTGTCTTTAGATCTATTGTGTTTTAAGCACAGGTAATACAGCTGCAAGAGCTAGGATCCTGATCCCACATTACTTCCCGACATGTCTGTCTCTTCTGGATCTTTACTTTCATGTAGACACCTCCACTCTAGATAGTGGCCCTGCTTATCTTCTTTTGCCAATATCTAACAAAGGGAACATTTTTCAGATCACTGCCTACGCAGGAATAGGGAGGTACAATGAGCCTTCAGCAGGTACTGCTTTAGGTGTATCGGCAATTACGGTACCTCAGTATAATTACAAGATTACAAAGCCGCCTGTTTTAAGTACTCCTCTCGTATCCGACGTAGTGTGCTTTCTGCGGGATGTTGACTCTTCTGTTTCTGGGAATTTGCCATGTGGCATCTCATTAGCAAAGCCTGCTGAAGAGTGCAGCTTCAGTAGTGGTTCCAATGCTGCACAGCAACAAAGGACGCACAGATCAGATCGTCAGATCGCAGCAACTCGTTACGTCCGTGCATGTGTGCGGGTGACTTTGTCAAAAGAGTAACTTTGAGAGAACCTCCACAGCTCAAATAAAATGGCATCATGAAGACATACGGTCCTTTATACTTCAAAAATAACTACTGAAAGTTATTTGTTTTCAGGGAACAGATGACAGAGAATCAGACTTT
Source organism: Opisthocomus hoazin (assembly GCF_030867145.1). Lineage (NCBI taxonomy): Eukaryota > Metazoa > Chordata > Aves > Opisthocomiformes > Opisthocomidae > Opisthocomus > Opisthocomus hoazin. The sequence continues at coordinate 146,030,188 of NC_134414.1, forward strand.
CCAATAGTGGAGTCTCTAGACTCCAAATAACTCTTTTTCATCTTTTCATGATTCTGATTCTTCTAAGGGAGAAATCTCTTCAGACTGCAGCTCTCCTTATGCATAAGGCTACTCTGCAGTCTTCCTCAAGCAAGATGATACCAACCATGTTGTCATTTAATTAAAGCAGAGGAGACCATAAGAGACAGCTCTTGTCAGCTCATTCCTGTCAGCAGCAGGACCGAAGAACAAGCATTTACATTGTAAAGAGGAGTGTTTCTGTTGTCTTCATACACCTTCTTTCTAGGCCTGATTTCTTTCTTCCTCTCTAGTTTCACTTTTCTTCCTCTTTTCTTGGTCTCTATTCATTTTTCACTCTCCCTAATATAGCAATAGTATCTTTTGCAATGGTAGGCGAGGAGAGCAGAGCAGAGATGGAGCTATCTTTAGGATTCTCTTAGAACTGGTCTGGTTCCGATCTTCCTTCTGCTTCACTGTTTTATTGCCACCAAATATTGGCTTTGTAAAAAGAGAAGTGGGAATTTGAAGTTAAGTTCACGAACCAGCAAAAGCTTGCTGTAAGATATTAGTAAGAGAAAACTTTTCTTTTTCAGTTGGCCCAAGGGTATTTTCCTAGTCGACAGCTGGCCTAGTTACCATGGAAAACAGAAGAGCTGGAGGGCAGGCACAGTAGGAAAGTGAGGCATGCACCTATGTGAAATTAGGTTGGCTTAATTTGCAGAGTCTTGCTGAAATTAATCTCTCATTTCAGACAGCTTGTTGCTCTTTCATTGCTGGGTAAACAGACATTAAGTTTCATCTAAGTGTACAAGTCCATCTTAGCTCTGCTGAGACATGTTCAACCATGGGACCAGATCTGAATAAACTTTTGAATAAGCTAATTTCCCTTTTAATAAACCCCTAAGCAACACAGCATTACTTCTTAAGCTTTTAAAAAGGATATCTTCTGTGGCTCTCTTCAGATCAAATCATACAGTCTCAGGGCCAAAATTCACAGATTTTAATGAAGAATTTAAGGCAGATATAGGAATGAAAATCCATCTTGGATTCCTGATTTTACTTGCTGGGTGACCTTGGGAAAATTCTTTGATTTTTCTATGCTTTTATTTTCCTTTTCAAAAGAGGAAAGGATTATTTACCTTCTCATAGGATGCTATGTTTGTTTGTAAGCTCCTCTTATGCCAGAGAGGTAAAAGCCATGGCAAATAGGTCTGTTTAATAACATTGCCATCTCTTTCCCATGTGGTACTCATAGAGCCAGCATTTTTCAATCACATGGGAGAAAATAGCAGCCCTGGGCATTCTTTCACTCATGAGCAAAGTAGAATTAAGATATAGTTGTTGTGATGAAAAGTTCAGCTCTAGTTCCAAGATTCACAATCACATCTGTGGAATTATTATTGCAGTAAACAGATGTCATATTTCCATATGTCCTGAGTCAGGTAAAGAGTGGAGCGTGCTCTCCAGAGACAGTTACTGCATTGGCACAATAAATATAGATCAGCTATCTGACACAAAATGCTGCTGGGACTTTGAAACTCACTGGCTCTGCTATAGGTATCCTTCTTGCACTCAAAGTGCTGTCCTTCTGCTCAGTCCACGTCAGGGTGCAGCTGCACAGCAGACTGAGGGGCAGAAATCGTGACTTTCTTCCCTTCTCCCACCATACAGTTGGTCACTTCGTATTGCGTGAATACCCTCGAGCCAACCACATTTCTTTTTAGATGTGTACTCTGCTGAGTGAGCAAAAATCTGTGTGCGCCAAAAATTAATACGGATAAGTGCCATATTGTTTCTACCAGCAAAGCGGTGGCAAAGGGTGGCAGCCTTGGATGAGAGCCTTGCAAAGCAAGGCAAACTACTCTTTAAACCTCCTTTAAATTGCTGTTTAAAAAAATGCTCACGATAAGGCAGGGCAACAGCTGAAGACTGCATGTGTCAGCTTTACACTGATGCAAAAAATTGTATTAAAATAGGCCGTTATTTAAGTGACTTTCCATTTTCATACCATGACCAAGCAATGTACTTCTGAGCGACACACAGCACAAAGCACTGACAATTGCAAGAAAATTTGCCACGATGGCTGCTTAAATTCATTTCAACAAACTGCCCTATCAACAAAAACATACAGGAGATCTGTGGGTTATGCAAGTCACTCAGAAGCTAGCTAAGCAGTGCCTGTTAGAAAAGTTTAATTAATAAAAACGCTTCTCCTGATTGAAGATAGAAATCATCACACACAATGGAATGACGTTGTGGAGAAGGTTAAGTGGAAGCACAAATACCGACCTCTAACAACAGACTCAACAAAGGAAATGATACAGGTCAAAGCAGAAATTAGCTGAGCTAGGTAAGCGGAGTTTTATCAGCCATCATTATGCCAAGCCCTAAGAAGTGTTGAAATCTCGTTTACTGTCTCACCTCTTCTGTGCCCAGTGCTCACAGGATAATTATTACAGATAGCAATGCCCTGTTTCCCAGACAGAAGTCCACTTCCCTTGCTGATGTACAAACAAGGTCTTCCCTCACGATGAGGGACTGTTCTTCAAGTTAATCCACGCCCATGGATTTGGCTCTGGAAATCCCTGTTCAATCCCTTCTGCATTAGGCAAGATGGCAGCTGCCACACTAAAGCTAATGAGCCTGATTAATATCAATTCAGTAAATTAAATTCTTTTCCAGGCATCAGATAATTTTGTACTAATCCAGACATTTATACCCATTTAATATCAGCTGACATAACATAATTTCTCATTTAACACTAATTGAAAACTACTGGTTTCTTATTCCAAAGAGTATTTGCTGTCACTTATAACATGGCTTTTTATACAGCTATTTTTCAAATAATATTCTCATCAAATTTTATGTTTTTTGCCTATTTGCAGAACTTTTACACTCAAGCCCGTGACTGGTGATGTGGGCAGAATGGAACAATCAGGTAATTTCTCTTGAAGGTTTTAATTTCAGCAATTTTTCTTCAGATTTTCCATTACATATTTCTAAAACTTCTGATTGAAACGAATAAAAGTATAAGACACAGCTCATCATATAAGCAGTGTCGAATTTAGCCCCTCTAGTTTGTTTTTTGTTGGGTATTATTTTGTTTTTTTTTTTTTTTTTTTTTTTTAACTAAATAATTTTGGGTTCGTTCAGCCTGCCTTCAGACTTTGTTTCTTCAGATGCTACAGAAGAAACTGTACATCCCTACTGCTATGCCATTTGCTCTTATTCTAACAGAAAAGACAAAATCCCTCGCTGGCTACAACTGATTGTCAATATTAAGGAACTGACAAGAGGTAGGAGGAAGCAGACTTTACATTACACTTCTGGGTGAAAGACAGTATTCATATTTGTGCGATGGAGTGTTTGCAGTAGCCCAACACAGTCGTCACAGATGGCAAGTGGAATTCCTTGGGGCTGAACGTATCATTTGACCATTCTTGCCTATCTGGGATCCTATCCTGTGGTTTTCACCATGATACTGTCCTTCAGCTGGGGGAAACGCTACAGAATGTTACTGATGAAAGTCTCCATCCAACACATGATACCTATTACCAAGCTGCTTATTTAGGAAACACTCATATCATTCTCCATCCTTCCTAAGACTAGAGCAACCTTTCTGCAAGATGTTAGCTAAAGACCAGCCCCGATGGGTCAAAAATTGAAGGACCATGGAAACTGAATCAGCAAACAAGTCAAGACAGTTAGAGAATTCATTTGTAACTTAACAGAAACTTGTAACAGCTAGCATCAGGAGGGACCTCAGGAGGTCCTCTGGTCTGTTCCCTGTTCAAAGCAGAGCTAGCTCTGATATTGGATCAAGTTGTTCAGAGGGCTTGGCCTCAGCAGCAGGTTGGGAGAGCTCCTGAGACAGAGGAAGCAAGAGGTGCAATTTGACCAGATGATGATGAGTCCCCAAAACACAAGGTGGTTTCAAAAGATATGACCTAATGACAAGCAGGCCTTCAAGAATGTGGTGGTTCACCTTAGGAAGGCTTAAAATTCTGCTGACCGTCATAACTTTTTGGAAATAGTAACATGAATAAGCAGGAAAAGAACTGTATTTCTGAATTGTGACTGTCACTCTGGGCTGCCTTCAGTCCCATCAACTGCACTGCAACTGAAAGGCAATTTCTGGCAAGCACTTCTAGCTGGGGACCAACTGTCACAGGAACAGCAAATACTTCAAAATTTCTGTGTATAGATTAATTTTAGGGTATGAACAAAGACCCCACATTATTCTTTACACTGTATAACCATATCAACTGGAACTACTCTTGGGTATAGAACAGCAGAGACTTGGGTTTTGCCTATGCCACTGCTCTCACGTGTTTGCAGTACAAAAAACGTCAGAGCATCTTTCTCTGAATGAACCGCTGACTATTTAGTTACCACTACTCAGCCTACAGTCTTCCAGGTTCTTATAAAAGCTATGTCAGGCAAACAAGGACAGTTCAGTCAGAGTCAGGATTTCTGTGAAATCATTAAGTACGAGTCTCCAGTGGCTCCTCCAAAAGGGAAGTCGATGGCTTTTTGTTTTCTAGAATCAATAACTTTGACTGAGATGGAAGCACAGAGTGGTTACGTGTCTAGGCACAAGGGTCTCCAGACGAACATGTAGCAATATAGGCAATCAAATCAAAATTACACTACATAGTGAAAGGAGAGTAACAGTACACGTTATACTTGGGAATAATGTTTTTTTGTGGAAGTGGTTCTAGATCTCCCAGTTCTCTCAGAAGGTCTTCACATATCTAAACTTCACAGCTGGGAAAAATTAACTCTCTTCTTTCTTAGAGAATACAGCAGAACTATATTACTCATTGTACTACATATTTCTGCTTTCCTCTTTCTTTTCTATGTCCTTCCCCCTATAAAGATATTTTGCTTTGCTGTCCTTCTCAGTTCTCTCAGTGACTACTTGTGACTACACTTTACCCCTTAGCCTCCGTAAGGCCTCTTTTGCACCATGTCAAACATAGTTCCACACTTCTGTGCGGACATCGGGAACACTGTGGCAATCCCCTCCCTCCACAAACCACTGAAGACTGCTCAGACTTCTGAGCCTGGGAGAAGAACTGGGATCTCGAAGCAGTAGAGACAGAAATGTGTGCAGAGCTGGATGAAGGAATTCATATTTTCAACCTTTTCAACTGCCAGAAGCATGCTGCTTTGCACATCACACCCTCTACACATTTCCAAGTGAATCCTGAAGAAAGATTTCAGTTTCCATACACGAAACATCACAGATTAGATTATATAGACTGCATGCAGGAATGCATGTGCACCAGTGTATGCATATTTGTAAATATAAGAATATCTCTGAATACATGTGAGAAAGCACTGGTCTGGGAATGGAGCATAAAGAGGTCTTAGGGAAACCGGGAAGTTCACTGGATAACAGACTGTGAACAATTTCTGGAGGAAGCTGAACATGAAAACTGAGCACTTACGCTAGGAAAAAAAGATTTTTTTTTTTTTTAAATCTACTTGGATATAAGCCCTGCTACACGAGCTACAAAAACGAAGAGTAAAAAGCATAAACCAGGATTTTCTTGAGAGAGATGCTGAGGGCTGCTTTATTGTTTACAATGAAATACTTAGAATAACCTTTTCTATCTAACGATCTGAACTCTCCAAGCCATTTGTTAGATGAAACGAGGACGGAAATCTCAGTTTGCGAGAGAGGGCTGGTGCCGATTCAGAAAGCCCATCCACTTGTGTATGGGCCATTGCTTCTTTATTCATGTAGCCACAAAATTTTTGTTACTATGTTATATCATTATAATACCTATCTCAGCGTTCTGTCTCTTTTTAATAAGGAAGACTTTACTATTCTTAGTTTTACCAACAAAATGGTTCATTTACTTCCTCGTTCACTACAGTTTATCTAGATCCTTATAAGGGAAGTACGGTCAGCAGTAGAGAAATCCTTTTTCTAGTTTGGGCTAGGCAATCTCTAAAAGCCATTTCCTAAAACATCATCTTAAATTTGACCACCTCTCCAGTTCTGCTCATCATTAATAACGTTAATAACACTAACAAAAGGTGTTTGCTTTACTTCCACATCTGTTTATCCTCACAACGGAACCTGCACCACTCTAGAGCTGTAAATGCTCCGCTGCACTCTGCTCACATGTCTCAGTCACACCTTGGAAATTCGGTCCGTTAATTTTTTTTCTGACAAGACCAACACGGAGCATTTTAGTTTGCTTCTGTCTACAAAAAACCTGAATTGAGTATAAACAAATTATGAATAGAAAAAAATTTGTATTCACCTTTTAAAATTTTCAGTGGAGGTAATTTGCATTAGCTCTTTGAAAGAAAGACAACTGAAAAACAACAGCTACTCCAGCACTGAAACTTTGATCAAATTTACAAACAAATAATTTCATGTGTATACGCTGCCAGCAATTTAACCCATCTTAAAGCCCACCCTCCATTTAATAATACCTCTTTAAAATTATTATTTTTTAACATCAGCAAATAGGTTTGCCTCAAGTAACAACCATCAGTTAGCAGCAGCCAGGTGCCATACAGCACAGATGAGATGTCAATGGTATTTCAAAATCACTATGTTTAAAAGACAGTCTATTTTCAAGCTAATAAGTAAGACAATCTGTTGATGGTTTAGGATTGAGCAATTCAGATGAACACCAGCAGGAGGAGATGTACCCGATATAACAACTTTTGCATTAGGGACTGTCTTAAAATAGGCATTGCATCTCCTTTAGGCTGAGCTGAAAAAGTGCTGGTGACTTGTTTTAGGATGAATGGGGTACTTGTCAACAATATAGGTGGGAGGAGGAAGAGAAATAATTTCAAATGCGGCACTCCCTTTCTTACCTCAGCCACAAGTCCCTACTTTCACATCTCCAGTGACCAGCAGAAGTATTAAGGCTTTTTTTTTCAACTTCATCTGGCACTTTGGAAACCATCTGAATGTTTGTATCTAAGCTCAATGTTTGTGTGAAAAGCTTTGATTTCAATGAACATTTTTCAAAATATTCAGTGAAAAACTCCTTACTAACTACTTTACAGTAGTCCTTCAGTCACAGAATTACTTCAGCAAAACTACCACTGTTGATACAATACTGTGATAACGTATCTCTGAATATCTTCATATAGGGATAATGGCCTTTCAAAGACAAAGGTTAATTCTTGTAGCCTGATTTTCTTTCCGAAGCATGGAAGTAATGTCATGAACTTTACCAAACAGTATTCTGTGTATTTGACGTACACCACAGTGGATGCTAAAAAGCAATCCATCTGTCTGTCTTTTGACTGAGATGTCTACTGGTTGTACAAACGACATTTTTGCAGCATTTTTTTTTCTTACAGACTTTTACAGACTGTAGATTTGGAAGGAAAGATTAATTCCTTTAGATTCACTGGTCCCTTTCTGTTATTTAATTCAAAGGTCCAAAACACATCAGTTTTAACCAAGTGGGCTCTTTGCCAAGCAAACACTGAACAAGATGATGAGAGACAGTCCATTGAGTAATTCTCTTGCTTGAAAGGAAGTTATTACAACATTAGCAGTGTTGTTCAAGAAAAAAAGCCATGCAAAGACAACTCATCTGACAGTTCTTTCTTTCCTCTCTCAGTTCATTTTTAATTTGGTCCCTGTCCAAATGACAACATTATAATTACAGAGTAATATACCATTTAGCACGGGTGAGCATTCGGAAAGCAATTAATGTTTAAGGAAATATTTTCAAACAGCAAAGTTTTTATGAAATTAATCCTGAAATGCTCATCATCTACAAAAAGGTAAAAATGCTGAATTGTAATAATTCTGCACTGTTGACCTGGAAAGACTTTTATCAATCCTTCTCCCTCTCCTCCTTAGAAATACTGCCTTTTATTATATTTTTTTAATTTTTTTTTATTTTAAAACCTGTTAATAATTATATTTGGTTTTATGTTAGAGACAACTTTTCTCAGAAAAATTCCCGTTAGTCACAATGTAATTTTCTGTTAAATCAGGTACTGATGGAACATATTCAACAAAGTCTAATTCATGATTCTCCTTCTCCTAATGTTTCAGTCATTTAGACAAAGGTCCAAGGCCCAACTTTCATTCTGGTGGAAAATGATGATTAAGTCTAGAAATATTAACCACAGAAACATACGGCTGACAGTAATAATTCATTACACTGAATGTCCTTTATCTACTTGAAGCCCCTCTCTGTTTATTCATACTTTTCCCTAAAGACGTCACTGAAAGTGTTCAGAAATAGGAATGATTTACTAAACTCAAACCTGTCAGGTAAGGCTGTGATTAATCGCATGATAACTATAAATGAGGACTCCCAACACATCAGTTCAAGAAACTCAGAGCCTGCACTGCATTTATTCAAGTCACGTGGTAAGAACTTTGCAACACACATCCAAAGAAAAATGGATTGAAAACAATTCTCTAGGGTAGCTCAAGACAAATTTTGCCAGAAACTGGTTCAAACAGCTATAGTTAAAATGCAAAAGCTTGCTAAGCTGGAAAGAGAAAAAGACCTATACCAGAGCAAGACTTCTAAAATGTTTTAGATAATCTGGTGTAATTTTGAAACATCTGCAGAATCATTTTGCATACAATAACTGCCATTATTGGAAAAAATCTTTATGCTAAGGAGATCATCACGAAATAGTTTCCACGTATTCACAAAAGGTAAAAACTGAAAGTGTAAGCATCAAATGTGAACGTAAACTTTTCAGGTATTACATCTGACAAATCTAAAGCGAGGCGTCCTCTCCTCGTACTTCACCTGGGCCATGGGGGGTCAGGTAGCAGCAGGGTTCTGCAGCAGAGAAGCAGTCTGATGGAGGACCCCTCTCACATGCAGAGCTGCTCCCGGCTGCAGCAGGCAACCTTTCACCAGTGAAACACACCACCAGCCACTCAGCTGAGAATCACAAGCGACTCTCCACGCCGTTCGCTTTCCGACTGAGGATTTCACTTTCCAAAATCACTATAGCCTGATCTGGGAAATTTGCATCATCTTTAAATTGCAGCTACTGTTACTAAGTATGATTTGGACAGTTCAGATTCTTAAAGCTGGTCACTCTTCAGATATTGACCTAGCCCAATGAACACCTACAGCAAATTTCAGTATAAAGACACGGTTTCACGGATTACTTTCAGTCATCTTTTTCCAGCAGTGTTTCACAGCATAAAAAACAGAACAACTCCTCCACATCCATCAAATTTATGACTGAGAATTATCCATTTGAAGTGACAGAACTAGATTAATGTCTTGTCAAAAGCTTTCCTGATTTATCACTACTCTGGTTAACACCCCCAAATGTTCGTCTGGGACGAGCAAAGATTATGTGAGGTATCCGTCAGGGAAGATTTTAGCTGTTTTGTTTTTGAAGGAAGCAACAATAAAATATTTTTAATAGAAAAAAGATGAAAGGCACAGATGAAAGCCTCGTGTGACATCCACACAGAGCCCTGCTCTGAATCCCTTCCTCAGCAACATCCACTCCACTTCCCCAGTCCTGTTCAACTCCACAGGCCGATCGTTACAGTCCATCACATCCCAGCACCAGAGACATAGCAGCACGCCACCAAAACGGCACCTTAGATCCTGCTCACGGAGGATATCCAAAAGACAACACCCATCTTTCACATTCAGTTACGTTATTGAAAGCATTGTGATAGATATGACTTGAAGCTGGTAGGGAGTTTTTCAGCATAACTGAAAAACTAGATTTGTCAGCTTCAACATTTTTAAATGTAAAAAGAGACAAACCAAAAACTAAGCATACAAGTAGTGTTTGAACAAACAATGTACTGAAAAACATTTTCTTTACTGCTACCTTGTAAATCCAGAAGCAGTTAAAAGAATTAAGGCCAGTTGCTCTTTTCATTTTTTTCTAATTTTCCGAAATCTTTCACTTTTTTTAATCTTTTCAAGTCTAAGTAGGTTCACTTGCGCACATACATAGTGGTGTATTTTTTCATTACAGTAACACGCACTGATAACTTTGGAATTTGCAGACTTTTTTATGTTGCACTTTACAATGTTAATCCTCCTCAAATATGATTTAATATGATTTTTAGCATGAAATTTCCTCTATTCCAAAGCAGACACACACGGAGAGTTATCTTCATGTTCAGTAACTTATTTAGCTCCAGCTAAATACTTGCCTGCACAAATACAATGCACGATGTCAACAATCGTGCTTCACTCCATTCTCACCTTGGTACACGACCACAAGGGTGCCTTACCACTTCCTTTCCATGCTTGCACCAAATTTAGAAAAACACATAGCATTCCTAGACTTCTAAACATTCAAGACGACATTCGTTCTACTAAGAATCATTAAAATCATTAAAACCAGACACACGCATAACTATGTCTGTTATGTCCCTTGTCAAGGATTCACCAGATTATATCATATTCACTAAATTGCAAAAAGGCATAACTTTGATTGCTTTATTAATTTTTAAATGGATTTCTTTTTTTTTAAAAGCGGTGATTTTTAACAGAGCGAGAAAACCAACTCTCTTTTTCTATTTAAAATGTTAAAATGCCATGTCATGTTCTTTGTTAACCTTTCCCAGTAGTGTTTGCAATTTTATTTTTAATTCTTTGGAGTTTATTTTCATTTTTCTTTTAGTTAGAAGTTTAAAAGTTTAAATGTTTTATTATTTTAGTCAGAACATTTCAGTTTATAAAGAGAAATCACAGCATCTGCAACACCTTTGCTCTTTGGCAAATAAATGTTATGTGCAAAGCCGTTTAAATTAAGTGGACTTAGTTCTAGCAAAACACGTCACACTTAGTTGCAGAGAATAATCACCTGATTAAAAGGCCACTAAAGTCAATGGAAAGAGTCTCATAAAGCGCAAAGAGGTATGGATTCAGACTTCCCTCCTTTGTACATGGAACAGCATACACAGCAACTTTACAAATATTCCTACTAAAGGGTAGAACACCTGCCAATATGCCTGTAAGTCCCATTTCTAGCATGCAGACCGGGCCTTTGGATTATCTCAGTCAATGGCAGTCTGTGCTTCAGGGTACACGTATAAGATTAAGAGACACACAGAGCACTCCCTGGACCTGGAGCCAACAGGCACAGAGGTAGTTGGAGAAGTTCCCTCTGCAGCTCACAGGCTGCACCTCCACCACCCACCACCGGGCTCTGGGACTCCCCGGTGCTCTCTGTGTGCTACACCATGTCATCATAAGACACAGTTCTCCGCATGTGTGTTTGAGCCCAAAGCCTCAGAAATACTCTGATGGTCATGTTAACAGTCCACAAATGGGAGAGAGATTAAAAGACACTGAAGGTCAGTGTTACATGCCTCATCATACGACCATGCAAATATAGGCAGAGCAGTGTTGTAGGACAGAGTGTGTCAAAGCTGGGGCACTTTTGCCCTTCTTGTCTTTTAGGGGTGATTCTTGGAGTGAACTATTCCCAACCTGTGCTCCAGTGCTGTTTTGGAGACAGCAGTCCAAAACAGGGCCAGAGAGGAAGACGGCAGTTATAAGTCATGGCAGACCAAAGGCCTAGCACTTGGTCTTGCTCCCTGGTCCTCTATTATTGAGTAATATGGACAGATCTAGGGTAGCTAGACATTGACAGCAGCTAGCACCTCCTTTTATCAGTTCCAGCTTTGGTCACAGCCAGTTCACTCCTGTCTGTCTTCAGAGCCATAAGAAAATGAATCCAAAATAGTCATTTTTTCTTAAAACCTAAAATGTGTTGAATTAAATGTAAGATGTGTTTTTGTTGATTTAAAAGTACCATTTGCCCACCCAGTCTGTAAATACTGAAGGGCAAAACCAACAAAGAGTTACTTTCTTTGTTTCATTTGACACAATCTTTTTCTAAAACTGGAGTCTGGGAAAATTGAAAGTCTGTAAAGTAGGAAACAAAATAATTATATGTCTCTTTTCCCAGATAATAATCCAAGTCCCACACGGCTAATAATGAAGCATTTAGCACAGTAAATGGTTGAACCATTATCTCACAAAAATAATGTTCTAATGGTGTTATTTACTATACGCGTGAGTAACTAGAGAACAAAAGATCTCCAAATTATTGGCATTTCATAAGTAAGATTTATGAACTCAGAACTAAAACCCCTAGATGTGAATCGACTCTACGGTTGAGGTTCTCTGCCGTCCAAAACACAGCAATCACATCAAGTACTCCAAATTCAGATAAAATATATAATCAGCACTTGGTTGAGTGACACGTTACCCTCAGAAGGTTGGAAGACTGAGCAACTCCAGACTTGACCGCAAATCCTAATGCAGAGTAGCAAAACAACAGATCAAATGTGTGCTGGGACTGGCCAATCACAGGTTTAAAGTTACATAGATGATTAAGCGATCTTTTGATTCTGATCAGTAAGGACCAAAATAATACAAAACAAAATAGACATCTTTTGTACTTACAGTAATGTCATTTTAATGTGTTGGGCTTTTGGTCTGCTCTACACAGCTATTTAGGAAGTTCGTTAATAATTAGCATACTTGATAGTTTCTGACTGTGGGAGAAAGTCACTATAATGTGGGAAGAGAAAGAGATGGAGAATGGCCTCCTATTTAACGTTCAGATAATTAAGAGTGTTGAAGACATGAGTATCTGCTTGATTTATTCCTCCTTTTGAAGACTTCAAGTAAATTATAGTTAACATAGACCGGTTTTGACAACAAAAAATATATTTCCTTTCAGAAAATATGAAGCAATACTCTAGTGTTCCAAAACCAGAGTGCTGAAAAACTAAGTAGTAACGATTTTGCAAAATATAATACCGTGGGTGAAACCTCCCAATAGTAAAGAATTTAACTGAGGTCTTTTTAAACTTTTATGCTTTTCTTACGTTCTTTTCGATTCTTTACAGTTCTTTTTTACATAGAGAAAGAAATAAAAATAAAATATTATGTTCTAGCCTTGAAATCAATAGCCTAATTCACATTGTTTTCAGTGTGCTGGATTTGACTAAGAGTTCCTTTTAAATCTTACATTCTTACTTATTCACAAGATGTAGACTGGAAAAGATAGCAGACTACTCACTTTTCTCTTGGTTGTCGGTCAAAATCTAGTTGGCTAGAATAGTTCTATAAAGTTCTAGTGGCTTATCTTGTCTTAAGCTACAAAAGGACATTTTGCCTTCAACAAGGATTTCACCTGACTTCTTTTCTGAAGCTTAGCATACCAGATTCTCATGCTCCACCAAAATTTACACATGATCATACTCTTCCACGACAATGAAACCTGTTTCTCAGCATCACCACCTTTGAGCAGCTCTCATTGATCCTAGAGGACAGTGCACTTCTCCCCTTTATTCAGTCCTGCTGTGGAAGGCAACCATCTGTGAGACATCCCTGGGCACCTGCCCCAGCCAGCTGTTTCAACCATACGCTGCAGCTGCCATCTATGAAAGTAGCTAAAAGCCAAAAACGCTCAAGCAAGTGGGGAAACCAACTGTCAGGTTGCCAGAGAGAGGGGTGGATTAAAACTCCTGCAGTAAAGCTGTCAAAAACCCCGTGTGTGAAACACAGTAGCAAGGAGACAGAGAATTTCAGCAAGCAGAAGGGCCCAAAGGAGCTCAGCATGCTTCTTTCCCCTTAAGCAACTTTTCTGCTTTGGTAGAACCAGGTTAATACCTTCTGTTCTCACCATAGCTCCAGGGAACGGGAAAACTTGCTCCAGCCTTCTCCCCTCCCAGGAACTCAGATGGGAAAAGACTAGAGCCAGAGCGAATTTCTTGAAGATTGTGGGGCAGTTCCCCATGCCTTACGTACATTAAGAACTCTTGAAATGAGACTAAGATGGAATGTAAGTGGTACACAGGTCCTGTGCTGGCATGGTACACATGGGTAATTTTAGTCTCCTTGAGAAGGGGAGTGCATTCAAACGTACCAACAGGGAGTTGAAACACTGATGGAGGCAGATAGCCCAATTATCTCAAGAATTTAGTGAGGGGAAAAGTTGCACATGATAAGAAAAAAAAAAAAACAAACACAGGGTGTAAGATCATTTGCCTCTACACTCTAGATAGCAGAACTAATGGGACAAATCTGCAGCAGACACAAGCAAAGAACAGACTGAACCTACACTGATTTACAACAGTTAGGTGTGTCCCAAGAATGAGTATTCTATCTGTTCTGTCCACCTTTGCTAATTACCGTCCCATGACTTCTAAATAAAATCTTCAGACAAACTTATCACTGCTTGAAGGAAAGTAGTTAACAATTTACCATTCAACATTAATATTAAAAAGGTGATGAGCTGGTACATCATTGTTGGATAACTGCTTATCTTTGGTGTGTAGGGAAATCGAGTCAATTTTAAATAACTGAGACATTATTCTAAATTTTGTTTGTCACTAAAATAAGCTAGTGTTGACAGTCACCACCAGTTCTGACAACTGCTTTCTACATTTACAATAGTGTTGTAAAATATGGAAGTTAAACCACTTTTCCCTTGTGGTTCTGAAAATACATGACTAGTTTTCTGAATGACATTAGAGTCTTCTTTTCCAAGTTTTATTTTGGGCAGGTACGCTGTGCACAATGTTGTATTATTTAATAGTGGGATGGTAATGTCATTCATTACAATTAAAAATAAATATAATCTTGTTACTAAAGTTTGTTTTTATCAGTCCTTGAGTCTTGATTGCTAATTTGGTAATGAAACAAAATACAACAGTTGAGAATAAAATGTTACCTAACTACATTTCTTAAGAATTTACGTGAGTGTACATGCACACATGTGTTCCCCACATTATTAAATCATTGAGCTTCTTTTTAAAATCTCTTTAGAGATAAGTGGAGGAAAACCTCTATTTTCCATTACTTTCATAAGGACTGAAATTCAATTTGTGAAGTAAAGGAAAGCCTTTATTACTTAATTATGGCTTTATTAATAAAAACTGTGAAATTACTGTTAAATTTTGTAAATAGCATATATGACTTGGGAATCTGCCTTTTAAAATACTGGAACAGAAATATGAATAATTACATAAATTAAAACATTAGGTGGAAAACAGTTTACTAGTGAAGAACATGGTGGAGTAATCAAAGAAAAAAGCGTATAATGCGGCGAATACAAGAAGCAAAATTTTAAGATACATGTGCCATCTTTAAATTCTGAGTTTAGACTGAAACATTTGAACAAAAAGCCAAAATAAAAGAGGCACCCCAGCTCCTTCCACTAAATTGAATGGGACTACTAGACGCTTCCACAATGACTTTGTGCAGCTAAACATATGTATTATACACATAAGTTTAGTCAGACTGTTTAAAATTTACCCATTTTTCAAACTGAGAGCAGCCAGCAAGTATATCATGTGAAACCTTCCCACCTAAAACTAATGACCCCTCAGTTTATACTAGGTGTATATAGTTCTGCCACTAGACTTCCAATGACGACTACCACAGAGGTGGCTGCTGTTATTTGTCTGCTGTATTTGCTCACGTTTCCCCACTCTCTCAGGTTTTGCCATATTCTAAGACATCGCAATTAGGTGATTTTGTTCTCAGAAACAAGTCATCTGTTGCAGTTTATTGACAGGTTTTTCCATGACAAAGATCTCAAATATACACACCTGATCCACTATCACAGTGTTTCTCTCTCCTGAACTTACCTGCGTTCTTGGCTAATGAGGCCCTAGTAGCAAGCTCTTCAGATTACCAAGTTGACAAGGAAAGTTAGTGGATGCTATGTGTTAGTTGACAATGTAGTCTTCAGTCAGGTAACCAAGATCCTAAGGCCGGCAAAAATACATCCATTTCTGTCTTGTGACTCAGTAAGACAATACCGAAAGACAGTGACGTAGAACAATAATTAGAGAAAATACATTTTTGTATTATAAAGAAGAAAAAAACAAAGGTAAATCACTTTGAGTATTTCTAGAAATGTATGTGAGTGTGTATATGTTTTCTACGCATTTACACACACCTACATACAAACACCTGTTCATTTTAAGCTATCCCTCTAGGAAATGGAAGTTCACATCTCAGGTAGAAGATACTGTTTATTTAGGGATAAATAGCAAATCACTATTTATACAATTAGAAATACTAATTATGGGAAGTGTTCACAATCATGTGTAACTCCAGGATGTATGTAATCAAAAGCAAATTCAGTAAACTAGTAAACCAGTAAACTGTTCCATCTGCAACCAAAGCAGAAAACAATAATGAAAATACTTAACCAGCACTCAGTAGCTGAGGATATCT
Organism: Opisthocomus hoazin; assembly: GCF_030867145.1. NCBI lineage: Eukaryota > Metazoa > Chordata > Aves > Opisthocomiformes > Opisthocomidae > Opisthocomus > Opisthocomus hoazin. The sequence goes on from NC_134414.1 coordinate 146,046,399, forward strand.
CCAATTGCTAATGCACACAGGGAGAAAATGTGCTTGAAAAACAATCCATGGTTGGATGACATGAACAGGGCTACTAATAGCTAAACGACAGAGAATACAGGGAACATCGAGAAATATTCTATTTGATGAGGTTATGTATAGTTATGTTATGTATTAATCTACACATAAATGTATTTTGCCACATTAAATTGTACTGTGCCAGAAAGTATATCTCTTATTCACGATGGAATGGCTGCGATATATTACCTAAAATTATACCATTATAACCAAATTCGGGAAAAAAATGGGGATCTACACAAGCCTACACTTCAAAGTAAAGACGAAGAAGACCACAGGTACTCGATCATTTTTCTTCTAAGAGAGTTAAAGAAATCACAGGCAAAGTAGTGATGTTCCACTGTCCATTGAACTCTATACATAATTTCTAATTGCACAGGAAAACTATGAACTCTCTGGGCACATTTAAGAACTCTAGACTGGACATTTTATATCCAGTATCACTAACTTTAATACAAGATAGTAGAAACTGTCTCATGCATATTTCAGTCACGGTCAGCAAAATGGCTCGCTAAATGTGGTTCCCCTTTATTTGACAGATACGCTCATTAGGCATGTTACTGTTCTCCTACTCATTTCAGTGAAACAAACACATTCATAATTCCGTTTTATCCACACTAACACTTCCAGAGATCATGCAGGTATCAAAGTATTATCCATGCTCTTCCCAACCTCACACTTCATCAACCAAATGATTACATTTCAAGTTGATGTCTTTCCTTTGCAAGGAGAAAAGCTTGTGCTTTAAAGGGTCTGAACCAGTCGAACTGGAAATGAAATCTCAGTTCACCCATCATTACCAAACATGAAAAAAAAAACCCAAAACACAACAGTTTGATTTTCAGCTCACAGGGCAGTTTTTCCACATTTCTATTCAGAGAGTCTTGAAGTAACAGCACAGCAAACAGAACCACCACCACTCTGCAATTACAGAGGTCCTTATACTGTAGAGATAGACAGTGTGTGGCAGTCACTGTCAGGACCGGTAGATCTCCATAATGACGGAAAGGAACCATGGCAAGCAAAGGGGTAAGACATACACTTGGACACACACGAGAAGTCTGACAACTTCAGGACAGGTCAGAGAAATCACAAAAGCAGGATCACTTACAAGTAAAGCCAATGCTGCTTGGAGCTTGCAAATTTTGAGAAAGGCTGTTTTTGGCTCAAATCAGAACGTGTAGAAAAACATAAATGGTATTTTACTTTGGTGAACAGACCTTCCCCCCCCCCCTCCCACCAGAGGCAGGATGAAGGCAGAGGTAAGCAAGTCTTTTATGCAATTTACCCATATCCAGTACTGAAATAAGAATAAAGAAGGAGCAAAATCCTAGGTTTTCTGTTGATGTAAAACATAAAGAGACTTTGTCACCAATAGAATCATGGATAAAGTTCACTGTAACAGAAAATGACTATGGTAGTAACGGAAAATGATCTTACCAGTAAAGCTGATGGGCTACTTGGATGCTCTGAAGAGAACGATTCAGCAGGAGTTTCACTAGAGGGCTTTCAAGACTCCACTCAAACTTGAGCACCTTAACAGATAAATTAGTAAGAATCACTTGTATTATGGGTTCGCTGTTTTTCCTTTGTAACAAAAATAAGCAGCAAGGATCCAGTGCTTAGTCTGAATGAAGCAATCCAAGATATTGAGAATGCCTTAGCAGTGCAATGAGCAAAGAAACTTCAGAACACAAGTGTCTGCCACCATCTGTCAGACAGGCAGATACTATCCTGATTCTGGCTGTGTTAACATATATGTAAACATGCAGCTTTTCATCATCCGCTTAAAACTATCAATGCTATATTTAAATTTTTATCTGATTATCTGATTTGGGAAATAAACTTCTTTGTGAAAAAGAAGCTCTGGAAGGTGAAAAGTCACATAAGTGCCCTACTGCGTGAATGCTTTAAAGCTGTGCAGGTTCCACAGCTTCACAGTAGTGGATTACATAAATATATTCATACATATCTACATATATACATATCTATTTATCTAGATATGTGTATGTATGTGCATGCATTATATAAATATATATTTAAAAACAAACACACAAAACCCCCAAGGAACTCTGAAATGAGGAATTGTAAGCAATTACAAAGTATGTGGACAATGCTTTCAAAGTGGCTGGTTCCTCCTTAACTGAAACACAGGACCTACTCAATCACACAGTAATTGCTTTGGAAGCAGCAGGCCCATAACTTGTAAAGCATTAATTTCCAGTGAAATGCAATGTAAATCTATAAAGAAACAATTCTACACCCAAATTGCCCTGGTTACCCTGGGCTGCCAATGATTTTCCCCACGTATGTGGTATTAAGAAAACCGTGATTTGTTGCAAAACCATTTGCTTACTCGACTGCAATGAATCCCTGCCACCTCCAGCCCCTGGCTGGTTTGCTGGTCATAGCAAAATTTCTCTTGTTCAGACGCACTTTTTATTTTTCTTTTTTACTTGAAAATACCATCTTGTACTGCACAGAAAAGTTCACTCAGCATGCCAAATAACTATATTCTCTTGAGTAGAAAACAGTCTATAGCTCAGCCCTGTTGTTAATTTAATCACTGCGTCTCAGCTGACCAGCCTTTCTTATTTATTCCTCTTGCAATGTATCAATCAAACTGAAAGAATCAAAAGTATTTAATGAAGTTATTGATCTAGACAGAAGACTTCCTTGGCTATCAATTTCCTCCTTACCTGAACCAGCTGTGGGAGGTATTCTAGCAATTCATCATTTGACAGATTTTCTATTTGTTGGACTGCTGTTTTGCGAATATCTTGATCTGGAAAACTAGAGCAAAACAAATAGATATCATTAAGAGTTACTGAACCACTGCAACTCTCCTGAGCTCTCACTGACACAAAATGTTAGAAAAACAGGTTTTGTCTCAAAATGGAATAGGAAAAAAAAAATCAATTCATTTGCTTTACTGTAACAAGAGTCAAGAAACACATAGCAGATAACTTCATTGGATTAACTTTTACAGTGTCATATAGAGAAAAAAAACCCTGACCTTTTCTAATTTGAGCTGTCATATATTGTAATTTCCTTTGTATGCATTGAAATACGAAGCAAACTATGGATCTTCTCTTGCTGCTCCTGCTTATCTGAAATTGGAAATTTCTGTGCCGTGGGCACTTTTAACAGTCACTTGAAGACTTCTTTTGTTCTGAGCAACAACAAAAAAAACTTTGAAATTTCCCCCACAAAAAGGGTTCATTTCAGACAATTTATTGCAATGTCAGCTCTTCTGGTTCATATCATAACACAATAAAAACTATTTTTTAAAACAGAACTAATTTTGAAATGGAAAACACATTTTACTTACAGTTTTTCTAAAGGAAATTTTAGTGAAAAATCAACACCTTTCCCCAGAAAGGCTCCAAGTCAGTGAGACAGCCCTTTCTGATAGGAAAATGTCCACATATTCAGCATAAGATGTATTCTCAACAAACTCCGGTTGAAACCAGAGTAACTGCAGCCTAATATGTGATGGAGCTCTAACTGTAAAAATGATAAAAGAAGAAAACATGGCGTAGCAGCAATGATAAAACAGGGAAAGAAGGCTGGATAATATGGCTGGTCAAAATACTTTTTTTTAAAGGAAAATAATGAAATATTGGTGTAACCTGATGGATCAAAACTGACTCTTAACAGAACATTATTTTCTCTTTTCAGAGAAAAAGACAAAAACGCATACATTTGAATAATATTTGAAAGCTGAAAAGTAATCTTTTAAGGACTTCTTTTGAAAAAATAAAACACAAAAATAATTTCCGCCTTTTCATGTGTTGCATTTGTGACATTAATCATGATACACGGAGAATTTAATGTACACAGAAGTTGCCTAGATTGGTTCACAGTTAGCTGTTCTGCTGCTGTCCTGCTTTCACAAGCAAAGGAACAGATGTGCTCATCTGTGTATGTCTGCTACGTGGTGTCACCCTTAAATATCGTTCAGTAACTTGAAGCTTGTCTGTTCCACCCCAAGAGTCTTTTCTGTCTTCTGAAGCAAACTGGCAGTGTTCATAGAGACCTTTCTGTCACCAGAGCTGCAAAGGGCCAAAGTCTCTTCAAGCAGCACCACAGTCCATTAGATCTTGTTCAAAAGAGCTGATGGGCTTCGATCCAGCTCTCTGAGGGCAAGTAACTGCCCCACAGAGCGCAGTGAATCCCTCCCCTCAGAACCGATGCGGCTCTTCGGCTCTTCTGAAAATCTCTGATTTGGCAGGCTAGGCATACATAGAAATGACGAGTGAAGGACACAGATTATCCTGTCAATTTGCCCTGGAGAAAGTCCTTTGAAATCAGAACCGTCGTGTATGGCAGAAAGTGTCATGAGGCCGTCTAATACTGCTTTATGAGCTCAACACAAAACCAAACTGTTCTCTTCCTAGTTTCCCATTCAGCACCTTCTGCCAACAATATAACCACTAGCAAACATAAATCAGCAGTGAAACGTGGGAGACAGCACCACAGTTGCAGCAATGACGGCTCATTGCTATCAAGAGACGAAGAGAAGAAATTGTAAAGGTAAGTGCTCAGCAGTATAGTGGCACCTGCAGCTCTAAACTTCAGCTTTTCAGTTCAGTAAAACAAGCTGAAGCAAAACAATATGTACGCTTTGATCATTGAATTAACTACAGGTCGTCAAATAAAAATGTGGACATTTTGAAAAAAAATGGCTAGTGGACCCGCTTGAAAGGCCCGGCTTCTGCACTGCAACCAGCTGCCGCCTGCAGCACTTTCAAACCCCCTTTTAACAATGCGTCTCCGGTCTGATTTTATTGTTTTGTTTGTCTGTTATGGTACGCATTTGATGATGTTTTTGATACGGTTTATAATCGTTTGTATAATGCTGAGAGGGCCTTGATGGGGAGAAAGGGAATACATTATAAATAAATTATCCTGATAGCCTTAAATTAACCTATTTTGTAAGGAGTATTTATTCATTTATTCTAGGCAACCTATTAGGAATAAGAAGTTGTTACTTTAATATTCACATGGCTATTTAGAACAAAACATACTTGAAGGAGAACTGCACATTAAAAAAATGAATCCCTTTCATATCATCCTATCTTCTAATTATGCAATTGCTCCAAAGGCCTGTGTGCCAAGCATGTGCAGATAATATGGAAATCAGTCTTTACCTTTCCCTTCTTGCCTAGTTCAACAGGTTACTGAACAGTGAAATGTGCTTTATATAGGCATCAAGTCAAGCAGAAAAATCTTATTACTTAGATACTGCTTGTTCTTACTAAGGACAATGCTAACTAAATCTTAGGCCCAACTAATAGTTGAGTATATACAATGCTAGGATGAGAGAAAATCCTATATTTTTTCCTGCTAAACAAAGAAGGATAAAATTATTCTAATCCCAATGTTTCCAGAAAATTCAACAGTTAACATTTGATTCATTTTGAATTAATTTGCTGTAAGTCAAAGTCTGGGATATATCTAAGTTAGGAAAAGTATCTACAGAAGATGTGACTGGAATGATGATGAGTTCAAGTGCACAGGCACTGAGGTGTAAAAGCTAGAGGTTAGTTTCTTTCAGGAACCACGGCTCTTGTCATGCTTCTTGAATGAGATTCTGGTAATTTGTTGGTCGTGGTTACTAAACTGTTTGCTTCAGCTCGTAAATCTGGAGGTCAGCTTGAGGCTGAGTTGAATCTTTTTGAAAGAATGGGCAGTCTTATTCTCATTCTCTTAACTACCTGACAATTTGTGAAGCTCCAGATGTAATATCCATTGCTCTCTTGCATTTCAATGTTGTTCAGAGCCACAGATACAATAGAAAAATATTTGATTTTATTTGTTTTGCCCCTTACATTTGTATTTGAGAAAACATTTAGCATCCTCAAACACTAGAACTACAGCAAATACTTATGAACTCAACTAGTATTACATGGTGCTTATGCTATTCACGCTTACATACATTACTTCATTTGCTAAAAGCAAAGCTGTAGGAAGCAGAATTGTGTAAAAAATCCTACCCTTTGCATGCATGGAAACTATGCTATCTTGTAGTCTGATAATTAATTAGGTCTAGAGGGGTTTTTCCAGTGAATAATCTTGCAAACTTTAGAGTGTTGCATCAAATCTGATTTCAGTAATCCATAAATTAGTCTTGATTAGAGGACACAATTGATTTTTTTGGCTCTGTTACTCAATGCAAGAGAAATCACTTTAGACCTAAGAAAAACAGCTTCATAGTTTGGATATTAGGGGACAGCTGATTTCCAGCGCTTGCCACAATGAGTAAGTCATTACTGACACATACTGGAAGTAGAGAAGTGAGATGACTGTATCACAACAGATTCAATATTCCAGTCTTTAGGGGCACTGTCTTAAGAAAGAGGAGCTCATCTGTATCAGAGCTTGTCTATATCAGATCAATTTTGCAAAGGATTTGAACCATAGATTATCAGGTTCCTGACACGTGGCCTGTGATTGTGGCTTCAAGAGAGGCGATTTGGACACTCCTCCTCACTAGCTGTTTTACTGTGGTCACCAAAATATCTGAGAATTTAGCTAGAAAAAAAAAGCAACTTAAAAAACTTGTAACAATGCTTGTATGACTCCTCCTTTGCATAGTTTCAAAATGGTAATTTTTATCTAGGTTTGCAATTACTTCTAGCTGTATTTTTTTTCCTCAACAAACAGCCTACTGGTCAATAAATAATCAAGCGAATAGAACTGCGGTGTCCCTCATTCATTTGCCTGACTGCACTATAACATATTGTAGCTTTCTTCTTCTGGCTGATTTTATTCGTCCTCTCTTCAGGCAATGAGTACTCCACAACAGAGGCTGGACTTCTTATAAGTTTGTTCCAGATTTACAGACTCAGAGATACTACGGAAAAACAAACAATACGTAAACGACAGTTGTTGAGTCTAGTCCTTTGCAACAGGTCACACTGTGCAGGACTTCACATTTCCCCTTCAGAGCTCGTCTCACAACCCGGATTCTCTTTAAGTTATAAAACTGATTTCCTTTGATATTTAACCTCAACACCCCTTGTGTTTTTTTCTTCCTTTCTGCCTGCACGATGCCAATGACTGACCGCCACCCATTTTGTAACTTCTAAGTACCTGTAGATTGTTGGGTCTCCCTTGAAACTTTAAGATGTTTTTTGTAAAAATTGAATTTTGAGCTGGATGAGCATAGATTACAATTTGCTTTAGAAGTAAGAACAACTTACAGTCTGTGATTCTTTTCGTATAGATAGCCAGTAGGGAGCTATTTGCCTATCTGTACATTTCAGCTAAATCAGATTCATACTGGAAACTAAGCACTGCTGAGGCATCCTATAGGTTTGTGAAATTCTCTTGAGATTTTAGCATATGCCAGTAGTGACTTGATTGTAAATGAGAAATAGATGTGCATTCCATTTTTAACAGTTTTATTATCCTAATTTTATTGCACTGTCTCAGATCCCCCCATGCTAGAAGATATTTGTCAGGTAAATGGTATTGTACAGTTCACTACATTTTCTAGCATGTGAGGATCCCTGCAGAGAACAGAATGGCCTTCCACAAGGCATCTTATAAGTTAGAGGCTTATGACATGCCACATATTTCTGCAATTCCCTTCGCATTTTAAGTTCTGTTGCATTTTCAAAAACGAAAGATTCTGGTCCCATGAAATGCATGTTATTAAGACTGGTAGAAACAAGGAAGGCTGAGCTAGCAAACCTACTGGAATGCAGATACCAACTGAAAACAAAAAAACCCCTCGAAGTAGTAAAGGATACGATGTCACTAACAGGTGCAACTGGGCCAGGAGAGAAAGTATCGAAGAACTATTTAAAAGAATAGGTAAGTTTGGGGTGGCAGTTTATGTATTTTAAAAATAATTAGACAGCAAGAGAGGAGAAACTTGGAGAATAATAATTAAGGAGTACCTTTAGTTTTAGCAGACAGATAAAATTAGCTGGGCTATTTGCTTTCTGCTGGTGATTTTTTTCATTCCTCTAAGGGCTTTTAAAGAAAACACTGTGTGAGTGTATGAAGATTAGAAAATGGCAAGGATTGAAAGTACAGAAAGATAACAAATACAGTCAGTAAAAAGGACACTGATTTTCAAGACTTTCAGTTGAAAAAGAGTAATATATGCACTCCTTGTTGTGATAAGACATGCAAACCCTCCCCATTCCCCCCACCACAAAGCTCATGGCCAGATACGTTAGGTATTGCTTTGACTGATCAATTTGCAGATGGATCTGTAAAATTTACTTACAAAAAATATACTTTAAGTAATGCTTACAATACATTTTATACAAGAAATTCTGACTAAAACAACTAGCAATAAGTTTAAGATGACACGGAGACCATATGGTGAACCATATCCTAGGAGAGAACAAGATTGGAAGAAATTCTGTGATTCTGTGAAATTAAGAAAAAGTGGTTTTCCATTTGAAATCCGTATGACCTAGAAGATTCTTCCCACTCCAGAGACAAACATTGTTCTCTGTTACAGTAAAACAAAAGAACAAAACATGGAAAATTCCATTTACAGGTTTTGCCTCCTGATTAGATTGCACACACATACAGAAAACATGTCATATCCTACATAGTCGTCCATTGTTAGTTGTCTTACTATAGCTGTCTGTTGTAGTACCTTCATATTCATTGCCAAGAAAGCTAAAAATTGTTAGTGAAAAAAGAATTAATCACATTCTGATGCTCAAAATAGAGTTGTCTGTTCCTAACAATGCATACATCTCCATGTAAGTTATCACTAAATTTCATGTACAAAGCAGTTCTAAAGCTTTATCAGTAGTGCGTTCTGTACATCAAAGTATCAATTTAATTGTAGACTGTTCCTTTGTTCTTATCTTATTTCTCTGCATAAGCCGATGTTTGCTCTCCATGTTAATACACAACTACAGCCTTTCAAACCAAGCAAGATGCAAACAGGCGTGCTTTAGCTGTATCTGTCTGATAAAATACTCTGTTGGGCATTCTGCTGTGGACTCTTCGGGAACAGTTCACATTCTGCTTTTATTAAAACAATCACAATCTGATTCAACACTTCTAAAATAAATTTGGCTTTCACATGTGTAAGAACAAACTCTGGCTTCAAGTTATCACATCTTACTACAATTACTGGTTAAGAAAGTGATTTTTGCATATATTGGTATATATCCTAACCTCTGAAACTCAATAGCTACTTTGCTACATAGCATGCAAATCAACAGTAATACTGTGAGACTTAAAGGCTGAGGGATGCTATAACCCAAAGGGCACCTCCTCTGGTCAAGGAGAGGTAGCAGGAGTCATACCTTCCCCTGCTCTTTCTGCTCCATACATTAAGTAAGGTACCATAAAACCTCTGTGACACCTCAATGTCTATCTCAAAATCCTCTGAGTCAGCACATGGTTTTAAAGGGACATTGTTTTCTGTGCACTTGCCCTGACAGAGCTAGAATTTAGCAGAAATTTTCTACGAAAAATTGTTAAGCCTACCAGTGAGGTTTTGTCTTCACCTCCACTGTCTACCGATGAAAAAGTTCTCTCTTCAGAATGGTTGGAACCATGTACAATACTGGAACATAACAACTTGTCTTTGGCAGCTGTTTCCTGATTCTAGCTCAATTTCCTAATTCCTAGCCACAATACCTCACAGGTCTGCAAGTGCACTCCAGATGTGCTAGAAAAATAAGGTTGAAGCAAACATTCTGCTGTTTGGGTTAATGAATATATTCTGGCTTTCAGTTTCAACAATTTGAATAGCAAATTAACCTGACAAAAATTTGTAAGTGCTGTTGTTCTATACATATACAAAACATTGGCATGTTAGCAATACATCATAAATAACGGTATTTCTAACACTGCCCTTGGTTTCTTTCTGTCATCAAGAAAATTCTCTGAATAAACAAGTGTATTGGTGTCATTTCCCTGGTTAGTGTGCCATGCAAAGCAGATACAGTTATAGAAAGCTCTAACTCCACTAAAGCTTGGCTTTTTACCAAACTCAATAAATTAAGTCAATGGTAAAATGCACAGTGCACCAATAAGGAGTGCCGAGTAGGAGGGACCAGCTCTATACCTTCTGCCTTAGGGAAAATTAGCACTGGCTTATAATCACCCTTCCCTGAAATTAGAGGTAACACTGAGTGTTAAATCTTCTTCTGTGCTTCCCCTCTCCATCCTGTCTTTTAATTTAATTAAAGAAATATTCATTGTCTTTTTTTTAAATATTGGCTTCTGGGGCTTTAAGAATGAACGCACTTGCTGCAGGGATTGGATGCAAGGTTGCTACTGAATTTATCTGTGAAATGTACCATGATTGTGTTTCCAATTTATGAAAGCTCTTCCTTTCCACTGCATAAATGAGTATGTTATCGTTTGGCTGCCTTGAGATGTGCCTGCAAAGTAGAAGAGCATAAAATGCAGAGACATGCTCAAAGAACAAGAAATATGTATTAAATTGTACATTTAACTATGTAGTGAACAAAACCATTTAGAAATTTCAGAAAGTTGCAAAGAGGGTTCTAACTCAGATGCATGATAACGGGGCTTGATCTGCTGGGCCACAATACCTCTTCCCTAAGTTCTGTGATGGTGTCTTCTAACCCTGGCAATGAGGTAAGGCCTCTAATGATTTTCATTTCTTTATACTTGCAAATGTAAGCTTGAGCTTAATCATCAGGACAGATGCTGCTTTTTCACTCTGAGAGGGATAATATAGAGTCCCCAGCCAAAGGCTTGCAAAAGTGACTAGTGATTTTGAGTTCCCTCTCTAAACCGTATAAAGAGTAAGAACTTGCCTGCAGGAGGAATTCAGGTTCTCTTTAAGACACTGCCAAATGAAGTTCCAGCAAAGGAAGCGTTCAAAGTTCGGCGTGATTGGAAACTCTCTCTTTTAAGGTATTGCTAACAAGGTGGTAAATTGTGGTACTTAGACATGATACAACGTTGCTCTGAAAGCTGAATGTTTATGTGGAATCAAGTTTTATTTGCAAAAAGTCATAGAAGAAAAACGCAAGAGGGCTCAAACTAAAAAATTCTGTCTCAGGAAGTCTCTGAGATGCAGATTACTGGAAGTTGGGAGAGTGGCACAGTGTGATTATGTTTGGTTCATTCTCATTGTCTTCCCTAGGTATCTGTTGTTGGTCACCACTGAAGACAGGATGCACTAGACTGATTTTTGGTCTGATTTAGTGCAGCTGCTCCTTCATTCTTGTTAACAATACATGTAGACGAAGATCAGCCCTAATTTATTTTACTTACTAATGATGTAACAGTGACGGTAACACAAGTCCTTAAATAGATGTGAATATATAAAGAGCTTTTCTTTTATATTCTGCTCATGTTTTATATGAACATGGATCTTTCAGCTGTGTCTCAGTAATTACAAGAAATCAGGAAGCTCTTTTGTAGATGACAGAAATGAGAAGCTGAGCTGATGAATTGTCAGCACCAAACATAATACAGGATAGAGTTGAATGAACCTTCAAACACAGCTCAGTTTCAGAGCCTACAATCCAAAGTTAGTGAAGGTAATGGTGAAGGAAAGTTGGACCCTATCCAGTGCTACTTTACTTTTCAAAATGATTGAAATCTGAGAAAAAGACAAGCAAGAAAAGAAACCTCAGAAATCCATTTATATGGAAAGTACTCCTCTCCTTCAACCCACTCTCTCAATTTGCATATACATGTCTTTCAGCAGTTAAATCATGTGACCTAGACATCTCTGAAACCAGACATCTTTAAGGAAATGTAATCCCTCTGTTTCCGAAGGTTAGCTTCCTAGGTGTTCATGCACCTACAAAATATTGTGGGTACACGAAGGACAGATTTTTTTTTAAAGAGGATTTGTAACGTGATCCAGAACTTCTTTCTGTAGTGTTAGCATGAAGAAAAAAAACCACAACCCAAAACCGGATTGTTATTTTATCTTTTGTGAGAAAGAAACTAAAGGGACAAGCCAGCTAAGATCCTAATTAGAAGTACCTTTGGCACCACTGCAGGTGGCAGCCACTCCCAACAGTGGCACCAAGAAAGACAAAGTGATGACATCTTCCCGTCTTTTCATGCCAGCAATCTTTGTGGTAGCCAGAATGAACAGTGCGTACACTGCATCCACTACACACTGAGAAGCTCTGTGACAGACTGAGTTGTACCAAATATCCTGTGAAGCACCTGAGAGGACTGGTATTGCGCACCACACCCTGATGCAGAGCTGCATCTTCAAAGAACAAGCAAGCTCTTCATTTGCAGAAATGCCACCCATACACAGAAACAAAATCTGACAAAATGTCTGATCTGAAAGCCTGGCATGCTCTGGCAAACCATCTCAAAATCTCTTGCTGCTCTGGAGTGTGGAAGAAAACACACTGCCCATATATTCCTTTCTACATGGTTCTTTAATAAATTAGAAATGGATTCTAATAATATAATAATGGGCAAAAAAAAAATGATAATATGCTCCAGAATCTGATCTTTTAGGATCTTTACTTCCATCATTCCCACTAAACATAAAAAAGACTTGCATGCAATCATGTGAAAATTCTAATAGTTCAGATATAAACCTGAGACAAAGGTACTCTTAGGAAATCACATCTGGAGGGAAGTAACAGTTCATCGTCAGTTTTATACTATTAAATAAATATTTTTTACTAATGTGGAGGTGAGTGTATAGTCTTTCCTCAAGTAAAGCTTTAGGTGAGGTATTTTTTCCTAAAGGTACAAGATGTTACTGAGATTGAAAAGCTGGTGCAGCTTGTCCTTACCCAGACAAGCATGGGCTTGATAAACCAAATTTGCTCAACCATTTCATCTGCGTGTTTAATGTTTTCATAGGTAGATCACTTATCGCAAAATACCTCCCAAGCTTTTGGAGGAAATGTAGCTGCTGACACAGATTCTGTTCCCTGACATCTGCTGTTACATCACAGGTAAGACTATCTCTCATGAAGAAAGCCAACAAACAACAAGCTCCCAGTGTAACAAGTGGGGGTGGAACATAAGGCATCACAACAGAATTTAGTCTAAGTGTGGGGAACCAATTTCAAAGTTTTATCCTATCTATTTCAGAAAGATGGGGTACAGGTGGGACTGTATGTATTTACACGGTATCATAATCTGGAAGCATATTTTAGTTCTCCTTATCTCCTCATTAGTCACTTCACTTCTGGACAGTAGTTTGAAGATACAGAGTGCTATGCAAGTACTAAGTATTTGACTGATCACCTGTTACCAGAAACTGACTGAATCTACTGTAGAGAATGAAATACCCTTTTCATTATCTTGAGAAACAGAAAACCACAAAGGCAGGGCTGGCATGTTCAACTCACGGTCATCACAAGAGTTGCAACTATATCTTCACTTTGACACAGGAACAGAACTGAAGCCACAACCAGTGAACCAAAGCATGATACTGTGCCGAGCAAACTAAGTGTTGAACTAATCATCAGGTGCTCATTCTGTTTGTTTTAATGTTCCTACTTGGATAACTTTCCCTTACCTGAAAGTCAGAAGCCCAAGTGCCTCCAGAGGGTTAGAAAATCTCCATCTCCTCAACACGGCATACATTTCTGATACAGTCACTTGGTCCCAACTGGGTGCACTGCCCAGTATCAAAGGAAGGGAGCAATTCTGATTATTGCAGTAATAACGATAAAACCACAAGATTCTTCTCTGTTGCTCTGAGAGTCTGAAAGAGAAGATTAGAAATGCTGTTTGAAATTAAAACCACCTGGAGCTTTGTGTAGCAACAAACTTTATTGTACAGAGGGGCCAAGTCATACAGTCCACTGCTTTTCGGCTAAGTACGTGTTTTCCTTGGGGTAGGATATCATTTTCTGCAGACCAGCTTTTATAAGAAAAGTGATACTTATACTCTGGATCTGTCAGCCTTGGGTCATATAAAAATGAAATGTCAGAAGACACACATATATGGTTATTTCACTTCCCAAGCACTCATTTTTCTTCTGCACTGTCTCTGTTGTTGGTGTTGTTTGGTTTTTTGTTTGTTTTTACTGGGGTTTTCTGACAGAGACAAATAAGGTGCAGTTATCACCGGATAAATTATTGTTACGCCCATCTGCTACACATCATCTCTAACTAGCTACTGCAACAACTAGACACACAACACTACTAGCCATAGCTTTCATTCCTCCCCTTGCTTTGACTGTTTAATGCAGTGTATCTATGTTTAGTGTATTTGCATTCAAAATAGGGTTTAGGCACATCCATGCACATACACAAGAACAGGAGCGCTTGTACATGCACACAGACACACAGAGAGTGTGATTATCCCTAGCACTGGTATGAGTTTGGAAAAGGGAAGAAAAGCTCCCAGCAACTTCTATGTGTGTTCACAAGGCCTACCATGCCATGCTTTACTGTATTTATTTACAAAGGACACAATACCAAATTCATCATACAGTTATTAGATGCCTAAATGACATACTGATAAAATGGTCAGGCATCACACTATATTTTATCACAGTGAGAAATGCTTCAGAATAATTTTTTGCTATATAACCGCTAATTTGTCAACAATTCAGACGTCTTTGCCTTGCACATATTAAATCTTGGGTTTTGATACCATCAGAAAACAGAAAAAGAAATTTCTCATGAGAGACCAGCTCAGACTATCTCCTTAATTTGATATCAGAGCCACCAAAAGCAAGCATTGAGAGCACAAACTGATCTCCAGTTCACACAAATCATTACTGAAATGAAGAGGAACATCAGTTTTCTTCGTCATACTTAACCAGACTGGTGATCCATCTACTTAATCCCATACCGTAACTGTGACTTTAAACAGACCTAGATATTTCAGAACAAGGTGTGAGAAACTTTGTAGAAGGCTGTAAGTAAATAGTTTGTTTCCAGTCAAGTGTTTGTTTATCCAGATGTGTAAGCAGGGCTCAAAATCCAAGCATTTACATTCCTTCCAAGATCTTCTTCCTTCTGTTTGCAGTGTTTTGGGACATTCTTAGCCAAAAAACTGTCTTAGCCCTGCTCTACCTGTCAAGACTGTGTTTTCACAACTCATAGCAATGAGTTCCTTTGGGTCTGTATGCACTGGAGAACTTCTCTTCACTGCGATTTCGAATTGCCAAGCATTTAGGAACAAAGTGGCTGTACAATGACGGGCATGTTTTCTTACTGTCACAAGAGTGCATGTTTATTTCTTTTCTTTAGGAATATAAGCTCGTGACTGTATGTAGAAGATGAACCTAACTGTGATACAAATTGTGCCATGACTTTTAGTAATCATTTCAAGAAAAATATCATTTTAGCAATCATTTCAAGGAATGGCTCCAGAATTCACAGCATGTCTATTGTGACAACAGATAGATGTCTTTGTGTTTGTGTGAAGAATTCACACACAGAAAAAGAGATAAAAGTAGGCCTAAGACTTTATTGCCTGTCTGGTTTTCTTATGCATTTAGATGGTATTTGGTAGGACAGTTCAACAACTCCTTTTATATGTTGAATTTCAACAGGGATTTAAGCTTTCAGACAGCATTCTCCAAACTAGGCAATCTGTTGTTCAGATTAAAAGCAGCTAAAGCCTCAACTGAGCTTACAAAGGGAGATAAGAAATCAGTCCTTGTATCAGGTTTTCTAAATAACGGATTTCTCCCTCTGACTTCACTCCAGAGGCAATACCATTTTCTCATTCCATGTTTTAAAGATCAGAGATGAAATTAAAGGTTGGGTAGGGTGGGGATTTTTTAGGCCTTGGTTTTAAGTTTCTTAGTTGTAACAAAAGTTTACATATACACGTAACAGGACATTTAAGATAGATGGTAAAAGTCTTTTGCATGCATACAGCATTTGAAGGTTGTTATGCTAATAAGGATATTTCTTTGGCTCAATAGGGATAAGATGCTAATAAAGCCTTTTTATTGATAAAAACACAGTTTATGTTTTTTAGGTAGAGCTGTATTTAAATTTCCCTCCGTATAACAGCTACATTAAAATATACAGCCTTCTTCTCACCATCAATAAAAATAAAATATCTTAAAACCTAAATAATTCAGTAGTTTTCAGTTTGAAAGTTTTCATTAATCCCTTTAGCTAAATGAAGGAAACAGCTTCTGTGAAAGCTTTGTTAGCTGGTCTTAATTATTACTTTTTTTTGTGGGGGAAATGGCAAAAATGAGTTTAAATGCTTCTGAGTTGATTTTGTTGTTCATGTTGAGTACTAAAGCAGAACAAGGGAAAAGGCAAAAAGAGGAAAGAGCAGCAAATCTAGCAAATGCAAATTTCTGTCCTCTGGCACTGGTTCTCACTTGCAACTTTCTCTCTGGTGGACAGACCAGCAAAGTGTGCAGCATCACTGCACTTCTTTAGAGCTGCTCCACTATTCACCCAACTGGAAGTAGACTTTCTAATCACAATACACAGCAATGACACTCTAGTGGCGACTGGTAGGCAAACTAGATTCTTACTGGGTAAGTGGCAAAAAGGAAAAGGGAAGCTGAAAGAGAGGAGAAAGTAACGTAGAAGGAAAATGATGAATGAAGGAAAGAAAGCTAGCAGAAACAAGACTGTCATCTTTCTGGCTTCGAACCAGTCTCTGATCCTTACGCTGGGAGCCACTGTGCACAAGCAGGCTGTATCATGTTCGAAAAGCAGCCGTTATCTCAGATGGCTAGTTTTCTTGGGTTTGTATTTCAAACACAGTAATCCTAAAAGGAATCAAAGGCTCACATCTGAACTGTTTTCAGAAGTCAGCCAAAGTGGCTAGCAGTAACTAATAAATTCTCTTGGTCCCCCCTCTCTTGCCTGGTTTGGTGACAATGCCAAAGATCACACAGCAGCACACAGTGTAGGGCTGTGAGGAGCACAAGAGCCATATGGTGAAGTTCATTTCCTTCAGTCCCATTGATCACCTCACTAATCAACGTCCAAGAGATGCTGGCCATGGGGACCGATGATGTGAGCCAGCTACCAGAGAGACAGAGGCCAAAGAGTCAGCTACTGGGAAGACCATATGTCTGGACCAGCTACTGGGAAAAAACACTGGCTTCTTCTCTACACCCTTCCTGACGATGCCCAGTATATTATTGGCACTTTTGGCTGCTGCTGCACATTGTACTCATGAGTTCAGGGAAATATCAGCAGTAACACCAAAATGTATTCCCTGTGTTGTAATTGTTCTGAGTTCAGTGTCATGTACAGACGCTTAGATAATTTTTCCTTAAATATACCCCCTTAAATTTATCCACACTGAAGCTCATCTACCATGTTTCTGCCCGGTTTTGTAAGGTCCTTCTGGATCTCCCCTCCATGGCACAGTGTTTGACTCTCTGGCAGAGCTTAGTACCATCTGCAAACCCAGAGGTTTCCCCGCCCACTTCCTTCTCCACATCATTGATGAAGATGCTGAATAAAACTGGTCCCAGCCTTGAGACCTACAAGATCCTACTGCTGATTCTTCCATTTTGACAATCTACCATTAAATATCCAGTCTTTGCCTTTAACCAGTTTTCCTCTAAACCCATAGCAACTTCATTTCTTTAACAACTGATGTGGAACCTCAGCAAAGGTACTGTACTTAGCTAAATGCTTAATAATCTTATTCCTTCTTAAAGAATCCACAATTTTACCATGCATAGAGGTCAGATGCATTGGCTTGAAGCTCCCAAAATCAATTCTGGAGCACCTTTTGCAGGTGGGAATTTTGCTGGCAACTTGCCAATGCCTTGCCACAGTGGTTATTTGCAATAAAATACTGACCTCCCATTCATACTCAAAATTAAAATAAGAACCAAATCATAGATCCCATGGTTAATAAAAAAAAATTTACACTTTATTTTGTCTTTTTAAAAGCTGAAGTAAACATCAAATACAACAGCGAGCCTATCTCTTGTCTTTTTTTTCCAAGAAATTGGTTTAAAAAACTCCAAACAATCAACACAGAAATCAGCACACAAAAATCTTCTTAACGGATACGTCATATCACACCGAAAGGGCTGAACTGGCTTTAAGTTATTTAGTTATTGTGCAACTAATGCACATTTTGGCCTTTGATGGGGAATTAATTCACACAATTAACTGTGATCAGTATAATAGCTCTCGGTAAGCACCTATGTGCCGAATTCCACTCTGATTATATCTAAAATTATTTTATACAGTACATAACCCTAACTGATACTGTAACACACACATAGCCGAGCATACTAATCTGCCCCAGTATACAGTGTATTTTCTTTCACTTTGTTTTTATCTACCTTCTGTGAAAGCTAAACATTTCATACTTCTTTCTTTGCTTATAACTTGATACATCTTGTTTTAATGATTATATGTCATTTAACTACTATAGCTGAAGTCTGAGTGTATTACTACTAAAGCAGGCTGATTTCGACAGAAGCCAAAGGGTTTCTTGCTAATAATGATGTAGACTTACTGCATCACCTGAAAATCTTATGTTTTGAATCAAAAGTCAGTTTCTCGTTTCAAAGACATGAAAAGATAAAGTAATAGAAAGGGAAAAACAATCCTTTCCTAAACTAGTAAAATACACTGCCACCTCCAGGGGTTTACTTGGGCTTTGCTGTGATCTGTTCTCACTTAGAGGTGTTACTTCTCAGATCAATCAGGTTAGGCTCCTTCAAAGGAAAATTCTGTTTTTAAAGAACTGGATACATTCAATTGTGATTGATAGGAGCAGTACAGCAAGCCAAGGATCAGCAGGTCTAGCTGGGTACAACTTACAGCAAGAGAGAATGCGTCTGAGAAAGTCTTGTAATATGCTTCAGGCAGTCTTTGGTTGGCTCTTCAAGATCACCTCTTCTTTCTTCAGGTTCAGGTTTAATGAACTCCAAATTAGTTTCTGGAAAGTCAATCTTTATTTAAAAAAAAAAAAAGAAACGAGAGAAGTCCTTTAGCAATATGTACTCTCAGATATAACTGTCAATAAGTGTTCTCTTGGATTTGTACAAGAAGCATACAAAATATGAGAGAAAGAAGAGGGGATAATTCTTTGAGGATGTTCATTGTACGTAATGTATTACTTAAATACGCTGGTGATAAACTCAGCTCACAAAAATCAGTGGGAGCTTTATCACTGGTTTTCCTGGGAGAATTTCATCCACTGTATTTCAGTTTTATTAGAACTGCATGAACTCAAAGCTGAGTAATTTTTTTCTTTTTTTTTCATCTTTTCCCATTTTTTAATTAGACGATTCTTAAATGGAAAGCTTCGACTAATGTAGATGTTTTGGATTTTTTTTCTGAAAAAGTAGGGATAATTATAGTCTTGCTGATGTGTAGTTTTCCAGTGTAAGAGATGGAAATCAGATTCCTGAATTCACTTCTGGATGTTCAATTTTGTATACATTGTACAGCATGTAGAATTGTCTACCAATTTTTCATTCTTTACACTTACATATGGGTGTCAGAAATTTAGAATAATGTTTTTAAGATACAGAGAAAGAAAGCATTCAACCAAAATTATGAAGCTTGAGATGCTTGATAATCTGAGTGCAGACTTTGGTGAAAATTCAGGTTGTTCTTCAAAATTGAGCTCAATTTGCTTGTTTTGGTTTGGTTTATTAACACACACCAGAATCTCTTATCTGTATATATTATTTTAATATATGTATTTGATATGCTTCACTCTTCTAACGGTTAACAAAATTGTTCCCTACAAAATGTGTCTTGTTGGTCACATCAGAAAAGCTATCTTTATGACATTTCCAGCATGTTCACAAATCGTAATACTGTCACATGCATGGGAATAACTGAAAATGAGCACAGAAAATGAGATCCTTCTGTTCCTTTTCTTTCACTAGAGAGAGATTGTAAATTTATAAGCTTTCACTGTGTCAACTTCCCTTTATTGTTAACAGGGGGAGCTATTTTAAGGCATCATCTTTGACTGAACTCCTCAGGCTAGAAAACCCCAGTTTGCTTGTCTGTTATAAATTGGGCAGCAATTCTTAGGCCAGCCTCATTTATCTGTATTATCTGCTTTTACAAGTCATTTGCTAAGTCATTCAGCTTTTTAGTACAGAAAACAATTGGCTTTGCCCTTGAAGTATCCAGTTGCTGATTTAACCTGGAAAGGTGACAAAAATACCATGCAGATCTAATGCATTTTCAGTACCGGGAGCACCATTCGCCCAGAACGAGTGGGTGCTCAGCATGTAGTCCTCGATGGAGAGCAATACTGACGCCTATTGACAATTTGCTTGTAGCCACTTCCTTTACAAATCCTTTATGCGGCTCAGTCTCATTGCAAGCTGAATGTTACTTTTATAATGGCATGCCATTCGATAGCACTCAGAGCAAACGTTCAGATTTAAAACGGCAGCTGTAAGTCAGGTACCAAGTTGTTCATCTGTGTCAAAAGTATTTTTGGAACCAAAATTACAACAACAAAAATTACCCAACAAAAAGCTTTTCTAGCCCTCAGAGGTGACATCTGATATGAAAGTATCATACGTATTTGCCACTGCACCAAATTATACACTTCCATTAACATACATTTCCAAGATTAACATGCTCTCTTTGTGCAGCTATAACGGAAATGGGATTTTTAATTTGTGTGGTCTTGATGAGCTGTGGGTACAATCATTTTTCTTGCACTTTGTTCAAACACAACCCTTTCCTTTGCTTTCTTGCTTTCTTACCTGCAATGTTACTGAGGTTGGTGTATCAGTACTACAGATGGCTGGGGTAATCATTGTTGTTGTAGGCGTGCTGTACAATGTCATGCTAAGCAGCACGGTTCCATGAATGAGCCGCCTGCAATACACACAGACAGAAATACTGCATTGGTAGTGGAGACAAAGTGAACAGGGTTTATTGAAATTACATCAAACAACATGGAACTGGATAGCTTAAAAAGGAGAACAAACCTTTCGTCTTTACGTGGCTAGCACAAATCTGGCCTAGGTCAGTAGAGGTTGCATACTGATGGCCTCACTGCTACAGTGGTATCTGTGCAGTTGCAGGGACCATGACACAAATCACGCTGCCAAGACATTCTGGTTAACTCTGCAATTTACCACTGTCTTCTTGTGTGACAGGGGCTGCCATTTAAGCTGGTTTCATCTGGGATAGAGTTAATTTTCTCCCCAGTATCTGCTGTGTTTCAGATTTAGTATGAGAAGAATGTTGATAATACATCGATGTTTTCAGTTGTTGCTATGGAATCAAGGACTTTTTTCAGTTTCCCATGTTTGGCTAATAAGCATCTGTTCAATACCTGTGAGGGAGCACAGCCAGGCAGCTAGCCCAAGCTGGCCAATGGAAATATTCCATACCATAGCCGCCATGCTCAGTATATAAATGGGGGTTGGCTGGTAAGCAAGAACTTTTCTATGAGTTCAACAAGTTCCATGAGTTTGGTAAGTTCCACCATCACTGCTCAGGGACAGGCTGCACAATCGGTCGTTGGGTGGTGAGAAAAAATGCACTGTGTATCACTTCTTTTACACATTCTATTATTATTATTCCTTCCTTTGTTCTCATATTAAACTGTTGCTATCTCTACCCACAAGTTTTACTTTTGCCTATTCTCCTCCCCATCCCACAGATCCTAAAGCAGGCAGGGGGGATGAGTGAGCGAGCGGCTGTCTGGTCCTAGTTGCCAGCCGCCGAGTTAAACCATAACAGTATGAAATAAGGATAATACCATATTTCTATCTCATGATTTAATTTTGAGGACAAATACGTTAGAGATTGTGAAGTGTCAAGACCCTATATAAGGTGGAGGGCAGTACACAATTATTCCACAAAAAGAAGAAACTCCTGGCAACCTACTGTAACCATGAAGGATTCTTGCCAATTTTATGTGTAGATGGCAGGTAGAAGGGATATCAGAGTCTCCAAAGACCTGAAAGGTGTTTGAGTGGGATAATTTGTACCACATGTGCTGCATGTGGGTTTTGGACAGACGAAAGACTATGGTCTGAAGTACCAGTCTGAACACCACATGTACAAGAAAGTCTTATCAGAAACAGGCATGCATGTGGTCTGCAGATAAGAAAACCAGCGTGATTTGGCAGGTCAACACAACTCAGTCTAGAGAACTTGAATAAAATCAGAAAGTCCAGTGGTAAATTCTAATAATAACCAATCCACTCGAATTAAGAATGCAGTACCTGAATAAAGAAAGATAAAGTACATTGGACTTACTTCAGGTTGTCCACATCTTAATTATTAGTGAGGTCAGAAATACGATTATGTTCAACATTGCTTCTTTTACTTGCAAATAATTTTTACTATGATAGTTCCAAGCACTGCTCAGTCATATCAACTGAGCGAATGAGCTAGATTCTCTTCTGCCCATTGCAACAGAGACAGCCAGCCAGGTAGATGAGTTTTAACTGCACTGCTTTTACCCGAGATGAGGATGTTAGAGGTACAAGAGAACCCAGATGGACTTTCTGATCCCAGCATGAGTTTGCAACATTGCTGTAAGAAAGTACCTTCTGAATTGCAATCTGAAATAAATTGTTGCTATGTCATCTGAAGAAGAAATAAGAAACTCCCGCAAAGTCATTTTTATAGACAACATTCAGTGTAAACCTAATTCAGGGCTAATTTTTCTTTTTTCACTTCTCCAGCTATTCATGTTGTTAGTGCAAACATTTTATTGTAAGAACAGAGCTCAGGAGGATCAAAGACAAAACCATTTTCTGAAGTTTCTTTCGCACCTGTAGGTGCATTTGCAAGGGAATGGAGGCAGAAAAAGAAGCTGTGATGTGAACAAGACAGCATGCGGGGGAAAGCAGTCGTGTGATACGAAGTCTTTCACATCGAGGTCATTAATGTGAGTGTGGAAGTGACCAATGATGGTTCAAAGTTGTTTTTCTGTGATGGGTACTTGGATGACCTGTAATAAATGAATTGCATCTCCTCAACCACTCCTTTGTTGACAGGGGTTTACATCATAATTTGAACTAATTAGCACTTTTGTTAGAAGGGAGAAGAGTAGCTGAGAACTGAATGAACAGAAAGACTAAATTATCCTTTTGAGTTCTCATTACTTCTAATCTCTTCATATTGTGCTCTAAAACTATAGAGTTTTTTAAAAAAGAATCCATACAGTGGACTTTTTTTCCTGGGAAACGTGTAGAGACAAATACAAGGCGCAGCACAGACCTCAGAGGCACTGTAGATGTGTTTAACTGAGACATTTCCTGACCTCGTTATTGCAACCAGCACAGATGTGGCTAAAGATTGCCCAGAAAGATAAGGAAGAATCAGTAGGTGGGCTTCTCAGAGTCCTCAACTGGAGAAACAGCAAGTAAAGCAAGGTATCTTTGCTGGACTGAGAAGACTTCACATGTTAAAGCAGATGACAGGACTGTGAATAAAACCAGACATTAAACCACTTCAACAGTATGGACATGATATCTCCTATAAAAAAATGAATTAGTTATAAAAACCAGACACATATTTATGCCTTATATATAGAGTAGCCTAATTTATACATTTACAAATAAGTGAGCAATTTGCGTATCTTTCATCATTAAGTCACCTTCTGGACTAAGGCTAGTCTGTAAACACAGGGGACACTTTTAAAGCATCAACAATTGTGAAATACAGGGTATGTTTTTGAGGCACAGCTTTCCCTAGCAACCTTGGAGGCATTGTATGCACTGCACAGCTAACATTCTTCACGATCAAGTCTGCTTTCGGACACACAAATCGAACAGTAAGAGGGGCGATGCAGGTGAATGAAACAAGTAAAAAGATGCCTCATCATTTTTAGAAAAAGGAAAAGAAGCAGGAGAGTGTGCAGGATCCATTCAGAAAAGGAAGGAGCTAGCATCATGAGCATGATAACCATAACCTTCACCAAACAGACAGATTCCTCTCTCTGCTGCCTGGTTCTGGTGCTGAACTCAGGCAGGTCACTCCCTGTTCTGCCTGCCAGGTTTCCCATCTGTAAGGCGAGGGTAGTGATACTGAGCTTTGTAAAGACTGTATAATGATCACAGCCATAGACAATGGCTTCCAAGTAGCAAATTCAGCGTCCAGCACATTAGAAGGTCAATAAACAAGTGCTGCTCCATGCCTACTGCCATTTATTCATTTATATGACCATGCAAAAGCAGGGCACATGGAAATCCCTGGAATTACACAGATTCCCAGCTCTTGTTTATTACTGGAGCTAAAATAAACTTCCAATCTTATTACAACAGGACACTGCTATTTAAGTTTATTTAAGTTTAACTTAGTCATCCTAACTTAACAATATCAACCTTGCATCCTGAAGGCACATGGGAGAGTTCCCTCACCACATCCAGCAAGAGGAAATTTTTGTTGCTTGCTCTGTCTGATTTACAAATACCAGTTCAAAATAAATTGTGGTCTCAGAATCAGTGAAGTCAGAGCAATTGGCACTGAGGGGGAAACTACAACTCCCAAATTGCCCCAAATGATGGATTTCTGATTTGTTAATTAGCTCTGGATCGCTGAACTATTCAACCCAAGAGACAAACACATTTTTCTGATGTGAAGGAATAGAAAATTGTCACATAGGCTTCCAAACACTTTTTGAACTGCCTCTTGTGTCTAATAAGACTTCTCGATACAGATGCACCATTAAGGGTTTTATTGGCATTGATTTAGGGCCATTATCAAAAGTCAACTGCCTGATAAGTATGAGAAATGTTGATGTGGAGGTTCACCTACTGGACAAGTTAGTGGCTACAATCTGTATTACCGTGTTCATTCCCAAATGTATAGAACATTAGAGTAGAGTTACTGTTTAGACTAGATTTACCAGCAAAATGAGGACAAAATATAGTGTAAAAATAATGTAATTATCCTCAAACCTGACATTATAAGCCTCATAAATTTAGAGCTGAGGTTAAATTTAAAGTAAATCCAAAGCTGCTAAGCTATAAAAAACCCATATGTTTTTGCCCAAGCAGTCTTAGTTCTGCATTGGAATGATACTGTGAAATAACTACTTTATGATAATTAAAAATACTGTAGAATTCTAGAAAATTCATATTAGAGATATAATTTTCAACTGTAAAGTAATGCTAAATATCCTACAGACATTTACAAGGACCACATCTTTCATCCTCACAGTTTCTAGTTTAAATAACTTCCATAAATTTGAAGGTACCAAATACAGCAAAGACAAAATTATCAGATTATTCTAGACTTTTAAAACAAATTTGCAGTTATGTTCCAAATTCTTTCCTAATTTTTGCTCTAAAATATAAAGTTAAAAAATAAGTGCCAAGCAATGACTTCAAGGTAAACAACTACATTTACGCAAAGACTGGAGGATATTTGCAGGAAGTCAGTTTTGTAAAGAGGCTATTTGTACAGAAACATGCAAAGCTGATAAGCAGCAATCCCAGCACACATTCGATAAAGAGTATAGTGGCTGCCCTGTATATCAATCAGCTAGCCACGTTATAAATCCGCACATTGTAAGACAACTGTCAAAATAGTGAGAGATATTACTAGAATTCTGGAAATAATGTAAAATGATCACATTTGAAATTTACTAAATATCTGTTCACTGACAAGTCTTTAACAACAACAACAAAAAAAAAAAAACCAAAATTAAACAGGCCAAATTCTTGAGAACATTTTTAGGTATTCTGTGGTTTCAACATGGGCAAGGTATAGAGAAAAGATTGCAATAAGAAATGCTAAATAGTAAGCAAGATGCTTTATTTAAACAGTTGGGCTTTGCTTCTACTTTTTTATATATTTCTCATACACTCTTCTTAGTGAATTTTTTTAGAGAAGAACTGGAGGGCTAAAATCTCAAAAAATAGCCACAGAACTTTGATCTGGCAAGGGACTTTGACATAGTCTTGCCCAAAAGCATGAGACACTTCACACTTCTTGAAACAGATGAAATGATTTAGTATACTTTATATATTAAAATAAGTTCAGTTCTTCTTCATCTTCAGTTCAAACTAAATATAAAGAATTAAGCTATGAAGGAGAGAAGTGACCACAGAAGGACAATAACAATTTTGGCAGAGAAAA
This sequence comes from Opisthocomus hoazin, assembly GCF_030867145.1. Classification (NCBI taxonomy): domain Eukaryota; kingdom Metazoa; phylum Chordata; class Aves; order Opisthocomiformes; family Opisthocomidae; genus Opisthocomus; species Opisthocomus hoazin. Next base: position 146,072,409 of record NC_134414.1, read on the forward strand.
TAGATAGTAAATGTACAGAGAGGTGTAAATTCAGTGTCTTTTAAAATAAAGGGTTCTTTTGCCCTGGGTCACTCAAAGATCAAGATTCCTAAGTAATACCCAGGAACAACCCACAACTGATATTTTATTTTTTTTTTCCTTCTCTTTTTAACATAAGCCACAACCAGCTTGAACAGAATTCCTGCGTTTTAAATCAGGATAAGATATAAAAGGATAGAAACGAGGAACTCTATTTTCAAAATGTTTGACATTTACTTTCTTTTTCCAATATTTATGAATTTTTTTTTTTTTTTTAATAAGCATCTGTATAGAGCAAGAGAGGCCACTCTCTGTCCTCATCTTTGCTGACCCTGAGAAAAATGGCTCAGTGATCAACTGGGACAAGGACTTGAACAAGGATGTTTGATGACCCAGGCAAATACCTCAGGGCTACTGGCTTCTTCAAAGAGTTTATTTCTGTCCTTACCCCTATAAATAAAGTCCTAGAATGAGACTGTTAGAACTTTTTTAGAACTCCAATTCACCTCTGAGAAAAGCTTCCTTTTGAGAAAGTGATATTTTCCAAGTTAGAAATATTTTGTCAAAGATTTTCTGGTCAGATTTCTTTAGTCTTTCTACATACATTTGCAGAGTTTGTTCATTTAGAGACCCTAATACCATAATCTTTGCAATAATACAAGGTACTCGACACTTTAGCATGACACTACAGGTACAAATCTTTTCTTGGTACATACTTTCAAGTTCAGAAATACTCTATTGAAATAAGTCTTGAAGTTTAGTTGCATTCCAGCAGCAAGAGGAGTGAAGTTGGGCTCATTGCTCAGTTTATTAATGTCTTCCACAAACTTGGTGAGTCCAGTAAAAACATTTACTAAGTTTTAAATTTTTTGTGGGTCAGGAAATGGCCTTCCGAAGTCCTACTGTTGCTTCTCAATTACTTCAACTAACTGATAGCATTACCTATTAAGAATCACCTGACAGTTTTAATCCTGCTACTTTCTAAGTAGATAATCCTAAGAGCTAGTTTGCTCTACCAAAAAATATTCATGCTCGTCCAAAGAAAAGGAAAAGCAGGCTGGGTGAATGTTCAGATATTTTCAAGTTTCACACTTCAGAAGGAATTTCAGGGCTATCCTTATATTTAAACTAGTCTATCAATTGAAATCATGGTGAATGAACAATTCTGTGGACTTGTGATTGGCTAAAAGAGGAAAAAGCATTTAGGCTTCTTTGTGTTAGTAATTACTATAATTGTAAATGACACAGCTATCAGATTAGGGGGTGTTGAACATGCTATTCCTAAATCATTCCTCACCAACAACTCCACTTTTATTTCCGCTTTGAAAGGTCATTTCAGCAATGAGCTCTACAATTATACAGCGGATGAAAGGAAAGTAGCCCTCTGTCCCCTTCATTGTGCTGATTGTGTGTACTGTGAAAGAATGGAGCCTTTTTTAGTAAAATTTTCGAAACTGCTTTACTTGGGAGATCTACCTAATGAAAATCAACACGCTTGCTCCGATGGCATACATTAAAAAAAACACATCACAGGGAGCTGGGGGCTTTCAGATCTTCCAAAAATCGTTCATTTAGGATTTCAATACTAAAAAATAAGAAAACCTCTAATATGACAGAGGTCCTCAAGAACAGGATTCTCCCATAACCCATTTGCTTCCAAAGGTGCCTAAGTGTTCCCCAATTAAATCCTCATGCCTAATGCTCTGCTTCTGAATGTACCCAGCACATATCAGCTTGCTGGGGATGAGGACATCTTAACACTTCACCTCAAGTTAGATTCTAAACCAAGATATTCCCCTCGGTTTGTTTAAAAAGACACAGACAATGGAAGAGTGATGTGCTTTTCTTCAGACTAACTACAAAAGAAAAGTCATTGAATAAAATGCCCAAGCAATCCTTGGCGTAGATATTTGATTCACATTTCTTTCCTTCCTTCATGCTATGTGCTCTAATCACTAAGTCACAGAATAATGCTCTCCTTTTCTGAATAATCTTGAATTTTCTTCTGAAAAGATGGAAAAAGCCTCTAATCCAGTCAATCCTATTTTCTAGCGTTTTAAGCCTCTTATCTTAAAAGTTCAGTGGAACCCAAGGTCTTTCTAACATAGTAAATTCATACATGCAATCAGATTTTTGGTTTTGTTCTGTTTTAAATGGTGATTGTCACCGTATGGAGAAGTAGATGAAGATATCTTGAGATGAGGAAAGAGCTATAGCTTAGAGATGGATGCTATTGCAGAAACTTGCAGGGTTTGAAAGCATCTATTGCCCAGAGGGTATGCGGGGCTATGGAGTCTAAATAAAAATTAAGTATCATTGTAAAGGCTCAATCTAAATTGAGATGCCTGAGTGCTACTAAGATATATTCAGAGCGCTGCAGAAAATTTACCTAAGGTCTCTGTTTATGCATCACTAGAAAGACATTTAAGGCTACAAGCATCTTTAGACTAATGGTACACTGTGTGCTGGTTAGAAAGAAGAGGTTAAAAAAGAGGAGAAATCTTCTGAAGTGGTGTGTAGCAGGAAAGGTGCTCACTGTGGTCATCACTAACTGCCCATTCTGAGCAGAATGAATTGGTGTGAGAATGGAACACAGACTGAAAAAAACCCAACCATTGTGAACAAGAGACTATGCTGAGAAGGATATTGCAAAGCTACAGGAAAGGGTACAGCAAGGCCTCCAGCAGGCCTAGGGAACTTTATTCTAAGTGTTAAACTGTCACATAAGCCAAGCTCAAAAACAATGCATTGGGAAGATAGAAGAGCTTATGGATAGGGCTCTTACTGGCACATCCAAAGCAGTTTACTGTAAGTGACTGTCTCTGTCTTTTTACAGCAAGGTCCTGAAATGAGTATTTCTGTCTTTTTCTATTTCTCCCAAGCTGAGTGCAATACTATTCAAGCATGGTCTTTTCTTAAGCTGTCATACAAAACTGAACTTACTCTTTTGGATACAATGGGGAGCATGTCCAGGCAAGCACTTCTCTATTTTTAGAGGCACTGTTTACTCCAAGTAGTTTTATTGTCAGCATAGTTTCCCTCGGAAGAGCCTTTATTCGTAGAGGAAAGTTGATTCTAAAAGAAAATCAGAAAAGAGAAACATAAAAGTAAAAAAAAATTTAAGCATTTTTACCACAAGTGAGTTATTTCTACATTTTTCTAGATACCTTAACACATATATCAAGCTATAAATTACAAGAGTTGCACTCTGAAGGAAAATGCAACTGATACATCCCTTCAACACACTGATGAGTATTGCCAACCATTGACTTGGGTCATAGTACTGAAGAAGAGGCATATCAAAACTCATTCACTTCAGTGGTAACCACTAGAGCTGACAAAGGAAGGAAAAGCTTAGTTAAACTTTTGCTTTAGAATTACGTTATCAATGAAGGGCTATTTCAGAATAAACATTCTCTAAGGATGAATTGTAAAGCAATAGTTAGTTATTTGCTGTCTTGTGTCTTCAGAGGAAACTACTACTTAAGCAACTAAGAGACACTTGTGAGCAGAGTGTGATAATCACTCTCTTGTTCAGATGTGCTTTGGTGGTGTGGTACTTCCCAAGCACAACTTAAAGGCAGATTTTTTCTTAACACCAATGAGTGATTCACATTTTTTAGTGAGAAAATTCAGATCTATCAACATTCATCTCAACTTTGTACTGACTAGCAAACTTGGTTGGTCATTCAATTTGTTTATGTGATTTTAAATTAATTCATATAACCTATAACTTAGAACAAATCTAATTAAAAAGGTATTTTCATGCTGTATGGAAAAATTATGTGTAACTACCCAGACATACGCAAGTCTATATTTTTTTTTCCTGAAGAGAATGTTTATGGTGGACAGTGCATTTCTAGCTTTTTCCATGTATATTCAGTGCAAACAAACTTCTCAAGTGGAATGTGAGGTTAATTACATTTCTTTGTATAAAAAAAATCAATATAAGGAGCTAAAGGCTAAAAGAATTATTCCACGTTGACTACATAAGCATTAGGAAAACAAAAGATGTGCATAAACTTGAGATTAAGAAAACAAACTAGAAGATAAAATTTAAATAATATAGATTCCATTTAATTTGCAGATGTTCAATCTAGACTGGCAGAACAATGCAACTCAGCATTTTTCTAAGAGGTATAGTCATATTTAAGGAGTAAACAAATGTAGAAGTCATTATTTTAAAAGTATAGTAGCCTGAGGATTATAGGTAGCAGAAATAAGACAAGATAATAGTATAAGGTAAAATTAGCATAAGATTCTGCTCCTAGTTGCAAATCTGTCAAAATTATTTTGGCTTTGGAAAAGTTTCCTTGAATGCACTGAGGAGCCACTGAAAGTAAGTAGATGGTTCTCAGCTGAAATTCTGAAGCACTCCAAATCAGCATTAGTGTCAAAATTTCAGAAGATCAGTCCTAAACATTTGGAAATTATTCAAATTTGCATACCTCGCTCTTTGAATAACAAAGCAAGAAAGCCATTCCCCACTCTAATTAACATGAATAGAATTGAGAAGAAATTCTCAACTGTCTTCCCACACGTCCCTATTTATAGCTTTTAACTCTGCTTTCTCAGTCTCATGCCCTCTTCCTCACTCGTAATCAGTTAGAAACAATTATTGGAAAACTGAACTGTTTTACATGTTATAGATAGCTTGTGCCATCTTTTTCACTCACAGGCCAACAACTCTGCCCACATTACATAAAGCTGTTTGACAAAGAGTTACACTTAACTTTAAAGCATTGTTAATGCTGTGAAGAGACAAAAATATAAAAAAAAAAATAAAAATGAGACATGCATTTTCCAACAGAGACAATTGTTAACACTCCTTATGAACTTCGAGCAACGAAAAAATTCACAGCATCTTCACTGCAGAAATCAAATGCTTGCCAGAGGTTCCCTAGGACACAATATATAGCACTACTAGATGTACATTAAGACAAAGAGAACTTGGAAACTTTGACAAGCGTTAGATATCACGAGAGTTAAATTCTGGGTCAAAGAGGAGTAAAATATCCCTTCCAGTGATATGTGATACACAGAGAAGGGGAATATTGGTATTGCTTTTAAGAACTTTGATTAATGCATGTCTGAGCTTACCCAGTTGGTATTATCCTTTCTGACTGCATGAGGCTGAGTCAAATGGATGACTAAGAAGAAGAAAGAGGAAATGGAACAGGGGCCAGAAATAAGACACCCTGTGGGTGAACACTTTCAACAACAGTTGAGAAGAACAGAGAAGCTACTCACTGAGAAGGTGCTATTCATGGATGTTAAATTTATACAGCTGGTTTCAAAGGCCAAGGGCCTAATATGATAAGTACTCAGCACAGAAGGGCTGTAGGGCAACCCAGGCTTTGCCCTGAGAGAGTATCAACAAAACAGACACGCCAGACAAAATATGGAGAAAAGGGAAACCCAATGCTAAGAAAGTATCTGAGGTGATGAATGGTAGGCTTTACATTAATTCCATCTTTCATGTCTGTAGGTTTAACATAAATTACAGAGGATAGAAAAAGATGAGGTAGTGGAATAAATATACTAAGAGCAACCAGCTAATACAAAAGAAAGAAAATTAAGAGGTCTCAGTCACTCACGAATGAAACTCATGAGAAAATAAGGGGGCAATCTTCAGACTTTACACATTATGTGCTGGATAGCATCAGTCTGTTCAAGTTCTGCACCAAGGTGACAATCACACTTTTCAATAATAACATACAAGTTCTAAAGCAAAAAATATACTCTTAAAAAAGGACAAACAAAAGAAGTACTAAACAAGGCAGCCTCCTTAGGTATCTAATGATTCCCATCTTCTCTGAGAATATTCTGGGAAAGACTAGATATGATGAAAGACTTCAACAAAAGCTCATGTTTAAACACAAAAACCCATAAAGCTAAAGTTCAGATAGTAACTGGTTAAAGCACTTGAAAACACATATTAAATACATAAAAATCAGAAAACAAAACAAGTCTTGTCTTTGGTACAAACTCTCTTCTTAGATTCCTAATCACCACAACGCTACTCTCCATTTTTTTTGCCTTGTTTGACTCAATCCTAATCTAAGATCAGGACTCATTTTGAATTAGCTAGGTTTATTTTTGGTCTGATTGATCCCTAACTATAGAGAATATTTGACTTCCTAATGTAATAGAAGCTCTTCCTAGTGACCTTTTACCATATGCATTTTCAACTGCTATGATCAACTAAAAATAGCATATGGGTTATAACAAAAGTAATGCTTTAACTCAAGGCAAAACACTTTACAAAAAAGAAATTGTCTCCTCTGTAAACCTTTTGTACAAACATAAACCTTCTGTTTCAGAAAGGTGACGTTATAGCCAAAAGATAACTATGAGTGAACATAACTTGATTACAGTTTTGAGTGACCCAGACTTCCTATGATAGGAAATGGTGTCACCTGACAACATGGAAAAAGCTTCATTATACTTCAATAACACTTCATTACAATACTCTATTTTTTTAAATCAATTTGAGATTGAATTATTGCAAAAAGTATTAATTAGTGTTTACCTACATGTATTTATTGTAGGAAAGCCAAATCAGCCTGTTTCTGAGTACATTTTAAATTATGCTAGTTAGGCACATAGCAACTTCAGTGATAACATGGCACCACCTCTATTGTTCCTTCTCTCTCTGTATTTCAAATATTCTGAATGTAATGATTATTCTGTCAAGTTTGGTATGGTTTGTTTATTCTTTCTTAGAGGATTAACAGAACTAATAGCAAAAATCACATTTTTTTCTAGCAAGTATTTCATATTTAAAATAAATTAAAAACAACTTAAACATTTCCTTCCTTATGCATATTTTCACAGAGGAAAGATCTTCTGGCATCACCATCCTACCTAATATTCTGATACCACACCAAAGTTATACTGTTATAAGCACAACACAATAAAGCAGTCAGTTCCTGTCTTTATTTGAAAACATTAGATTTTGTTGTTAGATGCTGTGTTAGATTCGGAATGAAACCAGAATCTATTGTTGTGATCTCAACATGTTCATGTCCTGCAGTAAATATCTGCTCTACAAGCGTCTCTTTTGTGAGTAGAATTTGCCCTACCAGCCCAGGAATATGTTAGCGACTCAAAGAAAGGGGAGGGAAAGCTCTAGCTGTAAGGCTGCTAGCTGCTTTAACATACTCATCTGACATTTGCAATTTGACTCAGAAATAGCATCCGTTCACAAAATCCAGTTCTGGATACAAGCTATAATGTACAAAATAATGGCATGTCTGGCTACCTAGACTCTCAGCCTGTGCTTCTGGACCTCGGGTCATCAGGTCCAAGAAACCTCCCCTCACGTTTTGAGACTTAAACAAAACTAGGCCAGTTGGTTTGAGGTGGAAAATATGTGAACATATTTGATGGCTGAAGGAAAGCCTGATACCAGACAGATATAAATTCTTGGGTTTCTGCTTTCGAATTTATCTGAATTTGATTTTGAAAACTATTTTTGAAACTCAAGGAACCATAAAAAATAAACAGCTGCTCTTACAAACTAATACTATTAAGTTTCATACAACTCTAGATCTTGTTTCTGATGTTAAGAGCCTCTTGGAAGCTCTTACGACCTATGAAAGAATTTGGCCTGCATACTTAACTGCTTCTTTTTCCAAGAAACTTTTTGATGGAATTGCACACATTTAATCCTGATTTTTCAGAGGCAGAGATTTAAACAGATACTCTAAAGGTTTAGTCTAATTTCTTCACATTTTCATGGAAATGCAAGAACAACAGAGTTTCTGTTGCAGTTGTGGCTAGAGAATTTATTTGTAATCTGTCTTCTTACTTTTTCTTTTTTTCTTTGAAAAAGGTTGTGTAAGAAGCATTCCAGAAAGGCATCAGCAATATAATCCTCCCTCTACACTTCAATTATATCTGCCCGTATGTACTGTAAGATAGTACTTGACCAAAGCTTGGATTAGGTGAAAATTCCTACAGAGTAAATGAGAATGATCCGATTTTTTTAAACACAAAGATAACATTTACTTTCCAAACATACAAAGATTGAGGGTTCAACACTCAAACTCTACGGACTCAGCTGAGGCACCAAAGCAGATATTATGCCCTGAAAAAAACTAATTTGGATGCTTAGCAGAAATGCACCCTTTTTGTTTCTGAACCATAGGGCAGCCATACTAAGCTTCCTATATCTGTTCAGGAGTGTTGTGCAAGAAGGCTGTGCAAAATCTCCGTTATGATAGATGCATAGGAGGTTTGCCATAAAAAAGTCTTCATTTTACCTGCTTCAAACTGTTGTGTCTTAGACAAAGGCAAACAGTTATGAATTACACTCTGTATTCAGTTATAATTTAAAAAAAACCCTTTCAGATGACTTGTAGCCTTTTTTCAATTATAACATAATCAAGCTGCTTTCAGATATAGAAAACAGTAAACAGTGATATAAAATACCAAAACTTTCAAAGATTGTAAATATAAACATGTCATGCTCAGGAAGGTGGAATAATATAATATTATCACCAAATCATAAAATCTTGCTTACTACTTCTCTCTCATCTATTGCAGATTTGCTTTTTGTCATCCCATTGCCTTAACTGAATGTTGTTTGAACGTGCACTTTGTTCCTCAATGGAGTTATTTTCCTCAAAGCAGACAGGCAGGTCACAGGCAGTTGGTAGTCGCTACTCTAAAATTCTAGTCTCAGATTAAGGTCCTCATTTTAAAATTGCAGATCCTTGTTACAAAAAAACCCACTACAGTCTTGCTCCTTCTAAAAAAAGAACCCTTAAAGAAATGTTACAACAGGTTCTCAGGCTGGATTGCATACCTACTAGAGGTGGATTCAAAGGGCAGAAGTCCTCAAAAGAGAAATTTGGCTTTTGCTTGCATCTCCTTTCAGTTCCAGTATTCCTCGGGGATGCCTTCAGTGAATGAAAGCTATTCTCACACCAGCTTAGTTCAGCTTATTGTCAGACCAGACTTAGCTTAGTCCTATTTCTCTTCCTCTGGCTACCTCACTCCCTTCTCAGTCCCACCCCCCTCAGTTCCTCTGAATTCTGTGGAGTTTAATTTGCTCAGAAGAAGATCCATAATAAAGATGGGTGTGTGGTTTTTTGTTTTGCTTTTTTTTTGTTACACGAATATTCAATATGTAAAATCTGTCATACATACATTAAACAGACCAAAACTTACTTCTCATTCCAGTCAGCCAGGAAAAAGAAGGATCTTTTAACTGGTATATTTTTGCAAATCTTCACTTGACATATTGTCTTCCCAGCATAAGTTAGTGAACAGGAAAAAGAGAAAACTTTATAGCTACAAAAGGAAAGAAAAAAAAAGATTAATTGTAATGTACCCTGTCCAGCACAGTAAATATGGGCCTAACCTTTCAGAACCTTGTGAAGATCCGTCCTTACAGGCAAAAAGAATTAAAATAATGAATCTCCTATTAATGGGAGGATGGTTTGTTTATTTTGGATGGTTTGGTTTTTTTTTAATGTTTGGAGTTCCAGAAAAATACTTAAGAGACCCAGATTCCGTTCCAAGTTTTTGTCATTAAGACTGATTTTTTTTTTTTTTTTTTTCATTATTGCAGTCAAGACAAGTTTGGACATAAATTTTGAAGCGTTACAACTTGTTCATCACACCACTTCAGTTAACAGTATATCTATTTTCAACATAAAATCAAAAATTATCAGAGGGATGGGACAGGTTTCCTATGAGGAAAGGCTGAGAGAGTTGGGGCTGTTCAGCCTGGAGAAGAGAAGGTTCTGGTGAGTCCATATAGCAGCCTTCCAGTAGCTGAAGGGGGCCTACAAGAAAGCTGGAGAGGGGCTTTTTACAGGGCATAGAGTGATAGGACAAGGGGTAACGGCTTCAAACTGAAAGAGGGCAGATTTGGATTAGATATTGGGCAGAAATTCTTCACCATGAGGGTGGTGAAACACTGGCACAGGTTGCCCAGAGAAGCTGTGGCTGCCCCCTTCCTGGCAGTGTTCAAGGCCAGGCTGGATGAGGCTTTGAGCAACCTGGTCTGGTGGAAGGTGTCCCTGTCCATGGCAGGGGGGTGGGAACTACATGATCTTTCAGGTCCCTTCCAACCCAAATCATTCCATGATTCCATGATTTGATTTACACTTACTTTTTCCCAATCTGTAAAAAACAGGTTAGTACTTAAGGAAGTCTATACATTCATTACAGCAAAAGCATTAAAGCCCTCTGTGTTTGCATTCTTCAGATACTTCACTGACTAGCTTCATTGTGTAATTCGGGTCTGCAGCTATCTGCTGGTTTGATGTTTCTCTTACTGAAATCTTATAAAATTTTAGTCCAAATAGAAGAATAGCATATAATCATCTACTGTTCTTAATTAGTCTTGTAGCTTCCAGATCTTCCTGTCACTTTCAGCTTTAGATCACACTCTGCACAAGAATGCTGAACATGGGAAACAGTCAAATCGGAACAGCAAATTTGAAGTATTTGCAGATTGCAGGTGGCTGGTTTTGCCTTATTTGCAAGAATTATGGTTGATCTCCTCAAGAACATTATAGTAATTGTAATACTTATTATAGCAGATATGCCTTTTCTTATTCTCTCTCTTTTTTTTTTTTATTCAAAGAAAAGGATCTGGAATCTGTAGTACCCATGAGGTATCGATGAAGAGAGAGAGAAAAAATACCTTATAAGACTAGGAAATGCTTCTGCACTTAACCACGGCATCTTTCCTCTAGAGTCTAAATATGACAAATAGTTGGAGGATAGTGCAGGAAATATTAGTTTTAATACAGTCATATTATTAAGTATTGCTGTTTGAATGGAAGTATTGATACACAATATACAGACATATTCCTGATACATACATCATAAGGACCTAATCCTGGAAAGATTAATGCTTACTCAATGCTTCAGCCTGACTGAACTCAGCAAGGTTGTTCAGAGTGCCTGCGCTTCCATCCATTTTCGGTCTTTGTAAAGCATTTTGCCTAGGTAGCCTCCCTGTGAGTTCAAAGGCACGACTCTCTAGTCTTGTCCCAAAGACAACTTCATATCAACCAGATATAGATAGGAATCTTTTTTTTTTGGCTGTAGAAACAAATGTAGCCAGTCACGAAGCTAGCAATGTTATGCCACTGGCAGCAAATAAGGCACATCTGCTCGGGATTTAAATGAGGTAGAACAATAAACTGATAAAAAGTAACAAGAAGGAAAAAAAAACAGTAAAAAAAGGTAATCAGTTTTACAGCATTATTATGCAACTTATAATATCTGTAATCATCTTTTTAATGAAGACAGTAAGACAGGAGTAAGAAATTGAGTGCATAAATTTAAACACTGACAGAAAGTCAATCCATAATAGTGAACCTGAGATGGATTTGACAGGACACTAACATGATCCTGTAAAAGATAAGACAACTCACTCTCCCTTATCCCAAATGATTAAAAGAGAAGCGATTTATCACATTCTGGTATGCACACAAAAAACAACGAGTGACAGACAACAAGGGATGTCAAAATTCTAACATTTATAATAAATATATGCAGGAATATACATTAAAATACCTGTTATGAACAGCAGCAAGATCATAAAATGTGACCTTTGGGAAAGGGAAAACGAGAGCCGTAACAGAGCCAGCACGAATTCATGCAGTGCAGAAATAAGAACTGGGAGTATGCATGTGAATAAAGTTAGCAAAAGGATTTGAGGAAACTAGGTGTCAGAGCGGCGGTCCATGCTAAGAAGTCCAATCTAGCTACGAATATTGGAAAGATTGGAAAGGCAAATTAAGTAGGAAGAGAGATTCTCATTTTCACATGCTTGAACATAGCATGTAAGTCATCAAGGGCCTTTCGGCCATATGTAATTTCACATTTTTCTGGTAAAACATAAAATGCAGTGGGAACGGCATAACCATCTGAAAATCAGGATAGCAATTACAGTTTCATATTTATTACCTTAATTAATGTAAATTCTCTCAGATTTTTATTAAACTGCTAATTATAGTTAATGTTGTATAGCATACTCTCTTGCTCACAGCCTAATGCAAATGATCCCGCTGTTTTTTAATCAGTCATTTGGAATTCAAGGTAAAGTGGAAGCAAGGGGAAAACATTAATAAAAATTTGGAGAACAGCATTTTGACTCATGAAAATAATGCTACCAGACTGTATTCACCTGTCCTTTGATCACGCTGGAGCAGTAAGAGGAAAACACCAGTTTTGCTCAGAGTAGAAAGAGCAGCTATCTGGAGAGACAACTAATTTGACCAATTAAACAATGCAGAAGACAATACTTCAATCTGATTTTTATTGAAGTTGTCTCCCTCTTTTATTTTCTGTGCCATGCTGACATACTCAGTATACTTGGACCTCTAAACTATACGCATTTTACTCCCCATCTATAAAGAGGATCATCAATGCACGTGTTTAGCCAAGCAATGTGGTTTGAACACACCAAGAGAAAAAATTGCTGATAAAGCCTCATTCAGCTTGGGTTTAAGCAAAAGCACCCCTCTGTTTAACTTGGCAAACTGGCCTTCAGCCCTCCCAGTTACTTGTACTGCAGATGTCACACAAAGTCCCAGCGTTAACCCTCCCTGCATGCAGCACGAACCCTTTCCTCCCTCCCACTAAGCAAGGTGGGCACAGAAGCATTTGTACACATACCGTCAAGGCCAGTGCTCTGTCACTGATTCTGTTACCATCCTTCCACACTGTTCAATGGCAACGGTCTAGGCCACCTCCTTGATTCTCCATCTACCTATGGGGCCTGGAAGTCTCCTAGTCACTCAAGCTAAGAAATGCACTGCATGCTACAAAAAACAGTGGGGATACATCCACTTACTCAGTTTCTAACAATACAGGAGTATCACCAAAGCAACAGAGGTAAGCTAGTATCTGTGAAAAACATCAGAGCTAAGAGACAACACATCTTCTTGTGACCACCCGCTGGATCTCCTCCTACCTGTTCACCCAGGCTTCTGGGATGTTATGGGCAGCATAAACAGTGAAGCTGAGCTGGGAATCTAGGCTGATGTCTGCACATGAAGGGCTTTTAGGTTTCCTAGCAAGCTGGAAATTTGCATCAAAGCTGCTGCTGTAAACACGGATGAGACAAGAGATGGCCATGGAGAGTTCAGTCACAGCAGCCTCTATTAACGCTGAGAGGAGAGAAAAATGAATAAAGGTTAGCAATAGGTCATTTATGGAGAACCATATTTATCTTAAACCATCAGTTACGGTTCTGAAATGCTTCCTAATAAAATTTAATTAAAATGACATAACCTACCAACTGAAGCCAATTAGCCATCTGTGCTTCTGAAACCAGCCTTAGCTCATTTCTGGTGTATCATTAACAGTCTTTCATTACAGTGCTTTCAAATTAAGGCATTTTCAAAGTAAGCACTTTAAACTACAGCAAGTTAGTGTGTGCCTCAGATATGCCATTTTAGTCTGTTAATTTTTGTGCTGGAAGGATTTTTATTATGTAGGTATTTTGAAATTTCAGTAGCTAAGTAGCTACTTAGTTAAAGGGAACTGGCAATGCAGCAGTAGAATGGAGAAAAGGCATTGGTTAACAGACTATAAAGCTGTTGCAACTGTAGGTAAACAATTCATAAAATATATAAAACAGCAGCCACAAGCAGACATAGTCAGCACTCAGACGGTCATGGATTGGTGATAAGCTTGCACAACAATGGACACTGAAATACATATCTATATGGACACAGATGAAATGCAGGCTGTACACTCATTTATATCACACCTTTATTTATATTAGTTCCTCTGGCTTCAGCTCTGCAGTGCTCTTTTTCTGCAATTACTGGCCGTTATCCACCTTCCCTCTCCCTGTGTTTTTGGAGCAGCTAGGGATTGCCTGACTGCCAGTGTAAATTAAAATCCCCAGTCTTGGCAGCCTCCATTGAGTGAAGAGAATTGGTACAAGCACTCTCATTCCTCAGGCAAGGGACAGGTTGAGTACCATTCCAAGATCAGGATGATTTGTCTTCCAAGAGGAGTACACCAAATTCTCCTTTTTTCCCCCCCCTCTAACTCATGGGTTCCTACATGATAAAGAACACAGACTCATTACCTGTTACAGTTACTGACATACTCCCTAAACCTGCTGGCCACTGTATTCAGCAGCCATCTATTAGCTGTCTAATAGTGTCTATTGAAAAAAAAGTTAGTGTCTATTGAAAAAAAAAAAAAAATTCCCAGGATTAGGAAGGCTGACATTTGCTTGTATTAGCTTTTTACACTCGGGCTAGGTGCAGGAATCCTGCCCAACATCAGATACAGATACCATGATTCACTAGACTTAGCTATCTCAGTTTCCTGACAGAAATGTCTCCAAAAAACAGATGCTCGGTCTAGAATTTTATTCCCCTTTTTTTAACACCTTTGGCCTTTAAACCAGCAAATACTCAGAACTATTGAGTCACAAAAGGCATTACAAAGAGTGCAAAGGAATTATTTCAGTCTTCATGTTATAACAGACAAATTTTAACTACGTAACAATAGAGATATACACAAAATTGCAATATTTTGACATATATTGCAACTTGCTACTGGAAATACCGACAGCAAACTATTGCACTCATGAAGGACTGTCTAAAATACTACAACTTGTCATGTTGTAATCATCTTCCACGTAAGAAAATGGAATCATTTTAGACACTAACAGGTTAAGAAAACTCAGTCCTTTTACTCTGTGTATACTTCTCTGTCTGACACTTGTTTTTAATTATCTTTTCATTTATTCTCTTTACTATTTTCTCCATTTATCATCCTTCACCATAATTGTTCTGAATAAATCTTTTGTTCTAATGAACTTTTTCCCTAGAATACCATATTAGTCTCATAACCAGTTCTCTTGGATGTGTAATAACTTGGTACCTTCTAAACTAAGATTAATTTGCACTGAATTCTTCTACATTCCAAGGAATTACCTATATTCATACACGTAAAGCCTTCTCGAGAGGTCCAGAAGAGGACACCATGGACTATTATTTGAACCAGTATTTTCTACTTTATTTGAAAAGTACCACACTATTTACATTAAGGGAAAACAGCTACTTTGGAGACTCCCTGGCTCCAACCTCTTCAAAGTGGCAGACAGGTAGATGTAGTGTAATAGCAAAGCCCTTATTTATGCAAATTGGCCGACTGAAGTCAAGGCTTGCTGTGTGGAACCTTCTCAGCATTTTCTCCAAATGAGGGTGAAATGTAGTTCAGAATCTGTACAAACCTCCTGCTGTGCATTGAAAAGTACCCTTTGGCCACCAGCAGTTTTTACAAAATCCATATTCTAGGCTGTAAGGCAATGTTTCAAATTTTGTCTCCACAACAAGAGGAAATGTATTATATTTACAGCTAAGCCACAGAAAGAAGGGAATACTCCTTGGACAAAACAAAAAAAAGTCAGGAGAAACATATACAATAGGGTAAATATTTTCCTTAATAGAAAATTTACACATGCCAGGCAAGGAAGTAAGATGCAAGATGCCTATCACTATATCCAAGTCATCTTCTCCACTGGCCCTGTTTGCAGAAGAATGATTTGCATGATTTACCTGAGTCACAGAATTGAATGGCAAATATGTAAAAACCAAACAAAAACACCTCACCCTACTAAAACAGAGGGAAAAAAAGAAAAAACATAAATTTCACCTCAGTTATTTATAACATGCTTCAGTCTGTCAGCGGTGAGGTGAAAAAAGTTTCCTGGGTGTCAGGGACCTGCCTACCCTACAAGATCTATGTGGCTAGATGGGGCAAGGTTAAAAGACTACACTTTGTCACAGCAGGCAATGTCAGTGAGAATCCCTGCTGCAGGGAGTTGGGAAATGTTGTTGTTCTTCCTCTCTCTCAAGTTTCCACCTTTCACCCTTGGGCTTGCAGAGTGTGTGCGTGACTGCAGAAATGGAGCCAGTTTGGAAGCAGGGCCAGTGGGGAGGCTACAGGCTGTCTCTCTGGCTACGATGGCGCTTGAGAGGTGAAGGCAGCAATGGGACAATCAGTTCATTTGCCAGTAAAGGGAGACAAACGAAACTTCCACATTTTTTATCTAATTATTAGGAGATCCAGAATGAAGATCTTCTCAGGAACAGAGTTGCTCGGGTATAAGCAAACATCCAAGTAGGATCTGGTCTGCAGCTGCAGGATACTTCCTACATTCATTTTCTCACTCTTGTCAGCTCTCAGTTTAAAAACACTATGGTTTCTGTGCCAGTCAGCCCTTCCCCCCCCCCCCCCCCCTTCACTCATTAAGCCCTGTAGCAATTAACTAAATTAGAGACAAACATCTTGGCTAGTCTGTAAATGCCCATTAGTCACAAGAGCTGGTCAGCATCTTTTCACTGTATATTTATGAACTGCTGAACATGATTTGGTCCACCGAAGTTACATCACCCATTAATGAAGCCAGAGAACTTTGCCACTTTTTATGACTTCTATGATTAATAAATCTCAGATGAAAAAGGACTATGGTGTTTCGCTGATTCAGACAGCACAGGCTATGGACTTCCTTCAGCAGATTCACAGCTTCAGCTATACTAGAGCTTATTTTCTAGAAAGGTGTCCTAGGCATAGCCAGTATCTATCAGATGATGAATACACCACATCACAAAGTGAATTGTGACCAAGATTAATAATCTTACAACTCAAATCTCATAATTTATTTCTGGTGTTAAATTATTTGGCATTACCTTCTCACTAAAGGTTAGAAGAAATGAGACTTGCAGAAATGAGATGAGACCAGGGGAAGCAAACTTTAGCCACAGCTGCCAGATACGCTTATTTTCTGACATGTCCCTTGTACATGAAGTTTGAAGAAATAAATTTCACCCCTGGTGAGAAACAGAACAATCCACACCATCCCTGAAAGTGTTAATGAATACATCTGCAGGCATCTTCAAGATTTAGTAAGGAACATACTGGCTTATTCCTTACGGAAACCCACTTACTTTCTTCTTCTCAGTCCAGTATTACAATTCATAATATTCTTTTAGTGCCAGACCTTCCAGCAGAGTAGCTACTGTGCTGTTATTACACTACCAGATGATGACAATTCAATACATATTAAAACTTCCCTCTCTGATTCTGTATGCCCATTTTCTCTGGGTAAAACATGACAAATATCTGGCTGAACAGAATTTGGAAGGAAGGCTTAAGACCCTTCTGACACCTTAAAGGTATTCTGGACAACAGGAGCTTGATATTGTTCTTTCCCACTTACTTTCAGAGAGAAGAAAAAGAGTAAGATCCTAAATACAGTTCAGGTCATACACACACACACACACACACAACCCCCAGAAAAAAAACCTTGAGATTTAGGTAAAGTGGTAAGCAACATTAATTAGAGCATTATAAGAAAAAGGCAAAGCATGAAAAGGCTGTAACGCAAATGTTGATCAGATGCAGTTTCCAAGCACCAATATTTACCTTTTAGTTTCCTCCTACCCGTTTAAGAATCCTATAAATTATCCCTTGGAAGAAGCTTAAAAATCTCCTGCTGTCCTGCTATCAAAAATGTCTCTGCTACTATAGGCTTTATAAGGCCTTGGTAACTTCTAATTTTTTTTGAGAACTAGGGAGTAGCAGTTATTTAAAAATTGGTCTTGGTTAAAAACTCCCTGGCTTTCAGAACAACACAATCAGGATGTAACACAGCAACAACTTAGAGATAAAGAGCCATGCTCAGATCTGAAAACAATGCAGGAGATGCTTACGGAGATGAAATACAATCAATAAAAAGCTCTCGACGTTCTTCCATATTCTGAAACAAAAAGTGATTTTTCCAAAACAAAACTATAATGGCTCTCAAACAGGAAAAGAAGGAAGTGGAGTTTTTAATTTTATATAGGAAAACCTTCAAAAAACCTTCCATTTCTTCCCCTTTCCCCTCTTTTTTTTTCTTTTTTTGAAACTTTCTGTGGTGAGTATTTTTATGATCAGGTCTAGAAGCAACCGTCAAATCCTAAGCACAATTAGTGCAGCTTTACACCCTTAAATGTAACGATGACTTCACGAAATGTATTGTCATTAAGGTATCCGATTTCTGCATTCACTCAAATAGGTAGCAACTCCAGCAATTCAGTTGGAAAAGCGTATCATCAGTCCATGGCGCACACTAGACTTTCTGGGATGGGTCCCAGAGAACTACTGATCAAATTCCAAAAGCTGCTTACTATGTCTGATCCAGTGAAATCCCTGCCTGAAGTAGCAAGGCTGTAGACATTGTATAAACATTCATTCAGCTTTTGAGAAACACGCATGGACTCAGATTTGTTCCAGCTTGCAGCCTGTCTTTTCATACTCTGGATTGCAGCAAACTCCAATGCTAAATCTCTATTAACATGAATCATCTTATTCTTTATTTTCTGGGAACACCTGATGCTGCAGAAAGGTGTTAATGTCTAGAAATACCTAATGTTCCTCACATTTAAGAAGAAACAAAAAAAATACTTTGAGTACTAAAACACTAATATAATCCTCTAAGGCCTTCATAGAAAGGAAAAAAGAACACAATCCAGACTTAGGCATAACATGCATAAGTACTGCTGTGTTGACAGCAGTGGAATAATTTGGTCTACAGAGATAACACTGTTAATAGAACCAGTTGTTGCAACACTAAATCAGGGCTAGATATTTTGAATATAGTCTTTGAATTGCTTTGTCAATGGTGAATAACTAATATTAATAAAAGATTATCAGAGGTTTAAAGACAAAGATTAAAGCAGTTTCTAAACAAATTGTTAATTACGGTTTTAATTTTAATAGAATCCTTTATCCTTTTTCTCTTTTGTGGCAGAAAGAAACTATAATGAAGAAAACCAAAACTCTTTTATGATACTCAGGGTAGTAACTATCACTTGGGGAGGAAGAGCAGAGGAAAAGACATTATTAGCTGGAGTAACTGATTGCTGCTCAAATTTGATCCTGCTTTCTTCAAGATAAACATGAAAACATGTAAGAGAGAGAAAAACCAGCACAAATGAGAAATGCAATCTGTCTCCTCCTCAGCTGTCAAATGCTGACTTCATTTGCAATTGTCCTTCTAGAGAAAGCAAAGCACATGGTCTTTAGCTTCCCAGAGATCTGGAAAAATTTACCACTGCTGAGCTAAAGTGGTGATTTTACTTTACTTCTGGGTCACAGGCTTGCAAATTTTTGCATGCCTGCAATTCTCGCCAGCTAAGCATAGTGAATTATAAAGAGGGTGGGAAGCAAATGAGGTGGAAAAGGAAACACAAAGGCGATTTTTGCAGGAACGCACAACTCGCCACCTAGTTGGTTTTTACTTCTAGCTTCAGCAGGTAAAAATATCATCTAGATTCCTATCAGTCTCAGTGCCCCTAGGTCGATGGACGGGAGGCCCCATAGAATTCTCATGAAGGTGAGCAGTGAGAAGACAGGGACTAAGGAAAGTTTGTGATCCCCTAAAGAAGAGACGTGTAGAATGGCTTTGCCCACTTCTTGGGGATCAGGCCTAGGTTCCAGCAGATCAGTTTTGGTCATTGATCTCTCACTTGTTTTTATCAGATGTGCCCTTAACACCAGCTTTGATAGGATAGCTAGACTGTTTTGTTAACACTCATTAGCCTAACTTTAAATATTTAGCTGGCTTTTAGAACTTTATTTAATAGGTACAGATGTACGGCATGCAGTATATTAAAAGGTACACAGAATGTATATCACTGCATGTAAGAGGTAAATTTGAATTTTTGTTACCTTGGACAACTTTGGATGCAGGCTTCTTCCACAGAATGACTAATGGCCTGGCAAGTTCTGACCTGCAATCAGTAAGCTGCAGTCTCTAGTACTACACTACCAAAAGGATTCTGCAATTATTATGAAATCAGGGTGTGCCGAAAACGGAGAAGCATCACTCTTCACAGTTGAAGGTTTCCTAGCATAAATAAATAGGTACAGAGAAGTAGAGAGTGAAAAATCTGATTCCTTTATTGTTATTCAATAAATCAGATTTTCCTTGAGGAAGCTGCTGATTCAGTGATGTCCAAATTTGGAAGTATCTTTACGTAGAGGAATGCTTCAGATCCTTTCCAACCAGGTTTTCTGAACAGTGTGCAGATGAAGATGTTTCAAAGGTAGATGTTGATTAGTAACTATTCATAAGAAAGACATTTTTTACAATGAGGGTGGAAACACTGGCACAGGTTGCCCAGAGAGGTGGTGGCTGCCCCCTCCCTGGAAACATTCAGGGTCAGGTTGGACAGGGCTCTGAGCAACCTGGTCTAGTTGAAGATGGCCCTGCTCATTGTAGGGCGATTGGATCAGATGACCTTTAAAGGTCCCTTCCAACCCAAACTATTCTATGATTCCACGATTCTTTTCATCATTAACAATTAGATGCCAATAAGAGTGTTAAAAAAAATCATGGGATAAATTGCTATTATCCAAGGGAGAAGAATCCTACAAACTGTACTTACATTCTCCCTTCTGCACCCGCGTGTTCTTCCCCCACTCCTCTTGCCCTCCAGCTGCTTAGCTTTTCTTGGCAGCTTACAAATACAATTGCTGTTTCTTTGTTTGCTGTTCATGAAGTTGAATAATTGTGAAACAACAAGCCTGGCATTTGGAATCCTGCATCTGAACCACCTCTGTGTTTGAAAGGCTGCTGCAATCTGTGTTTGGTTCACCTTTTTACCTCTCTGAGCACACTGCAATTGAGAAAAGCAGACAGAGGAAAAAAGAAAGACGAAGCAAAAAAAGCACCTCAGAGTCACTTTTTTCCTCAAACAAAATGGAGAGACCACCATTCCACAGCACACCCCAGCCCACCTCAACCTTCAGATGGAGGTCCCTTTGACAGCACCCACATAGCACCCCCAGCTGCATGTTGAAAGGCCAACCACAGAAGAGTAGAGCAGGACCCACACCCCGACGTGGCTGTCCTCTCCAGCAATGCTAACAGCACGGGACATTAGCCAATGGGTCTAAGGTATTTTTAACCAAAGAATTAGATAAGGCAGGGACTATCATTCTGTCCATTACTGTTAATTAACCTACTCTTCTTATGACAGTATATCATTTAAGACAACACACTATTCACACAACAAAAGACAACAAAGAAATAAAGCTTAAGGAGGGAGGAATGAAAGTTATCAGAGCCGACTAGAAAAGCCAGACACAAAAAAATTGTTGTATGCTTTCATGAAGTTCCTTGCTTTCCCTTTCCTCTGCAGAAAAAGTTGGGATTAAGGACAACCGATATGACCACCACTAACTGTAATTAGCTCTTTCACACTACTATTCGTTCTCCGTATTTGAATCTCGAGGTTGGTTTTGGTAAATGCTATTGCTTATTTAGATTTTCAGATCACTTCAATTTTAAGTTTTCATAATTATCTTATAATATGACTAAATATGTAAACATCTGCAATATGACAACTATAACAGTTCACTAGCACAAACAAATAGCAAAATGTTTGTTTTCTGATGGTACATCCTGAATTAACATACTTTAAAAATAACACTTTACCTTTTTCTGGTGTTTCCACACTTTGAAGTAAATTCTATAAAGACAAAACCCAAGGGAAAAAGTAATCAGTTACTTCACAAAAGACCAGATAGCAGCTATAACGGTTTTCAGAGTAGTACTCATAGAAAATTATGTGAGAAAGGGGAAGGAAGTATCCCAATGTTATGATGGCAGAAGACATGACTGGGATTCAGCATACCAGGACCTGCTTTCTCCAGCTCTTCCACCTGCTTCCTCTACTATCTCAGACGAGTCACTCAGGACCAGATTTCTGACAGTATCTAGGCATGTCAAGATAGAAAGAAGCACTTAACAGCTGAGGTGCATACACATTTTCAGCCTCTGCACAGGTATAGCAGGGATAAGAATACCCTCTCCATTCCTTTGCATGCCTTCTATATTCACGTGTGAATCCCACAATCACGCTGAGCAGGCAGAGCCTCAGCATCCTTTGAAAGCTGAGGAGCACTAAGTTTCCACTCAAGTGGCCCACGTTTCACCTACATTCTTGTACAAAATTGGAAAAAATAGGTATGCTTTTCAAAGGCTTTTCATTTTATGACCGCTGAAAGAACAGACCAGTTATTTAGACTGAGCTGACCAGCCTAATTAAAATATTTACTTTTTTAAAAAAAGCTGTTCTGTTAAATCCCCAAGTACAATAACTGCCGCCAATCAGACCCCACTCTAGGCTTCTCAGACACTGGACAAAATTAAATATTGCTACACTGCCTGTGCCTCCCCATCTGCACAGGAAAAACTGCCATCATGGCAGGTAGCTCAGCGCGTCTCCCGGCAGGATGGGCAGCACCCAGAGCCCCGGGGCTGCAGGCGGGACCCAACCTCGGCTCATAACAAGTGTGGGCGTCCGGCTTCCCACGCCAGCTGCTCAGTCTGCCCCGTCTTCATCTGGCTCGGACATCACACTCGCATTTGCCAAGGTGACATAGAAATAAGTTACTGAGGTGCAACTCTTGACCAGTGAGACCAGCACATTAATTCTGTGTTTCAGCATTGCCCGTGGCTTGCACTCTGTTTGCACCGACATCCCTGAAAGGTATACTGTCCTTTACAGCCACTAATCCCTTTAGAGCGAGTTGAGAATGCTTTGGTTTAGTACATAGGTATTCAACAAGATGCTCCTTTAAAATTACTATGCATGCAGAAGTGACATAAGTAGTACAATGCTGGATGTACATTCTCCCTCTGGTATCCAGCTTACAGCTGCCAGCATTTGTCTGGTAAACGTGAATAGAAGTCAAACGCTTACTCGAGGGGACAAAAGCAACTACCAGGCTGAGAAATAGGTTTTCACAATCTTTATAATGCAGTGAGACAAACGAGAACACAGAGACCTTTGTTCAATTCTCTCAAATTTTGGAAAGTAAACAAACTTTTGGAACAGCGGTTACAATTTCAACATAGTATAGCCCATTTAATGTATAGCGGATTAGTGCCTGTGCTGGCAGGATTTGATCTCCTAGGACTTTTTGTGAGCTGCCGTAAGAAAGGAAGAGGAAAAAAAAAAAAAAAAAGTTGAAAAACAATAATTGTGCAGCAGGCCCAGAGCTTCTCCTGAACAGATTTTAAAATCCCAGGGTTAGGTTGGTTAGAGACTGAATGAATCCTGCTTATAGAGAGACTCAATCAGTTAAGAAGAAGTTATCACTGGTGCCAGTTGCTTTCATAATCTCTTAACCACGGTACACGAATGCACAGTACTGGCAATGAGGAGGCAGTAAGAAGGTAATAAGTGCAGTTCAATCAGACACAGAAGACTGGAAGTAAGTTTCTTTGTTTTTCTTTTTTTCATAAAACCAGAATTAAATAGATGCATATTGAGATTTTTTTTTAAAGTATGCAAGCACACACATACAGATATGTATACATAAACATATACTGGCACTCTATAATTTACACTGGAAGGAGTAAGCTGTAGTTTCCTTGAGGCATTATGTGCACATGGAGCTTGCCAAATGGATGCGTTAAAAGGTATTCCACATAACACCAAACCATATATTACACTAAAGCATCAAGAAGCCACGGTCAAAAGGCAGTTAGAACTTTTGTTTTTGCTGGTATTTCTCCCTTACCCAATGTGTAAAGCTGCAGCACTTGAGATGTAACAGGTAGCCTCAAAAATACCACTTTAGTTGTGGTGCAAGTTACCTGCTTATCTGAAAAAAACCTGTCTTCTACCTAACAAAAAGTCTTCGCGGTACTATGCTGATGAACGTAATAGAAACAATTCAAGAAGACTGACAAGCTATGCTAATATTGGAGGATTTCATCGTTTTGTCGGTACCCAGAATTCATATAAAATGCCCCTAAACTTCAGTCTAACTCGAAAAAGGCTTGGAAGAGGTGGTACTCCACAAAACATCCAAATGCTGAGTACTAATTTTGGCTACATATGTTGAAACAGACAGTAGAGCTGGTCCATTTCTTCTGTATAAATATTGATAAATGAGATAAAATCTGATCTGTTATATTTATATACTATTCTATACATGGGGTAGTTGCGTATAATGTGTAATCTCTATCTTCATAAAATGGAACAGCGTTCGAGTTACAGAACATGCAGAAATATATTTTACTGCTTTTATCACATCTATAGTTCAGTTGCCGCTGAGAAAGATGAAGCTCTTCATAAAATCAAAACTGAACTTTTTCTAGATTGCTGAAGTCTGATTGACTGTCCTAGCACTTATTTCTCAAAGGAGCAAAAAGCAAGCAGCAGCAATAGTGTTTGCTGGTGCAGGAACAGTTTGACTTTGTTTTTTTTCCTCCCTGCTTGTTTGAAGTCAGTTGTTAGTCAGGTCTGCTTCACCAAGGAGGGAGTAAGGAGGAGAGGGGTGTCAGTCAAGGTCACAGACAGCCTTTACAGCAAGGCTTCAACGGACAGACAACTAGTTCAGCTAACCAAACCTGAAAGGAAATGTTAAGGGAACAAAACCTCAATAACTTTAAAAAATGAGTAACTCAGTCAGTATTCTCCAAGAGAAATATGGAGACAAGCAGCTTCTTATGTGAATAATAGGACAGAAAAATATTTTAAGACTAGTTATAAAATATTCAATCAGGACAGATTCTTTTTAACATTCAGAAGAGAGTAGTCAGGAACAGTCTCATTTCACTCATTACATATGAGCAAACACCATCATTATCATCATTACCACCACCACTTACCATTTTTGGCCTCTGGAGATTACAGCCAGGACCCGCACTCTACTGTGCTGGAGAATGTAGATATAGATGAAGAGAAGCATTCCTTGCTCTGAAGAGCTTATAATTTAAATGGATAAAATAGTAAAAAGAAAGTGTAGTACTCCCTTTGTGCAAGGAAGTACATGGAAGCTGATTCAGCAGAACATGTCTATATTTGAGATTGTCTATACAGCGGAGCTGGAAATTCGAGACAGGCTGGAGAATGAGCAATGGCAAACTGGGAACACTTGGAGCAGGGTTTTTTGGTTGGTTGGGTTGGGTTTTTATTTGTTTGTTTCTACAACAGGATAGATCAGCTCATAATTCAATTATTTGCCTAGTAACAATCAATTCACCTCTAAAATAAAAACAGTATTGGCATGACAGTGACTTAGAAGAGAAGTAGTAGTAAATGTGAACTTCAACAGAAACCTTAGACTTGAAAAGGATGACCTGTACTCTTCGGGTTTTATCTCATTATCTTATTCTTCATGGCACATCACGTGGGGTTTTCTGATCGCTCAGAACAGGCCACACTAACAAGAACTGATCTCTCTCTTTGACTACTATATCTGTGTGTCTGCTGGAGTTCAGTGAGGATGGGACTGAAAAGGGACTCAGGGATACTCAATAAATATAAGCCAGTCATAGGGAGCAGTTCACACATTGGGTTCACAGAGTTGACCTGAACACTTAAAAAGAAAATACACTAAATTTCTCTTAACTCCAGAAGAAATTATTAACAAACTAGTCCTAATACATTTCTTCTGCTCTAACTCCTTTCTAAAGTAGAACATGTTCTGCTACTGTCCTCTCTACCTTTTTACTAGATCAAGCTCTTTAACTCTTCAGAAAGATTCTGAGTTGACAAAATACTTTTCTCAAGGGGAAGACACTGATCTGCCTGACACCTGTCAGGATAGCCTGGGGTTTAACAGAAAAGCAGATCCTGCAAATCCCTTGTTACTTCTTTTTATCTCTTTGTCTACTGCATTTGCCCTCTAATACACGTGGAGAACATTTTTTTAAATGGAGATATTCTTATTCATGTTTAAATAAATAACAAGCCACATAAAACATGTGCTGTCACAGGCCCATTTATTCCAGAATTTGCCCAGAATAGTGACTTCTAATAACTGATGCTGAAGTGGACAGGAAAAAATTTAGGATGCTATAGAAACAAGATTTCCAGTGAGTCACGACCTAGACAAGAAGGAAGATTGCTTAAGCAATCTGGACACCCACAAATCCATGGGCCCCAATGGAATGCACCCACAAGTGCTGAGGGAGCTGGTGGATGTCATTGTTCAGCCACTCTCCATCATCTTTGAGAGGTCCTGGAGGACAGGAGAGGTGCCCAAGGACTGGAGAAAGGGCAATGTCACTCCACTCTTCAAAAAGGGCAAGAAGGAGGACCCAGGGAACTACAGGCCGGTCAGCCTCAGCTCCATCCCGGGAAAGATGATGGAGCAACTCATCCTGGAGGTCATCATCAAGCAAGTGGACGAAAAGAAGGTGACCAAGAGTAGTCAGCATGGATTCACCAAGAGGAAATCATGCTTGACCAATCTGACAGCTTTCTAGAATGGCATGACTGGCTGGGTAGATAAGGGGAGAGCCGTGGATGTTGTCTACCTCGACTTCAGCAAGGCTTTCGACACTGTCTCCCATAACATCCTCCTAGGGAAGCTCAGGAGGTGTGGGCTGGATGAGTGGTCGGTGAGGTGGATTGAGAACTGGCTGAATGGCCAAACTCAGAGGGCTGTCATCAGCAGCGCTGAGTCTAGTTGGAGGCTGGTAACTAGTGGTGTCCCTCAGGGGTCAGTACTGGGCCCAGTCTTGTTTAACTTCTTCATCAGTGACCTGGATGAAGAGTTAGAGTGTACCCTCAGCAAGTTTGCTGATGACACAGAACTGGGAGGAGTGGTGGATACACCGGAAGGCTGTGCTGCCATTCAGCGAGACCTGGACAGGCTGGAAAGTTAGGCAGACAGGAACCTGATGAGGTTCAACAAGGGCAAGGGCAGGGTCCTGCACCTGGGGAGGAACAACCTCATGCACCAGTACAGGCTTGGGGCAGACCTGCTGGAGTGCAGCTCTGTGGAGAGGGACCTGGGAGTGCTGGTGGACGATAGGCTGACCATGAGCCAGCAGTGTGCCCTGGCTGCCAAGAAGGCCAATGGCATCCTGGGGTGCATCAAGAGGAGTGTGGCCAGTAGGTCGAGGGAGGTTTCCTTCCCCTCTACACTGCCCTAGTGAGGCCCCATCTGGAGTACTGTGTCCAGTTCTGGCCTCCCCAGTTCAAGAAAGATGAGGAGCTACTAGAGAGAGTCCAGTGGAGGGCTACGAGGACAGTGACGGGACTGGAGCATCTCTCCTACGAGGAGAGGCTGAGGGAGCTGGGCTTGTTTAGCCTGAAGAAGAGAAGGCTGAGAGGGGACCTTATAAATGCTTACAAATATCTCAAAGGTGGGTGTCAGGAGGGTGGGGCCAGACTCTTTTCAGTGGTGCCCAGTGACAGGACAAGGGGCAATGGGCACAAACTGAAGCAGAGGAAGTTCCGTCTGAACATGAGGAAGAACTTCTTCTCTCTGAGGGTGACGGAGCCCTGGAACAGGCTGCCTAGGGAGGTTGTGGAGTCTCCTTCTCTGGAGATATTCAAGACCCACCTGGACAAGGTCCTGTGCAGCCTGCTGTAGGTGACCCTACTCTGGCAGGGGGGTTGGACTGGCCCACAGAGGTCCCTTCCAACCCCTAACATTCTGTGATTCTGTGAAGAGAAGGCGCTTAAGTGAATCAGCTGGTCAGCTCTGAGCAACAATAAACAAAACCTAGAGCTAGTGGTTTCTTGGAGCGTGGTCTCTAATAATACTTGCCAACCTTCAGAGAGTCAGCATTCCTTAGTAACTTTTTAGATTTTTTAAAAAAGTGTGAAGAGGGAATTTCATTAGAATTGGAAAGAATTAGCATGTGCTAAGGTTACAAGAGACCAAATCCAGATGATTAATGGCTTGATTTTCAAACTCGCTGAGCACATGTATTTCCAAGATGCTGACTTCAAAACCATTTTTGGGTGCTCAGAATTTCTGTAAATCAGGTCATAGTGACTTGTCCCTCAGGTCATAACAAAGCGGCTGACAACAAAACTGAGAACAGATACTGCCCTCCAAAGACCCAGTTCACAATTATACAGTAACCCCTGGAAAAGCCTCTTCAGTGTTTTAAGAGTGAACATTCCAGTTAAAATGAAGACCAGGTGATGCTGGTCCTTCTCTGCATAAATACCAGAGACTTCTCTATCTGAAAAACTCATAATTTAAGTGACATTTACAGAAGAATTTTTTTATTATTATTATTAACAACCCAGGCTAAATATATGAAAACTGAATGCTTTGAAATCACGCGATTTGTTAAATAGGTGATGTGCCAAAGCAGAGATTTGTATGTTTGATGGGAATAAGAAAGACCAACCAGAGGAGCATATTGGTTACAGTTCAACACAGGACAAGTCCTCTGCTGTTCCACTGTCAACAGTTTTCTTTTTTTATAATGCCTCTACCTAATGCTTGTCAGAGGTAAAATATGTAGTAAGACAGTAGAATGGCCTTGATGAATCAGAAAATTAGTGACACTCATTCAAGCTGCAGTTTCAAAGAGAAAAATAGGACGCCAGCTCGCATCTTTTACCTGTGCTTTCAGCAGTGGCGCTGCGCGGAGTTTCTTGACTGCATCAGTAATATCTCTGGTTTCCACAAAACAGAGGACACTGCAGATTGCTTTTGTTACTTCAATCACATTATCAACTTTATGCTGTTAATAGCAAAGAAAGAAGAAAAAAAAAGGCAAACAGTAGACATATACCTTTTATCAGAAACACCTTACCATAAACTTCATGTCAGTGACTATGCAGAAAATCGTATCTGTTCATGCAAAATTCAAACACACCATGCATCAGCCTGGCTACGGTGAATTCACTAGTGACCAATAGCTTCCTAAGCAGAGCATAATTTTTGTTGAAGTCCAGTTATCTTCCACAAAATGTGCGTTGTTGAAAACTGGGACAAATTCGGTATCCAAGACTGATTTTGAGGCAAAACATTGCTTTGTCTGAACTTCATGAGCGCAGTAGCACTGTAAAGAAGCTTCTGAGGAAACCTGTACCCAAATGATTCACTAACTTTCTAAGGGTTTTATGCTACTATGAATTTATCCCCACTATTGTCGCCTACTCATCTTTGTGAAAGCTGACAGACAGCCAAGTTCCTCCTAAAAGTAGTGACTGTGTTGGAGGCTGCATAATCTGACACCTGTGGGCTGAGTACTTCTACAACTAGCTTTTCTGCAAAATATATATATAGTTCAAACTATTAAAACTTGTTGATAATAAATTTATATTGTTAAATATTACTATACAAATAATCTCCGAAACACTTTGGGGAATTCAAGAAAAAAAAATTTGGATCCCAAAGGAAGGAAAATGCAATCTTCAATTATCAAGTACTCTATATTCAGGAAAATAAACAAATAAATAACATTTCATGGGTTTCTTGCATAGTTATATCACTTAATTAAACCTTAAAATACATTCTCTGAACAAGGAGAAGCTCTCCTATAAATATTCTCCATGTTTCTGTACCGATAAACATTCCCTTTAGCGTGCCATGGCAAGTTTATGTACTGATAAAACCATTTCTCTAACTCACCCATTTCTTGCCTCAAAAAGTAGAACTAAACCAAGATGAACTTTCTATTTTCAAGCTTAAGGTCTATATCCAGACTGTACTGAGACAGTTACTGACTCATTAATACAAATAAATATTAAAATATATTGAGGTTACTAATTCCACATTACCTTTCTGGAGCAGAACTAAAGCAGGAATGAATTATTAAAAAAAATCCTCAAATATTTGGTGGTCTAAATTCTTTTAAATATAAGTTATCGGTGTTTTTTTAATAATTAAAGACAGCCACACCTTTTCATACTAGATGTTCTGGAGAGAAAAACAACTATGGCTGACTGTGATCTCTTGAGAGCTTTAGACCTTCCTTTGGCCTGCAGTTGATTCACCCTTCTGCCAGTTTACAAGGAATGCATTTCGCTTCTTTCATATTTCTTTCCTACCACTTAGATTTTTAACTTGAACTCTTGCAGGATTTACTCTCTATGCACATACATTTTGCCAGCAGAAGTAGAAACCTGTAAAAATGGCATGGTTTTGTTACCATGTATACATAACATTGAAAAAACCAAAGCGTTATACATGCTGGTTTACTGTGCAGTTGTTGAAGAAATGCATTTATACACACACGCATATAATTTTTAAATTACTATATATAGTTTGTAATTAAAAATGAATCTGTATTATAATTTAGCATTTAATTTAAACACATTTTAATTTAGCATTTTTCTTCTTCACAAGTGGATATGAATTATTAGAACAAGGCATTTTTATATCTATAAAGATACATGCAAGCTGGGCAATTTCTGAGCTATACATGAACAACAGACATACACAAGACTAATCCTTGAGTAGAGAAACAGCTACACTGCTGGACAGGAAAAAAACCCAAACCCAACAGTTAAAATATTTTTGTACGTACATATATATGCTGTTCCGCAAAGAGAGCTGGGTATCTTGAGGAATGTATCCATTTCTGTATAATATACTATTCCATTTGGGGATAAATTAACAAAGTACTTAATATTTTACAGAAGCTACTATACCACAGAATCACAGAATCACAGAATAATAGGGGTTGGAAGGGACCTCTGTGGGTCATCTAGTCCAACCCCCCCGCCAAAGCAGGGTCACCTACAGCAGGCTGCACAGGACCTTGTCCAGGCGGGTCTTGAATATCTCCAGAGAAGGAGACTCCACAACCTCCCTGGGCAGCCTGTTCCAGTGCTCCGTCACCCTCAGAGAGAAGAAGTTCCTCCTCATGTTCAGACGGAACTTCCTGTGCCTCAGTTTGTGCCCATTACCCCTTGTCCTGTCACTGGGCAATTAGAAACCATAGAAATTGTTTACATGGTAGCTACTTCTAAGAAGTGTATTGCAGATCGAGGACAGTAAGCATATAAAAAACTGTGTAACGCTGTATACTATGAATGATGTCCTTTATACTATTTGTCTTTTTGGATATTATCACATAAAGAGTTCTCATTTGCCATATGTAGACGTATGACATCGGTTTTTGTCTCAAAAAAGGGAAGACATTCTTTCTTTACAGAAGCTTCACATGTTCTGAAAGTTCAAAAGCGTTGTAGTCAACATCCTGTGTATATTTTTTTCCCCTCTACATATTTAAATATCAGCAGAACCTTTGAAAGATATTTTGGTGTTTAAAGTATTTATAGGATAAAAAAATGCTACTTCATTCTAGAACTTCTAGACTCTGTATTCAAAATCTACATTTTTTTCTCTCTACATTAATAGTATTTTCTGAATAGATTTAAAAATGAAGTGCATGTCAAGTGATTACCAGGACAATCAAGATGGTTACTTGTCTGACTGCACACACTCTCTGGGAACTTTACATTTCAACCCCAACAACACCAATCCCATCCCCACCTTGTGCCAAATATCCTAAACTTTTTTTTTTCATTTTATAGAGGCATTATCCATCATAAAATGAATTTTCCATTTATTGATCATTACTAATAATAGCAATAGTGAGCTTGTCATGTAAGTCAAAGGTATTGGTATCTCCAGGGCTTTTTAACAGACATTCTTGAACAAGTAAATTTGGAAGTAGGTAAATAAATGTGCAAAAGAATCTCAAGATCTGTCTGATTAAAACTGAATGCTTAAGGAAGTTCCACCTGAGTACAGAATATAAGCAGGTATATGTGTACTTAATTTAGTATATGTAACTCCCAGTAGCTTAAAGTTCAGAGTGTGCTAAGGATGGACTGTGGTGTATCAGAAAGGCAACAACCCTCTCAGTGGTATGAGTGATGGCTCTGAAAATCAACACAAGTATTCACATGTAACCTTGGGACAGGCAGCAGTTAAAGATCCCAATTTTCAATTGTCTTAAAGGAATCTAATCTAATGAGCAAACAAGGCTCAAAGAAGAAATCAAGGGTTCTAATTTTTTGCTTTCTTCACTATATATTTATGACTGTAATTTCTTACATTACAGCTCCACAATTTTTCAAGCCACTTAAAGCAAAGCAGTAACACTAGTTTTAATTATTATAGGTTTGAAAAAGCTCCATACACTGTGATGCCTCTGAATCAAAACATCTGCATAGTGATCTGAACTATGTCATTAACTTGCCAACCTGTTCTCCTAACTCACTCATATGAACTCTATTGTGTGTCCCTGTGTAGACAAAACCTTGTTAAAAAAAATAGACTATGGAGAAATTTAGTGTAACACATGCATATTTGTTGCACAGCATGAATATTTGAAAAATCTCCTGTCTTCCCTTCATCTAATGATCTCAAGTAATTGCTTACTCAAGGTAAAAATCTTTTACAAAAACAAATCTAGGAGTGCTTCATTATAGGTCTGAGAAATATCTACAGAACTTCAGTTGCAGAGGGTGAACTGTAATGCCTCATTAATGGTGAGATTACAGCTTTCTTTGAATTTAGAAGCTTCTTGTTTTAGGTCCTAAAATTCACGTGAATGTAAGTAAGTACACTGATGGGTCTACTTCAGTCAAGAAGTATATAAGCACATCTGAGTTTGGGGACCTCGGTTTTCCCAATGGTTATGACTGCACTACATTTTATACACTGCATAGTGCCCTTTGAGAAGTTGCTTCCAAGGGAAAGTACGGTGAATACCTACACAGTATCAAAACCAGAGATTTACTTTGTAGCTAGGCACAGTTTTAAAATTTTTATGCATTCTGCAAAAGAAAAGTGTCAAATATTTACACAAAAATGTAGAATACTTTTATCTACATATATTTATTATGTATTGATACATATATTTATGTATTTGTGTACATGTTCATTCATATATATGTGTGTATATGTGTACACATACACATCCATATATGTATGTTTTCTATTTAAAATACAAATACCCATGGATCAAGAATATCCAGAAAGATTAAAATCTGGGCTTGAATACAGGTGACAGATTTCTGAAACAAAATAAGAATTTTATGTTTTAACATATATTTCAAAGAAATCCATATTTTATCATAATGAGTTACAACTCTGGAAGGATGCGCTGGAATATTTCCACGCTACATCAGTATTCTTTGATTTTTCTAACGTCCTTTGTTTTCTTTCCAGTTCCACCAAACCCTACAGTCAGCTATCATGACAACCTGAACCTCAGATCAAATAGCCATTTGGTTTCTTCCAAGCTATCATTCAAATATGTATTTGTCCTTCAGTCATTTGTCCTTAAAACATTAGTTATCAGAGAAAATTTCCTACGAAATTTTTCCTTCAAGCATGTAGCATTCAGTTGGCAGCCCACAACACATTAATATAAAAGCTCTTAAGAGTTTTGCTGCCTAAACCTAATCCTGCAAACTATTGCATGCTTGAATACATACCCTAAATATGTAAACATTTGGCTTATGGGTTTGCAAAATTGGGGACAAATTTTGAAGATATATGTAGAGTATTATACCTCTACTAATTCCAAATATTCTACTGCCAACCCAAGCAATCCTGTTTTTATTTACAGGTTCTTTGACACTTAGAAACAGTCACCTTTGATATTTTAAATTTGTAGCACTTTCTTCCTAATCTCAAGTCAAGTTTTAGTCAGATAATTTATATCCTTTCAAAGTCAGGTTAAACAGCCTTAAGTAAAACTCTTCCTTAATAGCATTTAGAAGGACTAATAATTAGATACCTTTTATGTAGAAGTTTATGCTTTTCTGGTATAACAAACTGAGAACAAATACCTCATTTTGCAATAGATATTCCACTTCACCTCTGTATTTCATAATAACTGAAACAAGGTTTTGCCTGAAAATTAGAAAAAAGAAAACATGTTAGTAACAACTGGATAAAGAGAACAGGTTTACACTTTTCCCCCCCACATTCTATCTATTGGGGATATTTTAATTGACAGTGATTTTATTCTGTTATAAAAGAAGGATAAGTGCTTATATAGATGTCACGTAATTGAGCCTGGATCTCCATGTTTCTTTGGTAGTCATTTGGCACAAACCATAGATGTAAAAATCCTCTATTTATACGTGGAGGATACACGCTTCCCAAGTGAAAGAACTCCAGTAAGTGATTTGCTATTTCAGTGTTTATTGAACTCCATATCCCATTTATTTTACTCTTTAAGGTTGAGCAAGTGCTTAAATGTTACCCTGAAGAAGGATGGACTTAAGTACATGCTACAACACCTTCCTTCTCAAATACTTCATAGACTAAAGCTGCAGAGAATCAAGCAAAACATCCGCAAAAGCTCCACATTTCAAAAGTCCATACGAAGTCACAAGTATAAAATTATATTATAAGAAGGAACACCGTTGCTACATAATTCATGAAACTTTATTTGCTTACAGTTCTCAAGTTTACATGCTCAAACTGTTTCAGCAACTATCTTTTCTACACTATTACCTAAGCTGTGCAGTTGTTTTATTTCTGTAGATCGCCATATACCACTCTGCGGTCCCATGCCTTTGTCATGCTACAGAAGGTACCACAAAGTTTTTACATGCAAATTGCTGTGCCTTAGCAAAGCTTCACTGGATTATTTAACGATTATGAACAGGAGTATACACCTCTCTGCACCCAACTCTAGGACTGATGCTTCAGCTGTAAACCTCACCATTTTAGAACAGGCTCCAAGTGCTACCCCCAACACATAACCAGAATCAGAGTTGCTTTTGAGAAGCATTTGTGTAATTTTCGGTGTTTCAAGCACAGTGAAATTCTAGTCATCATTTATTTGTCAGCTGGAACAAATCAAAAAGGTGCCCATGAAACCACAGCTAAGATTGTTACACCCAGGAATACACCTTCCTTTTCCTTTAACAGCCTCCTCTGTAGGGTCAAATCTTCAGAAAGGGTACAGAAACCTTAATTCCCACTTCCACACCCTGCTTAGCCTACTGACTGGTAAAATGGACACATTACTGCCTTGATGGTCCTCAGTGGTAGTTAGGTTTGCACGTGCTTTTATGGAAAAGTGGAGATTTCAATTTATATCCTTTCTTCAGTGTTTGTTTTACTCTATCACTTTATCCTTGACTTTTTTTTCCCTCTTCTATTTCCCACTGACCCTATTTATTAGGGTTCTCTCTCTTCAAAAGGCTTAGAAGGAACTCACCCCCCCCCATTGCAGTCTGGTAGCTGAAAGTCACCAAAGTGTTTTGATTGCTTCAGAGCAAACGGACTATTGCTCACAGAGAAATTGTGTGTGTCCTCATGCATCTTAGCTGGTTAACTGAGCAGTCAGAGATTAGAGTTGCAACTATGGTCCAATGTACAGGTTTCATGGTACGTGGTTAGACTTTCCTTAT
This sequence comes from Opisthocomus hoazin, assembly GCF_030867145.1. Taxonomy (NCBI): domain Eukaryota; kingdom Metazoa; phylum Chordata; class Aves; order Opisthocomiformes; family Opisthocomidae; genus Opisthocomus; species Opisthocomus hoazin. The sequence continues at coordinate 146,107,583 of NC_134414.1, forward strand.
ATATATTGTATAGCAAGAGAACAAAAGAGGGTTATTGCACTGAAATCATCATACAGAATAGAGAAACATTAGGCAGCTTTCCCTGTGCTAATACAGGAGTGCGTTTCCCTGTAAATGCCTACTATTCACCTCCTCCCACAGACAGTTTTGCCTTTACAGCTTTTTCTTTCCGATCTGCACTAGCCTTATCTAGCCAGGCAGTTTGTGTGTTGAGTAGCTGTCTGGCAGTTCCTCCTGTAATCCTGCTGCATTGCAGCTAATACCAGTCGTCGCTCTGCTTTGACCAAGTCTCCAGGCATAACATCATCTTCATAGCATTACCCTGCCCAAAAGTAGTTCTGGATGTATGAGCTTGCCTTGTTACTTTGATGCACGTTTATTAGCATGCTTAGCCTAAATTCAGGTTTCAGAATAATTTTGTAAGTTATAATACTAGTTTAAAAAACTAGCATATTTTCCAGCAGTTCATTCTACCCTAGAGAACTTTTTGTATGACAGCCATAATTTCACATAACTAATAGGAAACAAATCCAGAAACTTGTAACTATGATCAAAATACCTCTGCTAACGCTATCCCGAATCTTTGACTGCTAGATGACTAATAACTGTATGTTATCACACAGACTTATTTCATATTTGTACATACAATCATTGGAAGGGACCTTTAAAGGCCATCTAGTCCAACCCCATCCCTGCAATGAGCAGGGACATCTTCATCTAGACCAGGTTGCTCAGAGTCCCATCCTGTTTGACCTTGAGTATTTGCAGGGATGGGGCATCTACCATCTCTCTGGGTAACCCATTTCAGTGTTTCACCACCCTCTTTGGGAAAAATTTCTTCCTAATATACATTCTAAATCTAGCCTCTTTTAAAGTGCCCTTTAAGTACTGAGACTATAAGGTCTCCCTGCAGCCTTCTCTTCTCCAGGCTAAACAACGCCAACTCTTTCAGCCTTTTCTCACAGGAGAGCTGTCCCGTCCCTCTGACAATTTTTGTGGCCCTCCTCTAGACCCACTTCAACCCAGTCCACCAGAGCAGAGTAGAGGGGCAGAGTTACCTCCCTCGACCTGCTGGTCATGCTCCTTTTGATGCAGCCCAGGATACGGTTGGCTCTCCGGGCTGCAATCACACATTAACGGCTCAGGCCCAGATTTTCATCCACCAGTAGCCTCAACTCCTTCTCAGCAGGGCTGCTCTCAATCCCTTCAACCCCTAGCCTGTACCGATACCAGGGGGTTGCCCCGACCCAGGTGTGGGGTCGGGCCCCCTGCACTTGGGCCTTGTTGAACCTCATGAGGTTCACATGGGCCCACTTCTCAAGCTCGTCCAGGTCCCTCTGGGTGGCTGTGTATAAATATGGCAATGCCAAGCAACCCATGAACATTCAGTGTTTCTTTGACATTGACAAAATTTTTGGAGCTTTTAGCAAGGCAATATAGTACAATAGTTTTGAAAAGAAAAGAAAAAAGAAAACTAAAGTACAAACAACATTAGAGAGTCAGTCTTGGATCCCAGCTGGTCTAAATGGGAGGAAGACAACAGGTATACAGCATATACTTACAGCATTTATTTTTCACTTTCCTGGCAGCAGCACCTACTGTGGAGCAACATGAGGTTTCCTTTCTGAAATGCTGTTTATCACCATGCTGACTAAGCAAGCTGTGCCTAACTGCATAGATGAGACTAGCCATCGTGCTATACTTACTAGCACCTCAGCATCAGAGATTATGGACCAATGGACCGCAGTTCTTCTGAAGCATTCATTGATTTACATTGTGTTTGGTTTACAAGCTATGAAAATCAGTGCATGAAGTGATGTACAGGCTGCCAGTTTTATTTGTTCACATTTGCCTGTGAGAGCAAATTTGATTATTACAGAAGTAAGGTTCCAGTTCATTCTTTTTACTTCATCTGAAGCCAGTTCAAACAGCTTTTTCCTTCTCTGCTGGATCTAAGCAGACTGAGCATCTCAATCACTACTTTCTCTAAACCATATATGTTTGTGTGCTACGATCAGAAACTTAACTACAGTACACGCAGACAACCCTAAGCATTATTTTATTTAGCTAATCTAAATACTTACAGCTGTGAAGACACAGCAATATGGGAAAGTAATCTGCTGGCCTTCCTAGGTGCCCGGCAGATTTGCACAGTCTGTGCTGAGCCCATACTGCTCCACCTCCATTCCACTGTGTTCATCCACTCCATCTCTACTACAGCCCTAGCTAAAGAATTGAGGAATTATAACATGTTACAGACACATAGCCCAGTGCAGAATAAGAACAAAGATGTTGCTGCATGTTATGTTATTAAACAGCTGCTATGACTTGATATGAAATTATTGACTGGCCTACTCACAAAAAAATACTAGCATGGCGCTGCTTAGAAGAATAAGGGCTTTTCTTCACTGTATGGCTCACCTAATTTTGGTGGTACTTCAAATCTAAGTGCCTTCTGAACATAACTGCGCCAGTGCTTTCAGCTCAAACTAGTTGCTTCTAACGGGGAAAAAGAATATGTGAACACTGCTAAAGAAGTTTGCTGCAGGGAGTGATTTTTTTATCCCTAAGTTGAGTGCATGCAGGCTTGTGTTCTCAGCACTTGAAATAGCCACAGTTAGACAGAACCAGCTGTGCACCCTACGTAGCACCAATTGGGAGCCTACTCCATGCCCCCTATGACTCCCATGGCAGTAGTTCCATATGGTAACACGGAAGGTATGTAATGCATATCCTGGAGCAAGCCTTAAGCACGATGCTGGAAGACTACACATGCACAAGGAGTCTAGTCTGGTGCTGTCTCATAGACATGGCCTCCATCGAGCAGTCCCTCAAACGAACTAGAAAGTGGATGAGGACCAGGTTAGAGAATACTTAAACTGGACATACATAAGTCCATAGGCCCTGATGGGATGCACCCATGAATGTTGACAGAGCTTCATTCTGAGGCCACTTTTGACAACCTTTGAAAAAATATGATGATTCGAAGAGGTGCCTGAAGATTGGAGGAAAGCAAATGTCACTCTCATCTTCAGGAAGAAGGACCCAGAGAACTACAGGCTGATCAGCCTCACTTTGAACCCTAGGATGGCGATGGAGCAACCAACCCCGAGAACCATTTCCAGACCCATGAACAAGGTGATAGAGAGTAGCCTGAATGGATTCACCAAGGGAAAGTTGCGCTTGACCAACCTGATAACCTTCCATGATGAAATCATAGGTTTTTGACACTGTCACCCGTAACAGCCTCACAGAGAAGCTAATAAACTATGGGCTGAATGACCAGACACTGAGGTGAATTGAAAACTGGCTGAATGGCTGGGCCCAGAGGGTGGTGATCAGTGGCACAATGTCTAGTCAAGGCTGGTAACTAGCAGGGTACCCCAGGGGTGTAATCGATGGCCTTGCTGGACTTGTCAAATGCAAGACGAAAGACAAACTCTGACCGAGGCGTCTCTCAACCGAGGTGTCAAGAGCCGAAGAGCTAACAAAGGCAGTAATTAACTGGTGCTTATCTTATCAGACAAAAGTAAGGGGGGGATAGCCTATCACTGTAAACCAAGTGATCTGTGGGGCGCCGTGGAGGGCTGCGCAGCCAGAGGTTGCTTCGGATAAAGCACAGATGGCCCCCCGATGCGCATACCAAGATGCCCGCTCCGAAGGTGTGTCAGACTGTGGAGTCCCACTTCTGACAACACGACATTCCATGCCAAGAGCCAATCGACACATAGTAATTGACTCAGTCCCACCTCGCAAAAATATTTTCCAAACATATAAAAATTGGCACTCGAAAACTTTCTTTGGGAGGAGGAGCCAAGTAAGAACTTTATCTGACGGATGGGTTGATGAGCCTGAACCTCTCTTCCCCCTCCAAGAACGGACGCCTTTTTGGTAAGAGTTGCGCCTCTGACTTTGTCAGACATATCACCGGGAACACATTGTTAACTAAAGCATTAAACTATTACTTTGAGCTCAACTTTTGTAGACAGTGCATTTATCAATGGCAATCCTGAATCTGTGATACGTGTCGCTTGAATAAATTACCTATTGTTTCAACTTTGCAAAACTGTTTCAGTGAAAGACCTTGGAGGGGCTCTGACAGGCAAGTTGAATCTGATAAGTGGCTACACGCTTAACCCTTTAGACATAAACTGTTGCCCAAGTCTGGGACTAGGAGTTGATCCAGCTGCACCTAGACTCTCTTCTGAGAGAGAGTTTAGAACGTAAGGGGGTCTTCTCTGAACCTCGTGACTCAATGGGAGGGCTCTCCTTTTGCCTCTTATCAGACTCCCCTTTACCCCTCCTTTAACACGACAAGGGGTCAGTCCTGGGTCCAGTACAGTTTAACATCTTCCTTAATGATCTGAATGATTGAGCAGAGTGTACCCTCAGCAAGTTTGCTGATGACACAAAACTAGGAAGAGCAGCTGATACATCAAAGGGTCATACTACCATCCAGAGGAACATCGACAGGCTGGAGAAATGGGCTGACAGAAGCTTCATGAAGTTCAGAAAAAAGAAGCAGAAAAGGACCTGGCAGTCCTCATGGACAGGAAGCTGAACATGAACTAGCAATGTGCCCTTGCAGCAAAAAAGGCTAAAGGTGGCTAGTGGTATCCTAGGTTGCATTAGGAGGAGTATTACCAGCAGGTTGAGAGAGGTGATCCTTCCCTCCTCACTCAGAAGGGGTGAGGCCACACCTGGAGTATTGTGTCCAGTTCTGGGCTCCTCATATGGGTCTTGTACAGAGAAACATGGATGTACTGGAAAGAGTCCAACAAAGGGCCACTAAGATGACAAAAGGACTGGAGCACCTCTCCTATAGGGAAAGACTGAGAGCTGGGATTGTTTAGCCTAGAGAAGAGAAAGCTCAGGGGAGATCTTGATGTATACAAACACCTGAAGGAAGGGTGCAAAGACAATGGAACCAGGCTCTCTTTAGTGGTGACAGGACAAGACGCAACAGGCACAAACTGAAACACAGGAGGTACTGAGTGTGACTGAGCACTGGCACAAGTTGCCCAGAGAGGCTCTGGAATCTCCCTTCTTGGAGATACTCAGAAACCATCTGGACACAGTCCTGGGTAAACTGGGCCTTATACAAATGAACACCTACTCTTGTCTGTTTTGAATCCGCTATTTTCACTTCACGCTCCCTTTATCCTGCATTGGAAGACAGAGTAAATGATCCTTTTCCGCAGACATTCTCTGCGCTTCTCAATTTGACAGACTTGTCACCTATAAAATACCCATATTCTATTATCTCTTCATCAGGATGAAGAATATTATTACTTATTTTTTTCTCATATGGAAGGCATTTCCTTCCTCTGAGCATCCTTGCTACACTTCTCTTCACTTTTTCAAGTTCTATTACATCATATTTGAAATAGGAGAAGCAGAGCTGCTGGCCACATTCAAGATAAATGAACAACTTACACTGATATTGTGGCATAGTATTGGGTTTTAGTTTTTCATTTCCTTCATAATAAGAACCAACATTTTTTTGTTTTATCTTTTTTTTTGCAGCTGCTGTGCACAAAGTTGACATTCAGAACTATTTATTATAATCCCAAGAACTCACTCCTGATGCTAAAAGTCAAGTCAGAACCTATGATTTCATACGTGAATTTCAGATCGTTTACTCCCATCTACATTTATCTTCTCAAAATTTCATCTGCCACTCTATCGCACACTCAACTCAGCACTGTGAAATCCTTCTGCAAATCATCACAGGCAGCTCCTGTGCACATTATGGACAACAAACTTTCACCACTTAGCTATTACCCCTTTTTTTCTCAGATAAGTTAGAAATGCAATTGAGAGCACAGGGCCTGAACCACAGATCCTTCTGGTTCATCATAGCTGGAAAATGACTACTCCTACCCATCAACAATCCATGGGTCAAGCAGGAAAGCGTGACAAACATAATTCAAGCTTTTACTTTTTCAATATTTACTGAACTTGTGGTTGAAGAAAGGAAGTATTTATTGCCCATGCTATCAGTTATTCATTGCCCTACAGTACCTGAGGAAATTTTGCAGACTATAGTTGATATACAGATCAACATCCTTTATCATATAACCCCTCTGAAAAGTTTCTTTGCAGGCCACACTCTTTATATCACAAGCAATACAACAGGCAATAAGCAGTGTGTGTACAGACTGTATGATTGGTTTGATCTCTTTATAACAAGGAGCGAAATGGAAATTCAGGCCATGCTCCTAGGAAGCCATATGGGTCCTCAGTAAGCACCATATATTCACCTAGAACAAGTCACTACCTCTCTGTTTTCCTCCATCTGCTAAATGACAGGTGTGGCATTTACCTTTCTTGGCAAAGAACTTCATAACACATTGATGAAAAACATTACAAAAAGTGTTAACAGCTTCTTTATCTAAACGCATGAAACGGAACGTAATGAAAGCTGAATGAGGAATCTATCTCATTTAGTGCTTGTCCATGGTAGGTTAGCTTTAGAGTCGGAAGCGCTTTGATTGCCAAGTTGGCATAGCTAGCCTCCATTTAAACACACAAAAAAAAGCAATAAAACATCACTCAACTGTGAAAACACAGGCATAATGCAGAGAAAGTCTATAATTTTTACAGTATTTACTCTTAAAAAAATCTCAAAAAGCAACACATGAAAATTATAACTCCTTCAATCCTGGGAATCTTTGGGAAACATGAAAACTCTAATGAAAGTTTCAATGACACAAAAGGGAGAGAAGAGGGAAAAATTACACAGATCTACACATGATTATTGAGTCTTGCTAAGCAATAAGGTCTGCAAATAACAGTCTAGAACATTGAAACAATTTTCCTTCTCTTCAGTATCATTCCTGACCCCAGTAGGTCTTGTAAGCATCCTTTGGGGCCAGGAGGCTCATTACAAATATGAACAAATACAGACAGACATCCTGTTAAATTCCAGTGTTCTTACCGAGTCAGTCTCCAGGCACAAGTGTCTTCTAACAGCTGATTCACAGTGAACCGTCTTTGGTCATCCTCATGCTGTGGAGAAGCATACAGTGAGATACAGTATTCTGATAGGGAGAGTGTGTGTTGGGGAGATTTGCTTGGTATTTTCCAAAGTCGGCATGTTCTTTCAGGAGCTCTCCTTCCAGAGTGTTTAGGATGTTTCAGCCTGAAATTTCATTTGGTGAATATCTCTCATGTTACACTGGGCTGTACTATACAGGGCACGCCAAACCAGGTTGTCACAGTAGCTCCTTCTAGCTACATACAGATTAAGACTATAGCCAGGCCTCAGTAAACCCTGCATCTGCTTTCTTGTTACAGAAAGCAGCAGGCGGCCTTTCTCAATGGCAATATACACTAGACATGGAGTAGAACTCAGTTTCCATCCACTACCTCTCTGCCGCTTCCTTTTCTGAGAGAAGAGAATGGAGACCATCTGTACCATCTTTTGCAACCCCTCTGAAGGGACTTCTCTCCGTGAAGAGTCAGAGAGATATTCAAGGCACTAGAGCATTTTCTGTATGAGGAGAGGCTGAGCTGGGACTGTTCAGCCTGGAGAAGAAAAAGCTCAGGGGGAATCTTATCAATGTGTACAAATATCTGATGGAAATAACAAAGACAAGGGAATCAGACTCTTTTCAGTAGTGCTCACTGGCAGGACAAGAGGCAAAGGAGACAAATTAAAACATATAAAATTCCACCTGAACTTAAGAAAAAAAATATTGCAAAGATAGTCAAACACAGGAAGAGGTTGCCCTGAAAGTTTGTGGAGTAGGCTTGAATATCTGCCAAGATATTCAAAACTTGACCAGACATGGTCCTGGGCAACCTGCTCCAGCTGACCCTGCTTGAGCAGGGGGATTGGACTAAATGATCCCATGAGGTCCCTTCCAGCCTAAACCATTCTGTGATTTTCCCTTATTTGACACATTCTGCTGACCAAATCTGTTCCCATTCAGATACATTCCTTTCTCTAGCCCCATGGATTTGTTGCCTTTGATGCCTTAACTCCTCCCACCCCAAGGAGGCAGCTCAGCGTACGCTAGGCCTGTACTGCCATCTCATAGGCACCACCATGTCCTGAAAATTGTGCCCTTTTTCTGACTCATTATTGAGGCCACATCCTGTAACTCAGATGGAAAAGTTGCTGACGGGCTTGTGACAAGCATGACCCCAAATTCACTGGTCAAGGATTACAAAGGAAATTATACTTATGAACAGGCATAACCCTGGGAGGGGTGGGAAATCAGAGAGAAAAGAATTAAATAAGAAAACTGAAGCAGGAGAAGAGCACAGCACACAGGCATTCAGTGGTGATGAGCTGCTGTTTACATAGTGGCTGGGACAGCTGCCAGACATTATTTTTCTTAGTATCTCTAGAAATGCAAAGGATGACTGAGACGGACACAGCTTAAGCAACCAGGCTACAGCCTATCTATTTACACGTGTACCAGTCTAAAATCTTTCTTTGCTCAAAGTTGAAACAGAGGACGGAAATTATATCTGGCCATAGATAAAGAAGAATCTGAAAGGTGACTCCATTTTATGATGGACTACACTAACAAAACTTCCAAGCTCTTTGCGAAGGGAAGGCAAAATGGTTTAAGTATAACATTTCAGTAAGGAAAAAAAAAAGAATCTTCTGTTCATTTACTACTGTTAACTTTCACACAATAAACAAAAATACAAAAAAAATGAGAACAGCATAATCCAACAGTGATGAAACAAGACTCCTGATTCTTTTTCCTCCTGTTAAACAGAATTTAAAAGAAATCTGTATTTTCTACAGATAAAAACACAGTCATTTACTTGCTTGGCTAAAAAGCCTTCTCCTAATGCTCTGAATATAAGCGAATTCAAACACTGAAAGCTTCTTCAGATTAAGGTGACCATGCTAGCAATTGTTTCTAGTCAATTGATGTATAGTAGTGGTCTGAAGCTAACTTCCCTGAGCAACTTGTGTCTCTGTTACAGTTGGATTCAATTTATGTATGTTAATTGACATGTGAATCAATTCGCACCAATTCTGCTTTAGATCATTATATAGAGATTTAGCAATAGCACCATCTAAGGAGCAGGATCACGCCGAGCTAGATACATTACAGATGTTCTGTCAAGAATTCCCATCTGGAGCGCTACTATCTCTTATCACATAGCAGCAATAAATGAAAGATGAATTAGATGAATAAAACGGAAGGGGGTGAAGGTAAGAAAAACAATCTCATTCACTAAACCTTGAACGTGTGCGTCTTTGACCTAAGCACTAAGATTCAGTTTGTCTGGGCATTTGATCTTATACAAACACTCGTGTTCCTTATCTCAGTGTATTGACATGAGTGTTGAACGTTATTGCAGAGGAGAAGACAAGGCAAGAATTTCAGGTTTAGGGGATGCATTTGAGAGTAGATGGTCTTTTCGCACCTGATTTCAGAATCGTCTCTGAACCTCACTGAGTTGCTGCTACAAAAATGATTACAAGACATACAAAAATAGCTTACGGACGCTGATTTCCTGAGTGCAGCACTAATTGTGCTACATATGGCTCTGACCTAGTAACTGCTGGTTTTTCTCACAACTCCTGTCTTCTGCCCATACCATACTCTGAGGCTTGGAGCACCTGACCCCTGACAGCTATCATGCTACTTCAATACATGTTAGAGGACTGGTATAACATCTCCAGCCCTGAGAGTATTTTGTAGTGCTACCATAATCAGAAGCATGCATTCCATGAAGGAAATAACACCAAGCACTCCATAGTTGCTTGCTATAATATCATTATCTGATTGTGCTACTACTAGACAGAGCAATAGTCAATCGCGTCTATCTTGACTCTCAGTAGGTCATATGCCCCCCTTTTTTTTATTTTTAAAGTCACATTACTCTACAGATGAGTAGCGTACATGTTCTGTAAAAATGCAGGGTGGATTTTGCAATGTCACTTCATGCTTAGCAGTCACTCTGGAGACCTTACAAACAGTAGAGCACATCTTATCTGAGCAATCACAGGGACAAGGCTTGAACTACAGAACAAGACTGATAAATGACAAACTTCCTCCTTGATCTCATACACTGACAGCACTGGAGGACACGGAGGGATGAACTTGGAAACAATGTGACACAGACTGAAGGAGGGTGCCCTGAAGCTTAGAGAGAAATTAGATACGTGTGATTGATAGGATCTCAAAAGCTTAAGGGGATCTGCTGGACTAGGGCAAAAGGTGGGTGTATGTGAATTATTTAGCATCAGAATACATATGGGTGATTATTAAATAGATGGGCTGTCAAGATACGAGTATGTTTCCATGACACTATAAAATAACATATTCCAAAGCTCAAAATTTGGAAGGATCCTATAGATCACAGGTCAAATTCTCCCCATGAGTAAGCACAGATTAACTTGCAAAAATACACAGTAACTGTGCATAACTGTCTGACATAGCTGAAGAATCTCAAGTCTCAAACTTTGTGCCTTTTTTTTTTTAAAAAAAAAAGAGCACAAACTATTCTCACATCTTTTTATATTAATTCTGAGGGAGGGAAGTTTATTTTCTATAAACTGCTTCTAAGTCTGTGAATTCCAAATACATTTCACGATCAAAGACACAAGTTTCAGAGAACAGCAACAACAAAATCGACTGTGAGCTCAGTGCAGACCATCTCAGACGCTTGAATTCAGTGTGGCTGGAGCAGGTTTCAGTATACCCAAAAAGATCCACAGAACCAGGTCCAGAGTGAAAGGCAACACAGCATCTTTCAGCGCACCGTAGTCTGCATTTCCTCAGTTAGGTTTTGTCTGGTGCTGACAGAAGTGCTGGTGCTCCTGCCTGCGAACAGAACCTCTCCTTCCCGATACGAGTGCTCCGTCACAAGCGTGCCCTGGAGCAGGAGGAAAACTCTGGGTCTATGACTTACGCCAGCTCAAGAGCTGCTCATGTTCTTTGCTATTATTAGTAACCCGAAGTAACTTCATGGCCTGAGGCTTTCAGAGTCGTGTCAGTTTCTGTAAAGGGTTGATCAATAATTCATTTGAAGATATCTTAAAATGTCACCCTTCCTGGTTAAACCCTATCGTAGGTTATTAATTATAGTTCCACAAATTTTTTGAGACAATAGATGTTTTCTAGTGGCCTGAACACTGCTAATTTGTCTTCCAAGCTTTTTAGTTACCTGACTGAAAGACTAATTCTGTTTGTATGTAACCATTGCACCTGGTAATTCTAACCATTTCCAAAATGTGAAACATTTAGAGATGCTTGGTCTCTGCTTCTGGCCTCCACAGTGCACTGCAGTATATTAAACCTCATTTAGACTTGTCAAACTGCAATAGAGTTGAAGGAGACTTTGAGGATATTAATAGAACATGAAGCATTTCACGGTAGCACAATTGCAAGGGATACTTAAACACAAGAAAAGGCTCCCTTTTATTTGAGGTACTACACAATCCCTCTAAAAAGTCATAAACATTTTAATAATTCAAAAAAAACCCACCTTCTTACCACGCTGGACCATTGACCTCTCTGATCTGATTATGCTCAAATGTTAACACTTAATTAATTATGTCTGGTAAAAAAAATTAACACCATTAGCACTGATATATATATATAAATAGTTTTGAACTTTCAGGAAATATCACTTGCTGGCTGCTTTAATCAAAAAATTCCTTTCTGGAAGCAAGTGAGCTCTGTTAAAAACCTGTCAGCGTTCTTTGATGCTTCACTGCAAAGCTTCATGCTTTACCCAGATAATCAGTGTGTGGGAACAACTCGGAAAAAATGGGTCTCATGGACAGGCAGAGCGCCCCCTGGAAACGGCGTCTGGATAAAGGTTGCTGCCTCTACACTGTTCCACTGTGCATTACTTCCTAAACACCACCCAGTCGCTAGGAATTTAACATTTCTGACTTACTACAACTTGTGGAGTTTGTGCTGTAGAGTTGCGTCTCAAAGGCCACTCAGGTTGAAGTATGGAGTAGGACAGGTGCACAGTCAAAACAAACCTAGCAGTCATTACTTCGTGTTATGATAGCTCATGTACACTGGGCCACCAATTGACAAGAGGACTATTGGTTTTTCTCCTCTTTCATTGTCATTCTCAAGATTTCAAAGCATGGAGAAAAATCTGCAGGGTGTAGAATTCCCAGTCCTGTCAACAGAAGCTCTCTGTCCGGCTAGACAGTATGAAACTGAGCTTCAATATGTTTCTATATCATAAAGATAACCCTTATGTTCTCTGTGTAAGCCTTATTTGGAAGTTTAATAAGAATCTAGCACTTTGAAAATTTGGGTCTTAAAATACTTTTCTTCAAGAATGTTAAGGCTGATAAATCTCTTGTTTCAAAAAAACAAAAACAAATTAAAGGTCACCCACTGGCTGAAAGACCTGCGATCCCATGTAAAGCTCCAGGCCACATTTCTTGCTTTCAACTGCGCAGTTCAAGACAATCTCCTCTTTCTGAATACTTCATAACTGAATGCCAGCTTCCCACAAACGGAAAGGAAGCAAGGATTCACCTTAAAAAAATATGGTTTTCAGCTGAATTCACAAAAAATTGTGAACATTTAGTTACTGGTCAAAGTTCTTAAGCTGTCTGGTTTAAAAAAAATGGTTGCATATTACTTATAAGTATCCACTTACATTGATTATTCAGCATATTAGTAAAAGAATAGTAATTTGCATGTACAGACATATTTTTCACTATGCATCTCAATTTCAACAGTGTTATGTAAGGTAAGTAAGAATTATGTAGGCAGTCTCCAGATGGCAGTGGTATAGTAAGGTTTATTTCCTTAGCCCACACAGTTTCAAGGTTCAGCAGACACTCCTGAACATATCATTAGGTTCCAAAGGACGTAATGTTAAAGATCTGTAGTAATCGCAGATCAAATAGGCCATTTGCTCTATATTTTTTCTGTTTGAAGCCAGAGTAACTTGTGGAGAATCAATCATTGGCTTGGAAGTTTGAAGAGGAGATTGTCAGGAAGTTGGGTTGAGGCTTCCTCTTTTCAGCATATGCAGGTAAAAAAATCTCTTCACCACACGCTATATGCATATAAGTAGCAAAACGCATTCATATCAAACTTCTAATTCATGTCATTGATTTCTAAGGCCAGAAAATGTTGGAAATGTGCAACTGCCAATGGAAGGGTCAATAATGTATTATTCCATTTAAAAGACAAAGAAGCTGACCTAAAAAAGGTAAACAATTTTTCCACCATTACACATATGTGTGTCCATAATTATATCTAATTACCAGCACTCCACTCTTCTCAAGCCCTTCTTTGGCAGCAGGATATGGAAAAAACGAAGTTTTCCACTATCTCCTAACACAGGATGTCTTGTCACAGATCTAACACCAGAAAGGACTATGATGACCATCTAATCTCTGTTTAATGCAGACAACAGAAATCACGTGGTGATTTCTGCCTCTGTCTCAACAACTTGCAGTTAAATGACAACAAGGTACCACAGATGGTTTCCCAAGACAGACCTCATTCCAATGGTCACTGGATGTGTTCTTTTTGCTGCTGTGATATGGGGATGGGGTGAGAACAGACACAGGAGATTGACATTTGCACACCCCCTGCTGAAGGTATATTCAAACATCAACTTGTTTTCTTCTAGAGTGAGAGCAAGCAGTTGGCAATTCATTAACCTGAATCATTTCTGAAGTGACCTGGTGATGAAAGCTTCCATGTTTCCTACTTTACTTTCTGTTGAACGACGGTTTTTAAAAAATAAATAATTAAGTGAATAATATTGGCAGTGAAGAATGCCAACAATTTCAGCCATGATTGCACATATCAGCACCAAATTATTCTGCTTTTGTATATAAACTGGTTAAAATGTTAAAAAATATAAATCTGGCCTAATTATAGTCCTTTTTAAATGCTCCATGTAACATATTGAACTTCATGTTTCACATGGCAACACATGACAGAAACGCAAAGAACGCCCCTACCCTTTTTTGTTAGAAATCTGCCATCTGACCCATATATTAAAAAACATGGGCTGATAGCATACCCGTGCAAAGCAGGTAATCAGTACTATCTGTGAACAGAGTCAACACACTGCCAGTGAACACTGCCCAGAACAAAGCTTCTGCTGTACTGCAAGCTTTGGGTTGGAAGTAATTCAAGGTGGTCCACTGGGAATAAAGCTCACATTTAGTAGCATAGGTCAGGATCATTAAAGCTCAATAATCCACTGCAACGTTGCTTAAATTCAAATAACCTGAATGGGAATCACTCTGGATTTAAGATGATGATAAACCAATGTTTTCTGTAAAGACTACATGTCCTTACACACAGCATCTCTGCATGTCTACACACAAGCACGTACACACACACACAAGTATGCATCACACGTGCGCAAACACACCAACTGTGATTCTGGCTTTTATCAGTCTACCCTGGTTTTCACTGATACTGACAAGAATCCAGATCTAATTAATTTTACATGGTACTTTTGGTTTTGCCCTTGTTACATTTCAAAACATAGAAAGGCCAATCAAAAATAAGAATTCTCTGACCACCTGAAATAAATAGCATTGAATTCTGACAAAACTGATTTTTTTCTAAAAAGGTAACCTTTGGTCTGTTTTAGTTGTGTGTTCTCTACAGTAACTGACTAGATACAAGTACATGAGCAAAGCAGAGATGTTCCCCAGCATGTTTCAACTGCAGTTCAGCAATAATACACGCATTCTCAGGAAAGCAAATAATCTCCCTTTGATCATTACTGCAGATTGGTACTTAAAAGGATTAGGGGAATTCTGTTCCAACAGAGATGCTGAAAGAAAGAGGAGGAAAAAAAAGCCAACATACCGTTCGAGCCAAACTTTGCTTCAAATTACTAGTGCTGTGTAGTCGAAGCTGAATGCAGGTGGTTGCCTTGCGAAGACTTTCATGGCTGCCCAAAGTGTGATCACTGTAGTTTGGGGGGGGAAAAACAAAAACAAACAAACAAATGGTTATCTCTGCCTACCACTTCCTTCTTTTTTTCCTCTCTCCTCCTAGAAGCACTGATGGACTAAATTCTAAGTGCAAAGCAAAATGAATAATATAAAACCTGCACTTGGCACCTACTTCCACGAAAACTGATAGGGTTTGGTTCTGGCATATTTTCTGGTGAAACAATTTCAGGATAATTGCTTAGTTTCATCTTTGACCACTCAGTTCTATAACAGAGCAACATAACATGCTCCCAAACCCTGCAACTATTCATGCATATTCTTCAAATCCAAATTAGTGCAATTTATACAAACTAGCTTGGTTATGAATGCACCACTGCAGAATGATTTGCAGTGTTTGATACCCAACCTGAAAATCAAATATTAACTATAAGTTTGAGAATCACATACATTAAGACAGTTGGCCCTTGATTCTCAAAGAAATCAAAGTTCTCATCCTATGCAGCTCACACACAAATGGTAAAAGCAGCTGTGAGTTCGTCTTCCTCCTTCTCAAATCACATGCCAGCTAAAGTCAGATGCAGAGCTCTGCTCACTCAGCTCAGGAGGTTCCTACAAACTACTCTGGTGGTCAACGATGTTCTGGCATGCTGTGACAGGGGAATTCCATATTCTCATTTGCCTCTTCAGAGTAGCTTCTAGTCCACTTCTCACTCTTGACAACTTCTTCTAAGTCATAATACAGCCTTAGTTTATCACTCTCTTAAAATTACTTGGAACAAAAATAATTTCAGTGTTTTCCTTCTATTTTTTGTTTTAATCAATTCAAATAATGAAAAACTTGTTTCAGAGTTAAGGTAAATATCTTTTTACATTTAAAAAATCTTGGGGGATTAATGGGTAGGAAAAATTACACTGATTTTTGCAAAGGCAAATTCATAACCAAAACAAGCTAATATGCATCATCAGCTACAGCTCTAGTGCATGTGCGATGACATTGATGTTGTTTTTTTCAAGCCTCCAGCCACACGAGCACCAAAAGGGATATTCTGTATTTATACAGATTTACAGCATGGTAAGTCATTGCAGAACTCCCCGGGCCATGAAGGAATGATGATTCTTTTCTGGTTTGTCAAGTGCCATAGAAGACTCAAAATTCAGATGGAAACTGTTTCTTTCTACCTGAAAGGGCTTTCGATGTAATGTCTGAATTTAGTTCCAAATAAACAGTCACCTGATGAATAAACCATGGAAACTGTGACTGTGGGGAGAGACTCATATCTCTCATGGCAGTAGAGGTCCCCAGCACAAATGAACGGTTAAATTTAAATAAATGTGCTGTACATAATTGCCATTCAGCACAATTACATGGAATTCATATATCTTGTAATTGTTCAGCACCTACACTACACTGTAATGTAAAATACATACTCTCCATTAGAGGTCACAAAAGATACAAGCGTAGATACAGGATTTTTTTTTTTTTTTTAATACATTAAAGGTCACAGAGGACAAACTCATTTCCATCTGACATAAAAAATACCTAAAGCAAGGTCCTCTGATAGCACTTCCATACGTTAGCAAAATTCCTTGATTTTAAGAGCATAAAGTACAGAAGTAAGAGTGAGAGGATTTAACACCAACACAGTGAAATACCTGTACTGGTGGAAAGCATATCACTGTTATGCCTCAGCCCTTCTCAAATCCCTTATACAAGCAAAAGCCCAAGCAACTGATTCCCAGTTCCTGTGACTGTACCAATGCACAGATTCTTTTCTGTTGCTCCTCAGCTCATAACCATGTTGTGCCTATCCATGGCTTTCTTGAAGCTTCTTCCTCTCCTCATTTCACCTAATCACATGTGTCTCGTGACTATGATGATGAACTCCCTCGATGATTCTTGCATCTTTTAGAAATGCCTCACACCTGGTGTTCACTTTTTACCCCGCCATTATTCCTGCTCTTCCCATTCTGCCTTGCCTTCCCCCTTAGGACAGGCATAGTAACGGGAAAATGACAAAACACACACATCTGTGAGCCCTGAGTTACTTCTTGATTCCTCCAGCATACAGATTCCTATTGCAGTGCCAGCATTACACCAAGCCAATGACAGAAACTGGTATAGCTATACCAACGCGAGGAGCATTCTGCTGGGGTAAATTGGTATAGCTATACCACCCCGCTCCCGTAGTTACAGTTTTGTACCACAGATGTATAAAAACTGTCTTTTACCAGTATAATTATTGCATGTCCTCAAGCTTTCAAGGTGAAACAAGCTACACCGACAGAAGTTGAATTTTGTGGTTATAACTACATTTACACTAGTGGTTTGTGTTAGCTCTGCTGTGTCAGGCAGACACTATACTTCACCAAATCCTTTACTGACAGAGTAATGCTGCCCGAAATATTGGAGTCTGAAGTACCGGCCATACAGTTGACTTCGTGAGTGGATTCTATTTGCACAAAGAGAAAAGTTTTGACAGGTATTGTGATACAAGACACTCCACAAAATGGATTAATGCCTCAATAAAATAATGTGGAAACCTGGTCTAGGTGAAAAGTGAACTACAAGAAACAGAGGTGTAGCTTTGCCATAGATTGACAGACTTAACACACTACACAGATCTCCTACTGTACCTGTACTATTAAAAGTAATACAGCCGCCTTTGGAAGATGGCATAACTGTTAGTAACTGGTTCACAGCGCTCTGCTGAGCTTTGTAAAGGAAAAACAAATAAAAATGCTGCAATATTATTAACTCAACTGTTTTCCCCCTATTTTTTGCTGGAATTACTATGTGGAGACTAGAGCTTTGATGAGAATACCATGACAAAAGACATAAAGCAAAAGGCAGTTTTTTAAGAGACGCAGCAATGAACTGGTCAAAGTAAAGTGGCTTGCCTGTGGAGCTACGATATATCAGAAGTCGAGAAAGGGAAAATCCCTCAGTCTCTTGAGACTCCCTCACCACTAGTTGGTTTTGCCTCCCCACAGCAAAGTTCTCTGATGTGTTATAAGCTCCAAATCCTAATAAAGTCCAATCAGACTTTTTTTTTTTTGAAAAAAGACTCCGCCGAGCAGCATCTCTAAATGAGAAACTTAATTTGCAGTGACAAGAGAAAATGAAGTTTATTTTTCACAAAGAACATATTCATCCAAAGGTGTTTGCTTCTTATGATCCAAATCTGCATGAATATAACTCTGCCCCGTGTATAATTAACAGCTTAAACTTCATTCTGAGTGAAAACCAATTCTTATTTAGGCCTCAATTCTCAGAGAATAGAATTAGCAAAACAAAAAAATGTCATCAGTAAGGTCACAGGCAAGCATGTGAGCACAAATTATAAGCATTTAGACTTCTCTATTCCATACCCGGGCTCACTATGTTGGATAAACCATAAAGCAGTAAGGTAGCTGTGCAAATTACACTATGGTAGAGTGTGGACAGAATTAAATACACATATGAAAAGAACCTTTAAAAAATCCTATGCCTTAAAAAACAAAAAGTCACATTTAGAAATAAAACTTACAAATATCCTTGTACTACAGTCCCTTGCTGGGTCTGCACTACTGCAACATCTTGCTAAAAGACAGATCAGTAAAACAAATCAATAGAGACCCCCATATTCTTACAGAGAGTCACGTGTTTTGTTCTGTTAGGCATTTCAGGATGCTCTGAGGTTGTGGCCTGTAGCTCTAATGGCAAAATGTCTGAATAGAAGATTGACTCATTGCTGTCACATAAGTAGTGTTGGTTTTGGCTTGCTGCTGGCATTGAGAGCTAGGAGTTATCTGATAAAAGCTGCTTAACCCCAATTTTGTTTATTTTTATGTATCATCTTTCATGAAGGGCATCATACAAGCATTTTTAGGGGCAACCACTCTAAATCTAAGGAAAGATGGGAAACCGTAAGAGCAAGATCTAAATGTAGGTATAGAAGGTTCGGATGATGGGATGATGAAGCAAAGAATTTTTAGAAACAGCAGATGGCCTGCCAAGAAATAAGACGATCATGAACAGGACAAGTGTAAGTGAGTGGAGAGTACACCCACAGCTGTGAAGCCCAGAGGGTCTATGGATACATATGAAAATCAGAAATTTCAGTGAACAGTGGTAAAAATTGATGGCACAGGGTTTTACTCCTCTCTTCTTTCAAGGAATCTCTGTCTGTCAGACAGGGTTCTGCCTCCGGAGGCATTTACACTGAACATCTAAAAAAGGAACTGGAGCAAATCAGCTGGGGAAGTGACTAATGTACACCTTACAGTGGTGGAAGGGACAGGTACAAGGCGCAATGAATCCTGACAGCACTATACAGATGCTGTAAGAAGTGGGAAAAGGAAGTGTAGGAAGAAAATGAAAGCCTGCAGGTTGAGGCAAGGCCAGGATCAGTAAACAAAGTGAACTGAAAGACCAGAAACCAAATGAGATTCCGAATCAGAATTTGACTAATCAGTTACAGACTGAGTTGCAGCCTATATGCAGCCTTCCGATTTTTTTTAAATATGGATATTTGAAACCTGATATTCCACTCGTGAGTCAGATACAATGTGAGCTCAAGAATATCTCCATAGGAAGGGAATAATGGATGATGAAATCTTGTGGTGCTGAGTGTAATGGTCATTAGTACACAAGTGTTTTATCCTCATCTCATTCAAAGCTAAATGGATTCCAGAAATCATGAAGTCTTTCGGGTGTTTCTGCAGGAGGCAGGATGAAGTGCTCATTAATATAGCCCAATATAATAGAAAATGAAAGCTTTTGACAGATCTTCACAATGTTGTCTGGTTCACTAAACCACCCTGGTCCGAGAACAATTCATCATATCATTGTTTTGGCTTCACTTCAGTTTTTTTCTGGATTACAATAAAGCAAGAGCAGCAAAGTATTTATTCCCTTTGCTGTCTCATAACTTGGAGAACTTCTACTGGAATTCATGCCTGAATGACTTCCAAATATGCTTCTGGGGAAGAACTCTCCACAAGTACATCAAATCACTCTTAGCAACACCCTGACGAAAGCAATTTGCATTAACAGATAGCCCAAACTTCGGAAAAATTTCACCCTGAGGCAACTCTGCAGGCTATGTTAAGCTACTCATGGGATCATTACAGTCTGGGGTTTCAAATATCAGGTGCAGGACTCTGATGAGGAGGCAGAAGAAAGGGAGCTTAAAGGACGGCATAGTATAGAGTTACAAACTGCTGAGGCCAGAGGTGCAGCTCAGTGCTTTCTGCACAACAGTGAAGGAGCAAAGTAGAAAAGCTGAGAACATTATTGACCTTGTTTCACTGCTAATGAGACGTGCGGAGATTCTGTAAGTGCTGGAATTTCAACAGTCCACTATTGATGCGTTCTTCCCAACAGTGAAAATAAAACTGTTTAGAACATACTGTACACTGTACTGATATGCACTGAGCTCACCCTTCGTACAATGACTCATTATTTCCATTTTCTTCAGCAATTCGTTTGAAATGAGAAGAGAGACTTGAAAATGAAGAAAAGCCCTTGCCTCCTCCTGTAATTAATGGATCCCTGTATGACCTGATTCTCTGCTCCGTGGTTCCAGAGTCGTAACGCTTTACACAGCACCCTGCTGTACCAGCTCCTGCTCTACAGAGATCTGAACAGGAGCGGGCTCAGAAACATTGAAGTCTCCCTCTTTAGCTGCAAAGCATAATTCACCATAAACATCTAAACATTTGACCTGTGTACCTGTGTAAGAGTAATAGTGTCCAAACTGGCTACACAGCAAAGCTAATTTACAGCGTGACACTTGTTCTCACAACTACATTACTTTCATTAATCAAGGTGACTTGCTTTGGGCTGGTTCAGCTAATCTTTACACTCTGCTGCAAATGTGACTGCTTCTAAAAATGTCCCTTTCCATTACAGATGTGTACTATTTTATCTAGCACTTTTTACGTCTCTAACAGATGAGCTGTGATTCCTGCAGTGCCAGCTTAACATGTTACCACAGAGAACTGCCAGCTTCTCCCCTTCTGCTGAAAGTCACCGTCCCTACAGCACAGCTGACAAGAGCCTGCACTTTAGCTGCTTCAACACAAAATCTGCTCACTTTTGCTGACAGCTAAATTTAAGTTGCCGGAGGGCAAGAAACAACTAGCTGAGTCCAATACTGCTTTCAACCACCACTAGGGTTTACTTGAACAAACATAAACCAGAGCACTTACTTCCTTACTTGTAGGCTACCTACATTCAGAAATACCAGGTTGTATGTATAATGTGTGTTTTTTTCAACTTGTATTCAGCGCCAAAATGCTGACTCCATTTGCTTTACTACTGTTCCAACTGGATATGAAGAAAAATCACCTACTATGAAGCTGCATGCATAATACCGTTTCTCCTCTCTTTGAGGATATGCATACCCCCTCATGCCTATGAGACTCCTATGAGATATCAGCGGTAGCACTATCCTTGTACTACGGATGAGAAAGGACCAGAAGGACAATGAAGTGAAACAAGTTATTCAAGACTGCACAAAGCTTATACAAAGGAGCCAGGATTTGAATCCTTGCACTAGAGCACACCATCATCTCTGTAGAACATAAGTACCGCGTGTTCTGGGAGTTTCAGAAACTATACATTAAGTGTTTGGAACATAATACTCTAACTCTCCTAGGGTTCTGTTTATATGGCATGTACGCAGAGTGTAATAAATGCACCGCTTATATTACACAACACATACTCAATACCATCTCTTAACGAGACACTTACTTTTGTAAGAATTCATCAGACCCGCAAACACTTAGAAGGCATTCCTGCTGGACTGGGTATTCATTTGTGCAATGCAGGGTCTCTACAATTAAGTCATGAGTGAAACAGCCAGCTGTAAATAAAGACAGCAAGAAAAATGAATAGTAGCCTGCTAGAGAATTCCAGGCTAGACACTTCAGCAAAGAAAACCAGAATTTCTTTGTAATTCCTAACTACTGCTACAGACTAGCTCCATCAAGAGGAATTAGATCAAGCCACACATGATTTTTTATTTTAATTTTGCTTCAAATACTGTACAACAAGTCATAGAATCTATGTCCATTTAGATTAAATTAGCAATATGTTAGGTAGCTGGAATGAAGAGCTGAGCAACTTTCTTAAGTGGAAAGGAAAAGAAAAATGACAATTTTTTTTTCTTCATTTTGCTGATAAATGTCTTTGTACTTTTCCCATGTGAGAACATGGCCTGATGCAAAAGTTGATACAATAGTGACATTATAATAGTACATAAACACATTACATCAATTTGTAAATTATACACAGAGCATATAAATTAAAAAGTTCTATGTAAGTTTGTACAACCTCCTGTTCAGAAATATTCTAGCTTTTTGAAAATTTTCTCCAGTGGTACTTCAGCTTTTTAAGCCTTTTCCCAACCCTGCCAAAGCCCTTCCTCTCTGTCCGTTTTTTTTAAGAACTGACCAAAAAATGGAAAAGAATAGCTGCATAATCTGGCAGTCAAACTGCAAACATATCAGATAAATTTGGTCTTTACAGGCATGCAGGGCATACTCCACCAGCACCGATGCTTCAAGACCACGATACTTCTCTTTAACGGAAAAAAATAACTGACTCTAGTGAAAAATTTTCATGCACTAAGATAGTTTTACAATGCAAAATCAAGTCTGGACTTCCTCCACAGCTCTCAGGGAATCTCACTGTCTGTAACTGATAATAGAAAAGTCAAAGTAGATTTTTCTTTGTTTTTCTTTCACGGTGTTTCTTTACTGCTTCGAAATAAGCATTTGTTAAGAGCTCTGACTACAAGTTTTAAGTGAACTTTTTGACATAAAAAATGGAATCTACAGTTAAATTCAAATCACCAGAACCTAAACACATAAACCAAACTTGTGAGTTGACTAATTTACACTGCTCCAGGTTCAGATAACTGGTTCACACAGCCTAACCAGCCAGTTTCATTAGGTTTAATGGTGTTCTGAACCACCCAGTCACCCAGAGCAGCCAATTCATACCGGCAAATCTGGTTCAGATTTGCTATGTTATTATTTTAGAACAAATCTAGAAATGCAAAACTGTTTTTGCAGGGAAGTTTAAGGGAATGTGATACCAAAGGACAGCTGACTGTTTTAGGAGTGACGACTGTAAAAAAAAAAAACAAAAGATGAAATATAACAGGGTTGATTACCATAGATGGCTTGAGGTTTGTTTGGTTTTCCACGTGGAAAACCAAATGTGTCAATGGATTAAAAAGTTCCTTCTGGAAATTTTCATTTTCTTTGCAACGCCATTTTTCTTTTGCTCAGAAACACTCTTTGATTAAACACTTTCTACCAGTCATACTAGTTTTAAATGTCTAGCCTTTTGACAACTCTGTTTTAAGCAACTCCTCATAGCTGGTTTGACATGTAAAATGCAGCTCTTATTTGCTAAATTTATGCACGCTAGAAAAAGAAGAATGGCACAGAACCAAAAGTTAAAATTGTACCATGCACTTTTTCAGGTCACTCATTAGAAAAAAAACCTGAAACTTGCTAGTATTATTCATTTGCACTACACAGAACCATTTTCCTCTCCTTGCTCTGCAACTGTTTTTGTATGACTGCACAAATCTTTATGCTCTTTATATTAGATGGGGCAAAAAAGTGTACTCTGTCCCTGCCTCCCCTCTTTGAATATATCTTCTTGTTTACTTAGCCTATAAGCAAGTTTAAGATAGGGACTGATAGCCCCCTCATTTTTAGCTAGGCTTCCTAAAACATTTTTGTAAACAAAGTCACGCAGACCAAAAATTGAACAATCTGTCAGGTAAACAATGCTATACGATAAAATATTTGTCAGTAGTTCAGACTTCTGCATTGCAGGGAACCCTTGGCTAGCTGACAGAAGTGTTGCAAATATTACCTTCCGGTCCAGGTGTCCAGAGATCTTCGGTCCTTCGACTCATGAAATCCACAAAATATTGATTCAACCTACTACTTTGTCAGGCTTTCCTATAAATACATAGATGCTCCCAATACAACTAACCAAACTTGTATGAATAAATGTGGAAGCCTTGGGTACTGTATTTATGAAGATATATTTTTAATATATTGACTGACATTCTGTACAGCTTTGGTTTTTCAGCTTTCAATCCATCACACAAACTAATGCTCAGCCTGTTACAGCCAAATAATTCCTTGACAACTGATAATAAGATTCATAAAAAAACCTATCACTTTATGAAGCAGCACAGAGAGAGGAGGAAAAAATTAATTTAAATCTATATTATTTTTGCTTATGTGGCTTAAGTAGCAAAAATAACTAGAGCTGGAATCAAAGATTCTCCCCTTCACCACAGATACAAGATGCAGTGGAACAGTGGCAGCTTCCCACAGTCACTAGTGACAAAATAATTCAGGTTGGGAAGGATCTCAGCAGGTCCATCTAAGTCCAGCCTCCTCCCCAAAGGAGGGTCAACACTGAATTCAGACCAGCTTGTTCAGGGTTTTGTCCTGTAAGATCTTAAAAACCTCCAAGGATGGAGACTTCACAGCCTCCGTGGGCAAACTGTTCCAGTTCTCAATAATTCTCCTCTTCCTTATACCCAGTCGGAATTCATCTTGTTTCACTTATGACATGTACTTTCCCTGACCTGCACACAACCTTGGGTGCAGAGGAGTCTTAGCAACTGCAGACTCTTAAGTCAGAAACAGAGTCAAGGCTGTGAAAAGTTCCACAACTATATGGGGATTACCCCTATACTTAAAATTAGGCACAAGCTTAAATTCATTCTGAATCAAAGTCTGAATGTTGGCCCTTTCTGAGACTGCCAGAATTGGTCCCATCTGTGACTAAATAAAGTAGGGATCCATCCATTAGCAAAGTTTAATACTTAATGTGGTTTAAATTTTACAGCACATATGCTCAACGTGTTTGACAAAGTATGCACTCAAGACCTACGTAAGCTCTGCTCTCTAAGTATCTTTCCAGATATCAAATGCATTTTTTTATCATCTTCATGGAACTGAATAGCAGAAGGAGATGGAAACGTCAATCCCTTACCATGTTGCGTAAGAAGCAGAGGATATGGTGAAGAATCTGTCCAGATGCTGATTCTGAACTTTGATTCACCAAGGATATGGTCTGGGAAGTTTGTTGCGACACTCCAGATTTTCCCAGTGTTTGTCTTCAAGTCAAAAGCGGGATAGGCATTTCTTATTCTGAAAAGGATTTATAATGAAATTATGTCTTAATAGGTATGCATTTCACCTCTCTCATAGGAAAAAAAGAAAAATTATAGATGATACCTATAATGATAGTACATAGAGAGCTGCTAGGACTAAAGTTTTGTGCAAAACATAGGGGAAAATGGTAGCAACACCAACTTTGGTTTCATGCATTGGGGAGATAACTACATATCAGACAGTGGACATATAACTACATCTTTCACTTAATAGGAAAACCATCAGTAAAATCTTCATGAACTTCACAGAATGACTGCTGAACTTGACCTCAGTGAAGCCAAAAGGAGTTTAAACACAGACTCCCGTGTACACTGAGCACAGTAGAAACGAGGGTGCTTAAACATGTGCTTGAACAACAGAGTTTTAACATAAAACTAACAAAGAGCACGTGCAGAGACAGCTGCAACTAGGACAGCTGGTCAAAATGAATACAGGAACATGCTTTCTACGCTAAACCTTAAGAAGTCCCTCTTTTCACAGTGATCTAGAAACCAATCTGAAATCCTCATTACTAAAACCCTGGGTATTTATGAAAATGTCTGCAGAGAGCAAGAACTGTTACAGTCACTGAGTCTCTCTGATATACTATTACCTATAAAACATATTGCCCCTCCTCTTTCCAATCACCAAAGACTTGCAGAAACTAATTCCTCCGGAGGTACCATTTCCTAATGAACACCGGTCACAGGTATTATGCCTGTCAGCTGAGATTAAACTTGCTTTTTAAGCAAATACACTTTGCAGCTCCAGGTAAGGCTACATACTGCACAAGCTGAAGCTTTACATTTCACTAATTGGCCTGCGTATTCTAGTAGCTAAACTCCAACATCCTGTACTAAGCATACTGCAGTCTATTTTGTTTGTTGGTTCAAGAAGCATTTTGTAGCTCCTGAGTTGGCAGCGCTCTATACCATCTCTGATTACAGTGCATTTTGAGCCACAGTTCTTTCTAATAAAGTTCTTCATTACTATGTTACCTCCTGCCTCAGGGCTGCTGCCCAAGTCTCTTAAACAGCAGTATGAGCTACTCTTTATGCCGTTTATTTCTATAGCATAAGCAGGAAAAAAAGCCTAGGCTTCCAAAATTGATAATCCAACGAAGCAGCCCACTTCTTATAATGAAAAGCCAGGGGGCATGACGTTTCAGTGGGGTAGGAGGAAATGAAGTTTGTACCTCCAGTACAAGACAGATTTATACTCATAAGAAAAATCATTATACTCAGAGGCTGCTTTGGTGACCTATGTAGCTGATGTCAGTCTATTTTCTTTGCAAGCAAGGTAGACATAAAGCTTTCCCCTATCACCAAACTCACTTTTGTAACCTGCTTCTGTAAGCAGGCCAAGGACTGAGTAAGACTGCAAGCTCCACTGCCCTTTCTCCAGCATCAAATTAATGGGCTATGTACACACACGGCACAACTCACCACCTCAACTTACCAGCAGTCACTTCAAAATTAAGTAAACCTCATCTCCTTCCCTGTCCCCAGACTATCTGTATTTTAGGATAATGAAGGAATAGAAATTTGCTTTTTATGCTTTTCATATGAAAACACATTCAGTTCCAGAAAGCATTGCTCATTTATGGCCATCTATTGTTTTCACGTGATTAAAGGGCTTCTGGCCTGAGTGGGTGGCAAAGCACGCCCATCGAAAAATTTTGAAAGGTTAGGTCTCCCAAGGCATAAGTGAAGTACTATACAAGTATTACATGAAGAACATCTTGTGCTACTTGCTCTCTGTGCTGCAACAACTCAGCATATGCAGAAAGTACTAACATTTACAGGGATTTGCTACTTCACAGCATTTCATAATGCTATGTATTTCTCTGCAGAGCAGACCACAACCCTGAAGTCAGTAGGAGGTGGAGGAACTCTGCATTTTGCAGCACTGAAGCCTGAGACTATCAGCTTGGTACCTTCTGTTGTCAAACTTGAGTTAGAATGTATTCTGAAGCCACCCATGGATCAATGTTTGCTACAGCTACGTCCATAATTATAGAAGTAACCTGATAAATGGATTCTGAAAACTGCTTTACAGTTGTGTAGAATGAAATGTTTCAATTACAGATTGATACCTGTACAAAATATTACCTAGAGGAAACCATGATGGGTTTCTAATTGAGCTGCATGCTGGATGTGCAAGTCTGCATGACACAGTTTGAATTATACGTCCTACCTCTGATGTACAAAACTGCCAGTTACTGAGAGTCTCTGGAGACTGGAAGGATGCTCATTTGGCAAGACCGAATATGTTAGTTATTCACAAATTTATGACATTTTTCAGTCTTTTGTCTGCTGTGACATTTTGTCCTAAGAATGCTTTCCCATTTATCTGACAGAAGAAAAGCAGAGGTTGTTCTGTTCCTTTTAAGAGCATTTGCTAGTGATGCACACTAAACAAGTTGCTGCAAAACAGGAATGGCTTAATTCTATTAATCTTTTTAGCACCGTAAATACACTCATTTATTCACAAAAAGATCAACAAAAAGCTTTTCCTATAATTAAAGTGCAAAATTACATATAGCATGTTTGAACAAAAAAAATCTGAATAGCTGAGAGAAAAGCCTGTCATGTGAAATACGTCTTCACGCATCCAATGTTAGTAGAATTGTGTTGGGGTTCACACTGATCAAATGTGGAAAAAAAGAAAACTGAGACACATGTGAATGAGTTTGTTTTGAAGCTGACCATCCACCTCGTATGAATATGTAATAGATTCACTATTTTCAGGGCAAGGGCAACATCAAATTGGATTTTTTTTTTAATTTTTTGTAAGAGAAGCAGGCTGGGCTGACCTTGAATACAGTCAATTCATTAAAGTCTAACTAAAAAAAAAGCAGCATTCCATTTTCCAACTACTTTTCTGGGGGAAAAAGCATGCATTTGTGCTAACAACTTGATAGTGCGATCAGTGAATATCTACAAAGCAAAATGAACCTGCACAGATGGTCTAAAAAACTTGTATTTCTTAGTGTTCTTGGATTTCAACAGTTTCTTTTTCCAAAGAAGATTAAGTAAAAAAAATAAGTTCTATCCCATTAAGCCATGATATTAACTGTAACGGTAAACAATAACTAAAGGAGGTTTTGTCGTTTGCCAAGTCTCACTTTTCATCGTGACAGTACGTAGTAATTCTGTTCTCAGTCAGCCAGCTCCTCCAATTCTTTTTTCCTGCTCTGAGCTACACAGGCACTAATATTGTCCAGGACTATCGCAGAAAACTAATCTTCAGTCTCATGCACTATAAACCATCAACACTGAAGAGTTAAATGTACTTATCACTGATAAAGGACACAGATAAGGGAGAATATTTTTGTAATTAACATTCCTTTGTGGATTTTAAACTTCAAACCACAATTAGGAGCGTTTCCATATTCAAATAGCTACTGCAATTATGGCACTGTTCAGGAATGCAGGGATAATCAATCCACCTAATATAAATATGTGAAATATGTAAGTGAAATGTCATAGTTGACTGAATAAAGTTTGTTTCATTACTTACCTCTCCACTGCACTGCAAAAAGCAACTGTGTTTTCATTACTTCCTTGATTTGCTTCAACCAGCTGGATAGACCAACCTGTAGCCTAAAAACACCAAAATAACACCAGAAGAAACAGAGCTCAGTTATTTAGATAACAGAAGCAGAAGGAGCATAAGGCTAACCTTGCATTTGGTTCCATGAGAATTCACTTTCAGATCTTACCTTCCATCCCCTGACTTAACAGAGCTCCAAATAAGCACAAATAATCCCATTCTGACTGCACTTTCAATGCTTTCAAAGAAAAAACACAAAGTCACAAAGCATCAGCTACCCTGGGTTTAACAACTATTTTTTTCCCCTCCATGCAGAACATAAGGAATTCCAGACAAAGCTTTCAAAATTCACCCAGTGACAGAGCACAGATAACTAAATGCCGAAGACTTGCTTAGTTTACAAAAGGGAGAGCGGACAAAATGAAGCTTATGTTGCAGTGAGTTTTAATTCTTCTTTTCTCTCTTTCTGCCCTGGAAAGCAGCTCATGATCCCTTCAAACTCCATAAACCTGCCAGGTAAGTCCCCAAGACAGATAATAGGAAGCCAGCGTATTCTGTCGAACATGAAAAATCCCCAGATTCTTTCTCTAAACTTGGAGAGCACAGGTCTGAGCCACTATTTTGTGTCAAAGCACCTCCTTGTTTGTTTGCCATAGTACCCTTCAGCCAGAACATTACCACCAGGAAAGAACTCACTACTACTAAATCTGCAAGCCCATTCTACTGTTGTACATAGAGACATGTGCAAGGCTCGACTGAGACACCAAATCTTAAACTCCTTCAGAAAGAGAAGCAACTTATGACATGTCCCAGAAGAGATATGGCGAAAGGTTTATTTTATCATTTTAATAATAATTTATATACAAGAACATAAATTTATAAAAAATTAGTAATAAATAATAAGCCAATTTTAAGATTTTTTTTTTTCCTGGACAAGGAAGTACAATATGCATGAAAAGATGCAAACTGGGAAATTTTAGCTACAGTTTCAAAGATGGGATGAGTATAAAAGCTGAAAGATCTGTTGGAAGCTGGCTAGTGGGGAGATCACAATTGCAGAACTGAAAGCTTAGAAATTACAAACCTTTTATATATACCATCAGTCTTGGGTCTCATTGTATGTGGCACTTCTATTAACCACAATAGGACAAGCATTAGGACAGTGCTTATGAAATTTAAAGACAATATGGGAGCACCATCAATAGAGAGAAAAATTGAAATGTCTGGTAGGAAAAATAATGGGTAACTCTGAGGGCTGAAATAAGAGAGCAAAATCAAATTTAGCAATATAAATTAGTAGTCCATCACCCCAATTCTAAAGACTGCTAAAAAAGCTCCTTCAAATGTCACTGAAAACACAGCATCTCCATGGGTTCATTTTTTTCCACCTTGTTTAGACACCTACCTTACAATTTACCCTAGCAGACAGTAATAACAACTTCTGCTGGAGGATCACTAGCTAGAAATCATGAACAATTTGGTAACAGTAATGGCCTCCCAAAATTATGTAGTCCTAAAAACCCCACAACACAAACAAAAAACCAACAAAAAAACCCATTCCTGATCACTCTTTCATCAGGTAGGCAGTTTTACAAAAAGAAGTATTGACAAGGCTCTAGGAAGCTTGTATCTGGGATGCTATGTGCTCCTGCGTTCCAGGTAGAGGAATTCAAGCCGAAACAAGCTCACAGACAGTGCTGTGGTTTGCGGGTGAGCTCTACAGCCGAGAGCAGGAGCACAGCTCACAAAGCACCCCAGATAAGTAAAGCTACAGCAATTGTTGCAGCAAGGGTGCAAAGGGAGCCCAGAACCTGCACTGAAGGCTACGCAGCGGTGGTGGTGACATGCCACAAGGTGCAATCGTCATCATGGGGTGCCGAAACCACCCCTGTGGACAGCAGAGACTTTGACCCACACAGAGATCCAGAGGCAGGACGCTTCAGCCCAGGTCTCTGGCTGCAGGGCTTGTCTGGTGCCTCTCCCTGGGGCTGGGGACGGCAGTGGCCTCGCTGGTGGGAGCTCTGGCTGCGGTGCCGAGCTCCTGGTGAAGGAGCTGCAGGAGGAGGTGAGCAGGAAGAAGGAGGAACAGGAGATTGACAGGAACTCTACAGAGCTAAGGATCATCCAAGCCCTGTGCTGAAAGGAGGGACAACTTCAGACTAGCCTACAGGAGCAGTGGTTGGAGACTCCCACAGGAGGGAAGGCTGGTAATTTGCTGCTTGCAGCAACACAAACAGGCTCCTTTTCCACCTGCAGTTCTATCATTACAGAGTAGGTACAGTGACCTGGAAAGAAATCCATGGAAAAAAAGAGATACTGGATAATTGAAAAGCTAAGAAAATCAGGCCACATGTAAGAAAAGGTGAGGCTGGGACATGATATTGAGTAGGACTTCAGATATCAAAAGAGCAAAAACGCACTTGGGAACTGAGGAAGGAGGAACAGAGAGGAATTAAGCAACGAGAAGGGCAAGGTTGGAAAGCGTGACTGACCACGAGAACGCAGGTATGGATCCTCAAGTTCATGGCTTGAAGAAGAATATGACTAAACAATTACTAAAGGATGGCAAAAAGGAGTTTGACTGTTAAAGCAGGAATCCAGACCCTCTCCTGCAGGAGACAGGGGTAACAGAGGAGCCCTCTGACTCTCTGCACCTTCACTGGCAGCATTTCCGAGTGAATCCTAATGGCAAACATGCATCCTGTGTAGACTAGCAATAGTCTACATAGAGAGAATTAATATACCATTGCTAACTAACTCAAATTAGTTCTGGTGGCAGATGTGTATGTAGGAGATAGATAGTTCCAACTCCACTGGGGAATCCTATGGATGAGAGATTTAGTTTTGTTATCTCTTTTCAGATGTCCAGAAAACTTTATTCCTTCCTATTGCATATAAAGGTAAGATATTAATTACATGCTCACACATTATTTTTGTATCTGTGAAAAACAGGACTCCAGTCTCCACTCATTGTAAATATCTGAGTGTGTGCAGTGAATGAGACAGAGAAGCGCGTATGGAGACAACCGGTAATGACAGGGAAACAGTAACAGAGTGCATCCCCGGACACCTGGAATCTATCTTTTCCCATGTGCAGATTTCTCACATCATGCTAATCAAGTCACCTGAACCATCCTTCCCCATTATGAACTCTAATTGTGTATTTCTCATTTCTGGAGCACCCAAACTGAAATAATGATGCTCGGTCTGATGATTTGGCTTGGGTGAAGAAGTGAGTCTTGCTGGTTATTCTGACAACATTAGAGCCTAAATATCGTAGATGGAGCAGCCAAACCTACTGGATACTTTTTAGGCTGTATTTCAGTTTTCTTTCTAATACGGAGAAAATAAAATCCCTTTTTAGAGGGATGTTATAAAGCCAGATGTTAAAAAAAAGGTGAAGAAACTTAGTGATGACAAGACCAGAGAAAATGAATGTTTCCTTTATTACACTGGACATATTTGATTAGGATGCATTAAATAAAGCCTAGGGCCATACAACTGCATCCAACAGCTAAGGATCAGAATGACAGTATGATTTCAGCAATGTGAATATTTGATCTTGCATAGCTAAGACCTATCTTAGCGCTAGTCTCCATGTTTCAGCATCCTTTCCATTTCACTCTGTTTGCAGTCCTGGTTCTCATCTCCTACTACTCAGATACATCATTTACTCCTCCCAGACCTCACCAATCCAATCTGTGCTCGCTCTCTTTCTTTTGCTGTGGTGCTCCACTTTTCTAATCGTTCTGACAGTCTTACTCGGCATCAGCTCTGTCACCCTGCAGCCCTTATCTTTTCCAAAACACCCAGCCCAGTAGCAATTAGGTGCTTCTTCACAGTTTTTTTTACCCTTCTCTCTCTCAACTTTCTTTCACTCTTATTTTCCCTTTCTTACCATCTTAAGGTTCAGTTGCCAGCCCCTTGCCTTGGTTCTCTTTCAATCCTGACATGGCTGTTTCTCCCTGAAGGAATTCCTGTGACGACACTGATTTTTCTGCTACTAATCAATTCTCACCTCTCTCCCATTTCTTCCTCTTCTAGCTAAACAGCCCGCATACTTCCCTGACAATCAAATCCTCCCACACATTCGCTTGTAGTCGCCCTTGACTCACTCATCTCTTCTCCTCCCTCCCCTGTAATTCTCTCCTCCTCTGTCACAGAAGTGTTTGTGCCTGTTCTCATATGCCTGCTTCCTCTAGCACCTCTGCACGTCTTCTTCTGACACCATAATTTAATCTCCTCTTGCCCGTTTGTATCCCACTATTTTCTACTTTTCTCATGAGCAAGCTTGTCCATTTCATCATGATGTCAGCATGCTTCAGCATTCCTATCACAAGTAAAAAGCAACAACCTTTTGTCTCTCCACCTGTCCATCCCCTTCTCTTTTGTATTTATCACTGCACTTCCAAAATGTGGTGCCCAGGATAAGTCTTAAGAGTTCCTGTCCTCAGATATATTCTATTCCCCTCCCCCCCTGCCTCCCCATCTGTCTGGGTGTGCATATGTTTACTTCTATAGTTCTCCCTATTCACAGACCTAGAAACAAGTCAATCAAGTGTCTCTTCCCCTTTGCTTTATGATACTGTGATCACCGGGAGTTAAAAGCAGAAGGTGAACCTAAATTGTCTTCTAATATTCACGGTGCAGAGGTATCCTATCGGCTGTTTCAGGATTCCTACAATGATTCAGAATACTAACCATGAATAGAGGAAAGGAACGATTTATCATTTTCTTCTTCCTTCTCTATGTCAGGATTTTGAAAGAAGGAAAATGAGGAGAGATATAGCATCAGAGTGTCATGGGAGTCCCGTAAGACACTGTTATTAAAACCAGCAGAACCACAGCTGGCGCTATGAACACCTGATGGATGGAGGAAAAAAACATAAAGTATTTGCTTCAAAAAGACAGCTAAATACAGAGTGTGTGTCATAGGATCCAGCTTCCACAGTTACAGTGGATACCTCTATTGTTAGAAAATAATTATAGATGCACACATAAGTGCATGCAGAACCTGGGGAAGGGAGGACATGGTATGTGTTGTCTCTCAGCATCAGGGTATATCAGCCAAATTAGACACAGACAATAATCTGGCTCATCAGAAAAACAGATTCGGCATAGTGTTTTGTTATTTTGAATCTCAGGTTTCATATCAGATCACACAGATTTTCTATTTTACCTCTTTGAAACACATCTTATTCTACATTTCTGTACCTATCTCTCTGTGGTAGTTTTATGGTTCAATGAGCCATAAAACAAGCCTACTGGAGCATTCCAGACCATAATCTAGATTATCTTCTGGTTTAAAATGGCAAATTTCCATTAGAGTCAATGGAGATACTTCATTTTATACTAGGTGAGGAACTGGCCTTATTACTTTAAAATGAAGTCTTATTTTAATAGGTAGGTTGCAGAAATGTATGGACTTCCTAAGTATAAGTTGGTTACAACATGCAACAGGTAGGGCACATATTCTGCCACTATAAAATCCTCATTAACTAGCCAGAGTAGGCACCTTGCCTTCAAAAGTTATTTTTTATGGTCTGCTGGGTTCTTTTCTGATGTTAGAATTAAAGGAAGAAGATGCTCAGAGGTTTTCATACTGTATAAAAATCTCTTCACTAATCATGTACTGTTTGTTTGAGGGCATCCTCCTTGTAAAGATACAAAAATACTGTGGGAAATTCTGACTGCCAAGAAATCAAGTTAAACAATTATTGGAAAAATATACTTGACACCTCCCCACATCTCTACCTTTGGAAGCAGCAAGGACCAAATAAGAAGGGAGTAAGAAGTCTCATAGTTGCTTTCGGCCAGCTGAATCATAAGAGGCATAACAAAAATCTCTCCACATGAGCAAAAGTTTTTGCTTCCCCCAAGGCATAAAAGTTTTATTTTTCATCAGGTCTTTAAATCAGGTGCTTCTAATCCATGTTGCTTGAGTGGGAGTGAATACACAAAGTGCAAGGACACAAACAAGAATCAAGAACTTTAAGCACTGTTAATATGAGAAAATTTAAATACCTCTCTGTCATGTCCAGAGCTGCTGGGCCAGGTAAGTCCTATGTCCCATCTTCTGGAACTGTCGGTTAAGCAGGCTTCCCCATTTCCACTTTCACGTCTCACTTCTTGTCCAAATGGATAATTGTCTAAGAAAACGGGACATGGATTGTCTACATTGTCAAAGCCTATCTGAAAACTCAGATTTGTGTGGCCTCTTTCCACATTTGAATGAAACACATTTGTGACTGGAGTTACTCCATAGATTCCTCTCTCTTGACTGTAGGGATAGGGATCCACCAGAGAGCAGTTTCTGTAATCAGACAGTAAAGAAGATCTGAAGCCAACCGTCGGTGACACCGTGCCTTCTTGCTCGTGAGAGATAGGATAAGCAACTAGAGGCTTGTCACAAAACTGCGGGTCAGGCACATTCAGACCAAAGACATCTGATGGGAAAAAAAATTCTTCATGATGATGTGCATGTGATGAACCATAAAAAAAAAATTCATTGCTGACTTCATCAACTATTCGATCGAATCCCAGACGGACCTCTCTGGCTGAACCAGACTGGTACATTGGGTGAGACGCTTGGTCCCCAGCCTGTCCTTCACGAAACCGATTATGTGAGAAAGGCACCATCCCAAAGTATGCCATGGCTGATTCTTTGCTTCGGTTTTACTAATCCTCAGGGAAGTCTTACAATAGTTCCAAGGTCAAGGGAGTAATGTTCAGAACTGGAGCTACACACCCACTGAAACCAAGCACAGAATAAAAGTTAAACATCGAAATATCTAGTATCATGAAAGCAGTACACTTCTTTGGTCTTTTTTTTGCGTTAGAGCTTTCTCCTCAGAGTGGAAATATTTTCTTAATCTGAAGCTTGAGTACTCTTTTGCCTGATCCTTATTTCCAGACATATTTATTATTGCTGAACTACTGTTATTGTTATCCTGAACTCCTAAATAATAGCAACAGGACGCCTGAAACAACTGATCTAAATACTAAAATACTAGTTCTGACAAATATTACAGAAAATCTCTATATTATTTCCATTATTTTACATTTGTATAACACACAGTGCCGGAATCTAAAACAAGCAGGCAGGAAATCTTCACATTAATGATCACTTTAGCAGCATTTTCATTCACATATTCCTCTTTTTTTGTGCCTCAGACTTATTTGTATTCTCCCACTTTTTATCCTTGTGTAATCAGGTGAAGAAAAGTTAAGTCATAGAAGACATGGATCTCCAGTTAATATTCAAAACACCACATCCCAAAAGCCTGGACATGGCATATCTATAAATAGATAAATTTAAGCATTTTTTGTTTCTTTGTTTTTCAAAACAGATGTATCTTCAAAGCTTGAGGCTGCATCTTTTTTAGTAAATTAACAAGCAAGAGCATGAGCTTTTGCAGAAGCTCGCCATCATTCACGCTGTTACTAGCAAGCTTCCTGATATGATTTTGGTGTGTGCCAAATACTCCTGTGGTTCACACGGGCAGCATGTACTGGATACTGCTGTCAGTAGGCATGAGGGTATCTTTTTTAGGAAGAAAGCTTAGTTCTATAACCAAAATCTATTCTGAGCCACTTGCCCTCAAGGCTTTGGCCTGTTTCATTTACTGTTACAGATGTAGCCCAAAAACACAAACGACGTGGAGTAGCAATACCAAATAAAGTACACAGTTGTGCTGGGTGCTTTATCACATAAAAGAAATAGCAACATCTGATTTAATAATCCAATAAAAAATTTATTCCCTAGCAAGAAAAAAAAAGCTACCAAGATGAAAAGCGTGCTCAGAAATTGCTAAAGTCTAGCTCCAGAAATAGCTTTTCCAGTATGTCCGCAAGATCTATACAGTATTAGCTTAGATAATAGTGCCTTGCAATGAAAATCTGTATTACAACAGAAAGTATTCATCACAACTTTATTTATTTTTTGTTTTATTTGAAGTCAAACTCTAGGTGACATAGGCTCCTGTCACCCACAGTGAAGAACGAGAAGAGAAATGAAAACTTAAATAGGCTGAAATGAAATCTCCAGGTTAGAGGCTGAACTACTCTTTCAAGCACTCAACTTACTGGTTCTATGTGTTATGTGGTTTGGTTTGCTTTAACTGAGCCAAAAAAAAAAAAAAGTATTTATGTCATTACAGTAAGCCAGATAACCACAATGATGCACGTCACTTTGAATGGTGATCTAAGCATGAACTTCATTTACAGTCCCTGCACCTTTCCGTCAGAGATCACCACATTTTTAGATTAAGACAACGTGCTTTTTCACAGAAAAAACTGCTAAGCATAGCAATAAGAATTTTTTTTCTTAAATTGTCCTCATTTATAACATCCTCTGTTTCTCATTTCTATAGCAGGTGAATAAAAGAAAGAAAACAAGAAAGAAAAGTATATATCTATTAAAGGAGGAAAGATAACTTCCCCCACTCTCCCTTTCTTGAGAACTGAAATGTTTCAGGAAAAATAAAAGAATGATGCCTCCCTACAGACCCATCTTCCTTCACAAAGTTTTGCTACCTGGAAGACTGTATTAATAGAGGCACAGAAAATACAATACCTTTTACACTATTTGAACTGTTTCTAAAATATTTTCTTTACATTTCAAACAAATTCTGTTTATAATGATACATAAAGGTGTAAAAGCTAACCCTGCTTTTTCACCATTAAGGCTTTTATATGTAACATCCCACATTTCTCCAACAGGCAAATATTCACCCTCACACAGAGCGCCCACCTCCATCTATCTGTATATGAATGCATATCTCCTGCACTCTACACACTGTTCAGGAGAAGCATTGCTTTAAAGACAGGCAGTTTAGCTACGGTGCCAAAGGCTGGTCTGTGCATTCCACTCCCCTGTTCTCCTCAGTGGGCTGGGAAGTCCACATGAGTAACGCGAAGTCTGCACGATGTAGCGGGCTCCCTCTCCCAGGCCGGAGCATGGCAGGTGGAGAGCCCGGCAGGGAGCAGAAACTCATACAGCACTGGAGCACCCTGTCTCTTTTATATAGGTTTGCATTTAAAACCAACCATTTAGCCTGGAAACTCAGCATGCCACGCTATAAATCCCAGTAGTTTAAGTCCTAGCTACTAGTTCAGTTAGTAGGACTAGGCTCTGTATTCGGGCCAACTCCTGATCCTTGACAGCATACAAAGCTCAGGAAAGGATTTGGCTCTTTGCCAGCCCCTATAGCTCCATTTAAATTGTGCAAAGCGCACAGATAACACCGAATTCCGAAAAATCACTAGTGAGGCAAAATTTTTAGTGCATTTTATTAAAAAAAGGTTAAGTTTTTAGGTTAATTTTCTTTGCCTTGTGTTTTCTGAATTCACATTTTGGAGAGTTTGGCTTGCTTTCTCCCACAGCTATGAAGCCCTCCTTTTCCTTTTAAATGATAGTCATGTTTTCACATAACCATGTGGTTCTGGCATTGCAGGTTTTAAAGAAGATTCCCAACAAATACTGTCAAATGTTCACTACAGATCAAGAGATCTCACAGCATCACACAATGCTCGCAACGTTGCAATTGTAATTTATGCACACAAAAATCCTTTCCTTACTTCAGCATGCACATGCATTCTAGTAAAACAGCTTGAGGCACTGTGGGCTCAGTTTTCCCTTTTCACTGGAACCCAGGTGGAGACGACTGGGCCACTTGCTAAGCAGCAAGAATATCTGTTGCAATCTCTTACCTGAAACACACAATTTGTTAGAAGAATATACAGTCTCTTACGTCTTCCTGTTCACAGACACATTCAGATGACCTATGTGCTTTCAGTATCAAGAGGGTGTAACTTTTTAGTCAGAAGCTTTCCTTCCTGTTTAACCGGTTTACTGTGGTAATGATTCTTTCCCACATCTTCCTTCTGGGAAATTTCAAACAGCAGTAACAATAAAAGGGTAACACTTTATCTGTTCTCTTTCTCAACTTGGGAACCCCACTTTTTTTTTTTTTTTTTTTTTTTTTAAACATGGTGGTAATGATCTCGCGCTTTCAGTACTGGTATCAAACATACTTAAAACAAGACAACTTCTCCAACAGAAAGACTTGCCTCAGACTTCTGCACAAGAACACGATTCAGAAATCTTGCTCTACTGCATCTTCATGCAGCTTCCATCTATCTGCTTGGGTGGCGTGTGCTCTGAAAGGCGCTCCTAGCTCTACTCACCGGAGAAGGGGACAGTACAAATCTTGCATGGTGGCAGAGAGGCCCTCTGGCTTTGGCTCCTCATTATGCAGAGTTGGAACAGCCTAATGGGGGAATAACCTCCCTTATGCTGGGATGTTTCCCAAAGACTGCTGAATCATTGTAGAATCACAGAATGGTAAGGGCTGGAAGGGACCTTAAAGACCATCTGGTTCCAACCCCCCTGCCATGAGCAGGGACACCTTCCACCAGACCAGGCTGCTCAGAGCTCCATCCAGCCTGGCCTTGAACATTGCCAGGGAGGGGGCATCCACAGCTTCTCTGGGCAACCTGTGCCAGTGCCTCACCACCCTCATGGTGAAGAATTTCTTCCTAATATCTAATCTAAATCTGTCCTCTGAAGGCCCTGAAGCCTTGCCCCTCTGCAAAGGGCCCGTTGAAAAGCCAGAATAAATACAGCACTGGTCACAAACATCTTCCTAGACCTCAAGAAGCACAGGACCCTCCATAAAAGGCAGCAGCAGAGGCTACTCCAGGCACTATGCAGAGGGAGCTCCCTTAGAGACCATCTGTCTCCACACTTCATACCATTCCTTAAAAAGGTATAAATTGCTTCACTGAAGTGGCTATTCAGAATTCACACAAAATCCCAATCCTAGTCTACTCCAAGGTTGTTACAGTCAGGAAACCATCCTCAAAAACAGTGAGGGAGTCAGTATCAACAAAACAATATTTGTTATAAAAAGGCATGCAGTAAGACTGAACAGATTAGGATAAAGCATTTAAAGTTAATGATTAATCTCAGATATCTTGTATCTGATAAACTGAATGAAGTAATAACCTGATAAAGCATTATAGGGAAAGCTCTGCCCTTCGAAGTTTAACAAAAAGATGTCAACAATGTAATTATGATTTAAAAGCAGTTAGCCAAGGACAAAACTTTTCTCAGTTGGTGAAAGGTGATGCATTTCTTCCTCATATATTCTCCAACCCTTAAAATGTCAACTTGCTCCAGAAACAATTTGGTGGCATTTGTGCTGTACTATAGTCGTTACCAGTGATTACTGTGAAGCCATCCTGAGAGAGAG
The DNA here is from genome assembly GCF_030867145.1 of Opisthocomus hoazin. NCBI lineage: Eukaryota > Metazoa > Chordata > Aves > Opisthocomiformes > Opisthocomidae > Opisthocomus > Opisthocomus hoazin. The sequence continues at coordinate 146,147,462 of NC_134414.1, forward strand.
GAACACACCAATTTTAGGAGCTGCCATTTCAGAGTTTACAGCAGTGTGATCTTCCTTCATCTCACAGTGACTGGACCCTATAAAAGGAAGAGGATCAAGAAAAACAAGGAAATATGAATGGGAAGAGCTCGTATTCCCAAGTAAACACAGAAGGCTATACGCATAATATGAACTGAGCGGGGATACCTTCCCCTCTCTTCCCACAGCAATTTCCAGGACAAGGTTATGAAGGTTTTTCTTGGGAAACTCTGAACATTTTCAGGATCTTATTAGGTTTTCAAGGTGGCCACTATTTTTCTGTTTTCTGGTTCCTACCGAAGTAGTAGGCAGGAAACTGTTGAGTCATTTTCTACCCTGACTCCTAGAACTACCAAGAACTGCCTCCTCCTCTTTTGCTGGCATGTGGGACAAAATCTCTAGAGAGAGACAAAGAAAACGGGATACTCCCTGGGATGCCTCTTTGCCTTCTGTTAGCTACTCTCGCTGCTCCACCAACCGGCAGGAGCCTACACCTCACTCTGATTAAGGAAAAATCATGTATTTGATTTAGCCACGTGTGAGCGCGCTCATGCGAGCTAGGTCTGACAACAAGCTGCAGGCAGAGCTGGCAAAATCGTCACTCTAACACAGACCAGGATGAAATACAGCATCTTCAGCAGGCTTTTGCTCTCAGTGTTGCTTCACGCACAGTTTGGAGCTTTCCCAAATCGCACCCTTGCATTTGAAACCTCCAGGTCTGGAGTAATAACAGGCTTGCAAAGGGAATGCAGCAAAATGTTTCAGCAATCCGTGGGGTCAGAAAACTGGCTAAACAGAGCTCCAGTGAGGAAACTGCTCCAGTTCGCAAGGGAGCCAGCCGTCTGTGTTACTGTTCTCCAGTGCCACCTACTGTCATCTCCCCAAAACTGTGAGGCAAGGAACAGAGATCTCTGTGTCAAGCACAGTGGCAATTAAGCTTTCTGTCTGGCTGCAGGGAATGTCATCACAAGTATCAGCATCTCTGACAAACACGGCCCCTGTTGGAAGGCCGACCTTTACGGGAAAGATTAATGATGGTTGAGATCCTGATCAGAGACGGTGTGATACTCCTCCTCTTAGCTCACTGCTCCAAAGTCCTGCCGCACCAACGCAATGACAAGGTATCAGCAAAGCTACATAGGTACAAAGGGGTTTTTCCACGTGCTGGTGAAAACAAAGTGATCAATGTCAAGATTTTGTTGTGTTTAAGCAGCAGATGAACAAGAATTCTGGTACCAAAAAGATGTTAAGACCTGGGTTTTTTTGTACTACAGGCCCATTTTATTTCTTTCTCACTTACAAGCTTCATCAAGCAGGGACTGGGCCTCCCTACCTGCGTAGAAAAACCCAGCAAAGTAGATGCTGCTGGGCAAAGAAAACAGAAGCTGCAACAAACACATTGTCAAATGATTCATCGGTAAAAGAGACATTTGGTGTAAAGGGCAAACAGGACTTTCCAATTCTGAAAACACTCCTCTGTTTACTCACACAGAACAAGCCAAGGAAAGGAGAGAGAGTGAGAAAGAGCAGGAAGGAAGCATTTCACTTTTCCAAGAAAAATAAATAGGAAACATTTTGTTTTACACAGAAAACACTTTCACAGCCTCTGCTGACACCTACATATAATATACGAAGTTACTAAGTTACCAACACCCTCCTGAGGTTTGAAACCGGCTGTTGCGAAAGACCAACCTCCACAGTCAACACATGCAGACTGGAAAACCAGCCATGACTAAGTGTAGACCATTGATTTTAATCTCTCCTTTTATTTGATCATCTTTTGTACTTTGATCCTCTGAAAGGAACAGCTCCAGTAAAGTGTGCTGTTTCTGGCAGAAACAACTACTCCAGCTTTAAAAAAAATCAAATTGCTGAGAAAATGAAGTGCTGAAATGGAGAACGGTCTTACCACAACCATCTTAAGAGTTAAAATAAAACAAGCAGGCAGATTTTTATGTGTATATACACACACGTACACACACACTTGCATATGTATTCTTACATATAAGTATATGTATGTAAACATACATGAATATGCATAAACGCACGTATATGTGTGTATATTTATATGTATATATAGATCTCTCTAAAAACGCCTAACATATATGTATTCATACATATAAATGCCTAATTAACACTAACTGACCCAAGAAAAGAGCTTAAACACTTCAGAAAAGAAGTCAAGCCACAAGTTTCAGCTCAAATACCCCAATGCTCAGGAGTACTTAAAGCCAAAGCTTTCGTTCATACAACTTTATAAATTTCACTTTGTGCTGGTTTCTTCCATTTCCCTTACCTTAAGCGATTTTTTCCACTGTTTTCTTACGCTGTTCTTTTCATCTCCCCAGTCCAGCGTGCCTGCTCAATGGCTTTCTGTGAGATTCAGCTTTTCATTCCAGTGTATTCAATAGGGTTTGTTGACCTTCCAGAAATTGTTCATATCATAGACTGTACAAATATAAAAGCACAGTCTTGTGATACTAGCACACTGTTAAGACAAGCTCCCTAGCCACGAAAGCAGGCTTTCTTCTATGGAAAATTTTGTGAGCTGGCTAATCGCCAAGACCCCTTCCCATTGCAGCTTGTGGTGCATGGGGCTCTACAGGATTGCTAAAGCAGAAGGAGAGCAGAGAACAACCCAAAGCAGAGAGCTTGGCCACTCTGGCAGACCTGAGCCAGGGTGACAGAGCCAGGGCGACCTTGCTGTTGTAGCCCAGCCATGCCGCCTCCGGGAGCTGTTAATATCACGATTGCCTCACAGAGGACATAAGTTAAGTTTGGCTTTAAATTCAGCTCCTAAGTGACCACGTAAAAGGGAAGGGGAAATGGTAATAAAGACCCACTTGCACTCCTTGCTGGGTTTTGCTGTGAGTGGACCTTCGGTTCACACGATGTGTCGGCTCAGTGGCTTGCTCAGTATTCAGATGAAGTAGTAGGACCAAGTCTTTTTCTCTTATTGATGCCCTGGATCCCTCCAGTAAAACCAGTGAAACTAAAAAACCTTACACTAGGTTTATACTACAAATCAGTATATACAACACCACAAGCTAGTAGATACTGTAAACCTAGTATAACATCTGAATCAGCTCTACTGTCTTTATCAAAGAAAAAAGTTAATAACTGTTTAAGCATAAAAATACAGGCATTTAAAGCCAAAACAACAGCTTGCTTACACAGTATCAACCTTGTCTCAGTTTGTCTTTCCACAAGGATGCTTGTGTACATTTGCAATGGTGCACATACTGCAGTGCCACAACATCTTAAATAACGCAATATTTCTAAATTTTCCCTGAACTTCTTGCACATGGGTAGCTTCTTAGATCTTTCTTCTGACTTTAATTTTACTGTCATAATTGCTCACAGTATGACCGAAACATTTGCTTTTAAAAAAAAAATTGTTTGTGAGTATATATATAATTTTTAAACCAACCGAACAGCATTCCTTCTGTGCAATTCAGGACATAAAGCATCTGCTTAGATAGCTAATTTGGCTGCTTACTTAGGTTGCCTATGCATGCCAGCAAAGCATTCATTACTGTTTTCATTAAAACTCTACCTGCAGCATGAAAGCCAACAATAATTTACATGAGTTTTCACATAAATAATGCAAAGGGACTGCTTACCTGCAATAAAGCATATTTCTGCAAACTGCTATGTGAAATTAAGCTCACAGCAGCCCTCCACCACAATTGGACCAGCTCTCGAATGAGTGGCTGGCAAAGAGATACTTGCAGCGCTGAGAATCCAGCTTCATCTGTCACCTCAAAGTACCTTCCCCATCAATGGTACCGCACAGATTATTCTTACAACAGCAACTGCTCTTTGCTGTGTCAAGTCCTGTGCAAGCCTGCTAACGATATTTTTGTATTTACAAATGAGGGGAGCAACAGGGAAGACCCTGTTCACTGGACTTGTAGAACTAAATAGGTGAGGTGCATCCACTGGGGCTGGGCGAGATACTCATGCCGCACCATTTCTGTGGTGACAAATGTACACCCTACTGAATGATACCAAAGGCACTCATCTCATTGCAGTAGCCACGATTTAAATTTGTGTTCTGCCTTGCACTATTTTGGGCAGCCCAGCCAACCGTTCTCGTTTCTGTTTCACTGGCCTCCCCACCTTGCTCTGTCTTCCTCTCAAGTGCGGAAATAAATTGATGCCAAGAAGGGAGCCAGCAGCACGGTGCTTCACACCAGAGCTGAGCTGCTACACTCGTACAGCCTGGAGGGGGAACTGCTAGGCCCAGACGCAGAGGGCAAGAGAAAATTGCGCTGAAGTAGGAATACCCCAGGGAAAGAAAAAGGAGTAGGATTTAGTCTCCATGTACAACGGCCTCTACAGGAGGCTGGTAACTTCCAGGGACAGGTTCCCAGCTCACAATGAGATCAGATCATCTGGCAAGCACTGGGGTAGGAAAGTAAGGGTGAAAAGCAAGACAGCGCTCTACTCATTCCCACCCATTGCACAGCCCGTGAAAACCCCTCACTCAAAAAGTTCAATAGTCTCTGTGTAGACAGTAATTTCCTGGTAGTTTTGGGCAGAGGGTCGCAGTTCACTACTATAAAAGAAACAAGCAGTACCATCCACCACCATGGCCTACAAGATGGCCAAAACCACCACGCATAGATGACCTGAATGCAGACAGGGAGAGGCACACTTCTCACCACAGTTGCCAGGGAAAATGAAAAAAGAGGAATCTTTGGGGTTAGGTACATTCCCTACATTCAGCAGTGATGTCTTGTCACCCCTGCCCAACCAGCCTACGCCTAGCTCTCTTCACTCTCCCCTTTGAGGTTCATGCAAAATAAGAAACCTCAGTTTAGAAGTTTTAGACTGAGGGTGGTGACCCTGTATCACAAGCAGCACAACCACCTCCCTCTTTTCCCAAGGAAGTGCTGAACTTACCAGATTCATCTGATCCCAAGCACAGGAACACCAGACTGCTCCTTCCAGTTCTGGCAGAGTCAGCGTGGGAGCTCTCCTGATGCAAAGCTCAGAGCCTGGCCACCTGACTGCAAACCTGCAGTGTTCAGGTCAAACATGAGCCTGCAGTATGCCTAAAAGCAAATGAACACAGAATTTGCTGTCATTTCGGTTTTTGCTAAGGGCTGGTGGTTTTTTGGAGGAGGAGGGGACAGGAGTTTCAGAATACAAAGCAGAGCAATTTGACCCCACCAGCTGAGAAGCCTTAAAAAAAAAAGTAAAAGTTTAAATACACCTGACATTCAGGTGCTGAGGTGTCCTGTCAAAACACTGTATTGCAGGCCTCCAGGACACAGTCTAAAATAAGAGATCATGTTGTACCACAGAAACGTGCCCTTCCTTTGAGGCCTAGTATCATAGCATGACCATGAAAAAAACCTCCATACTGTAATTTGAGAATATAAGCCTGGTTTATATTGATATTAAAATAAACCTCATCCACAGAACTCCTTGAACATCTGCACTTACCTCTGACTGCCTCAATTAACATTATAGCAGCAAGTCCAGGAAAAATCCCGGCATCCTAGACTGAGACTGGAGCTCACTCCTAATACACTGCTCATGTCTGCTGCAGACTAGGAATAGCTAGCTCATTCTACGCTTGGTTGATCTACTTTTATATCCTTGATTCATATGGAGTTATGCAAACTTCGTGTTTGCTATCAGGCTATGAAAAAGCCTATTGTAACTAGGATATGGTTTTCTTAGCTGTAAATGCACATGCAAAATAGAAAGAGCTTTGATACTGAGATTTTTCCCCCCCCGAGGTTCAAGTATTTTATCATTTAATAATATTCCATTTTCCTATTGCAGTCGCTTTTAAAACATCTTTTGTATTAGCTCCAAGTATTATAATTCCTTCAAAATTCCTCTGGAGGGCACTATTACCATAACTATACAATTAGCTACAGATGGCTGTAATAGAGATAAACACTAAATAGCCTTGTTGGCAGGAGGCAGAGTGTCTTTTAACCAAGACAGCTTCTTTACTGCTGGCTGGGTTTCTACTCTGCTTTAGCGGATATGGCAAATCTTCGCTACAAAGAGCGAATTTAGAAATTATTATTATAGAGATTTTGTGGGTTTGGGTTTTTTTTCCCAGTCATCATCTTTGTTAGCAAGTACTAGAATTTGGTATATCCTTTCAAAGCTTTGCAAAAGTGGTATTCCCAAGGCACAGCATGAATTAATGACACTTGAGCTTGGGAAGTGATGGAGGAACTGATAATCTTGCAGACTCTTCCTATTCTCCATAGCCACCCCTGTATCCTTGAGTCTGTGAGACCTGTACTCCACTCTCCTCCCATTCACCAGAGCTGCCCAGTTCCACAGTGCAGAGCAAGGTCATCTGCTCCTCCAAGATTTAGAAAAGCCTGTCCAGCATAAAGAAAGGGAAGGATAGCATTTTGGAGCTAGGAAAGAGATTGCGACATATCAGGATTTCTTAGTAGCAGCATGCTTTTCAGAAGTGAGAAGAAAATCAGAAGTGAGACTCACAGTCCATAGGAAAACGTTTTTGAAAACAGGTTCAAGTCACAAAAGCTTGGTAAGGTCGTTAAAGCAAACGTGTGCGTCTAATCCGGTCGCCCTCTTGTGATCACGCAGTATATTGCATCATCATTTTATCTGCTCTGAAATTTTGCAGGGTAAACCAGCGGTGACCTGCAATCCTCGGAGTTCAAGTTTTGAGGGTTTGGGTTTCCCCCCCCCTGCATCTTCTGGGAAACATCACAATTATGTACAAAAATATTTGCTTTACTTTGATTTTACTTCCTCTTTTGTTTTTCCTTCTATGACTTGCATGTGTAGTTGTTTCATCTATTTTCAATTAGACTAGAAATTATTTGAATAGGTGCAATACCTGCGTGAGAGCTTTAATAGCAAGTAACATAGCAAGGTTATAACAGTGATGAGGGTCTTGGGATACTGTATCATATAGAACAAAATTATACTGATATAACGTGTTTTTAATTAGGCCATCAAGGAAAGAAGGTAAGAGGGAAGGGTATATTTCAGTTATGGCAGGAGTTGTACAGAACAAACTAATATTACAGACTGAAAATCAGCACATGTAACTAGAATAAAAACTCTTAGAATAAAAATAAATAAAGGTTTTGAATTAACTTGTTACCTTAAGTTTGGATCTGCATTGATGCTTTCATTAGTAAAAATTATCCTTACTCTTTTTCATTGATCCCTTACCCATTTCAACCTGAATTCTGTTACTAATTATCACCTAATTCAAACATAGGCCTCACACTTGTGGCTTATTTCAGATCTTTCCTTCTTCCTGACATCTGCATTGCCACACTGAACACTGAACTCTCACAGCTTCTCCTCCTAATCACTAGCCTTCAATAGCAATTGAGGCATTTTGGTTTAGATTAAAAGATTTTTAAAAACATAAAAAGGAATGACATGAACTTTTCAAACAGATGTAAGAGGGAGAAAAAAAAAAGACAGGTCAGATTTGTGGTATACCAACCTTCACATTGTCCTTATAACGTACTCCCCAGGCAGCCTTCACTTTTGCAACCAGCACTCAAGCAGCCGCTCACCCTAGGGCCCAGTCAGCTTGGCAGGATGACAGAGGTCAGCATTTCACACGAATGAACAATTTCTGCAATATATAAGGCAAGCATTCAGCTCCCTCTCTCTCTTTTCACCTGTCCTTTAAAGTTTAAACCCAGACTATCATAGGTACGGTGTGCAACACAATGAAAATTTCTCTTTCTATTAACCATTTGAACCCTTAAGGAGTGAAACACAATTTAAAACTGATAGAAGCCACAGAAGGGCTCCTCTTTTTTCCCCCCCATAACAGTTTCTTTTACTTATGTACTTTCCCTCGCACACAAACCCCCACTACCTCTCCAGCTCAATCACTGAGTATGAGAGAATCTTGCTGTTGTTCCAAAGAGTTCAAAGTGTGTGCACGTGGCAGGGCGAAGTGGGAGCGGTACTTTGACCAGATTCACTCCTTGAATTAATACATTTCTGCTTTGAATGTGACTGAGTAAGAATAACATGTTTTTCACTTACATGCAAAGTATTTTTGGGTGGGAGAGGGAATGTCTGTACAGTGACGTGGTTCAGGAAATCACCATGCAGAACTTGCAGTGAGGCCAAATCAAACGGACTACAGCAAAACAAAGTCTTTCTAGTGAAGCCTCATCAAGGCACTAGGCAACACGCAAAAATTTTAGTAAACTCAGAGGGGTTAGGGTTAAGTGGTCACGAATCTACAAGCTATAATCAAAGACTTAACTCTCCTGTCCTAAAAAAAACCAAAAAACCAACGCACCTTTCCTGTTATTAGCTGAATGGTCTGAACAGGCATGGAAACTCAAGTTGTCTTCCCAAATTCTCTGTACAATTCTCAGAATGCACCTGTGTGACTTTGGTTCAAGCTCACTGTCAAAGGAAGATGAGAAGAAGAAAGCAGACTGAAGTCTGTATAAGGAAACTTGCATTGGCTTTGCTGTGCTGTTATGTAGCCTGCGAACTCCTGCGCTCCCAAAATTCAAAACTCAAATCAGATTTCTCTGGGGTAGGCTGGGGTTCTGCTTTGATCCAATGTGCAATTTTTATGAAAAAAAGACATTTAGAAACAGTTTCTGGGCAGCTATTAAACGTAAAATAACTGTTTAGCAAAATTCGATTATAATAGATTAGATAAATTGGATTAAGAAGGCCACAAAAACAGCATAAGTGAAGTCTAGAATTTACTAACTGTTTTAAAGGGTTTAGGCTGGCCATAAAATAATTTTGTAGTCCTGGAGCCACGTGCTGATGTGCACCATCCCAAATTTCCGCACGTAAAGAGCTGCACCCAGGGGACTATTAACACAGTAGACACAATTGTGACTGCGAAACAAACCCATGCCTCCTGAGCTCCAAACTGTTGTAAGGGCCATTACGGTCATTGCTTTTATACCCAACAAAAAGCTTTAAGAAGAAAAAGTCATGGATGGGCCATGAGACATGAATTCATGACAAGAGAGAGTTCAGAAATTCTGAACTTCTGACTTGTCCCAACCTCAGTGCCATTTAGAAGATCAGGTAACTAAAATGTTAAGATGTTCAGGATTAACCATAAAGCTTGCACTTCCATTGAACAAAGCATCACTTTGCCTTTCCCAGCCAGACTACTGTAACTGAGTACAGCCATATATTATATATAACACATGAAGAAACATGCAATTGCAGATGGTACCCCTTTTAGCCAAGAAGAGAGAAGCTTAAGCCATCCTGATAAGCCTACAGAGGCACCAGACAGTGAAAAAAAACGGTCTTGCATTGCATTTTTTTGATTCAAGAGTTTTTATTTTATTGCTCTTAACCTCACCTGAAACTTTAAGCTCCAATGAACTCCTGAAGTTCAGTTACTGTCTTTCTCAGTCCCATATCGTTGAACCCGTTTTTTGTACCATTGAAATATTTGGACAGGGCAAGAGATATCCTCTTGCAGCTAGAAACAGCTTGTTGAAAGAGAACTGTAATACTCAAACAAGGATCTTTTCTAGAAATACTCTTTGTTTTGCTTTTTCTTTCTTTTTGAGCGACATGTTTTAGAAAGTTTGCAGAAAGAACAGTGGGGTTTCAGGGCCTTGTTCCTCCATCTGCAAGAAGGCAAAAGCTTATGATCCATCCACATCTCTGAGGACTGAATTTCAGCTTGAATTCCCTGGAGCCTGGCCTGAAGAGGATGTTGCTTCAGTGAATTCAATTTTCCAGGGTATTAAGAACTGAGAAAGTAAAATAGATGACAGGTACTGAGGGTAGAATTCTAGCTCCACTGGAGGTTAATGAGGCTTTCTGCCACTGACTTCAGGTAGGCCAGGATTTCACCCCAGCTTTGGGGAGCAGAGCAGAAAAATATTACACAATAAAGGTTTAAATCTTGTATAAGGCGGAGTTTGGTAGTAAAATATGAATAATGATGCTGACTTTGCTTGTAAAACTCTTTGAAAAGTACGGAAGGAAAGCACAATGTAAGAGTGTGGCATTAGGGATATTTCACTGCAATATTGCAAGCAATCAAGACTATTTCTAAAAACTGCTATTTTAAGGATATTAAGTCTTTGAGGGGTTAGAAGAAAAAAAAAAAAAGCCTGCTGAACAAGCTACGGAGTTTTGTATTCCTTTCAAGGTGTAAGGCACTTGAGCAATGCAAGACAGTCCTAATGCTTGACAGTCCCAGTTTGTCCCATTCTAAACACAGTTTTCCTCAACAGAGGCATAGCACCACAGCAGAAGAAAAACTGTTTTATATAATGTAACGGGGAAGCCTCATCACTGAGACCTCCCACGGTCAAACAGACACAAAGCCACTGGGGCTGGAGACTGGATATCTCAGCACGCTTTCTTCGCTCTGCTATGGTCAGGGCTCCTGTGAGATTTGGAGTAAATTCATTTCCATCTCCAATCTTCCAGTTGGCTCACTACCTCTCTCTTTATAGCTAGGGAAGATTTCTAATAAACATATGGCACTTAAAAATCTCTGATAACTTGTCTCTAGATCTATCCTGGATACTAGATCTAGTACATAGATACTATTATCTAAGGGAATACTTCTCACTGTGTTTCTTGTCTCTGTTTCAGGGATGCATTTCGCAAGAGTCATATATAATAGTGTTCTCAAACATTATTTCCGTGGTCTTGTCATGGATTTTAGCATGCTAACATAACAAGCAAAGAAAATAGCTACAACTGGTGTAGCTTGAGGTCAATCACAAATCTATTGGGAGCACATTTGGTCACTTCGTAAGGAATTATCAACTGTTAAAACTCGTTCTGACAATTAGAAAAACACTTCTGATGTACAAGAGGTTTTTGATGCTCTGCCTTATTCTCAGAGAGGAAAATAAGGGGAAATGTAGAAGAAATCTGCCTTTAATTCCAACTCATATAATTTTATTGGTCTGAATATTTTACCTTGATCTCAGTGGTATGAAAACACATTAAGATACAGGCCATCTTAATACTACCACATGTAAGGAAGAAAGGAAATGAAGAAAGAAAAATGGCAATAAAGAAAGCAGGCAAAGCTGTGTGGCAATGGATTAAAAAATCAGGAGCAAAGGAAAGAAGAGCAAACGAGGAGGGGAGCAAAAGAGATAAAGTCATCAGAGAGGGCAGTAGAGGATGGAAAAAGAAATAAACAGAGGAAGGCAGGCATTATCTAAAGCAGAAGTGCAGTGGAGACAAAAAATGTATATATATAAACAGAGCAGAGAGGTGCCACAGAAATAGAAAACAAAGTTGTGAAAAGAAAATCGATAAATTATGAAAATAGGATACAAAAGAGAATAAGGAAAGCAAAGGAGCTGAAGCACAGCAAGAGAACAGAAAAAGACACCACCTCTGAGAATGCATTTAATTCCAGTCAAGAGGTGGCTTGGGGCCTACATTTAGCTGACCAAATTCCCAGGGAATTAAGAAAAAAAAGCCAAAACAAAAACCACACACCCCCAACCCCACAGACCACCACAGATTCTGGGTAACACCATCACAAGGTGCCTTTCAATGCCTTTAAGCTTTCTCTGGGCTAGCTGGATTTCTTGATTTATCTCTTCTTATTGTTCCAACACTTTTGCCAAACTTACTTTACCTCCTCAGCTGCCTCCTGCAACTTCCTCCCTTTACACTTTTTTTTTTGCTTGCTGTTTTTCACTTTGATTTGAAAGGACCACTATAACAAGCGCTTGTTTCTAACCTACAGTAACTGACTGAAAGATGACAACACATCCACAAAAGCTAAAGAACAATTGTAAGGAAAGCAAAATAAGTTAAGAAGAAACTAGCAGTCGGTGCAATTCAGCATTTTGTCTTTTATACTGCCAACTGTGTAAACGTCTTCATCCACATGTTAAGCACTGTAAGTTTCTCATGGGCAAAAATGTTAAAAATCTTAAACGCTGAAGTGTGTAAATGAACAGCCCTGGTAACATCCACTAAAACTGATTTTGAGGGGTTTGGCTTTTTTTTTTTTTTTTTACTAATTTCTTCAGTAACACTGCCTCAGCTATGCTCTTTTAGCCCCCCAAATGTCAATCAGCAAACAGCTTCCATCTCTGCTACCAGGTCTGCAAAACTGGGTCCCATTTCAGTATTAAAATACTTGGCCAGAATGTAAAAGTTTTATAGCCACGACTGCAATGTTTCTGAGAGTGGGTTTGATTCTACTGTTCTAACACCATTTAATTTAACTCCAGCATTTCGTAACATAAAAAAAAAACCAAAAAACTGAAGTTCAGCAGGCTGTTTTGGCAAAGCAGGCCCTTAGCTAGAACTCTTAGCACTCCATTGTTTGCTGTGAAAAAAAAGGAAAGCAAACCAGATTTGGAGCACTAATGATGTACTTCAAGAATTAATGGTGTGCACGTGAATGTGATGCTGTTCAACGTTTTTCACTAGCGAACCTGATCAGCAGCCATCTTGCTGAAAAGGATGACAAGACCTTGACACTTGCGGTTCGGGATTTGGAACTATGCAATGGCATACCAAGTGGTGCCCTGTACTAACGCAGCTTTAACCATCACACTGTATTTAGTATATAATAGGGCAGATTTAAGGGGCAGGAAGGTAACTAATTAAGACTTTCTTTTCTCCTTGTACAAAATTCTGACTGGAGTGGCTCATGCTGGGACTTTACACAACATGGGTGAAGCTCCCTGTTTCAGTGACATCTGTTATGCATCAGTACAGGTAAAATTGATGTCTTCCTATGTGAAAGCAGCTTTACAAACAGGATCAAGCCTAGGCCCCACTCTGGAAATGCAGGAAGACTCAGCGAGGTTTTGAGAATAGGTGAACTTGCATCATTCTTATGGCGAAGATCCCTGGATGGAGGGGATCTATCAATTTTTCAACTCAGTCTCTGCTTTCTGTTTAAGTTCTTAACCTTTCAAAACCAAAACCTTTTTTGACAATATAAAACTTGCTAGAGTACTTTTTCCACCAAAAGAGTTTCTAAGCTTTATGATAGCTTTTCTAGTCAAAACCAAAGAAAGCACCCCACGTGATGATCACGCGGAGCCAGAGGGGGAACCAGCAACACAGTCTTTGTTCTAGGGGACTTTAAAAAGCCAAGAAAACAAGAAAACAAAAACAATTCAGCTCAGTGTAGAAACATACTTCTGAACATTTTCACATGAAGCAAGTATTTTCTGAAAAGGAAACCAGAAAAGGATTGCAGCACTGATCACTGAATTGAGGGTTAAACAGGAGAAAACTCAGGCAAGTGAAAAATTACAAGCATGATTCGAGAAATATTCTGACAGCCGGACACAAAGTGAGTCTCACTACTCAAAGTCCAAGAAGAGAGTCCAACTGTGCAACTAGAGCTGCTCAAATTGCCTGACAGGGAGGATTCAGTGACTGTTTTTTCCAACAAAGAAAATGGGCATGCAGCAACCACTTATTTTCAACCATTCTCATTTCACAAGCACTCTGCTTGTGCTGCTGAAGTTGTCCAGCTGACTCACATTTGGCCTCTGAGCTAACGCTTCTTAAAATGTAAGCTTCAAAAATATTACAGTTTTCTAGTTATAACATACCAGTGAACCATCAAAGCAATGGACAGAGGGAACTGCTGAGCATGAAAACCAAACACTGCTAAAAACTTTGCTTAACTTCAGGCAGAGAAGGAACCATAAACATCAGTGGTTTAAAATCTATAACTCAAGCAAGCAAGATTGTTCATAAGCCTTTAATAAGTACTACATCTTTATAGTCTACGATTTCCACATAAAATGGAGTATCTCCCCAGTATAGGCTGTGTAAATCTAACCTATTGTAAACTGCTCTCAGTGGTAGAAACAAATACCACCTAGGCAGCCGAGCACTAACCAGACAAGGTACTCTCCTCTCTGCCAGGCTCATCTAATCCCAAAGAAGTTTCTGCTCATATATTCACATGCAAGTAATTTCAAAATTACAACTTTCCAAGTTTGGATAATCATGAAAACTATACACCAAGACGTGCTCCGTACAGTGAAAGCTATTACGTTAGCGCAATTCTTTTGTGCACATAAGTCTCACTAATCTCTACAATAAGTGTGTTTACATATATTTAAACTGCATGTAGGTTAGATTTGGCATAGGTTTTTAAAATCCTGGTAAAAAGAATCCATTTGGAACCCACTGTCCTCTTCTTAATAGTGCTTTAAGTTCTTGTAAAACTTCATTCCGGTGAGACAGATAAAAGAACGCAAAGTGGCCACAGCCCAGTATTGCAGAAGGAAACAAATTCTAGAAACAGGCTTGCTATGGTAGAAGAAATTGTCAGTGCTTAATAAACAAAGAGGGCACAAGTTCAGCAAAGCACATTAGGGCACACCATCCCCGCAGTGAACACTAAGGTCAACAGCTTGGACACTTTCCTAAAAGTATGCACATTTCTCGGCTTTTTGCTGAATAAGGATGAGCTGGTCCCCAATCCAGCAATCCATTACAGTGACAAAGTAGCTCTTAGTATGCCCAGTAACATTCACGACAGCAGCAAGTGTTGAGCTGCAGCCAAATTCTGTCTCGAAGCGAGATAAAAATCAGATCCAGGAGGCTAATCAGATAAGGATCAGTGCTCAGTGTACATCTATTCATTCATCAGGGTGCCGATTTAAGTACAGAAAAAATAAAGGGTACACAGAAAAAGTAAAAGGGGGGAAAAATCTCATTTCCTTAGACATTACTTATGCTTCAGAAATTTTGTGAGTATGTTGAATAGTTACTGTCACTGTCAATAACATATTTTTGAAGGTGTTGACTAACTTGACATGGAAGAAGCTGTGTTAAAGCCAAACTATTAAATGCCTTTCACTCGAGTCCCATTCCACAATAGCTGCAAGAGGTGAGTTTATAATTGTAAATAAGACATTCTCAGTCACATATCGTATATATCCCTATTTTTCTTACTGTAAATTCCTTAAGGTAGACATTATTATTAATGCTAAATATATTAAAATTCAGACTGAACAGCAGAGAGGAAAATAAGCAACAAGTTAATTAAACTTGCAACCAACACTGCATTGGAAAATGTTGCAAATACCCTTAAGGAAAATTTAGAGTACAGAAGAACCTAAAGAAATTGACCAAAAGGGCAAAGAAAAAATTTTCAACTTGGACATAATACTGTATCTTCAATTTATAAGCATGAAATCATGTGGTTACTGGAAAAAAAATTATTAGCAAGGGATTCAGCCTCTGCTTTCACCTCTGGCTGAAGAACTGATCTCCTGGGAAGCACACTGCCAGAGCTTCTCAGTCCTTTGCCTAATGTGACTGAAATCCTGGTTGGACATAAGCTAGCAGAGGTCTTCACCCTTTTTGTCTCAGTTAGCCCTTACCCTCCTGTCTGTGGCTAGCTGACTCCCAAGTCTACTCTCTATTTCCCATCTGGAGAACTAGGTATGAGTGCACTCTGGGGAAACAAATGCCACCGTATAAACGAGTACAAGGACTTCCACATCTTTCATGTGGGAATGAGACTCCTGTGCACTCACAGGAATAATCTAGAAAATAACATTCGTGAGAGAAATATAGGCTGACAGATGATTACAACTGACAAAGTTTCCACTAAAACACAGAACACAGGTTCCCCTTACAACAGTACCTTGTTAAATCTTCTGTGAAGAGTAAGTCCCTATTACCAGGGAAACAGCCTTGATAAACTAAAACCTCTGTCCTGTGGGTCTGGCTCAAAATAAGCCTTTAGACCCAGTTTTCATAACTGGAATTTTTAAATGAAATTTGATTATATCTATGCGTCAGTTAAGTTTTGTATATGCTTCAGGCAGGTTTTGAAAACCTATTACTATCGTCAGGATCCCCATAGCTCCAGCTTCTATTAAGGAAATCAGTGCATATCTCATGTTGCTGCTGACACTACTAAAAGCAACAGACAAGCACAGTGATGATCGTAGCGTGAACACCCTCCTGCAAACAGCCAGCATGAAAGCTTTGAAGTTCAGTTAACAGAAACTTTCACAGTTGTGGTGCCTAGCTAATTAGTTCTGCCCAATTCACTATACAGAGATAGCAACTTTCTAAAAAATAACAAATACCAGTGATTTTCATTTCTTTGTTAGTTTCAATACAGCTAGAAAAAGATTTCAAGGTTTTCACAGCTAGTGAGAGTATAAATCGGTCTTGGCCTCAGAAGAAAAGACACAAAGTATATTTTAGGAAGATAGCAAGAAGATTCTTTGAAGTAAATTAATTTTCATGCTAAATAATGAAAAGTTGGTATAAAAATTGTTTAAAATATTTCTTACTTAACAGAACTTTAGCCTTTATAAAAAAAGAGCCAGGCTGGCAGGCCAAGAGCTGAAGTGCTTTCTACTAAAGTGGCTTGGTGTGGACAACATATCCACACTATTGGCCATATATCAATATATCCTTAAAATTTACAATAAAACTCATCCCAGTGCTGAGGAGAATCTCTTTTCGGAAAGATGGTAGCTGTCTTTACTATACTTTCAGTCTTTGTCATCTCTTTACTAAGATTCCATTTTCTACACACTTCTAATGCAACTAGACCTCAGCAAACCATATGAAAAGTACTAAGAGCACGGAATCATTTTACCTAGGCTAAACAAACTCGTCCTGGAAACATAGTGCTACATTACCTCCAGAGAAAGGCAAATCACATAAAGTTCAAGCAGTGAAATCCTAAAAATCACCTAAGAGTTGTCATCCAAGACTGGCACCCAATGGCACTGGACAGAACCTCAAGAGATCAGGGCTCAGCTACTGGATCTGCTCTGTGAACTTACGTCACTTCCTCTGTGCTTCAGTTTCTCCATTTGTTTATTCCTGCAGGTTGTTGATAGTGTGAAAGTTTAAAGTTAGAACAATATACTTATTGGGGGGGATGGGGAGAAAGAAGGGAAGGGGAGGACTTACGCACTGGACTAGAAAATTCAACCCATATTAATTGGCAATGTGTACCTGATGAAACACGAACCAAACGGTAGTGGATAGGGTACCAGTTTCCCTTGGTAAAGAAACACTAGAGATTCATTATTAGCAAGAATTGAGGATTTTTAAGAGATGAGCCCAAATACTACACCACATATTCACTATTGCCATTAACTATTTACAATGCAGAAGCACTGAAATGTCCATGTTCTTTATTTTGTATGTGTCTTAACATTATCCTCCTTACTTTACATATATTTACTGCTCCTCCATTCCACACACCCAAAAAATTTATCTCTAGAACTTCTTCCTATTACTGACATGTTCTTGGCTACTTATCACCTACAACTTCTTTGGTTCCTGTTCACTTTCTTCTGAGAAACGTGGCAGTGGTGCTTTTAGGTTTTTTCACTCCTCTGCCTCACTTCTTGGGCAAGTCTGCATGTTCAGTGAAGTGAAATAGGTGGTATCAAAAAAACCTCTTGTGACAATGAAAGTTTAGGTTAAAGCACTTCTGGTTTTAATGAAAACATCACATAAACAGTGCACTAGCTTCGATGTCCAGCTGTACTCTGATCTCTCCATGAAAAGGGATGAATTTGAGTTTGTTAGGATACCATCTTTACCAACAAAGCTCTAGGATTACACATGTTCAGCAGTTAGCTTCATCTGCTTCTGCTTGGCTTTCACATATCTTGGAAAAAGATCAGAAATTACAAGCACACAGACGCTCTAATGAGATATTACAATACAGCAGACTTTACTGGCAAGGAATATGGTTGAGAGAAGGCTCTAACCATATTCCTCCAAGAAAATCTGCAAAGAAAGAGTTTTAGAATTTCTTTTTGGGTACTCGCAGATGTACATCAGAAGAAGTTGAAAGTGAAAGTTTGACAATTTAACAATCAAAACCCAAGACCTATTCTGTACCGGCGAGAAATTGTTTTACTCTTAAGCAGGTTGTACTTCCCCAGATGAGCTTATACATGGACAATATATATTTCTTCCTCATGCAGTAATAGTGATTTTCTTGTCCTGTACTTTCCATTTACATCCGTACTTCTTTATTGCCTTCTGAATACATAAAGTAAGGGCTGCATTAAAAACTTCACCACTGTGAAATATATTTATTCAAACAGCGGAAAAAAGTTTTGAGGAACACAATAAAACTCTATGCCTCATCAATAGCAGCTGAAACACAAAGTTCAAGCAATTCCTACATCATGTCCCTAGTTTCAGTTACATCCAGTTCTTCATATTCATGCCAAGCAACCTCAAGTACTAATTTTAATTTGATTTCCTCTCACTTCTATTTTCCTGTGAAGGCCCAGGGTATCCTTTACCAACACTACAGAGAAATGCCCAGCCCTTTTAGCCTTCTCGCTTAGACTACTATACTTCTGATTCAGAGCTTGCAATTCTTTTCCAAAGGTTGATGTTTGATCCTGCAACTTTGGCACAAGAAGTTCCTGTGCATGATATTTCACATTAATTCCTCTTCCTAATTCTCTAATCATCTCAAATGCCACATGAGATGAACCCTCAGAGGATAAATTCACTGCTAACATTCCTGCCTGATTGTAAGTCATCACAAGTTAGGGACTAAGAAACTGTAATTGAAAAATGCTTCTCTGCAACTTCTTCCTCTGAAACATTTTGCCTGGCCAACAAATGACACTCAGGGGATTTCTGTCTTTTCAACATCTTACATGCCAGAAATAAAAACCTATTGAACGAGAAAGTTGATGTAAAGCCTACTTTAAGAAAAAGAAGAAAATCAACCACAGAAATTCCTAGGAAAGCAAACTCACATTTCTCAAGCTATCAGAGTTTAATTGTTATTATAGCATTCTACAGTGGCACCTATGTGTCTCTGCTGACATTTGGACCTCATTCTGCCATGTGCTGCATGAAAACATGGTGAAAAACCAGCCACTTCTAAGAGTTTAAAATCTATATAAAACCAATACAATAAAAAGTACTCGGAGTAAATACATTTATATAGAAATTTCCTGCTCTGACTTTAGGCAATATAGTTGAGGACATTTCCACTGTATCTCAGGACCACCACCCCTTCTGCCAGTAGTCATAAGTCAGGAAGGAAACTAACATCAAAAGAAGGTGCAAAGATGGCATCAGAAATGAAACTCAAGTCAGGAGCAACGTGAGGGTTAAAAGAAAGACCTCACCAGTTCCATGAACAACACACTACTATCAATCCTGCCCATGGATTCTGCTATCTTTGCTCAGAACAAATGGGTTGTACTTCGCTAGTGCAAAGCTGATTCGTATGGGACTGTTAACACAATGCACTATTGAGTAGTGGTGTAAAGATGGAAGAATCTGTCCAGCCTGTGTTGTCGTACAGCTGTTGTTCTGAGCCTCATCTTTCTCTGCTGTCCTCAGCCTTGATATTCATTCAAAATTTTGACAAAATACCAGCACTGAGACATGAGTGATTTGTCATCTTTATACCCTGTAAATGCAGCATAAAAATAAGTTAGACTGATTGAGATTACACTGTTGAGGCAAAACAAAATAGGGATCAAATCCAAACTGACAGCTACATGAATTTTATTAGTTTGAAGAGAAAAATTTATGAAAAAACTCTAATCCAAAAACCAATAAAGCACTTTGCCAAATATGATGTTATCTGAGACTCGTCATATTAAAAAAAGTTCTATTAAATCCCCTACTTTCAAGTTCAGCATCAAAACCACTCAGTTTAAATGATATTTCTGTCATTTTTTTTCTTAACCTTCATGAAAAATTTACTATACTATGCTTAGAATTACTTGAATAATACATATCTTCTTTTAAATTCAAGTTATTACATGCACTTGTAAAATGCTATTTGATTTGATTTTTCCTTCTACACCTTAAGCAAAATGTGACAATTTTGTTTTCTCTTGGGTAGCATGTATACGAGCTAACCCATTCCTATGGGAATTTCAATTGCCAGCTAATCCAGAGCTATTTCTTTTAGAATTGCATGCAATGAAGTTAATGGACTCAAGGGGCTGCTTTTTTTCCTCCTCTGTGTGGGTAGGTTTTTTTTTTGGCTTGGGTGTTTTGATTTTTTTTTTTTTTTTTTTTTTTAATAAAAAGGTCCAGAACATTTTTTTTTTTCTAGACCTCCCACAAAAAAACTAAATTACATAACCACAGCAGCATGACTAGCAACCCTCATTACCATGAGGTTCTGGTCTTGCAAGATGACCCATGTTATTATATCTCTTCTTTTCCAAAGCCTCTTTGCTTCTATCAAGGTTTCACACAAGTCCAATGAAATTTACCATATAGTTTACAGAGGTATAAAACTTATTGTTAAATTAAAAGTCTCCCAATTACATATGCATCACTGCTACTTTGTTCTTCCCATCACCTCACTCCTCTGCTTTTCTGATACGGATCTGTTGTGAGAATAAAGTTCACCTTATCTTTGCCTTTTTCCAAGAATTTTACATCTCATTTTTCCAAACTAAAACCTAGAACCGATCCTGGTTCTGATATGCTTGACTCTGTGGGTTTTTGAGAAATAATGGAGTTTTCATCCCCATATTTGATATATAAATGCTTATAAATATCTTAGGGGTGGGTGTCAGGAAGATGAGGCCAGGCTCCTTTCAGTGGTGCCCAGTGACAAGACAAGGGGCAACGGGCACAAACTGAAGCAGAGGAAGTTCTTTCTGAACAAGAGGAAGAACTTCACTCTGAGTGTGAAGGAGCCCTTGAACAGGTTGCCCAGTGAGGTTGTGGAGTTTCCTTCTCTCGAGATATTCAAAACCCTCCTGGACAAGATCCTGTGTAGCCTTCTCTAGGTGATCCTACTTTGGCAGGGGGGTTGGACTAGATGATCCCCAAAGGTTCCTTCCAAACTCTACCATTCTGTGATTCTGTGAGAGCTAACACCAGTAAAGGCCCTGGTTCTAAACAGCAAAGTAGGTTTCATCCTTTTGATGTCCAAAATATCACAAGGTCAAAATGATCTGGGAGAGATGGAGGGGAAGTCTCATCTCTACTTGAAGCAGTTCTGTTTAATTCCTTAACTCTTAGTGAACCCCACAGAAAAATGTGAGCATACAAATCTGTTCTGACTGATTAAAAAGACGATATCCCAAGAGCAGCTAATTTAATATTAGATCAAATGAACTGGAGTTGAAATTACCATGTTTTTGTTGACTATTTTAACATATTTGGGGAAGGCACAGGGATCTTTACATATTTCTGAGTCTCTTTGTAGTATCATTCTTCATATGTTATAGCAGTCAGTGTGGAATACAGGGATTTGAATGGATGAGGGGGTGGGAGAAGTTGTGGAGTGGATTACTGACATACCCCAGAGAAGTTTATTAAAGTGATAAAAGAAAAATCCTATCATAATTCATTTTCTTTTTTTTTTTCTGCACTGTTAAACTGTGGGAACCTCTAACAATAAAGCTATCTAGAGGACTTGTTCCATTCTTAAGAATTCGTATCTGAGCTTAACGTACAATTGAATTGTCACAGAAGCCACAGTGCTCTTCCTCCTCCTCATTCCCTGTGTGAACTCTAATTAAAAAAAACGAACAGTCTTGTTCAGGACTTGCAGGAATACTTTCTGGCAAATCAACAAATCATTACAAGAAAATGCAGCTCTGCTTTTCAACTTAGTTCTGTTTTTACTTTCAAAGCAGTAGCAGTGCTTCCTCATGTTAGTTAGCTCCACAGATTTTTTTTTTTTACAGCAAGATAGGAGAGATCAGGAACTATTTTATTAAGCATTTGACAGGCAACAGTGCTTGGGGTATACTTCAATGGTACAACTAGCTTCTGTGCTGAGCCACTCCAGTTTGCTTCAAGATCCTTATTTCCAGTCCAGGTTTAGAACATCTCATCAAGATCCTATGGCTTTGGATGTAAGCTAGCAACGTGTGATTTCAGTTTAATTCTGTCTGGAACCCAAGTATTTCACAGCAGGCCATCCTCATTTCTCCTTCTTCTCTTCCTAAAATGATAAACAAAGTTCTTCTACGTTTTACCAAGAAAAAACCATCCTAAATCCAAGGACTATGGTTCTAGGCGAATGGAAATAGTGTGGACCAAACAGCACAGTTGTTTTACCCTGAGTGCCCTCACAAGATCTCAGAGTCATCCAAGACTAACACAGCAAAACAGTGTTATGCACGGACGCAGTGCCAACTGTGGCTGAAGGTAATGGACATAGGGTTTTTTTTTTTAATTTTATGTGTGTTTTAAGTGACTGAAAAGAGCAGAGATATATTTACTTCTAGCTTTTCTCTAGAAGGTTGAAAGAAGATGGCCTACAAACCTATGATGCAGTGACAGTTCAAGGTTCAAGGAAAAGAACATCATCTACAGAATAACTAGGGAGACTAGACTCATTTTAGTAGACAACAAAAAAACAATTCCAGTAAAAGTGAGATGTGTAGAGGACAGCCATCAAGCTGTTGACAGACTGATTCTCATCTTTGCCACACCAGCAAAGACAGACATTCCCAAAACTGCTTCCCAAAAACCACGCAAGTTTATCCACCACCACATTACCAGGAAAAGTCAGGCAAGTGTGACAACATATTCCTCCACTCTAAAAAACAAAGAGAATAAGAAAACAAAGATCATAGATTCATGATAGAAAAAAACTTTTCAAATGCAATTGAAACTGAAAGGGAAAATTTCAGCAACTGGCATCAGGCCTACACCGAATACACCTGATTTTTGAGAACAGAATGCGAGAGAACACCAAGGTTGAATGAGAAGCCTGCAGTGCTGGAAAGCACGAGTTACATACTGAGGTACAGAAATAATTTAGGAAAAAAGAAATAATAATTAAATAAATAAATCAATGTAGTGATAAACTGTACAAAAAACTTCTGAGGTTATGACTTCAGACTTCTGAAGCATTACAAAGCAAACTGCTCTAGACAGACCTGCAAGTTGTAAAACAGATCAGAGTTTATTGTGGATGGTTGAGGGCCAAATGCTCAAAGAAATAACCTGCAATCTTTGGCATGACAAAAATAGCAGCCTAAAAAGATGTCTTCCTTCTAGTGTTAATCCAATTTCACCACACATCATCAGGGTGTGGTGCAACCTGCTAACACACACCAGACATCCACTTACGTCGCTGTACAGATGAGGGAGGAACAACCAAGCGCCACACATAATATTGGAACAGTCATAGCCGAGTCTTGTTTCTCTGGTCGTAACAGGGAGCAACATCTTCCACATTTTGTGCCTTCTCCACAGCTCACTGAAATTAGAGGAAGTATTACCACTGTTTCACTGTGTGTGGTGTTCAGCTCTATGTGAATCTTAAACCATGAACATTACCTCAGATGGAAAGTATTACATAAAAACAGCATTTAAAGAGAAGATTTTTCAGCTGAATATTATTATAAATGCTTTAAATTTTTTGAGGAATCAGGTATGTGCCTACTGATGATCAGGGTAACGAAATTGTTCTCTGGAAACAATTCCGGAAATTATTTATGGGGCTTTTCACTGCACATGTTATGGAGCTATTCTTCCAGTAAAGGCAGATCAAACACTTTCAAACCTTCTTAATTCTGCAGCAAAGCATATACTGCTCTGCAAAGGATATGCATACTCTCTTAATAACATCCTGAACAATCTAACTTATTTTATATTTTTGACATGGCATTATTTCAGTCGTAAGGCAAAAGAAACAGATGGAAGTTCACCAATTTACCTCTTAACTATTATCACTATCTTGAGTCTATGTACTGGAGCAGGATTTCACCATACATAGCTGTGTAAGCTCATGTTTGTATTCAAACTCAGAATGTTATCAACTGCTATGGTCCCATTTTGGTGTCATCTGAAATTACTTCTCACTTTTGCCATCCTCCTCCAGAGTCTCACTGTTTTTCTTAAAGAGCAGTATCCAAAATAATACAGTGGCAGTCCTGCTGATGCCTCACAACCTTTTGGGAATGAAGAAAAGCAATTACATCCAGGGTCTAAGAAAACATTCTTGTTTATAAATCCCAAATAATGTTGTTGTTTTTGTTGTTTGTTGTTCCCCCCCCCCCCCCCCCCCCCCCTTAATAGCCTAATATTGACCAGTACACTTTGGAATCTACAACAGCCAGATTAAGTTTCTGAGTATTGTGGCACAGCCAAATACTCCCCCTGCCCCCTTCTTACTCATGTTCTTGGTTTTATTTTCAAAGTATGCCACTTAACACTAGTTCTTATCTCCTGGCCCAGATTTCCTGTAGATGATTTCTACAAAGTATGAGGAACATTCTGAATTTCATTCTCAAAAGGCAGTATACTCGCTTATTCTCCCATTTAGATTATCATAGAGAGCTGCCATTCTCATTCAGATCTTCACAAAGATGATCTTCGGAGTTTCACTTTTTCCATTTTTCTAGCTTTATAGAAGGCTTGTAAACCATTCTGCATATGATTTTTTTAACAGTTAAAATCAACTCACTATTCCAATGGCAATTTCACTTCAACTCTATTCTAGTTCTTTGTTCAGAATGACACCCAGGACAGAAGAGGGTTTTTTATCTCCTTTTCTAAACAAATGGGATAGAGCTGGGAATCATGGAAGTTTAGAAAGAACTGATTCCTCTCATGGCTTCTTCCACCCCCACAAGAAGGAAGCAAAAATTTTGGATCAATTATTAGTTGTGCTCAAGATGAAACAGGAAAGAGTCCAGTATAATAAGCTTTCAAGGGAAAGCAGACTAAGAATGAAGGCAAACATTACAGGAAGGACCAAGACTCTCTTGCCCAGAGAGGTAGTGCAGGCCCCATCCCTGGAAACATTCAAGGCCAGGCTGGACGAGGCTCTGAGCAACCTGGTCTAGTTGAAGATGTCCCTGTTTGTTGCAGAGGGGTTGGGCTAGATGACCTCTACAGGTCCCTTCCAACTCAAAACATTCTATGATTCCAACACAGCAAAAGACAGTAACACAAAGCACTTGGGACTGAAAAGCCTGGGGCATGTGAGGCACTTACTGGGTCAATGACCACCTGATCTGTGGATGAAGCAGCCCAGATGGGTAAATGTGACAATTTAGTAAGACACACAGAGTACATGGCACACAAACACAGGGTTATTTTCAATTTCTGCCATCCTCCTGTTTGCTAACAGCAAGGTGGCAAGCAGAACATATTGGACACAATGAGCCTGCCAGGCTTAGCAGACTATCTAGACTACAATCATCAAGCAGACTGTAGAGCTGTAAACTCCCTGCATTTAAAACATGAATATTTAAACAGTAAAAGCTGAGAGAAATCTTGAAACGTAAGAAGTCAAGAGCATCACTGCTAGCAAGGGAGCAGGTGAAGCACAAAACCTACACAACCAGACAATGTAATTGGAAAGAGTGCAGGACATTTTCATGGGGTTTACGGAAAACAAATGAGTTGCAAGACATTTGCTAAGATATTGTCAATGTTGTAGCTGAATGTATGTAAATTACTTCATTTTGAAAGTGCTGGATTAAGCTGAAAAAATGTTTAAACAAGGGATAGTGTCACACAGCCATTGGAAAAAGATGTTACGATTTGCAAACCAGGCAGATCACTGGGTTACATACAGACTTCCAGAGAATAAATGTGATCTTAATCTCACTCCCCAAGAGGTATGGGTATAGACCTGATGAATTATTAGAATAACTGTGGAAATCTGAGTTTGCAATGGCATTTGAACCAGATGGTATTGGCAGATAACTCCAAAGAAAGTCTTTTGCACATTATGAAGCTCTGAATTCAGAACAAACATCATTTACTTAAGGAAAACAGCAGCATTGATCAGCTGAAATGCTCATCAACCCACAAAGAATATGCAGCTCAAGAAATATATGATATCATGATCTCCAATGAATGACTGGAAGATCACAAAAATTCTTTAAGTGACAGCAGCAATGGTCCGATAAAAAAACAAGTCAAACAGGGATGATTGCAAATGCAGGCAAGAATGTGGCCAGCATTTTGATGGATTAAGACGAGGCTATCACTGGATAAAACTTTTGAGAAATAATGTATAAGCTTGATTGCAATAACCAGTAGCACAGACAGACAACGGAAACAGTGAACGTGAATGCTACATCTGGCCAGTTACTACAGGGTCTGGTGCCCCTGTTTAGAAATGATAAAACATATGCTACTGATAAAACTTATCAAAAGCAGACTATGAAGATCGACAAAAAAAGAAGAGATTGCTAGAGATGTAAGAGACATCACCCAGCCAGGGAAGCACCATGTCCACAACCAGTGACCAGAGAACTGAACATAGCTGTTTGATTCTTATGGCTAAGAGCTACCAGGAAGGAAAGCCCATGCGGACAGAGAAGAGCCACGAGTTTCTCACACTACAATTTGACAATGTCTCTGACCAGGGTGAAAGAAGTAATGGAAAAATTACACTCCTGAATACAGAAGGAATACAAGGCGGGGTGGGGGTGGAAGTCCAAGGTGCTTTCTACCATCATTCATTTTAAATTAGTGCAGCATTGTGTTCCACTTTTTGGTTAAATCAATTCATTATTAACTCAGACTAATGAGATGGGTGCCTCAGCCTCTAGAAACTTGCTTTTTCAGTAGATTATCAAGAGGTAACACTTACTCAAAAATCTTCTTGTATGGCCACCCGACCAGGAGGAGGAGGTTGATGAAGCCTTCTACAGGCAGCTGCAAGCAGCCTCACAGTCACAGGCTCTGGTTCTCATGGGGGACTTCAACCACCCTGACATCAGCTGGGAGGACCATACAGCTAGGCAGGCGCAATCCAGGAGGTTCCTACAGAGCATCGATGATAACTTTCTGATGCAAGTGGTGGAGGAACCAACAAGGAAAGGCGCGCTGCTGGACCTCGTGTTAACAAACAAGGAGGGACTGGTGGAGGACGTGAAGGTTGGAGGTAGACTCGGCTGCAGTGACCATGAAATGGTCGAGTTCAGGATCCTGCGTGGAGGAAGCAGGGCGATAAGCAGGATCAAAACCCTGGACCTCAGGAGGGCTGACTTTGCACTCTTCAAGGAGCTACTGGGAGGAATCCCGTGGGCCAGGGCTCTCGAAGGCAGGGGGGTCCATGAGTGCTGGTCGCTCTTTAAACAACACTTCTTCCATGCACAGGAGCAATGCATCCCCCTGAGAAAGAAATTTAGCAAAGGAGGCAGGAGACCTGCATGGTTAAACAAGGAGCTTCTAGCGGAGATCAGGCAGAAGAGAAAGGTGCATGGCATGTGGAAAGAGGGACAGGCCACTTGGGAAGAGTACAGAAACGTGGTGAGAGCATGCAGGGATGCGACGAGGAAGGCCAAGGCTCACCTGGAATTGAATGTGGCAAGGGATGTCAAAAACAACAAGAAGGGCTTCTTCAACTACATCAGCAGCAAAAGGAAGGCTAGGGACAACGTGGGGCCGCTGCTGAATGAGGCGGGTGTCCTAGTGACGGAGGATGCAGAGAAGGCAGAGATAATGAATGCCTTCTTTGCTTCAATCTTCAGTGCTAAGACTGGCCCTCAGGAATCCCAGGCCCGGGAGGTAAGAGAAGAAGCCTACAGAGAGGACGACTTTCCCTTGGTCGAGGAGGACTGTGTGAGGGATCGCTTAAGCGATCTGGATGTCCACAAATCCATGGGCCCCGATGGAATGCACCCACGAGTGCTGAGGGAGCTGGCGGATGTCATTGCTGAGCCACTCTCCATCATCTTTGAGAGGTCCTGGAGGACTGGAGAGGTGCCCGAGGACTGGAGAAAGGCCAATGTCACTCCAATCTTCAAAAAGGGCAAGAAGGAGGACCCAGGGAACTACAGGCCGGTCAGCCTCACCTCCATCCCGGGAAAGGTGATGGAGCAGCTTATCCTGGAGGCCATCATCAAGCAAGTGGAAGAAAAGAAGGTTATCAGGAGTAGTCAGCATGGATTCACCAAGGGGAAATCATGCCTGACCAATCTGATAGCTTTCTACGATGACATGACTGGCTGGGTAGACGAAGGGAGAGCTGTGGATGTTATCTACCTTGACTTCAGCAAGGCTTTCGACACAGTCTCCCATGATATCCTCCTGGGGAAGCTGAGGAAGTGTGGGCTGGACGAGTGGTCGGTGAAGTGGATAGAGAACTGGCTGAATGGCAGAACTCAGAGGGTTGTCATCAGCGGCGCTGAGTCTAGTTGGAGGCTGGTGACAAGTGGTGTCCCTCAGGGGTCAGTACTGGGCCCAGTCTTGTTTAACTTCTTCATCAACGACCTGGATGAAGAGTTAGAATGTACCCTCAGCAAGTTTGCTGACGACACCAAACTGGGAGGTGTGGTAGATACACCAGAAGGCTGTGCTGCCATTCAGCGTGACCTGGATAGGCTGGAGAGCTGGGCAGAGAGGAACCTGATGAGGTTCAACAAGGGCAAGTGCAGGGTCCTGCACCTGGGGAGGAACAACCTCATGCACCAGTACAGGCTTGGGGTGGACCTGCTGGAGAGCAGCTCTGCGGAGAGGGACCTGGGTGTCCTGGTGGACGACAGGTTAACTATGAGCCAGCAGTGTGCCCTGGCTGCCAAGAAGGCCAATGGGATCCTGGGGTGCATCAAGAAGAGTGTGGCCAGCAGGACAAGGGAGGTTCTCCTTCCCCTCTACACTACCCTGGTGAGGCCTCATCTGGAGTACTGTGTCCAGTTCTGGGCTCCCCAGTTCAAGAAGGATGAAGAGCTACTGGAGAGAGTCCAGCGGAGGGCTACAAGGATGGTGAGGGGACTGGAGCATCTCCACTACGAGGAGAGGTTGAGGGAACTGGGCTTGTTCAGCCTGAAGAAGAGAAGGCTGCGAGGGGACCTTATAAATGCCTACAAATATCTGAAGGGTGGGTGTCAGGAGGATGGGGCCAAGCTCTTTTCAGTGGTGCCCAGTGACAGGACAAGGGGTAATGGGCACAAACTGAGGCACAGGAAGTTCCGTCTGAACATGAGGAGGAACTTCTTCTCTCTGAGGGTGACGGAGCACTGGAACAGGCTGCCCAGGGAGGTTGTGGAGTCTCCTTCTCTGGAGATATTCAAGACCCGCCTGGACAAGGTCCTGTGCAGCCTGCTGTAGGTGACCCTGCTTCGGCGGGGGGGTTGGACTAGATGACCCACAGAGGTCCCTTCCAACCCCTACTATTCTGTGATTCTGTGATTCTGTGATTCTATGGAGGTTGAACCCTCCTTTTTCCTCCTGTTGCCAAAAGTGGAGCATGATGAATTTAAAAACGTGCAGCAGGAGCAAAGGCACACTGTTGTTCTCCACAGAACAGGACTTAGCTCATAGCAAGTATAAATAACCTTGCCTATTCTTTCCAAGAAAACAACTCTCCTCTTTTGTGGGAATAAATAAGTGTACTAACAGGTTAAAAAAAAAAAAAAAAAAGATGAAACATAGCAAGTATCAAAGTGGTAGCATTCCATATTGAATACAGACAAAAAAAAAATCATCACAGTGTTACCATTAAAACATACAACTAATTTGACTTCGGTGTGACTTGCATATTACTAAGTTTTTATGGTATTCAAGAGGAAGTTATAACATGCTAAATTCAGTTGTGAAGGTGTAATTAATTTAGGCTTCTCAATGGGAGAATGAATGTGTTTGGCTATTTTGGATAGCAGGGCACACAGGCCACAACTGGCAGCATGATTTGGGATTCTTTTGGGTAAGAAGGCAATGGCTGAACCCAGTGTGCTCAACTGTCCCCATACATGCAATCCCCCTTAGAAGAAAATGGATTACAACAGGATGCACGCTGTGAAAAATGAATTCTCTAGTGTAACTGCACTAAAGCAAGAGAGTTACCTCAGGGATTAATTTGGCATTTACTCTTCAGATGTTTTTTCTGGGCTTGTAGCTATTACTGTTCTTTTGGCACAAACCCAGATTAGCCATTAGTGTGTGGATTGCCACTACTCTGCCAAGCCTTTAGAACATAAACAAAAAATAAAAGCCACTTTGCTAAGATGATAATAAACATTTAAAGCCCAACAATATCTCCTTGTAACTTTGGTAACAGTAAAAATATGGAGCCAGCTTTCATGTACAAACATGGAAAAATGGGCTAAAATAATGAAGGCATTAGAGACTTTACATAATTAAAATTGTCATTTTATATTTGCTGCAATAAAAATAGCTATTTTACTTAGAGTAATTACCATCAGTGATTGCTGTTGTTGTATCTGCTTATTAAAATGTTTATTTCTGTGAAGAGAAGATTAATTGAAAAGTGACACAAGAAAGCTAAAAAGTAGGGCTTCAGCAATACTGTATACCATGGGACACCAAAAAGGAGCCTTAGCCTACTTTTAATTTGGTTTCCTGAGAAGTGTCTTAATCTAAACTGTGGCTACCTTGTTACTGTTTTAATTAGCCTGAAAAACTATTATGTATTTCCATTTTATCTGTCACTTTCTGGTGGAACAACACAAATCTTACTGCTGTCTTCACGTGGATCATACAAACCTATTTGATGGAGTAAAGAACATTATAATTTTTTAAAAAAAGTTAATTTTCAACACTGATGGTTCAAAAGCTAGGAGAATTTCAGGCATGTGTGAGGGAAGAAAGGGCTAATGGGCAAATTATTTTAGGAATGTGGGAAGACTTGCTTTCCTTAAAAAAAAACTCTCTTCATAGCAGAAAAAGAATAACATGATGTGTGGTGCACTGGTGGCTGTAACAGATTGGGATATGGCTATTACATAAATATTTGTGTGGGGGTAAAAAAAAATCCCCGTGACTTTAAACAAGATAGTTTATTTTCTATTGACAGGATAGGATTAACTTCCCCCTCCCCTCTACCCAAAATCAAACACATTTCCATGCTGCCAGAGTTTCACCCTGCACGATAACTTCTGTAGCAGTGATGTTTCTTATTTTAATGCTCCATTACTAGAACAACCTCTCCCGGATTTTGTTTTACTAGATTGAAAAAACAGAACTCTCCCAGTTTCCCCTTCTGGGACAGGTTCTGCAAAAGCCATCTCCCTTCACCATCTTTGTAGTGCTTCTCTTCTCCTACCCCAGCTTGGGTTTCTAACATTCCTGAAGTACAGGTGACCTGAACCCTACACAGTACTGCAGGTGAGTGTCTTCTGCAACATGGCTCGTGTAATGGCAACAACTGCACTGTCTCTGCGGAAACAGTTGCCTCTATTTCAGTTCCAGGTTCTATTTTCCTGTCCCATAGATGTTCCACAGAGGGATGGCTCAGAAGTACTCTGTGAGTACCCACTCCACCCGAGTTTTTCACCTCGGCTTCCTCCAGAAGTAGCAATCTGCACTTTGTAACAGAAATGGATAGTTTTAATCCTTAAAAGAAAAAAAAAAAAAAAAAAGAGCCTAACAGTTTGTACTGCTGAACCTCATTTTCTTTTTATTACTTCAAGGTCATTAAATTCCTATTGTAAAATATTCGGCATCTCAGCTTTCATTTCCTTTTTCTTTCCTGTCTTTGAGCCTGAACTCAGCCTAATCATCCTCACAGATTGTGCAGCACATTATTTATTTTGCCATTTTTACTCTTTATCTTATCCCATCCTACAACCTAGAAGGCTTTTCTTTTAGTCTCTTTTTATGTATATAGCTGAAAAAACTTTTCCTATTTGCTTTGACTTCTTTTACAAGGTCTAAGTCAGCTTGACTTTTATCAAACCTTATCTGTACGTAGCCCAAGATCTAGCATGTAGCCTCCTGTGCTGCTCAGTGCTTCTTTCACTCTCCAAAGGCATTTTCTCCTTGGAGCTTATTTTTGTCACGCTGGATTTGCAGCTCTTCTGTATCTGCATTTTCCACTGCTTAGTATTCTAGTTTCTGATGTCTTTTGTATTTCTGATGAAGAGAAATGTGAAACCCCTACATATTGAAGTCTCTGAGCTTTTCAGTGCAGGTGACTTCTCTAACCAGACCTTTTAATGTTCTCCTGAGTTTCCCCTTTTCAAGTAACAACTGAAGCAACAATAAGAAACCTGATGGAAAGTCTAAAGAAACCTCTTCCTTCTATTCTTATGGTCACTATATGCAGTTTATTTTCCAAACAACACAAACTGGAGAGACTCCTCAAACTGAAAGTGTCTCCTAGTTGTTCTTATAATTATTTTTTTGGCACTTGTGCTAATACAGCATTTATACTTTACAAAGCAAAGTCCTGCAAAGGCTAAATGATTTATCTCAAGATCATACAGGACATCTTTCTTAAAGCAGAGAGGAGAAATGTTTGGTTTCCTGTGCCACAATTACCTGAGTGAAACCTGTCCTCCTCCTCTGCATTCTGACATAAGCCCCTTATACACCCCAGCAGACAATTATTTCAGCGCTTACTTTGCCAGCTCCCCTCAACTTCATTTCACTAACTAGAACGCAGGTTGAGGGGTGAAGGAAGAGCAGGAATAGGAAAGGGAAATCATGAGCACTGCAGAATACAAAGACATTTATTTACCTGTGTAGGCTGTCACCTGGTAAAGCTTTAGTCTTACCCTGTGAAGGATACGTAAACAGATAAAATCCAAAGATCAGGGAGAAAAAGTTCCTGTGACAATACTGCTTAGTGAACTGTACCCCTGTTAGCGTTAAACAGCTGTTCTAACACCACCAGTTACGGGACTGCAGAGGCATCAAACACGACGTGGGTAAGACAATCCACCTCAAAAACTCCATGATACTTTGGCTCCACAAACGGTGGCGCCTAGCCCTAGTATGAGAAAATAACGCCAATATAGTATAGCTATGGCTAAAGTATCTCACAGATGTGGGCTGAAGACCTTTGAGGAAACAACTGTAGTGCAACAGGGTACTGCCAAGATATGTCTGGATGGTTTGAGACCCAGAAATATATCTGAGCGATAGCATCAAAATTATTTACAACTTAATAACTTTCTGTTTCCAGAAATAAAGCAAAGTTGTTACTTAATGGCTGAAATACTGCCATTTTCTCCAAATGCCAGTAATAATTTAAATTCATGACTTCTGTATTATTCATGTGGTCCAATTTAATACGAACAGTATTTCTGGTGCTCAGTGTTTATGAAGAGTGTCTCTTTAGGGTATACCTTACTTTATGACAAACAGATGCTAGAAATAACTACCTGGTGTTATGCTGCAGTGAAGTAGGGATTAAAAATAGGGCTCATAATTTCCTAACCTGAACAGAGTAAAACATAAGGCTCATTTGACAAGATATGGGCAAGGTAGCATAATCTCATCTTTCTTCTTTTCCTACTTCTCCTTCCTCTCTACTCTTCTCTCTGTCTCCACTCAGAAAAAACAGTTGCTACTAAGTGTGATTTACAGACTCATAAAGAAAATCCCACATTTTTTATTTCATTATTTGCTACGCTATCCTTTAGGTCTCAGAAGCTTGAAAGATCAAAACTAACCATTTTAATTACAGTAAAGGAGATCAGAGGCAGAGGAACAACTGGGCCAAGCCCCCCATTTTCCCTTTCTGAGAACACACACGCAAACGCAGTGCCGTGGACCTGCACTGTTCCGACAGGATAAGCCAAAAGCCAAATACAGAATCTAGTAAATATGAACATAGTTTACACAAGAAACACAATGAAAATACATATTTATTTCTAAAACTAGTTACTACTTGAAAAATAAAGAAATAACAAAATCAAACTGAAAAGATAGTGATTCCTTCACATCTCTAATGCTTTTTGCTTGAACAAAGTACTTCAGGATCACTTTCATGCCTGTGTTTTTCCATGAAGTACTAAGAAGAAAGAGTAGCAGCTATTTGATTTTCAGTTCACTGGCAGAAGTCACTAACTGGAATAAATACTTTTTAAAACAGTGCAGGATAGTGAACAACAATGCAGCAAGCAGCAGTTCAAGCTACTTTGCTTTGTCTTACTGAAATATCCCAATGTCACTTTGGAAGAAACAGCACAGACTCAGGAGATCCCACTTCATCCTACTACCAGTACCCCATGCCATGCAACACTCACTTTGTGACTTCAGTTTTTATTTTGTTGATTTTACCAGAATTAACAAGCTATTTATAAGGATGCTGCATGCAGTGCTTCCATTTTATGTGAAGTAGTTCAGTTATAACCAAATAGAATTAGAAAATGGGTTCTTCATTCATTCTTCAATTAACACCTTCATTTCATCAGACAAATTATTTTATCTTAAAACTTTCTCTAATCTGAACTACAAAATTTATTATCAATACTGCAAGTCCGGAGTGGTTGTTCTGTCAAAGTAAGTGCGATACATGTATTTCAGTTCTGCAGATAATAGCTATTAGTCTTTGACATGTGCTCTGATAGCAATGCATGTCAGTCAGACTTTACGGGATAGACTCAGGCTGGCATGAACTGCTTAAGTCTTGTAGCCCACATCACAAAAGCTGAAAACCGTACTTCAATTATACTTAGCAAAGAAAATCACAAACTATTTTTAGAAATATTTCTTTACATTATTTATACTATCAGCCATCACATGAAGCAATTGTGTTATTTTCCTGGTATTAAAAATCTATAAATCTATTTATTCCTGCATGATTTGGTTACTATCTACAAAGGTAACGAGTTAAGTGTTCTTCTGTTTCCTGTTGACCTGTTCCTCTGAAAATAGCAGCTCGATTCAGCATTATCTGTACCAGTAAGCACCAGTAACTATACAATTAGTATGGTCATTGAGGGACTTGATATTAACACATTTATTTCATTTATATTAATGTACTGGATCATGTTTTCCTGGTGTGTGATGGTATTGCACAACTGTGTAACGAACTGCATACTTTAGCAAATATTAATCTTTCTGAATACATCCATTGTATCATGGTGCAAGGTGTTGTACCGGTTTGCCTAACAGGCCAATGGGGTACACCTCAAGGGTATTACAAAGACAAGTGCATACACTTTAACTTTGGAAAACTAATTCACTATAGATATAGTGATGAGACCAACAGCTAAGCAAGAGTTAAAGAGCAGCTTTAGCTTTATCCAGTGTAGTGCTACAAACCCACATGGAAGTATAAGTTTTTAACTATAATATTCATAATTTTTGAATTATTTGTAATTTGACTGTAGTGTAGCATCACTGTTATGGAGTGACTGTAAAATGAAACTGATTACAATGCAAAAGTTAAAAGGAATGAAGCAATTAAAACCAAAAATTGCCTCTTCACAACCCTGCCATAACAGGATCACTGACCACTGCATATTGTTTTTTCCAGTTCTTTTTTTTTTCTTATTAAGAGAAAGTTAATTATATTTCTACAGATTATTGAAAATAATCTATTGAAAACACAAATAGAGAAATTTGCCTAGGATCAAAACCAGGATAGTATTCCATTAGCCTGCTTCAAATTATGCAGACAAAACTGTCTTGAAAGATATACTTCAGGGACAACCCCAAATTTAATATTTTACATAATGTATATATGTACTAATAAAAACCAAGTTCCACAAACAACCTATGAATTGACATTCCTTCACAAAAATCCGTTCTGTATGTTTGGACTGAGCATCATTAAAGATAATCTGTGCATAACCTATATTACACACATCAATTTCATAGCGATATTTATACTTCAGTGCTACCAGGTATTACAACCTTTTCCCCATCCACTCCCAAATTAGGGATCTAAGCTGATCATCAAATAAGAAGGATGGAATGTAAAAAAATTAGAAGACAAAACAAAAAAACAAACACAAAACCACACCACAGACACCCCTAATTTCTTTCTTTTCTATCACTGAGGTCAGATTGGAGTTTCATTCACTAAAACACTGTGGGCTTGATCAAAATTTCTTACCTGTAGTCAGGTTAGAAAGCAGCAAAGATACGGAATTTTAAAAATAAGGTCAGAATTGTTGTTGTGATGTATTTAATAAGGGCACCAGAAATCAAGGCAACTTCCATCCTTATACAAAATGCAGATAATTCTATGTGATAATATGAACAAAACAGCGATACAGAAGGCAACCTATATGATGACACTGAATCTCTGCATTAATAAGGAATTCATGCCCATAGATATGAAAATAAATTAAGAAAAGGCATTTAATCGCAGTGACAAAGTTTGACTTGATACTTTTCACTTTACAGTATAAAACATTTTTTACCTTATTTCTAACATCTTTGGACAAATCATCATTACCTTCTGTCTCTTTCTGGATATTATTACACTATACACAAAAGTTTTTCTCTATTAGCTTTCTGCTTTTCCTGTGACAAACAAGCCTTTCCTCCCCAAAACAAGAAAATCTCAGTTAAATAATCCTTATCACTCAATTGATCTCGTTACAGTAAAATACTTTACAGCTTTTATCAAAACATTTGCATTTCAATTTGCTCAAAAACAGAAGTTAGACTGAGGTTGCAGTGGGACTGATGGGTGATCAAAAAAAGACCCTATTAGAAATTAAATGGGAAAAGATATTTCTGGTACCCATTTTTTAATAGATAACAGTAAGAAGAAAAGCCTAGTATTGTGATCATAAAATTATTTATTACAGATATTATGTAGTCTTTATAAGCATTTCTTTTTACATAATTTCACTGCGGGTTTTTTTGAAGTTCCAAATTCTTGTGGAATGACAAAAATTAATCCTTCCAATTTACAGCACAAACTTGTACATCTATGTCAAAACTTTGTTTACTTTCTGGACATTTTTGTAATCATGAAAACTGAAGAAAAACCTGTCAGAAAACTGGATAGGCTAAACAAACTTACAATTGCTAATATAAGGTCTTCCATTCTACACTTAAAATTTTATTTTGCAGGGGAAAAGAAAAGATTGATATTCTAATACTTTGGGTATTTGTGAGATTTATTGCACTTGAAAAAAGCTCCTAGTTATTCACCAAACAATTACAGCAAGAGGAATAGCAATATCCCCTAGTAACTTCCCAGCGTAATGCACTCCACATGCTGTTCTTGTTCAAGATGAAGACAACGCGTGAGCGGACAAGAGTAATTCAGGCACCGTAACAACTGAGCATCCAGTTCAGCAAAAGACCAAAGTACACCCTGCTAAACACAGCACATCCACAAAGTTGTTCATGTATTTATGAAACTTAGCGAAGCAAGATCTGACCAAAGACTTTGAGAGATGCATTACCATCACAGCAGCTTCCCAAGAAAAAGTACATCAACATACGCCAGCGAGAAGCTCCCCTGTGATGCCATGTCTGTAAGTGTCAGGGGGTGGTATCTGATGCTGTATAAAGGTGATGCACAACAGCTGAGAAAGGAGTTTGCTCCACATTAACAGCACCTCTCCCACCGAGCCCTGGCTCTCCCCCCACCTGAGACAC
This sequence comes from Opisthocomus hoazin, assembly GCF_030867145.1. NCBI lineage: Eukaryota > Metazoa > Chordata > Aves > Opisthocomiformes > Opisthocomidae > Opisthocomus > Opisthocomus hoazin. Next base: position 146,184,662 of record NC_134414.1, read on the forward strand.
AGCCCACAGGTGCCTCCTGCACTTGCTGGGCTCACCATGAGGCCGTGTGTGATGTGTGGGGTCCCAGAATGGGAGGGATTTCCTGTTACTGCACAGTAGCCGAGCAGCCTGTACTGAGACCCTGCTTTCTGAAGACCTGTGCAGGAGAAAGACTGCCCCTACATTGCAGCATTGTCCACCCCATCGTTCATGAGCTGAAGGCAGCATAAAGCACTGCGTAAGGTGAAATACGAAGACGCAAAATTTGCTGCCATAGGTTCCATGTTACAATGCAGTTAGATCCTCAGATCAGGTTTCATTTTTGGAAAGGCGCTGGGTTGCTCACTCCAGCAATGGTGTTTCATTTGTCTATGGAGACATTTGGTTCTTTTTTGTTTTCTTTTTCAGCTACAGCTGAGCCAGACTTAGGTAGTAAGAATAGCAAAGGACAAAGGGAAGGCTGAAAAACCCCAAACCACCACATTACCCACTTTGTAGTTCCAAGAGACCAGCCACTGAGTAAGCAGAATTTGTATCTCATTCAGGAGGCTCAAATTAAAGCAGTACCTGGAAACTGCAGAGCCATAAATCAACAAAAATATTAAATTAACATAAACTGGACTTACTGAAGTGCAGTTACATAGAGCACATCACTGATATACCTAAACTTTCACAGAGAGGCCAACCTCTGCTCTCTTGTGTAATTCAGATTAGGATTTCTTCTGTTTGTTTATTTTGAAATAAAGGATAGCTTTGTTCAATTCTTCATGACAGACCTCCCTAAAACTAGTACAGCACTGAACGGGGAGATAGAAGAACCTGAGTGAACAACATGTGTAAGCACTAACATATCAAGAGGAGGAACATCACACAGTTCTGCACTTTTCTAGTCACCTTCTCTGTTAAAATCAAAATTAAAAAAAAAAAAAGAACATTTGAAATCCCATCATAGCCTCTCATGCAGGAGCTATTTCTGGTTACACAACAGGGAAATATAAAATACCTTCTTCAAACTGTTGTGAATTACAGCACCTATCCAATGAACCATGGTAGAAATTATTAACGGTAAGCAAGGGAAGAAAAGATCTACTTATTTACTGAGGATTTTAGAAACCTAAATGAGAAAGAAGTCAGCCAAATCCAAATGTACCATAAACTCAGAGTCTTTGTCTACCTTGTTACCTATACATGCTTTAGCTGAATACTCTGTTAAGATTATAACCTTGTTTGGTTAAACCAATGGAAACGGATTCCAGTATGTACAATATTCTCCCAGTTCACAAATAATAAGTTTCAGCTCCTCTTAAATTGGATATAAACAGAAAAAAGCTGTAACCAAAATAAACCACTCTCTAAATGGAAGTTAGCATCCCCCCAGGAGTCTGGGCTGCTTAACAACATCAATTTAGTTAGATGGTATCAGTGAACATACGCCTGGGGCAAAAGCACTAAACGTTCCCTTCCTGTGTTGAATCATTTCACAGGCTCCTGTTATTCAGTATAACACACATTAGGAAACCTCTTGTTTAATTTGGTTTATTGCAATGATGAATACTGCTCAACCGCTCTTCTTATTTGATAGTGGAAAATTAATGATCTACATAACACTAATTGTTTACTATGATGCCATGCACTTCACAGATCATTTTTTCTGTGAAAGGTGAGAAAGCAACACATAATAGTAGCAGTTTTCACAGAATATCTGGATATCTGAGATATAACCAGCGTATACTTCAGCTACTTATTGTAGAAAACTATTCTAACATTACACACACAGTGTTATAGAGGTGAAGTGTTATTTTCAGTCAAGAATTATCAACTTCATATTAAATATATTTTTCAGACTAGCTGATGTGGAACAACTACATAAATTGTAGAAAGACTGCATCATTAAGAACATCCTTCCTCTAAACCACAGTTAAGTGTTGTCAAAATACAAGATACAATTTTCTTTAGAAGTGGTGTTTACATTTGAGATAATTGTGTATCTAGACACTCAGACTGGCAGGGGACAACTAAATTTTAATGTAAAATGAAACTGAGACTTTGTAGACTTTGTAGCCATAAAAAGTTCAATTTCTAAGGTCTCTCAGTTCTTTCAGAATAAAACTAGCTGGAACTTTCCATAACATAACATTGATTACTGTATTTTTGCTGAGCTAATCTGTACTTATGAAAAATTAATCCTATACTAGAAATTGAAAGTCATTAACGGGGCTCAAGGGAGGAACATCTAGCACACTTCGAAGTGAAACTATTTGTTCTTCGTATGTCCAGTCTATTAAGAAAAACATACTTATCTAGTATTTTAAAGACCTCCAGCATAGAGGAGCAGGTATACCCATTTGACTGGGAAACCGCTATTTAGGCCTGCGAAGAGGCAGGCTCCCACGTGGGACCAGCAAGGAACTCCAAAGGTAATAAATCAATGGACCAGAATTCACAGACTACTCCCTCTGACTAAATAAGGTTGAACTGAAGTACTTCTATATCAAGTACTCCTGTGCCAGTCTCAAATTGAGAAAACACAGTTTTTAACATACATTACACACTCAGGGTTGTTCACAGCATGATACGGCTCTGAATGTCTATAATAACAGGAACTGATTAGGGGTTAGGGGTTTTTTTGGCTATGTTAAAAAGGGACTTGAACAGAAATTAGTTACCACGTGATTTTTCTTTTTAAAGACATAAACGTACATAAGATTTTTATCTGATAGAGAATGAAACAAAAAATATTAGGCAGAACTACTGTACTGTGATAGACTGATAGAATTTAGTAGTTGAATAAAACTGCAATCAGGGAAAAACTAGATAAAAAAGGTCCATATTCCCACAGAAGTACAAAGATTAAACCAGAGCGGTAACTTCTACTGGGTCTCCTTTCATTCTAGTGGACTTTCAGAAGAGTCACGGTATATTTTAGAAATTATCTGTGGCAGGCCAGCAAGGAAACAAATGTCAGTACCCAAATGGCAAACAAAACTTTCAACAAAGATTTAATTTCCCCAAACATGGCATTCTTAGTCAGCCAATTTATTTTTTAAAAATCAGAAGTTTATTCATCTTATACCTGTGATGAGCAAAGCTGAAAAACAGTATCAGAAAATTTGAAATGTTTACTTCTAATATTCTTAATAATATATATCTTTGAATATAAAAATAAACACGTGTAGAAAAAAAGCATCTAAAATTGCACAATAAGTTTAATTCTAATCAACCATTTCTGGAGGTGTTGAAGAGTGGAAGACTTCAGATCACACACACAGATGTTTTAACCCACTAGTAGGGAATGGTATCGGCTATGCCAGAAGATATCTGTTAGACAGACATTACCGACTTACATTAGTACAATTAAAATTGTTTTCCCTCTGCACATCAAGGATCCTGGCCATAAGCCTAGAATCTAAGAATAACTGAGTATGCTGCTAGCTTTTTTCTTTTAATATATAAAGCTTATACACAACATTTATGAAATCATTTTTAATGTTTACTAACCTGCTTGCACAGAGTGATGAAGAGGTCAATTAACTACGTCTTTATATAAAGATGAAAAGTTATCTACTGGTGCTCAGTAGAACGACGTCATGGTAATCAAAAATCTTGTAGCATTACCATTCTCACATCGAGAGTGAGAATATTTCTTGTAGATCGAGAACATCATTTTCCTTATAAAGACTAGAATTTTTTATTTATTATTTACTTTAGGCAATAATATATTTCCCTATTCTGACAGGCAGCAGGTAATCTTAAGGGTGAGTGTCAGGAGGATGGGGCCAGACTCTTTTCAGTGGTACCCAGTGACAGGACAAGGGGCAACAGGCACAAACTGAAGCAAAGGAAGTTCCATCTGAACATGAGGAAGAACTTCTTCCCTCTGAGGGTGACGGAGTACTGGAACAGGCTGCCCAGGGAGGTGGTGGAGTCTCCTTCTCTGGAGATATTCAAGACCCGCCTGGACAAGGTCCTGTGCAACCTGCTGTAGGTGACCCTACTTCGGCAGGGGGGTTGGACTAGATGACCCACAGAGGTCCCTTCCAACCCCAAACATTCTGTAATTCTGTGTAATACCGTCAAATTTTGCTGTAAAAAGATGTGCAAGAGAAGAAACCTAGGCAACGTAGAATTACACTATTAGTAACACAAGTCAAAAGAGTTTAAGCTTTTAAACTAAGTTCCATCACAATACTCAAAGTGTCCCATCAAGCTTTAACTTTAACCAATTTTCAATGAGAAAAATGGGGGGGATTTTTTAGCAACATTCTTTTGTAAGAATAAAATATTAGTTTGAAAAAATTACTACTCATTCATTATATGTAATTCATATAGAATTTGACATTCCCATCACCATAACTCCTCACTGTTCATGGATTATTTACTTTTAAACTCGCAGCCTACTGCTAGTGCATGAAAGTATCTCCCCTCAGTTCACAGACGGAGATCTCACTGGTGACAGGAATTGCTTCAAATTTCAGGCATCACCCTACACATTGCTAAAGCAGCCTTCCTTTTACAGGGCTAAAATTTCATTGTGGGGTTTAAAATAAGGATACCAACAACTTCTTGTTTTCCTACATGTTATCCGTGTTCAGGGACCAAGTAAAGGTTTTATTCTATAACCATACGTGGATGAGTGATGTCCGTCAGCAGTAACGCTAACAGGCATTAGTCTCTGGCACCAGCCAGTGGCTTCCTGCCTCCCCCCCGCCCTTCCCCAGCAAAAACCTTTCCTATTTGCATGGAGAAATGTTTTCTGGATATGCAGCCCATACAATAAAGTCATTTCAACTGTATGGATTTACACAGCCTTGTGTGCTCCCAGTCTATTTCTTTTGACTGTCACAGACAAAATCAAAATATGTAAATTTAATGTAACTTTTTTTATTAATACTTAAAACATAATCGCATCTTCTTTATGGGTCTTCTGCTAGCTTAGTCTCATTAAAATTCATTCTTATGAATGTGCAGCGCAGAGAAAAGGCTGCTAACATGTCACAATAAACCAACTGTCTGAAACCCTGCAGAAAAAAAGAGAGGTAACATTTGCCTTGTACCTTGTAGTTTACGAGAGAAGATATCTAGAAGCAGCTGTAAAATGGTCATAAAATAAAATTGGAATTTATATCAAAATCACTCTTAATACCTTGGGGCTTTTCTATCTCTGCATAGTTTACCCTGAGAGATTTAGTGGTGGAGTTTTATGTTAACGGGCTGAAAGTTATAGTGGAGTTGTCAGTAATACTACCTCTTTTTGGTGTGTCTGCCTATATATCAGTCTATTTATTTTTAAATAGCAAGATAGTAACCCCCAGAAGGTGCAATATGAAAATGCTGTTGGCAACAGCTGAACAGTTATAGAGCTGTTAACCATCTTTAATGAAAATGCTACTGAATGCGTGCATTTTTCAGGGTTTTTTTTTTTGGTGGTACTGGTGGTTTTTTTCCCCCCACAATAAGAATTATTTAAGTGGGGGGCATGAGGTAGAATAGACTTGCACACCATCCTTCCTGACCAGGTTCCCCACAGACCAGGGCACTGTTCTGACTTCTGCTTACAACTTCTGTCAAGAGAGTTTTATTTAAAAAACAAACCAACCAAAAAAAAAAAACACCCCACAAAATAAAGCAGCATGAGAAACTGCAAGAAAATTCATGCACATAATGAATGAATTATGAAATATTTCCTGTATGGTTGTGTCTAGGGTAGTGCTGGAAAGCAGTTACTATAAACGCATTTGAAACAAAGAACGTTGACCTTACATCCTAAGAGAAGGAAGACGTGCATGTGTACATATTTGTGATAAGGAAAGCAAAAGGAACAGGTTTATCACAATTGAAGGACTTGCATTAAAAAAAAGCTGAAAAAATTATTGTAAATGCTAGCATCTTACTCCAGGTGCTGCCTCATGAGTAGTAATAGCCCTAATGATTTCCAGCTGGGGAAGAAAAAAGAAAAAAAAAAAAAAGACTCCTCATAAAATGTAAGATTTGCTTGGCATGAAAATGACAAGATCCTCACTTCCACACTCAGACACGATGCTTCCCAGTGCCTGGTGAAGTTTTACGAGTAAAGTTTCCACAGCTTAGCTGAGTCACAAGTCTAACATCAGTATTTATTTAGCCCAGCTTTTATCTATTCTTTATAAGCTTGTAAAAATGTGTCATTATAGAACTCAAACAATGAAGGCTCCTGTTCCCAGATGCTCTAGTACTCCAAACCAAAAATCTCTACCGGTAACTTTCAGATAAGGAGATTCTCAGTAATAAGACAAGTAAGAACTTGTACAACCAAAGTACAGTCTAAAATTATTTCTTATTTGGAAAACAAAACTAAGCACAAATGTTGAATGTATTTCCATTTCTTTGATTACTGCTTTGTACAGTGCTATATAACACAGATTAGTGAGGAAGACTGTAATGAAGTAAACAACAAAAGAAATAAAGAACAATTACCCACAGTTGTTTACAGTATGATTACACAGAGAATTGTCACATATCTTCTTTTGATTAGAGAATAAGAATCTTATTTCAGTTTCATGAAAAATTAGAAATGGAGAATTATGAAAGGCATAAAGATAGATGATGAGCTACCAACTGTCCACAAGTTACCTGCTACTGCTACTCGCCTCAGTAAGCACAGGCTGCTGCAGTGTGAACTCAAACTCATCAGCCTAGACCACTGCTGATCACGCGTCTGTACATGACAGGCAAACTCCACTGCTAGGCTGAGCTGGGACCTCACGTTCAGAACACCACAAATCTGAGGACTGCCTGTTGCTGACTAATGGCATATGAGCACTGCTGTTTTCTGGACATACTTGCTTCTCACAACAGTGCCAAAAATTGCGTGTAATACTCCCTCCTTATTTCCAGCCTCCCCCTTAAATTCTATATCTATGGCCACTTTGTTTTAAGATGCAGTGCAATGGCTCTTCTCTTCCAACGGGCCATGTTAGGTCATGAAAATTCACTTTTTGGGTACAACACTTCTACTCATGAAAATCACAGGTCATTAAAGAACTACTGATATCTTTTAAGTATTTCTTGCTGAGGAGAGAGAAAGAAGTGGAACCACAACAGCAGCTGGAAGCAGGGTGCAAATGTGTGGTGCTGGAACATCTTTTACCACTGAGAATGACGAGAGCTTGAAGCAGCCAATTATACTGTCCAGGTTCTGGCTGGGATAGTGTTCATTTTCTTCCCAGTAGCTGCTGTGTTTTGGATTTAGTATAAGAAGAATGTTGATAACACTGATGTTTTCAGTTATTGCTATGAAATCAAGGACTTTTTCCAATCTCCCACATTCAGCTAATGAGCTGGTTGTGCAGGAGCTGGAAGGGAGCACAGCCAGGCAGCCAGCCCAGGCTGGCCAATGGAAATATTCACAGAATCACAGAATCACAGAATAGTAGGGGTTGGAAGGGACCTCTGCGGGTCATCTAGTCCAACCCTCCTGCCGAAGCAGGGTCATCTACAGCAGGCTGCACAGGACCTTGTCCAGGCGGGTCTTGAATATCTCCAGAGAAGGAGACTCCACAACCTCCCTGGGTAGCCTGTGCCAGGGCTCCGTCACCCTCAGAGGGAAGAAGTTCTTCCTCATGTTCAGACGGAACTTCCTGTGCCTCAGTTTGTGCCTGTTGCCCCTTGTCCTGTCACTGGGTACCACTGAAAAGAGCTTGGCCCCATCCTCCTGACACCCACCCTTCAGATATTTATAAGCATTTATTAGGTCCCCTCGCAGCCTTCTCTTCTTCAGGCTGTATTCTTTATTCCATACCATAGACACTATGCTCAGTTTATAAGTGAGGGTTGGCTGGGAGGCAGGAACCCCTTTTTTTCCCCCCCTGTGAGTTTGCGCTCTTCCACGAGTTCGAGTTATGCAGGGCTTCACAATCACTGCTCAGGGGCTGGCTGCACAATCAGTCATTGGGCAGTGAGAAAAATTGTATTTTATATTACTCACTTTGCATATTTTATTTCCTTTGTTGTCTTATTAAACTGCCTGTCTCAACCCATGAGTTTTACTTTTGGTCCATTCTCCTCCCCATCCCACTCAATGGCATGGAAGTAGCAAGTGAGCAGCCGTGTGGTCCTAGTTGCTGGCTGCCAGGTTAAACCACGACACATACGCATAGAGCTTAGAAAAGACACATAACTTATATTGTGTCCTGCGTAGCAATGCAAAATTTCATAGTCTTTTTAGATTTGGTACACCTGCAGCAATATCTAGAGCAGTAGGCATTGCTACTATAGAGAAGATGTAGGAAGCCCAAAGATACAGTAATTCGGCCGATACAAGACTATATCAGGGAGAGCTATAATAAAATATTTTAATACACTGGGCTTCGCTCAGAGTCCTTAAACACTGTCTGAAGTGATGATAGAGCTACATGCAGTTTAAGAAATAAAGCAAGAACAAAACCTGCACAGCTTTCTTTTCAAGAGATTAATTTCCGCTGGGAGTAGAAATGCTGGGTTTGAGTTATCCTAATCCTCTTGAGCCACTACATGCCTTTAATGAAGTGTGGACAAAGCCAGACACTGCTTAAGAAACAACAGAAAAGGCTGTAAAACAGTTCCAAGCCAACAGAGGATGACACATTTCTCGTTAGAGTAAATAGGTTTAAAAATTCTGAAAAATTAATCAAATCTAAATGGGATTTACATTTCCCATGACCACAAAGTCTGACGACTGGCTTGATTACAGGGTGACCAGAGCTAATTTTAACCAGGATTTGATGAAGCCAAATAACCTAGGATTTGCAACTATTTGATTATCTTGGGACCAAAGCCAGCTAGGTAACATTCCTAGGGAAGTGTGGAGAAAAGTACATTTGGTACCAGTTGACTTACCACCATGTATGATACCATATGGAGGCAGGTTGGCAGCTTTAAAAAAAAAAAAAATCTTCATTAAAAAGAAGAAAAGCTGTTAAGTGGTCTCAGTATGTGCACTAAACAATATAAGAGGTTTGTTTAAAAAACCTCCTGTTTGTTTTATTTTCATATAGTTTCAGCTTATAGTATGTTGAAGGATGGGGCAAAAGTAGTAACTTTTCACAGCAAGATGTTTTTGTTTGTTTCTGCAGCAAGCAGATTATGTACAGTAAAAGCAGAATCACACTGGAGAGAAGCAGGAGGCCACCAGTCTCATTTTTGGGCTAAACCAGCACAGGAAATGTAGGCATCATACTCCAATGCCTAATAGTGAGGTGCCCCATTACCCACTAAAATCCTGAGCTGGGACTGGAATGGTCAAGTATCTCATGGACATGAAGAACATCAGGGACCTTCGAACTGGACTCACCGAAGTATGCGGGCCAGGCTATCCAACATCCAGCGGGCAAGCCCAGCACCAACTTTTAGACCTCATGAGTAACTGGGCAACTAAGTCCGCACTTAGAAAGGCAGACACTTCCTCTTAAGATTTACAGCTGTGATTCCTCTCTAGAGATGAGATGTTTTCCTCCCTTCTACTCCACCCAAAGAGTGAGAAAGAGGAAGCCACATTCAAGCTGAGTTGTACCTCGTTCCTCAAGAAATCAGTGGGACCAGGCACCATGATGCTACTAAATGTTAGAAAGCACGGCAGAGACCGGCCATAAGTCTGAAAAACCTTTTTCAGATATGTTGTTATAAAACAAGTTCATCTGCAAGTAATTTAATTTAGTTATTTGGAAAAAAGCTTAGAAGGGCTCTGCACAGCATTAGGTGTCTAAGGCCTATCACAAAAGCAATCAGATCGCTCTGGAGACCAGCTGTGCATCAAGTAGATTGCTTTTATCTAAGTGATAAAAACCTTGTAGACTGTGAACAATACCGGGCATAAAACGTAACATTTTTAATGAACAACATAAAAGATGAAAAGAATGAGCACAAGAAATGGCAATTTAGTCAGAAGATGGGGAAAAGGAGCCTCCCTAACATGACATTTTATAGCAAGTGGGTTTTGCAGTAAGCAGAATTTAGAGGGGGAAATAGTATTTTTCTCTTCTAATTAATCCAGTTGGGGTACCTTGCAAATCAATCAGGAATGTTCCAGCAACAGCTGAGTGAACCTAAAGAACAAGTATTAACATGTTTTGGACCCGTTTCAGATCCAGGATAAGTCGTTGATACCCCATTAATTTCAATGAAGATGCAAAATTGGCCTTTTTACTGTAATCTTCTATATCAACATGAAAGAAAAAGCATAAACCATTAAGCATATAACTGCCTTTATATTTTATTTCTTTTATGAGGCTCCTAGCAGGGCATTAACAGCAGATTATATCTTTTGTGAGCCATCTAACAGGACATTAATGATGGAAGGGTGCCCAATAAATAAAATTATTGTTATTGGTACTACTTATAGTTGGCCTGCCACTACCAACCGATAAAAAATTAACATTTGGAAAGTCAGAAGCTACTTCAGCAGTCTGCATTTCAAACCATCCTCTTCAAGTGTTAGCATTATTTTGTTCGGCCCAAACTGAACACAACTAAAACTTATTTTCAGCACCTAAATTTCAGGAGGAGTTTAAACTCAATTTAACAGAAGCACAACCAGATGTGGACTTGGAAAACATCTGCGCAAATATTTCATGCCCTTCTCAACACTGGCTTTTCATCTGTGGTGCCTTTATACATTCTGTTGTGCATTCTCATCCACGATCATTCCTCATGTAGTGGCCCACTGCACCATTTCTATGCATTTTGCTCACAGGCAATTAGAAGCACTCTGTAGTTCATTATAAACCACAAAAGCCAACTGGAAGTTTGGAATCACAATTTGTTTTTCTAGAATGCCTCATTCAATACCAAAGGTTCTAGCCATTTTAAAAAGACAAATAAATTATTTGCAAGAGCAAGAGTTCCACATCTGCAACCAAACAATATGTGGATATATACACATATACACACAGACACAGCCCTTTCTTCGAGTTTAAGCTTTTTAGATTCAGCTTACAGGTCGGGGTTTTGAAACAAAAGTCTTGTTTTTAATGTTCTCCTTGCCTCCGAGTTTCACATTCTTGCTGTATCCTTTAAGGCAGACAAAATCCACAAGCTTGACAACACTCTAAGAGCAGTCACATCTGAGCAACCTTACTGAATTTACAGAGCCTGCATAGATACAACAGGTGAGCATATTTTGGTTGCAGAAACATGCCACATCTGTCTGTTTCAAAGTTCTGGAACACAGATATTGGTCCCGAGATACCAGCATTGTGTCATTAGACTACTGCTAACACTTTTCCTTAACTTCTTGCTACCAGAAGACAAACTTACACATTTCTGTTCTGGAAAATCTTGCTATTTAAGATAAATGCATTTTAAAAGCCCAGAAAGTACTCGAAACAAAAATGTTGCAATAAAACACCACACTTCCACGTAACTTTTAAAAATACCGATTTTTGGCATAAATCACTTAAAAGCTTAAAAAGGTAATGTTTGTTCACAGTTTACAACTGGATCTTGAGTACTTATTGTTACCTGACCTTTCCTTCTCATGCTTTTTTTTTTTTTTTTTAATACCTTATTGCCTTATCTTTCTTTGTATCTTCCATACCCAGAGTAAATTTTCTGGTTAACAACTGAATGAAATACTGCAGGCGTGACTTCTTCCCATTACAAAAGAATTGTTTTAGTAGGTCTTTAAAATATCTTTTGATGTGATTAGTCTTAATAAAACATATTAGCCCCGGAGCTCTTGGACAACAAGCCCTACTCATCAATGGTAGAGCAGGGATAGTGGCAATGCAAGCTGTCCAAGAACTCTGTCAGATCAGTTTTCCCACTGCAGGCAAATCTCTTCTATTTTTGAGATAATAGCTCAAGTTTCCATATATAACTGCTTCTTGGCTGCTATACAAACTATATTAAAGAGAAAAAAAAAAAACAAAACAAAACCAAAAATCAAACAATCCTAAGAGTGCTACCAAACAGGAGAGAGGAGAGAACCAGAGAACAAGATCTCCTGCTACAACTCAGGAGAGGGCACATTGCCTTTGGAACATCCAGGCCTCCTTACAACCACCAAGTCCAATACCTTCCACAAGGCAAAAGAGAACATCTTGTGGTACCTGTTTTCTTCAGCTGAAGGCACATGAGAGAATTCACTGAATCACTGAGTAGTTTTATGACAAGTCTCACAGAGTACCAGCACCCATAGCCTAATACCTCTGATCTGGTAGCAAGGGGGGTTGATGTGGCCCAGCCACAGTAATTCATGAAACAACTTACAGCCATACAGAAATGCAGCTTGGTTTTTTATTTTGCTCCACCACCATCACCTTTTTCTTTCTCCCAACATATTTTATAAAAGAGTTCTTCAGTGTACTTGCTTATACAGGCATCTTCTAACATGAAGATGTATGGAGCCAACAGTCCTGACTCGTGGTTTAGAAGAGCAAAAATACTTGATGACTTTCATTTTTTGTTTACTACAGACATAAGGACGTATAACAGAGCTACCAAATACCTTCTTGGTTTTCCTTCTGTCTTAAGAGCTTGCACTTATATTCTGTCCCTCTCTGAATTAACTAAACCATAGCTAATAGAAGCAGAGTTTTTGATCCCAGTGGCTTCTAAGAGACTTCAAATGGCCTTCACAAACAAAAGAGAGGTGAGCGGGGCAATGAAAAGAAATGAGGTATATTTTCTACATACAGAATCCAAATCCTGTATCTATAGATACATGCCCTCTCTTCTGGTTTAAGCATGCCAGTGGAGCTGGTCCTGAAGCATGCATAGCCTTGGAGCAACATATATACGGGAGCAATGGTGTTTATCTGCACCTGCACATGTACCACAGCAGGGAACTCCGGAATGGGACGCACTCTTGTGAACACTCAGGCAGGCAACACTAAGCCAGGATATCTAGGTAGGCTGCTCAGTGGTTTGTTTCCATTCATTAGTCAGGTACGGGTGAGAGGCAGTCAGCATCTGCAGGGGAGCAAGTTTCCAAACCTTTTTAAGCAGATACTAATCATTCCCATTGTATCTCCAAACAAACATGAATAAACTCTCCTATACTGGAAAGCTGAACAAAGGAGGACTAGCGTGTCAGAAAACATACAGACAGGCTCTGGAAAACACAAAGGAAAAGGGAGGGTGGGGGATGAACTTCTGACGCATACATGTTAATCATCTTTATGTCTGGTTGTCCCTGTGGCTGCAAAGGAGCATGAAGGGGATGCAGGAGGCAGGCACTAGTCCCAGAATACATCCATCATTAATGCTTCTGGTCTCTCTGATCCACTGCTGGTGGCAATATCCTAATGTTGCAGGCAGTAGTTGAGATTGCATGCCCATCTATGGCTTCAGCAAACGCTGAATCTGGGGCACAGTGCTGTCCAGGATGTTTTGGATGGCAACAAGCCCGGAGCCTAGTGGAGATATCGCTTCACAGACCTCCGTGAGTCAGTGACCTTGGCAGACCCACTAGCACTCCACTATTATGTATCCCATGAAGTATTAAGAATCACACACAGACAGCTTCCAGAGTCCGATGCAGTCCAGAAACGTCTGTGCTGCTTCTCCATGTCTTTTCAGTTCGTAATAGAGATCCTACACCCCAAAAAGGGTAAGTCTACCATTGACAGCCAACATTATGGCCGATTTAATGGTCTGAAAGATGCTGCAAATGTGTATCAAAAAAAAACACCCTGTCAAAGCACAGTGGCGTCAGTTTGCTGGTGGCAGACTCCAGTTAGTTAGCTACGGTCCCAAAGTATGAGAAATCAGCTGAAATACAGTTGTTACTTACACCAGTCACAGGATTATAGAACCACTATGTTTATTTCTGAGTCTCTCATGCAGTTACGGTTTTATATTCCCTAGTTCTATCCAGTATGAAGTTTTCTGTTTTCTCTTGTCCTGCAACCTTGATAGCCACAAGCTATTGCAATATGTTGGTGTAGGAGGATGACTATGGATAGTGAAAGGCAGTAGGTTTCTATCTCTTATCTACGACTTCCATTTAGGGCTGCTGTCCTGTCACAAACAAGCCTTGCTAAAAAGATTGTCCTCATCTTTCCTACAGGCCCCCTTTAAGCACTGAAAGGCTGCAGTAAGATCTCCCCACAGCCTTCTTTTCTCCAGGCTGAACAGCCCCAGCTCTCTCAGCCTGTCCTTGTAGCAGAGGTGCTCCAGCCCTCTGGTCCTTTTCATCACCCTCAAGACTCACTCCAACAGCTCTATGTCCTTCATGTGCTGAGGGCTCCAGAGTTGGACGCAAGCCTCCAGGTGGGGTCTGACCAGAGCAGAGAAGGGGGGCAGAATCTAGCATGGACTCTGCCCCTCCACTCTGCTCTGGTGAAACCCCATCTGCATTCCCGCATCCTGTGATCTTGCAGAGATCTGCAAATAAGCAAAGCAGTAACTTCACATCCGTAAGTCAGGGACTGTTTACATTGCAGGTTCAGTCTTTGCCAGCTGCCATCTTTAGGAAATCAGTTCTGCACACCTGACTCAGTCACTGGATAAGCAGTTATGGGAACCAGGAGGCACAAACAATTCTGAATACTGCAGATTAACTGTTAGTTAAATACATACTGCTAACAAATTAGCATAAATACTTACAGTGAAAAGCTGTTTACTAGGTTTAAGACAATCCATAAGACCCTTCTATCAGCATTTTTTACCAGCTTTGCTCGTTCCCTTTCCATTATTCTTTACATCCTATTTGTCACCATTTATTGCTGGTCCTCACTATTCAGTGGAAATTAGCTTTTCAAATTAAAATAATCACTCTCAAATACTAGGCTGATACTCTACAGCAGAATGAACCATTTTATCTGATAATCTGCCTTCTGCCTGATCATTAAATAAATTGTCCCTTTCAGACTTTATTAATTATCATTTCTCTCTCTTTTATAGTTCTTAATTGTGGATAATTTACAAGTGATTAGGTTTATTTGACAGCCAAAATTCAAGATGTTTTTACTGGTTATTTCTCAGAAAAAATTACCAGGCCACTGATTTTACCCTGTTTACATGCTGCAAATACATAGACTATACATGCAAACTCAAGATCTGATTTCTGGAAGAGCTCTGTGTGAAAATATAAACTTTATTTCCTGTGAACATTTGTCCCACTAAAATTCACTCATTCACCTGTTCATGTAAGTCAAACACTGAAAACATATAACTAACTGAAAACAAGTTCCCCTTAACACTTAGGGTTTTTCTTTTTTTTTAGCACCAGTTGATGTGCTCCAATCTAACTTTTATTTCCCCTATTTAAAAAAAACAACAAAACTATGTTCTGTACCAAAAATTTATCATTGTAAAATCATTAATCTGAAAGGAACCCCAAAAGATAATAATTCCATTGCTTGGACTAGGAATGGATCGATTAATCCCATGTAATTCTTAACAGAAATTTGTTTAACCTGCTCTTAAAGGTCTCAACCCTTTCAGGGCATCAGATCAAGTGGTGGGGTATTTTTGTTGTTTATGGTTCAGGTTTTTGTAGTGTTTTGTTTTTTTTTCTATGAATTCTTACAAGTTCTCTTAATGCCTATTCTAAGTCATCTTTGCTGCAATTAAAATCTATTATCTTCCGTTCCATCCAGCATACAGACTATTCTTGCTCCCTCTGCAGCAGCTATTTAAATAGACACTGTTGTGCTCTCCTCCTGTAGGCTTCTCAACGCTAACCAGCCTTCTTGAAGCCCACTCCATACTCTGATAGATCTCTGCTCTTTTTCACTGCTTTGTCTTTAGTTGGTCCTCCCAAAAGTAGAGCACCTCAACACAGACAAAATGATCCAGCTAAAGCTTCTACATTACTTGCTTTTCAGGTATTTACATATTCATAGCATAATATAGGTATTTATGTCTTTCTATTGCAAGAAGTGTTTTAGGTATTTAATGAAGCAATTGCTCAGTGTGCCCTTATAAGTTCTTCCACAGTATTAGACTAGAAGACAGGCCATTCTTCTGAGAAGCAGCAGATATGGGCTTGTATCCTCCGGAAGAGGAAAGGACTGTGCAATACAACATTGGAAGGGAGAAATGTGGCTTCCATTTCCAGCTGTTCTTCACCAGGAAAAAAGAAAGAACCAAGTCTCCTGCAATTTTTGGAAGAATATCCGTTTCTAACCTTCTTGCCTTTAGAAAAGATTTAGGGCTTAGCACTATAGTGAAAGCAGGCAGATTTCAGCAGCCCAGAGTTGACCATACAGGTCCCCAAAATGAGGATTTACCCGAAATCATCAAGCTCAGTATTTTCTCCTGGCTGCCTGAAACAGCATCATGCTCAGCCTCTTGGTTGAGAATCCCATTATAAATTCCTTAATTATTCCCTCGGTGACTGTGGGGAGCACAGGTATCAGATGCCCATCAAGACTGGAATTCCAGTGCGATTCTGAAGTGATTAAAAACTACATGGGTCTTCAGTATCATCTGTTCATGTCCTTCTATGAGGCTAACCTTCAGTCTCCCAGGAAACAGATCACAACTTCTCTCAAAATATTAATTAACACTGAAAAATTAATTTGTGGCAGATCATCCAAAATAAGTTGAAGAGTTCAGGTTGCAAGAAGCCTTCTTCCTTGTACTTCAAGGGACCATGATCTAAGAATTAATAATTTGTCTATCAAGATGAGCAAATCCACTAATCCCCATGACAACTATTTTCCAACATAGACACTGAAATAGAGCAGCCTCCCAACCGTAAGCAGAGGTTAATGCTTACTTTAGGAATTTGACAGTGTCTATGCATACTGAATCATGTCCAACTTAACATACAGCAAGAAATACAAAGACAACATTTACTGTAACAAGCTCCTTCCTCTCTTTCTCTAACCTAGAGCAAAGGAAGGCTAGGTGTTATCAAAAATATAATGGTTGGTATTCAAGGCTCTTTGAGATGTAAACTTACATGCAGTTGATTTCAAAGACTTGAAACATGTGACTTTCGTGGTACAGAAGAGTCACCATCAAGAACTTGGTTACAGCTATCACAACAACAGTCAACAACTTTGCAAACGGATGCCTTTCCTGCCAACTTTCTACAAGAAAGCCTCCCACTGCAGCTTGGAGAAGACATGTAATAGCATAGCTTATCTCAGCTGGCTTCTGCAGGATGCTTAGCACACTCATGTTCAGCACAGCGTGCAAGTAGATCCTTTGTCACAGCTTCAAGAAGTGAAGCTAGTTCCATTTGCTCTGTTTTCTGGTACCAATTCACACGTCTTTGCTTAGTCTGAGTATAGTTCTGTATTTTAAAGGAATACCAACTAAATTTAAATCTGCTTTGGGAAAAAACATGTTAAAACTGTAGCTTGTCTATGGCAACAACGGATTTCTTTCTTGCAACAGAGAAAGACGACTGAAGTTAGTGAAATTATATCACTGTCAGTTTGCTCTGCTGGAGAACAATATCAACACAGTGGTTTAAAGTTGCTCTCATCAAAAAATAAAATTCATTGTTTCCAGTGGGAAGATCTTCTGTTGAAATTATAATGAAATTCAATTATTTTTTCATGGATTTATGGATTTTAATTCTTTGTGGGTGAACTATTTCTCTTGGAATTAAACTAGAAAACTATGCTGTTGTTGAATTTTATTAATGTTCCAAGCAGTAAGAGAGACTTTAGGACTAAATATATATCTGTATGCCTGGCAAAAACGCACATCAGTGCAGTTAGGAAGTCAGAAAGAAGAAAAGAAAATAGAAGAAGAAAAAACGTACTCCTTTGATATGCTTTCTCAGTGAAGCATTTGAGAGGTACCCATCTTCTCTAAAGTCTTAGCTATGTTATAACAAACCAAAATAATAATTCATTTACATTGCTATAAGTCCTTTTCATCTACAGATTTCAAAGCAGCATTAACAAGGACACATAGCATAAAGAGTAAGAGTTGCTTCGGCCTTCTAATATCCCAGCTTTGTGCTTTCAGACCTGCAATTACACACCCTTTCTTTTGCTAATGGAAACAACAGACACTTTAATTTACGGGTTGAAAAACCCTTAAATCCAATCCTACAATGAAAACCAATCACTGGGTAAACAGCAGCAAGGCTGAAACATCCAGACAAAAGAGGACTGTTCTTCAGTGACCACATTTCTTCAGGTTAATTCCAGCAAGAGCTCCTCCCTCCATATCCTTCTGTGGCAACAAGCTCTGCAGCATCTCATCCTAAGAGAACAGGCTCTTCTGAACTTCCTCACACTACAAACAGTTACCTATCTGCTTATTTATCAAAACCATTCATGATCACAACATCGGGGTTGTCTGTTAAACTTCTCTGTCAGGGGGGAGGTGGGGGGCCAGAAATCAAGGCCTAGGACAGAAGCCCCTCACTGTGAAATGTCAAAGCTTTACCTTTGAGCAGATGTATTAAATAAATCATTCAACATTCCTCAAAGTTAATACAAACCTTTGAGGTGTTGGTTTAGTCAAGGCAACCAGTTTGTTCTCATTTCTGTGCTACTACCTTTACTCACTAATCTGAGCAAATCCTTACGAGAAGCATGGTAAGCTATTCTAAGGACACATTTAAAACAAACAAAATAACTATTTTGGAAGCCTCAGTTTTGGGTATTTCAAGTTAGGCATGAAAAACAGGACTTAGCTGAGCCAGCTTCAGACAACGACATCCTGGCCTGATCCAGTCCTCTGGACTTCCTTCAGTCAAGTGAAAGAAAGACAGTTTAGGATGGAAATCCTGGCATGCAAATGGAAACACGCTCTTGTGTTCATTGACCACACAGAGAATCCAACTTCTGCCTCTACTATAGGAAAATACAAAGCAGAATCCTGAATTTAGGCAAGATGAATCTCCCAACTACCCCTTGCACATGATTTCCCCTCCCCCCCCAACTGTTCACACACATTCACCTGAAATGTTCAAGCGTGCTTCATTCCTAAAAAGGCCTTGGAGCATTTCAGCCTGGAAATTACCCCAAAATGAAGCACTTCCAAGTATGTAATCCATTTCTATTTGTGAAAAGTGTTGGCTTAGCCTTAGAGTGGATATAAACTGGCCCCTTCCTAATTTATGAACAGAACAGACTTCCTCTTGAAGTTTAGGCTATTCAGATGAATAGGTTATTTCACCCATTTGCAGCTGTGCTGTAGCTGGCTTGATACTCACTTGTAGTTAGCTTAATCTAGCACTTCTTTAAAACTGCAAGTGGTTAGAAGGAATTCACAACTCAAAGCTACTGTACATCCAATTAACATCACAGAAGATGCACACAAGACTGAGTCTAGAAAATCGTGAAGCAACTTGCACCATTCAAATTTTTAAAATAAATATTTCTCTAACATTTCCTCACAGATCAAGTTTATTTCCAAGAAACACTTCTCTTACAACTCGTTTTGAACTTTGAATTTGTTCAACATTGTATGTAGAAAAGGCTAATTTGCCCAAATTTATTTCTTTAGATGTCAGTTTGATGCTGTCTCATTTTTTTCATACAAATATTGCAATTATTTATATGAAATTCATAAGGATGAACTAAGAATGTACACTTTTGATACTTCCATAATTCCTAAACTTCCCCTAAATTGTGCAAAGAACTGAATTCAAACTTCAGATAAGAATCTCTCCTTCACAAAACTGACTCCTGAATTTTGTTTTGTCTGTCTTTAGAGGATCTGAGGAGAGTTGGTATTTGTTTCCGACATTAACTTTTTTTAAAACCTCTGATGCTCTCCATTTCTCAAGATTCATTGTAAATTTTCATTAGATAAATTAATAGGCACAAATACTGTCTAACATACTGATCTTTTCTACCTTACTAAAAACAATAGCTACAGAATATAAACCATGAAAAAATAAAGTATTAAATTCTATAACAAATCCACTTAACTTCATGGTGTATGTATTATACACACACACACATTTAAAAATTTAACTACTGAAAGAGACTATGGATACGTTCGCTTCTGCTCTTCAGGAAACAGTAAGAAATGGTCAGCCATGCTGCTGCTAGATGCAAAGACAGACGTATAGTACTACTAATTGACAGAAGATAAATATTTCCCCTCATTTGATCTTGCTATTCTGTCTCTCTTCACAATGCAACAGTGCAGTGAAATATTTAAATTATTTCAAAGAAGTTTCACAAGCACCAATATCATCTATCTTCCCCACACGATGCAAGAAACAGCACATACTCCACAAAAATGTCTATTGAGCAGAACATTTTGTCTCCATGACATTGACCTCAAACATCCTGTTTTCAGCAGATACTAGTTTTGCAAACTAAAAACCTGCATTAAAAACATTCTCAAGCCAGACAAGTGTTGACTTCCCTCCTTCCTAAAACAAACAAACAAAAAAAGCCATTGAGAAAGTCTGGTGAACACTGAGCCCAGGACCTAAGCCTGAGAAAGGTCAAGTCTGTTCTAAATGCAGAGCCAGTGATGTTCCAACATAGTTCAAATATCTACATCCTCTGCTCTTCCACTCCCAATATAAATCCTAAATTATTTAGATAATATTTTTGGGACAAAGGTTACTGAGTCTTTAGGTCAAAAACCAATAATAATCAGCATTATCAAATTAAACAGTTATTCTTTCTGCTGTGTTCCTCATTTTTTCCCCTAGGAAAAAAAATGTTGTTAATGCAAATTAAAAAAAAAAATCCATGAAAATCTTTTCAGAGAATATTTTTTCCTAAGCATGAACGCTATACACACACCATACAGTCCCTGTATAATCACATACCTATTTATCAGATACTATGTTTCTATTTGATTTTTTCAAACTATAATCAAGATGTTAGTTTGTTCCACACTTAGGAAAGAAAGGCACAATCTTTCCTGCCTCAAAAAAGAGCTTGGCAACTGCAATGAAAAGATATTGTTTGTAATCAAAGCGAGGTATGTGATACAAACATGCACTGAAAGTAAATAGAATATCTATGTCTATATGCCTGAAATGAAGCAGCAAAACAATAGTTATATGAGTTGCGGATTCAGGGTGGCGAGTGTATTAACGACCACCACAATTAACAGACACATCCTTCACTGAACTTCTGTAATCGCTCACATCTGTGGAGATAATTTATTAAATGCCTACACCACAAACACAACTATATTTAGCTGCATCTCGCCATTCTAGAGCACTGAGTTACATGCTATAGGGAATGGGAAGGCATGAGATTTATTAAAGACCTCAGGGAGTCCTGAGCAACTATGCACTTCCCTGCTCTTAGTCGGACCACAGTGACAAGGAAATGTTGGTTGGTGGTTTGATTTCTGTCCATGTTGTTTATTCCTCCCCACCCTGGAAAAGCTTTCTATGGAACTACAAGGGCAATAATCTTAAAATCAATCCTCTCAGATGTTACTGTGTTAACCAGAACATTATTTATAACACAGACTGTATTAGGCAAGCTATCTATTAGCACAGGACACTGGGTCATATTGATGTGGAATTTAACTGCTCGTACTTCAAGCCATTTCTTGAGATGAAAGTTTGAAACCTTCTGCCTAGGCTCCTCTAGAAGGCAGAAGAGGCAGCACTACTCCTACAGGACCAGCCCCGATGTCTCCAGTTACAAAATCCTCACTTCAGTACTCATAAAACTTTCCTGGACTATCCATTTTGGTTCATATTTTCCAGGTATTCCCCCCCCCCCCCCCCTTTTTTTTTTAAACTGCTCTCACAGTTTGAAGCAATAAGACGAGGAGGGGAAAAACAAACAAACAAACCAAAACCACCAAGTGAAAACATTTTAAAACCTGCCATGCTGTCAAACAGGGATCTGAAGGCTGGCAGGAAACAGAAAAGGCCTCTGCTTTAGAAATCTAGAGTTTCTGTAGCTCCCAGGAAACTCCCTACAGATCTGAAGAAAATTACAGTTCCTCCTCCCCCTACCCCCCAAAAACCTTACATCTCTCAGTGTAGGATTTGTTCAGCTCTCCAACAACTCACAGCAGTGCACACGCCCAAGCCTTCAAGTCCTCATTTAGAGCACACAGCAGTAAACACACAACAGCCAAAGACTGAGCTGGAGTTTTACTGCAGTTGGCTCTCTCCCATTTAGTCAAAGAAACAATGAGACTGCTTCCACTATATTCTCAGTACTCCTGCTACTAGTGTTTTCAGTGTCATGAAGGAACAGGAGGAACATTAAGAGACTAGGGGAACGGGAGCAAGAGAGAGACAGTGCAAAGGTTAAGAGACCAGGTAGCATACCCTCTAGTTTCAGAAGCCGTGGGGCTGGAGGCCAAGAGACTATATGAGAAAAATATCATGCTTGTTTTGGTCCTCCACTGGTTTCTTGGGCATCATCTCCTGGCCTCCAAGTTAGATGTTCCATCTGACCCTGCACAGCAGTTTTCATGATTGTATATTTAAGATGGCTTTATAATTCATAGAAGATACCTTTATTCCCAGCCATGTAGAAGACTTCTCTGTTCCTCTTACTCTTGTCACTTTCCTATTAACAGATGCTTTTACTTTACAAATTAACAAATATGTTTAGAGATGCATTAACATCTTCATATTGTTTCATAAACAACATTGGACAGAATGACTGTGCATTGGACACACTACATTTGCTGGTTCTGTCAAAGGCAGAACTTCTGCTCTTTCCCTTACGCGCCAGGAAAAGGTGCACAAATGCTGGTAATACGATATATATTAAAAAAGCTATAAAACATTTGCATACTTTGTAAAAAGCTGAAGAGACTATTTCTGATTTCATATTAACCACTGTAAGTCAGGAGAAACTCCAGCCATGTTATCTCAGTATCAGAAGTAGCAGGGAACCAGCACGCAACCCTAAATGTCTCTAACTCTTCTAGACAGAAAAGTTCAGGAAATATCACACTGCTGGAAAAGCACAACAAACTTTGTTATGTACTTTCATAGCAAGCTCTGGGATTAGAAGCACTGAAGTATCAAACATTAAAATGCTTGCTTTGCCTCCTTTGCATCTTCTGATCAACTCTCAGCCATGAATTGTAAAATCTCATGGAGGCATTGTAATTAGCATGCTTCCTTCCTTTCTGGAACCATGCTGCTTTTTAAAGGGAAGCATAAGACATTCTTCCACTTACAATCGAATGTAAATTGTATAATTTATTAATTATTTCAGTAGCACTTGATATTTATTTTAATTAATCTTTGAGCCAGACATGAACACTGGGGAGTAACAGCAGGACATCAGAAGCAGCAAAAGTTTTTTTTGCTTGAGAGCATTTTTAATGAAAAAGTAGATAATGCACTTTTTTTTTTTAAAGTATGGTAAATAAAGTTTGATGAAATTAAACCACGTACAATGGATGTTTCCATACAAAACAGAAAGTTTCTGAATCTGACACCTGTAGGAGCAGGCCAAGAAATAAAAGCCATCAGCCTCACCTCATCTCAGCCTTCCCTGCAGAGCCATGCAGGGATCGACAGTCTCTGCTGGGACAGGATTAGGAAGTCGACTGGACTCCCGCTTCCTCAGGCTGTGGCTGAAGGTAAAAAAATTCTCCACAGTACCCAGCAGATTCCTGGGTTATGTGACCCGACCCAGGCAAAGCACCTTCTTATCCTTGTCTATAAGGGATAAACCACATACATATGCCAGAGACTTTGTTTTTGGAAGTAATCCTGAACTGACAGAGCTCAAGCTTGCAGGCAGAGCCCTGACTAAAACAACTCCTTGGCATAAGAGAGTTCCTGCTGAAGACCGGTCAATCATCCCTTCCAAGCTGATTGGCATGAAGAGCCAATGCCGGCAGATGAAGGCAGTCTTGGCAAAACGACCTACAGCCTCCTGTCTCCATCCCTCGTCACGCACTGCTGCAGCAAACCACAGCACCAAGATCACCTCTCCCCATCCCAGGAACTTGCATCTGAACTACAGACTAACTTTTTCCATTACATCAGTAACATGAAGTGGCAATAGGAGTGCACGCTTTTTTGTTTGCTTTTGTTTGTTTGTTTTTTAAACCTGTGAATCATTTTCCCTGGTCAAGCTGAGTTTCAGCAACCTGACATTGTGCTAAACCTTTTATTATAGCTGCAAAATGAGAATTATTTTGGCCCTTGAAAACACTGAGTACAGACTCTCAAGTTTTAACTCCATTTTCACCTAGCCATATGAATTATTCCTTACTAAGATGCTATAGGTTATACTAATGTATAGCAAAAAAAAGCAGTTAATACACAGGCCAGTATTAACTGCTTTATTTGTCTGTATTTGGCCTCCACAGACACCCAAAGTATATCAACATAAAGTTCATATTTCTGGGAAAACACAGGCCTAAAGAAATCTTTTCCTAAAGAAATCTGAATCAGATTAAAATAGCAGACAGACTTGTCTAAAAACAGTGTGGTTTTCAGTGTTTTTTTTAAAGATAACAAGAAATCTGCTTTAAATATTTTGGTCATGACCCTAAATAAATCACTTAGTGTTGTGTTTTGTTTTCCTTCATCCATCAACTTGCAGCTGGAATAGGAAGAAGAAAAAACGAAAAGCAGTTCTGGCATGATGTTTGTGCCAGAATCATTGAGGAGCATGCATGGCCCATAGCACGGACCTGGTCAGCTCTGCATTTCCTCGGGACACCAGCTTGCAGGAACGGTGCACCGTGCTCAGCACATCAGTTCCCCACCCTCCACTCCGACTTCCGTCCCTGTGCCCATCAGTTGTTATGCCCAGATCTGGAAGCAAGACTGGCACAGAGGCTTTATCCAGCTTAATACTGAGTTTCACAGAGGGCAGCTACTCTCTGGAAGACATTTTATCTACTGTATATCGCCATCAAAATGTAAAAAACATCAACAGAACTGGGAAAAAGAAAAAGCCACAACTTGTACCCCTTGCAGTCTCAGACTGTGCTTTCACTTAAAAAAATATTTTTATCTCATTCCAGCTATTTTAACTGACTCAAAATAAACTCACAGTCAACAAGAAAACTGGAAATTTGTGCATGTGAAGTAAACCCCACATTTCTCCCTCATACTTTTCTTCTTTCAGATATGTTGTGAATACCTCATGCTATTTGCCCTACCAGCTAAAACAGGAGAAGAAAACCACCTTTTCTCTGAACAGAAACAAGCTCAGATGGCTGATCTGCCATATATCTTTTCAGAAGTGACTGATGACAACATGACACATCTGCAGCTCTCCTCACAGCTGAGCCCTGTATCTCCCCATCCTTATTGTTACCCCTTGATCAAGCATAGCAGTTTCTCCAGGCCTTTCACATTTGTGTCCCACTGGGGAAAGGCTCAACAACATGGACTCTAGGTGTACTGAAGTTATATTGCAACTCACAGGTGGGAACTCCATGGCATACAGCAATTACGCAGCTAGTAGAGTTCCTCATTTCCTGACCCTCATCCTAATAGTAGCATTTGTTTTTTGGGCAGGGACTACTTGTCAACATTTTACCCAGCTTCAGATATTTCCATCAGTCACACAGCTCTGTCCCTCCAAAAGCCCCTCTCCACCAAAGCAACACATAACCCAAGATTAACATGAAGATTTTCCCATCTTTTTTACACCACATTGAAGTATTTAAAGAAATTTGAGACACATGCTTAAATGTCATAAAGGTTGCTTTGCAAATCCCACTCCTTGCTTTTCTAATCAGTGCATGGAGAAATGCAGTGGAGAAAGACACTGCTTTTCACAGGCAGGCAGTAGAAATTCCACTTTCAAGGTCACAGTCCAGATAAGAAGTTACAGAACACAAACAACATAATTTTCCTTTTCATAATTGTTTTCTGAATCTGTCTGGTCACTCTGAGTTTATGTCGTCATTTCCCTTTTTTATACACCTTGGTGCTTTGCACATTTCAGTGCATCTTCACATACAATATCAAATACAGACAATATAATGGGAATTAAAGCTCTTTGAAAGCCTATGCTCTGAATTCAATTAGCAGTATGAAGAATCCAGTAGTTATCAGCAAGTCCAAAACACATTAATAGGGTTACTTTACAGTTTAATGATAAATAAAGTCCTACCCAAATACCTTCTTTTCTTGCTCTTTCCTCCTCTAGAAGTGAGTATATAACATAACTGGTTTTATTTTGAAGTCTAGCTTCTTTCAGTACCTAAAGTGGCATTTAGGTTAATGTAGAAGAGACATACCAATGGAATGCCCATTATCTCCACCTGCCTCATCACACAGCTGCTCTGCTGCACTGAAACTATATTCAGCTGCAGCAACACACATTAGCAAGCATTGTGAAAAGCAGCCACCCTTGGGAGTGACCATATATGTCTGTACTCCGCAGGATCTACAGCCTCCGATTTGGACAGGTCCCACTGACACCATGCAGCATTTGGCCTGGTTCTGCTGTGGACCTTGCCTTGAAATAAAGAGAGCGCTGTCACAACTTTCCACTGCCCAACACTAAGAGCAAGAGCTTCATGCTCCAATGAGGTGGAGGTATTTGAGGATCCAGAGTCTTCATGGATAGCATTAGAGGATTTTATAAAACAGAGGAAGCCAAACCTATAACAGTCTTATCCATACCACCAGCAGAGACTGCACCTTGGAGTAAAGTAACTCTAGAATCATACCTGTGGTTAGGCTTTGAAAGCTCTACTTCACTCCAAAGACAGTCCAAGAGCATGGTGGCAAATAGATAATCATGAACAGTCAAGGAATTCTGTTTTAGTGTCTACAGTTTAAAATACACAAAGTTAATCTCTATTAGCAGAATTTATAATATTTGTATTGGTTGCCACTTCCATCTCAGGACACATTCTCTACCTAGAAACATGGGGGAAGGGGGGATAAAATTCAGTACTCTACCACTATACAAAAGAGTTCCTTCCAAGCCTGAAATTGTGACTCCCAAACTGACAAGCAATCAGTTCCAGACACAAAACTCCAGAGCAGTAAAGCCCCTCACCAAACTGGAGTCAATCCCAGAAGAAATGTGGAGCTGCAGTGTGGAGCACAGCAAGTTTTAAATAACTGCTCCAGGATTCAGCTCAAACCAACCAAACTGCATCTAGCACAGCCCTGATCTGAAAGAAAGCCAAGCTCATAAAAAGCCCATAGCCAGGCATGCACCTATGACACATGCAAATCACCACTATTTAGTTTAGAGAAGTCCACTTTTTCATTTCCTTTGTAGTGCTCTGGCTTTGGCAAAACTGTTTCAGGGCTCTTTACTGCCTATGCAACGTGAAGAGGTGGGTTATGTAGGTACTATATTGCCAGAGAATGCCTTTACTATGTCTAGGAATGTCCCACGGGGTCAGATGCAATATATACGCCTGTTTGGTATATAGGAGAGTCAGTCATTTTCTGGTAGAAATCTCCTCTTAACTTTGATGCACTGAAAGAAAACTGAGCTCTTTGGCTGGAAAGAATTTGTAAAGCTCTGAAGTATTAGCACACTAGAAGGGGCAAAAAAGCTTTGATGTAATTATTACCAGTAGGTGGTATCCATTAACTACTATTTTCAAACCAGCAGGTTATTCAGCAGCTTTAGAAACAATAAAACCCTGAAGACTTGAGGCAAAAAGAAAAAGTTCTAAAAAAAATCATTAACAAATCTTACGCATTCATGATAAATTGCAATTATAAGCAGGCATTCATGCTGGGAATAATTAGCAACATACCTCAACAATATTGAATGTCAATGAAGTCAAGAATACTCTTCACAAAAGAACAATACAGAGGAGGTGGCCAAGTTGTATTTAAAAGGAAGCATGAGCAATTTTGTTAATTGCAGAAAAAATGCCAGCTATAAATAGGATGGGCTCACAGTTTACAGCATTTCTTCAAAACCAGGAACCACACAGACTGAAGTGCAACAACTTTTCTCTGAAGATTTTAAAAGAGGACAGGATGTTTGCTGGCCATTTTTTTTTAAATACTTCTCAACAACAAGACATTGTTATTCTAAATTAGATCTTTGGTGAATTAGTATTTTGAGTTCTGTTATCCACAAGAATCTCCCGAGACTGTAAGTGTACATCTAAGGGTGATATTAACTTTACATAAAGTATACATCTAAGAAGTAGTAACATGAATACAAAATGAACACCTCAATGCTAGATGGGCAGATAAACACAGTAGCCTCCTCAGTTTCTGTTCAGTACAGCAACAAAAAAAATCCTAAACACTGTTTGGATTGTTGTTCACCTACTTGTAGTAACACCAAACTCAAGTTTTACTTCTTAATCATGCTCTAATAAATACAACATTTTCTTACGAAAATTGTCCGTGACAGTGCCTCAATAGTGTTATAGGTTGAGGGTTTTGTCCCCCAGTAACAATATCCTTCTGGTTTTATTTAATGAACATGGTAGAAGGCATATTTTTTAAACAAGACTACAAGAAGTTGAAGCAAACTAAATCCATTGAAATATGTCAACCCCCAAATCTGTAGCAACTTAAATGCCTTTAAAATCTGACTCCAAATTAATTGTCTCAGGCTAACTGGGAGCCTAAGGAGGAGCCAGAGATTCTAATTTAGACCTCTTAATATCTAAGCTTCTGCTGCTATAACTTAGCTGGCAAATCTAAACCAAATGAAAAAATTAGAATAATTCCTAAAAATATGCAAATTACTATGTGAAGACAGGAATATTTTTAACGAAGTAAAGAGGCAAAAAGTTCAATACGTTTTTCTTGTATGCTTGGAGAGAAGCAGGATGACGGGCTAGTATCACAAGATGATGAAGTATTTTCCAGTCCGTTAGTAACTAAGGAGTATGTTAAACAACATCTACAAGAAATAAACACTCTTAAAATTAGTGTACTTGGATACCTCACAATGACTATTTGAAATATATTTGCAGGTGATTTCTCCGGCCTACCTGCATCCAAATCTAATACAATTTACACCTGAATATATTTTACATGACTGAATGAAACCTAAAGGTCTACCTATATTCCAAAAGCATTACCTGGATACAAACATAAAACCTGCACTAAAAAATCCACATTGCTTGGCTGAATTTCAATCCTGAACAAAGTAATAAGAAGAGGTCAGTAAATAAAGGCTTAAATAATTGTCACTAGCTATATTGCTGTCAAAAGACGACTATGTTGACCTAGGAGAAAAAAAGAAAAAAGTAGTTCTGGTTTCATTGTGGTTTATATCACTAGATTTAAATTGAATATCCTTTACTTCTGTATGACATTTGAATTAATGCCCCATGATATTCTGATCAGCACTCTTTAAAAAGAATAAAATTCTTAATTAAAATAAAAATTAAGTATTTTAAAAAGATATTTTAAGAAATATCTGAAGATTTCAAAGAACTTTGAAGAAGTGTAATATTGTGCTCAGAACCACCATGAACTGAAAAAAATCCCCAAAACTCCTTTGGAAAAGACTTAAGTGTTTGAAACCTTTTTAGATCATCATCATGCTGCTGCAACACGCCATGTAAATACTTTCACAGACAGACATTACTATGTACTAACCTGACCTTTAACAAAGGCTTTGTTTACATTACCAGACAGCACAGCCCCAATAGGAAAGGATCTGTAGGGTGCTGAGGGCCTGATGCCCACCCATTATGGGTTTGTGAGGGGAAGGTGAGGAGAGACTTCAGACCAGCCGTAGCCTTCTTTCCTGGCCCCAAATGCATCTCTGCAGCTGGAGTGCATTAGCTATGCTCCTGCTCCTAGAATACATCTGCTGGTGGAAGCTCACTCCAAAGGAATCTGCTCACCGGCTCCAGGACCTTCTCCCATGCGAATGGCAGCACGGAGTCAGGGGGAAGGACACAGATTTGGGGAGATTAAAAAAAAAAAAAACCAAAACAAAAAAAAAAACAGCAAACTTGCTTCAAAACGCACTCCAGATCTGAACTGACATGATAACGAAGATGCACTCAAAATCCTTGTAAGAACTGACTGCTGGAAACTACAGTCAGGCTGAAGTGAATGCATAATTATTATTTTTTTAAACTGTAAAGGAAATTTATTTACTTGAACCAGCTAACCACATAAGAAGTCAAGATCTCCATTTCTGTCCATCTCAAAACCTAAACAGAAAGCCTTTCTGGAAGATGTGAATAGCTTTGACTAAAGCTAAAGTTAACAGAAGCCATGGTATCTAATGGGACAGGTAAACAGTGTCAAATTGAGGGGACTATGGCATGATTTGTAAACTATATATGCATTCAACTATACAAACCAAAGTACCTTTTCTGGTTTTACATGCCCTGAAGTTATGAAAGCTGTCATGTAACTGATACTAAACTACTGCAAATCCAATTGATTTTGATAGAAATGGAGGCCACTCACCATAGAGAACAAGATGAAAAATATCATTGACTTGGGGCAAGTTGTGCTTTATATAGTTTTACAGTAAGAAAATTAGATGTTTCCTACTGATTTATAAAGTATTAGTTATAGAAAACAAACCATGCAAGCCATTTTAAAAGCAAAGAATCTGAAATTTACAATATTATAAAACTTAAACTAATACATTTGGACATTTTTAATGATGAAAAATTAGAAAGCTTAAATAATGCATATTAACACATTGCTTCAAAAAGGAGAAATTTAGCTGTCAGTATTCCAACAGCCACTTGATATATCAAGATTACTCACTGCAAATGTTACATCAACAGGTGCTCATAATAGCCATAATATATGACATGAAAAAATTTATATTGATTCATATTGTATTAAATGTATTGGCAGGAATTATTTTCAAAGATCACACACAAAGGAGATACACATGGAGAGGGCACAGAATCCTTTTCTCAAGATAGCAAAACTCCACTTCTACCTGCATATTTAGGCACCTACATAAAACAGTGTCAGTTTAGCAGAGGTAATCTTTCACAACCTAAAAAGCAGCCCAGCAGAGCTACAAGTTCTAGATGTTTTGGGGAAATCGGGCAACATGCAAGCAGGCCTAAATCCTAAGTATTTGACTTTTTGCACTCGTTTTACAATTTTTATTAATGCAGTGCAAACCTGCTCCGCTCATTTCCTGTCCCCCACGTAATTCCATGTAGTTATTTGCATACACTTTTTCTCAAATTCTACATATGAATGGTATTCATGTGAGTTTGGAAGGTAGCCAAGACTTAAATCAGGTGTAAACTAAAGATTTGGTACACTCATTTGTTTCATGTATAGGAAGAGCATACTGCTGTTACAACACATAAATTAGAAATAGATAAACACCACTTATCTGCATTTCTGTCTAACATCAGCAACACCACAACCACAAACTCTGTACATACATATTATGAGAAAGAGAAATATGACATTAATGGAAAAGCAAAATAGCTCTGACTTCTTAGGTTTAATTCTGTCCCTTGAAGAAAGCTTGAGGTTGTCCGTCTTCACTCCTAAACTATGATAATACCTCAGCTTCACTGATGCGGTGTCCCTGCTCATAAACAAATAATTTCAGCAGGAAGCTCATCAGACCATGTTGTCCTCATGGCACCTATTCATAAGAACTTGTTGGCAAACATAATTGGATTAATGGCACATATGAGGGAATGAGTCATTATGAACTGCTAAAACAAGGCCTTTTGCAGAACAACTTAAAACATAACATTTTCTGATCATGTAGGAGATCTGCTTATGGCTTGTTCACTTCTATAACAGCATACAGGACATACATAAGTTTTGTACAACACATCTCAAGGATAATGTCTTCACTTGCACACAACTATACATTATCTTTGTTTGAAGAAGTGGAAAAGTCCAAGTCAATAAGCTCAAGCACAAAAACATTCAGCTATGAGGCATTCTTTAAACCATAAGTTCACTGCTGTCTGAAAGATCTGGGAGTTCTTTTGCCGAAGAGAGTAACCCTTAGATGCTCTACTACTGGAAGAGCATAGAAGCAGAGCTGAAGTTAGTATGTCAGCGAGTACTTCCATGCACTGTAGAGGCTTTGTTTGTTTGTTTTCCCAAATGGGAAAGGGTGGCGATTTTGTTGTGTCTGCTGGGTTGGTTCTTGGTTTTGTGTTTTTTAAGAGACATGGGTATTTCCAGAAAACAAATCTAATTGTTTGCAGTATAAATCTGAGATATGCACACACACAGTAAAACAGTAGCGTAGAACACAGCGGATCAAAGGATTCAACCCAATGATGTGTATGCATGCATGATCCAGTTTTACTATATATTGGCACACAGGCTTATTTACATCACTGGAAAGAGTTCCTGAAGAGAGAGAACGCAACCCAAAACAAAGGGAAAGCTGGATCCAGGTGAAAACATGATCATACATTACCACAATCCGAAAAGTAAGAGCAAATCACCTAGCTTCTTTAAAAAGCAAGCACATCAACAGATACCAAACATTTCCAATTCCTGACACTGGCTCTTCAGGGTAGCCAAAGTAATAAACAAGAAAAAAAAAGAAAACCTCAAAAAGAGCAAATTCACATCTGCAGGGTAGGACACTAAACAGAAAGGTCTGAAACCAACCTGCACCCTGAGGGTGGTGTTCTTGAAGGCTGGAAGTTTTCCAACAGCCTTCCATTCTCATTCAGCAACTGCTAGCTGGAACAAATCTCTGAATCTTCAAGCAAAACTTTTTCTTTCTACCACCTGCAAAACACTACTGCAGCCTCTTCAGTTTCTTACTCTCCAGCCTTCTACCTGCTCCTCACTTCCTCTATCTCACTCTTCCTACCACCCAGCGTCTCACAAAAACTTCTCTCGTGTGCACGCTCGGTCGTTCTCTGGGGAGGAACAATCTTCCCTGCCCTTCAAAGGCTTACCAGCAACAAAGAACACAGGACAAGATCAACAAGCAGCTCCTCCCCTGTTGAGGCACACCCTTATTTAAAAAAAAAGTCTGACCTGCTCTAGATTAACAAATTTACTATTCTGCAATCCACAGAAGAAAGGAAGAACTCCAGACATAAAGGCAATCACCAATACTTTTGTGACCTTTCATTGGTGGTAAATTTGAGGAATAATTAAAAAAAAAAAATCTAGAGAAAGCATGAAAAAATCTCCCATAGTAAAAATCTGACAAGTTTTTGTAGCATGCAAGGAGTGCAATTAGCATACTCTCACAGTCCAGAAGAATCGTTAATACTTGGCTGCCTTAAAAATAACTGTATTTTCAGACAGCAGACTTAAGCTCCACAAAGCATTACTCAACACAGTATGTGTGGTATAAAGCATGGTAGAAATTACCATGTCTTAAAAATATGCATCTGTCATATGCACTTCATTACAAACAAGCATGCACACACACATTCAGGCACTGGAGTGACTACTATTCTCTGTGATAACCCACAAAACAAAGATCCAGAGGAACTTCCAGAACAGGCCATGGGCATTGCAAAACGTAGGAGTGGAAGCGACTTCACTTTTTTAACTCTGAAACAGTAGTCCTGGTTTATGCCTTTATTAGAAAGATGAAGTTCTGCTCTGGACTGTCTTAATCACTGCAAATCTTTAAATAAATCTGTTCACCCTTGGTGCACTTGTGATGGGAGGGAAGAGCTTTGGCCTTAACTTTAGCACTAAGCATACACTTTAACAATATTATATTAATCAAACGAGCAGTTTAAGATCAGATGATGTATGTGTTGCCCAAGGAGCCACATCAAGATTCTGAGGTCAGGGTCAGATTAAGGCACAGATATGACAGATCGGCATCTGCTGAAGCCCCTGCTGTGATTATATAATGTTAAGGGCTTTTAAATAATAAACTGAATTAGTTCTCCAGTCCATACCCCTGTGTAACCTGGAGAACCCTTGAGAGTAAACAAGGAATTGCATGACCTGGTAGGAGTCACCTCTTTCAGGTGCGATTTCTGAAGTCTTAAACTGATCTTGAAATCATTACTTTTATCATTAAAACTAAGCACTTTCGGAAAATATATTTTACAGTGAAGACAGTTTGGACTCTGCAGTCCCAGACTAAAGCAATCTGAAAACATTAAATTGTTATTATGGCAGAAATCAAGGATTAAAGTGCAGGCGGCACTAGAAGAAAGATATAAAAATGGTCCTTACTTCCTCAGTATATCTCCTTATCTCTGCAAGTCATATCTATTTTTTCTCCTAACAAATAAATTTTTATCGTGGCAGCTTTCGCCCTCCAGAGCTAGGACAGACATAGAAAGACAGGCTGGATTCAGCCATGCATCAACCAGCAAGTTCTAAATGCCGAATCTTCTGCAGACTGAAGCAGAAGTAACAGTTTTAATTTTTCAGACTTAAGCTGACTTTGCAGTTCTGGAAGTCAATAAAAATGCTTAACTTGTAAAGTGAGCAGATTTGGTCTGGAAGTCACTGAGAAAAAATAAACGTAGTGCTCCCAGCATGTCAGCTTGACAGGGTCACTTTGCTTGTCTGGCCACAATTCTACTTTAAAACTAACCTTTCAGCAGCCACTCAGTTTCAGACATCAATCCTACCACTGTTGAAAAGCAATAGCAAAAATACCCATTGACTTTAACAGGACCAGGATGAGGCTTTTGATAGCACTTATCTTATAAATGATAGTCTTATGACACACAAAATGATCATAAAAAATCTCAGTATGATTTAGACAGGCAGAAAATATCCCTGTTGACCCAAGTCAGATCACTAGAGACCTACGTCCATTTGTTTTCTGTTCAACAAACAGAAGGATTTATGTTGTGTTTTTTTTTTTTATAAACCAAGCAAAGGTTATGATAGAAAACAAAATCTCCTCTGTCTCAGGTGGAATCTGAACATCAGTTTTGTAATAAGCAGCAGATCTCTAACTCTTAACCACATCTAGCAGGCAAGCACAGCCCCCAGACTAAGGCTGCATTTTATGAACTGCGATGGGTCTACACGGAGCTGCAGGTTCTGGGCAATCAGCCTCCAAGGCTGTGGGAGGAGCAATGCAGAAGACATTGCTGAGGCCAGTCTGCAACAGTCACGTGTCCAGCACCGCCATGCCCAAGCCTGTTCAGCGATGGAGCAGCAAGACCCCCTTTCATGTCATTCCTGTGAAGTACTCGCAAAACGCCACTCCTGTCTGCCCTCCAGAAGGTGAGGTAGTAGTCTTATGACTCCTGACATATTCAGGTCATGATATGTGGGCTGCAGGGAGTGTTTTGGTTTCGGCTGCCGCCGGCAACAAAAGCGCCACGCGGCCGCCCCTCCCCCCGCCGGCGTGCGGAGGAGAATGGAAAGAAAGAGGCAGAAACTGGTGGGTCGGGATAAGGGCAGTTTAACAGAACAGCAAACAGAGGGAAAACAGGAACAACAACGATACAAATAAGGAGAAAACACAACAACGAACCGCAGGACCCAGACAGCACCAGCGCCGCGTCCCCCCAAACCGCGAGTGCCTTCCCGCCGCGCCGCCCCCCCCCCACCGGAACCCAGCCTGACGTCACATGGTATGGAATACCGGGCTCTGTTTGGCCAGGTGGGGTCAGCCCCCACCCCCCGGCTGTGCCCCTTCCTGGAGTCCGGTGAAAATTAACCCTGTTCTGGCCAAACCCAGGACATTATCCACCCCTTATTCCATACCATCTACGTCATGCCCAGGTCCCCCATTGTCCAGTTGATCACCACCACTTCTCCTGTCTCCAGATATCATTCCCTTAGTCTATGGATCATCACTCTAAAGTGTCCATTGAGTTCATTTAATCCATGACTTCGGGCTCCATCTGTCATAATGGTCTTCCGTGGCAGGAGAGGTGATGTGTGGTGATGGGCGGTCATTTGCTGCATCCGGAGCTCACGGCTGATGCATCTGGTGCAGCCCGTGCCCACAGTCTGCAGGAGATGTTGATCTTGATGAAGTTGCTGGATGCCAGTTGTTGAAAAACCAGGTCCAGTTCCATCATCGCTGTGCTCTGCTAGGTTTTCATCAAGAAAGTCCATCCTTCTTTAATCTGGAGAATTCTTACTATGCTACTACTGGTACAAAATATAACAATTATAACAGTGATAACAGACACAGGGTTATTTAACAACTAACTTTATACAATTTATTTATGGACTATTCTCGCCCAAAATTAAATCCCCATGAGGTACACATCGGACTTCCCCATCCTTCCGCATTACCCACCAGGTACACCCAGGTCCTTGAGCAAAAGCAATCCCGCAGACGGGCTTGCCTTTGCCCGAGGCAGGACTAACCCAAACCGTCTTCCCTAACATGTTCCGCATGTGCACTACAGGGACTTTATCCCCTTCTACGGGGCGCTGAGGTTTTGACTGGGCAGGACCAGCCCGGTTGGTGCACCCTCTGGTGTTAACCAACCAGGTGGCCTTTGCTAAATGGGTATCCCAATTTTTGAAAGTCCCACCCCCCATTGCCCTCAAAGTGGTTTTTAGCAGCCCATTGTAATGTTCGATCTTTCCCGAGGCTGGTGCATGGTAGGGGATGTGATACACCCACTCGATACCATGTTCTTTGGCCCAGGTGTCTATGAGGCTGTTGCGAAAGTGAGTCCCGTTGTCCGACTCGATTCTTTCCGGAGTGCCATGTCGCCACAGGACTTGTTTTTCCAGGCCCAGGATGGTATTCCGGGCGGTGGCATGGGGCACAGGGTAGGTTTCCAGCCATCCAGTGGTGGCCTCCACCATTGTGAGCACATAGCGCTTGCCTTGGCGGGTCTGTGGCAGTGTGATATAGTCAATCTGCCAAGCCTCGCCATATTTATATTTTAGCCATCGTCCTCCATACCACTGAGGCTTTACCCGCTTGGCTTGCTTGATTGCAGCGCATGTCTCACATTCATGGATAACCTGTGTGATGGTATCCATGGTCAAGTCCACCCCTCGGTCACGAGCCCATCTGTATGTCGCGTCTCTTCCTTGGTGGCCCGAGGTGTCATGGGCCCACCGAGCTATAAACAGTTCACCCTTATGTTGCCAGTCCAGATCCACCTGAGCCACTTCAATCTTAGCAGCCTGATCTACCTGGTGGTTGTTTTGATGTTCTTCAGTGGCCCGACTCTTAGGGACGTGGGCGTCCATGTGACGGACTTTTACAGCCAACTGCTCTAGCCGGGCAGCAATATCTTGCCACAATGGGGCAGCCCAGATAGGTTTGCCTCTGCGCTGCCAGTTGTTCTTCTTCCATTGCTGCAGCCACCCCCACAAAGCATTGGCCACCATCCAAGAGTCAGTGTAAAGATAGAGCACTGGCCACTTCTCTCGACTGGCAATGTCTAAAGCCAGCTGGATGGCTTTCACCTCTGCAAACTGGCTGGACTCACCTTCTCCCTCGGCAGTTTCCGCGACTTGTCGTGTAGGGCTCCATACAGCAGCCTTCCACCTCCGCTGCTTCCCCACAATGCGACAGGACCCATCCGTGAACAGGGCATACTGTTTCTTATCTTCTGGCAGCTGGTTATACAGTGGGGCCTCTTCAGCACGTGTCACCTCCTCCTCTGGCGATGCTCCAAAATCTTTGCCTTCTGGCCAGTCCATGATGACCTCCAGAATTCCTGGGCGACTGGGGTTTCCCATTCGGGCGCGCTGGGTGATCAGAGCGACCCACTTACTCCACGTAGCATCGGTGGCATGATGTGTAGAGGGGACCCTCTCTTTGAACATCCAGCCCAGGACCGGCAATCGTGGTGCTAGGAGGAGCTGTGCTTCAGTGCCGACCACTTCTGAAGCAGCTCGAACGCCTTCATATGCTGCCAGAATCTCTTTTTCAGTGGGAGTATAGCGGGCCTCGGATCCTTTGTATCCCCGGCTCCAGAACCCCAGGGGTCGACCTCGAGTCTCCCCTGGTGCTTTCTGCCAGAGACTCCAGGTTGGGCCATTCTCCCCGGCTGCGCTGTAGAGCACGTTTTTAACATCTTGCCCTGACCGGACTGGACCAAGGGCTATGGCATGAACTATCTCCCGTTTAATCTGTTCAAATGCCTGTCGTTGCTCAGGGCCCCATTCAAAATCATTCTTCTTCCGGGTCACGTGGTACAGAGGACTTACAATCTGGCTGTAATTTGGGATGTGCATCCTCCAAAAACCCACAACACCCAGGAAGGCCTGTGCTTCCTTTTTGCTGGTTGGTGGAGACATAGCTGCTATTTTGTTGATGACATCCATTGGGATTTGACGGCGCCCATCCTGCCATTTTATTCCCAAAAACTGGATCTCTTGCGCAGGTCCCTTGACTTTACTTCGCTTAATGGCGAAACCGGCTTTCAGAAGGATCTGAATTATTTTCTCCCCTTTCTCAAAAACCTCCTCTGCTGTGTCGCCCCATATAATGATGTCATCGATGTACTGCAGATGTTCTGGAGCTTCACCCTTTTCCAGTGCAGTCTGGATTAGTCCATGGCAAATGGTGGGACTGTGTTTCCACCCCTGGGGCAGTCGATTCCAGGTGTACGGGATGCCCCTCCAGGTGAAAGCAAACTGTGGCCTGCACTCTGCTGCCAAAGGGATGGAGAAGAATGCATTAGCGATGTCAATTGTAGCGTACCACTTGGCTGCCTTTGACTCCAGCTGATATTGAAGTTCTAGCATGTCTGGCACAGCAGCACTCAGCGGTGGTGTGACTTCATTCAGGCCACGGTAGTCTATTGTCAGTCTCCACTCTCCAGTAGATTTTCTCACTGGCCATATGGGACTATTAAAGGGTGAGCGAGTTTTGCTGATCACTCCTTGACTCTCCAGCTGGCGGATCAGCTGATGAATGGGGAGAAGGGAGTCTTGGTTGGTACGATACTGTCGCCGGTGCACCGTTGTGGTTGCGATTGGCACGTGTTGTTCTTCCACCCTCAGCAACCCCACAACGGAAGGATCCTCTGAGAGACCAGGCAAAATGGACAGCTGTTTAATTTCTTCCGTCTCCACAGCAGCTATGCCAAAAACCCACCGATACCCCTTTGGGTCCTTGAAATACCCTCTCCTAAGATAGTCTATCCCAAGGATGCACGGAGCCTCGGGGCCAGTTACAATGGGGTGCTTCTGCCAGTCCTGCCCAGTGAGGCTCACTTCAGCCTCCAGTACACTCAGCTCTTGGGACCCCCCTGTCACTCCCGAAATGCAAATGGACTCTGACCCTTTGAACTCTGATGGCATTAAAGTACACTGTGCACCAGTGTCCACTAGAGCTTTATACTCTTGTGGATCTGACGTGCCAGGCCACCGAATCCACACCGACCAATAGACACGGTTGTCCCTTTCCTCCACCTGGCTGGAGGCAGGGCCCCTCTAATCCTCGTCAGAGAATTTGCTGCTCACCTGCTGTAAAAATGACTTGGAGGTCCCCTCCAGAGGATCGGAATCAAGGTCAAACTGTCTACCTGGTCTGGAGAGCTGGCTTCTGGAAACTGGAGCGGCACTTTTCCTAACAGAATCCCCTTTGGTGATTGTTTTACCTCGCAACTCACGGACTCGTGCCTCTA
The DNA here is from genome assembly GCF_030867145.1 of Opisthocomus hoazin. Classification (NCBI taxonomy): domain Eukaryota; kingdom Metazoa; phylum Chordata; class Aves; order Opisthocomiformes; family Opisthocomidae; genus Opisthocomus; species Opisthocomus hoazin. The sequence continues at coordinate 146,223,869 of NC_134414.1, forward strand.
GACTTGAGGTGGGTTTTCCATCCCACTTCCTCATGTCCTCTCCGTGGTCACGCAAGTAGAACCACAGGGTGCCCCGGGGTGTATAGCCTCTGTATTCCCTCTCCTGAGCAGAGAAACGCCTGCCCCTAATAGCTGAGACACTGGCCCGTACAGGTGGGGAGTAGGACATATTCCTGTCTAGTCGCTTGACCAGTTTCTCCACGGCTGAGACAAGGGAGGAAGAGAGACTTTCCTCATATTGGCGGAGTCTGACAGCCACCTCATCCACTGTTGGTGCATCTTTACCTTTCCAGTTTACAACTGCCAGTGAGTTGGCATGCGAGGAGGGTGCACTCCGCACAAACTTCCTCCACATGGATTGTGAGCACTGGAGTTCATCTGGGTCTGTAGGTACCTGCTCATCGTCTGTGTCACAGTAAACCAGCTCCCGCACAGCTAATTCCCTCAAGTACTGAATACCCCTTTCCATATTGGTCCACTTGCCAGGATAGCATACAAAATCGTCACTGAAGGGGTACCTCTCCCTCACGCCTGACAGAAGTCTCCTCCAGAGGCTGAGGATTTGTTCCTTTTTCCCAATGGCCTTGTCAATGCCCCCATCCCTGGCCAGGGATCCCAGCTGCTTGGCTTCCTTGCCCTCTAATTCCAAGCTGCTGGCCCCGTTATCCCAGCACCGCAGCAGCCAGGTGGCAATGTGCTCGCCAGGTTGGCGGCTGAAATCTTTCCGCATGTCTCGCAGCTCGCCCAGGGACAGGGACCGGGTGATGATCTCTGTCTTTATCTCCCGCGATGACCCTGGCTCATCGTCATCCCTCCCGGAGCGATCTGCTCTCTTTGCGTCTTTCTTTAGTTTTACGGGGGCGACTGCTACTGGCACAGGTTGGTCATTGGGCTCAGCTGCGCTGCCTGCAGCTGGAGCTGGGGCTGGAGCAGCTGCTGTGCCCGCCGGGGAAACCGAGGCAGACCCTGCAGCTGTGGCTGCAGCAGCCGTGGTGCCGGTCGGGGGGGCTGTGACTGCCTGCTGGGCTGGAGGGGCTGCAGGGCCGGCTGGGGGGGCAGCGCCAGTTGCAGCGCCTGCCGCTTCGCTTCCCCCCCTTTCCCCTTTAAGGCACTGAACAGTGTTGAACAGGGCTCGGTAGGCGTGGGCCAGACCCCAGCACATTGTGGTGATCTGTGTCTCTCTGGAATTCCCAGGGTGGCAGCACACTTTTTTCAGATATTTTACCAGATTGTCCGGATTCTGTATTTGTTCAGGGGTGAGTTTAAAACACACCGCAGGTGCCCACTGCTCTAGACATCTGCCCATGCTGTCCCACACACCCAGCCACTCACAGCTATCCAGCCCCGGGGCAGGTCTCTGCACGATGTTCTTAACGACTTGCTTAACCCTAAACAAAACCTGCAACCCATTCAGGAGGCATAACAAAAGGAGAGTGCTGCCCTGAGCATCCCACAGGTACTCGAAATTCTCAAAAGCAGTTAGGACCAGCCTGAGGGAGAGGGGGGGGGCGAAAGAGTTGGGGAAGGTATCCCCTTCGGCTTTCCCCACAGACTGGGTTTGATTATTAACAAAATCTAAGACATAGGATCCGAGGTACGGAAATGACCGCAGTGCCGCATGCAAATACAAGACTAATTTCATGCACAGTGATGTTATCATATCATAAGTCGATATCGTACAGTACAGCAAAATCATCATCTTAATCCTTTTCCCAGTGATGATGAACAGCATGGCAGTAAACACATACTGCAAATAAGGGTTCAAAAACCACAGCCATCTAAACAAAGTCAGCAACATTTTTACCGGCGACTATTTAACTAACACAGAAAAATGCCTATAACAAAATTTAACAAAATCTAAGAAAGCAGTTTTAACACCCGCTGCTCAGCCCTGCCGTTATCCCCGCCCCACGTTGGGCGCCAATTTAATGTTTTGGTTTCGGCTGCCGCCGGCAACAAAAGCGCCACGCGGCCGCCCCTCCCCCCGCCGGCGTGCGGAGGAGAATGGAAAGAAAGAGGCAGAAACTGGTGGGTCGGGATAAGGGCAGTTTAACAGAACAGCAAACAAAGGGAAAACAGGAACAACAACGATACAAATAAGGAGAAAACACAACAACGAACCGCGGGACCCAGACAGCACCGGCGCCGCGTCCCCCCAAACCGCGAGTGCCTTCCCGCCTCGCCGCCCCCCCCCCACCGGAACCCAGCCTGACGTCACATGGTATGGAATACCGGGCTCTGTTTGGCCAGGTGGGGTCAGCCCCCACCCCCCGGCTGTGCCCCTTCCTGGAGTCCGGTGAAAATTAACCCTGTTCTGGCCAAACCCAGGACAAGGGAGCTTGGCTGTTTCCATGTGAACCAAAATGCAATTTATCCTTATTTCCTTTAAGAAAGAATTCAGACGTGTAAAATTGGGAAGATCAGTTCTTTAGGTTACTCTGTAAACATAAAGAAACTTACAGAAGTGTATGGAAAAGACAGCAGCTGTACTTCTTCTATCTAACAGGTAATGTTGCATCAACCATTTCTAAACCTAAGTAATTTCCTAGATGCTTCATGGTCCTTTCAGATGAAAATACACTTTTGCTAGTTGTGATGCACAATAAGCTATAAATTGCAAAGGAGCGGTCTCAGTTTTCCTCCTGACTTGACAATTTCTGGCAACATCATTGTTGGTTTATCAGGATGCTCAAATAAAAATGAGCGTTCAACTGCAAATGTGTTAGAATGTGCCATCTGTGCTCTGGGGTTACTCCTCGCCACCATTTGAAGTAGCTCACCCAGTCACAGCACGCTCTGCTTACCAAACTCAGACTATTCCCCTGTGGTCCCCAGTCACACTGAAAAAAAATCTTGAGTCCTTTAAATGGAGCAGCAACATCGTAATGTATATCATCCAAGTTGCAGGACCACTAAAACTCTCCTATTTCATTGCTGTCTGGGCAATGATTGATTTTGAGACACCAATGGGCCTCAAAAGGGACACAACAGAAAGACAAGCAACGATGTAATCAATTGTTACGCAAGTTTCAATTCAAAATTAATTACCTCTGCTGCAACATTTTGCGACAAAAAGTTGTCCCCAGCATAACATGCTAAAATGGATGTACTTTCACCTGTTTGGTTCGTCTGCTCTTGCAAATCCGTTCAGTAACCGTCTGTTTAGTTCCTGCCTTTTAGTACATCTTTTTGAAATTGTCTAGCTCTATCAGAAACAAAGAGATTCTTCCCACCCCACACACTGAGCTGTCATCACTATATCAACGGTTTTAAGAAGTTACAGTTTTCTATACACTAATTGAAGCTTCATATAGAACCTGAGCTAATTAAAAAACCCAACAAATTCAGTATGAAACAAATTGGCTGTAACTGGGTATTTACATGATGTAGATACCTGCTGATGAATGTGTTTCTATTCTTCTTTTCTCTCCTGCTTCTTTCAGCAGCAGAGTCAACAGCTGTGGGCACACGAAGCATCTATAACAATTCAAGATTCAGATGTTAAATCCTGAGGTATTTTTTCCTCACAGTCATAAGCCCCATTAATGTCTCTACAATATCCTCTGTAGCGGTATATACCTGGGGCTTGTTTCTATTCCTGAATTCCACAATCCTACAGCTATCTTTGATTATTGTTTTTACTACTGTTATCCTCACTATATGCGTGAGAATAAAATAATTTATAAATTTCTCATGAGAATCTATGTGCAAGAACTTCTCACAGTGAAATGAAGTCCAAAGAATGGTTCAGTAATAAATTTACACATTGCCCTCAAGAAAAAAAACAACCCACAACCCAAACCTAAAAGCTTTCTGTGAACATGCTGTGTTTTCCACTTTTCATTTCTAAGCCAGAAAGATGCAAGATCTCCTATGCTGTACCAAAAAAAACCCAAACGGTTTTCAGTACATTACAGCTCAGTAAGTTTTAATGAAAATAGGTCCTTTTCAGATCTTAGCAACTAGACACACTTTTATTGTCACACTATCAAGTCAATTTTGAGTCAGACCAGCTCCTACTAGATTTCAGACCAAGAAAAATATTTCATGGCTTTTGTTTTAATTCCAATGGCAACGCTTCTAAATTAGTAACTCTAGCCCTGAAATGCTTGCATTCTCTGCTGCACCAAGCAAAACAAAAACCCTAGTGAGAACTTGAAAGTAATGCTGGCCATACTAAACTGTAACAATTTCCATTGCCCAAACAGAGAAAAATTCAAAAGGTACATAAGCACTGTCAGTATTAATAGTAATTTGGATCATAAGAATCACTTCAGAATTGCAGTTTTTATCTATATACAAAACATAACCAAAATAACTACTTGTTACCATTTTTATCTGCAGTAGAACTCCATGTCTGAACCCTTATCTTAGACTACAAGCATCTTACTCTGATGAAACTACATTTAGTAAAACATTAAGCAGCATTAAATGAAAATATGATGCATTTAATTAGAAAAACTGACCATAAAAATTTAAACCAAATTGTGGGCTTTAGTGTCAGAAGGCTTATTAAAAAATGCTCAGGGTTTTAACTGCTAGTTTTCCAAGGAAAATTCTACTGAGAGCCACTGGAGTGTTCTAGCTAGAATGAGACACTACAATACACTAATAAATAACTCTAATTAATTACTTGCAAATTCTCTGGCACTATTTTAAAGGCGCACAAGCCTGTTAGAGAGTATAAGCAAAAAATCACTTAGCTATATTATTACAAGACTATTCTGACTGATAGATTTTGGAGTGCTCAGGACCTTTTCATAAGAATTACATCTTGCAATAACAGTACCTTAAAGAACTTCCAAGGTCTTCTAAAGTCGTTTTTTGTGACTCAATCATAATTGCAATGGGAATGAACTTAAAAGGACATTCAACTAAGTTTACTGCCAAATAAATAATGTTTCTATTAGATATTTGTACTAATGCAAATATTACTGCTTCTATTTGGGCAGTCTTGCCGTTGTAGAATTTCAGGTACTATAAAAAAAGAAAGTGAAACTGGACATCCTGTGGTCCAATTCATTATAATTTTTTCTACAGTTTAGATTTAAAGGGCAGGAAGATCACTTATTGCATGTTACAGTTCTATACACAGACATAGCATTACATTATAAAAATAAATTTTTAAAAGCAATCTCAAATTCAAATACATTCAGGTCAACTGAGTTCCTGTACCATAAGCAACAGAGCACTTCGTCTGCATTTGTCACCTTTATTTATCAAAATACTGTTTTGAAAAACAAATCTTTTAGAAGTATAGAATAGCTGGAGAAACCGATAGTTCCCAGGAAATCCTAGGAATAGTTGGAAGGAAACTGTGGAGATTGTCTAGTCCAACTCCTTTGCTCAAAGCAGTGTCAGCTAAAGGAGATTGCTTAGGACTTTGTCCAGCTGAGTTTTTAATATCTCCAAGGATGAAGACTCTACAGCCTTTCTGGGCAGCCTGTTCCAGTGTTCAGTCACTCTCATAGTAAAGAAGTGTTTTTCTTATGCTTAATTTGAATTTCCTGTATTTCAGTTTGTGCCCATTGCCTCTTTTCCTGTCACTGTATGCTACTGAATCATAGAATCATTAAGGTTGGAAAAGACCTCTAAGATCATCAAGTCAAACCGTCAACCCAACACCACCATGCCTGCTAAACCATGTCCTGAAGTGCCACATCTACATGTTTTTTGAACACCTCCAGGGATGACGACTCCACCACTTCCCTGGGCAGCCTGTTCCAATGCTTTAAAACTCTTTCAGTAAATAAATTTTTCCTTATATCCAATCTGAACCTCCCCTGACACAACTTGAGGCCATTTCCTCTCGTCCTATCGCTAGTTACTTGGAAGAAGAGACCAACACCCACCTCACTACAACCGCCTTTCAAGTAGTTGTAGAGAGCGATAAGGTCTCCCCGCAGCCTCCTCTTCTCCAGATTAAACAATTCCAGTTCTCTCAGCCGCTCCTCATGAGGCTTGTTCTCTAGATCCTTCACCAGCTTTGTTGTCCTTTCTTGGACACGCTCCAGCACCTCAATGTCCTTCTTGCACTGAGGGGCCCAAAACTGCACAGAATTTGAGGTGCGGCCTCACCAGTGCCGAGTGCAGGGGCACAATCACCTCCCTACTCCTGCTGGCCACACCATTCCTGATACAAGCCAGGATACCGTTGGCCTTCTTGCGCACCTGGGCACACTGCTGGCTCATGTTCAGCTGGCTGTCGACCAGTACCCCCAGGTCCTTTTCCACCAGGCAGCTTTCCACTGAGAATAGTGTGGCTCCATTTCTTTACATGCTCCCATCAGTTGATTAAGATCTCTTCCTAATGCAGTCCAAGATGCTGTTCACGCTGGTTCATGTTCAACTTCTTGTCCACCAGGACCCCAGCACCTTTCCTGTAAAGAGGCTTTGCAGCTGGTTAGCTGCCAGTCTGTACTGGTCCACGGGGATATTTTGCTCCAGGTGGAAGACGTGGCTCGTCCCTTTGTTGAACTTCATGAGATTCCTGCTGGCCCATTTCTCCAGCCTGTCCAGGACCCTCTGAATAGCAGCACAACCGCGTGGTGTATCAACCACTTGTCCCAGTTTTGTACCATCTGCAAACTTGCTGAGGGTACACCAAGACACTCTGTCCCATCATCCAGGTTGTTAATTAAGATATTAAACAATATTGGCCTCATTATTGACCACTGGGGTATACCACTAGCAACTAGACTTTGGCTGGACTTTGTGACACTGATCACAACCGTTGGAGCCCGAGAGTTCAGTCAGTTTTCAGTTCAACTCACTGGCCTTTTATCTAGCCCATACTTCATCAGCTTGTCTATGAGGATGGGCAATCTGTTACATTGCCCGACTGTCCTCACAGCAGAAAAGATTTTCCTTACACCCAGTCTGGAATTCTCCTTTTTCAATTCAAGTCTGCTGTTTCTCATCCTCCCACCATGCACGACTGTGAAGAGCCTGGCTTTATCTTCTTGATAAGTTTCTCATAGCTATTGGGGGGCTGTTAGGTCCCTTGACTCACAGGCCAAGAGCTCCAGGCCCCTTGCCATCTTGGTGGTCTTCTGCTGAACTTGTTCCAGCCAGTTAGCATTCTTGCATGGGGAGAGGAAGGGCAAAAACAAAAGCGATTTTCCAGGCATGGTCTAATGAATGCTGCGCAGAGGAGATGGTCTCCTGGCTGCGTCCCCGCTGGCAGGGCCCAGGAGGCCGCCGGCCGCCTCTGCTGCCCGGGCACTGCGTGCTCGTGCCCAGCTCGCTGCCCAACAGGCCCCTTCGGGCAGAGGCGCTCCCCAGGCAGGCCGGCCCCAGCCCATGCGGCTACCGGGGCTCATCCTCCCCGGGGCAGGGCTCTGCCTTCGGCCTTGCTGAGCGTCACTGGGCTCCGGGTGGTCCCTTCCTCCGGCCTGGCTGGGTCCCCCTTAGAGGCAGCTTTGCACTTGAGTGCATCAACTGGTACATTCAATTCAGTGTCATCTGAATATTACACACGAGTGCAAGCTGTCACCTCCTCCAGGTCGTGGACAGATCTCAGCTCAGCCCACTGTGGGACTCCACTTGTTACTGGCCTCCGGGTAGATCGTGACCTATTAACCACCACTTCTGAGCCCTAGCATCTAACTTATTTTTTACCCATCTGGTTGCCCACCCATCCAGACCATCATGTCACAGCACGGATGGAGGAATACTGTGGGAGACAGCATTGAAGACCTCGCTAGAGTTGAGGCAATGACATCAACTGCTCTCCCCTTATTCAAATATCTAGGCATTTTATAATAGAAGATGGTCAGGCTGGTCATACGTGAATTACCTTTGGCAAATCACGGTACTTTTGATATTCATGTTGGCTGTTCCCAGTTGCCTTCCTCTTTTTCATGAGCAAGAAACAACTTCCAAGTGGACTCTCTCCAAGATTTTCCCAAGAACCAAAGTGAGGTTGACCTACAGTTCCTTGGATTGTCCCTTCTGTGCTTTTCTTAAAAGATGGGTGCAAAATTTACCTTTTTCCAGTCATCAAAGACATCTCTATCTCCATGACCTTTCAAAGAAGATAAACTCCCTCAGTATCCTGGGATGCAGACCAGCTGGTCCCATGGTCTTGTTTAGCTAATATTTGCCCAACATTTCCTAAGCTGTTTCAACTGCAGGCATGCTCTCCATCCTGCTCGTGGCTATGTACTCCCACATCCTTCTTTACACCACTGTGATCCAGCGTTCAGTCAAGTCAGTTAAGTGATCCAAGATAAAACCAACTGCAACAACATTTTCTGAAATCTATTTTTATATCGTGTCAGCAAGCTGATCTGTTCAATCAAGGGGCCACAAGACTACAAGATATAATGCTACGGAAGTCACAAGAATCCACAGTAATGAATAGGGGGGAGAGTTGCCTGCCTATCATACTCTACGAGTTTACAATGAACATTGAATCTTCTCTTGAGTGTTTCCTGAATCCAAACCACAGCCACCACAGAGGTGGAAACAGCTCTGTAGTTTCCTGCAATGTTTAGATTCCGATAAGTTTAGCAAATTTTATTTGGAGACTGAGCATCTCTCACAGAACAAGAAGCTACAAATAAAAGTTTATTATTTTAATTTTCTAATTTATTCCTCTGTGTTCGACATAATACAACTTCAGCTTGAAAGCACTCTGAACTTCACAGTACTCCTCCAGCAGAAACTAGGAGTTTACTAATTGCTTGTTTATGTTTTAATCTAATAAAACGCCCATCTAAAAGATACTACAAGGTGCCATATAACTCACAGCCAAACCTTATAACACAGGCAAAAATTTAAAAAATGCATTAAATATATATTGAGAAAACGTAAAATCTTTAAAAAGAAACTATGTTCCTCCTTCTCACATCCCATAATGATTAAAGTCATGGATTTATAGAGAGATAAGCCTCACTGGGGAAAAAAAGAAATCCAACCTCTGCTTCATATATACTGTTCAAACACACAGATTTTGCAGAACATATCTACAAAAAAAAATGCAGGAGATGTCATTTTGAGAGTTGGGAGAACGGCAGATGACAAGGAACATACTCAGCTGGAGTCTTCCTTCATCTCTAAAATGATGGAGGCAACCTCAAGCCTCTCCTGATTATCGACAGAGCTGACATTAAACTTGAAAGGCCCCAAGCAGAGGGTAAGACTATTATAGCTCAACACTAACATCTGAAGTACCATGCAGAAAGACCTTACTTCCAGTACAGATCAACATGTCTCACGTGTTTAGAGATAAGAACATAGGTGTCAGCATTTTATTGTAAAACAATTTTAAACTCAAACTCTAGTTTATCTCCCTGTAACTTATTTGAAAACTCTCAGTAGAACTTTCATCCCAATGCATACTGAATGAACATCAGTGACCACTAAAAATCATCTGCTGTCACAGCAGAAATAGGTTAAGTGGCATTTCCAGCCCTAAGCTTTAATAGTGACTGGCTCTCCAATCAATTTCAAAGTTCATTACAGTCTGTTTTTCCTACTTCAATGTCAGTGAGAACTTGCAATCTAACTCTGTGCTCATATCATCTGTTTCCAGGGCGTTATTTCTTTCATTTACTTTTGGGAAAACAGATCAGTTGCAGTTCCTGTAATTTTTGTATATGAGACACTTGTTTCTCGATTGTGGGAAAAGTAGAATAAATACAGGTTGGATTGCTTTTCAAATATGCTAAATCCTCTTCACATCACAAACCAAAAAATTTCCTAGGGAATTAAAAAAAGAGATATTAATTAAAAAAAGTAGTCATTAACTTTTTTGCATCCTTTCGTGAAAGTAGTCAGTTCCTAATTGCTCCTAGGATGCAAGTTCATGATTTTTTTTTCTCCAGTTGATGGAAATAGTGTAAATACTTTTTCACTGTGTATTTTTCTGAGTTATTCTAGCCAGAACACTCCAATGTTTGTTAGTGGAATTGCCTTTTCAAAATCAACAGTGATCACCCTGAGGTTATTTTAACAAGCCTTGTGACCCTTAGATTCACACTCATTAGGAACATCAAGACGGATTTGGTGTAATTTTGACTGTGAATGAGAATTTGAATGAAATATTTCCACTGCTGAATATTGCTTCACCATTTTTCCGTACAAACAACAAAACTTGAATGCTTCTCATTTACTTTAGTCTGTAAGTACAACCATTGGCAACTATTTTAGGATCTTAATCACAGCATTAATAACCAGAAATGGTTTAATCATATCTGGAAAGTAACTGTTTTTCTTCCAGTGCCAAAAGGGGGAAAAATCTTCAACACTGAATTATTCCAACAAACAATATTGCTTTCTGGCCAATTCCATTATAGAAACAGATTTCAATTTATTTTTACTTCTTCTGACATTATTAATAACTTCCTCTGTATACTGTGTTTAATTTATTAATGTAAATTACAGGAATTAAATTCTAGTACAGACAATAGTTAAAGATTTGTCTTGTATTTTTGTTACAAAAAGATCTGCATAAATTGAGATAACATTCCTCTAGGCACTAAAAATAAAAAAGTGTAATCTTTATACTGAGATTTGAGTATAAGCACCCTCTGCAAGCATTTAGCCTTGCAATTCAGATTTTGCTGAACTTGAATTAACTTAAATGTTTAACTACACAGAAAAAGATTTCTCTTTTTTTGGGAAAAGTCTCTTATATGAGACTCCAGCAGAGCAGAATTCTGTCTAAAATTAGAGTTTACAACAATTATACACAAGGAAGATATATACCATTTAAAATCCCTTGCCTCTTGTCATTAACAACTTAATTATTCAAGAAAGATTTTTTTAAAGCTTCCATATGGCAGTCCAAGCCATAAGATGAATGCTTTAATATTCACATTATAGTGAAATGTAGAGCCCTTTATCACATGCTAGTCCCTTTGTAGTTATACATTCAAAAGATAATCTGTGTTCAAAAGTTTGTGTAGAACAGATGTTAAATGAATAGATGGTTTATGTGCATAATTACTTAAAGTGAGAAACTGAAAATCAACTTGACAGTTCATCTTGCAGTAATGTAACATTGGTGTGGGACTTCCACAACTCAAAGCACACTGTTTACCCAAGAATCACACCACCCAATTTTTATTCTGAGCATATTTTTCATGCTATCAAGAAAAGACATGCATTTACATCAACAATAGATGATAGACGCTATAAATGTTTACGTCTAAATGCCTCAGATTTCATTCCCGCGACACTGACCACACGCTGTTCTCACTAGACTATGCGGTGTCCAAACTTTGTGTGGGAGCAGAGTCCTGTAAGTGTTTGACTACCTGCGTGCACTGCTGTGGCTGGGTGTCAGGCAACGGCAGCGGTAACAGAACTAATGCAGCCATACTGTCCTTACTCTTAAGGGTTATCAGCTAGGAGGCATGTCATGAGACTGCAAAATCCTCCGTGACACCATGGGGGATATGCAGTTTGAGTCTGTGAGAAACGTGTCAGAAGCTATGAAGTTTTGTTTTTCACATCCAATGTGACTTTTCTTGAGTACAAATGTACTTTATCATAGATCAAATTTGTAATTCCTACTAAAACCCCCACTTTGTCATGGCCAGCAAGATAAAATTTCATTCACTGAATATAACAACTCGCCTCCAAGAGCAGTTCACTGTTTTCGAAGGGAAAACGGCGGTTTTCATCTTTTCCACTACACCATGCAAAGCGAACACAAAGTAAGTAGGATCATGCTGTATCATGTCTTCTTTCTGTCCTGAATGCTTTTGAGTATCCCACTGAGGAATGTATCCAAGTTTATAGACGATGAAAACACCACATTTAGCTGGAAATCCTGTTGTTCTAGTTTTGTTAGTTTCATTATAGTTTTAGACCTCTAGTTGGCCAGTTCACATACTATGAAAGAAGTCAGAGTAGCAGATGTAAAATTTACAGTGCTCTACCTGAAGATTTGGTGGAAAGTTGGCTTTAAAAGACAGATCTTCTCTGGAAAACATTACTCCATAAGCCAAAAAGGAGCTAATTCTGCAGGGATGCAAACCTCAGCAAGCTTTAGAAATCCTGTGCCATACAGAGCAAACAGCTGGCACCTGCTTAAGCCAGTGGTTTCTAATTGTGCTTTTTGGATCGAAGCATTATGGTTGTACACAGAGAGTAATATACTCTCAATTCCACCTTGTTTCCAGCAGCTAAGCTGCATGAAAAAAGCTAAAAAGGAAACTAGATGTTTTTCTGATGTTTTCTCCACAAGCAGTTTTGCCTCCCAGAGGTCTGGCATCAAGCCATAGAAGTCCTCATCTACAGAAGTGGGAATGAAATGCAAAGTGACCTCATCTGACCAGTGATCTGCAGACTTCTTAGCTTAAGCAATTCAAAATCGATCCTCCACTGTGCTCACTGCACAAGTCATTTATCTGGTGAATAATGTACTTCGATTATACCTATCAGAAGCCTGCTACTTTCATAGCAGAGCTTTACACACGTAAAGAAAGTTTACTCACTTCCAACTTGAGCAGCACAGAGTTGACTCATTTTTCACCACCAGGACTGAAACTAACACATAAGCTTCTGCTCACTAGAGAGATGAACTAACTGTTTTCTATGCACCTCTACCCTTGTACAGATATTTACACCTGTGGGTAACAAAAGCAAAACCATTCCAGTACAGAGGGATGGCCAGCACAGATTTGGCACTGGAAGGAACTAAAACAGACAACTGTACAAGCTGCACGTCAGGGTAGTCACACTGAAAGAAAGCAAGCAGCTGAGGCACTTTAAAGAAGCATTACCACTGCATTTGCCACACTGTTCAACCACAGGCTTTTATACAAAACACCAAGTCCAGGCAAATAATTCATAAAGAATGTGTGTTAACTCTGCAACATTTCTTCAGAGAAATGATACTTTCCTTCAGGCTTCCTGTTATTCGAAGTGTTTCAATAAGGTGATCATCAAAAGTGTTTGTTGCAACTTAAAATGTATTAAAACCCTTAGATGGGGATTGGTCTGTTCCCTGATGGGTGAGCAACTTTCGCAGCTGAGTTTTGTGGGGGTGTTCATGCAAAAGAAATTTGAGATTTGCCTTCCATGTGTGGCGGAATTAAAAAGCATCTCTGTGTATACACTTGTAAAATCCAAATCCAGCAGTAATAACAGAAAATTGACAGAAAAATTTATGAATAAGATTGAAATTAACTAATTTTGGGTGGATATTCAGAAATTCCTTCCATTACAAATTTTATCACTCCATTTAGTTCTGGGAAGTGACAGAGAAAGACAGTCTTTCAGAAAAGAAATGTCCACATTGTATAATCTTCAATTAAAGCTGAGTTTCTCTAATGCTTTAAGGAATATGCATACAGAATATACACAACAAACTGTCTCAGTCTTCTTAAAAAACTTTTTTGTATTACTAAAATAAAGTTCCAGGCAGCATATTCTTTAACATGGGCAACACCCATTACATCTGCTGTCTGGGTGAGAGAAGTGTTGATGGAGTTAAACCCCAGAAATGGGAACAGGAGAGATGGATTCTGTATTTCACTTTGCTAAGGGTATAAAATACGAGTTTGGACAACTTACATCCCAAGTACAACATTCAACAGGGCAGCACATGATTTTGAACAAGCTGCCACATCCTCAATGCCAATGCCTAAGCTTCCTGTACAGTGAAGTCTGTCACCTTGAAACTTTGCCTGCAACAGTGTCTGAAACAGACCTGAGCCTTTCCTCAGTTACTGGGAAATCTCCACTATGCCCAAATCACAGAATTTATTGAGCTGGAACATGTGTTTGTTTCCCTGTTCAGTTTCACAACATACCTGACAGAGAGCTGTGCTGCCCGCCATGCCACAGGGGCAGGACTGAGCAACAGGACTGCAGCAAGCCAACATTGCCAAGAATGAGCAGGGAGTGGAAAAAAAAAACACAGCAAGGAAAAAACCCAGCCGGAGGAACACATCTCGAGCCCACTCCTTCTTAGGCTCTAGACTCTGTTCTGTACCATGGACCATTTATAGAGGTTAAAATTACCTTAATCAGCCTTTCCATGGCATAGTGATAATCTGGGCGTACTTCAACAGAGACTGAAGTACATTCCTCACCTATGAGAAAGCCAGGTTCAAACCTCACACCTGTTCTTAGGAGGAACATCAGAACCATTTATTTACATCTCCTGTGAAAGTCACAGCTTGGTAACAGGTACATACGCATGAGCAGTCTTGGACTTCCCTGTTGTGGTGGTTTCAATCTATATGAAATAGTAGAAGACTAAGTTGTGCCAGTCTTACCAATATTGAATACTCCTGCCTAGTGATCTTGGCATCCCACTATTTCAAAAGCTAATGGTAGAACAGACATAAAGGGTCAGACTAAAGTTCTTTTTAGACAGTAACTTTTATCTTGTGAGCAAGCAAAAGCAGAAAACTACCAAAAAAACCCCCATAGACCAAGATAGGAGTATCCCCTGAATACACCTCCAGCCATTAACAACTTTTAACTTTGGGACTTTGGAGCCAAGTTGCGTCTGTATGTTTAAATATATTTTCCTCCGCTAAGCATTCCCTTCAGCTGTAACAAACCTTCAGATACCTTCTCTGCCTCTTTTTTTGAGCTCATGTAAATCTGTTGTATCTGCGATACCCACCAGCAAGCATACTGAAGCAGTGCTTTATTGAAGCATTTATACAATGCACAATAGTTTCATCAGAAGGGAGTAAAAATAGCAGAATAAATAAATATATTCAAGTTATAGAAACGAAATAAAATTAACATGAACAGACAAGTGCACAAACGTAAGTGCACAAACGTAACCTGGATGCTAAAGCAGTCTCCTATTCACGAGTGGACTAACTAAACCTATGCAGCCAAGTGCTTTATGCACTTTCAGAGCTAAACAGCCATGAGAGAGCACCTGAGGAGGCTCATCAGGAAAGCAGGCATACAGCAGACACATGGTGTCTTTTCTGCGGGTTTAGCCCTTGGTGCTTCACCTTCCACATCCGGCGTATTTTCCTGCTTCAGAGGAGCGTTGCCAGCCTCAGCTAAGCACCATCCACCGTGTAACTTTAAATTTAAATTCAAGAAGACCATTTATACACATAAAAAGTGGACGCCCACCCAAGTTTTTGCAAGACCAGAGGTTTAGTGGGAGCTTTGGAACCCGGGGCGGAGGAGTGCGAAACAAACTCGTTTTTAGCAAGTAACCTCAGGAGCTTTTGAAATAAAAAAAAAAAGACCTTATAGCAGCCTGTCAGTACCTGAAGGGGAGTACAGGAAGGATGGAGAGGGACTTTTCACAAGGGTGTGTAGTGACAGGACAAGGGGGAATGGCTGTAAACTAAAAGAGGGCAGATTTAGATTAGATATTAGGAAGAAATTCTTCATGATGAGGGTGGTGAGGCACTGGCACAGGTTGCCCAGAGAAGCTGTGGCTGCCCCCTCCCTGGCAGCGTTCAAGGCCAGGTTGGATGGAGCTCTGAGCAACCTGGTCTGGTGGAAGGTGTCCCTGCTCATGGCAGGGGGGCTGGAACCAGATGATCTTTAAGGTCCCTTCCAATCCAAACCACTCTGAGATTCTGTTAGTTTCTTCACATTCACATTCCTGGTACAAAAGGATGTCAGCCCGCAAACAAACTTACAGCAACAATAAACAAACACACGCATGTCCCTTCCCTCGCTCCTTCCCTTTCGTCCTTCCCCTCCTCCTCCCTCTTCCCCGTAGTTCCTAACGCCATGGCGCTCGGCGGGGCCCGGGCTGGGGGCAAGCGGCAGCGAGGGGAGCGAAGGCGCCGGGCCGGGGGGCGGGCAGGCCGCCCGGGGGGAGTTTGCGAGGTGGGGGACGAGGCGGAGGGACAGAGGGGACGAAGAGGAGCCCGCCGATCCCCCGCTCCCCCCTTCGCGGGGAGCCGGTACCTACCGGCCCCGCCGCTGGGGCGGGGAGAGCCGCCGGTGGGGGGGAGCAGGGAGGGGGCGGGCTGCCGGGCGGTGTCGCCGGAGGGGCCGCGCCGGGCCCCGGCGGCTATAAAGAAATGGAGGCGGGGAGGCGCGGCCTGGAGCCGGTATGACTGAGGTGAAGCTGGCTGTGCTGGGCGGTAGCGGAGCCGGCAAGTCGGGTAAGGCGGGCGGCCCCGGAACCCCCCCCCCCTCCCTCGGCAACCCCTCCCCGGCCCCCCCCTCCCCGGCCCGCCTTTACCTCAGGTTTGGCGGGGAGGGAGCGCGGCGGGACCCCGCTCAACCTGGCTGCTTCCCTCCCGCAGCGCTGGCCGTGCGGTTCCTGACCAGGCGGTTCATCGGCGAGTACGCGTCCAACGCCGGTGAGCGCCGCGGGCCGCGCCGGGCCCGGGGAGGGGGCGGCGGGAGCGGGCCCCGGCCCGCCGCGGGGGAGGGGGGGAGGGGAGAGGGGAGGCGGCGTGTGGGGCCCCCGCTCGGGGCTGGGGCGGCTTGGGGGTCCCGGGGAGATGCAGCGCTCCGAACGCTCGTTTCAACAAGAAATGGGGTAGAGGCGCAGTTTGACAGAACTTTTCGGGAAGACTGAAGTTTTCGGTCGCTGGTCGGGCGGAGTTCGTGGTTAAACACAGGCTGTGAAGGCGGGGGGAGGCGAGGCGGGTGTCTGCGGGGGGATCGCTCTGGGCAGGGGCCCGGCGGGGCTGGGGAAGGGCCGATAACCGGGCTGCCGCGGCTGCGGGGGGGTTACAGCAAGCTCCACCGGAGAGGAGATAAAGAAGAGAGTAAAGAAATAGACTTAAAAAAACCCACAAACCCAAAACCCAAACCAACACCCCTTCTGTTGGATATCTCCCTCTCGGCTCCAGAGGAGAGGTGGAACAGCCTGTTTGTCGGGCACTACGGGTTCATCGAAGCAGAACGCAAAGCCCCCTGCTCTTGCAGGAATGGCGCTGACCCGATAGCTTTGGGGGAAGCCTCACCGTGCTGGGGAGAGAATGCCTCGTTCGTGCCAGAACAAATACCCTGAGACTTAAAACGCTTCTGAGAGCTTGGAAGATGGCAAAGTAGGGCTTGAACTTTCACATGCTGGGTAGGAGCGCTGCTGCAGCGATACAGGAGCCCTTGGGGAAGTGTGGCCGCTCCAGCTGACAGAGCATGAGAAGTAATGCTTAACAAGGAGAGGAGGTTGCTACCTACGTCACTTTCCCTGCTAAAGTGAAGCACTCTTCCTGAAACCTTTTGTTTGTTTGTTTTTTTTTTTAAACCAAAATCAGAGTACCTTTCAATGATCCATAAATAAAAAAGAAAATAACGGTACTAAGCTGAATTGCACTGAATATATCCAAATGAACTTATTCTGAAAATGGAGTTACAGTTGTACGTTAATGCTATACCAATAGTTGTTGATATACAAACACAGACTGAAAAGACACTTTGTGTCCCAGATGGCTTATCTAGGTCTGAGCTGTCACATGTAAGTTATCTACTGCTCTCTGCTCTGTGTGTGTTCTAGGCCACCCAACAACTAAAACCACGTTTCCTTGTTCGTTTCCTTGTTCTGAACCCCTGATACTGCAAGTCTTAGGCTTGTCAAACCCTAAAACGTTTGCATTTGTTAATAAATGTTTGTTGGAAGATAAGTTTAGTTCTGTTTCTTGGGGGGGGAGCAGGAATATGGGTGATAAAATACAGATCATCCCACTGTTAGTGGAGTCAAAGTTTAATTAAAATTTTTTTTAATTATGGAAGCCATGAAGAGGCTGCGGATTTTATATCCTGAGATGCTTGGGATTGATAGTTCATAATCAGGTGAACTCTTAAGATGTGCATGGAGAATGCTCAAGATGAATGTGGTGTTAAACTGAAGATGCTGAGTTCCACAGATCACAGACCTTATCTATGCCCTCATTACACACTTTGAAGTGTTTTTTAAGTAATACCAACACCAGTTCTTGTCTCTGTAGTAGTTCCGTAACTCTGAGGAATTATACTGTAGGCAGCCTGTTCGTGACCAGTGCCATGAACACAAGTTGGTTACACTTGTTTAGAACAATGAGCTGCTAAAAAGAATAGTGATGGTCTGTCTGCAGTAGAGTTCCCAGGCTTGCTAGTGCTGGTGGAGAGTCCTAAATCTGAGAACTGATGCTACAGAAATATCTTAGGATCTAGTCTAAGGATATGATCCTGTAAATACTATGGGTCTAATGCTACCTAGTATGAGAACTCTTAAAGCACCAGATTTCATGGTAAATAAACATTATTACCAAATAATGATTTTTGTGCAGAATCAGAACTTACATGTAGGCTGGCTTACTACTTTCATAATCCTGAGCCTTGGTAGCAGGTTGAGTAGTCATCAGCATTTAGCTGATTCTAAGCATTGTGCCTGCCCTTTGCCTCCATTTTGGAAGAGGAAAACTGGGGTCACAACTATTAATTGTACCAGCTCTTTGATGGGAACACCACAGTGAAATGGTGTTGGGCAGCTCAGGTGTTGCAAAATGAAATAGGTTTGTTTCCTGGGGGTGGGAAACCTGAAAAACCCAAAACAAACCACCAGACAAATAAACAAAAAAAAAAAACACACAACAAAAAAAAACCCCTCTGAACCCCTGCCAACAAACAAGCCCCCGAACCCCTGAAAAACCAAACAATACTGAAGGAACTATATGTCCCCTCAGTATTATCAAATCTCACCTTTGTTGCCTTTTTACCACCATACCCAGTCACTAATACTGGTTTTCTTTGGATGCTATGTATCTTTTAGAATGCATCTACACTAAACACTTATGCCTGGATGGGAGGCAAATACACTTGGAAATTTATGACCCGTGTTCACAGGTAAGAATTCTGGGGGGCAAAGAAAGACTGTCGGGTGGGTTACAAACTTTCTGTCTGTTCTTGGAATTTATGCGTGATGATTTTTTTGAAAAGACTGAAATTTTATAGTTGCTATAGCTCAGAAATGTGAAGCACTTTCCCATTTCATGGAAGAAGCCCTTCATTGCTTAAATTTTCTGTAAATGCTTTTGAATTTTGGAATATTACTAATAGAAATAACTTTCCCCAATTCTGCATTATATAAGTAAATACAGAGATAAATTGTGGGGTTATAGGTAGTTTTCTCCAATACCCTAAATGGATGAAATTTAGTTTTATAAAGCAAGCAGTTTATTAAATGTCTGCAGAAGTGGACAGTGTAGACAGGCCTGGAAGCAAGACTTGCATTCACAGAACAGATCCAAGGAAAGCCATAATGCAGGCTTGTATGTGTTAACAGCTGAACTTTGATCACAATAAACTGCTCTGGAATAAAGTTTTTTGTATTAATTGCTTTCTTGCTATCACAGGAGTAGAGAAACTTGGTACTGTGTAATGCATGCAGACCTACGTAGGTCTGTCTGGATAATCGCATTAGCTCGCAACGTTTCCTTTTGAGGAGTGATCTTGCTGCTTACCAACTAGGATAATGAATGCTAATGCTAAAGCCAAAGCACTGGAAGTCTGACCCAGACTTAAATTGAAGGACTTACAAACTTAACTTAATGAGCACGTAAAATGAACCACCAAACAAATCTGCCTTCCTAGAGATGAGCAACAGCATTGCTTATCCCAGTGCAGTGAGGATCCTGAAATAGCCACTGTGCCATGTTTCACTATTCCATGGAGGCCTCCTTTGTTGTACAATCTCTTAGAAGTTTCTGTTCTGTGGACTTGTTTCTACCTTCCTAAGACTCTCCTAAGCTGACCTATAGATTCCACTTAATGTCATTAAATCCTGTGGCATGTGAACAACTCCAGTATACTCAAAATGTGGGAGTAGCAGCTAGCTAGGGTAAAGCAGATTAGACTACGTTATGGGCAGATACTTTGGTTGCTACAGGTTGGACACCTTTTTGCTTTTAAGGAGACTAGAGATCAGCGGTGTTAAGGGCAACACCTCTTGCCAGCATTCATTGAGCTCTGTTGTCCCAGTTCTTCTTTAGGAACAAAGGACGAACTTTAGCTGTTTGCTGCCTTCTGCTATTCTCCTCCTGACTTCTCTTTAGTGTCTGCGGAGGAGTAAGCAGCGAATAGCGGTAGTATGGCTTTTTGTCTGATAGAACTGGTG
Organism: Opisthocomus hoazin; assembly: GCF_030867145.1. Classification (NCBI taxonomy): domain Eukaryota; kingdom Metazoa; phylum Chordata; class Aves; order Opisthocomiformes; family Opisthocomidae; genus Opisthocomus; species Opisthocomus hoazin. Next base: position 146,243,874 of record NC_134414.1, read on the forward strand.
ATTCTAGAAGGAGATGGTTGGGGTATGAAGGTCCTGTATGCCATGGGAGCTGGGGAAGAAAAGCAGGTTTTGAGAGGAGGTAAAATGAGGAAGGAAGAGTCCCATTTTTGTTTCTGCTTCCTGAAATCTTGTTGCTCTCTGAGGATTCCCTCTAGTAGCCGGATCCCTGTCCTGCAAAGCTCACTGTCTCTTGAGTTCAGCTTCATGAGGGGAAAGTCCTGCTTAGCTAACTTAGTTTCCTTTTTTGACAAGATCACCAAACTAGTTGACCAAGGGAAGCCAGCAGATGAGGTTTTTTGGATTTTATCAAAGCTTTTGATACTATCTGTCACAGTATCCTTCTGGACAAAATGTCTACCATACAGCTAGACAAGTCCATAACACATTGAGTAAACAGTTGGCTAATGGGTCATACTCAGAGTTAGAGTAAATAGGGTTCCATCAGGCCAGTGGCCAGTCACTGGTGGAGTTCCCCAGGGCTCTATTTTAGGGCCAGTTTTTGTAAATGATCTGGATGCAGGAATCAAATGTACATTTAAGTTTGTCAATGATACTAAACTAACAGGAGCTGTGGACTCTATAGAGGGTAGAGAGGCCTTAGAGAGATCTGGATAGGCTAGAGAGCTGGGCAGTCACCAGCTGTATGAAATTTAACGAAAGTAAGTGTCACATTCTCCACCTGGGATGGGCTAATCCTGGTTATTGATACAAACTGGGGGATAAGAGGCTGGAGAGCAGCCCTGCAAAAGAGCTCTGGGGGTTTGGGTTGATGGTGAGTTGAATATGAGTCAACAGTGTGCCCTGGGAGCCAGAAGGGCCCACTGTGTCCTGAGATGCATTGAGGATAGCATAGCTAGCTGGTTGACAGAGGTGATTGTCCCAATCTACACTGGTCTGGCCCCACATCAAGTATTGTGTGCAGTTTTGGGTGCCTCAATATACAAAGGACATCAGACTATTAGAGTGTGTCCAGAGGAGGGTGACCAAGATGGTGAAAGGCTGGGAGTGCCAGACTTACAAGAAGTGGCTGAGGTCGCTTGGCTTGTTCAGTTCGGAGAAGAGAAGGCTGAGGGGGGACCTCCTCACAGTCTACAGCTTCCTCAAGGGGGGCAGTGGAGGAGGAGGTGCTGATCTCCTCTCTCCGGTGACCAGCAACAGGGCATGAGGAAAAGGAATGCAGCTGCGTCAGAGGAAGTTCAGGTTGGGACATTAGGAAAAGGTTCTTCACTGACAGGGTGATCGGTCACTGGAACAGGTTCCTCAGGGAAGTGATCATGGCACCAAGCCTGTTACAGTTCAAGGAGCATCTGGATGATGCTCTTAGTAGTATGATACAGTTCTAGGTAGTCCTTTGAGGAGCATGGAGTTGGACTCCATGATCCTTATGGGTCCCTTCCAATTTGAGATTTTCTGTGGTTCTGTGATCCATCTGGGAAACAGCTGTGACACACACAAGTTACCTTTCCTGCCCTTAAACCTGCTGCACAATCACCACAATATTAAAGTACTGTTGTATTAAAGATATTGAAGTACTCAAACAGTTTTGAACCTGTTTCATCTCTTCTTTGTCATGCATCTCCTTCCGTTGTTACCATCTCTCATGGTAAGTTACAGCCTTCCCGGTATGGCTGTTTATGATGCTACAGTGCTGCCCTGATGCTGATCTAATCAAGGCAACCAGGGTAGAGGCTATACATTGAAAGGAGAAAAATAGTAAACTAGTAAGGGAACAACTTAAATGATCCTCAAATCACTATGCAAGTTGGGTTTTCCACAGAGCAAAAGCAATTTTTTTCCTTTTTTTTTTTTTTTGGCCAGCTTCCGGTATTTTACCTGTCTTGGGTCACATGGTCTTGCTAGCTGCTGCCAGATCATCTGTGGGGATAAGCTACTTTAAAATAGTTTTGAAATCACATTCTTTAACTTAATAGGGCAGTTTGCAGCTGTTGCTTTTTAGAAATGAAAGTGTGACACTTTCTTGGGGTGAAGGAATGGACCCAAGAAGTAGAATCCTATTATCGCTTGAGTGACTTTTGTCACCATGTTTTTTAAAGTTAACTGCAGCTTGAAAGGAGGGTTTTCTTCTGGCTCTGTAGAAACTTATTCTACTGGTAAATACTCTTTCCAGCTCGAACAATGCAAAGAAGAAATGAGTGGGAACAAAGAATTTTCAACAAATTAAGCTTACTGTAGTCAGAATATTAGGAACATGCAAATTGGGTCTATAACCAGAAATGGCACAAATACGGGTGGCTCCTGTATGTTTCATTCTCCTGTAACTCTGCAGAATATTCAGCGTAAGCAGTGGCTGTACAGGTTATGCAATTTTACTGCTTAAATGAGGTGTAAATGTTTCATAATGAATTTGTCAATGATCCAATGTGCCATCTGTAGTGATGGTTATTTATTATATTATACCTGAATTCAATACCAGCAACTAGACCTATTAATACCTTTTACAACAGAAAATACAACATTCTTACATTCACAGTGACAAAGAAAATGCTCTAAAGTGACAACAGTAACATTATTTTTTGCATATGAATTTGAACTTCTTTCAGCCACAGCGGGGGAAGCTCTGCCTCGCAGATGAGCTCCACTGGGCTGATGGATTTATCATTGTTTATGACATCAGTGACAGAGCATCATTTGCCTTTGCAAAAGCATTGCTGTACAGGATCCGGGAGTCTCACATAGGAGCTTGTAAAAAGTAAGTGGCATTATTTTTGTTTCCCTCAGCAAACATATGAAAAAGCTGAGAACATTTCTGTGAACTGTAGGCATCCTAGGAGCAATTAAATTCCACCAGCATCCTAGTGGCATAACACAATACCAACAATAAGCTACCTGAAGGTAAGCTGTGGTGCAAATTGCAGTCTATTTCACTGTATCCAAAGCCAAATACATCAGGTGTTTTGTTCTTATTCCTTACAGTGATACTATTTAAATAACTGCCATATATCTGTCTACTATAATTTACGTGGGTAAAAAGCTGGCACAGTCAGTCTATGCTTTTACTCCCCCACTCTCTTACCAATGCAGATGCACCAATGTGAGGGTTGAAGAAAGCATTTCCCACAGCAAATGAATCTAATACCGTGAATGTCTTCGAAACTGCCTTTAGCGGTAGCCCCAACATCATTTGTGCACATGGGTGACCGTGTGGTAAGAAACAAACTACTTTCAAAAAGAATCACCCAAATTGCAAGTCTGAGTACATGTGGTGGTGTGTATCCCTGCCTCAGCCAGCTGAGGTGCTTTCTAAATAAATAAGAGTTAAATTATTTCTTTACATCAGAAGTGGAGTAAAAAAAATGAACACTTTTCTGTCTGTTTTATTGCTGACCTTGTTAGTTAAAGTTTCTCTGGAAGGAGTAATTTCAGCGCAAGCTTGGAGTTAGGATTCCTGTGTTTTCTTCTGAATTATGCCACTCACTGATGCATCTCTTTGACTCTATTCCGTTATCTACAAACGGAGATAATGATCAGCTTGCTTCTTTATGAAGTCCAGGGGCTGACAATATACTTGGCAGTATAGAGTGAAAACTGCAGTGGATGAAAAATACATGAATTCACTGAGTAGACGAACCACAGTGAAAATTTACTGATAGATAATAGCTTGTCTGGAAAATCCTTTGACATTTGACTATGGCTGATGGAAAACTATAACTTTACCTGGCAAAGTTTTTTCACAATGCCTGTTATCCTAAACATACATACTTCTCATACACACTGTATATACCACAGCATACAGCATTCAGCATTGTAACATACATACCTTTTCTCTAAATGGAACTGTTTTTTGATTTCAGAGTGGTCGAGTCATCAGTACTTTTGGTTGGTAATAAACAGGATTTGTGCCACATGCGGGAAGTTGGCTGGGATGAAGGGCAGAAGCTGGCAATGGATAACAAGTGCCAATTCTGTGAACTGTCTGCAGCAGAACATTATCAGGAAGTTGTGGCAATGTTCATGAAAGTCCTGAGGAATATCACCTCAAATTTCAAAGCGAAGGAAAAGAGACGACCAAGTGGATCAAAGTCAATGGCCAAGTTAATCAACAATGTGTTTGGAAAGAGAAGGAAATCTGTGTAAGAGATGGCTAGTCTTGAAGTAGGAACAAGCTGAAATACTGGAGAACAGGCAGCTCTTGGGATTCAGGCAATTTCCTCCAAAGGTCAATGTCTGGAGGAGTAAGACAGTAGAAACTAAAGGTGAGAGATAGTTTGGTCAAATGGACAGGATCTAGACCTAGAAGACCTGACCTTCTATTTCCAGTTCTACTACAGATTTACTGTGTTAGGGCTATGTCACTTAAATTCTAAAATGCTCCTCTCACCCCCTATCTCATAAGTTCTTCAGAGGAGAGTTTTTTGTCTGTGTTTCTTCAACACCAGCATGGTCTTGGGTAGAGCTGCTAGGTGCAACTGAAGTATAACTAGTTATTTCCAATAAACTCAGGCTTGCTGATCAAAATCTTACTTCAGAATTCTGAGAAGTAGTTGGTTTTTTTGTGCAAAAATACTTGCACTAAGGAAAAGCAAAATACTGCTGCTGTATGTGATAACGTATTTGCATTTAACTCAAGGAAGGATGGCTCAGATCCTCATGTGCCTAAAGGTGTTTAACACCTGCTGAAATTCATATAAATTAAATGCTTAGACACCAAATCTACAAAAGGTATCTACCTGCAAAGCTGCCTTGCAGAGGCACCAGAAGGTAGGAAACAGATAAAGCAGTGTTGTCTCCTGTTTCAATTTCTTTTTTTTTTTTTTTTTTTGGAGTGATGAAAGAAAGTAGAGAGGGTTGAGGAGGGTGCGAGCTGAAATGTTAGTGAAATGTTAGTCAGTGAGCATTGGACTGTTTTGGCAATGTCATTTTTTAGTGAAATAATTTTATGGCTGGGGCCAGTGTAAGGCCAGGGTAACATCTCGGACTGATTGTTTCACAGAGCAGTTTCCGTGGCCTGTAACAAAGTTTCCTCACCTGTAAGGTGGATGTACCTGTTCAATTTTAGATGGGAGTGGAAGCTTGGAAAGCACATGGGCTGGTAAAGAGCACAGATTCTTAGGATGTCTGCCTGGATGTAAAGGTCGGCTTGCTGGTAAGACTTGGGCTCCTAACTTGGTTAGTGTGTTTTTCCTGAGGACCAATGTCTTTACAACTAGTCATCGCTATGGCATTGAAATGCCACTTGAGAGAGCACTAAGCAAGATGTTAGCTACACTTCTCAAATGTGGATATTAAATATCAGACAGGTGTAAATATGTTGTCAGTTGACATTCAGAGCTCTTGCTGTAGACATAACCAAATACGGGCTTAGCCCAGCATGTTTGAAAGTGCTGTACTCATACAGAAATAATGAAAGAGAAGTGATCTGAAGGTGAGTTACTCATTCCAGAGGTCAGCTGGGATTCAGTCTTTGTAAGTTTCTGAGCTGAAGCCTACCTCTGCTCTGAAATTTTACCTGCATTGAAACTAGTAAGGTTACTTTATCAGTCACAGCAGAATACTGATTTTTCAAATGTCCACCCCCATAAAATAACAAAAAAGTGATTATAATCTTAGCATTACTGTTGTAAAATAAAGCTAAAGCAGATTTTTAAAAGTGGCGACCAAAGCTCACTTCCTTTTTTAAGGAAAAGACACTGTTTATTTCATTTGTTTTAAGATTACAAGTGCTGAAATATAGTTCTTAGTGTTGACAGGCAGTGTTGCCTGATTTCTATGCAGATGCTACTCTGCTGTATCAGGAGTAGTGTATTTAACTGTATTGTCAGTATCTATGAGGCTGAACTTGAAGACTGCTCGTGTACACCCTTCAGCTCTCCAGCACACATGGAATTCCAGAACTACTGATAATAGGCTCTTAATCTGTTGGGCAGCTGTATCTCACCAGCTCTAGCACTGCCAGATTTGAAAACTCTTACCTGTATTTATTGCTATGTTATTAAATAAACTGGGTGGAAGATGGATGTATCAATGCTTTTGTTGGTCTTTACTATGGTATAAAGCTACAGACGGTTTTTTGGTTGGGTTTTTTTTTTTGACTACTGGAAAAGTGAAGCACCACGCAGATCTGGAATCCAAATTAGGAAAAATATGGGAATCAGGCACTTGTACAAAAGAGAGCCTCCTGCTGTGTTTCCTGTACACCATGAAGAAGCCTTCGTGTACCTTTATATAGTGAACAGTAGAGAACTTTTTAAAAAAATTCTTACCCTTTAAAAATTTGTCCAGACAGCCACAGAGAAGTTAGTTTGTTTTCATGTGCTCATATTAATGGGAATGTGGACTTCCAGACAGGTGGAATCTGCAGTATACCAAATAGTTTTTCCTTCCCTTTTTGTCCAGATGGGGTAAGTATTGGAACACAGAATGGCTGTCTTCTGGCCCACACGCTAGGTTGCACTCATCTGAACAACAGCTGAAACAGCTGCAGGATGCATTTAGACTTGGGTGCACTAAAGTATGCAGTATAGACATCATTTGATGTTAGGGTCAGAATTTCACTTGTGTTTTACTGATGGTTGGTGCAAATGAACAGAGTGCAGAGTTTGGGAAGGAATTAAATTTTAAAGCAGTAAAGCAGATTAATTTCTGTATATTTCTGTGTAGTTTGTGTGTATGTTTCCCTTTCTAAGTGTGTTTTATTAGTATTGTTTTAAAAAAGTGAAGGTCTTTTAAAGAAAAATAAGATACGTAAAAGGCATATATATATATATTGCTAAGTGTTCTTGGAGTTCTAACAGTGAAGGTGATACGTTACTGGCTCAGCCACATTTGAAAATGTGAGCAAGAACCCTGCTTGCATAACAAAGTAAATGGTGTAACTGATGTTTGATGCTCACCCCTAACAGTGACATCACCTAGAGCATAGCAGACTCATTGAAGAGAGCGGAAACGGAGGTATTTGTGTTTCCACAGATTGCTTCAGCATATGACCTCATCCTTTCTCAACAAAAGATTTTGAAATTGCTATACAAGAATTAAAAGTTTCTCGCTATCACATCTGGAAGTCCTTGTTTATATGAACTTTATAGTTTCAGTAAAATTTTGCCTGAGAAAGGCACTCAGAATGATCTTCTTTCTCCCTGTCTTCAACTTTTTTTGACTTTAGAAACAGTGACATAAAAGCAAAGAGATTCTCCTAAAGTATAAATGTAATAGCCCCTGGCTCCCAAATGCTGTCTCTCAGAGAGCTTTCAGGTGGTTTTTGAAGCTTTTTCTGACTATAGTTTTGAAATAAACAAGACAAACACAACCTCAGCTCCTCTTCCTGCTGTCATGGCTGTATGCGTTAAACTCTTTCTTTTCGTAAATCCCACTATAGTGACATTCACAACAGGGCAGAGGGGAAAACATCACAGAAAAGCTTGAAGCATGATATTCCTGGAAGAAGGAATAATAAAAAGCGTATTACTGAGTAGACCAACCAAACATCCTGTTTCTTTCTAATATATTTAAATAAGAATAGCAATAAAAAGGTGGCTCAGAAGTTCTGATGCCGTGCTATACTCTGAGGACAAAAGTAACTATCACAGTTTTTTTAGTCCATTGCTAAAAGCTGATTTCTGAAGCGATGGAAGGGTGAACATTGAAGTTCAAAGACCTTGTGAGTCATACAGGGACAGTCTTGCTGCTTTCCTTTCTGTCTGACTACACCGCTTTGAAGATGGTGCACCAGCAGATGTTTGGAGATAACTGATCCTGGCATTCTGTCCGTCTGGGAGGCAGAGAGAGGGATGGATGCTGTGGCTATCAGCCTGAGCAGGTATGGTGCTCTCACAGTTGGGTCCATATCACTCTGGTATTTTCAGAGAGTACACTATAAAGAAGAGGGTATACCACTCAAAGCGAAACTAAAGTGCAGTACGTATCCAAGAATATGCTGATTTTCCATCAGAATGCCTGTTGGAGCAGGTGCTTTAGGTTAATGAAGTTTTCATACAGGTCCACTTTGCTTATGGATAGAGGAACAAACTCAGGCTCTTAATAAGCTTGAAAGGAATCCTTGCCTATCCGCTCTGAAGCAAGAAATACATAAAAAAAAAAAAAGTCAGACTACCAAACTATAGAATACTCCAGAGCAATATTAAACTGTACTCTCCATTAAAAAAATGAACCCTCCTCCTCCTTAAACCCATCCACAGGAACAGAGGCCTCTTCATAGCCTTAACCTGCCCATGGGGAATAAAAACAAGGGGGAGCTAAATTTTGATGTGCTGTTCAGCCAGTTTGAAAAGCAAATCCTTTGTTTACATGTTTATATGTGGATCTGGGCATCTCACTGTCAACTTCTATTGTTTTAAAACTTGGGTTTGATTTTTCCATAAAGAGGCAGTGCTGCAAACACCGAAGTGTTTGGGTTTTTTTTTTTCCCTCCACAATTATATGAGACAGGCAGGCTATTCTGGGTAGGAAGTTATTTTTAAACAGACATTACTCTTTTCCAGAAACAGACTGTAAGTTTCTGTCTCCTTTTAATTGCTTTACAAAGTAAATTGAGTCCCTCTGGTTATATAATTAATATCCACGTTTAGCCCTATATATTTGACATGACTTGAGCCATTTACTACTCCATTCAATTTTTAAGACTGGCTAGGAGTTCAGATACGTGGTTAATTTCTGCTGAACTGTAAAACACCCACAGTTTTTCCAGCGGAGGCCTCTAACAGTACAGAGAAGTAAGTACTACAAGGAGACAAGTGGAAAATGGAGCTGTTACCACAGGGCTTGAGCCAAGTGATTTCAGCAGGTCTGTCCCCTCGTGCGCTGCTGTGGTCGCATTCAGCAGCAAAATGGCACTGTCTCTATCTGGCATAACATTTACATTTACTAGTTGAAATAAATAGAAAGGAAGCAGAAATGAAAACATTTGACCTTAAAATTACAGGCATTGTGGTATCTAGCAAAGATTTCGTTTTTAATAGACACAACGTTTTAAACCAGCTTCACACAGGTTTTTGGGAGTGTTTTTTTTTTCTCAAAAGCGAGTTCTAACTTTTCAGGCGAGTTCCCTCCCAGAAGGAACTTTATTTTAAAGATGCTGGGAGCCTCGGAAAGTCGAATAATCTTTTGCTGGCTGCCTTGCAGGAGTGACCGGCTGCTGAACGAGGAGCAAGCCGAGAGCTTTACCGCTTCCCACAGCGCCCTCGCGTGGCCTTTTCCTCGCCTCTCACCCCCTCGGCGAGCAGCGGGGCCTCTCGGCTCCTCCTCGGGCTCAAACGTCGCTGCTGGGAAACCCAACAACGCCGAGCACCAAGCACGGGTAAAAACCCCCGCGCCTTCTGATACTATAAAGTTCTGCTATCGATCAGGCTGGGCTCAACAATGTGAGATTTCATAGGCTTCATCTGACAGCATCGTTACGAACAAAACTGCACATGTTGCTACGGTTTTTCTCCCGACTGATGCTTCTGAGCTCAGCTGTTTCACTGAAATAAAGTTCAGCTATCTCGTCTCGGATGCTGAAAGGTTTCCTGTTAACATACTGCCCGTGCATATTAATATCCTCAAGCGGGGCTTGAAAGCTTCTATCGTTTTCTCAGCTACACCTGTTGATCTTGATAAGGGGTCTGACCTCCACCTTGCCTTTCTCCAGCTTCCTGGAAGTGTTAATCCCCAGAACATGACAGGGAGACATGGCAGGGAGATTAAGGCAGAGTTAGGCAAGAGTATTTTTCTCTTATCTGTAAGCTGTAGCACAGATACACTACTTCCAGCTCTAAATGAGCAAGGTCACTTACTGGAAAGACTCCAAGGCTGGATTCACCTGGCCCAGTATGGAGGTCTGCTTCTAGATTCCCATCTCAGCTAGACGCCGTTCTACCAAGCAATTTACCTCATCAAGGTGATGCTTCAAATAACACAGATGAATCACACTCCAAAAGGCATGAAACCCTCCACCAACCGTAAAGGTAATTAGATTTGGGGATCTCTAAAGTTAGGTGAGATGAATCGTGTTCCAAATATGCCCTCTTGGGGCTCTTTGCTAGCTATCTTGCCCCTCATTTTCAGCCCTGCAGAGCCCATCTGTCCTACTTTCCAAAGTCAATTGAGTCCCTATGGTTAGACAATTAACATCTAACTTCAGCTGACCATTGGGTCATTTAACGCTAAATTTATTTCATATGATTGATCAGGATGCTGGATTATATTTGATCCCTGCTGAACTTCATGAAACACCCTGAAATCCAGCTGTCTCATGTTAAATTAATGGATGAACTGGAAATGAAGCCGAGGAAAAGTTAGCTGAGTACTGCCACAGATTGCTTCTAAGCTAGCTCATTAAAAACTAACTAGCAGATCTTGATGCTTCACTGCAGTCTGAAGCACAACTGTATTTTAAATGCTTGCCTACGTTAACTCCAAAAGCCTATGGTGGAGCAGAAAGTTGAATCAAGTCTCCTGACTCCCAAGCTAGTGATTCAACTAATCGGCTTTTTTTCTGACTTGGAAAATATGTCTAAACAACTTGTGTGTGAGCAAAGACACTAGCTCACCTTGTGACATCTTCTGATAGCAATTAACAGCCACATGGAATGAACCAAGCTCAATACTCGCAAATGGACAGCCTAAAATCTCTGCATCACTTATGCCTTGATTGGCTGTTCAATGTCCTCCTCTTTGCAACTGGAGGATTTTGCACCAAATGGCTCTAAGCTTAAAATATTTCACTAAGCAGGAAGTTCAATGAGCTATTTCCTTTAGACCACTGACGTGAGGCCACAGTCACACCAGTTTCTCAGAATAGTCACAGAATCACAGAATAGTAGGGGTTGGAAGGGACCTCTGTGGGTCATCTAGTCCAACCCTCCTGCCGAAGCAGGGTCACCTACAGCAGGCTGCACAGGACCTTGTCCAGGCGGGTCTTGAATATCTCCAGAGAAGGAGACTCCACAACCTCCCTGGGCAGCCTGTTCCAGTGCTCCGTCACCCTCAGAGGGAAGAAGTTCTTCCTCATGTTCAGACGGAACTTCCTGTGCCTCAGTTTGTGCCCATTGCCCCTTGTCCTGTCACTGGGCACCACTGAAAAGAGCTTGGCCCCATCCTCCTGACACCCACCCTTCAGATATTTGTAGGCATTTATAAGGTCCCCTCGCAGCCTTCTCTTCTTCAGGCTGAACAAGCCCAGCTCCCTCAGCCTCTCCTCGTAGGGGAGATGCTCCAGCCCCCTCATCATCCTCGTAGCCCTCCGCTGGACTCTCTCCAGTAGCTCTTCATCTTTCTTGAACTGGGGAGCCCAGAACTGGACACAGTACTCCAGATGAGGCCTCACTAGGGCAATGTAGAGGGGAAGGAGAACCTCCCTCGTCCTGCTGGCCACACTCTTCTTGATGCACCCCAGGATCCCATTGGCTTTCTTGGCAGCCAGGGCACACTGCTGGCTCATGGTTAACCTGTCGTCCACCAGGACGCCCAGGTCCCTCTCCGCAGAGCTGCTCTCCAGCAGGTCCACCCCAAGCCTGTACTGGTGCATGAGGTTGTTCCTCCCCAGGTGCAGGACCCTGCATTTGGCTTTGTTGAACCTCATCAGGTTCCTCTCTGCCCAACTCTCCAGCCTATCCAGGTCACGCTGAATGGCAGCACAGCCTTCTGGTGTATCTACAACACCTCCCAGTTTGGTGGCATCAGCAAACTTGCTGAGGGTACACTCTAACTCTTCATCCAGGTCGTTGATGGAGAAGTTAAACAAGACTGGGGCCCAGTACTGACCCCGGGGGGGACACCACTAGTTACAGGCCTCCAACTAGACCCAGCGCCGCTGATGACAACCCTCTGAGTTCTGCCATTCAGCCAGTTCTCTATCCACTTCATCGACCACTCATCCAGCCCACACTTCCTGAGCTTTCCTAGGAGGATATCATGGGAGACTGTGTCGAAAGCCTTGCTGAAGTCAAGGTAGACAACATCCACGGCTCTCCCTTCGTCTACCCAGCCAGTCATGTCATCGTAGAAAGCTATCAGATTGGTCAGGCATGATTTCCCCTTGGTGAATCCATGCTGACTACTCCTGATAACCTTCTTTTCTCATCACATCTCCAGCAATTACAGCACTACAGTATCCGAACAGCGGTATGAGAAGCCCAGAAGTATGCATGTTGCTGATGGGCCAGATGGCTGCTGCTACAGAGTGTATGCAGCAGCTGAATTATAAATGCCTTTCTCTCACTGAGAACGCTAATCTGTGTCTCTGTGTTCTATTCTGAGTCTTTTTTCCATGAATCTTAGGGGAAGACAATACCTTTTAAAACTTTACTTCCTCTTCTAAATTTGGCTGATATTTACTAACAGGTTCAGAAGTTGTTTGTGGTTAAATGTACTGACAGGGCAGTTCACAAAAGGTTCAATGGGTATTTAGGCTGGAATCTAGGATGAAATAAATATTATTTTACACTTCCCCCCCCCCATACAGTTAAAATAGTAAAATATAAGAGAAATTGCTTGATAGTTTCTTCCATGTGAGAGATCACCAGGGCAGTATCTTTTACTTTGCAACAAGATGGCTGCATGCAAAAAAACTAATTTAAACACAATCCTCATCTACAATAATGGATTATTAGACATGTGTCTTGCTTGCATACAGCTAGGCCTCTTTCTTCAAATCCTCTGCATGAGAATGCCCTCTGAGTGAGCTTTCCTACTTACTAATGGCAAGTCACATAGGTAAAGCTACTTGTGTTTAAGGGTTTTATGATTGCTGGGTTGATCTAAATGGATGCACAATTATATGATTAAATACAACAACATTTTTTACTAACTACATATAATTTTGGCTGTCACTCAGAATTCAATTGGATTAGATGATTCAATAAATGACTGAGGCAGTCTGGGATCTGTCCTACACAGACCTTAGGGAATACTGCAAATACTGAGCTACATCACAGAAGTTATCTTAGGCGCAAATGGAAAAGCTTTACAAAGGCACTAATCTATAGTCATCTTTTACAATGTTTGAAATCTCCTTCTGTTTGCTTGCATTGCATTTTTGATCATTAATACAGGTTTACAAACAAATACTATTGTGCGTGTAGGTGTTTCTCTCTCTAAGCATCTAGGTACATCCAGTTTAGTCTCTATTCAAAAAAAAAAAAAAAAAGTCAGTATATACAAGGTTGTCTGTCCTGAATGGTCTGGTCTGGCTTCACAGAACTAGTTAAACTATTTTTTTCCCTATCTAGCCATTAAGCAGTGCCTCTAAAGAGATTTTGTCTGTACTGCTGTTGTAAGACTCCTAGGAGCCACATCAGCTGTGCTCAGCTTAGCAAGTTACTTTCTCCTTTCTCTTGTTTCCTTCTCAGTCCATCTTCAACCTCCGCGTCTTATTGTGATGAATTCAGCAGCAGAGGGTATGTACACTCCAATCACTAATACATAGAAGTGGTATATTACAGCCTATTTTCATGCTCTGATCTATTTTTAAAATACGGCATTGATACGTGTCTGGGGAAGCGAGAGGCATGGAAGAAACATTTCCCTCTCTCTTCTCGTCCTTTATGCACACAAAAATGTGCATGTGAGAAATCTGCTCTGTTTTTAGAAATCTGTGCTAATGTATTCAAATACAGGTATACTCAAACGGAGGTCAAAGTAGGGCAATATATACAACACTTTAAATATGTATACTAGCACTTCTCGGGCACAAGTCACAGGATGAATAGATAACATAGACCATGTATCAGAACTCCTGCATTTCCACTTTGGTCACAGGGTATGTACGCCTACATGTGGAATGGGAGAGAGTCAGATGCTGGTCTAAGAGCAGGTATGAAGATTGTTCGTAAGAGGACACCATAGCCAGCAACACTCTCTTCCTGTTACTCCAAACGCAAGGATTGATTTTGCACCAGATCTGTTTGGTTGCTGATTGCTGACTAGGCGATGCTTTGGGACAAAATTACCATCCAGGTATCACAGACGTATTCCATATGGGCCCTGCTGAGAATCATGTGAAAACTGATCTAGGTTAAATTCGAATTAGCAGGTTAGGAATTAAAAGCAATGCAGCCCAGTCTCAGCTGTACTCTTCACAGGAGGACTGGGAAGCCAGACTGATAAATAAAGCATTTCTCTCACTGGTTCCGCTCTGCTTTTCTGAAACTGCCATTTCTCCAGATCCACAGAGCTACCTTGTAGCTTTGGAAGGAACACGCACAGAGCCTTCAGTTCAAACTCTCTCTTTCCCCAGCTACCTCCCTTCTTTTGCCTAGCTGAGCAGAACAGATGCAAGCCTTTGTTTGTAATTTGACTAAACTCGGGGTCAAATCCTGCTTGCTGTTATTCTGGAACAAACCCAGAATGACTCCAGGTTTACAGTGGTACAAATGAGAACCAAATTATGGCCTGAAAATTCATTTAAAAATCTTGCAGACACCTAAACAGATGGATAAATCAAGCACAGATTCTCAGGTCAACCTCTACCAGAAGGAATCTCTCATCTGACTTACGGCAGAAGTAAGATGCTATGATAGCAGCTAACAACAGAAAGAGAGATACAGTAAGGGAGGGGAATATTTTTCCTTATCAAACTCACTTGATTTAATACAAGGCATGCAAAATTAATGACATCTTTGAGTGATACCTGTATGTTTTATAGGTTTATAAATTGGTTGTAGTAAAATCTTCTACATCCTATATCACTAGGTATTGTTTCAGCCTATTACAGGAGATATCTATCTAGAGTTGACTGAATTGTATTAATCTGATCCTAGTTTAATGATGCCTTAACATTTTTATGGGAGAATTTAATGTTTGCAATATCCATGTTCCTTATTTGAAAGTGTGACTTATAGGTTCTCATCTTCCTTAAATTATGAAATCCTTCAGCTAATAAAGGAAAATGATTATGGTTTGCAAAAAAGGCAAAGTCATTTAACAATCCATATAACTGTCTATCGTAGGTCTTTGCATAATAATTGTAATTTAGCTATTAGGAGTTCTAAAGGCAGTTATCAGTCATATGCCGCAATTCTGAGGAATAAGGGAAAACTCAAATTATTTAAGGGCTTTGTACTTTCCAAAGGGTGAAAAAAAATACAGCAGAAATCAATAACGATTTTAGCAATGAAAAAAAAAATGTTATATCAAAATAACCAGTTGTTGATGGCAATTTTTCTGACTACCCAATATTAAAATTTTCACTTTCCCCCATTTTGCTGTCACAAAACGATCTTGATTTTATACAGAAAGCCAAGTTAGGAATTTAACCTGCAATTCTCGATGCCTAAGGTTTTCCATTTTTGCCCTAGGTACATGAAAAGAAATCAAATGGACTCTAAATCTGGAGAACATTTCTTTTTCACTTTGAAATGACTGACTAAAGTTAACTTTGTATCTAGGGTATATCTCAACTATTTCCTTCACTGATGAGGAAACTGCACACTTGAATCCAGCTTAGCTAGCTACATGTGCTTTCACGTTTCTTGCACTAGGACCAAGCCTCTGCACTTGTAACATTCTCTTCTAAGATCCCAACCCTCCTTGCTGCAACTCCCAGCTGTCCTCAGTAAGAAATGTACCAGGGAGGTGGACACCTGGCTGAGCTGGCCACCCTCACCTCAGTCCCTATGAAGATTTTGTAGCAAGATTCCCTAGAAACCATTTCCAGACACGTAAGGGCTAAGAACATGACTAGCAACAGCCAGTACGTATTTACCAAGGAAAAAATTTTCCTGACCAACCTGATCACTTCCTGTGGTGAAATTAGTGTCTATGTAGATGCAGGCAAAGCAGTGGATGTAACTTACCTTGAATTTCGCAAGGCTTTTGACACAGTCAAAAGACCATTGGAGAGCTGGACTAGACAGGAGGACTATGGAAAATCGGCTGAATGGTCAGGCTTGAACGATAGTGCTCGGGTTCAAAGTCCAGCTGGGGCTGGTTTCTACAGGCATTTGTCAGGGGCTGACACTGAGACTGACACTATGAAGCGTCTTCATTGACAGTCATTGTAACTGGAGAGAACCCAACCTCAGCAAGTTTCTGAATGATACCGAGATGAGACCCTGCGAGGCCCCCATTCAGCGAGACCCCCTGGAAAGAGACAGAGACAACCTGAAGGACTGGGCTTACAAGGAGCCTCATGAAGTTCAGCAAAACAAATGTGAAGTCCTGCATCTAGCATGCAATAGCTCCATACAACAGTATGGGCTGGGGACTGAGCACGTGAGAGGGCAGCTCTGCAGTAAAGGAGTCGGTGGTCGTAGTGGACAAGTTGGACGTGAGTCAGCAGTGTGCTCTTGTCACTTTGAAGGCTAACTGCATCCTGGACTGTGTTAGTAAGAAGAGTCAGCAGACAAAGGTGAGAGCAGATTGCCCTCTACCTGGCATTTGTGTAGCTGCTTCTGGAAGACTGCAGTTTTTGTTCCTCCAGTGCAAGAGAAACAGGCTGAAGTTAGTTCAACAGAGGGCTATGAAGATGGTTAAGCGGCTACAGAACATGACGTGTGAGCAGAGGCTGACAGAAATGAGTTTATTTAGCCTGGAGAAAAGAAGGTTAAGGTGGGATTTAATTGCCCATTTCAGCTACCTGCTTAGGGGGCTATAGAGAAGACAGAACCAGCCTTTTCTCAGAGGTGCACAGCAAAAGGATGTGGGTCAACAGATCAAGTGACAGTAAGGGAAGTTCCAATTGGATATAAGGAAATAAATTAACAATGAGAGTCATAAAGTATTGAAACAAGTTTTCCAGAAAGGTTGTGGAACCTCTGTCCTTAGAGTTATTCAAAACTTGACTGTAAAATGCTCTGAGCAACTTGATCTGACTCCAAAGTTAGCCTTGATTGGAGCAGGGATTGGACTAGATGACTTCCAGCTATACTGTCCAACGATATGACTGTTACATACATCCTTCCTTTGCTCACTTCTCAGAGCTGCCGTGGAGACAGCATAGCTTCTAAGCTCTGAGCTAATGGGAAATTTCTGCCTGTCTAGAAGAAAGCCAGTGAGCTAGAAGGATACGTTCTGTGGACCACCTGGTCGGACAATACTGACAATCACCGGCAAGTCCTTAAGAATAGTCATGGAGATATATCTGGTCATATGACAGCTACAAACTTCTTCCTCTTTCTTGCAATATCCTGTTGCAAGGATATTTATGAAGAATTTCAGTGCACTCTTAAGGAAAGCTAAGATGACCAGATGAAAATTATCTAAATGAGTATGTCTTAACAACTACGAAAATAAGAACTAGAACATAAATTATGACATTTTATGCAAAGAAACATTGTGATAGGATAACTCTGCCTGCCTTCACTTCAGCTCTGACATTTGTCTTGCAAACACAGTCTTGTCCCACTCCACTTACATTTAGTATACAGCATATTTTTTTGTAGCAGACCTGGAGGTCAAGACACAGAATTGACAGGTGTGCCAGGTACACACCTACTAACAGGCATCGTCACATGCAGTATCTAGAATGAATGCAAATCTGTACATTCACCAACTACATAGAACACAAAGCACCATTGAACAGACCAAAGTATAGACCAACAAAACCATATTTTGAGTACTTCCTTTATGCACTGTATTTGTTATATTAGCAACTATCTGTTGTCGGTAAATGCTGACCACCTTGCACACAAATTGATTTTTGCAATGGCAGGTTCCATTCTTTAGATGGATCTGCAGAACATGCTGAGAAAACAAGCGGTAATGGCCTGACGGAAAATGCATTAAATCTGTGAATTGCTCGTCTTTAATTCACTTACAATAGGTGCAAAACACATAGGCAAGTTAAAAAGAAAGAGGTGCCAGGTTAGTAAAGGTGAGAAAGAAAAAAATAGCTTTTTTCATGCATCCTGTGATGTTTGAGAAAAGTGGCTTTGCAGAGTCAATTAGTTTCTTACCTCTTAAGAGCTATTTCACTTATCGTTACAAAAGGTTCTGATCTATTTCTTTCAATGGATATTCCCTGCTTACATCAAATCCAGAAACTGCTTTAGGAAAGCGTTCTGGATGTTTTATGTCCTTAAGAAACCCCAAATATCAACAACAAAAACCCCCAAATAATATAAAACTTTTTACTTTGAATTTAACATTTAAACTATTTAAGAGAGACCGGCTAATGCTGTCTGTTTGGGTATTAAGAAGTAAACCAATTTCTAAGGAAAGCCTTTGATAAAAGCATGATTATAGTTAAAAAAAAAAAAAGAAAAAAAGGCTTTTAAACTGACACCATTCTATTTGGAAATACTGTTCCCCGTGGCTGCCTGAAACATATCAGCCCTTGCTGCCTCAAAAGAGCTTTTGTAGGATCCTCAGACAATTTAAAACTACACCAAGTTCTCAAGTCCCCAGCAGGTGTGACTAGGATGCAGACAGGCATTTCCACCCACTACTCATTTCTGAAAGGAGTCTTCCAAATTGTCCTTTGCTGTACTCATTTTTCATAGTCCTCTGTTCACCTGCATGATTCTTGTTGCTTTGAATCTCATTTACTTTCTCTCCGATGACTAGCAGCAGCCTTCTCAGCAGAGATGTCAGCACTAAAGAAATTAGGAATAAGTACAACACACATCATCTTGGTGGCACAACATCTAGAGAATGTGGTGAGAGATTTTTCCCCAAGATGCTGGAATCACCGAAAATCTCTTGACTTGTGTCAAGGTGCCGTGCATAGGCTCTCACAATCTCAGGTTCAATGAAGGGTCACAAAGAGCTGTGGTCTTTCCTTCTACTGTATGGAAAGCTATCTGGGTTTCAGTGGGGCTTTCCAGTAATGACCTCCGAGTAATTCAGGGTAAACAGTGTTGAGAGTTATTTTTACATTATTTACAGCATAATAAGTAGTTAGAGAGAGCTACTGAATGCACATCTTAAAATTCGAATGTTCCAGGATTTAGGCTAATATAATACACCATTGGAAGCTGATTACTTTAGTTAGTTAAGCCATAAAGCTCCATTTAAATATGACTAGTAAGAAACTGGGCTATTAATAATAATTATTGCAAATGTCACTGATTTCAGATTATAAAACTTAATAGACTATTACCACTAAAACATGTGCTCTCCATAATTACACTGTGTACCAACTTGTGCTTGATTCTGTTTCTGTGAATCACTTCAAAACTCTTTTCAAAGCTCTTCTTTAAAGAAGACGACAGGTGTTTTCTAGGCAGTTGGGGAGAGGTTTAAGGGAATAACCCTTTTTCCGTTCAGGGCTTTGGGACAGAAACAGAAGAGAAGTCAAAATATTTTCCTCATCATAAATACCTGCATTAAGCCTTGACTTGTGTATTTTCCTTTATCAGCTAATCTTCATGAAGCAAAGCATAAAGCATTTTATGAATGACATCTTGACCAGTTCTGGTGTTTCTATAGTCTGAGCCCAAGTGACAGGGTTTTAACATTCGATAGCCCGAGAATGCAAGATAGATCTGGCATTTGTGCTACATTTCATTTCAAATTACAGCAAGGGAATGTGTAATTGGCCTGATCAGGTTCTGTCACCTGACCCTTTCTCTTTTCCCGAATTCTTTCTTCCAGCTTCCTCTGAGTGTCACTGACTGGTAGGTAAAGGTGAGCTAAAATACAGCAAGAGAATGTTAAACGATGGACTCCGTGCTTATCCTAAGTTCAAAACGGCTCTCACAGAACAAAGTGCTAGAACAGGAAGAATGCTTTTGCTTTCTGACTGTTCTACAGAAGAAATACTCAGGAGCTCTAGCAATGGGCAGAGAAGGAGATGTGGCAAATGTGTACTATCTGTTAGATTGTAGATCCAGGTTCTGGAAAGCAGGAAACCCAGGTTCTGTATAGGAATAGATATTTCAGTATGCCTGAGTACACTGAAGCCCAGCACCTCACTTCTCAAGTGACTAAGGCCTGAAGTCTTTTACGAAAAGGGGGATTAGCTGCTGTGAAAACATATCACAGTGAATATCTTACAGCAACATGCTTCAGTTTCCCTGTTTGCAAAATCTGGGTGCTACTTCAAATGTCTCTTTAAATAAGGCTTGGAAACATTCAGCTCAAAACATGCCTCATGTATATGAACACTTGTCATACTATTACTCACAAAATTGGCAAGTTGTTAATATAAAATAAATGAGGCTCAAAATTACACTATAAAGCCAGAAATACCTAAAACCAAAGTGACATTTTAACATGGAACAGACGCATTTACAATGAGCAAAGCATCTAAAAATCAATCCAAGGGGCCTTTAAGTAAATAGCTGAGTTTGTCAATTTAGGACATTAGTGCACCTAGCAAATCATAGCTGCTAATGTCAACATATCATCCTAGTGCAGGGGACATACAACAATAAATGAGATGGTAAATATTTTCTGAGAACAGGTCAATATTTGCTGTGCTTGATGCTGTTTAATTCCTCAAATCCATTAATGCTTAAATGGCCAGAATTCAGGGGTGCTCTAAAGCCCTAGAAGCTTCCTGCTGACTTTCGATGGAGCTTGGGTACCGAGCACCTTGCAGAAGGAAGGCACCCAACCTGACTCACATGCATACCTTTTATAAATCCCAAGTTACAAATATTAGAATTAACCCCTTGTAGAAAGGCTCAAGACATGACCTGGGGACCATTTCAGATCTCCTTTAGGAGTTTACTTCTAGTCGCCATTTCCATAGATTTTGTGGTGGACCATCTCCATCCACAGGGAAGAATTTTACTTCAAGATAAGAAATGAATTCCATAGGCTGATAAGGTCACTAGATAAGAACATTTATAGTCTTTTTTTTGTTTGTTTGTGTGGTTCGTTGGTTGTTCTTTAGAGAGAGGTTATCTTTAAAGTTCCTGCCTGTAGAAAGTTATATGTAGCTGAAACGGAAACGGTGCCTAGATTATACGGATAGGGTCATGTGGCACCTTGCTTTCAAGTTGTTTTGCGGTGTTAGGGCCAGTATTATCTCCAGTATTGAATGAATACAGCTTCCAGGACACTGGCATTGCTTAGTTAATGAGAAAGGACAAGTTTTCCCAAGCCACATTTTCCAATCCATACCCAAATGTCAATCGCCCCAAATTACCAGTATGTCCATATTTACAAGTGTGAGCCTGTGTCTATTCTGTAATTTGCTACAATCTGTTATATATATCTGCCATAAATTTAGATTACATCCTTTCAGGTAGCTTTTCTTCTCCCATCCCAAATACAGTTACCAATCATAAAAAAAGACATGAAAATGTATGAGTTATACCTAGTAACTCAGATCTTCAGAAAGCTGGTGATACAAGTTTGGGGTTTTTTGGGGGGAGGAGTGGAAGCAGGGAGAGAAGGCTGATATACAGCTTGCTACACCTTTCAGAAGACTTGATTTGCGAAAGTAACAAGCACTTGTCCTCTGAAAATCTGTCTCGAAAGACATAATCATTATCTCCAGTAACTTTAGAGAAATACAGCTCAGTGTCGTATATGAAATTCCAATCTAAAACTTGTCATGTTTTTAGAAGTTCACTTGCCAACTATCCACACAGTCCCACTAATTTCTACTGAGTTATTCTAGTCGCCAGCAAAGAACACCAGTCATGTCATGTAACGTGGCAGTGTATTTTTCTGACTGATTAAGTGCAGATATAACTCTTATGGGAAGGAAGATGAGCAGATTCCTGTGGGCTGGTACGATGTGCCAGCTTTGTCACTTCTAGTTGCCGGTGTGTAACAACTTAGACTTCCCATGAGGACTCGGAAAATGTTAATACTCAGTTCAACAGCTCAACACCGTAATCTCCTCAGAGAAGTAAACAAATTAAACTGAAACAGAAAGAGAGTGACCTTGGATAAGCTGCTTCAGCAACCTGTGTCACTTTGTACTGCCAACCTCAGCTGCCTTGGTCGTTGTTTTGCAGGCAGCCCAGGACAAGGCCCTTGCCTAGTTACACGGCTGTGGCCTGGACCCTGCTGCCCTAAGGGCGATGCGAGGAGTAACAAGTGGCATAAGGTCCTGCGCATGGAGACTTTCACAAACACCCTTTATCTACCTTTTCAATACAGCTTTATCAAAGCCGTGGCAAATATCTAATAGAGCACAAGCACACTAACATAAAGGCACTGAAATTCCTAATCTATCCAGAAATGGAAGGAAAATTTGGCACCAAGGAAATGAAGCTTCCTGAACTGCATTTGTGAAATTCTTCATCAGGCCTTAATGTCCACAGAAATGTCTGCAGAATCATTCGAGTCACTGTGCAAGTAGGATTGTTTATGCCTTCCCACAATAGCTTAAACTCTGTGCTAAAAAATTTGTCTCTCTGTTAAGCCATTCAAACACTTCAGAAAAACTTTTTTAAAAATGCAAATCTGACTGGCCACCTTCAAGACTTTTTAATTAAATTAAATGTATTGTCTGCTGTCAGCAACAAACCTATACATGCTACTCCTGATCAATCTTTTCCTTCTGCCTCCAGCTAGATATAACTTCATATCCACAAACTTCTTTTTTCCCCTCCTTAACAAATTGTTTCTGGGAAGCAGGGCCTACAGTCAGGGTATTTTTCTCCCTCTCTTCGACAGGCCTATACGTGAAGATAAGAACCCTGTTGGGATGCTGAATAGACTATCTGCGTACGGTGTTGCTGTAAACATATGGCTCTAAAATTCAGAACTGATATATCATTGGTGAAGTCCAGATAATTGATTCATAAGTCAGCTGCATCAGGCAGGTTTTTTGATGGTATCTTTATAAATAGGTTGGTGCTTTCAAAGTGCCTGATGGTATCTCTCATATTGACATGAAAGGCATTTGGAGGTTGGAATATGCCAGTTATACAACTTGTATTCTTGATGCAGTTCATGGGGGCTGTCAGCTTCTCAGAACGCTAATCCAAATATTTGGGTAAATACGTTTTGTATATTTATATTTTTTAGTATTTAGTTTTTCAGTCTTTTTAGTATCTTACTGAATTTTTTAAAATAATTTTGAGTTCTAAACTTCCACATTGTAAAGAAAAAGCATGATTCTTCTTCAAAATTAACATGAATACAAACAGCTCATGACTTAAAAGCAACAAAACACGATTCAATTCAACAAAAGACTCTTGGATTTTCGTGTAATATTTTATGCTCTTCTATCTGCCTTTCAGTCTTCCATTTCCCAAACCCACAAAAACCAGTTTGTATAAGTCAGTAGAAAATAGATCACTAAGTCCTTTAGAAACAATAGTTTAATGAACCTACACATTCCCTACTCAGTGAAATTTTGGACCAAACTGTAGAGACAAAAAAGCCAACAAAACACAAATACTTCATGTAGTTCACTCCAAGCACACAAAAGTACTTTGCAATCCACACAACTTGGTTTGCAACCTTTAAAAGCAAAAGTAAGCGCAGCAGCTGACAGAATCCCCTTAACTTAAGGAGGAATTGCCTTCCAGGAGTTGTGCATGCAACGCCCGCAGGCTACTTTGAAAAATCTTCTCTGTATTTTTCATTTTGAAAGAGGGGATGCTATTGGTAAAACCAATAAGGATTTTTTCCTCCTTAAATATAGGCACCTAAATATTGACCACTTTTATACATTCTCTCTGCTGTATATACATTTGTCTACATATAAGGCAGTAAAGATCTCCTGATAGAAACAAAGATATTGCAACAAAGAAAGGCATCTAGTAAAAATGAGGTATGTCCACATCTCCTGGATTAACTGAAAAAAACACACATCTTAAAAAAAAAAAAAAAGTTATTCCCTACATGTCCTTGCTACCGACATTATGTACATCAGGTCATTGGCATTTTCAATTATTTCATGACATAAATAAAATGAAACGCTATCTGATACACACTGAGACGTCTTACCTAATACTTTTCACGCATGCAAACGCTCACTAGTACTTCAAATTGTACAACTATGGTGAATCCCAAACATACAGTTCAAAAAATTTACAAGTCCAGAAGGTTGACTGTGCTCTCACACTTCACCCCATACTGGAACACTCCCACGGACACCCACATACACCAGCAGAATAATGCCCTAAACCTTTACAGGAGCAAGATGTAAAGAAAATCATTGGTTCGGAAGCCTAGCGACATCTGAAACTCTGCTGAGGCTGCTGGGGAACCTCAGCAAGTGCTTCAGGTGGAAGCGAGCTCTGCGTGTCTCCTTTTTTACCATCCATGACCTGTACAGATGGTACGCGTTCACAACCCTCTGGAGATAAGCTACTGAGATATAATTGAATTCAGCGTTACGGTTTGTGCAATAAATGGCCAGCAACTTCCCTGAGGATGACCTACGGCGAGGCTCAGCCACTACGTCTACCTGCACACTACGAGGGCACCACGCAGCACTCCCTGACGGCACCCGGACACGACGCAGGGGACACCGTAACCCAGAAACTGTTCCCTGTAAGCACCGTAAATGAAGCTCTGGGTGGTCTGGGACTTTTTTTTGAAAGTAAGGGCAAATCTGATTATGGGTGTATCATTCTGCATAGTTTTAACCTGACAGGTTGGGCTGTTGGGGGAGCTGAATTTTGCTCAGCTCCGGGGAGCGGGGTGCCCGATTTAAACGCAAGCTCGAAGGCGAGAACCCCTGGAACCCAACCATTTAGCGCAAACGAGTCTTTGTGCGAAAACGCCGGTGCAGACCCTCCTGGGGGCCACACAGCTGGGAAGGTTATCGTCATTATTTTGGGAGTACATTTTGGACCGGACAGTGAAACCTGGGACACCCCCCCTCAACCCCCCTCAGTCGGGAGCCTTGGCCGGGGCCGGACACCCTGACTCCTGGGGGCCCCGGCGCCGGCTCAGGGACAGCCGCCCCCAGCACCCACGGGGCCTGCGGCAGGCCGGGCCGGGCCGCTTCAGCCCTCCTCCCCTTCCCCCTCCAAACTACAGTTGCCGTTTGCCCGCAGCTGCCGCGGCCGCGGCTCTTCTCCAGGCAGGGTCAGTACCCTCCCCCGCCCCCCCCCCCATTGCACAGGGGAAGACCAGGGGCTCTGGGGGTCCCACCCGCGACACCCCCACGGCAGCTGTGGCGGGACCCGCAGCGCCCCCTGGCGGCGCGGCGCCGGCGCACGGGCCTTCGGCGGGTGGGAGCGGCTGGTGAGAATATCCGGCGGGGGGCTGGTTCTGCCGCCCTGCTCCAGCACGCATCTCCTCACCAGAGCTTCCGGACGGATCCCGGCGAAAAAACAGAGACATTTTGTCGAGGGGGAAAACACCCCATACTCTTCTCTCTGTTTTTTTTAAGTTCACGCAGCAATTGGGAAACTCGGAAGGTGGCATCAGAGCGGCTTTTCCCCTCACCATTTAAAATCTTGCTTAGTTTGAGTGAATCTCCCATCCGCGGCCTTACAATGAGGGCAGCGAGTTTCTTTGCTGCCGACAGAATGAAAATATTGGTTTTAAAATGAACAAACATGTCCACGGGTAGCGATTCTTACACTCCAGATTTAATATTTCACCTCATTAATCTGTCTCTTTTTCTAATTTGGAGTTGCAGAGAGTACGTTTTAGCAGGATAAAAGATAATTTTTCAGCGTACTCATAAAGGGAGCCTATAAAGCAAGCTTAACGCTATTGCGGCAAATCTACAGAGGCTAAAGCATCTTCTGTTTTAATACATTTCCATTTTCAGTACGCGCAGTAGTGTCCAACCACAGAAACACGTATCAACACACGCACGTAAACATCTTCCTGAGCAGGCTCTTCCTTCCCGCCCTACCTAGCATTTACAAGAAGCGTAGAAAAATGCACAGCTTTTAATTCGAAAGTATGAACGCAGTTATGGAAACCCTTTCGCAATGAGCTGAGATGAAAGCACTCCTGGAGCGCAGAGCAAAGGGCCCGACAGCAGCGGTTCCCGTCTCCACACGAGCTGAGGAGCGGTGAGAGAGGGCGCAGCTCTCAGGGCCGCTTGCGCTGCAAAGGGTCCCGGTGGACTCTTGCTGCGCGCTCCCAGGGGCTGCCAAAAATGCCAGTCTGGGAACTATTTTCCCCTGTGCTTATCCAAACTGATTTTCTTCTGGCTCAGCTTCCCAGCTGGGAAAAACTTTCGGGCCAAAACCCCCGTATCAAACAGAACGACTGTTGCCACGCGGTACGCTGCTGCTGGGTAGAGGTTGAGAGCGACGCCAGACCCCTCCGCTGTTCCCAACAGCGTGCAGGTCCCTTTGTCTGCGACCTGAAATGCTTTCCCCCTCTCTTGCAAACACTTCAGAAGTCAGTCAGTCTCTTCAAACCTCCATTGAAAAGGAATATCTGCAGAGCTCAGGGCAGGCAGGAGCGCTGAGCCCCAGCATTCAGCTTCCCCAGCGGGGGGTGAGATCCAGCCTAGCAGTAAATTTAAACGGACTTTCCATTTTCATGGAAATAATAAAGAGAAGTAAGGCAGAGACAGAAATTTTATTTACACAGAGCAGAAATAGATGAGAAGGTATCTAAATAGGAATAGGCAGCTGAAAAAAATAAGACTTGAAGGACAGACGGGAAGATTGCAAGGGTTTAGGCCCCTCTGAAGTGTGAGTTTACATCTTTTGCTCCACGGAGACCACTGAACAGCACAAAGGACGGCAGATTTATATTCTCCTGTTTTGTCAGTGCCTCGTAGATTTTTCTTTTCTCTAATAGCTCTTGCTCAACATTTTTATATATTTTAAACCACATTCAGCCAGCACATGCTTAACCACCCCAAGACCTTAACACAAGGCCAAAGTCCCATGGAGTGACACCAGAGGAGAAGAGTAGGCTACATCAAAGTTCTATGTGCTGCTGCTTTCTCATCTGTCTCTAATCCCAGTTTCAAGATTGTACTTCAGATTATTACTGTGCACTCACCTTCCGGAAGGCCCAAGTACTCCTAAAGGCTAGGATTTACAGATTTTGAAGAAACCTTTTTTGCACCCATGGTTGTCAGTGGGCTGCTGGAGTACGTACCCTAAGGAGGCAGCACAACACCCCGGTCACCCGCTGCAGCTTCACGGCAAGGTGGAACAACCGCTTCCCTAAAGTCAGTCGCCATCAGCCAACATCTTGGCAGCTCGTCTGACTTGCCTCCATGTTACCAAACTCAGCTCCCTGATGGGGGAGAGTATTAGGAGTAAACAAGTTGTGTGTCATGGGGGCTTTCCATATAGCAACAAACACTCCTTTTCTTTCAGAGGACTCTGTGTAAGAAGGATTACTAGTCTGACCTCTTCTGTCTGTTCTGCAGTCCAGTTCCTTCCTTCTTCCAAATTTACTCCTTTCTTTGTCTGGCCCCTCAGATCCTGAGGTCCTGAGCTGTTGTCTCACCTCATCAAAATAAGAAGAAATCTTTTCCCTTTCTTTCAATATAGTTATTGTCAGAATGGTGGTGTTCACTATCTTTTGGATCTGTTTGTTAGTGGCCTGCTCAGCCAAGGCCCCCGGGGATACACACTGTTATCTCTGTGATCTGTGGTATCTCTTCTGAACTTATGCAGCTTGAATATTGGAGTTCCTGTGTGAAACTTTTCACCACAGCATCCAAAGGACTGGAAACTGTTTCAGTCACTGAGACTTAAATTTGTCCTTCGAGCTCTGCTTGGCCAGTTTTTGTACAGTTTCTTATAGTTCATCTGCCCACCCATCTGACAGAGAACTCTTCTACCCTGTCTATCAACCTCTCTAAGAATTAAAATATAAGTATTAGCTAAAGTGGAAGCCAATTCCAACTTTGTTTCTGCCCCAGTCCCCCAGCCCCCAAACTCTGGAGAATGATTCAAAACTGGAAAAAGTCTTATGAAAAGAGCTGGCAGAATTTGGACCACTGGTGATCAAGATATGATTGCATCTCAGGAGTCTGACGTGCCACTGCTAGAGCTATGATTTATGGAGGCACAAGTTTTTTCTCCTCTGCACCTTATCATACTTCTAGGACTGCATTATAATACCTGAGTGCCTTACAGTCTATAATGTGTTTAATCCTAATGGCATCTCTGTGAGGGATGGAGGTGCCATAATTTTCATTTCATAGATGGGTAACTAGGGCACATTACAGACTAGTGTCTTGTCTGGGAGTTATATCAGCAGGTAAGATTCCAGAGAGCAACCGCTACAGCAGAATAAGGATATCCACAAAGAGGTTTATATCAGCCTAAGTATATTAGAAAATTCCTCAGTGCAGCCACTACCCTCAATAACATCCACAGTTCTCCAAGGGAAGCAACAAAGAAGAACCTCCTACGGCCTGGCCTGGCCCTTTTTCAGTGCCTGACTCCTAAGCCATCCTTCCTCTTGTATATCATAACATCCACGAAGCCAGTGTCACAGGAGGTCTTCTAAGCACACCTGCCACAGCACAGTAGAAAGCTGGCGTGTCTCAGCACTGTGGGAGCAGCAGGGGTCCCTTCACCGCCGCTTGCGCTGCTGTCTCTGCGTGTGTGTCTGGGGCACAGGCTCACGGCTCACCCCTGTGAAAAGGAGAGCTTTGGCTGCTGCAATCTGAGGATTATTGCTGCTATTCTGCCTGACTGAAAGAGTCTGGACACCTGTGGTTCTTCTTTTGGGGGGGTTTAATACCTATATACGGTGGCAAAGGAGTCCTGCAAAATCGAAGAGGGTTGGGATTTTTTCTTGTCTTGTAAAAAACGAATGCAATAAGGATAAATTTACCTAGAAGCAAAAAGCAGTTTTCCAAAATACCTAGTTTACAAAGCCTTATAATATCTTGATGACTGATGGCCCTAGCTTTTTCAGATTCCTGCTCCCTAAAGAGGACCTGGATCTCAGACAACTCCTCCTCCTTTGAAGGAGGGTCCCTTTAGTCCCATTAGAGTCTACTGTTCTCTCCTGGCAGGCTTTCTCCTGCTCTGGTCCAAACCAGATTTATAGTTTGGCTAGAGATAGGGAAAATCTTCAAAGCTAATAATGCTGGCATTATCCCTTCATAATCCTTCCCAGTATGAATATTACATTTGCTGTTTTCCAGTCAGATGGTACCACTGTTGGCTCAAATGATTTATTAAAACTTCTTTCTGCTGGACCTGCTTTGTCATGCACCATTTCCTGTACAATTTTGGGATGGAGATTATCTAGTCCCGCTAACCTGATACTATCCTATTCGATTCCAACCCAGATGAATGCATCTCGGTTTCAGGCCCTCATTCCCAGTACTTGTTTTGCTTTTGCCTCCGTGTTTTGTAGCAGCAGCCTCCCTGAAAACTGATACAAATTATTCATTAAGATTTTGAGATCTACCCAGAAAAGCTTCTGAGTTTTCTGAAAGATGCATGACTTGAAACAATTATAATCATTTCCTACCAGTTTTTCAAGACAAGGTCCTGCAGAATATTTTGACAGTAAGCATCCCAATAAGCACGCCATCATATAGTTTACATAAACCATTACCGCTCCAAATTAATCAGAAACACTATGCTATCGGAATGCCTTCTCTGAAGCAGTGTCCGAGAAAAAAAGACACAATCACTGAGCTTTTTTCCACTCGAAATACTGTAAGTTAGGAATATCATCATCATCACTCCCATGATCATTTAGGATTTGGTTCTGTCTTGGTTCTGTTTTCAGATTTGAAAAATCGTAAAATCAAATGGAGAAGTGTTGAATAGCAGATCCACCTGAAAGAGAAATCTGACAAGGAACAAAAAATCGGCTTGGGATTGCTCTAAGCAGCCTTACTAAAGCTGTTGGCTCAATATGTTCAAGTATTTTGCAGAAAATAGAGGTATGTCAGATTCTCATTTTCTGAAGGCTAAATGTCTTTTTACTGAACAAATATATTTGTTGATGTTACCTAGAAGATTTAATTCAGCTTCTTATTCTAAATATCCGAATCATGCAGGGATAAGTACTTATACTTAGAAATATGGTCTAGCTTGTGAAAAGTTATTGAAATAGGAATATATAAATAAGTGTTAGTGGCATGGCAGCATTCAAAGAAAATACCTATAATAATACAGGTTATTAATTATCAAATAAAACCCCAACACCAAAGGCTGAGCCCAAAGCAACAGACATATATTTGTCTCTCTTTTTATGCATGAGATAATAATTGTTATATTCATGCCTTTATTTCTGATTTTTTTTAAATTTTTTTGTTTGTTTCTTCAGAAAAGTGTCTGTAGTAAAAAAAATCCAACCACATGACATTAGACTTCCTTGAGAGGTTCACAAATGTTTTGTCAGACCTGATGTGAATTTCATGTTACAGATGAAAAAGAAAACCCAGACACGTTTCACGTAGGTCCTTGTTTCATCACAAACATTTCTCATAGCTTTAGTAGATAAGCGAGAACCCCTTTAGCATTAGCTTTCTTAATCAGACTCCTACACACATATTGCAATTTATTTTTCTGCAGGAATCTCATAGATTCTCTCATCCATTTCTTTATCAGAAAACTAAGTTTTGACACTTACACCAGTTCTTTACGTGAATCCCCTGGGTAAATAAATGTGACTAACTGCTCCAGAAAAAAAAAAAAAATAGTGAATCAAAAAGTACCTGGAAATTTTAGATAAAGCACATGGGCTTTTATGAATAGAGCTTTGCTCCATGTTGCAGATTGTCTTTATTTTTAGGTGCTGCGATATAATTCTTACACTATTAATCAAAGAGCTCTGGAGGGATACAATACAAATTCAGTATTTTCTGGCTTGATATAAACATACTGAGGTTATTTCCAAACCTTGACGTTAGCTAGGGCAGTAGGCTTCAAAATTCAGTAGATTTGCAAGCAGAACCAATCAACACAAAGGTGTGCAGTCAAATCATGTCTTTAAACTCTAAGCAACAGAGAGAACAGGTTGCATGAATAGCTTCAGTTAGAATGTAAAAGAGGTTGTACCCGGTCTCAAGTCTGCAGGAGCAAAACAGAAGCATCCTTTATAGCCACTGTGAAACACAGTCAGCAGTTCAGGTGAAGCCTTCGATATGAAGAACTAAAATAGCAACTGGATGTTTTGGAGGCACGCTATCTATCAAGTACAGTATCCAAGTCAGCAGTGTTTACAGTATGATACCGTCAGCCTCAGTTCAAGAGCACTGCTGTTTTTTAGAGACAATGGACACCTTTACACAAACTGGCCCTACAGCAGCCTTCATTTCATTTATTTAAATTGTTTTGTGGGAGACTGGAGAGCTTTTCTGCCCCTTGAGCCCCTTACGTTGGGTGGCACTAAACCCTACCTCCTCAGGAAGGAAGAACACGCCTGTTGTCTGTGAGCTGTATGCATGTACTCTTGCAAAGCAGAGAGGGTGGCAACCCATATGTCTTGGTGAAGGGCTGCGTGTGAAAGCAAAGATGTTTTGTTCTGTTAAGATAAAAATATGGAAGTTTTAATCTTCCCCTGGTTTTGCATCTCCACCATCACAATAGAGAAGGGATTTAGAGTAAAAATAGCCAGTACATTAAAAACCAGAAGACCCATTAAATGGAGTTTCTAATAAAAATTCTTTCTAACTGGTTAATTGCAGTTGCTAAATGATTTCTTTTTATAGTAAAAGCTTTATAATTAACAAGCCAGACATTGATTTCTAGTCATTATCAATTTCTCTATGATTATTATTGCTTCTATTATAATCTTCACTGTATTAACATAGATTAAGAAGGTCTTTAAAATAGAACAGCTTCATTAGCTCCTGCTATCACAGGAGGACCTGCAGAACTTGGCACTTCAGTTAACCGCCATATAGAAACTGAAAATAAATGCTACAAGACTCTGTTCTTAGGGGCTGACGTGCACAAAGAAGTGTGAGAAACCTCACTGCTCAACTCCGAGCACTTAACTCCCAGTGAGTAAAACTTCTAAAATCATTAACTTGGACAGTCATGTAAACAATATTTCTGTATTAATCTTTATTGCTACATTAATTAAGCATCTTTCATCCTGTGGACCTACTACATTTGAAAAACTTTATCAATGCAATTGCAAAACTGGAATAATTTCAGCTGGGTAAATGAAAGTGTGGTAAAACAGTCTTTGAAAACACAGTAATGAAACACAGTAGCATGGGAGAGGGGGCGAATAGCTCATCTGTGTAAATCTCCTGGCTTTCAGGCATTAAAGTACAGAGACTGAAGCAGGAATCAGGGTGGGACCCGAAACACGTGATTTTGCTCTTGTGAAATGTGCCAGGGAATCTTTGCAGACTAAGTAGCTATTTCCCTTCCAAAAGAATAGCAGCTCACTTGCTGAGTTTAGCCTGATCTTTTCAATGGAGATATGCTAAGACTGATAACAGCTATGGCTGTCCTTTGGATAGACACAGACCAGTTATTTCCACCTGCAGACAACAGAATTCAATTAATGTTCTAGTACACTTCGGGTTTATTTGCCTTTAGAGTTATACTGGCTACTTTGCACTGAGATTTTGATGTAAGATTCACATGGCTGTGAAGCAGTCACATAGAAGCCTGGCAACAGGACAACATTTTTGAGCTATGCAGGAGTTTTATTTCAGATATAGTTGCCAGATTAATGAATTCATGACATACAAAATAAAATCTAATTACATGTATTTTGGGTGACTATTCATCTCAAACATTCCAAGTGATCTCACTCAACTCTCATTCACAAATTTGCAGAAGAAATCAAATCCAGAGCTCAATGCAAAAGGGTTTTGAATATATTATGAAGTTTTATACAAAGAATGTAAAAGATAGAAGCAGCAGCCCTATGCAAGTGTTCGATACCTCAACACATGAATCTGGACTTCCCCACATTTCCATATATGTCAAGATATGAAGATTTGGTTTGGCATGTCACTAAGATTGAGAACAGCTGGACAATTCAGAGCTTTTTAAATGCTGAAACTGAGTGGAGCTCAGACCTGTTCTTCTGCACTTGCACATTTTACCTAAATGTCGAGATAGTGGTTAACAGAATGCAAGAAGAAACTACACAAATTGGAAGAGAATTATACTGATGAATTAAAAATAAGAAGTGTTAAAAAAAGCTTATAATATTTGAAATATTGCTTCTGTTTTTCAGCATCATTGAAAAAAGAAATGTATTGGAGTCACTTTCCCTACTTATCTACAACAATCTTTTCTGCTCCTAAGAGAGCCAGTCATTGCAGGATTTTAATCAAAGTTCATAGATCTACTTTGTCAACCCTGGCCTAAACTATCTTCAGCCTCCTCTGTCTTTCACAGGAACAGGTAGACAGAATTTCACCTATCCTGCCCCCAAATCAGTCAAGTGCTAAAGGATGACTTTGTGTGGTTTCCTGTGACTTGTCCAAGTTCATTAAGATCTGTTAGACTGATGCAATGCTTTTTAAATTATTGGAAAACTCAGTTCATCACTTAGAAAATAAACAGAAACCCTTGCTCCTTTCACAGCTCTGCGCCATTCAGAGTGGCATAAATATGGAAAATTATACAGGAGATACAAAGTGATGGAAGATCAGGTCCTTGGAAATGCTGTTCAAGGAAGTACCACACACATGCTTAGCTTTAAAATAAACCTAAGCTACTTATGAGTTTATCAAGTTCTACATGTGGATATGAGGGAGTTTTGGGGTGGAGAAAAACAAAAAAGGAAGTCATCTTGAATAAATCCTTCAAGATGGAAGAAGGTGGAAATGGTCATTCATTTTTCCAGAAATTTTAATTTGTCAACAGTTAGAAATAAAATAATAATAATAATAATAATACCCAATCATGATATTTCACAAAGATTTGGTTGTTTTGAATATATTTTTCAGATGCTGCACAGTCATTTAAGAGCGAAAATCCACATGAGACAATGTTAAGTGTACCTGTAACATGCAGTGGAGGACTGTGCAGAAACAGAGGTGGTACCCTAGAGAGGTTTGAACTAACAACCTCTGGAACTGGCAGCACTAACTGGGACAGCAGCATGCTATTTTGCTTTGTTGTGAGGCAAGGTTAATTTTTCTGAGCGCGATTTCGTGTTAACCTGCATACAAGCAGAACTAGACATTGTGCCAACGTCATGGAATTGGTTTGTGGCCACGCATAGGCACACACCTGTTACTGCATTATGTGAACAGCAACGAGCATGCCACCGGATGGTGTTAAGCGGTCAAAGAAAGCAGAACCCGCTTAGTTCCTCCCCTTGTAAATTTGCTCTTGGTACGACTTCCAGCAGGTTTTGTGCGGACAGACCAGCCCATTCAGAGCTACTTTGGAATTTCTAATATGTATGTTGGGTCCTGTAAATATACTCTAAGATTCTTTGCCACCTGCCTGCTTTTAAAAATTTAAAAACAAGCCTTACTTCCATACCATGAGACATGGAGATTCATATTTCATGGTCTTTCCTCATGATGCTCAGCAGAAATTGATTTAGGAAAGGTGAAACTTTGCTATGCAACAGTACAAAACTATTAAAATTAGTTGATCTGACCATAATCACCAGTGAACAACTGAAGACGTAACCAAGGCATCGTCATGCCTTTTGAAAACTGTCTGGATAAACTTAATGGATACATACAGCAATATGATCTAAGGGAATACATGCATTCATTTCCCTTTTCCATTCACCTAAGAGGGTATTGAAACTTTTATCTGATGCCACATTAAGGTATAATGTGCACTGATATGCAACAGATAAGGAATTCCCAAAACTTTCTTTGATGTCTTTCAGTCATGTTTCCATCAAATAATTCACTATAGTAAGAATACACAGAGAAATTTCTAACTACTTTGCAACTAAGCAATTGTTTTAGACCAAAACCACGCTATTTCTTTTGCATCTTCAGCCAAAACCTGCTTTTTTATCCTGTTTTATGTATCTGTTCTAGAGGGAAAATTGTGCATATTTGTCTGAAAAACTTAGGGAGTGAGAAATCAAACCTGAGAACAAAGTCCAAGTCTTTCATCCTGTAATACAAGGAACATCAAAGGGCCACACCTATGAAAATATTATTTCTCCTCAAAATTTTTTGTCCCAAGGCCATCACAAATCTCTCTGCTCTTGTCTTATTTATGTTTCAACAATATTTTCAATAACCTCTACAGCTCAACGTCTATTGAGCAAATACTCTGAAAGTGTTGCAGAGAATTGTTATGTCCTAATACAGCACATAGAGAATAATGAGTCTATTGAAACCAATCTATTTTCTCAAATATGAAGAGTATATGAATGTAATTGGTATTCAAATTTATGACAAATATCCTGTGGCTACAGTAACTAGGGCTCTGAGCTGTAACATGAAGAAGAGCTTTGCATCTTCAACATCTCGTTGGATAGGACTGTGCACTGCGTCCTCTAGATTCAGTGCATGGCTGGGTTAGATTCACGTTGTAGTACTCAGTATGCAAGCATTTCGTATAAATATTTGAGAACATATTCCTCTCGGTCATTTCCACTTCTGTGTGAGAAGACTCAAGCTGACAAGACTATATTGGTCATTCTCAGGACAGGTTCAGAAGGATTTCTTCAAAACTACCAAGAATAGTAAGATGAACTGAGATGAATTCTATGATTCTATGTTTCTGTGAATTACTGCCTGTGTTGAGATGAGTGATAGCTGATGGCTTCATGGAGGTAATGATTTAAAAACCTCACAAACCGAAGATATACTAAGGTTCTGATCTGAACCACATACACCACCTGATCTGAAGAGATAGAAACACAGAGTATCTATACTTTAATCTAACCATGTTTTAATTTTATATATTCACTGGTGTTTGTTCACCTTTCTTCATTGCTTATTTATTCTAGACATAATTTAAATGCAAACCTAGTAGCAGAGTGAAAGGGACCATTTCCAAATCTGTTTCTGATTTCCACAACTAGATTTGCTTTGCTAATATAGAATTCAAATCTAAAGCCCATGAGCTTCGAAGAAGCTAGCACTAGGTTCAGCTGTGGCTACGAAATTGCTTATGGTTCATGAAAGTCACTCATCCATACTCCTCTCCTTGCCCTCCAAATCCCAATTAGATCTGCACTTTATAAGATGAAAATGTGAAATATTTTGCAAGACTAGAAACTTAGGCCCTGTGCATTAGACAATCTATGTCTCTAGGTATTTATTTATCTAAGCATAGTATGGTCTGACAGTTCTTAACAGATGTGATAACAAACAAGTTATTTTATAGTCTTATAAGTCCTGAAAGTTGTACTATATGAAGTTGATAAAAATATTCAGTCGGTATATAAAAGATTATTTTGAACGTGAATCTTGAAGTAGGATCAACAGATGGGTTTGATCATAAAAAAAATTTAAAGGAATCAGTAATAAGAGAGACTAATCCAAAGCACAGGGAATCCTAAAATTTTATCCAGGGTTGGCGAGTTAGTGAGTCAGAATTCAGAAAAGGAGATCCATACAAAAGTAATTCTACCAAGAAATACTTTTATGTCCTGTGCTTGTAACATGAGTTGCCTTGAAATGACTAGCCCTATCAACTCAGTGCCTCTCAAAGAGGTGTTGCAGTGGCTTCTGATGTGAACTAATAGCAACGAGTAAAATAGCAGGCATGCTAATGTGCTTTAGACCAGAGAAGGTCTACAAGCTGTTACAGTTCCTTGGTGGCAGGGGCCTTTGGGCCCTTATTCTTTGGCAGATTTTTCCCAGTATTTCCTGTTCTCTCTCTTCCTCTCTTTGCCCACCCGAACTGATTTTTCACCCCAGTTCCAGTTCAACTGAAAGAGATCCTGGAGATGTCTTGAAGGACAATTTGGGATAACTGTATAAAAAAGTCCCATTGCAGAATGCATTCAGATGCTCTGAGAACTCCTACCCTACAATATCTCCAGGCTGCAAAGACACAGATGTATGGAGTAATATCTGACTGACATTATTTACACTGATGGAAGGAAATTAATTTAAACTGCGTGAAGCTAAAGTAACAGCTAAAGTAACTGAATTTTGCATGAGAAGGAGAATGAACTGGGAAAGTGAAATCCATACTCCAGTCTGATACAAGCACCTGATACAAGGACTTTCCTTTCGTACTCCTGGGAATACCTTGTGTACTTCAGGTACTGATCTGGAGGAGTGCCTGGCCATTTGCAAAGTGTGATGATGAAGAAACCAACACAGATGAGGTCTCGTGGTCTCTCCTCAAACTCACTACATCAACACATAGGCCCACTCACCCAGTGCTGTGCCTCCAAGGCCTCCCTCCATCCCACACCAGTGGCTGTGTGTGTGGCTTCTTTGGACCCTGGTTCCAGAATCAGAGAGGCTCCCTGTCTGGACACTAGTACTGACTTACCTCTTCCCCATCTACACCTCACACACCAAAGATCATCTTGTATCTGGTCTTTTGTTCTTTTGATACAAAGATGTATTTAAGCTAAAAATTATGTGAATCTAAACCAGAATCCATTTTATTTGTTAATTAGTTACCAGAAGCTCTTCTAATATTGAAAATGCTAGGAAATTATATTCAGTCAGCAAAATTTTGATGCGTGTATTTAATGGAAGACACATGTACAAACACGAATTATCAATGATACAGCCGTTTTCATAAAAGAAGGACAAAAAAATGTTTCAGAAAGAAGATGGCTGTAATTTCCAAAGTTTTACAGAGCTAGGGTATAAAGTCCTAACAGTACTGAAAACACATGGTGTTATGAACAGGACAAGCTCAGAAAAAAAACAAACACTACTATAAAATGTCGTTGATACAGCCATATTTCATTTACCTTAGAACCATGATCACTGTCTCTGCATCTTTTATTTTTGACAGCTTCACAAGGACATAGCTAAGTATTTCCAATAATCTTCTTAGAGTTGGGAATTCAGTATTTTCATTTCCACTACATAAAGTTGTTCTAGGTGAGAATTCAGGAACAACAAATAGTCAATCATTATTTTTAACATCAGCCAAACTAGATGAAACAATGAGAGACAATTACAAAAGAAAACCATTGGAAAAGATAGTAAGATTGATTACCGGTATTCTGTACAACTCTGTACAAGAAAATCATGTCCCTTGGATCTTTCGGAATGAATGAATCAGCAGGATGCCAGTGAAGCTATGCACTGACATAATCAATTTGGCTTTCCCAGGGCCTTTGACAAGCACAAGAATGAATCTAGTTACATATAAAATATACTAATTGAAAATTTACTTTCAAAAGAACCCAAACCCCAACTTTTAATAAGTTTCACTTTTCAATATGGAGCTTTTCTAGCTGATGGAAGTGTAAGAAAACAGTCCTTGTATTCTTGCTGCCAGAAAAGTCCCTTATGCTCACTAGCTGCTAGAGTAAACCTGAACAGCCTGCAAACTGCTTCCACGCATGACAGAGAGCTGACACCAGTGGAGGGTGACTGCAGGATCAGAAAATGGGATAGAACCCTGCCAGAGACTTTTACCAGGTCCATGCCTCTGCTCGAGGAGTGTTAAGAGTTCCTTGGCTGCCCTTGAAGAGCAACGCTTTGTAACTGGAATTCATTCTGATAAATACCAGCTAGAACATTCATATTTTAATGTGAAAGATATTGAAGATGAGAAGACACTTAAATTAAAAGATAAGAATACATATTTATTCTGAAGTATCTAAAAATATTTTGCCTGAGATGTGCAGATTGTTTGAAATTTTTCTGCTCTTGTCCTGTGATATTAAATCTGAATTGGATTTTACTAGCACAACAGAACTTGTGTCATTATTTCACTAATTAGTCCCATTTCTGCTGTTAGCACCAAAAACACTGTCTTTTTTTCCCAGTTCGCCTCCTTCAAAGACATGCCAGATGAGTGCAGACTCTGTTTTGAGACTGTAAATTAATAGCAGTATTTTGATCAAGCTGCATTTAAAATGACTGTGATCACTTAGAAAGCATGTTAATTCCAAGCCACTGAAACGATTGGCTGATGCTCTTAAGCTTTCTGTTTCCAGTGGGCAGCCACAGATACACAAGACAATGAACAAGAAACAGAGCGACATTATCTGTCCATAGTAATGTCGAGAAATAAATAATTTGATTTCTGTAATGTAGTTTGGTTTTTTTTTTCCAGAATAAACACAGAAACTGACAGTCTGCTTTGCTTTACATTTCCTTTCTCCATCAGCTGTAAAAACCACCCGTTGTGCTTGGATATCATACAATGCATACGACATGCAGGATCGCACACTGTTCTGAAAATTCTGCCCATACCTCAGTGTAACGAGATGAGTTATGGATAGAGTGACAATTTTACAGGAACTGAATTTATTTTGCTTTCGTGGTCTTCAGATGGACTTTTAAAAGAACACTGTATTAATGCATTTTGCAAGAGGCAGACATATGGTGGTCATAGAAAAGGTACGATATAGCTAATCCTTAGCCATATTTTTTAACTATTAAAAGATGGAGAAAGATGAGAACAAGTATCTACCGTAGCAGAGCATATCTATGGCAGCAGAACTCCCTATTCAGCCATAAACACATTGTCATTGCTGAAGCTTTTTTTTGTGGGTTTTTTTTTGTTAAAGGGAAACAGTAGAGGCAAATGTCAATTTTTTAAGAAATATTTCAGAGTTTTCTGGGGTTTGTATTTTCTTTTTAAGCAACAAGCATTTTTCCCCAGATGAGGTGTTTTTTCTTCTTGTTTCTAAATTTTTTTATTTTTTATTTTTTATTTTTAAACAGAAATGATGAAAGTACTGCCTCCAAGTTCTGCTAGACAATACAGAATTTCTTCTGACACCTTTGGAGCATTTAATGTTAGCAACAGCTACATAATGAACATTGTACTTGCAAACACATGCTATAAAAAAACAACGGGGTGGCACGACTTTCAGAATGTAAATACCTGCATAAGGAAGGTATAGGAAAGAGATCGTTCCTTTAATGTAGGCTGCAGTCACCTAGCAGCATACTTGAGTTCCATGTGAACCCCGCTTCAGGGTTCCAGTAAGATTGCTTGTGAAGCAATACCTAAGCCATCTTTTTGCTCTTTCTCCCCTTAGACTTCTCTATAAAATTGGCTGAATCCCTCCCTGAGGTCATAAACCAAAGGAAATGCTTGCCTTTAAGTGACAAACTAATGGTGAGGGCCTGGGGGAATAACTGTACCTGTCAGCTTGCTGAGAGCTAGACATGGTTCAACCTGTTTATTGTAGTGCTGTATTATGGCTTTTTCTAAATGTCTGAAAATGATGTTCCTGCGCGAGTGCTGAAGTGCGTCTGTG
The DNA here is from genome assembly GCF_030867145.1 of Opisthocomus hoazin. Classification (NCBI taxonomy): domain Eukaryota; kingdom Metazoa; phylum Chordata; class Aves; order Opisthocomiformes; family Opisthocomidae; genus Opisthocomus; species Opisthocomus hoazin. Next base: position 146,283,855 of record NC_134414.1, read on the forward strand.
AGTGTGCGATGCTGACGCACTCACACTTTTGCCTTTCTGGGTGGTGGTACCCACCTCTCTGGCTGGATCCCCTTCCTCTGCGGGGGAATCGGTACTGCACTGCCTGCAGGACTGCACTCAGTATTCTGCATCCGATGATACCAGATACCATACCGTGAAATTCCTTCTGTTTGCAGTCCCAGCACAACGCTAATGCCAATCAGAGGAACAGCTTTGCCTCAGGAATTGATTCCCGTCAAAGACCAAGGCAAAAAAAGAAAAAACCAACATTGTTCAGCTTACCCCTTTTCCAAATCTGTCACTGCACAGAACCACACATAACTAAAACAAAGGGTATCTTGCACAACAAAAATGAGAAATATCCTAATCTCTCTAAAGGTAAAAGCCAAACTCGCATAAACCTGAGGGCGTCCAGGATTTCATCTACATTTTTCCGATACTCAGTATTCTTTCACATCAAAAGAAAATATAACTTGAGAAATCGGTGCAATGGTATCATACACCATAACGTAACCACTATGTCACTGTAAACACATCCAGCTGCTAACAAAGATGGCATCAGCAATGTTGGCTCAAATATGCTTTAGCAGGAGCTTTCTTCTGGGCGGGGCTTAGTCTGCTTCCAGCTCGTATCTGATCCTGCAGACATTGCCCAGCCCAGCACTGTGTAGACCAAAACAGCATACCCAGAATCATTCCTCTCACCAACCCCATAGCCTGAAGCTCAAAAGGAGGCAAAATCTTCACTTTTCGCTTACTGTCCCTGAGCTGGTGAAAAACTTTGCGACATGTTCTAAATACCTGGGTACTTTCAAGTTACATCATCAGTATTTGGAGTGCACTCAAACGCACCAGCCTCAGAAATTGCCAGCACTCCTTCTAGAACAGTCAGAACTAACACAAAGTGTTATCACTGGGACAGGGTTTATTTCAACCTAGCAAGTGAACTAGTGAAAGTCTTCATATCTGCAGCTCGGTGACACTGCTAGGAGGAGAAAAGATTCAGGGAATATTTAAACAAAAAAGCTAGTACCTCAAAAAACAAGATTGGGAGTGATTTCCTTGGTCACAGAGTCTATTTTCTCTTATTTAAGAAAGACAAAAAAACCCTGGATGGTAATTGATCATACTATCACAAAACTACTTCATTCAGAGGTTTCTTTCACCTCCTATCCAGTTTGAGTCTGTTCTATAGCTCCATTCCCCTTGTTTTCAAGCTGATTTTATTCAGGTTTAGTTTATATACCTTTCTTAGCACAGTCAGTACACCCTTGTCCATCAGCTCAAATGGTTCTTTTTATTCTGGACATTTATCTGTGGGTGTTTATGATCTAAGATAAAATCCACTAAAATGTATTCTTTTTGGATCTAAATCCACATTAGATTTTAAGTCACCTAATTATGCCACTGTGCCCTTCTGGGGCCACCATTCAGCATGAGAACACAGCCACAAGAGAAGTCTGTTCATTGCATGACAAGCGCGTTTCTTTAATAGGAAACTTCCCGCTGAGTTGGAGAGAGACCCCACCTGTATTCACAAAATGCTCATAGACCATAAGACACACACACAAAAATAAAATAAAATAAAGTAACAATACATTAGTTAAGAAGCTTAATAACTAGGATGGAGCATTCAATAAAGGGAAGGAAAGAACTTAAACCCCATGAAACCTAGTGTAAATCAACAAGACTAAAAGCCACAGTGTTTCTAGAAGTCCATCAGGACAATTTAGTGAGTATAAACCAGGCACTAACAGAAATAATTGCAGCGTTTTGGCCACAGCCAATTGAGTGACATGAGGCAATGGGGAGGAGGCAGGGTGGAGAGCAGCAAACGCAACCAGGCAGTTGGACTTTGGCAGCCAGCAGGATGGGAGCTGGTCAAAATTAAGGGGCAAGGGAAAGATGCTCATTTCTGTCCCCTTCTTTAATCTCTATTACCGAGGTCTGAAGTTTGGCTGGTCCCTCCTCGTCCACCCTTTGTAACACCCTGAGAACCCCAGCTGTCATGAGTGGCCTTCATAGGAGGCTGATAAGAGACAAATTTCAGCTACTGAAAATGCCTGTACTCTTACTGAAGTAAATTGAACTACACCAATTTGCAGTCACCTCACGCTAGAAGCTATTAAGCTATTATTAAAATTTGCCATAAACCACACACTTAGAATCACAGAATGGTTTGGGTTGGAAGGGACCTTAAAGATCATCTGGTTCCAACCCCCCTGCCATGAGCAGGCACATCTTCCACCAGACCAGGTTGCTCAGAGCTCCATCCAGCCTGGCCTTGAACACTGCCAGGGATGGGGCAGCCACAGCTTATCTGGGCAACCTGTGCCAGTGTTTCACCACCCTCATGGTGAAGAATTTCTTCCTAATATCTAATCTAAATCTGCCCTCTTCTAGTTTAGATCCATTCCCCCTTGTCCTATCGCTACACACCCTTGTGAAAAGTCCCTCTCCATCCTTCCTGTAGGCCCCTTCAGGTACTGGAAGGCTGCTATAAGGTCTCTTTTTTTTTTTTCAAAAGCTTCTGAGATTGCTTGCTAAAAATGAGTTTGTTTAGCGCTCCTTTGGTGTTCTCCGCCCTGGGTTCCAAAACTCCACTAAACCTCTGGTCTTGCAAAAAACCCCCCTGCCATGGGGGCCACCAGACCAGGTTGCTCAAAGTCCCACCCAGCCTGGCCTTGAACACTGCCAGGGACGGGACATCCACAAACTCTCCGGGCAACCTTTGCCAGTGCCTCACCACCCTCGGAGTAAAGAATTTGTTTCTTATATCTCATCTAAATTAATGCTCTTTCAGTTTAAAACCATTACCCCTTGTCCTAGCCTCGTCCTAGGCTTGCATATGGCTTCCTAAAGAAATTTTCACCTTTCTCCTTTTGGAAACTTTAGGCCTCTTTAAGAACTCTGAAATGTATTGTTTTTCCTTTTCCTTCCTCATATTGCTGTTAAACTTAACAACAGTTACACATTTCTAATTAAATGGACAGATAGGATGCTGATAAAATCTGCTTTCTGTAATAAAAACTATTGATATTGTTGACCTGACAGATTATCTGCAATAGACAGAGCACAGTGGCTAAATCTAAAAAGCAAGGGAGGAAGAGCAGTTTAGCACAAGAATGCATATTATTATTATCTGTTCTTCTGCTTTATGGAATTATTAAGAATGGTTATAAAAATTATCAGTCATGTCTGCTGCTTTTTCTGGCACATGAAACGGAAACAATGATTGAATGTCGCAATGAACTTTGATCTTCTTAGTTCCTTGATGCAATGACTTTGTAAAGTGAGCTTCTTATTTTTTTGTGGTAGTGTCTCTTACAGGAATCCCCAAGATTTATGACAGCAGATGCTATTTTACAAATTTTTTGTCCCATATTGTACGGCACAAAACTTCAAACAGCAAAAGAATACCTTAATAATAACTGACATGTCTTACAAGCTTTTCATTCAAAAACCTTGGCACTCCTGTCATAGCCCAGTCCTGATTCCTGCTTAAAGTTATTGGTTTTCTGGGGTTTGCAGTAAAAAAAGGGTTCTCTGTGAATTACGGTCATACAATTGCCTAGTAAATACCTACTCAGCAGTTTTACTACTACACTTAAAAACCCAGCATTCAAAAGTGTCATATGCTTTCCTTAATTAAAGCATCTGTGTTTTGGTAGAAACACTGGATGTGGTTTAGTGTCGGAAAAAATAGGCTAAAGTTTCATCTTGGCCCTTCATGCAAGGACTTAAGAAAAATTATGAACTAAATTCTTCCACATGGCATTAGACTTGTCGCTGGAATACACTGGCTGGACTCCACTGATTTTAGGGCAACTCACTCCATTTACACCATGGAGGCGGCCTCAGGTCAACCTCAGCTTTCCTCTCCAGGGCTGGAATATCGGCTGCTTACCCATTCGATGAGAAAGCACTGTAAGCTGCCTGTGCCACTCCGGTTTGTGCATCTCTGGGTGTCATGGTAAAGACAACAGCCATCTATTTATCCCTAGCTACTGAATTTCCAGGGTAAACAAACAAGTAAACAATATGTTACTGTAGTAGATTTAATCTCTTTCTTTTGTTTGCAATGCCAAACAGTAGCACATTATTTTCAGAAGCTATCCCACATCATTTGCCAAGTATTCAATATTCAGGACTTAGCTAAATACTGTAGCCCGAAAGGTATCCAGTTGTGTGGGTTTTTTTAAAAAAAAAGGCTTAATGGAGGGTTTATCTGCATTTGCCAGTGATCACATGAGTCAAGGAACATGGGCTTTAAGAAAGAAAAAATCCCACCAAATGTCTTGATGGCTGACTATGCAGGACCCTTATCTTTGGATTAGAGATTGATTTTCTTTGTGCAGTTTTTCTATGCACAAAAATATTACTGCAGATGGAGAAATCAAAAGGCAAAACTAAGAAAGCCTAGAAATACGCCACATATACTTCAAATTACTGGGCCTTAATAACAAATGGGGCAGAAATTTAATGGAAATATATTTAATTTTTACAAATGTTTTATTAACTCTTCCTAAAAAAATGTTCTCTTTTCACAATATGAACAAAGAAAATTCATTTTAAGTCAGATGGGATTTCCCAATAGTAATTTCATCTTAATTGCCTGTAATCTCTCTCATGCTTCACAACAGGTTGTCCCACAACCTAATGTATATTAATTTTTAAATTAAGTGGAACACTGGCAAGATAACTTGCTTGCATGATATTCAGTAAGCAAGTTTTATTTTTATTGCAGCTATTTTTAGTTTATACAATGCCATTTCTCCTAAACTTAATCCTAAAGACAACTTTCAGGCCATTTCTTGGCTAAAAAATGTCAACCTGTGCTTTTCTCTCATATCAGTGAGCTAAAACTCCAACAACGTGCCTCACAATTTTCCCAGCTTCCAGAGTTTTGCATAGCTGCTCTTTTGCTTCATTTCTAACTGGCTCTTCTAAGGTGAAAGTTTGCTGCCATCCAAAATAATGTCTCAATCAAATCCCATGTTTTTTTTTGTCTCTGGTGGTGCAAAACCACTAATGTGCTTATAAAAAAGTATTATAATATTTTCTGTTGTTACATTACTCAAAATCTCCCTGTTACTGAGATGAAAGCATCTATCTATTGTGTAACTGCTTGACACTTACTCATGTTAGATATCATTCTTAGCTTACACTCATTTCCCCAAACATTAGGCCTCATATCCAACATCATCGGTAATTAATGCCTAAATTCACAGGTTGATGACCTTTTGATGACTTGTGACTGAAAAGTCATATTTTATTTTTCTTCCTGTGATCAGTCACACAAAATGAATTGTATATTGAACCCTGGGGTAATAGTTGAAAAAAGGCACTTGTTTCAAGCTAGGAGCTCAACAGACACTTTCAGGGTCAAACTATGATAACAAAGACTTCTGGGTGCATTCTGATGGAAATTAGGCAACTTTTCTGATAGTCTGCAGCACCTAAGAATACATTATATTTTTCAATTCTAACACCGTGAATATGGCAACTAATTACAATTTTTAAAAATATTGTTCTCTCATAAACACTGATTTTACTTTTCTTCCACATCATTGATTCACTGAATTGAACACACAGACCTATGTAAAAATACTTCTGCAAGATCAACAACAAAAAATATATGTAAATTTGCATCAACTCAAAGGCTGGAGTCTTTCCACAAGATATCCATAGGTGAATTCAAAGCTTGGCATACAGAGGACTGATATAAATTCTCTACTGTCAGCGCATAAAAATATTAATAACTGTGAGTTTCTAGATACAAAAAGTTGTGAAGCCAAAGTCATGGTTTTGATTCTGGGGGATCCTTATAAAAAGAATATGAAAAGGTTACTATGTGATTTTTTTAATTTGCGTTTCTGTATAATTGGATATTAAGGGTATAAAGATGTAAATATTGAGAGTGTGTAGATAAAACTATATATACAGATTTCAAATGGCATTTAAGACCTGAATCACAGCCAACCACATGAAAATTTCAGTAAGTGTTGCTTTTTTTACTACATGGAAGGAAAATAAGGGGTAGTGGAAGGTGCAGCTGCAGATATTTGAACCACTGGAATAGTTAATGAATTGCTGAACTCTAAAGATATGACCTTGATTCACTTTTTGTCAGTGAAAGACACAAAGCAGAAGAAAACAGTCAGATTTTGAGGCATGATGTCACTTTCCAAATGGACACATGATGGAAAATGTGATTGATGGATATACAGATGTATAGTTAAAGAGAAAGGAATAGAAGGATCAGAAGTGTACACACTGTGTAATGTGTATACACGCATACATATATGTTTGCAGGTATGCTATAGGAATATCACTCCTCCCTCCTTTAAGTGGTAATTTCAATCCTTCATTCTTTTAAATTTCATTTTAACTATGGTCTTGTAATTCTGAGCATTACCCAGCATCCAGTAATGATCACAAAGTTTTTCTCAAAATTAACTGAAATTCTCTCTGGCAGCTGCATGATTGACAAGGCGTTTGCTTCAGAAAGATCTCACACACATTACTACTACAGGTAAGATTCACCTTTGGGACCCTTAATATTATGATTATTAATATTAATAGTAAAACAGAGACATTCTAGATCTTGGACTCAATAAAATCAGAAACTGGACTGATACCTCCCTGAATGGAGCAGTTCTTAGTTTCTCAACAGGTACCAAAGAACAAGGCATCAGACCTGAAAGATGTGGTAGATAATGCAAAAACAAAAAAAAAGCACATAAGAATATGGTATACAACACATTTTTGTGGGTCCTTGCAGGATTATACTCTCATTAACTAAGGCTTTACAGGTGGAGATACTGGTTTTGATGGAAAATATTGATTATGTAAAATCCCATTGAAATAGTGCTTTCCTGACCTCTAAAGACATATAAACTAACTCTCAAAGGACATGCATCAATCTAATCACACCTATGTAATCATGTTAAAATTTAATAAGAAAGATCCAAAGCAAACCTTGCTCACTTGGCCACGTACTTGCAGTTTATAATTTAGGAATGTTACTGTAATGGTGGTAAAAATGACCACCTCTACCAAGGCTATACAAAACTTTTATGTTACTAAGTTATTCAGGTGTTGATCTTATGCCACTTTTCAGCAAAACTCCCAGCAGTCTGCTTCTTCGATGTGTCAACATACTGATCTTTTAAGTGCACACGAGGCATCCTGCTGACTTCACTCCGGATGAGGCACCAGCTCTCACGTGGCCTCTGAAAACCTTTCCATCACCAAACCAGCAAAACAAGCAGCCGACGGTCCTGCCACCAGGGAAGACCTCACTGAACCTCCACTTCGCTCCTCTGCTACCAACAGCGGCACTGTAACTGAGGACGATTCGTAGCTCATCTGGGAAACGAGCTACCGCTTGCTTTGTTATATCTGATCAGCTCTTTGAAAATATTATCACATTTTGTATACACGTACTCATTTTGTTTACAATATCAAAACCATTTGTTTTAGCTGAAAATTTCTGTAACTGCATTGTTTCACACAGTTTATAGAATTCCTCTCTTCTTGTCAAAATAAAATCTTGAAAATACAGCCTTTCTATAAAGAGAGGGAGAGTTACTGGAATTCACTATAGAGACTTTACACGGCCTTACAGTGTCTGAATTTGAACTTTCTTCATTTCAGTGAAAAGCAAAACTCCTTCAAGCTGCTCTGTATGACCAGGCAATTTTTTTGAGGACCATTCGCAGCTCTTTAAGTCTTATTTTTCTTAATACAGGGAATGTTCTATTAGCAGCACCTTCATCTCTGACAACTTTCTTATTATGAGTTTTGCTTTTTACCTCAAAGGCCTTGGAATATGCCTAATAGCTAAACTCATATTATACCTTTCCATCTATATAGCAAAAACTTCCATTAAGGAGATCTGACAAGCTTCAAAATCCTTCTAATTGTATTTTTGGCCATCTAAATTTTTTAAACTTCTTTATGCGACTAGACAGCTTTTCCCATAAATCCATTTTTTGTTTGTTTGGTTTTTTTTGTTACAAACCAAGTTGCCACCATGTTTACAGCCCAGTGCCCAGATGAATGTAAAGCGACTGTGATAATAACAAAAACAATGGAGGTTTAGAAACATTTTGGACAAACCCGGATTGGTTTCTCACTGTAGAATGCATATGCCACCAAGCTTTGTTCTGGCTTTGCACATATTAAAAAAAAAGGAAGATAATCTGATACTCTTGGTTATCTAGAAGGGAACAGTCAAATCTAAAGGCAAACAGGAAGACAAAACCACTAGTTTCTCCTCCCTCGCCAAGCCCTGTTTGCTCTGCCTTAGGTCAAGAGCTCGTGGGGGCTGCAGTGTGGGTTAGGTTATTGAAGAAATGTGAAGAATATCATCTTCACAATCAAGAACATAAAACAGTAGATTTTATTGAAGTATATAAGTTGTCTGCAAAGTAGATCCAACCTTTGAGGGATGTGGTTGACCCTAGCTGGACACCAGGTGCCCACAAACACAGCTCCATCACTCCCCTTCTCAGCTGCACAGTGGGAAAAAAATATATGAAAAAGCTCATGGGTCAAGACAAGAAGAGGGAGAGATCATTCATCAGTTACCATCATGGGCAAAATCAGATTCTACTTGGGGAAATTCACTTAACTTACTGCCAATCCAATCAAAATCAGAGTAGGATAATAAGAAAATGAAAACCAAATCTCAGAACACCTTTCCCCCACACCTCCCTTCTTCGCAGGCTCAACTTCACTCCCAATTTCTTTACTTACTTCCCCCCAAGTGGCACAGGGGGACAGGGAGTGGGACTGTGGTCAGTGCATCACATGTTGCTTCTGCCACTCCTTCCTCTTCCGGAGGAGCACTCCTCACACTCTTCCCCTGCTCCAGCATGAAGTCCCTGCCACAGGAGACAGTCCTCCATGAAGTTCTCCAACATGAGTCCTTCCCACGGGCTGCAGTTCTTCACAAACTGCCCCAGCATGGGTCCCTTCATGGGGTGCAGTCCTTCAGGAGCAGAGTGCTCCAGCATGGGTCTCCTGTGGGGTCACAAGCCCTGCCAGCAAACCTGCTCTGACGTGGACTCCTCTCTCTCCACGGGTCCACAAGTCCTGCCAGAAGCCTGCTGCAACGCAAGCTTCCCATGGGGTCACAGCGTCCTTTGGGCACATCCACCTGCTCCAGCATGGGGTCTCTTCCACGGGGTGCAGATGGATTTCTGCTCCACCATGGACCTCCATGGACTGCAGAGGGACAGCCTGCCTCCCTGTGGTCTTCTCCACAGGCTGCAGGGGAATCTGCTCTAGTGCCTGGAGCACCTCCCCCCCTGCTTTTTCACTGACCTGGGTGTCTGCAGAGTTGTTGCTCTCACATAGTCTGACTTCTCTCTCTGGCTACAATTGCTGTTGCACTGGTTTTTTTTTTCCCCTTCTTAAATCTGTTATCCCAGAGGCTTAACCACCATTGCTGATGGGCTCAGCCTTGGCCAGTGGCAGGTCTGTCTTGGAGCCAGCTGGCTTTGGCTCTGTCAGCCATGGGCAAAGCTTCTAACATCTTCTCACAGAAGCCACCACCGTAGCTCCCCGCTACGAAAATTTTGCCATGCAAACCAAATACATTGGACCGGTGAAAAAAAGCAAGTGGAACTTGCATTGCATTGAAAGACGCTCCTGAAACCTTTTGTGCTCTTCGTTAAAGGCACACTAGTTGTAAAACTGTCAAACAAAAAAACAAAAACTGAACTGAAAACACATCCTTCTATGTCTCCGACATACATGTGCGCACTCACATACACGCTTTTTTTTTATTAACTCTTCATCATATGTGACAAAAACTGAAACTAAAAAAGAATCTGGCTGTGATATCACCTTGGATATCTCCTGCTGAAGTGCTAAACACAGTGGGTCACCCACCATCCACATTTTCAGCAGAAATTGTTTGTCGGTTAGCGCTGTTCCACTAAGAAAGTTAACGTGTCAACTCTATTGCTTCTAGCAGTATCTGAAAGATATCCAAATGCTGCCAGATTAGCAACAACTTCAGCAGCGCTAGTAGCCATGAAGCCCATATGGGCAGTAGCCAGTGCTCTGTGTGCTGTCTCTCGCACCTTGCCCCAGGCTCCCTTCTTGCTATTTCTGCAGACTTTGTAGACTTGATAGGACTCGTGTGACTTTACTTCATATTTTCCTCAGTTTTTCCTCTGGCAGAAGCATGTACGGTACCAACGATGAGGTTTGGTTTTGCCCCCTCAGCTTTTGAAACAGCTCTCCATGGTCTCTGCCTGCGGCACTCTCAGTCGCACAGGATTGCATTAGTAGAGAAACCGAAGCTAACTATGGATCACTAAAAGGTAGGCTTGGTGTAGTCCCTGAGAAAGCAGAAGACGTCAATAACATCCGTCTTAATGGCTTATGTGTTTCTTGCAACACAGCTGCCAAGCAGCTAGCTTAGGGGGAGAAAGATGAATTTAATGGGACAAAAAGATCTCATGGAACAGACAGACTCTGCTCCCCAAGATGTTATCAGAAAAAAAGCCCGCATGGGACAGAAAGAGCAGTCCTTGGTGTGGCATAAGACCGGAGGAAACATTCATTGAGGGTGAAAAGCTGTTTATTTGCGCGAGGAGAAGTGAAAAATCCATTGTCCACAGAAGAGAAACAGCCAAAAGAAAGGGAAGAGCAGCAGAGGAGAAAAGAAAACCTGGAGGACAATTAAAAATCACTTCTGTATTTGGAAATCTGTTTGTCACAAGCTAATAGAATTGTTGAAAAATATGTTATGTTACTGCTCCTACCATGACTGTTAAATGAAGAAAAGAGTACAAGGATAACTGTTTTTCCATTCCACAAATTTAATTTTCATTAAGCACAAACCTAGTCATTAAAACAAGCAAAACCTCAGAAACACTTAAACAAACTGAACTCTGCAGGGTTCGGATGAAAGATCATACCAGAAATCTGTGGATGGGCCTAGAAAAGGAATGGACAACTTTGTGAACATAATGATGCTTACAAGCGACCATTACGAAGTGGAATAACTGCACCCCTGCAACATTATGCTTGATGAATTAAAATGAAATAAGAAGCCAGAAAGCAATGTAGCCAATGCAAACTCATGGTGGTGAAACTTTTATACCATAAACTGTCATCAATATCAGTGTATATGTACAGAGGTCCTGATTAAGCCACAGTAAACTTGCACCTATGCTTCCTGGAGAGTTGAATTTCGCATTACCACACATTATTAGTTTTATATATCTGTACACACCCACACTGAGCCTTTCTAGCCTGTGAAGAGGACTTTTAAAGAAACAAATCATACAGATCTTAAATTGTCCTACATGAGTCGATAGCCCTGAGGGTCAGTTTTTGCTCTGATCTCCCCACCAACAACATGTGAACACCAAAAGCCGTTACATCAAGAATGGAACAATTCAGATGCACAGTTCATCCACAGAGTATATTAGGATCAGCTATAAAGCAACCCTTAGTTGCCATCACCACATGAATGCTTTGAAGGAAAGAACTGTTCTCCTTCTGCCATTTCTGCACAGCAGAGCATCATCACACTACAGGAATAAAGAGACGGCGATGATATTTCAATGAGGCTTTTAACACTTCCAGGATGTACTCCATGACGCTGTCTCAGTCTGGAATACCGTATATCAATCTACATTGTGTCTCAGTTGAGGTGTACTTTGAGGGGCTCTCATCCCACAATGGGAGTGCTGCAGTGCTAATAGGGACTCCCTTTCTTCTCAGCTATGCAGAACTTGTCTACAAGTTTGTATTGAGTTTGTGTGACAAGGTGTTAGGGGTTTGCATGGCAAGGTTTTGGTAGCCGGGGGGCTATATGGGTGGCTTCTATGAGAAGCTGCGAGAAACTTCCACCATGTCTGATAAAGCCAGTGCCAGCTGGCTCTAAGAAGGACCCGCCGCTGGCCAGGGCCAAGCCAATCAGCGATGGTGGTAGCACCTCTGGGATAACATATTTAAGAAGGGGAAAAAAACTGCGGTAAAACGGCAGTCAGGAGAGAGGAGTGAGACAAAGTGAGAGAAACAACTCTGCAGACACCAAGGTCAGTGAAGAAGGAGGGGAAGGAAGTGCTCAAGATGCCGGAGCAGAGAGCTTTTCCTAGAGGCTTGTGATGAAAGACCATGGTGAGGCAGGTTGCCCCCCTGCAGTCCGTGGAAGTCCATGGTGGAGCAGATATCCACCTGTAGCCCGTGGAAGGGACCCCAGGACGGAGCAGGTGGATGTCTGAAGGAGGCTGTGACCCCATGGGAAGCGCATGCTGGAGCAGGTTCCTGCCAGGACCTGTGGCCCCATGGAGAGAGGAGTCCACGCCAGAGCAGGTTTGCTGGCAGGGCTTGTGAGCCCACAGGGAACTCACGCTGGAGTAGTCTGTTCCTGAAGGACTGCACCCTGTGGGAAGGGACCCACACTGGGACATTTTGGGAAGGACTCATGTTGGAGACCTTCATGGAGGACTGTCTCCCATGGGAGGGACCTCACGCTGGAGCAGGGGAAGAGTGTGAGGAGTGCCCCCCTGAGGAGGAACGAGCATGAGAGACAACATGTGATGAACTGAACGTAACCCCCATTCCCCATCGCCCTGTGCCGCTCGGGGGGAAGGAGGTAGAGAAACGGGATTGAAGTGGAGACCAGGAAGAAGGGAGGGGTGGAGGGAATGTGTTTTAAGACTTAGCTTTTATTTCTTATTATCCTACTCTGTTTGGATTGGCAATAAATTAAACTAATTTCCCAAAGTCAAATCTGTTTTGCCCATGACAGTAACTGGTGAGTGATCTCTCCCTGTCCTTATCTCGACCCATGAGCTTTTCATTATATTTTCTCTGCCCTGTCCAGATGAGAAGCAGAGTGACAGAGCAGCTTTGGTGGGCACCTGGCATCCAGCCAGGGTCAACCCACCACAAAGATTTAGAACCTTACGTCTTTCCGTCCATCAAAAGCCTCAGATACTACGGCCCTTCAGGGAGTCACATACCTCATAACTTGCACTGGCCAGCCAACAGCTACTACTTGCAGACAGAGGGAATGAGAAAAGGAGACTGTGCAGGGTGATGCCAACACCTCTCCCCTACAGACATCAGTGACACTATGACACCTGCAACCATACAAACCAACTGCATCAAAACCATCCAATTTCATTATGCTAAATTCAAGTTGGAGATGCTTTCTGTAGCTGACAACCAAGATTTGTAGCTGTGTAATGGGATCATCCAGGAAGTCCTTCATTCTAGTGAGTACAAGGATCTCCAAACTCTCAACAGCATAAAAGATGGTAAAGAGAAATATTGCTCCTGGAGAGCACACCCATACAATTGTGCAGAATCTAGTTTCTGTTCTAGATCAAGACAATACTAAATATTTTCGTTTTTAGCGTCATTCTTTAATGACCAGTTTGGGGCTTTGAATTACTTTCAGTTCCCTCCTAGGAATGGTGTAGAGGCACAAGCTGTGCAACAAGGATTGTTTCTGCATAACATATCTCATCCACTGTGGTACAGATACAGGTGAGGTCCCATTTCATCCTGCTCTGTGGTCTCGAGCTGAGGATGAAGCTGGACATCTGGCCTATCAGCAGCACCTACTGCGTGTGGCTGCACCAGAAAAAACAGTATACAAAGCAAGGCATGGCATGCTCTCTATCCCACGGCTTACAAGGGAGACAATTATTTGGAAATGCTTTTGGTATCATTGGAACTTTTATAGGTGCAATAAGGACAGAAATGGCAGCAGAGATATACACTATGGATTAGAAGTGAGTGATGAGTGTTCACATGTGAGTAATACCAGGTAAGTCAGCTTCCTTTGCTCCACAATGGAAGTCTTCATTGATATTTGAACCTCAGGGCACTAAAAAAGTCATGGTTTTTATTTAGGCCTTTGTTAAGATATGGAATTTTACACCCTAAATATGTATATTACTGTTGCTAAGAGGAATGCTGCAGAAAGCTTGGAACTGGGATTACTCTTTCACTCAGAGTACTGATTTTTTTCCAAGTTGTAATGAAAATTGAAAAAAATGAAATTGTTCATAAAAAGTTTTAAAAATATTTAGCTCAGTTACAGTATCACCTTTCAGCTGAAGTCATCTCACCACAGATTTTGACTTCTGAAGAAAATAATATTTAGAAATAAGAAGCAATCTCAAAACTAACAAATAAGAGTGCGTTTTGATTTAACTGAACATGTCTGAATTTCCCAAACACTGGCCTATTCCCAGAAAACATTTCAGTTTGGATGAGACAGGGTTTTCCAACTCTAACTGTTTTGCTGAAAATTTTCTAACCCCGTGTAATTTTTAACTCCAGAGTCTTTTTATCATTGAGAAGTTTTCTTCTCCTTAATCCCACTTAACCCCAAACCTGAAGAATAACTTTCAATTCATAATCCTATTGATGCATATAAGATTTTCATCTCATGCTTCCCAACAAGGAAGGTAAAACAGACAGTGCTTAAATACTGTAATAAAGAGATTTTGTACTGAATGACAGTTATTCTCTTTGTGATCCTGGTACTGGAGAAAAAGCACTGAACTGATTATATTTCTTGTTTTAAATATTCATGTGACAACGTTGAAGAGAGAAATGAATATCAGAATGAAAAAATGACAAGAAAAAAATGACTACAAGAAATCTCTAGACATTTATCACAGGCCTAGAGGATACAAACCAATCAACTTTTAAAATCTGCTCTTTGATCGAGATGCCCAGTTAAAGCCTACATTATTAATATATGACTCTGTTTAAAAAGTCTATTAATCAAGCAGGGATGAATGATTAAGTGGATAACGCAATAGCCTTTGACCTGACAGGCAACTTTCACAAATCTCCTGTGAATTCAATTCATAAAAAAAGAAAAAGAATGCTTCGATATCTGTATAAATTATCTGGAAACAGTGGCTTTCATTGTTTTTCTCTGTGTCATTAAACGATTTTCATTTACATGCAAGACCATCTCCATTATGATTGCTAGGCTGATAGCTTGCTAAAGGATGAGACATGATCAATAATGCTTGTGCTGGTTGTGTTTTATCAAGTAATAATGGTAACAACAACAACAAAATCTTCTTTTGACTACTCCACCTTTCTCTTCCAGGTCTTCTTCAGGCCTTTAGAAAAAATAATGAAAAAGGCCCCAAACCTGAAAACGGGTCTGTATCTAGGCATTCTTGTTTTAGAGTGTTTTGATAGGATCCTGAATGGAGAAATTCGGCACAGCTTGAATGTGTGCATGTTTTAAGGCCTGAGGATCCTGAAGAGTTCAACAATAAATTCTGTCATGCACTGCTACCCTCTAGAAGCACTGGAAAACCAAAGGTTTCAATGAAATTATAATTAAAGTTAGTAACAAACTGAATATATGGCGCGCTCTAATAGCTAGGAGATTCAAGGTATTTCATACTCTAGTAATATTGCTTTTCTTTAGATATTTTTTAGAGTTTTTTTAAATGTGCATCTGATTTTCCAGTGAAAATCAGTGTTTCCAGTACCTATTTGTGCTGGTGGTAGAGACAGGAAAGAGATTACAAATTCTGGTGGCCAAAGGCAAGAATTTTTCTGTGTCATTTAACAGCATACGGGAGAGCCTGTTGACTTTGGGCACCCAGGAGGTTGCAGTCTGCTCTTCTTCTCCTTGGTGAGGAAAGTGATATTTTTCAGAGCTTTAAACACTTGTTTCCATACTAAATTACACGATAATCTCTATCTGTTCACTCATTGGACCCTTAATTTGCCATAATGCAATATTTGTTGAACCATATTGTAAAATATTTCTTATACTTTTTTCATCCCACTGGAGGGTTCTTCCTGAATGATGGCAGTACTGACTTTATACGAATATGCAGCAATTATGGGCTTAATATAGAAATTCCTGATTGAGGCTCTGTATCTGTGCTATGCTAGTGGTTAGATTAGATGACACAAGATCCGCCTGTTTTGAAATGAGGGAAAGTTAAAAATACTGTCTATAATAAATGACCTTGGCAATTGTTGGGCTTACCAACTGCAGTTACAAAGCAATAGAATTTGCCAAATACATCTCACAACTTAAGTCAGTGTACTATAGCTTAGTGGTTAGCATGCACACTTGTCCTTTAATGAAAGGATTAGTCTGGAGGACATTCAAAATTTATAAAGTAAATTTCTAAATATTAATAGTGACAACCAGCAACAGAAGTAATCAATGTGCTACTGACAAAATGATGTCTTGCATAACATTTTGGTAAATACATTACCATAACCAGATTTTGAGATGACAGTTGATTGAAAATTAATTACCAATTTTGTTTTTGATGAGGAGCAAAAAGAAAAGATACTATCTACCTCATGATGTCTCCCTAGGTGAATGCATTCTGAAGGGAAAATAACATGAAATATTTATTTATGTTATTAAAATAAGCAACAGTGCCCGTGGACACATACAGGAAGAGCTTCATCGTATGCTTGTGGTCTCTTCGCAAAACAGGAGTTTATATTAGTATACTGTAGAGGCTTCTTTTGTTGAGTACGGTATGGGCAACTTACTGCCTTTTAAAAGAATGAAAAGAATAGCGCCATTTGAAAGTGATACAGTTTTTCTAACGACAGAACTAATATTGCTCGTTACTCACTTCAGCACCAGAGGTCTTGTTTACTCACTTTAGCATCAGAATGTTATACTTGCACAATCCATATCAGACTTTTTTTTTCCCAATCTGTGAGGTCCAAAAAGGAAACTGTTGATTTCTGTTCCTAGTGTTGTGATCCTGATGTATTCCAAGACCCATTTAAATATCTTGGAAACACTAGCAGGGGTGACTAGAAAATTTTCAGTGTTAATTTATAAATTTGAGTATAATTGTTTTACTGACCCTTTAATTCACTTCACAGAAGTACATTGTGATGTCTCTCCTCCCTAGAAATGGTTTGAGGTGGATGATAAAACAGAGATACTAACCCAGCTTTCTTCTTTTTGAGCAAAAGAACGAAGAAGTCCAGCTTACAACAGAAACTGAGATCAGACATTGGTAGGATTTAAAAATAACATAGTCATTCCTATTCTTAACTGTAACAAAGCCTAAGCAGAGAGCTGATGCCTGGCTTTGTTATATACTTGCACCACATAGTTAATACAGGAAATTTTGCAAGTTAGATCTGCAGACACTGCACAGACATTGCACATTTCTTAGCGCGTGCCCCATAGGATTGACTGAATTGGAATTAGATGGGCACAGGGAGTGCCAGAATTTTCAAGTCCTGCTAAGAAACACCTGCTGGAAGCTATCCCACTCATGTTGCATCCTCAAGCAGTCTTTACCTTTTTGTGGGTTCATTTCAGTGCAGTAAGAGAAAACGAGGTACTTGATACAAAATCACTGATTTCCTTAGAGATATTTAGCTGGGATTCAGCACTGATTCCACTGAGTGTTGCCGTGACAAAACATTCGCTGCTGACATTGGATACATAGTGACAGAATTAGTTGCTTATGCTAATGAATGAGTAGTACTTAATTCTATAGTGTCATATATGATAATCTGCTATAAATAATATCTAGTGTTAGGAGATGTTATTGTCAGGCAGGCTCAAAGTGAATGCTATACCTACCTTTGAAGTGGGGGATTTTAATGGTGCCAGTGAAAGTATGACGAAGGTAGCCATCCCCAGATAAGTCATTTCCTCCTCCCAGAGATCTCAGCTAAGGTGCTGGGATGGAGAAGATAAATGGGCAAGAAGGGCTACAGACCTTGTGCACATTTGGGCTCATGGAGACATTTTGGTTCAGATGTAAAGAAGCTGAGTTCCCGTAACCCTCGTCCAACTAGGTTAGTCACAGACAAGAAAATTCACATGAAGGAGAAGCAGAACATGCACTTTGGCCACGAAGATTCCAGATTAGCTGAGGCCAAACCAATTTGCTTTGCATTCTTCTTCTCATGAGCTAGAACTGAACTGCTAATTCAATGGATAACATCATTAAATTGTCACAGGCCAGTCATTACAGAGAACTAACAGCTGGGAAGCAGAGAAGGTAGAGGGAGTCCAATGTTGTCAGATGACCAAATGCAGAGGGAGAGAATGAAGCAATATCAAATTACTGACCTACTTTTGCTGAGATTCTTGATAGGGGTTCAGTACTGGATCCCAGTGCTCCTGGGTGATGTTTTGAGCAAGCGCTCACTGATCGTTTAGATATATAGTAATGGATCTTAATTTTTTTTTTTCAAAGATAAAAATCTGCTATGAGGAGTGTTGGGAGGCAGTTATGTTTGGAGGAAAAGGGCTGAAACTTTAGTCAATCCTCAAAGTGATCAATTGTTTTCCGTTTTTCACAACATGATGCCTGTTGAGTCAAGGGATTTTTGCTAGTCCCTAACTAGCAAAACTAGTCTCCCCTAATTTATGGAGAATAAATGCCCTTTACCTCACTGGAAACAGTCTATGCACCTATGTCAGATAAAATCCTTTCTTACCGTCCATCGCAAAATTTGGAAATTGTGTGTCCTTACAAGCAGCAGAGTGCGCTGACTGAATGTTGTCTTTGTAAAAAGCCAAACTAAATTCTTGTTTAGATATCATCCGCATTCCAGACAGCTTCATATCTGAACTCATGCTTGACCTTTACAGGTTGGGCTTACCTTTGTTATATATCCAGATGTATTTCTGCACTGCATTTCTTGACAATAATAACATTGTCACAATGATGAGGAACATTTGTAATATCCATGAAGTGCATCTGTCGTGGACAGTCCTGCCAACAGAACCACTAGGTGGAACAGTAGGGTCCTTAGGGGTTCACTCCCACTAGTAGAGATAGCAGTCCGTTCAGTTAAAGACTGGATGTAAATTATGACCCTTACTCCAAACCTGTTGTTACAGCTAGAGAAAAAGTCCTCCTCTCACTGTCTTAGCCCCTAATAGGACTCAGACTGATTTTGAATTTTTTCATCTACTGGAAGATGCAATGCTTTTTGAGCTTCACCTATCAACTGAGATAAGTAACCATCACTATTTAATAAAGAAGGAGCATACCTGCTTTTGGTACAGAAGGAAGTCAGGAGAGAACAAAAAGACATTTAGAAACAAATACAGAAATGCCCTTGGTGTTTTAGATGAAGTACAAACTAGGGGAAAATTCTTTTGAAATACACTGGTCTGGGGACATACCGACTGGAATTCCTTCATGTTATGGCTACCTAGAAGGTTGTTTGCTTACTCTCCTGATTTATAAGAGAGAGTTCTTCATAAACGTGTAAGTAGGTAAACATTTTTTAAAATAATGTATTTAGTATTCAGAATTCACAAATGCCAAGAGAGGCTCAAAGACAAAATCCTGTGTTCTACAACCATCAAAAGTTCTGAGTGTATTTGTAAGCCTCTAGGTAATCTTGAAAGGTCAACAGACTTCGATTTTTTCAGCCTGAAAGGGAATATAAATTCCAAGGGGTAGGTTTGTCTGCTTCTTGCCCACTGCCAGCTGTTTAAAAATGCTGGAATTACAAGCATGAACATTGAATTA
The DNA here is from genome assembly GCF_030867145.1 of Opisthocomus hoazin. NCBI lineage: Eukaryota > Metazoa > Chordata > Aves > Opisthocomiformes > Opisthocomidae > Opisthocomus > Opisthocomus hoazin. The sequence goes on from NC_134414.1 coordinate 146,303,369, forward strand.
GGAATATTCTTTCTGTGAAGTTAAAGTTCTTGATACCTACAAAGTGAGCAATACTTCTTACAAACTGTAACAGGTTGTAGCAAAACCTCAAGCTAAAAAAGATCCAAAGACTCAAGATCCAAACTTTAAGCAACTCAAGAGAGTAAAAAAATTCCAGATTGTGATTTGAGCCTCTCTTGCTATTAAATGTGTAAATTTTCAAGATTATTACTCTCACTATATTTCAAGTCTGAATATCTGTGAGGGCAATAATGCCGTACATAAGCATAGCAAGCAAATAAATTTCAGTTTAGGAAGTCCTCTCCATGGATTTTAGATATTGCCACTTGATACTAGAAAAAAATGATTATATTTTGACAACACATAATATTTAATAAATTTAGTAAGCTGTTTTATAGTCTTTGCATGGCAGTTATAAAGGTCATTTCACTGGCCAGTATGAGACTACTTCAGCACACACAGAAACAATTCCCAGCAATTTAGAACAGGATAGGAATTATGATGTCGGATCTAATTAAGAGTAGAGCGTGATTAAACAGGATTGCACAGGATTGCTTTGGAAAGGTTAAAATTCTTGTTCTGTGACTATTAAGGAAATTTTTTATAATGAAAACAATGAGCAGAATTTCAGGTTTTTGTTTAATGTAGTAATAAAGAGCACTTAGGACTATTTTGCATCATTCAAGCCCTGGATTTAACCCTGATTCCAAAAATTCTAACCCCCCTGGATCCCAGTCCCTTTTTGTATTGGCCTCTAAGTCCAGTGCTCCAGCATCCCTGGCATTCTGGAGGAAATTCTCATGCTCTGGAGTCCACTTCCCTCTACAAAAAGCACCAGTCAGTATTCATCACTGCTGTGAGGATATCCTTCCTACCAAATCAGGGTGGTGAGTGCCACATTATAAAAAGCTGCATGAAATATCTCATGGCCTTTGAGTATGCTTGTTTTGTTGACTGTGGCAAGCCACCATTCCTTCCTTCTTTTACTTGGCCTTTAATTTAGGTATCCCTGGTCATATTTGACCTACTGATCTGGCAAACACACTTTTTGATGAATTTTGTCTACTTCCACAACTGAAAAGAACTATCCTGCAATGTAGTCTGGTAGCCACCTTCACCTTCGTTTCCATTTCAAACAACTACTTCATTGTTCATTATGAAACTTTTATTTTTTCCAAATCTCCTGGCAAGATGGTTAAAAACTATGAGCTCTACTACCTCTCATTTCCAGATTATTTCCAGTTTCGATTTTAAGTGAAAATGTAGCTTGATTAGCTTTTACACATTTGATGTTTCTGTACTTTCTGCTGAGCATCTTTGCTTCTCTGTCATTCAGCAAACTTTGAACTGCATTTCATATTTTAAATCTACTTAAACTGCTCGATACATACATGTGTTGTTCTTAAATTCTGGTTCCACTTTGCTCAGTAAGCCTTTTATCTGATCAGGATTGAATATCCCTATTGTCTCTGCAGTATTAATACACATCTGGTTGTTTCAGATACACTGCAACAATTATTATTCATGTGACAAAGAAAGCTTAATATAGATACCGCTATAAATATTGTTTGGTATTGTTTACAGTACATGTCTGGTTTCTATCTAGTGCTGTTAAAAAGAATGGATAGAAATTGTACTTCCTTGTGACACAAACCTGAAGACTGTACAGTAAAAAATATCTGTTGTTTGCAGCAGAGTGTTTGTCCTCACTCTGAGTGCAGGTCTGATAAGGCAGGCTTAAATAATCACTTCCCCTTGCCTGGTTTTAATTAAAGTGACAGTAAGTAAACACTGACTAGAAGTCGATCAGAATCAATGGCCTTATGGCAAACTGGCAGAGAAAAGTCTAGTGCGTCAGTCAAGATCAGCCGAAAGAGCCAGTTTTCAGGCTGTTTCATGGCCTGTGGTGAGAAGGAAAGGATTTAGATCCTGTAACACTAACGAAAAGGGGAAAAAGACCCTGACTCAGCACATGAATGAGGTGAACTGATAATAGAAAAAAGGCAACCTAACAGTCTGCCTGCCTGTTTTTACCCCAGCAGCCTTTCATGAGAAGAACGAGCAACAAAATGCTTTGATGTCTGCTCTCAGATTTGCAGCTGCTACAGCCACTGGAGCAAGGTTGTGGGCTTACGTTTTTTTTGGTATACACTTAAGCTAAACAGAGCAGATGTGTACCGGTGTACATCAAGTTGTTTTGCTGCCTAGTCATTTAGCAAAAAATATCTTCCCTCTGTCTGTCTGCACAGTCATGCCCCAACTCTGCACTTCTATATTCCTTTTCTCTAGTGAGTGCTCGCCAATCACCAAGTAATTAAAAATGATAACTTAGAACCATGTTGCGCAAGTCTCTTTCCTACGTGTTTGGCTTGAAACAAGGCTAGCCTCAGAAAAGTTGAGGTGATTTGGTCAGATCCACGTGGATCTCTTTCTTTGCTCCAGTCCCAGGACTTCCCTCCCCCTGTAGCGCTACTTAGACATTTCTTCCTGTCTCTTTCTCTGCCCAGACGTGAGGCAGCCTATCTATTTCTGAGGTAGAATATCGTGTTTGTCTTCAGGATAAATGAAGGTACATTTAAAGTCTAATGATTGGACTTTACTCCTTATCAAGGTACTTTTTTTTTCCTAAAAAAAAAAGTTGGATTTTAATTTTATTTTTAATGCTTTTAGTGCTAAAGAAATTACACTTCCGAGTAACTAGTTTGTAATTTGTGATCGTGCATGATTCTGATAGTGAAGGAATTTCATTACAGGTGCGGTAAAAAGAGGAGAATGCATGTACATTTGCATGTCCATGTGCAGGTAAATAAATAGTAAACCACATTGATAACAGAGGCCATTATAATTTGAATAAGATTATATTCTCTCTAGGAGAGATAAAGGGTAATGAAAGACAATTCAAAGCTAGTTTGTTATTACTTCATCAAATACCTCAGCCTCAAGCTGATAAAATTCCCTTGTATAGCTCCCACGAGACATTAACTGCAATGATGCTGCCGACCATTTGTAGTGATCTCTAAAAACATTAATATCACTATTTAAATGAGTTTGTGATGTAGTATAACAGAGGGTAAAGCTAGAGGTGAAACTGCTACATAAGCTTTCATAAAATGACTACAAGTGTGTTACCGGGCATGACAAAATGAATTATTTTCACAACAGACAGGTGCTCCAAAGAGACTTTAATAGACTTTTGCAGAAGGCAAGTTGGAAAGCATTCTGCAAAGTAACTTTCAATGTCTTCTCCACCCTCAATGAAAGCCAGAGCTTTTGTTTTCCTTCCTTTTCAACCAAATAAGGAGTATCAGTCTCCAAACCGCTGAGGAGTTTAACTCACGTTTATTTGTTCTTGTCTTTCCCTGGTATTTTGTCATATTTCCTCATTCTTGTCATAAGAATCTTTCCTTTTGTGTCCCAATGCCTGTTAAATTTTTGGCAAGTGTCCCCATGACTGACAGAACATTATGCATGCTACAAAACTAAGCACACATGTTAGTCTTTACCACACAGCTACTTCAGCGACTTTCTGCTCAAAGAGGGGGAATTATTGCAAGGGGCTAGTGTCATTCACAGAACACGAATCAGAAGTGTGCCATGGTTTTTGCATCAAGGGCTTCAAAAGGAAAATATGTTTACATCCTTTATGCTACAGATTCACATTTTTTACTGTCTTAATCCCTCCCCTAGAGCCAGAGACAGCCAGTTTCATAGAGAATTAGGAAGTCACTGGCACTGTTGACTTGCCAAATAACTTGAAAATTTGAAAAGTAATTAATTCACATTTTCTGAACAAAGCAAGTGATGGGGAAAGTAAGGCAAGTAGGGCAGCTGTTTGTCTTATTTTAGATCAAAATATTTGCATACTTAAAAAAAATTCATGCTTGACTAAAGACTTGTGTTAAAATCTTTTCATTGTAAGCCTGTTAACTGAGACTTTCTCATGGGGAGTATTTCATTAACACTTGGAAAGAAGAGGCACAGAAGCAAAAAGTACTATTGTCACAGTGTGTCACTTGACAGGCTGTGAGGTAATTTAACATTCTTTGGTAGAAATCTAGTCCTTTCCAGGATTACTCTGGAAAACTACAGTAATTTTGTTACCGGGTAAAATAGGCTGGGCTGAGGGATGGCCTAAGGCATGCACATCTTCCCCGTAACATTTGGGTTTGTTTTTTTTTTTTTCTTAAAAAAATGGCAAAACAGGGTTCAGAAGCTTCTTTTGGAAGCTAAGCCCATCAGTTACATGCTTGTACAGTGCAAGAACTACCCTGCTCAAACAAAAAATGAGTTAGCAAGATGACCTCTCCTTTGCAAAGATTAATAACGTGGCTGCTGATCAGGATTTAGCCATTGGCCATGAGCTTCAGTTATGAAAATCGTGGATATCTAAGTTAAAATCTGTACATTTTGATCTGAAATTTTATGTAGGAGATTAGGTTGATAAAACCCATGAAGGAACATGAAGTCAATAAGACAAATTATTTAGGCATTTGCTAAGTAAAAAAGAAATGAATAAGTTATTTACAAAGCTTACTACAGTATTTGAGGGGAATCTGTTAAAGACTGGTATTACCAGGTAGCATCTTGATTTCAATACCTGAAATAAAGTGCACATAATGCACACACTATGGAGTTTTACTCCTACCCAGGTAAGGCATTTTTTTCTCTCTTATTCTACCCGTCAATGACACCTAAGACTTGATCAGTGAAATAATTCAGACTGTGCTTAAACTGCCTTCCAAATAAAAATTCTTACTGGAATCAAGAGTCTTTTCCCAGAATAAGGTCAAAGAGAACGTGAATGAATATGTTAACATCATTATTCATTGTGAGTATTAACACAATAGGTTATTTTCCTCAGAAGTATGAACACTACAAATTTTTAAGACTGTTTGATGGCTTTGATTTTCAGTATCCATTTTATAGACTTCATTTTGGAATAATAGGTAATGTTGCCTTTTCTATTTTTCCCCTTAATTGGGATTTTAGTTTTCTTAAAGGGCAGAAAACAGATTCTTATTTTTAATGTATATAGTCTCTCTCATACCCAGAATAAACACAGTCACTAAAAAAATCTGATTGTGGTGAATTGGGATTTTCAAGTTCCAATCTGTTGTTTGTCCTTTTGCAATTACCAAGTGACTGAGAATCGGAGAATGTTTCAAACTGTACAGTAAGTGCTGTATGATTTTGCATTCACATCTGCCCCTTGTTCAGAGCTTACAAAATAATGAAGATAAGAAGTTAGATTGCAAGGAATAGGTTTCAGTAATAAACATTTTTTTTTTAAGTAATGGTTTCATAAAGACGTCGTACATATTCTTCATACTGCCCCGTTAAAAGGAACTCTATCATATAACAATAAGCACTGGGCTAATAAAATATTTGTCCAGCTCTTCAATGACTGATATTTCAATCCCTGTCATACACACAGGCAGACTTAAGAGCTTACTTGTCAAGATTGTTTCTGTCAGCGACTGAATTGCACCCTTCTGTCGAAGACATGTTGTGTGAAGGCTCTGGCAGCACCGACTGTTCTTTTGCAGCAGGGAGGTGATGTTTGCTCTGCTTTTCCTTTGCTTCCAGCCTGTTCAGATGAGGAGTGACTGCTAAGTGGCAGTGCTCTTCAATGCAATATGTTTAAGGATATAGGCCTGACCCACCCAAGGCACCTCTCTACTGCACGAACCAAAAGGAGAAATGGAAGGAAGAGCCCTATGGAACAAACCTGCAAATTCTGTGGAACCAAGGCAAATTTCATCCTGCATGAGTACCTCAAGGTGCATTACATAGACAAGATGCATCTCTCCTATAAGAAGTTTATCTGTTCACTAATATTCACACTATGCAGACTTCAAATTTATGACATTCATCAAAACCATTATGTTCCAGTGGGATGTAACAGAAAACCACACCCATACACAGCTCTGTTCTCACTGAGATAATCAATGAAATATTTCCATTCATCTCAGTGAGAGCAGAACTGGGCACCTAGTTAGTACTAAAAGCCAGGAAGGAGGAATTAACAAAATTATTTGCAATAGAATTTACAATAGAATTGCCTTTGTAAAGAGTACACTAGAAACCAGAGACTAAAGGATTGTAATTTCAGCCATAGAAACACATCTAGAAAGTTATCAGTATTACAGATCACACTTTCTAATGGTTTATGACTTATTAAAAAACTATTTTTTAATGTATTTTCTTCAGACTGTGCAGAACTATCCTCCTTTGGCATCAGAGACATCTTGTAGAGTAAATCACCTTTGTTTGACAAAATACTTGTGAGGCTAGGGTGAAATATGCAAGCCATGCTTAATTCACTGAGGGACATTCTCAGTATTCTCTTCAGAAAACTGTATTGTGATGCAGATGGAGCGAGAAATGCAACTTTTTCATTTTCCAACTGAGGACTATGTCCTAGCCTCTTTGGGCTGGACGAAAAGAGAAATACTTGGCTGGCTCAGTGACAGGATTAGCGAGCAAGGCTGAGATCAGCCTCAAATCCTACCCAAACTGCAAAAGCCCCGAGCATCCCAGGGCAGTCCTTAGGAGTCCCTCATCCCTCAGCCGAGGACCATCCCTGCTTGTTTGCCTTTGCTTCGGCCTACTTCACAGAGGTACAGCTCTGGGGAGAGGAACAGAGGTGCCTGTGGCCAGCTGCTTCGGACAGAAGACCTGCCCCTCCCTACAACGATGGCCGTCTGCTTCTGAGAGTTCACCCTAAATAGGAGTCCCCTGTGTAAAAGGTGGGCACCTATGCCAGATGAACTTTGAAAGAAAAAAAATGAACATGCCATCTGCGTGTGAAGAGACTATTTCAACATTGAAGTGCAGAAGCGAATTTGTGAATCCCAGCCCTAAGAGCTGCTAACTCTGAGTTTCAGAGAGGCATCCAAGTTTCAGGGAAACGAGCATGGATTTCAGCATTTCCTTTCAGCAGCCTTTCCCCTCCAGGTGCAGCTGGGCAGCCACGACAGTCCAGGGGCTACCAAAAACCATCCTGTGTGAGATTAAAGATCGGGCTGAGGTCTGTACGTCCCACTCCCAAACGTGGGGACCTACAGGTAGGTGCTGTTACACATATTGACCTTGACTGCACCACAAGTCTGTCACAGCTGGTTTTAGTAGCACTATTAATGGAAACTTCAGAAAATGCTTATGAATCTTATCCCCAGCTGGCGATGAGACTTTCACAATAGATAGATCTGCAAAATCAGCACGGATCCACATTTTCATTAAACTGTTCAGATGTTTTTTTCATGTTCAGCTTTTTCTTTCACATTGATCCACAAGGCTTGATTGCAGACCCAGCTCCCCAGATTTGCTGGAGATTCAGCTCTAGCACCTCACTCTCACTCTTGGAGTCTTCACAGGGGTAATATTACATATTTTGCACAAAGTGGAAAAAAAAAAGGCTAAATGTATGTTCTAATGCCCCAAATATTAGGTATTGCATTATTCTTTCAGAGAGTTAATTCCCTGAGGAATAGGTTGGGTGAAGATTTTCCAGTCATATCCCAGACCTTCTTAAAATCACAGCAGATATAATCAGTTTTTGAAATGCCCTTTATACCTGTCAAACTAAATAAGTTTACAGATTTGTCTGCTCACAAAGGTGTGATGTCATATAGTCCCATTTGCTGCAGTTCAAGTCATTATCTATCTTGTCTGACAGTGCAGTGTGCATGATCTGCAAGATCAATGTTGGCTTTGTTAAAGGGGAAAAACCAAATATGACGGCTGCTGAATTCTCAAATGGCAAAGCAAAAGTCAAGATGCCACATAACATGGCTGTCCCTATAGAAGTTAACTAGAGGCAGGTAATTTCCTAATCAGCAAGAGGAAACTAGTTTAAGTCAAGTACCAGAAAACACAGTAGGAGAGGACAGCATTGGAGGAACTTCATTACACGTGCTTCACTTGCAGACTGATAAGCAAGATCAAAGCAGCGAGCATGAGAGAAAACAGCACACCATTTTTGCACAGATAATCAGAGCTGTTCTTAACCCATCTCTCCAAGCATCCCTGGAGGCACCATGCTTTAGAGTACCAAGGTTTCCCTCCGTGCCAGTCCTGCACTCGATACACCTAGCTGCAGGAGACAAGTGACTGGTATGCAACATCCCTGCTAGCCAGAAGCCTCAGGGCTATAATTTGTCCCATGGAAGACAACTGGAAAGACTAGATTCAAAAACGGAGAGACTGAAATGCTTTTAGGCAGAAGCTCTAAGTAGCAAAGGAGGTTTTCATGTACAGAAGAAATTAGGGGATCCTGCAGCGTATTGCTTTCAGATGAACAGTTCTTCATAGATGTGCCTGAACAGAAGCCCTCAGCCTGAATTTCATAAAGCTGTGAAGAAATTCATATATGAACCTAGCTGCAAAATCTGTTCATCACTCAGGGCCTGTTCCATCCTCTAAAATATAGCAATTTCAATTGTTGCCAATTATGTCCTATTTTATTTCCATACCAAAACCCTCTGGGCGTTTTTTTGTTTTTTTTTGTTGTTGTTGTTTTCTCCCAGATCTATAAATGATGTTTTACCAACTGACCTGGTCTCAAGCACATAGTATTTTAAAATGTCATTGTGTTTCTGTAAGCTTTCTTTGACTAGCATGGTTTTTATAAGATTCAGTGAAAGCTTTCATCTTGGGAGGGGGAACAAGGCCAGGCCAAGAGTGTGAGGGGCAAAATACCTGGTCTTTAATGGGAAGGAACACTCATAGAAATGCCACTCTGACTTTGCTTAATGCCCCTCAAATTCTGGTGGGTAAATCATTTCAAGAGAGGACAATTCTGAGAAGTTTTTTAGTTGTTTGCAGTGACTTCTTACCGCTTATCATATACATTTAATCATACAAGTCAAAAGAGTATTGCTATTTAGATGACAAAATGAAAGGGTAACAAAGAAGACTGAAATGGGAATAAAAATACTGAGGTAAATGATAGTCTGTAGTAAAAGTAGTAACAGTTGAAAAATCTATGAGGACATATCTACATGTTAACAATAAAAGTTGTGTTGTAGAAATATGTTGTAAGCTCAAGACAGGCAGATTGACAAGGAGGAAACAAGTGACTGCCAGGATTTCTGTTGCTAAAACAAACCTAAGCTCCCTGGATAAATTCACAAACTTAAACTCCGTTGTCTCTCTCTTTCTCCTGTATTCTTTCCTTACTCATGTTTGACACAAGCAATACAAAGAATTGTAATATTATGGTAATTTACTAAAATAGATTTATAACAGGTGAGAAAAGACATGAAGTTTGGCTCAAAAATGAAGAAGAAAATAAGGGGGAAGTCCTGGATTTTAGTGCAGAGAGCACTGTGTCTGCCTTTTTGGCAGAGTTCTGCCTGTGCTGTTGATTTGCAGAGCTCTAAATGAAGACGCCCTACTTTGAACCAGGATGCCCTTCACCTGTTTTCTTAGAAAGTATTCCTAAACCAGCTAGGCTCATCTGTTCCTGCAAATAATACTTTATGAGCACTCAGATACACTCGACTAGGCAGAAGGGAATCTCTTAATTCCTGGTATTCAGTATGGACTTGGCTGTTTTACAGTGCATTAACCATACAAAAATGCTTTATTTATTTTGCTGTCAAAAAAATGTATGGCCTGCCAACTTTATTTCAACTTCACTTCAAACTGGATTCACCCTTGCATATGACTTTCTGACAATATTAATCTCACAGGCTGTATGTACCATTACATACATAATTCTGGCTGTTAAACTCCGGAGCACAATTCCAGTTTTCTTCCTGTACACCTATGAAGCTTTTCACTTCGAATCACCCATGAGCTATAAGCTTATCTTCCATATTTTGTAATGAAATCCTACACCAGATCACACTGTTTACCAAAAGCTCTGTCTTCTGTTCTACTAAATAATTAAATATATATATTATATATTTATTTTGCATTATATAACATTTTTATATTTATCTATATTGAGTGTTATATCATCATTGGAACTTAATTTAATAAAAGTCAAAGCTGATACAATCTCCTTGCCTGTTCCATCTTTGGAGGCAGAATGGGAACAGGGAAAGAATGCTTTCACAGTGAAGTTTCAGCATTTTCCTTCGAGCTTGAATATTTAGCAGTTCGCTTCAGGGACTGATGGCTCAGTATTCCAGTCCAATAAATGGGACAGCATGAGGAATCTCAAACATGTAGAGTGAGAAAACTGGATCCAAAAACTTTATTTCGGACTGAAATAACGTATGCGAGGTTTCTGAGCAAAGATGGCCTTCATACAAACCTGATATTGAAACTTCTAGGATTTCTCTCCCAAAAAGGTTATGACAGCAGAAATTTCAAACATACAACAAAATCTTCTTTTTCGCTGTCCCAGTTGCCATTATTATCTTAAGGGTAAGTTTCTTGAGAGTGTCTGGAGGGGGTTGTGTGGGGGGGAATCTAAGTTATTTTGTCATCTAGCAGCACACACTGTTGCTTTGTGATATTTTTTTATCATCTATAAGCAGGTAAAGGGACACAACATTGACTTTTGATGAGCTCCACTGAAAACAACGGGGTTTAAGCATACCTAAGAACCTAAGTTATAGGTGCCCGATTGATGTGGCAGCTGTATTCCTGCTGAGTATAAGACATTACTTCTCCCTAAATCTGGCACTTACTACCTTCCAGTGATTGCTCTCCGAGTTAGAAGCACAAAATCCACAAGTGGTTCCTCTCCAATACAAAGTGATTTGGTTTATTTATAACTCTTATTTCTCAGTAGTTCTTACATGTCCTGGCACGTCTCGTGTACCTGACTGCATCAGAGGTGAGGCAACCAACTCAGCTGCAGATCGGTAACACACAGTACTGAGAGACAAGGAGATGGAAGAGGGATAATGTCGTTATTGAAGGAGTAACCTGCTTCTGCAGCTATTTTTCTTTTCCCATGATTAGATCCTTTGCTATTTCTAATTTTGAAAGAAAGAGGAATTTAGCCTGCAAGTTAAAAGCACACAAAAAACCCATACTGAGTATTAAAAAAAAGGAACATATAGCTTCCTTTAACTGGAGTACATTTTGGAGTCACTCATGCTGGGGGTGGTGGTGAGGTGTTCATTAACAATTTTGTCAGGTGCACATATTTTAGAATAGGTGTTCCACTGATGTAAACACTTAAGTCAATGAAGTTTCATGCTCATGAAATAAAGCTATAATTAATGAAAGTTCAAATTCAAATGTGCAATTGCAAGAGATTACTAAAAAAAAAAAAAAAGGTCTGGCAAAATGCAAGCCACCCCTAACTCTATGATCAACAGGATTGCGTTAAGTCACTCAGTCATGCTAATTCATCCAGTTTTATTACTAGCTCTTCATTAACACTCGCACTTTGTGTAATTATGCAAATATCTCTGAAGAAAAAAAATGTTCATTTCAAACCTGTTTTTCAGTTCTGGAGAAAGTGTAACAACATATGTTTTTCAGATACTGAAATGCAGCACCTATGAATATACCACCACTAACGGCATTTCATTAACTTAAACTGAACGGTTTCCTGCCATCAGTGTGGCCCAACCTTTTTATATACCTGAAGATAACTTTGACCTAATGTTGAAGTTCACTCTTCCCTGAGAAGTGAATTGGACTTGGTGAAATTTTTATCTAATTTCTTAGGAGACACTCTGCTGTATAAGAATCTCCAGTTATTGGAACTACATCGGCTTGCTGCTTGGAAATGTATGGCATTTCCCCACATACCAGGCATGTGGGATGTGAAGCCAAATAACAAAAAAAAACCAGTAGTGTTGGCTTCTTTTGAAGAAAGAGGAAGATGCTGTGTTGGAGAGTGCCTTTGCATAGGACTGAAGGCCTTGCCCTACCAAATGACCCCATGTGCCAGACTTTTCCCTCTCCATGCACTGATATGGTGCTGTCTCATGTACAGAAGAAGAAAGCACTTGAGAGTTCTGAGCATGGTAGACCAGGGATCAAGAGGTACTGCATGACTTAGAATTAAAAATAGGGTGGTTTTTTTTTTTTTTTTATATGCTTGATTAGGGGAATAGCCAAATCATAGGTATTTCAATACTGACTCTGAAAACCTTGAATCTGCATACATTTGCTGTCTCTGCTCAGTGATGCTCAGGTCAGCAGTCAATACACAACCCAAAAGATGCAAGTGAAAGACAATGTCAAGCATTTGTAAGCCCTGGCTGGATCCATCCAAACACTGGAGCTCAGAGTCCCCTTAAAGATCAGCGCCTGTCTCATTGCTGGCTAGGGGAAGTAAAAGGAGACATAAAGATCGTTTGCTGCCAAGTGGTTATCCCTAAAGCAATCATAATCATGTACCCTACAAGAACCTCCAGCCTTCTGCAACCCTCTTAGATCCCACATTGGATCACAGATCACAAGGGGCAGTGAACAAACCATGCATGTGTGGTTCCACTTCAATACAAGGTCATCCTAGACATCCAAAGAAGTTCCTGGAGCTGTTATGTTAAAGCATTGATCCTAAAAGTGCAGTTTCTCTTCTGTTTGTTGCTGGAGACCGGCTGTGTCCATTACTCAGCACATTCAAAACTGAACCTCAGGACAGCAGAGCAATAACAGCTCAAGTAATTCTGATTAGTAACAAGACCAAAAATAAACATTAAATTTCCTCTCTGAACTCTTCCTATTAAAAAAATGCAAGAGAGCTTAACGTTATAATTAACTGTTCTGCACACTGACCAGCTACAGGATCAGCTTCAAGTTTGGCTTCATTTTCAGGAAGGCTCAGGTGTGAGTTTCTTTTTCTGTAGTAGGGAAGATAAAGACTGAAGTCTTGGCCACGGTGAATGGAAGAACAAATCTTCCAGCCTTGTTTTAGGAGTGTCAAGTGGAGAGGAACTTCTTGTAAGACAGGATGCCTGAATTCTAGGTGCAACAGTGTTAAGTGAGCCATATGACTTAATGTAAGATGGGTCACTACTTGGACAACCCCACTCCTTGCACAAATCTGAGAACTGTCCTCCCAACTCTGCATCCAGATCTGTATATAGTCATCTGGATACCCAATTGTCAAACGTTGTCATGTGACAGATATTTGAAGTTATTTGCCTCTTGAATTTGGCTGAGAACATTATTTAGTAAATATATTTTTCATCTTGGAAGTCACTAAGGAAAAGAGCTGGTTCTACTTAGGTCATGCTATGTCAGCTTCTTAGGACACTATCGTGTAAAATACACACTCACTCCCCCTCACACCTCCAGGAGAAGGACCAGTGCATAGTAGTAAATTAAAAAATAAATGAACATATTATTATTATAAAGACAAGATTAACATGAAATGCTCTATCTCTGGGCATGTGCACACATATACTTCATTGCTCTGTGATCTCACTCCTCACAAAAAACAAACTGTTTAATTCTGATTTTTAAAGAGCAAAATCATTTGCTATATTGAAACAGCCCATTCATCATATAAAGCATTTGATTCTGTCACCTCAAGTACTTGTTAAATCACTTCCAGCTGCTACAATCAAGGGCTAGGTACTTCCAAGGTCTGACACTTTCTCAGCTCTATTACACCTTTAAGTATGATTCTTCAATCCAATTCTAGCCTCCATAATAATCAAGTGCCCACTCCACTTAACTTCAAGGCAACTGGGGAACCTGGAATTCTCCATATATGTCTGCATCTGATTTTCAATCAGATCTCTTCAATCCAAGACTGAAAGCTCCTGAATATCAGCTAAGTATTAGAAAGGCATCATTTGCAACTGCAGCAGTGTCATCAGCAGTGCTTCCGTTGTTGAGCTCTTGTTTTTCCCAGGTCCAAAGCAGGATGTTTAGACTGGGGCTGAAATTAAATATACAAAGCACAATTTAACTGCAAGCATGCACAGTGCTTGCTACATAAGCAAACTGTCTGCTCACACAATTTGGCTATGTGGGTCTTAACTAACCTGCTGCACATTGCTAAATGATGTTTTGTGCGCTTACAGATGGGGGTGTTACACACTCTAAGCACAGAAATGCAGAGGCTGGTAAGGAACTGTGACTCTGGTTGCTAGTATGTTGCTTGTAACCCTAACCTCATGGTTGAAATACTATTTGTATTATACTATTGTTAAAATACAATATTTTCCAAAGGAAGCATCATTATACTCAGGAATTTTTCCCACTTCTATTGTATGAGCTGGAAGGACATCTATTGGTTTTCCCTTTCTTTCTCTCAAAGCATTAGCTCCTGTCCACCTCAGGAGAGAGGCACTTAGATGCATTATTGCACAGCAATTCCTGAGACCCTGCAGCTGTTGGTACAACAGGCAGTACACATAAATTACTGGAGTATCACTGCCCCTGCATCTTTGATCAGTGTCACCTGTATTTGCCTACTTATGCAATCTTGCAGTTGAATAGCCCTGGCTGTCCTCACTTTTTCTTTCAAAGAAAAAGAGAAGATTTTGGTTATGACAACACCTAAAAGGGGAAAGCAAGAAAAGCGGGACAGCAACAGAGTTTTCCACAGACACTGAGTAAAGAATCCCACAGAACTTCAATCTTCTTTCTTCTGACAAGAGGAAAAAACCCACACCAGAGAATAAATGACATTTGGTCTCCCTTTCTCTAGTTCCAGCTAGTAAACTGCCGAAATATTTATCCTGTTAATAAGAATAATAAAAAAATCTCCAAATCCTAAAATACCCCTCTTAAGAGCAGCAGCACAGCGTAGACCTTGTGTACCTTCATTTCATGTGATTTTGTGTACTGTATTTGGGTTCTTTCATCTAGTAAAACACAAAGGGACTCATTCCTCCAACATTTTCAGGTATTAGTTCACTAAGGACTAATAAAACTGAAGTTCCTGGTGCAGTCTTTCCATGAGAGGGACACTTGTGGAGCTCTGTCCACTTTCTTGAAACTTGTAGGGACAAAAAGTGTCCTCAGAACTGTTCCCCTCTGCAACTTGGTTAAAATTAGACTATGTATTCAATAGTTATTACCAGGGGCAGACAGGCAGATAAGAAATCAAAAGCTGAAGTTTTCCAGAAGAGCCACTTAAAAGGGTCAAAACATACTGACTTGCAGAAACCCTTTTATTTGGTTATAGCCAACAGCACAAAGGGGTTTTTGTTTAGTGTGCCAGTTAAGCTAGCTAGTTAGGGTATTCCAGAAAGTTTTCTGTTGTTGTCACTGCAAGCTTTTTTTTTTTTTTTTTTAAAAATACCTCTCAATTTCAAAATAACGTTTTTATTTCCTTAAGACAAAATCTTCAAACTCTTCCAACACAATTAGCTTAGCTGGCTAAATACTTTTGCATAGACTTAAACATCAGAACTGATTGTATGAAACATTTATGAAGACAGCTTCCTTTATTTTCAAAAAAACTATTCCTATATTCTACTCGGAATGTTAGAGGTAATCTGAACACATTTTACACACAAAGCTGTACGTACAAAACAAGTGCACACCAGCTAAAATTCAAGGTGTCAAAGAACACTACCCATGCTATGTCAGAAAAGCACCCAAAATACTCTTGAAGTGAACGTATAAAATAAGGCACTTCAAATTCAGTTGGGTATTTTTTCCAGACGATTTTCAGTTGGCACTCAGTCAGATTTTGCTTCTGCTGAAAGGGGCTGTGCTACTGACTGCAGGAGGGGCAGGAGCACACTCAGTGTCCCTTGAATCCTTTCAGCCCAGGAGCTGGAAATTCCAGATGTGGCACTCCTCGCTGTTAATGGGCACACAAAAGCTGTTTGGTGACAGTAGAAAGAAAAGCAAAAGATACAGACACCATGAAGCACAGATGAGAAGAGCTAAGGTTTGACACAGATGCATTGACTGCTGCCCTGAAAGAAAGGGAAAAAACAAAGCATTATAGCTTTTTCTAGTGTAGTGAATGAATAAATAGAAGATGACAGAAAGTCTTTTGGATGCTTATGAATGTCAAATACTTTTAAGTGGCTGCCTTTCCTTGTCACTAAACATTAAAGAGCCATAGAAAAACACACTTATGCTCAGTCATTTGGCTAGAGACATAAGGCTTAGCTGGCTTATAACTTCAATGCCTACTAGATACGAATGTTGAGGTTGCCTTTACTTTTAAAAGGCCCTCCCTCTCTTGCTAGTTTATCCATTATCTTTGTATAGTTCTCCCACCACCTGTGCATATTAATTCAACAGATTAACAAGTAGAATTGTAAATTAGTCCCAAAAGATATCTTTTCAAAACCAAGTTCTATTGTTTTTCCTTTTTTTTTTTCCCCTTTGCAAAAATGGTGCCTGTAATGTATATATGCGCAAATATATATTTCTTTGGAAGATTTTGCAAACCAAGCATTATAGCATTTTGCCAGTGCATGAAAACAAACAAAAAAAACACTAACAAAATGTGAAAACAACTAATCCTTCTTAACTAGAGATATAAATTTTGCTTTCTAAGCACGAGAAGTAACTGATCAGAAAATCATTATTGTTTCCCATTCTCCCAGTAGAAATTTCCATCCTTTCTTTTGTGCTAAGATGTAAATTAACTGTTGGATGACTATTCACAGGCTGACTAAGCAAGAATAGGTAGTCTTAACGAAAACAGGAGTAAGCATCAAAGGCCAGAAAGTCTAATGACATCAAACAGCTGGGCCAGCTGCTGTCTGTGAAAGGTAGTTGGCTGGTTCTAATTCTAACACAATAGGCGAGAAAACCCAGAAAGAAAAGAAACAGCGCAGTTTGTACCAGTTAGTAGTTAAAATTTTCCTGCTTGTAACAGTGAACTGGGTTATTGCTAATTAGAGAGAGGAATTTTTTTATCTCCTTCCCTTGTGTCAAGCAGGCATAATTCAGCTGCACCATTCAAATCTTTGTCCCTGCTTTATTATCCCCCCCTTCAAATTCACCCATCTGCATGAGCAGATTCTTTTACCACTCATCTCTTCAGTGTATCTGTATCAATGGTTTTACACTAAAATTAAATCTTAATGAAGAATTAGGTGTTCTGATAGCTGCAGTGATTTCAAAGCCCCTTAAAATACTCCGAATAAAAAACCCTAAACAACCAACAAAAAAACCAAACCCCAAACCCCACCTACTCCTGGAGACCTTGCATTACTGAGTGCTAGACTAAGGAGAGTCATTCATAGGGTTTTCAAGGGGAAAGAGACAAAGCCAAAGCCCACCTGAGGTCTTGTGCAGTTGTGCTGTTTCAGAGCACTACAGTACTACAAAAGGGTGTTTAAATGCACAGCAGAATGATCTGATGAACTCACCATAGTCATCTTACTCTTTTCCTTTGCCTGCAAAGTTCCTGTTAAAAAATGGTGCCTTAAACTAATTTTATTTCTTTCACGTTTCTGTGAGAGTTCAACTGAATTGCATTCTTTAGTTTTGGTGTGTTTTTTTTTTTTTCTCCTGTGCCACCGTGGGTTGAAGTTCAGCTACACATGGTAGAGAGAAGACAAGGCAGAAGCTCACCACTGACATGACGGCTCTGGCTTCTTGCCACATTCATAAGAGATTTGGAGGTGGAGGTAACCTGAAGGATGTTCATCACAAACACAACATGCTGGAAGTACTGAATTGAGAGACAGCAAACCCAAAATTCAGATGTAAATATTTGTGAAATAATTTTGTAATAGTAACATATGAACATAGTAAAATAGCAAATTAAAGTCAATGCACATGGTAAAAAATAAGCCACCCCCTCATCTCACAGTGCCTGTATGCTGGCTTTTATCATTAAGGAACAGGATCTTGGAGATATTTTAGCTAGTTCTATAATTATGTCACCTCAGAGCTTACTAGTGATCAAACAAGCAGACGATATTAAGAATGAGTAGGAGAGGAACAGTAAACAAACCAGGAAATTGTTGTCATGACACTGTATAAATCCACTGTGCATTCACATCTCAAATCATCTGTGCAGTTCTGGTGTCCTGTCTCAAAAAGGATATAGCAGAAATAGAAAAAAAGTCATGGCAGGCAGGCAGTAAGGAGTAGCAAAGGTTGCACAGCAGCTATTCAAGGAATGATTCAATAGGATTCGTCATAAAGGAAGAGGTGACAGAGAGAAAGCAATAAACATCATGAGAGGCACAGACAAAGTGACTAGCCAACGATTGTTCACAGTTTCTCAGTTTGAGTTAAAAGATATTGAATGAAGTTGTCTCAAAAAAAGTTTCTTTATTTTGCCCCCCCACCCCCCCGCCTTTCTTTTTAACCCATCCCTGCAAAACAAGATGCTCACTGGCACAAGATATTGGGTTTGGTTTTAGGTTTTTTGTTTGGTTTTGTTTTCTTCTTACATTAATTTGTCTAACCGTTTTTATCTTTTTGTCTCTATCAATAAGGGGCTGTTAAAGATGCACAACCTCAAGCTCACAAAGACCTGAATCAGCTGAGAGGGCAAAATGGGGGACACATTAACAAGTGCTTCGCCGTTCATGACCACTGCCAGGGGCTGAACACCAGGCCAGAGGGCCCCTTCATTTTTCACTAAGAATAAGATTCCAAAATACTCATGAACATTTTCTGAGAGTTGCCAAATATGTGGGTTGTATGAAAATAGGCATCATTAGCAAGACTATGTCCAACGGCCAAACATTATGAAATCTCAGTGTTTATTGAGGGTTGGGAAAAGGAGAACAGGAGAGAGTGTCGTCTAGAGGAAGTTTTATTTAGTATCACAGAGATTGTAAAATTATGGGCTTCCCCAAGACAGAACAACATCAAAATTTTCAGACTGCACAAACTGGTGAAAGATGCTATGTGAAAGCCACAGAAAAGGACTGTTGTCTCATTATGTGGAAGATGTTCTTATTTGGTAACACACTGCAGTGCTGTGAGTAACTGGAAAGTGCAACACAAGACAGACAATCAGGCACTTGAGTTCAGAAATATTAATAAAAGGCTAAAATAATGCTATGTAGAGTGACTCTTCTTAGAGAAAGAACCATCAAATATTAAAGAAAGTTAAAAAATTATTTTGATCTTTTGATGAGTGGACAATGAACATTGTGTGTTCATTGCATAAATTCCTGCCTGTGGTCAATATGCATTGACATAATATAAACTGTATTAACTATATAATCAGCTGAAGAGAACTAATCCCATTAAGAGACAATGACTTCAGCAATCCTCTGCCCTGCTGACTAGAACAGGATGGGCACAGATCTATCTGTCCCACTGCAGAGCTGGGGAAGCATGCACAAGCCACCTCCCTGGGACACAGCTTTGTCTTGGATTCTGTTTGGCAAAATAAAGTTAATTCCACAATTCTCCCCTCCATTTTCACAGAGCCTTTTGAACTGTATTGCTAAAATGCCATTGAAGAGCAAGGTATTAGTGATCAAAACCAGACTAGAGCTGTGAACACAGATCCATCATCCACGAAAGTTTTGATTTGGACCTCCAATTCAAGCTTTCCTCCTTTCTATCAGTTGTGCTAGCTGAGTATATAAATATCCCCAACAAGCTTCAAGCAGGTTCAGATACAAACCTGAAGGTGAACTTTTTGGCTCCTGCCCCTCTGACTTTAAAGCTCATCTCAACAGCTGCCTCCTGCACATGGTACATTCTCATTGAAGTGCATATTTTTCCTGTAATATAAAGCACTTCAAAGCACACTTCGCTGCTTCTCTGCTGCTCATTGGCTTCAATGGTGAACAGCAAATAAGTTGCTAGTATTATGTCTGGCTTCTACTTCGATACAACATCAAAGGGACATATGCATGTTTTAAAGAATTACAACTAGAGCTGTGCAGAACTCGCCTTACAAGCCCCAAACCTTAGTATTATGTTTGTATCTTCACCTTTCTTTATATTACCCTTTCCACACTCTGTGTTAGGATCACAGAAAAGCTGTTGATAGAACAACCCCAATTATCTCAAATCAAACCAGGCTTCAGATAACGAAGGGTGTCCTTCGTGTTCACAGGCATTGGGGAGACTAACTTTTGTCAGTTCAGAGGGAATGCTAAATAATCGCACAAATAATACATGCCTGATGTTTGTTGCATGCTTGGTCTCCTTCCTGCTTACTCTGTCTGATGGGTATTCCCCCAAGTCCTCTCATTCTCTCCAAGTCATTTGCCTGACTCCTCTGCCTCTCTGAAAACAGTGCAGAAGATCTCCCCACTCCACCAAAAAAAACGACAACACAAAAAGCTTTGGAAAAGTTTTTAAACATATGCTTGGCATTTTTTAGTTTAGAGATGAAAGTGGGTGTTTTTGCTGAAGTTGTTTACCTAAAAATACTTTAGGTGCCCCCTTTATTGGGTCACCATGCATTAGCTACAGTTCTCTCAACCTTTCATGTAGTCTCCTCCTCAACATCCCATGGGAAGTCAAGAAGTGCTATTATCTCCGGCTTACAATCAAGAAAATGAAGACAAGTGAGGCAAAAAAGCGTGGTTTCCAAAAGTACTTCAGATCCTAAATCACTTAACCCTCACTACAAGCAGTGTTGTGTTGTGCTCCAGTAACAGCATAGAGAAGCCAACAGCCTTTTCTATACAGCTAACTGGAACATAGCTGAGTGCTCCTCTGGGGAGCAGCCTACGCACTGTTTCTGTAAAAAGAAGCATCAGACGTACTTACATATCATTACACCTAACCCAGAAAGGCCTTTTTGAGAACAGCAGATGGTTTTCACCCTCAGTTTGAAAAGTTTGCAGAGTGTCACGCTGTATTACAGTGCTCCTACTAGCTCATGATCCTTGCACCGTTCTGGCTTTCTGCTGCAGAGAAGTCCAGTTAAGGGATGCTTTGTGTTTGTAAGTGTCATTTAGGTTCCTGCAACACCAGCGTTCCTGAAAATTTTACTCTCGCACAAATTGGTTGCAACGAAGGTTACCTGAATCTCCAGAAACCCAAAGCCCTATCCTAACTGAAGAACCATCCTCGGAGAGACTATGTTCGTGCAGAAGTGCACACGTGTGTATGTATACACAGGTATACAGTGTCATCAGTTACTTCTGTCTCTGTTTATTGCTCAGAAATTCAGAAGGAAGTTAGTGACATACAGACATGGCTTCCTTGGCGCATTTTAAAGCGCTGGCCATTAACCAACACTAAAATTAAATAAAACCAAAGGCTTCCAGTGAATCCATCCATTTGCACTTGTTAGATCCATGAAATTGATTAAACCAGCGTACCTTGAAGCGGGCTTTTTTTCCCCTTCTTTCTAATAAACAGGAAGATACTCCGATTTTAAAAAAAGTCTCAAGAAAACCAATAGAACATAAAACTTTCCCCTCTTGCTCGTATTTTATAGATGACAAGGCATGAAATGATTGATCATGCACTGTAATGACGGATAAGGACAATTGGCTGAAAGGTCAAAACTATTAAGTAAATAGTAAAAAAAAAAAGAAAGAGAAGATGGTACGTTTCTCTCTGAGGCATAGTAAGTGTAAATGGCAGGAAACCTTCATGTCATAGCCACACTGCTTCCATTTAAGCTTAAAGAGTACTGGATTGAAATATCAGCAATCTGTTAAACATTTTTGTGTATTCTTCGACAAGCAAAATTTGGGCAGGGTTAAGGGTGTTTGAATTACCTCCAATGTATAGTCAAGTTTTCAAATTTATAATTTTCCCAAAATTTTTCTTTTAAATAAGTGTATCATAGTATGATATCCTTACTAATTTCTTCCCCTCCATTTATGAGTGTGTATCTAGGTAGTCAAGCACAAATTTAAAAAAAAAATGTTGATGAGTACAAGCCTGAATTTATCCTTATTTCAGGAATTACAGATCTCTCTAGATATTAACATAGTTATTCCAAGGCTGGGTTTAATCAAATCTATAGATCTGACAGTTTGTGTGCTGCTAAAGCTCAGAGAGGCTTTCAGCAACAGCAACTCCTCTCTACTTCATAGGCTAAGCTCACCTACCTCTGGTAACGAAAGCTCAGGCAACTCTCTGCAGTACCAGCCAGCTCGGCATAAGGGAGAACTCTGTGGCTCAGTGGTCGTGACTGAATTCTCCTCTGTGTGATGCTACAGACAGAGAGGCTCTGTAGAAATTCTTGGTATCCCCTAACACAGCAAGACCTGCTTGTGAAGGCAGTTTCTCACCCTACCAACTATCAGATTGATTGCTTTCAATTTTCTAAAATCTTAAGCATTTTTCGTTAACATTAATTCTCAAATGATCGGTGACAGCACATTTTTTGGTTTATGAATAGTAGTTTGGATTTTTTTTTTTTAATATTTCTTTTCTTCCTAAAAAAAAACTCTGTGAAGATATCTTCATTACACCCAAAAATTACTGAATCTAGTTAGCATTTCTTGAAGAGGTGCAATTTTTTTTTTTAAATGTGACTTTTTTGTGCTAGTGCATTTGTCAACATTAGAGTAATTAGCTCAAGTTTCATCAACTGGCTGGTGCAATCTGTTCAGAAAGCAACTTGGAATGTTAAAAAACCTAATAAGCTTCTCCAGCTTCACAGTTAAAACCTGAGGGATTTGATTTCAGTTCTGTCTGAAATCAGAGAAAATCCTTTAGAAGATAAATCAATACCATTAAAAAACATAAATAAAAAGTTACTAAGTTATTATAATGCTATGAGGCGAAGTTATTTTTCTGATATTTTAGGTTGTTGCACACTTTCTAAAATTAAGCAGTATTTTACACAGGAAAATCTGAACTGAAGCAAATCTGGAGCTCCAAATCTGAAAAAGCTTCCATCCCTCAGTAACCTCACATTTGCGAGTAATCCAACTGAATTCAAAAATATTTGAATCACAAATAAAAATTTATCCAATATTTACTCCTACTGAAATAGATATGCAGTAAGTAGTTTCTGTACGGTTCTTGGTTCTTGCTTTTCTTGGGGCTCTGTGTCCACACATGCGTGCGTTTGTGTGTTTTAAGTGCAGATAGAATCACTTCAGGCAGAAATGAGGAAAAACATGCTTTTCAGTACATAAAAAGGACGTATTGATAGGGGTTTGTCTCCACCAAAAGGCAGCACAAAAAAATGGAGCCTCAGAAAACATCTTCAACAGCTGCCTGATCAAAAGCAAAACATCATTTTTAAAATGCCAAAGCAATCTTTCTCCCTTAGCAGCCATTTACTAACATCGTTCAGGAAGACAAGAGGCTTAAAAAACTTTCAAGTACAGAAGTCACTCAGAGAAACTGTGCTGAGAGCACTGGATTGTACAGTAAGAATAGCATCGGGGTATACATTATGGCATACAAAGGTGCACCTTGGGTAGGTGGTGACATCACTGAGGCAGTTGGAATGAGACAAAAACGAACACCAGCTTGGCCACCTTGATTCAGCGAAGTCCCACAAACTGCGAGACAAAAGCGCGCAGCCAGGCACAGCCTCAGTAGGGATGGAAGGGGAGAGAGGGGAGCTTCACAACTGGTACTGCGCGATCAAACTGGAAATCAGCACCTACAGTACAGCTCGGAACTCCTGTTCTCCCTGATACGCCATTTATCGCATACTCTGATAGGGCAGAGCTAATAGTCTTCTGCATGTGCTATTTGAACAAGAATAGGACCAACAGATGAAGAGCAGAGAACAACTTTTCCTGAAAGGAGGAAGAAAGTGCTAGGGAAAAGGCCAATAACAGATGCCATGGATGAAAAAAATAAGAGCACTATGCTTCAGCAGCTAAAAGAAAGAAAAAAATCCTGACAACAGCCTCCTGCCTGTTTGATCACTTGACAGAAAATATCTTTTTCTTAAACAGTGCCTTGTCTGAGAGATCAAATTAGGCTATAATACATTTACTAATTAGCAGTAATGTACTAGAAATTACAACTCGCAGGGTTTTAGCTAGTACCGATTATTTCTCTTGCAAACAAAATTAAACATGCTCTTGCAATCTGTTCCCCAACAATTTTGCTGGCTTTCCTTCTGTTTTGCCTCACACCAACAAAATTGAGGGCCGTGTTTTAATCTTTAGGCAATACACCTGTGCACCCATCTTCCAAGCACTGCTGGGCTCCAGAGCTGGAAAAGCAGGGAGGAGATACTTCTTTGTTGTAGCACTGGGTAAGCTCAGACGTTAATTCCAAGTCACATTTTAGTCCATGCCATGTTCGCATGGAGTACAGATACCATAAATCCAGTCCACAGTGGTTAGCTCATAAAGCTGAGTCTGCAGCATCCGCTTCCCAAGCGCAACGTGGGGATGCCAGAACCACGCTGTTCCACAGGCTGCACAGCGGCAGCATCTTGCAGGCAACCAAACTGCTCTAGAGGAGCTTTATGGCTGCTCTGCATTAGACTGGGAACCTGGGCTACTGCCAGGGACTCAAATTCGGAGGAGGGGAGAAGCAGCTGAAATCTCATGTCTACGTGTTGTAGGTAAGGAGTTGGGCCAGTGTTCACTGCACTTCCCTAGGGCCTTAAAGCTGTACACAAGCAAAATAGCTTTCTCGCTCCTTTGCCCGGGTCACACTGATCAGCAGCCCCAGAGAAGTGGGGGTGTGCTGTAACCAGGGACAATGCAGAAGTCTCGTTGCTAAGGACCATCCCAGCTGGAAGGATTGCAGGACACCAGCATCCCTTGAGGGCCCAAAGTCCTCAGATGCCTGGTTAGTAAGTACAATTCATATCTCACATCACATTGACTGAAGTTTGGAGAGAGGAGGGAAGTTTTCCTTTACAGATTATTCTGGTGGAAAGGTTGTGCTGGGGTCTTTTTGTTGTTTTGTGGGGGTCTTTTTTGTATACTTGGGTTTTGTTGGTCTTGTTTAGCATGGTACAGATCCTACCTTTATTCACTGTGATATTGATAATGACCTTAATCTTTCCTGTTACCTTTCCTGCTTCAGTAACAAAATTGTGGCCTTTGCCACAACTTTTTTTTTTTTTTTTTCTCCTGTTTTTCTGCTTTGTGCCTACTTCTTGCTCATTCCTTTTTCAAAAGTGAACTACGTTCTGTGTCTCTGCTCTCTCTCCTTTCCACAGAGTTTATGGCAAGTTCATCAACTTCTTCTCTGTAAGAGCGGAGTATGCAATTCAGCCATGCAAGTGGGCCTTGACAACCAGTCCCAGGACTGACAATTTGTGTCCATCCTGTTATGACAACAGGAGAAACAATGTGAGCAAGCATATACAGGGTGAGAGGGATTTAAGCTCTGTTTGGGTTTTCCTTGCAGTTTGTTTTTTCAGATCTACATGAGTAAGTGGCTATGAATAAGTGGTTCTGAATAGTTAATCATACATTACTTATTACATACAGGTCATCAATGAATGAATGCCAGTTTCCTAAACCTTTTTTATTGCTTAAGCTTTTTTAACATGCATTTTTCAGTCTGTTGCTGGGCTTTAATAAGAATTGCAGTATACATTATTACTTGCACTGCTCTGGTTATCTGGGTTTGCTTGCATATATGGCAGCTATACAATTACCTTTTCTCCCCCCCGAGTTAGTAAGCATAGATGTTATAACAAACACTCCAGGTGTAGAGCTCTAGAAGACTGAATGCATTAAATGCTCTCACAGCTCAATTTGACATTTTTTTTATTTTAGCCCTTGGAGGTTGAATTCTGTCTATTTTGGAGTTCCTTGAGTGAAGGTTGTTTTGGTACACTGAGTGCAGCAATTTAAAGATGGCCACAATCTGAGAAGGGAGCAATATCTAGCAAAGAAATGAAACTAAATATTAAGGCTGGGGTTCAACAGGGTGATTCAGATGCACAGGAGTATGGCTATACCATCCTTTCTTGCCATGACATGGCAAGCAATTAGTATTCAGCTGGTCCCATCTGAAGTCAGGATGTTGACCAGACTTCAAGGTTGCTTCCATGCCTTTTTCCTCTGTTAGCAAAAGGCTGCCTTAAATGACCATTTTGAGATTCTTCTCACACAGAGGAAGTCTAACATAATGTAAAGACACTCCTCTGATATTTTTCCTTGGTGGTGGTGCAGGACACAGAGCTAGGCAAAATGGAAAATGGAAGGAAGATCTTTATGGTTGGCAACTCCCGATTACAGGAACAGTGTTCTAACAGCAGTTGCCCTACGACAGAAGCGCCTTTAGATTGTTCTGATCTATGCTTCTTCTGGTAGCCAGAGAACTCCCTTGAGAAGAGTGCAGATCCTGAGGTGGCTTAAAATCCTTACGTACAGTTTGGCAGCATGTGAAGGTCTAAAAAACAGAGTTGCAGATACAGTTACACATACTGATCAGAAAAAAGAAAAGTTGGGTGACAGTCTTAAAGTTCCATCCTTTCTAATATGGTCTATTGCAACAATAACGATCTGTTTATAGGCTTTTAAAGTGATGCAGCATGCTATATTTCAAATGAGATTAAGTTGTTGACAAAACAACTCTTCCAATAGTTTGCATATTTTATTGAAGTGCTATAGCTTCGAAGTTACCACAAAATGTATTTTTCCATCTAAGCTAAAGTCTTTACTTTCTGACAGACCAAGCAGTATTCAAAAGACAGCTGAGAAGACGTGATATTCATCTGCAGTTAATTTAATAATTCCACTGTAGTTGGTTATTATAACAACAAAGTTGTTATTCAATAGTTCAGCAACAGTCCCAAAGTGAATGGCTTTTCTGCTGTCGCTATATTCAGAGGGTAAACCTGTGTTACAAGTACAGCAGCATAAGCAGTAAACAGGACAGACATTTCTGAGCTGCTGTTCTACAAGAAAGAAAATGGAAAGCCTAAATAGCCTCCTTCAAATTTCTTTTTGCAAGCTAAGGCTACCCTTGATATACAGACGGAGCATCACTGAGGTGAAAAAAACTAATTCAACAAAGTTGTAAGAAGATTTTGGTGTGTTATCAGACAGTTATCTAGTGATTCTCTAGTTGAAAGGACTAGTAAAACAGAGACAGAGTACAGCTGGCTTTCACATGTGGTTTTGCTCGCCTGCCTGGAAACAATATTGAACAGAGAATTTTTCTTGAATTATTGCTTGGCATCCTTACTCCAAGAGCAGAACTCTCCAAATTCCCAGAGTATTACCCCTTATTTTTATTACTGTGCCCATGCTATCTGTGGGCCTCCCAGATTCTAAGTGCTGCCAGGGTCTCCCTTGCTCCCAGTATAAATCAGAGCAGCCTTAGAGAGTCGCTGCTTCCCAGGCTGCTGCAAGAGGGAGAAAAAATCAATTCTTAGCTGTGCCATGGGCTCTGTGCCAGTGGAGGACACCCTATAGTTATCTTCAATCAAAAACTTGCATTCTCAAAGCAACATAAAATGTCTAGGGTGAAAAACAAATCGGGCCCTTTGGTTCCTCCCCCTTAGAAATACAGAAATAAGCCCAAGCCAGTTTATCAGCTCCAAAGACACCAAAAGTTTGGAGGAAGTTTGGAGCTATAGCTGAATTTTATAACATGAGCTTATTCCTACTCTTGGCATATCTTGCTGTGCCTGTGATTAGGAAAGGTTATGGCTGTGAATCATGGCTTGAGGAAATGTGTAGTACACCTGTGTACAAGAGTAAACTAAATTCAGTTTGCTATTTATCTACTGTATTTATCTCAGTTAAGTAAACTTTGAGTTTGTCAAGATTTCCTGCTGGAAATTCTCATGATAATACAAGTATAATTGCCTTTTTATTGCCACAGACATCTGCTACAGTTTTCAAACAAAGAAAATAGGTTTTTTTTTTCTCCCCTGGCTTTCTCTATAACAAGAGAAAGATCCACTTCTACTTTGCGTGTAATAGATTACCAGGCCACCCGAGGGGCACTAGAAATCAACCAGCTAAGCTGCCTTCCTCCAGACCCTCTTACCCTCCAGGAGGACAAGAAATAAAAAGTTGTACAATAAAGGTTATAGTCCCTTAAATGAGAAGCCTGCACACTCTAATGCAGATGGGATCAGAGAATTCCTTCCTAATCCTCTATTTTCCTACTAAGGATCCTGGGTACAGTCAAAAAGCCTGTGTCAAATGCAACGTGGCCAAGAAACTATTTCACTTAATCCACTGCCCTTCTGCAATCTACAAAGAAATTCTGCATTTGACTTGACTGTAAGGCGTACTCCTGCCATTTGAGCAGACTGATGTGAAAGTAGATGCACACTTCAAACAAGGTTGAAGGTGTCATATGCCCCCCCGTGCCACCTGGTCACACAGGCAGGCTTGTGCCTTCATGCTTAATGAAGGAGAGCAGGAGGATTACAGCTTTGGATGCATTGGTCTTGATACATTCTGGTATGAAACTAAAGAAATTTAAACAGAACTAGAGCAGTACCAAGGAAGGTAAACACTGTCCTTCAGCTAAAAGGCACTCCAGAAATATTTTGGGGAAAAGTGAATGATGCCCATGCAGAATCCATCTTTACTGCATAGACTTCATCACCCCGCAGGAGGAAGAGGAAAGAGATTCTTAAACTTTCACTCACAGAAATATCTCTAGAGAGACCTGCAGTGAAAATACTCAGAAGACCCTCCCTCTCACTGCAGGCTAAGGTAAAACCACCATCTGCTTTAGCTCATCATCACAGGGCCATGAGTTAACTTGTCAAGCAACCTGGTTCAGGACTGATTCGGAAATAATCAGACCAATCACCCATCATATGGGGATGAGCAGGAGCTGAGTGCTGATGAATGTCTTGCATTTTGGAAATAGAAAACTGGATGAGGAGTGATAATATAACCTACAGAGGAGAATGAGGCACAGATGCAGATTGGAGACAGTGATTACTGTGGTACACATCGTTTAAATCAGTTTTTGATCCCAATCTTGCACTAGCAGCTGCAGTGCCTTCTCTGCAGAAGGGCTGCCACACAACATTGGCCTCCCACACGCAGATATCAAGTCACATAGGTAGTTGCATGCCCAACATTCACTTGCTGGGGAGCATGAAGTGGCCTGATAACAGCATGTTAAGGGGAACAGCCTCATCTTATGGTTTGTTCAGTCACTGTAGGGAGCAGCAATATCAAGGCACTGCTGCAGTGTGGCAGGAGTGCGATCCCTCTGTTTCAGCAGGCCAGGCTGCAGAGAGCCGCCTCAGAAAAGTTTAGGTCCTCCAGCTGTAGCAGAGGATTTCCAGCCATGCCCAGGGTGAGGAGGAACACACAGCAGCAGTTCCACACTGACTGTAAATATATAGAGGGTCAACATAACAGGGGGACTCTGAGGTGGCAACATAAGGCATAACAGGTGGTACTACTATAACCATGGACTTGGCTGCTAGCTGCGTATATCATGAGTAGTTTCTCTTACACTTTTTTTAAACAAAAAACAAACCAACAAAAAAACACAACAAAGAACAACAACAAGAAAAATGCCAATAAAACCAAAACCCACAAATATTTTAAGCAGGAGACAATTCCTCAAGGACTGTTCAGTATGTTCTTACTTTCAGGGCTCAGGCTTTGTTGGATATTGTCATTTCCAAGACAGGTTTTTTTTAATCTTATGGAAAAGACAACATGCCAAAACACTTATCTAGAAAAATGACAGGTTGCATAGAAGTCCAGTAGGATCTACAAGGAGCGGGTCAGTGGCAGAGTAAAGACTTGAAACTGCATGCCCTGCATCCTCCTGACATGCCTTAGAATTTGACAAAGGTTGTTGCAAATGATGAACAGAGTTGTAGTGCCCCTTCCCTTTCCCCCATACACATGCACACAGACAGCAAGACACTGGACAGCTAGCACATAACAAGGGATGGATGTATATGATGGTAGACTTAAAGCAGACAGGTCTCCCCTCATATAGGCTTTTGAACCTTGGATTTCCACATTGGTGCTGCCAAATGTATTCTTCTCACCACTAGCAGAAAGGGATTTAGAAAGACATTTCCTGACACAGGGTACATAAGAGTGAAGCTGTCAGCCGCTTTCTCTTATCCGAGGTCAAACAGCAAGGAGGCTAGAAGCAAGGAGAGTGCTATGTCTGTATCCAAATTATTTCCAAAGGTGACAAAGAATTGAAGATCAGGTTGCCCTGTCCTAGCCAGCTTGACATCTGCTGTTAGAGCAACAGAAGGACCTGTGCACAGAGAAAATGGGAAAGGAGACTGGCACAAGACAAATGGAGAGATATTTGAGCTGTTTCAGACTTTATTCTCTCTCAAATTCCAAAGTCATGGTGCTTCCTGGAAGGTTTGATCTTCCAAGGACATACATACAAGATTCCCACCTGCCAGTGAAGCTTGCTAAGCGATGCTCAGTCTCTTTTGTTGGATGGTTTAGGGCCCAAGAGGTATACCACAGGAAAGAAAGCTTTGGGTTAGAAGAGCTGTCCAGTGTCCTCACACAAACTAACAATGTCAGCCATGGTTATCCCGATATCCATTCAGTTCTTTTGACTGGTATTGAGCTAATCTTCTAGTGAGCAACAACAGACCTTGAGATACTGAGATGTATGCCTAAAATATGCTTAAAACCCCACTAAACTTCTTCAGGGACTATGAGTGTTGATGTAGGGCTACAGAGACCATGATACTAAAGGAACAGATGTGATATTTTCAATGCAATAGTGTGTGTGATGAAAACTAGGAGACTGGTATTTACCTGCTGCAAAAAGCCCTTTCAAAACATGCTCTTTAGATGTACATAGGTAGTATGATGACATTGCTGTAAGCGAAGTAAGCACAGCCTCTAGAATACGATGAATTGCATGACTATATGCTCTAGTCCAGTACAGCTCCTATTTAACAGAACACCAGTAGGTTATTTCTGTGAAGTTTCAAACTGTTGGATCACAAGAGATGTCTGGAAATCTTATTAAGACATAACATCAAAGTTTGCTCTAGGTATTTCAGTCTGTAGTTAGAATTATGCTATAGAAAAGCATAACTCCGACGACCCCTGACTCCCAGCCTCTTCCACTTCGAATTCACAAGAAACTTAACAAGCAGTAAGATCCAGCTGGAGCCTGATATGTAGGAAGTCAAAAATCAGATCCTGTAGTCTGACAGACAAAATTCAGACGCATAGGTAAAAAAATGTAATAACTAGTATTCTTCTGAATTTTCATATCTCAAGCTTTGTCCTCTTCTTTGTGATCTTTAGTGAAATGTTAGTGATTAAAAGTACTTTATGTAGATTATTCAACTTATTTCCCTTAACATGTAGGACATTTAAAATGAGATTGTCAGAAAAACAGCAAAAGGGCACGCTCTTCAGAGGCACTCTGGTGTCTAAATCTCTACAAACTCAGCACTACGTTCTCAAGGCAAACCTGAGAATACAGAATGCATTAGTACAGAAGATGATCATATTTTGCTATGGTAGAGATCACGGATGAAGTCTGTATAGGATGAAGTCTGTTCAGTTCATATTATATGTATTAATTGGATTAAGGTGTATAAAAAGACCAAAGCTCACCACTTAGCACTTAACCTTCATGAGAGGTTAAGCTTTTCCCCCACCTTTTCATTAAAAGTGATAGTTAAACACACAATGGAATATCTAGTGACTCAATATAGACTAACGTTCAGTTGAGCAAGCACTAAAAATCTGGAAACAGTATTGCTTCTGTTAACACTACACAGAGGAAGAACACTTAAGTGAAGTTTTCAAATATTCTGGGTTTTGACCAAATGTATTCCTAATTATAAGAATCATTCTCATAGTCAGCTGTCAGGGA
Source organism: Opisthocomus hoazin (assembly GCF_030867145.1). Classification (NCBI taxonomy): domain Eukaryota; kingdom Metazoa; phylum Chordata; class Aves; order Opisthocomiformes; family Opisthocomidae; genus Opisthocomus; species Opisthocomus hoazin. Next base: position 146,334,857 of record NC_134414.1, read on the forward strand.
CAGCAAGATAAGCTAGACAGCTAGATGGTAGCCATAAATATACTCTGATAAAAAATATAACCATTCTGTCTGCTTTGTGCATAGCTCTGGAAATTTGAACCAACTTACAAAAAACCAAGAAATGTGTTTGGCTGTCTGAAAGTCATCATAAAGCACTTTATGTACAACGCTTACTCTAAATAAAGGGTTGACACTGCATTACAACATTACACACCAGTTACAATTTTTCAAGGGACAGAAGTTTTTAAATTAGGAATGAATGTATACTTGAAGTCACTTTTCAAGACTTTCATCACTGTTGTCTCTGAGTAGCACAGCTGGTCAAAAGTCACTGCAGCCTCATTAGAGACATGACCTTTGGGTGGTTTCAGCAAATTAAGAACTGAAATCCAAGGGATAGCCAAGGGTCTCTGAACAATACAGCTGCAAAATAGGTCACTAATTTTTTTTTTTTGTAAGATGCTTTAGAAAAAAATAATAAATCACAACACCTGTGAATGGAGCCTGCTACAACTTTCCACTTTGTTTTTATCATTTGTGTTGAAGAAGAGAACATGTCTCCCCACAACCCTAAACACATCAGAAACAGTGACCTTAGTATTGTAGTGCCCATAAGGATATGGTGGAAGAGAGGAAGCAAAAGCCATCAGCATGAAGAACCTACTTCTTGTATGTTGCCTTGTACACCTTTGGATTTCTTCCCCTTGAAGTTCAGAGTAACTTCTACCCTTCAAATTTAAGAAGTTCTTGAGAATGGGGAAAAATAAACTTCAAAATTAAAGGGAGTTGAATGTACCCCTCAGGTTTTCCTTTTCTTTGAGATTAGGAGACACTGTTACTACCGCATTTTTCTGTACACTTTTCCAGAAAAATATTGTGAGAGTACACTGAAAAATAAATTTGGTCACTAAAATCAGTACCAGTCTGGCTTAACATACTGGGACTATAAAACATACAGATTGATGAAGGGCTTCGTAACAGAGAGTCATTTCTGGACTGACATACAATAAGCCCTATCTGCTTATCCCCCCCGCCCCATTCCCATATTTCCCACCATCTCAGCTTTCCCATTGCACTCTGTAGAGCTACAATCTAAACTGGCTCTGTGGAAAAATCAACCAAAAAACCCCAAACTACATGTCCCTTGAATTTTGCTTTTACTTTAATACCAAATGTACCTAAGCTTAGCTTCCTTTCCTTGTCCTTCAGTGCAGTCATATTTAGAGGAACAAGCAAACCCAAGACAATTCCCTGCCCCTTCCCACCAAAAACAGAATAATAATTAAAAAAAATAATAATCACACACTAAGGAAATTACAGACCACAGATTAGAAGACAAAACTGACTGCTTAGCCACCTCTTTTGCCAGGAATCATCTCAGGCAATTCTTTATGAAAAACCTCAACAGTCCTTGCTTCCTTCTGTTGTCCCCCCTACTCCCCCTAGTAGAAAAATTCAACGTCCTTTTATTTGGATGGACTTCAGCTCGTTTTAGTTACATTGATATTAGGGGACTGAAGTGAGGGTGGTTACATAATTTCTAGCACAAGAAAGTCTTGAACTAGGACTGAAACAAGTAATATCACCCAAATTCTCCTACTCTTAATAATACACTGAAAATGATTGCTTGGATTATCCCTGTAAGTAATGAGATCACATTAAGACAAATGCACTGAAGATAAATATTGGATATAAACTCCTGACAGCACGACATCTTTGAGAGATGGGAAGAAGTTCTCTTCCCACAATTACACTGATTGAGAACAGGGGATAAAAGGGACCAGAAGTTGTAACACCAGTACAAGGGGAGTGGCAAAAAGAGACAGAATATAATGACCTAAATAACTTACACTATAAGCCTCCAGCAATTCAGAATAAGCGTTGGTCTAAAATCTTTTGTGTGATCGTGATGTTCTGGGGTGGGGGGGCAAGTAGATGAGAATCAGGAAAGAAAAAAGCATCAGGCTAATTTTTAGCAGTCAATTCACTTTAGACTGCTTTAATGGTAGAATTCAGACCATCCTGAACAGGATCTGCCACCGATATGAACTTTAAATATTCTTGTTGGGTGCAGCTGTAGTTACTGAGGAGTTCTCTGAATGAGAAGAAAAAGGGGAGGTCAGGTTGTTTATTTCTTTCTGCACAGAGCCAAACAGTTGCAACAAAGTCCCTTGTTTGTATGGAGATGCAGGTTATTTATATTTTTTACCTAGAAATGCAAGTACCATTTTGTCTTAGGATTGAGTAATAAGCTTTTACCCATCTGCCTATTGAATGTATGATTATTAAGCAGACCACCTTTTAGAGAGTCTGTATCAGTGAAGATCCAGTCTCTCTTATTGGTCAGCAATTACAAACACATACTGTGGGACAGTATCTGCACCTTGTCCGAAGTAAAAAAATCAGAACAGCTGCCAGTTACTTTACTATGATTTTATGGGTAACCACTGAAGGTTTATATGCAGGTTAACGGTAATTACTAAAAAAACTACCCAAAACAGGAACACGATGTCTATATCTTTACTTAGTAGTTATCCCACATTGCAATTCTGAAAAAGCTTGATGTATGTTAAGTGATATTGACTGTAGATAAAGCAGGAATAATTCTTTGAGAAAGGAGGAGAGAAGTCAAGGTTTCATTTACCACCCAGACACTTGAAACTCTTGTCTTCTGTACAGTCTTGTGTAGTTATAATCATTCACATATTTTGGAAAAATAACTCATTTTGCCCTCTGTAGGTTTCAGTGTTAACCATTTAAACTGATATGCCTATGATTTCACGATACTCCAGTTTGAGGCAAAATTGACCTCAAATTCTTCCCTTTGAAAACAAACACCCAGAAGAAAAACAAACAATCTAAAGTTCTTTTAAAGGTGTTTTAGTTGGTTTTTTTTTGTTTTTGTTCTGTTTTTTTTTAACTTAGGTGAGTGAATTTCTCCGACTTGCATTGCAGAACCATGATTATTTGTAGCAGAACAAGCAAAGGGGAAACACTGTGGGGAGAGATGCGGGGGTGGACAGCGGGACCCAGTGGCACAATGAGCAGGTGAGGACTCCTCCACATCCGGCATTACCCATTAAGGTAATGAATAGGCAAATTACATTGTTCACCAGTCAACTAACTACTGTCAGCCTCTCTATATTAAACAAAGTGAGAAACAGAAGGGGAGGAGACTTGCAGCAGGAACTTCACTACATACTCCAAATCACCTCAGAAGTCCCTCCTATGTGTTTTAGTGGTTACTTTGATCAAGACCTACCTCTACTGACACTTTCCAACCCCAAAAAAACAACAAAACTCTTTATTCAGTTAGATGCCACATAGCAAAGCCAATATGGATATCTGCGAATTATTTTGTGGGAATCTCCTCACCCCTGCCAGGGCTCTGCTACAGGGGTGGCTTCCTGCAGCAGGAGAACAGCAAGCCAAATTTACTATGCACGGCTACAGTGGGGTGGGGAGAATTTCACTGTGGTGCTGCGTGTCTCTTTTAATGACTAATGACAGCTCCCAGTGACTGTTGCCAGCCCCTCTTCCCCATGTTTTTGTAAAAGCAATTAATAGTGTTAATGTCTCATTGTGTTTTGCATAGTTGTAGGTTAATTTTAAGCTACCTGCTAACAATAAATAAAACTCTACAAGGACTTTGTGATTTTTCTAGTGTTTGAGCAGTCATGTGACAACTCGTGAAGCAGGAGCTGGCTACTGCTGAGCCCAGGATTCCCACAGCAGCAGCAGGGGGGACTGGAAAATTCAGAAGCGGTAATGACCCAAGATCCAAGCTATCCCTGAGCAAGGCTAAACCTAGTCTTTCAAGTATATTTACATTGCATAAAGGCACCTCACTGTGCTGACCCTGGAGGGCACAACAATTTTCAGAACATGTCAGAGCAAAGGAGCACTCGGATCTGGTTTTAACAAAGTCAACAGGAAGCAGTTCAGGCCTCAGACCCGGGGATGGTCTGGGCTTCACTCACACTGTAAACATTCCCTCCCTTGGCCAGAGAGGAGTCTGGAGAAACTAGCTGACCAACCTGCTGGTGGGCGAGGTGAGCATGCCCTGAAACGATGCCTGCTATTTGTTCTGGGCTTTAACTTCTGAAGTGCTGAGCTCCTTCTGGTTTCCAGTCGAGTCAGCGAGACCACAGAGGATGCCCTGCTTTCCTGGAGTATGCAATCACAGTTGAGGTACAAAAGCAAAGATATAGGTACCCACAAACACCTCCCCAATGTCTCATACGCTCCAACTCGCCTGGTCCCAGACCCCAAGGACCTACCCTGCTGGTAATCTACCAGCAAAATCTTTTAATTCTTGATACCTTTTACTGAGACTGCCAGAAAGAGAGCTGATAATAACCTGCTGTGATGGTCTTTTTGTTCCCTTCTACTAGGAAGAAATTCAGCATCACTTAAAATTAGTTTATTCCAGACTCACAAAAAAACGCCTGCCACTGTTTAGCTACTATAATATTGCTATCACCAATCAGCTGGGTCACAGATAAATAGAGAGAAAAGGAATATATATACACACATACACTGTCTTCCTGCATCATAAATAAGCTCATTGTCAATATTATCTGGGAAATGATGAGAGCAAATCTGCAGCAAGAGTTATTCATGAAGTAACCACAGGAAAACAGTGCAACAAACCTATATTTCTAACTTGAGCCTGGTCAGAATAGAGTAACACCACTGAAAGAAGATGCAGACAATGTGGCTCTGTCTATTACCTATAGATAAAAAAAACCTCTTTGGCAGAGGAGATGTTTGCAACTGCCCTAATCAGATGTTTCTCACACATTTTTATTCCACCCTGCACCTTCTGTTGTAAATCAGGCTTTAAAAAGCAGATAGCAGCACTGTGATCTTATGTCAAGAATGAGAGATATTTGTTTAATGGGCCTTTAAATTGTTTGTTTTAGAAAATACATATACCACTGCCAAGACAATAACTTCCCACCATATTTTTTAAGTTGCTCTCTCTTTATGCAATAAAAAAAATGGTGGGGTAAGAATCAGTATAAATAACAATAAAACTCTGCTTGTTTGCATTTTACCAAACCACTACTTCTTAGTTTCTCTGTAGTCAGCTTGTGGTTGCAATCGGTTTTTGGGATACGTCTTTTTCAACAATTCAAGAACAAGATAAAACACTGATTGTATCACTCTGAGCTGAACGGGTGCTGTATTTCACTTCGAAGTGTTAGTGGTTTGAGGTTAGAATGAAAACCAGAGGTCATAGAACACAAGTAGGTGTTAAGGCTGTGAATCTAGAAGATACCTAGGAGATTTAGGCACTCTAGTTTTGCATTTCACTGTCTCGGATTCTCTCATGGCTCCTTTAAGAAACTCAGCTTTTTGTTTTAATAGTTACTTCATACATACTGTTTAAAGCACAACAAATGATCTTGCTCAACTATGTTAAGTGTCTGTCTTGAATATTTTTTTACAGATCTCATGAAATATAGTTTATTATGTACATGAATCATTTTTCAGAGCCCCTTCTTCCATATTTCTCTGTAGACTGCTGCAAATATCAGAGTCAAATTAGCTTGTTTTCCTTATCAAGTCACTACTGAAATGAAAATAGTTTTCAGCTTCAATAGTTTTGCATGTTTTCCCCCTATTAGGTCCACTTTGTAGGCCTCAAACACATGAAAGTTGTAAATATAATTTGTTCTTAATGGCAGAACAACTTGTTTTGGTTTTTTTATTACCTGTGGATGCAGCTATGCAAATTCACTGTAGGAACAGTGAACCATTTCAGGTCACAAAACCACTCAGGATACTGGCAGAAAAAAATTAAGTTGGTTCTGAGGGCCTGCTACACCTCCTGGTTTTCCTTAAAAGACACAAAATAGAGTGCCGATTAACTTAATAAACTAGACTAATTATAGAAAGTTCCAGAAGACCTTGGCTAGCCAGAATTTTTCTAAAACTAACAGCAGGTCATGCTATTTTTACTTTGTTTTTAAAAATTACAAAATAAGTGTGGTTTGGGTGACAATAAGCTTATTAAACCTAAAGTGAATGGAAGAACCACCAAGCACCCCTCCCTCCATCCCCTGATCTGTAACTAAGGTTTCTGGTTTCAAAAGACTGAGAAGGTTGAACTAGTTAGCAAAATCAGTTGGACTGAAAAGGTAAGAAATTACACAGACCCTAAGGTTACTCCACCTGTAGTCCAAAAAGCATACAAATTAGGTAGAATTTGTATTTTGCACAAGAAAAAAATTGGACAGAATGTCTCTGAACACAACATGACTGCTAACAGTGTTTTAAAGAGTGCTAGAAAGAAAAAGAAAGCTTTCAAGTAGTGGAAGAAGGTATTTACAGGAAAGAAAGCTATGTTCATAGCTGACAATAGGGATTAAGTGAGAACGAGTAAATTCAAACAGACTTTGCAAAGCAAGGAAAATAAATAGCAAATGATTCTTCACCCATATGAAATGAGAAGAAAAAAGAGCTGCTGTTATGTATGAAAGAGAAGCAGAAGCTGAAAATAATTTAAATAGTTTTCATGAGCTAAACTTTGGCTTTCAATAAACGTCATGTTGCCAAACCTGGTGTCAAAAGCAGGACAGCTAAAAAAAGAAATGTGGTAAACCTATATAGATCTGAAGCAGGAGAAAAACAAAGGATCTTGAAGCATTAGAGTCAAAGCACCAGCTAGTATCTGGCCAGGTATTATGAAAATAATAAGGACATGAAATAGGAAGTTATTGAATGAACATTTAAAACATATCCAAGTTCAGGCAGCATAATACTCTAGTATCGTACCTGTATTTAATGACTGGGGAAGAAGCGAGCAACTCTTCCCCTTGCTGAATCATCTGACCTTACTAGTATATAAAGCTTCAGGAAAAAAAAATCTGAAGCAAAGAATTTTGACAGGAGAAATGCAGAATAAGAAAATAGTGACATAAGTAGAGAGTAAGATAAGATGCAACACAGGTTCGCTAAAGGTAGCAGTTGACAAACTTGACATCCTTCTTTGATACAATTTTCTAGACAAGAACAACACAACAGATCTAATCTATTTGGTATTGAGAAAGGCACTGGATTTTGTGTTACATATGGCACTTCTAGTTAAAAGGGAGAAGATGGGGATTAGAATTGCATAGTTAGTAGCTATTCAGCTAGTATTACACTGGAACCAGCTAAAATACAAGAGTTAACAGGGCTGGCAGGGGTATCTGGCAAGCCAGAGGGGTGTCTGAAAAGACTTTCTCAGTGGCTGACCCTGCAACAACCTTTATTTTTGTTCAGTACCCTGACACACAATAAAGGGACCGGTTAAAATCTCTTGAGAACCATGTAATTCAGAAAATATTGTCAATATCTAGGAGGATCAAAACACTGGAGGTGGGGCTGCACCTGCATTAGTGTTTGTGTTTGGAGCAGTTTGTGCCCTCTTGAAGTCAACCTTTGAAAAGGCAGCCCAGCTGTTAATGGTTCTTTGCTTCACAGAACCAGGCTAGGGCTAAAGAGAGTTGTCCCCTGCTTTCGTATCCCAAAGGCTTAGAGTATGGGGGGCCCTCAGCACAAGCTGTCTCACCCAGCAAATCTGCTCCCGTTTCACAGTGCTACTTGCCGATGCAGATATAGCACTAGTATCCTTGAGGACTTCAGTCACAGAAAAGATATGTAATGTACACAGTTCCAGGTCATACATCTAAGATTAAGAAAAACACCCTCATATTTGGAAATGTCAAAGGGGAAAAGAGGTTACTGCTTCATCAGAAGATGATTTTGAAAGAGAAATGTAACACAGTAAGTGTGCCTGCAAGGAGAGGGCACACCAGAGCAGACTACCACAGAGAAAGCCCGTACCCACACCTTCGCTTGCCTACATTTAACTTGGAAGTTTGGGCTACCAGATCCTCTGTTTCAGAGACTCTATGACCCTCTGAGCTCTCAGCCACCACTTCCAAGCAGGACTGAACAAACAAGTGCATCTTGTCTGCTCTGTTCCCAGCAGCAATAGCCCAACAGAGACCACTATTAAAGAGAGGAGAGGGGCAGTGCCGCTGCTCTGGACCCCTCCGGGGGCAGATGTCAGCTGTGCAGGGGGCTCCGCTCTTCCCATCCACCACCCGGGTGCAGAGCAAGGCAGCTCTACTTCGCACACGAGGGAAAGCGGCCATGGCTGCGCAGGAGCATGGTACCAGTGTGATCTGCCCATCACCTCACTACTGACAGTTTCCTGATTACCCGTGCCCACTTGAGTCGCAGCTGAGAAGAGTGAATACTCTGTTCTGAGGTTATTTCCCTCGAGCAGAGAGGTCCAGGACTGCCTCCACACCTCAGCAGAAGTGCTTGTGACATTTTCTGGTTCAGAGAGGCTGGCATCTGCTGCCTTCCACCTGAGACCTGGTTTGGACATCTGGGAATGGCTGATATCCCATGCTAAAGGTCAGTAATAGAGTATAGGTTAGAAAAAGAAAACCCACAACACAGGAAATACAACACAGATGTAGTCACAAGCTGAAAAAAGAACACTGCTATGCCCCTATCCCTTCAGAGAGCTGGAGACAGAAGACCCTAGTATACAAGAAGTGGAATTCAGTTAGCTGTGGTGCAAATTTAAAAGGAGTCAGATTGGGCAGCCTCCCCAGTCTCCCTCCTCTACATTTGTCTCAGAGCTAGTGGTCCTGCTCCATTAGCAGCAGTAATAGAAATCTTGTGTTTATCTGGAACCCCTGGAGTCAGTCTGCAAAAGAGAATCCATCCAGAGCCAGTATTATGAACTATTCAAATTTACCAGGTAGATTTTCACTTTTTTAGGTGTGCTTGAAAGATATTTAAGGAGGAATCACTGATTCTTCAGTCTTGTTTAAGAATTCAGCAGGGTGGAAACCTCTCTGAAATCTGCCCTGAATATTGGGATGTTAACCTACTTAAGTTACACTATGCTCAAAAGCTACAGTGCTGGATGACATGGATAATCCAGAGGGAGCTAGATCAATCAGAAATTAAGATTTCCAGATGCCATTTTATAAATTAAAGATTTGATTTCCCATTTGTACAAGTGCTGATGCAAACAACACTTCTCTGAAGCCTCGAAGAACAGAAGAAACCAAAAGGCCCAGCAGCATATTTTAGTGTTACGGTAGTTCAAGAAGTGTATTTATTGAAGTTCCTTGGGGGGTTGTGTAATATGTATCATAGGCATAGGACTGTGTTTTATGGGCCAAATTCTGCTCTCAAACTTCATTAGAGGCTTTAAACTGGCGTAATGGAAAATGAACATGCTTCCTCTGAGAACTTTAAATCTCTTTTGAAACAAGGACAAAAATAAGAACTAAAAATATTTACCATCTGGAAGGCACAAATAGTCTACAAAAGACAAAAGATGCAAAATAGCCACCTACTCATATTAGAGCCGATTACCTATTCCAGATATAAAGAACCTTCCACCTAAATTTTCTTCTTTTGACGAGCTCTCCCACAAGTTAGAACTGTGTTTGACAATGATCAGATGTCAGTGTTGGCTCTCATTCTTGCTGAAATCTTCCTACGTCTTCCCCCGCTTCCCACCCCTTAAATACCCAACTTTTGCAATTATGTACAAGTCTCAGATTTCTGCCCTGCTCCATAGTACAACTCCAGCTTTTGTAGTTGCCAAGCTGAGCTTTTAAACTGCTAGCCTCGAACAGCAGATGAAGAAAGAAGTGTCTGCTTTTTGTTAAACTCCATTATTTTTAAGCCAGTCTTACTATTTGATGGCAGTGGAGTTCTGGTGGATAGAACTTGTTTTGCTTTTTTGTATAAAAGATATGCCATACTTCATTCAAAAGGAGGATGGGCAGCAGTGGGGCTGCTTCATGTGTCCTGTTCTAGTGTTGGTCAGAACATTAGTTTTGGGAGAAAAGAGGAATTACCTCTGTTTTAGTAGCAGCTGAGGAACACACTTCCAGTCCATGTGGCAAGGCAGGCAAAAGGATATTTGGGTGAGTAGGAGAAGTCAGAAAAGGGGCAAAGCTGTAGATGTTGAGAGGTTGCTGGAAAAAAAACAGGGAACTAATGAGGTGGCAGAAGGAAATACTTTCCCTTGGACCCTGAAGAGGAGTATGAAGAGCTTAATGTAGACCAAAATCCCACTCATCTATGAAAAAGACTGAATGAAGTGACACCTGCAAGATCAGAGGACAGGAGAAGATTTGTTTACAAGTCTTTTGTTTCTGTTTTGTCTTAACTAGCTGATTTGACCTATCTGCGTTGAAAAACAAAGAGCCATTTGTTCTACTTCCAGTTGAAGTAAATCTTTTGTTTCTTTGGAAGATCATTCTAAAGAAAGCTGCAGACACCACTGCATCTGAACTTTGGCTGTCCCATGTTCCTTCTTTTGGCTACCTAGGACTGGCAATGGTGATGCTGCTAACAGCCATACTTAAAAAAATAAATTTCTTTACAAAGAAATATCTTCAATTCCTCCTATATTTTGAAATATGGAACTTGCTCAAGATCCTTCTCTGCCTTGGAACAGAAAGCTCTGGGAAGCAAACTTCTGAATGGCTCCTGTGGCCCCATCTGGAGTACTCTGTCCAGTTCTGGTCTCCCCAGTTCAAGAAAGATGAGGAGCTACTGGAGAGAGTCCAGCGGAGGGCTACGAGGATGGTGAGGGGACTGGAGCATCTCTCCTACGAGGAGAGGCTGAGGGAGCTGGGCTTGTTCAGCCTGAAGAAGAGAAGGCTGCGAGGGGACCTTATAAATGCTTACAAATATCTCAAAGGTGGGTGTCAGGAGGACAGGGCCAGACTCTCTTCAGTGGTGCCCAGCGACAGGACAAGGGGCAACGGCCACAAACTGAAGCAGAGGAAGTTTGTCTTGAGCTTGTCCTGTGATGACCTGGAACTCCTGGTGCCCTTGCTCATCTTGCAGTGTAATTGCTCATTGACAGAACTCTAAGCCTACAAGGAAGGATGGAGAGGGACTTTTCACAAGGGCATGTAGTGATAGGACAAGGGGGAATGGATCTAAACTAGAAGAGGGCAGATTTAGATTAGATATTAGGAAGAAATTCTTCACCATGAAGGAGGTGAGGCACTGGAACATGTTGCCCAGAGAAGTTGCGGATGCCCACTCCCTGGCAGTGTTCAAGGCCAGGTTGGATGGAGCTCTGAACAACCTGGTCTGGTGGAAGATGTCCCTGCTCATGGCAGAGGGGTTGGAACCAGATGATAGTCTTACTATTTGATGGCAGTGGAGTTCTGGTGGATAGAACTTGTTTTGCTTTTTTGTATAAAAGATATGCCATACTTCATTCAAAAGGAGGATGGGCAGCAGTGGGGCTGCTTCATGTGTCCTGTTCTAGTGTTGGTCAGAACATTAGTTTTGGGAGAAAAGAGGAATTACCTCTGTTTTAGTAGCAGCTGAGGAACACACTTCCAGTCCATGTGGCAAGGCAGGCAAAAGGATATTTGGGTGAGTAGGAGAAGTCAGAAAAGGGGCAAAGCTGTAGATGTTGAGAGGTTGCTGGAAAAAAAACAGGGAACTAATGAGGTGGCAGAAGGAAATACTTTCCCTTGGACCCTGAAGAGGAGTATGAAGAGCTTAATGTAGACCAAAATCCCACTCATCTATGAAAAAGACTGAATGAAGTGACACCTGCAAGATCAGAGGACAGGAGAAGATTTGTTTACAAGTCTTTTGTTTCTGTTTTGTCTTAACTAGCTGATTTGACCTATCTGCGTTGAAAAACAAAGAGCCATTTGTTCTACTTCCAGTTGAAGTAAATCTTTTGTTTCTTTGGAAGATCATTCTAAAGAAAGCTGCAGACACCACTGCATCTGAACTTTGGCTGTCCCATGTTCCTTCTTTTGGCTACCTAGGACTGGCAATGGTGATGCTGCTAACAGCCATACTTAAAAAAATAAATTTCTTTACAAAGAAATATCTTCAATTCCTCCTATATTTTGAAATATGGAACTTGCTCAAGATCCTTCTCTGCCTTGGAACAGAAAGCTCTGGGAAGCAAACTTCTGAATGGCTCCTGTGGCCCCATCTGGAGTACTCTGTCCAGTTCTGGTCTCCCCAGTTCAAGAAAGATGAGGAGCTACTGGAGAGAGTCCAGCGGAGGGCTACGAGGATGGTGAGGGGACTGGAGCATCTCTCCTACGAGGAGAGGCTGAGGGAGCTGGGCTTGTTCAGCCTGAAGAAGAGAAGGCTGCGAGGGGACCTTATAAATGCTTACAAATATCTCAAAGGTGGGTGTCAGGAGGACAGGGCCAGACTCTCTTCAGTGGTGCCCAGCGACAGGACAAGGGGCAACGGCCACAAACTGAAGCAGAGGAAGTTCCGTCTGAACATGAGAAAGAACTTCTTCACTCCGAGGGTGATGGAGCACTAGAGCAGGCTGCCCAGGGAGGTTGTGTAGTCTCCTTCTCTGGAGATATTCAAGACACACCTGGAGAAGGTCCTGTGCAGCCTGCTGTAGGTGATCCTGCTTCAGCAGGGGGGTTGGACTAGATGACCCACAGAGGTCCCTTCCAACCTCGAACATTCTGTGATTCTGTGAAGCATCAGCTTGCTGCTAAGCTTGCATATGTATAATGGAGATATGGAAGTCTGGTCAACCCTACTTTAATTTCCTTGCACAGTCTCTTTGAAAGGGTCACTTAGCTGACGAAAGAATCTTAATTGCCCTTTGGAAAAAAAAAAAAAAATCTTATTTTTGTTAACTCTATGGGAGCCTTCTGCAGCTAGTCTCCTAAGGTAGATGCCTCACAACATAGGATACATAGTTTTTGTTTGTTTTTTTTTTGTTTTTTTTTTTGTTTTGTTTTTTTTTTTTTGTTTTTTTTTTGTTTTTTTTTTTTTTTAAGATTTTCCTAGTAGATGCAGGTTACTTTTTTCTTACTAATTTAACATTTGACAGCTTGTTCCTCTTGGTCCTGTGCTGTCATTTCTTATAAGCTTGTGTGCATAGAGGTGTTTGATTGGTCCTGCTGTATTCCCCTGAAGAGTTATGGTTGGAAGGAGAAGCTGTTAAATATAAAATAAATTAGAAAAAAAAAATCATAGGGGAAAGGTGTTCCCAACTCTTGTGTCAGCTCTACAGGATCAGCTACCTGAAGTGGCAGTGTAGGAGGGAAGAGTGAGGGGGGCACAGCTGTGTGGGAAGGACAAACTTTTCAAACCAAGTTCACTGCGAAAAGATTGTGCTACGGCCACGTGCGCTCAACATCTAAATAAAAGAATTTGACCAGAGTTCTAGAAACCAAACAATCTCTTCCTCTTAAATTTCCTCCTACTTTAGTGCTACTTTAGTTTCAGCTGAGAAGTAAAGGCAGAAACCATCCTCTAGCTTCCAGAGGTAGAGCCAGGTATACTGAAGAAGTTTGGCCTTTATTTTTCAGATAAAATGCCTCTATAACAATAATATGGGACCCATCAGTTACTCCCTGTGCTTGAAGTCTAACAAACAGTTTAGAAATCATAATACTCTTAAAAAGAATTATGGTTGTTTCAGTTACTTACCACAATCATTCAAACAGCTTTAAAAATACATGCTTCACTTTGCTTAATATGTTTAAGTCAAGGAAAAAAAAAATACAAAAAAGTATCCTCCTTTCCCAGAAAAAGAAATTACCAAAACTGAAGGGTTGCTTTTCTTCCCCTTCAGGCTTGCAACAAATCAGAGGTATTGCCTGAGAAATGACTATGGAGAACTAGGGAAATAACCAGGAAATGACTGAGCTATTATGTCTATAAGAATCTAGACACAAACCAATTAAAAAAATAAATAATCCATTGCTGCACCCTACAGTTTAGATGCCTGTTCACTATTTTGAATAAATTGGGGCAATCTCAGAGTGAAAGAACCATGTATTGCCATTTCTACCATACGGGTTTGAACACAGCAACAGTAAATTCTTGTAAAACAAACTGCGAGCCAATACTTCTATCTTGTTGTCCAAGGGTAGAGAGACAGATAAGCAAATATGCTGGCTTTCCTCTACATTACTTGAGGCACAGAGTATCTGGTGGAAAGGGATTTTTATGCTCTCACTAGCGGAGGGAAGGCAGGAAGCAGGAGACGGTGTTTAGGAAGGCTAGAAACAACACAAGTCTACTGAAAGATCATCCTAAAGTTTAGGAATAATATTTCCAGTATGGGTCAACCTACTACTACTTGCAGTTCCCCAGAAGTCAAATGGTTTCTCCATTATGCTCACTTCCATAGAAACTGCTTACAGTGCAGTACACAGAGACTGCTATCAGATGAGTCATAAGCAACCAGGAGGAAAGAAACCCAGTAAAACAGATACCATACTGACCAGTACATCCAAAGGGCTTGTTATGGGCTGCACATATTGCTACTTGGGACATCAGTTGGAATTAAGCAAAAATCAACAGTTTTTATCTTATGACATTTATGACAGTTGGAATTAAGCAAAAATCAACAGTTTTTATCTTATGACATTTACTCAGTGCCTTGGACATGCAATAACCTCAACACATCAGAAAGTATGTCTGCACAAACACATGCGCACATCAATCATGTATTGCAAGCGCCATAACACCTGGCAGGAAGAAGGTTTCTGCAGAGACAGAGAGATGAACAGAGACAGAGCAGTAAATACTGTTGTCAGCTCTTAAAGCAGATCATGTCTGGTATACATTAGAAGATAGTATGGAAAAGGGTTTGAAGAAGCAAGCTATCAGATAAGGGTACACCCAAACTCCAAATAATGTTCATCTACAGTTACCCAATGATGTTCACCAAGTTCCAGTCGGTAATTTTATAGGGGTCTGCTGAACACAAAAATCCAGCAGGACTGGGTCAATAATGAGTTTCTTGCTGTTCCTTTCTCAGCTGCACTGATGCAGCATCCCTGCTTCCCAAGAAGATGGCAACAACTAATCAAGAACAAGTTATTCAAGAGATACCATCTGTTTTCTACCTTGCTGAGATGAAGGCAGTATTGGTTTATGGTCTGCGTATAGTCTATAATGTTCCACTAAAATAGTCCCAAGCAAAGATAACCAGCTGTGTTTCAGTGGAGTTGGCTAGATTAGAGCATGATTTTGTTTCATTCTGTGGACAGACAGGAGCTTCAATTTACATCATCTTCTGGAAGCTAGCTTCACACTCTAAGCTGTTATCTTCTTATCCTTTGCAATAAAGAACTAAGAACATAAACCAAAACCAAAAAGGGTCCATCTCCTGACCCACCTACCTCCAAGGGTTTCTTATTTTAGTTTCATGTAAACTTTGCTATAATAATTTCTATAGTCCAACCTCAAGGCCTACATGAGACTTAGAATGGAACACCATTTTTATCCTCACCTCCAAATTCTCATGTGCACAAAAATAGCCAAAGCACTTTGGCTAGAACTTTTTAGCTCCACATGAAGGCACTAAATGAATTACAGTATACACTGTATTCAATAACAGTGAATACTTCAAAGCTTTCTAATAACTAGGGCATGAATGTAAAATGTGTTGCTCTGCACATCTAAGAGTTTTCCCTTTTCTCATCATGTTCTTTGAAAAGGTGGCTTTATTCAGATTTTTGTGACTGTTCTTGTTCTACAAAAGCACTTTTAGGATTTTATTGAGGTTTACATACACCAGTGTTCAAGACGAAAGGCTTTCATGTCAATTATTAATAACAAAATCTTTCATCTGTCTATTTAAAAAAATAAAAACATGCTCCTTTTTTTACTCATTTTGATGTTTAATTTAGAATGAAAATCAAACTCTTTAAAAAAGTTTTCCTCACTATCACGAGGGAAACTATGATGTTTTTAAGAATTCTCTCTAAGAAGATAATGCCAGCTGAAAATAAAATAGAAAATAATAAAATAAATGGCTTAATCCTTTTAAAATAAATGTTGAGCATACGTAATGATTTCAACAGGATTGGAAAGGCGCTTAGGGTCTCATGGAATCAGAACACAAAATGCTGTTTCTACTAATGGGCTTGGGATAATCAGTTCATTGGCTTAGAAAACGACTCAACAGGGACTTCAAGAGCTATAAAAAATGAAATTATTTCTGACTTAAAGAAAATCCTATTTGATTTGACATCTATTCCTCCAAAACATTTCAGCAAGACCTCAAACCATTCATCTGTTACCACTGAGCATAAGAGCTTGTCCTGTGATGACCTGGAACTCCTGGTGCCCTTGCTCATCTTGCAGTGTAATTGCTCATTGACAGAACTCTAAGCCTACAAGGAAGGATGGAGAGGGACTTTTCACAAGGGCATGTAGTGATAGGACAAGGGGGAATGGATCTAAACTAGAAGAGGGCAGATTTAGATTAGATATTAGGAAGAAATTCTTCACCATGAAGGAGGTGAGGCACTGGAACATGTTGCCCAGAGAAGTTGCGGATGCCCACTCCCTGGCAGTGTTCAAGGCCAGGTTGGATGGAGCTCTGAACAACCTGGTCTGGTGGAAGATGTCCCTGCTCATGGCAGAGGGGTTGGAACCAGATGATCTTTCAGGTCCCTTCCAACCCTTGCCATTCTATGACTCTATTGTACATACAATTGAAGTCACTGGTGCTCTGCAAGCATCATTTTACAGATCTTATTGTAGCATTGGTGCCCACACACCATCTCAGGTCTCCTTTTAGGATCTCAGTCTGCTGGATTTCATAGAATCCACTGAAGATTCTAATTTCAAAGTGCCATTTCATTCATTTTTATTTCTGGAGCACAAACTACCACAGAAAATTCCTCCTCCTCCTGCTAAAGAATAATCAGATGAAGTGACACTTTGTACAGACTCCACTCCAAAATTTTCAATATTTCTACCAAATTTCATAGTTAGAGTTTGAAATGAAATTGTTTCTTTTGAGACAATAGTGCCTGCAGTTCCTGGACATTATTTTAAAATGTTCTTGCTCTTCTAGTTACATTTATGTTTGAACTAAGATTTGATGTTTCTAGTGTGATTTGATGTTTCTAACACATACTTAATAATTTAATTTTGAGCTACAGATGTACCTTTAAGTACCTTCAGACAGTTTCAACAAAATATGAGTGCTAGAACAAGCTGCACAACCAAAGCCAGGCCCTCGCACACCTTGTCTTGATGTGGTCTCTCTTGTCAGCTTTAAGGATCACACATATTACAGTGTTCTGCTGCTACAACATACTCTGACTTCATTTTTTCTTTTGCTTCTTATTGCCTTCAGGATCACAGACTCAGTGTCTTTTGGTGAAGAAAAAAATAAAACCCACAACATGCCTGTGACCACTGATCTCAAACAGATGATACCTGTGTTCAGAGTGCAGGAGGTCTGCTCTTGGAACACTGAAAGTTGCCTATGAAGACACATTTCTCACGCAAAGCATTATGTCATGAGTGGTAGAAATGCATATGAAGTTTTTTTTCAGTGGTATTTTGACTGATTGTTCTCCCAGCAAGCTTAGCTGACATGCCTGTCAAAATCAGGGGAGATGACTGCAGAATTATTCCAAGTGCTGATTGCAGTGAGTTGCTGATACTTGTGCTGGACCACTTTTCGTTTATTTTGCTCTTATAAACATCTAGTCTAAGTCTAAGTCTATGAGAACAGGTCTAGGTCTTCAGTTAACAGAGCAATATGCAGTACAGACAAGAATAACAACACACATCTTGCAACACAACTTGATAAAATGTGACTAAAATTATTAAAAAAGGTCATCAAGTAGAAAACCCCAAATGTAATTTTTCAGAAACTTTTTCTCCCTCTACACAGTGGAACTGCTCTGAAGTGCAGCTGCGTACTGCTTTCTCAGTAGTCAATTTTATACTTAGATTGTCTTCAGCTAGCAGCTCCTATCGGCAATAGAAACTGAATTCCTTTCATGTCCTTCACAAAAAAATAGGTGAGCCTCTAAAAAGTTTCGGAGTCATTCCAAAAAACTCTTTAAAAATCCGTGAGAACAAGTCCATATCGTGCATTTGACAATGGAGAGAGAAGAAAGATATAAAAACAGCAATAGCTGGTGCTGAGGTCAGATGACAGGGACTAAAATATTTGAACTCTCATTTCAACTTCACTACTTGTTAATCATATCATCTCTGACGCATTATAGCCCCTCAATGCCTCAGTTTTTCTCCTCTACATATTGAAAGCAATAATACCCCTATTTCTGAAGGGGTTTGAAAGTTTTGTACAAAAAACACAAGGTAAGTGTAAATAATCATAATCCTCAACTTGGGTTATTAGAGAGCTGAAGGGGAGCCCTTCTCACATGGTTGATGATTACCTCGGGAGGAAGATGAAGTCTTTGGGCAAGATTCTGCCTTTTGTTACTTTTTCTGCCTTTCATAACACACTCAGCTGCTCCTTACGTTTCATCTGATTAAGCCAGTTCTGATCCAGAAATCTTAACCACCCTCTTAAGTGAGATAAACCACTCACCTTTTTATATGACAGCGTTGGAACTCTTTCTTTGTATGTGGAGGTACATTAATTCCCTATTCTTATTTTCATTCCTTCCCCTTGGCACCCAAATGAGGAGGCTAATCCTGTTTTACTCTTCCTGAATGACAGGAAAAGTGTGATTCATCTGCTCTAATTTAGGCCCCATCTGCCCAAGGTCTGAGGCAGGTACCCTCAGTTCCCTTCATTATCAGCAGAGAGAAATAGACATCTCCAGAGAACAGTTTATCTTACCCCGAGGTAGGGTGTCCTAAAATAGGTCAGAAAAATCACACTCTGGAGATATCTATTGTATTTCCGCGACTATTAAGGGAGCCTCAGGTGACTTGCTCAAACTCGGGTGCAGGACTTTTAGACATCCCACCCAGAATATCCACAAGAGCTGTTAAAATGATCGCATGGTAGTTGATCGCCTCAGTATAATCCTCACTGCAGGCTGATCCAAGCTAAATGGGACCAACAGTACCTCCTGTGTCTCACAGCACAGATAGAGCCTGGCACAGGTGGTCATAGTTAGCAACTGTGAATGTGAGGCCTGACATTAATCAGGAGAAGATAGTTAGATTGTAAGCTTTGAGAGCTATCAGATGACCTCGACCCAGTCATCATCAATCAAATATGCCTCACTTCTACATTCCATATGTTAGGGCCTCCGCGCATGAGGCAGCGATGCTAAAATGTGCCATTGAGCATCTCTTTTCCTGCAACAACAAGTTCCTTATTTCCAATAGTAATAAATTAGTTACTATTGATTCTCAAACACCCTGCTTGTCCTAGACTAATCATTAACCTTTCTGCAAGGTAGGAAAGTTCCCCATTAAAGGGAATCAATTTTAGATTTGGGGCCTCACTAAAAATAAATAAAGCGGATGTTTAGGTTTTCTCATGATTGCTCAGAAGCTTGATTAGAGGTACATTTGACAAAGTGGTAAAGATGTAAGAAGATTTGTTTTGTCATGTAACTCTGAAACACAATGTATAGATCTCCCCAATAAGCAGAAAACCATCACCGTAACCATCGCTGAAATGCGATTGTCTCTCAGGGGACTGCAGTACATGTTTCACAGCATGCTGCAACACCACACAACAGTTTAGGACAAGAATTAGCTAAACATATTAAGTTGCTGACCCTCTTACCCAAGAAACTTTGGTTTATATGTTGTTAGCAGAGAGGCCTAAAGTGAGAAGATAATTAAACAAATTAAAAAAAGAGAAAAAAATCCAGAGATTCTGTATGAAAAAGCTTAATGGTACCTCCAGAAAGCTGTCTGAGTTTATCCTTCCTTGGAGTTTTCCTCTGCTGCAATCCTGCTGCCATACTAATCACTTCACATTTTGAATACTACTGTTGCTTTCTTTATGCTCTTACTAAAGCCCAACTCCTCAGACTTCAGGTGCTGAAGGTACTGAAGATAAGTTATATACTGCCCTGGAAAGGGACTATAATCTCAGCAGCATTCATTTTCTTTACTTCTAAAGCAGGCCTAAGTCAACAACGTGACACCACCCCCCTCCCCCAACAAACAAACAGTTGCCCTGTTTTGAAGTCTTTTTGCTTGTTACTTTCTTATTTCTTAGTTTCAACTGATTGTCAGCCTTAGCAGCTGCCCCCCACAACCTTATTCATAATTTCCCCCCCTTTCATCCCACATGAACATCACAGTTCCAAAACACAGAAGGAAGCACTTTTCTTTCCTTCCCAGAAATACCTTTCAAGAGGCCTTACACTTCTAAGTCACTTCAGTTCTCAAAAATTTAAATTCATACCTTCTCCCTTTTGAGAGAATACATTCCCTATTAAATATTAAAAAAGGTGAAATGTAAAAAAATTGGAGTACTCACAGGAATAAAGAGAGCACAACAGCCAGCCCCCCAGCTGTTAAGGAACCACTTCAGCCACAACTGCCCACCTCTCCCAGATTTAAAGGATTAGCCTGAAAGGGGGTGGAGGGAAGGAGAGGATTTCCTGTCTCTAGGAAAGATGGATAAGAAATATGCAGACTTGAAAAAAAAGGTTTTTTAAGAAACTACTCTGTTGAGCTCTTCCACTGACAGTCTTGTTCTTTGTTTTGGATAATTTCCCAGTCACAAACATTATGCATATTGTGGTATCATGTACAACAGGGACCCTGTATAGAAACATGCATATTCAAACTCTTTATATTTTCCCTGGAAATTAGTGTTATGTTATTTAAGCCAGCATTTTATTCAAAGAATCATGAGCATGCCAGATACTTGCACCCGAACAACAGCACAAAAGGATATTCTTGTTTACAAAAATAGTTCACACACTTCGAGTAAAAAGTATATCTGTCGATAAAGCTCAGGATTCACAAATTTAAATGGGCATTTGTGTATAGTAAGTAACTGTACAAATGCTTCACTTGCACACCCACATCTTAATGACTGTGTTTATTAGGTTTAGATCTATAAGCACATTCTTGCTGATCTCTTACCTGAGCCTTAGGGAACCGAACTGAGCTGGGTGCAGAATCACAAGGGCTACAGTTTGTTGCAAAGCTATAATCATCCTGACTAGTGTAGTAAAAGCTATTTAGGTCACACCACAGAAGTACTCAAAAATCAACACTGCCCTGAATGTGAAATGAGACTGAAACCAATAGTTTGCCTGAACTTTGTTCACAAATTCAAATTGCCAACAGCAGCAATGCCAGCT
Source organism: Opisthocomus hoazin (assembly GCF_030867145.1). Taxonomy (NCBI): domain Eukaryota; kingdom Metazoa; phylum Chordata; class Aves; order Opisthocomiformes; family Opisthocomidae; genus Opisthocomus; species Opisthocomus hoazin. The sequence goes on from NC_134414.1 coordinate 146,355,928, forward strand.
CTCACTGTTTTCTTTGGGACTGTTGTGACATTTGTTATTCTGCTTAAGGTCCCAGCACCTGTGGTTGAGGGATTAGGTGATGATCTCTACTTTCTTCTAAAATTAGAGTAACTTTTGTGAGTTTGAGGAAAAGCTTCTAAAAGTTCCCTGCACATGGCAGGCTACAGACTGGTTCTTCCGATGCTCCAGACTAGCCAGAGACAACCCAGCTCTGAAGCAGAAGACACACAACCAGAGTGCTGCTTAGTCTGCATTATTAACTCCTGCTGAGGTGTAAGAGCTTGAGCTCTCTGTCCACGATAAAGATTTTTGGGGAGCCGCTTGCTTGTGTCCTGCTGGCTTAAAGCACAGGCAGAGAAAATTCATGTCTACCTGTTAAGACAAAAAGACAGAGAAAGTGAAGAAAAAGGACCCAAAATCCATGTTTTTTCCAATATTTTCTCTAATCTCACAGTTTTCTTTCCAGGGGATGTATGTGGGATGCAGGATATTTCTGTAGTCTTAGAGTTTACGAAAACACACCTGATACTACATAAGAGAAAGCTTTCCAGTGCTTTCCTTTCTATCTCCTGCTCCAAGAGTGTTGTAGAAATAGGGTACAAGATGAGGTTAGATATTTGGCCTTACAATTTCAATCTACTTACACTTTTAGTGGGACTGCAACACAGTCACTTTTCTAAACCTAAGCAATTCAGAAAATGAAGAAGGTGATTTGGCTATCATTTGATAGGCATTCCAAACAGAAGTTCTTCATGAGATACATAAGCAATATAAACTAAAGACAAGAAAAGAGGAAACATCCTAAAAATATTCTTTGTGAGCAATCACATGTGCAAAATTTCTTGTTATTGCTAATTTTGCAAGGACTGGTGAGTAAAAAAAAAGAGAACCTTACAGAAATCAAAGACTGCAGATGACCAATGGAAAGAAGAATGAAAAACATCTTCATATATTTTCTATTTTGCATGGTGTTTTCCTAGAAGGACCCGTCTGAATCTGAATAGCTTTGTTTATTATGCTTCTAGAGTGAAGAAGTGTGTGTTTTCCTGTTCAGTGCATATAAACAGGGCTTTCCCTCACCCATGAAAAACTTTTTATTTCTGTTGTTTGCTGAATCTCTCTTTAAAAAAAAAGTTTAAATTATGAGAAAAAACAGAAGTTCAGGAGTCAAACTCTAAATATTTGTGTGATCTTGGAATCTGTGACTTTCACTCTCACTGAAAGCGTAAGATCCCATAGAAACTGGGTTGGTTTTGCACCTTTGTAAGCAGTTCAGAATCAATTCCTGCAGGAATTGATGACACTTATGTTAAATGTGATCCACTGTGCAAAGCTTGCCCCAAAGTTATTCCGGTTCAAGGGACTATTATGAGAACAATCCTAACACTCAAAGTTCAAACTCCAGTTTTTCCAATGTTTGGAAAAGTCATGCTATTTAGCAATACCTTTTAAAAAAATCCTATTTCTAATTTTCATATACAGCTTTGTCCTGGCACATAGCTATTTAATCCAAATTAAATAAACGAGGTGATGTGCAAAGCAGATTTTTACCTGCACAACAGGGACCCTGTAAAGAAACATGTATATTCAAACTCATTATTTTTTCACTGGAAATTAGTGTTGATTATGTTTTTTAAGTCAGCATTTTATTCAAAGAATCATGAGCGTACCGGACACTTGCAACCAAAAAACAGCAAAGCAAACCTTGCCTCAAAGTTATTCCAGTTACAAGGTACTAATATCAGAACAATCCTAACTCCATTTTTCCCAAAGTTTGGAAAAATCATGTTATTTGTCAATACCTTTAAATGAAATCCTATTTCTATTTTTTATATACAACTTCATCCTGGCACATACACAAATCTGTCTTCCAAATACTTAATGTTTTTGATAGCTATTGAATCCAAATGAAATAAAAGAGGCAATGCGCAGAGTAGATTTTTACCTGCTGCTCTGAGGTCAGATGTGAACAGAACCAACATTGGGAAAATACATTTCTAATTTTGCTGAACCACAAGACTAGAAATTAAGTAAGAATCCCCATTCAGAGTGAGCAGGCTTCCTTTTCGGACGTGAAGGGAAAATATATGAGGTAAGAAAAGCAGATATGGGTGCTGTCTGCCTCAATTTCACCATCTCTTAGTGTTTCTAAGGAATAGCAAACTATCTGGCTTGAATTCTCAGCAAGTTAGACGCACAAATATTACTGAAGTGTAATAGCTCCCCTGTCAGGTTTGGATTACAAACTACATTTCACACACGTGTGCAGACACACACACCCACTCCAGAAATAAATTCACACCTATGTTAGCATTTGCTGGCACCACTTTACTCTTTAATGATCATTACAGCAAAAGAAAAAATATCTGCACTTGATACAAAAGTAATTTTATGAAATTTACAAAAAAGTAGATGCTAACATTAATTTGCCTATTTTTTCTCTTAAACACTTGATGTAATGAGTGATAGTTGTAGTCTAAAACTGTTGTCTGCTGGCAACCTAGCACCAAACTCTCTCCGTGCTGGTCCAGTTCTGGCTTCAGTAAAGCTGATGGCAGATGTCCAGAGATAACAGCCTTAGCCTGCAAAAACCTACGCATGTGACCAATGCCAAGACATCCTACAGGACGATTTTGAAGCTCAAGCTATTCAACTAAAACTGTATCTGAAAGGGTAGAATTCAGATCTGTCATAAAGCACTCAATCTTATAAAACACTTGACTACTCTATGGACACATGAAAATGTCCAGGAGTTAGAAACCTATGAAAATCACATCTGTCTCTCCAATTGCACTGATTAATGCAACCTTACAAAGAACAAATTATACTGCAGTGTTGTGCTAATATAGCACTCATTTTCCGGGAAGTCTACCAACTTTGATTCACTTTTACAAGACTCTTGGAAGAAAATAAAAATATACATTTTATAGGTGGTTAAATTAAAAAAAAACTATTCATTTAAATGTATAAGATAATTTAATCTGATGTATTTTACATTATGTCTCTGATACACAGTGGAACTCCAGCAGCATAACCTGAAGCACACGAAAGGTAATCTTTGGAGGAAGCTTTATGTGAATAAGTGTTAATTTCAAGTAACATAGCCTACATGTGACAGAGTAGTATATAGTAAATAAAACACCAGACTGAAACTCAAGAACATGGGATATTTTCCCAATTCTGGAACTTGTGTACTGGATTATTTTACATCTCTTTGGTTTGGTTTCTTCTCCTACAAAAGAGATACAATGCTGTTAACTAGACTGAAGATTTCAAAATCTGTGTATGAAAATATCTGATAATAATAATATGTTCTTGTTCAAGAAAAGACCCGTTATTTTGCCATAATCTTCTCCCTGACCCCTGTGGTTTTATTTTTTAATTTAGATCCAGTAAAATATCTGATAATCTTATAGTTAATTTACAATGAGTCAGTCAGGCATCCTTCACCTTTAATGCAAAATACCAGTGTAATTTCTTCACCATGAGGGTGGTGAGGCACTGGCACAGGCTGCCCAGAGAAGTTGTGGATACCCCCTCCCTGGCAGTGTTCAAGGCCAGGCTAGGTGGGGCTTTGAGCAACCTGGTCTAGTGGAAGGTGTCCCTGCCCATGGTGGGGTGGTTGGAATTAGATGATCTTTAAGGTCCCTTCCAGCCCAAACCATTCTGTTATTGTATGATTCTACATGATGAATGATTTTTTTACTGATGACTCTTTATACTATAGCCAGTTAAAGGTATTCAGAAACTATAAATAAGGTCCCGTGGAGATCATGGAGCTGTTCAGGAAATTGTAGTTATAATGTCCTAAAACAAGCAGGCTCTTTATTTTTTGGCTTTTCAGCTCTTGTTAAGTGATTTATTTGGGATGCTTTTTACAATCATGACAAAAGATAAGATTTTCCAGTGAGTTTACCAAGTCCTTACATTCGAAATTGTATACTGGAAGGAGTTGGATCCTGTGGTAAGGATGAAAGGGGAGGCTGTGCCATGGCAGTTGTGCTATTGGGTAGCTGTGCGAACAGAAAAGGTGCTTGCCAGAAAAAAAATCCCTCCATGAAACACTAGTTGAGATTTTAAGAGAGAGGGCACTGGGAGAGCCAAGTAAAGCCGGTGGCGGAGTCTTTTTTATTATCTCTTTAAAAACTCTTAGAACCATAAGTGTTTATATGAAACTAAAAGACCGCTTTGATCTCATTGTGGTGATGGAGGTGACAACAGTAGCAAACAGTCACAGAGAGTCTACCTGTCATGATTTTAGATGCTAAGCTTTAAGAATACACAAGAGCAGCTAAAATGAAGATACATGTGCTTATCTCCTCATGGTTACTCCATTTCACTGTCATTAGCATGGGAATACTCAGCCACAGACAGCACCATATTAAGAAAAAGTTATTCAACAGGCATATATTTTTCAAGGCTGTTCATTGCTAAGCAAAGAAGACAAGGTCATACTTTGAATTTTTTTTCCATTGTTGCACCATTATTCCTTTCACCACTTCTAAGAAGAAAAATAAGGAAGAAATTCCTTTCATTTAATGCTTTGGTATTAAACTGTTAAACACTTCTGAGGCTATGATCACCTCCAAGCTTGTATCCTGTGCTGCTGACAACTGTAATAGTATGAGTATGGATCCCAGAAAAAGCTGCAGTAAATTGAAGCTAAGGAATTTTGGCATCTTGAAGTCTTGTGTCCTTTATAAGTGAAATGTTGTTTTGATGCCTGTTTCTATGTAAGTCAAAGGCAAAGCTCCTGTTTGATACTGATTTATAAATACAAATATGTTTTGTCCATTTGACCAGAAGTTTGAGAAGTGAACACTGACTTTCAGTGCCACCAAATAAATAAAAGAGCCTGACTTCCAGGAAATAAAATTTTACAGCTAGAATTCCAGACTCCCCAGATTATTCGTCATTTCTGAACATCTTACCTTTCCTTTCAAGCAGCTGGTTTCAGGAATCTGTCTGGCAGGTGAGAAACTCCATAAAAAGGGAATGAAATTATCAAATTAAGCAGGCATCAGCTAGGAACATTGCCTACTAGGTGCTTTGTCTTTCCTGATGACATTACAAAGACAGAGAATGAACAAAACCATTTAAGTTTGGATGAGAGGTAAACAAAATGTGTAATAACTTGCTTATTTTAATGGACTGCTTTCATCACAGAAAGACTAAGTATCTTTTGTATGATTAAGGTATATAGGTCTTAAAATATAGAAAAGTGAAATGCTCACCAGTGAACAGGAAGGATGAGTACAGAGGTAGAGGACAAAAAGCTGCTGCCCACGTCTAGACTAGATTGCCGTCAAGTTTGATGTGAGTTTATGTCTGTTACTAACCAAAGGAAATTTTGTAAATGGATAATTAGCATGTCCATTTGACAGCCTACATGATCCGCCAGTACATCTGAGGAAAAAGATCAAAGTAAAGAATTCACAGACTTGTGCGTGCAACTATGAAGTTATTGTGTGACATTCTTCAGTTTAACTACAGTTTCTACTTGTATGTAAAAATGTCATTTACATTTTTTGCAGAACTTCTCCTAAATTAACTTTCATTATTTATTAATTTAATCTGATGATGTCTTATAATTAGAACTGCTGAGACATTGACTACAGTAAGGCACTTCCCTATAATTAGAACTGCATTGTTCATGACAGTAAAAGTTTTTAATATACTCACTCACACACCTGACTGCTTGAGGAAGGATGAAAAGAGCTAAACACATTGAAAGTAGGATCACATGTAAATACACATAAATGTAAAGATTTTCTTCCCAAAATCTGAAAGGAAAGGCAAGTTCCATGTGAGGGAAAGAGGAGAGAAAAGATAAGGGCAGAGGAATAAAAGAAAAAGATAATGATCTTGAAGTCAAAAAATGGGAATCTGAACTTAGGTGATGAGTTCAGTTCTGTGCAACAAGCATAGGGACACATATATTTTCATACACAAGTGTTTGTAGTTGTGTTCTGTACTACGTTACTGCTTGTTTGCTGGCTCCTGACCTGTCCCCGGCCTGTCCCAGGCCCTTTTACACACTGAGTGTGAAGGTCCTTTTAACATTTTACATGGCATCTGCAACAGGCATGAAATCAGTGGCATAGCCACACAGTCAGTTACAGCTGCTCCACTTGCAAATGATAACTGGTAAGTACAGCAACCTATTTACTTGCATATATTAATCTATATCGTGAAACAAGCTTCCTTTTTGTTTTTATACCTCTTGGTCATACCTCCTTTTTAAAGGGGAATTGTACAGCTCTTTTTCTCTTGACTTACAACTTCAACAGAAAATTTCACAAGTTTCCATTTGCTGTCACAGTAGGCATTAAAAAAATGCTACTTTATACTTGTCATATGGAAAAATAAGCAATTATGTTTGTTACTGGCTAGGAGTTTGCCCATAGTTAGTTATCACAAGTGGTAAATCATTAATACACGCTAACTTCGTTGTGTACAAGGGAAGTTAAAGTGTAAACTGGAAAACAGACTGTGCATCAGAACATCACTGTGTGATTATGTGACTGTGGCCCTAAGAGGTAACCCCTAATGCTTACAAATATAGGCAAGTAATAGCTTATTTGAAGTGAAAAGTTCTTCTGACATGGAAAGAAAGAGTAGTAAGGTGAATGGTAACCCAGACCTTATACATACACAGTCCTTAGAGGTCTGGTTATGCAGCTGCGCATTTCAGTATAGCAATAATGACAGATGATAGTTGCATATTGTAATAATAATTGCTCATTATTTATAGTAGTATGAATTACCTCCATTTTATATTGGAATAGCAAGGGCATAGAGCTGGCCTCTGACGTTCTCCAAGAGCTCTTTCAGCCAAAGAATGGCAGAACAAGAAATGACTCCATTCTCTTTTAAAAGGAAATCATGGAGTTAAGGAATCATCAACCTATATCTCTAACTTGATTCCCTTTATTTTTAGTCTCTTATTATCTGACACATTGATTTGTTCATCTGGGTTTTTAACGAGCCCAACAAAGACAAGAGGAAGATGCTCTGTTCTCACTGACCTCCCTGGCTACGGCAAGTCCCTGAGGTGCGAGGCAGGGAGGCGGGGAGAGCAACCGAAGTTTTTCAAGACAGCTGACATGCTGGGACGGCAAAGCAGCAAAACCTTCCACTTTCCAGATGGAGCATTGTTAATATTCTGGATTTGTGGCACTGTGCTATTTTGAAACAAATAAAACCAAGCAATAAAAGATGAAGTTCATTTGCCATATGGCTGTTTATTTCTCTGTGCTATAGCTCAGAGATAAGTAATGTATGGTTTCTAAATATGGCACATCCACACATGCACCCCCCAGGTGCATACAATATAGCACACTTAGATTAACACAAGTCAAACTCCTTTTGATTGCATTGAACATGTGGCACCGTGGCTTAAGGGATTTTCTCCTTCAGCTGAAGTATAAGGTACATTTGACAGCCAGAAGACTCCGAAGTAAAGATGCATTTAGCAGTGAACAGAAGGGTAAAGAGGGGAGAAGGTGGATGTAACAGCACAGAAGATAGCACATCTGGTTGGTTGTTCAACATTTTTTATCCAAAATTAGTGCTCAAGAATGATAGGATCCTGACAATCCAGATGAACAAAGATTTGTATAAAGGGAAAGTGGAACATGACCAGCAGCATCCCTGGCTCACCACCATCAGGAGATTTGACTGGATACAAATTTATGGTAGCCAGCAGAGAATGACCAGAGAATGGCAGTACTTCCATTACACTTCAGACATGTATGATTGTGTGCAAGAAGGGAGTGAGGGGAGACACACATTTCTCCTGGCTACTCCAAGTTTGTAGCTCAAGGAAATGCTTGTGTTACAGGTATTTCATGGCATTTGAGAGGCACAAATATCAAAAGCATTATCTAGCTAATATTAAATTGATCTCCAGAACTTTCCCATGTAGCCTGGAACAGCCACAGTCTGCTGGCATTTCTGTCTTCCCCTCTCTTTTCTCAGTGGGTGTACCACCATCATTTGAAAAAAAATATTATTAAAGAAATTTGCTAAGGATCTTAAGATCATGAGTTACTTAATTTTTCTGAAATTGTCAAAGCAACCCTGCGAAAGAGATACCATCCCTGACACAGCTGCAAGAAACTCACAAGTTTGGAGCATCTGGGTCTATGTGTATGTTGTAGGAAAGTGTAGGTGTGCATTCTTGTGCACTGCTACATGACTATAAAACCTTGGTTTAGGAAGCCAGTATTAAATTATTGGTCAATTCATCTTTGCTCTAGAACAGTTCAAATCCAGAATAGGTAACTTAGAGCAGCTACTCAACAACTTCTGTCTTCATTAGTCCTAATTTGAGGTCTTCTGTCCTATTACTAGGGTATGACTGAAGTTCTCGTTTGGGGCAGCAACACTACACCATTGCCCATAGACACAGAAGTATACCAGGGAATAGTGGCACTTCCAGTCTCACAAAATTCTGGCAATGTTAGATGACTGAGGCTCACCTTGCGCTGACCATACAATCCTCATGCAAAAAACCACAGTACTGAGAAGCTGACTCCCAAAACAATTGTTATCATACTTTCTCAGTGCTGTTCATTTAGGACAGTCATTTAAGAAAATCAAAGGTAATATATAATATATTTTAACTGCCTGTGCAATCAATGAAATCCCAACTGAAGGCCTAAAAGAAAGAAATAAACATGTGGTGCCTACAACAAACCAAAAATATTCTTTTTTTTTTTTTTTTTGAGATGAGACCTCATAGATCCTGCAGGTTTCACTGTGCAGAAAGTTCTGAGTAGGCATCAAGAGTAACTTGAGGGGAAACGACATTGTAACTCACCCTTTTTAATTCTGGATAACAAAGCAAAACTTATCTCCTGGTAGCTCTCTAGCTAATAGGAACCTTCGTACAAAGCACTTACGCATGCACTTAATTTTAAACCCAGCAGTAATCCTGATGGAATCAAGAGGGATACCTTTGTGCTTAAAGTAAAGCATGTGCTTAAGTACCTTTTTGTATAGGGGCCTTAATTACATTATGTGTGTGAGAGGATATGATAATTTTAGTTCACTTTCCCAAGAGAGTCTTTAGTTAATAAAATAACTAGGTTTAATACTCCACAGAGTCGTGTGGGAACAGAATTCTGCTCCTCCTCCTGTAGCCCAGCAAAGGGTAGTCTGTAATTTAATTGTTGGAAGCACTGAAAGTGCTGAAGTGCTGTATGTCTTAATATTGTACTGCCAGAGCATGTTTGTTTCCATTATGGAATACCCTGGGAAATTCACTGTACTTTGCTACCACTCATTCTTCATAACAGCTTTTGAATTTACTGATGCTCAGTACCAGATGTTAGATGTTTTACTGGATCAGAGAAGGGAGAACAAGATCCACTCAACACATTTTTTTCAAAAAGTGAAATAATTAAAACAAAGAGAAAACTCACATTCTTTCCCACCAGAATCACCTGCTCCAGTAAGGAAAAAACAGAATAATAAAGAGTAGACCAAAATAAAACTAGACCAGACCTCTGTTTGCAAATAATTCTTTCAAACTCCTTTATTATGATTATTGGATTTTATTTGTTTATGTGTGCAAAACAGCATGTAAATTCAGCCTGTGAAGTGCATGATTGTGCGGGACAGTAGTGAGCAGAGGAATGGGTAAACTCATTGTAGGTCTTCAGACAGCAGTCCCCCATATACAAAATTGTACAGATATTGAGGTATCGTGTCAACCTTTGATTCTTTGCACCAGGTCACCAAAATCTTTCCTACAGAATCAGCTGCTCCCAAAGGTGGTTATAAGCAACCTTTAAGATAGTTTGGGCTGGGCAACTGCAGGCAGGTGGAACCCAAGAGCCAGATTTTTACCTGAACCTTACACTGTACATTTTACACGGACAGCTCTGGAGTCTGGTGGAGATTTTTCACATTTGGTGGGCAGATTTCTAGTGGTCATATGTGTATAATAGGAGTCTTTGCACAACATTACTTTAAGTAGCACTGACCAGAGCTTCTTAAGAGTAATTCCCCATAGGGATAGCTGACAATATGCCACTGACTTCAGAAGGTGCAAATTCCAGTAACAATTCTGAAACAACTGAAAGGAAGCTGATTCATATCAGCTAAGGATCTGACCGTCTGTTTTCATCACTATATTTGTTCTCAGCAGCAAAGGTGATCATGTTTAAAGGGCAAACAGCAATAATTTCTACTACTTAATTAATACATGCTTTGGTATAATGTCATAGACAGGTTTCATGCTATATTAATTTCACAGCACCACGTTGTGTTTTTGCTTAAAAAACAGTCCTCAGCTGGAAAAAGAACCAAAGCAGTTTGAATAACTATTAGAAAGATATTAAAACAACAAGTAAAATAATAAAAAATAAGAAAGCACGCAACCTTACATTATTTTTTTACAGATTTTTTTAAATAGAAAAATGGTCTTTTACTTCGAGGCAGAGAATGAGATTCTATCCCACTGTTGAAATTTAGGATATGTTGTAATTTAGCATTAAGATTTACAAAGCTAGAGATTTAAAAAAAAAAAAAAATTAAGAAGTGTTAATTGTAATAGTGGTTTCCTAGAATTTTCTTCTCTGTTCTCTGTGGGCTTGATTCACAAAGGGATTTATGCACCTAACTACTGCCTCATGGACCCAACTTGCACAGTCTATCATCATGGTCTATCATCAGATGCCACCTTATGGCCATCAGCTTGCCTGTAGCTCTATGGGAACAGATACTCCACACAGCTCCTGATGCTTGGGATGCAGTGATTCTTTTAAACCCATTCACACTTCTTAGTGAAGGAGGAGTGAATTAACAGCAGTGACGTATTTGTGTGGGTATCCATATGAAACCTAGGTAGCTGTGACTCTGGGCTTCCACAGGTGTGCAGTGTCAGTGCAGGTCCGGGCTGCAGCCACTTCCCGGACTGCACAGTAACAGAGAAATTACTATTTTAATAGCTACATGTTCAGAAGCGTCCTCCCACAAACGTGGGAAAAGCTGACTTTTCCAGCAGTGAGTTAATAGCTGTGCAGATGTACAAGCCCTCACACATGATTTTAGGGGAGAGGTTTGACAAATCAAGTCTCAATGTTAGTCAGGAAATTGCAGTTAAAAAAGTGATTTTCAATAATGTTACTATTTGCAGGCTTAACCTTGTTTCCGTCTGAGTCAGCAACAGAGATCCAATGATTTCAATACTAGAGGCTAAAACACTCAATATCTTTCAAGCTATAAGGTCAGAACAGAAATTCTTGATGTATAGACCACTGCTGGCAAGGGAAAGAGGGGAAGAGATGAAGGTCTGAAACGTATACATTCAGAAATTCGAGACCTCAGTTCATCTGCATCAGTTTTCTTTTTAAATATGTATAAATTCCTAGGCAATAGAGGAACTAAGTTGGCAAAGTACACATTTATTAGTCGAAACTCAGATTAAGCTCAGATATCTGTAACAAACAGCACCCAGCTTCAATCACTTGAGTAGTTAAAGTGCTTGAATAGCTTAAATTTAGTCATATACTTAAATCTCCAATGAACAGAGACCCGGCTGTTTTTTTGGGGAAGTTTTACATTTAACGTTTGCTTATATACTGACGTCGGCCCCAGGACTTAAATCTACTAAATATTTTTAATTTAGAAAGGACAGAGGTAGGAAGGGGGAGGATATTCTTTGCTTCTGAGAGGAGATGGAACATCATAGACAGAAAGGGACCCTGCTATTCCACGTAACACCCTTCACAATCCTCCCCCTTCTACATTCACTGTACATTGAAGTTTACTCATTGCCATTCACTTCACAGGAATCTACTAATTTGAAAACTGTTATTACATCTACCTTCAGTTTTCTGATCTTCAGACTGAACAAGCCCAGTCCTCTCAAATTTTGCTTGTAAGACATTTTTCTGTACATCTTTGATCATTTTTGTCACTTTCCTCTGGACTGCTTCTGCTTTCTTCACATCTCTCTTAAAATGTAGTAACGTGAACAGGAGATGAGAGTCAAGGGCTTTACCAGAAGATTGAAAAGATTACTTGCCGTGATTTATATGTGACACTTCATTTTATACATCCTAGTACAAGTGGTTAAAATTATTGATTTATGTACAGATTATTATCCCTTATAACCCCAAAACCATTTCTGGCAAATCTGCTCCATAGGCAGCTGCACCTCATCTTGTATTTGTGCAGAAGTCACGACTTTGGTCAGGAAGAATCAAAATAAGAATAGCATCATGGTCTGGGGCTTATCAAACCATCTCTTATTTCTCCAGACTATGATTCTCAATTGCTGAGACTGTCTTGAATTCTAAACCTGTCCTCCAAGGTGTTTGCAACTCATCCCGACTGGCTATAATCCACAAAAATTATTACATATGTTCAGATTCCGCTCTTCATTACTCAAAATGAGGAATAACACCAAATCCAGGATAGGTCAAAGTGTGACTCCTCTCCTCCTTCCCTGCATTGCTCCAGTTTAACAGAAACCCATTTATAACTTTTGTTTTTCATTTCAGTCTTTTAACTTGATATGCTTACAGTACTTGTCCATTCTGCATTTTCTTGGCTTATTTATGGTAACGTCTTTCAAATCATGTCAGAATCTGGTGGTGACTCACAGCCACTTCATTCCATGAATCCTGTTACCCTGTCATTGAAGGAAACGCGATTGGTTTGACAGATTTTCAGTCTGATGTGTCTGTCAGTTGTTACTTATCACTTTTACATCCTTTGCTTACAGGTGGGTTGGGTATTGCTCCTTATCTATTTGGCCTAGAATTCCGTTATCTGCAATTCTCCCTTGTTTAAAAATCAGATACTGTGTTTGCCTATTTCCTGTATTCTAGGTTTCCAATCATTCTTGCATTTTCCTATCCATCTGTTCCGGGTTATTTCAGTCCACCCAGAAATAATAGGAAAAGTTCACGTTTTTCAAAGTGATCTAATTTATTCTTTGCTTATATGAATTTCTTATTTCTTTGTGCTGGACAGCTGAAGTCTTTTTGTCGTGAAGAATAGAGCAAAAACCCCTTGGGAATTGCAACATCGTACTATAGCCAGTCCAGTAGGTAATGAAAGGACTAATGGGAAATTCAATGGGGCAGAATCAAAATTAGCAGAATCTATTCAAACATACTCCAAAAACTTAATTGAAGGCATGGCGTTTATTTACTAATATCAATCCTATCCTCAAAATATTCCTGTCATCTGATTAAAAAAAAAAGCTTTGCGTATCTGATTTTCCTGTTTTGTTGGCATGTAAGACAGCAAGATATTTTGCATTTCAAAGAAGACACCTTGTTGCTGAAGCCTGGTATTGGAGCACAGTAATGGAACACCAGTTTAGCACATTCACAGTACACCAGTTCACAATTGCATTGCAAATGCGAGCACGCACTCAAGTGAACCCTTTTGCTCTCATAACTGAAATAGCATGACTACGGTATGGGCACACATACATACAAATATGTATATAACAAATTGCATACTAAGCACTTGAAAAATCAAATTAGAAAGAAGATGAAAACACTTGTAAGCTATTTCAAAAACACCTTTCAACATCTGTAAATTTACCAAGATCTTGGATAAAAACTAGCTCATACTTTTTCTTAGAACTACAAATACAGTAATTATAGTTCTGTGCCGTGTTGTTCCCAACCTATTATAATAAATATTTTACATCCATTTCTTTTTTCACTTTCTCATTTATTGAGCCCTGTGCAAAAGTGAATTTAACATGAATGCAGAAACATCAGTTAGGCAAGGTTCTCCTTTGTGTGTAATGGGGACAATTTATACATGTTTTATTGATGGTTTCTCTACATTCATTTGTATATTGTAATGTTTTAGTATATTTTATGAGCAAAGGAGGTCTACATGTAAAAGTGTTGTATAAGGTTGGTGACATGGTATGGCTCTTATTTTTTCAGCCCGATGAGCAGAGAAAAAGAGAGGCTAACAAAAAGGAGGGAAAGGATCCTTGATAAAGGAGTCATCCAACACCTGGGCATAAATGGAAAATTTTAAATTTGCCAAAAGTAAAAACAAATAAGAAGACATCACTGTAACTCTGCATTATCACCCTAAGTCTCCAAGCCCACTTAAGACTGCACCCTGGAAACGAGGAGTTCATAAATGTTAAATTAGACAGACTTTGCTCTGTGATGCAAACCATGGCTGTGACCTAAAGCAAGAATATACAATGCCTTTCAGTTAGAGAGGCTGTCACTCTCATTCCCTTTGATGCTCTTCCTTCGCTTTCAGGAAGAGAGCACAGGGAGTTAAGGTTTGTGGCCTGCTCCCCTGTTGTCCCTCATTTTACAGTCACTGAAATCCAGATGAAACCTCAAGTCGCACAGGAAACACACACACACAAAATCCCGTTCACTTTCATCAGTAACTTTTTACTTTATGAAAGTTTCTATCAGAGAGCCAGTAAGCCTTATTATACAGTCACCCAGCTCCAGTTACCACGTAGTCATTCAAAATGAAGCATTATAGAAACTCCCATAAAAGGTTTCTTCATCTGAACGAACACTCGCCAAGGTCCTTTCTTCCTCACACTTTGAGGTGCAGTAGAAGTGAATGAGTCTCTGTGGGCGCTCTGGCTCCTGCAGATCACAGGGGCCTCTGTGGCACCTTGTAACCTTCTTGGTTATCTTTACTCTAGTGACAGCATCCCTATATATATAGGGAAGGCTGAGTCAGCAGCCTAGACCTACCATCCCTTTGTTAGAAACTTGTCCATAAATATGAGCTGTAGGCCTATGTTTGGTCACCCTGTAGCAAACTTCTCTCTGTGTCAAAATTGCACATTAATCACAAGACTGGAGTTTCTGGTTGAAGGTTGTACAAAGCTTGCAGTCTCTCCTGTAACTAAAACTAGTTAAAATCAAAACAGGAAACTGGACTTGGATTTCGGTCAGAACTACTCAAAACATATGCTATGGGGGGGATCCTCTAAGAAGAGAGAGAAGTGGTTCACAGTCTTCTGTCCCTCACTAACACAGCTGGACTGTATTTAATATATCAAGGACATGGGGCATCTTCAGAAATCAGCATAAGATTGTAGACTTGTTTTGGTATGTGTTTGCATCCTAAGTAGACTTCTATCTGTGTTGTCTATTGTTTGGAAAAGGTACCAAGAGCAATAGCATTGATTTTTGGGACTGATGGGAACCCACTCAACAGGGTTACAGCACATGGCAAGATGTCTGGAGCTCAGTCTATGCCTATGCCCTTACTGCTGCTGCTGCTTGGAGGAAGAAGCTGGAGATGAATTACTGGTCTTAACTTCCCTAATTAAGGAAGAGTTGGAGGGAATACATCATGGGCAGTAGGAAAGAAACTGAAAAAAAAGAAATTGTTCTGGTTTATGCTTCAAATGATTCATGACTTGCAATACATCATACGCAGTCCTGATTCAATAAGATTCTTAAGCAAGTGTATTGCTTTAACTTGTAACCCTCTCTGAAAACTATGGGAAAACCGAGTAGTGTTTCATTTTGAAAATGAAAGACTGAGGACAGAATTTAGACCCGAGAGAAACTGAGTCTGTTATATGGTTTTCACCGCTTTTTAGAGATGATTTTTTTCATATCAGTCATTTGTAGCTGATCTCCTTCAGTGGAACTGAATATTGATGTGTCTCTCTGTTCAGAAATATGTCTTGTTTCACTATGACTTTAGCAATTCTGTGAGATGTAATGAAGTTTTTAGGGATACAGAACTCACAAAAAAACCAGAAGTTACATACTCTCAGCTGTGGTCGTCTCCATATCCACCTGAATAGATGACATGATCTCAGGGTCTGTCATATATAAGTAACACCTATATGGCATTGTTCATAGAACAGCAGACCTAGAGCAGAATTAAATAAATATTTTCCTTCTCTTCTGTCATAATTTCTACAAAACTGATACCTTCCTGAAGCAGGCTTTAATTCAGGACTCTGATAGGGAAAAGACCTGCCCATGTTACATACACTACTCAAATCCAGTTCTATCTGGGGACAGTATTGCATGTACAGAAAGGCATGGGTTACCATGCAGCAGTTTGTCATGAAAAAGATGAGAAAACAAGCTCCTGTTGGAAATGGAGGAAGAATTTAGAGAGGCAAAACTCAGGAAGATCATACAGAGTAATTCCTTGCGTTTAAAGAAACTGTAACCAGGATTGCAACTCATATTGGAAATAATAAATGAGAAGTGGTCAGGAACCAGAAAGCCTACTACTGGGTGTGGAAATACCATGTCCCTTAGCACACAGGGACAGTGTGCTATGTCCTTAGGAGGATAAAGGCCCTGTATTAATTTGGGCTTTTGTTCCAATCCCTAGAGCAAATCTTATTGGAATAGCAGAGCATTTCTAGGGAGGGTGTCCTGTTAAAATTCATAACACCATTTTTAGCAACATTTTAAATTTTTGTATTTCTGGATATCAGCTAAATCTCCTTACCTAGGTAAATGTGTGAAGGAATCTTCACCTAACAGTGATGTTATTGTGTAACCTGGATTTTTGATCCTTCAGTAGACTCCAGATGTTCTGAGAAACACTGTAGGGTCATAAACATCGTCCTACATCCCCCTTAAAAAAGTCTAAAGAAATATCTATGACATGCAAAATGGCTTCCATTTTTAAAGATGAAATATGTTGAAGTTCGTGTAAGAAAGAGAGCATTACACTTGGGTATTCATTTAAATATGAATTCTGAAAACTAATAAAAAATTTAGAAATGTTGATGCACAGAAAAATGACAAGTGAGACAAAATTTATATAAAAATATTCAAAAGACAGCACAGGGAACTAAATGGGGGAAAATTACTTTTGCTTTGGAGAGAGCATTATGTAGGCAAGGCAATTTTATTAACACGGTTGGATAAAATATAAAGGGCTTTCCTAATCTCAGAGACTTCAAAAGAGACTTTTTTGGAGACAATATTAATATCAAAGCCAGTTGTCACTATTATTAAAATATTCTTTGCTCTTCATTAGTCACAAATGATCCCCTCAACTCACAAAAAGGTACTCGGTAAATTAAAAGCTTTTATGTAACACTCCAACAAAAGTTGAATGACTCCAGAGTTAAAAGGCAACTCTTGTGTCTGCCAATATTCAAAGTGGTACCCAATTTCTTCCTTTTTTAAAGTAGCAATTTCCTTAGGGTATTTATTCATTTATAAATCTATTAAGAGACTGATTAGGAATGGACGATTAATGAAATGCTTTGTCGTTCCGAGTTCTCACAAGCAATCATTAAAGGCCTGATTTTACATTGTGGGCAGCCTGCCGGTGCCATGTAAAATCCCTCCGGAGGATAAACAGGTCCATCTATCTACCAGGCTGAGCGAAGCCCGGATTTATATCTGCGTGAGGGCAGAACAGTAATTCCCTGAGCCGGGTACTTTCTCTAACCTACTATGTCTAAGTACTTCAAAAGAGTTTGTTTGCTGATCGTGTTAGCCAGAACACAGCTCATCCCTCCAGTGGACTGCATTGTGTGACTCTTAATCGCTGCTTAATTGGAGTCTCACACTGCTGAACTTAATGGGAACTCCTCACTGACTTGCATGGTGAAAGGCTGGAGGAGGATAGGATTAAGAGATTTTCTGCATGTACACTGAGAAATGCCACACATGATGTGGTGAAGTTATCATGATTTGCCCACCACTGAATGTACGAGACAGCTTGCTTGAAATAAAGTCCATGGTACTTAGAGATTTCTTTCCACTGAGCCGTACGTCTTTCTGAGGCTGAGATTTGGGGACGGAGGATTCACTGTTGATTTTTATTCTAGTCATTTGTATTTCCATTTTCAGATAGTGTGGTCGATGGCACCTTTTTTCTATTGTATCTTTGCTTTGCAGTGAGGTTGGTGCCAGGACAGTGGATGCATCACTGAGAAACAGATTTCCAGGATTATATTCCTGCTCTGATACTGATTTGCCTTGTGCCTTCAGTTAGATCACTTTGCGCTGTCATGCCTCGATTTTTCTATTTATAAAAAGGGAAGAGAAATGGTGGGCTAAGGCTACATTAATACCTTTAGTCTGCAATAGAAAGGTAATAGAGTAGTACAAAGTATTAATTATTATATTATCTCTCTTGCTTTTTAATGGATTTATATTTAATTCAGTTACAGAGAAATGCTTTGTTCACATAATAACATTTTCTACTGCCTTTGAGGCTCGTAGGAGCAAGCTTGTGGGAAAGAAACTGGTAAGTGTTTGAATTTAGAAATGCTGCTAGTTTCAGTGTATTTAAAATGCTGTTGAAGTCAGGACGATTTAAATGTGTGAGATTTCAAATGTCTCCTTGACACACATCGCAAATTCCTTCATTGCCTGAGGGAGCTACAGCAAAAGGAAAAGTTGGAGTCTTAGTTTCACAGCCAAGGCAGCTTTTTTTAAAGTGAGTTAATGATGGAGCGTTTGCCTGTGTGGTTGTAACAGAGCAATCTGTCACTGTGAGAAGACTCCTGGGGTGACTACCGAGACATGTTAACTACCAATGGTACCTCCATTTCACATGACCCGTTACTTGCCCTGGTATTGCAATATACTCTGGCCAGATTCCTATGTGAATAATGTGAATGGATCCACATTTTGAATAAAGACATGGGCCAAACTTAGCTAGTAAAAATTAAAGGTAAGGGAGCTATGCTGAAGTAAGCAAGTTGAGGGTCTGTCCAATATTCTTTTTCTATTCTTGTCCCAAGCACATCAGATAATGTTGCCATGAATAGAGGTGCATCTGTTGTGTTTTGTCATGGAGTTGGCTCGCTCTCACATTCCCTTTATGGCATACCCCACAGCGTGCCGTGCTCAGGACATATTGTAAGTACACACTCATTGATCTTTACTCCATATAATGACAGATATAAATTTGCTGCCACTGCACCTTATGCTAATGTTCAAAGGAAAATGAATAGTACACATTGCAGCACACCAGGTTGTGCTTTACCTTCTTGTATCCCCATATGCATTTATTTGGGAATACGATGGTGACACCAGCCTTCTGGGCCCATCCCTATATCTCAGCTCCAGAGCAGCATGAGATTTTCATGAATATGAGTTCCCCTGCATTAGGACTTGTTTTCTTGGTAAAGGAACCAAGGTTTCTGGGCTGGAAAAAGCTACAGAATGGTCTGACACAATTCTCACCCTGGACATAGGAGAATCAGGACCACAGTTTATGCCTTAGCTAGAAACAGATACAAGCCTATTTGTTTCAGGGTTGCATTTTGTGTTTAAATGAGACTGTAACAGTCTTTTAGTTATGCTGGATTGAACATGATTGACATGGACTCTGCCATTCATGTCTTCCATGATGATGGAATATTCCAGTTGATGCATTGGACATTTGGAACAGAAAAAAAAAAAAGCAAAACAAGAAAATTCGTCTTCTACCTTTCCACTTTCATTCTTATATGATGCAATAGTAAATGGGATATGGCTGGAGGAAGCAAGTCTTCAATATATTCATTGATATTCCACATGAAATTCTCTATTACAGTCAAAACCCAAATCCCCTATCTAATTCACCAAAGCCAGAATTTAAGCTGATGTCTGTGTACAAATAAAAAAGCCACAATTAGAAGTGAAACAAATGCAGTATATCTCCTACACTGCTCCAGTTCCCAGAAGATAATACATTCTGTATATCTAATATTTTTTCCAGTTTGTGAACTAATACTCTGGAATTACAGCTGCCGATTGTGAATGGCATTTGAAACCAGAGACCCTAACCCAGATCTCAGGTAAAGAACACAGACGGTGCTTTGTGGCGATGCCAAAACACAGTCATGTCCAGCTTATGCTGTCCTAGGTGACTTGGAGCCAGGAATAAATAACCTTACTCTATCAGGGTAACAAAGGCACCACACTTATTAAATGCTTCAGTTTTGACAAACATTTTTTCCATCACAGACTGTAGCTGAGACTCAGTATTGTGGATATCTTTGTTCACTGCTTGTTCCAGCAATGTGTGCATTCAGGCCCAGTCCCTTCCATGTTCTACATGACATGATGCTGTTCTCCTGTCCCTGTAAATTAAAACTCAGGCTCAGCAGATTCCTTGTGGGGTCATCTCTACTTTGTTTCTGTCATGACCCTGTTCAAGGATTGGAATGTTATTTTCTTTTCATACCACACTGATCTACACCTGGAGAAATTATTTGTTCAATGCACAGAAATTAACAAAGTCTCATTTCATATGGAATTTTGTCCCTGTCCTCTACAGAGACCAACATCAACAAACTTGTTTTCTTTCCACTCCTTTCTTAAGATCCTGTTCTAAACTCATTTGCCTATGTCATCCCACTTCCTCAGTTCCTCCCTGTGAAATTATGGTGTTTCCCTAACCTAGCCTCAAATACCATCTTGCTCCATGTAGTCTATCACAGATTCTCCATCCACTTTGTGTCCCCTACATGAGTTTCTTTTTGGCTCAATAGGAGACAGCACATGCCTTGGCTGATCTGGTATATTAGGCACACTGACCAATTGATTTGCCAGCCAGCTGCGACAAAACAGCAGGGATGACTACTGTTTTCCCTGTCTCTCCTTCAAGGAAATAATGAAAAATGGTACTATTCTACCATCATTTGTGGAAAATATCAACTTCCAGAAGACTTGAAATAACTGAAGCCCCAGTCCAGTCTCAGATTTGACTGAAGTTGACTCATAGGTGTGACTGACAGTTAGATTGAACTATTTTTATTTTAGCTAGTTTCTTAAGACAAACGATCAAGTTACAGTATGGTTTGGTCAATGGGACTCTGAAAAGAAGATTAAGGACTTTTGCCATTTTCCCTCAGTTTTTTGCACCAGCATTAATCTGTCATAGCTATTTATACTCTATGTCTTTTAATGTGGAGCTGATACAGGGCATTTCTTTGTATAAGACTGAGTATTAAGGAGTCCTGAACTCTGCTGGGACTTCCAGATGTCACTGTAGTAAAACTACATAAAAGTAACCTCATGAAAAGTTTCTCTAAGCTGTAACACGTGTGCACACCTGAAGGGAATAAATACACTAAGGTACATTATAAAATTACCCAGAGTATGTTTGAAAGAAAAGCAGCATTAGGGGGGAACCTGTGTTGTCTCACTCTTCATTTTTCCCAGTTCATGTTCTTCTGTTGCCCTGGACCAGCCCGTTACCTGGGCGTTAGGCATTGCTTTGCTAGTGAAATCATCCCTGCTTTCTCAAAACCAGAGGTGCTTAATGCCGGTTCACACACCACTTGGTTCAGGCTATCTTGCGTTCTAATGAACATATCACAGCAATAGCTCAGAGCTCCCCATATTTCCAAAAAGCATATGTTAAACATTGTACGTAAAAAGAAACCATAACAGGCTTCACTTGTCCTAACAGTCCATCTGTTTCCTACTCCCCACTGAGCACATCTCTTTTCCTGGTTCCCTTTCAGGTGCACTCTTACCTTATGTAACGTGCTTTTTATTGGAGATTCATGCTGTGACCCTGTCAGAATTGCTACAGCAGGGGTGACCTCAGTAATGACTGTCCACAGCCTGCCAAGCTAACTTGGTCAGTGTTAGCTGATTAAACTTTTAACAACATCCCCTGTGCGATAAAGGGCAAAATGACAACTTTGCCCATCGTCAAGGTGTCTGTATAATAAACTAATTAGTAAACCACACAGTCTGTGGAGCTTTTAATGAGTGGTATCGTCTGGCCTCTGTAATAAAAACCCAGTCTGCCCCCTTTTGGGATTCAATTAAGGCACAGACTGTCATATGCTTGGCCTGGCTGATCAATGAATCCATTCCGACCTTTGTCGGAGCTGTTTGCAAGGTCAGTGGCAGTAGCGAGGGAAGCCAGCCTGGTGGTGGGGAGACATACCCAACAGCACCCGGCAGGCACCGATACAGCTACTAATGTCCTCCTGGTCATTTGACATCAGCAGAAGTTTCTCTCACACAAAGGTTAGCTGAAAGAGAACTTAGAAGTATGTATATCTCTATATGCATATATATAAAATTATATATACGGAAACTGCTAATTCTGAACAGAAAGGTTCCCTTGTTATTTAAAATGATCATTAATTCTTTCACATCTGCATATACCTAGGCATCTTTGGTTTTTTCATGCACCACAATATGCTATCAAATGTTGGTTCTCTAAACTGTGTTTACTGACATGCTCCAGATATACAAACAAATCAAACACAAGAGTAGCTCTAGATTATACAAAACACCCCCATTTTCAGGTCCTTGCATACAAATAATACTTAGCACTGTACAATTCCAGAAGGGGTTTATAGCCATTGAACTAATCTTGATGACACACCAGTGCAACAAGTAAGTACATTTTAATTTTACAGACAGGAAAACTGAGACAATGACCAAATCAGAAGCCCAGGTAGGGCAGTGAAGACATTTTTAAAAGTAAGGCTTTCAGTCCTTTCACCTCTGACTTCCACCCTCAGGAGCATAAACAGGAATCGTGGGACTAGTGGAGCAAAGACAAGACCTGTAGTGTCATTATCATCTGTCCTGTCCAGTGGCAAAATACCTGAGCTCCAGTCAAGCCTGTCAATAGGCACACAGACTCTGTCCACAGCCACGCTGCCTCATAGTAGAGCTGATGATGCAAGGAGCATTGGTTTTTATTACTGCTATAGCAGCAGTATAGAACCAGAGTTCCCTCCAGACCTCTTAAACATAAATTCCTTCAGCAAATGAGAAAGCACTGCATTAGAGTATATGTCAGGGCCATTAGAGATCACATGCTATTGTGAAATACGTATACAACCATATGAGCAAAACCTGGATGGAGTTTGTGTCTTCACTCTTCCCAGGTGAGAATCCTAACCTGTAAACACGGTGGTTTTTTCTCTTCTGTCTTCTTTTTCTTTCATTTGAATTGAATAATCTTTCCTCAGCCACCTTCTCATAGTATTTTATAACCTGGGGACTAAGGAGGTATCTGAAAGGCGATATGTAGCTGCCATGATGCAAAGAAAGGAAAAAAATATGTAGTCTCAACTGTCCAGCTGATTCAGAAATTGAGCAGTCTCTGTAGGCATGTGAATTTATAGCAAGAGACCAAGTTCTGTAGGTCTAACAATACTGAAGAACAGAAACCCAGGTTGATTACAGTGATACAAAGGAGATGCCTAGTATTTGCATTCCTGATATTTGTATTACATTAGAGGTGGAAAACAAAAAAAAAACAAATCAAAATCTACTGTTTCCTATCCTAGCCCCCAAATCACCTAATTCAAAGTCATGAATCCTGGTACAGCTTAAATACCTCTAATCAGCTCCGTTTCTAATGAACAGATCACATTGTGAGTGTAGTTCTACCTAAACAGAGGACAGATGTATCCAGAGTCACAAAATTTTTTCAGACCATAAACTATATTTTTTAGTGAGAGCTTTGTGTCACCAGCCAGGTCCCTAGTCCTTGCTTTCCACTAGGGCAGCATGCTTTGCTAGAACTCAGGAGTACCCTGCAGTATCCTTCAGTTTGTGTCTCCAAATCGCAAAGGAAAGTGGTGCTCCCAGCCCCGGGCTGATTCATGAAGTAGAGGATGGGCTAAGTGCTAACTAGAGGTACATAATTCTGCATTTCTCAGGCAAGAGCAAATGGTTATTTTTGCTGGAGCAAACCTTGCTCTTCTACACCAGTCTATCACGCACTAGCAGGAGGTTTTTGTACCTGGTAGATGTCACTCTGCTTTCCTCTTTTCAAATGCAGCTACAGCAATTAGTTTCAGAATTTAGCCTGTTAAGGTGATTGAGAGTGTAAGCAGTGAGTGGAAGGTGAGATTTGTAAAAGAAAACTAAAGAAAAAAGAAAAGCAAAGACCATTTTTTTCTTAATTTTGGAATACAAGCAGGAAAAAAAAAACACTTTAAAGAAAATGTTGTGATTTTCTTCTGTTTTTTTTCCTCTAATTCAACATTTAAAACAATAAGTTGCTCATTTTATAATACATTAAGTTATTGTTTATCAAAACTAACAGAGTCAAATCTGAATTTAAATTTCGAATACCTCATATTGAAGACAGATCAGCCTGTATAGGTCTCTGAATTTTTCATGGAAAATGTGCGTTTTTTTACTGTCTTCTGCTGTTTCTGAGCATGGCTACAGGACATTGGAATCTGTTTCTTTCTGCTCAATAATTTTTTCAAGCAAAAATATGTGATGGAAAGTAACATAGTTTGATAGATCTAAATATGTTGCTCTGCGCTGCTGAACTGACCCTGAGATCCCTAAGACAGGTTATACTAGAAGTTTTGTCTATACAGTCTCATCAACATCAAGACTTTCTACGCATATTTATAGGTGTAGTATTGTATTATATGCTTATAGGGAAAAACTTTGACAATTTTGCAAAGGAATGAATGATGGAAAAGGTATAGGTAGATGTAAAATAATTTTAAGATTAAAAAAATGTTGTCGTTAAAGCATGTCTTAGAACATTCTGAATGTTATTCTTCCTTTGATTCTGTCCCAAGTATTTGAAACTGTTTTTGAGACAAACTAAACAATAAAACTTAAAATAATTTTAGAGTTTCATTGTATCATTTCTGAGTTTTTCAGCTCTCACTTGACATCAGCTGCTCATTTAAAGTCTTAAACTTAGAAATAAGAAACATAGGATATTTAGATGCTATCAAGTTAGTTCTCACCAAATGCACAAAGCTGTTATGAAAATTTATCAGCCCAGACCCCAGATTTCATCTCGTAGTTTTGCTAAGGAGATGACTGGGTGAAATATAGCATTAGCTCTTGTCTGTGATGAAATTTATTTTTCCTTGAGTTTGCTGATATTTGGAACAACACTCAGAAATGGAACAATATGCAAGAAGGTATAATGGAGATATACTACTTGTGGCTCGTCAGTAATGCCTAATATTTACCCCCAGACTTTGACCAATTTGACATTTGGTCTGTCAAAATTACCCTGAATAATCACCTGCAACTTGACTGCACACACTGCCACAGATGGGATGAAGGTGCTGAGAGTACTGCAGGTTTCCACTGTACTCCACCATTATCACTGTGCATCTTTTCTCCCCAGCCCCGTGAAATCTAGCTCTTCTTCACAGTCTTGATGATTAAGTGGCAGAAGACTGACTAATACAAAATCTTCTAGATATCCTTTTCATTGACATTGCACGATAATGGAAAACATTTTAGGAAAACTCTCTGAAGAAGCATCCTAAAGATCAATACAGTGAGAATAGATATCCCATAAGCAAAATGTATCTTTGTTACGCTTTGCAGGAGTGCTTTGCATCATCCCTTATGCAGCTGTGGCTGTGCAAGATGTGGCTGTGCAAGATGTGGTTTGTCCGCAAGAGTCGTCCATCCACAGAATACATCTGAGACAGGCAAAGAAGGTTCAGTTACATTTGATGTCTAGCATTGGAGAGTAGGAAGGAAGCATGGAAAGAGCATCCAGATTCAAGAGAAGGGAAAATATCTTAGCTAAATACAGATTAGATGAAGTCTTGAAGCTGCTCCCACTTCTGAGAAGGGCTGGAGAGCCCTGACTGACACCGAGATGGTTTGGAGACTGCCTGCTGCTGCTGGTGTGCCATGCAGGTCCAGAGGGTAAGCATAATCTGCCTCTGTGTCAGTCAAGCGACTGGAAGCTAATTTGGTGATGCACAATGCGCCTTTCTTCGTTTTTTAGTGCTATTTTCTTGGACCAATATTCAGTTTAAAGAGCTAACATTTGATGACAGTTTCTTTGGGTTGAAACAGAGCCAGAGGTGTCTGTGAATATTTGTAATAACTAGATCATTACAAATTTCAAACAAGTTTGTTGATTTGGCATTGGATTGGCACTTCAGGAGTAGCCATGAGAATTGCTCATGAATTTTGTCATAAAATTCTGTGAGTGAAGAGGTAAATTGTGTGTGAGTGTGCAACCACGGAGCTCTTGCTGTCTTTATTTTTCTTTAAATGAGTGTTGTTTAGCGTTTGGTATGAAAGCCTCAATGGGAAGATGCAGCTACGTAAAAGGCCAAAAAAATAGACAGAAAAGTATAAAAGAATTGGAAATTTAACATACTCTCTTCACTCTAGTATTTCAGAAAAGCTCTGAAAGACGGCTGCGCACATATATTTACTGATAAAATCAGGTTTAACTTTTTCTCAAGTTAGCTATTTCTTTTTTACAAGAAAGCCTCAGATTTTTCTGCTTGGGTTTCAGTATGAAGGAAATGCTTATAAGATATTAATTTCTTAATCAAGGGTTTATATACAATTCTGATTTAGCATTCTTGAATTTTCACCAATCACAGTTAAATGACATCCATCAGTCTGCTTTTTAGCTGCTTTGAAACAACTCTAAGTACAAGAGGCTGTGAATTTGTAAATCTTCAAGAATAAAATGGACTGCTGAAAAAGATTTGGGCTGTGATCTTCACTGGTGTGTCCAATGGTGTACTAGCAGTTGCCTTTCTATTGAAAAGGGAAACGCTTTATAAAAAATGACTGTTTAAACTTCATACAATCTCAACAGGCCAGATCACTGTCATCCTTTCAAAACGGAGAAGCTAAGACTAGAATTTTCTTATGTTTGCCAACATTTTTTCTGCTCCCATGTTGCGATATTGGAGGCCTGGTTTTCAGAAGTACAGAGCATTAGCTCCAACACAAATCTGTAGTTCAAGAAGCTGCTCAGTGCCCATGGAAAAATCATGACCTGCAGATGCTTTTCAAATGTGACCTCAGTGACTTGCCCAAAGCCAGCTAGTGAGATATAATTACTGCTGAAATAAAAGTTAGTGACATTGGGGTTTTTTTAATGCTATTATGTATTTGTATTGTGCTAAAACTGAAAAAAACCTACAAAGAGCAGGTCACCTCCCAAAGACATTTTATTACTATTGTTCTGGTTTTCCCTTACATTTTTTCTCCTGCAGTTAGAGTATGATGACAGTCAGTTATGGTCTGTAGCATGAGATCCACAGTCAGCAGGAAGATGCCTGGCCAGAAATCCAGATTTTACAGAGGGACTTTTGTCCCTTTTGACCCTTTGCAAGGTCAGAACTGATGAAGAATGGTAATGTAACCTAATGCAGCATTTTAGCACACACTTGAATGAAAGGAAGCTTAAAAATGTCTTTAAAATCAAACATTTTGTACTTAAATGTGATTTTAAGTGCTTTGTCCAGAATTCAGGCCCTGGTATGTAAATTTTATTAATACCTCATCTACAAACATCATGAACATATATATATATGTACAGGTAAGGGAAGAGAGGTATTGTAGAATATCCATGTCATAGGAAGTAAGTGTATTTCTAGGACTAAACTGTCCAGATTTTTTGGCATGAGCAGAAGGGAAAAAACATTTTCTTCAGCAAACCTCAGCAATCCCACTTGTCTTGTAGGGCAGCAGTGAGGTGTAGATTCAAGCTGCACCCTGGGAAAGCATGCAGAATACGCTGCTTTCAATGAAGCACATGCCTGTATGTTTTCCTGAATCGGGGCCTTGAAGAAGAAATTTCCTTTCCCTGGCTCTGAAATGACCGGCAGATTATTCTTTTAAGATTCTCTCCTATCTAGTGTTTAACCACTCTCACTTTCTTTTGAGGTTGCTCGGAAAGCCTTTATCTTATTTGTCAATGTTTGATATTAAAATAAAAAAAGGTATTAATCTCTGCAGTGACCTTTCTGCTTTATTTCTCCTGGAAAGGGATGCTGCATCTTTTGTAAGTAACTTCAAGGCAAGACATTATGCGGCATTCAAACATATGGCTTTTATCCAGTTAATCATTGTGCATTACCTACTTTCATCAATGTTCAGAAACTTAATTCCAGGATTACTCATACCCCCAAAAACCCAAATAAGAAAATCAGAAGAATAGACCCAAACAATAGAACTTTTATACCAGGATAATTAGAAAAGGAACCTATTACCCAGGATTATAATTACTGACTAACATATTAAATGACCTTTAACATTTACCTTAAGCCCCAGATTTCTAGAAAACCAGCAAGGTTATGAATGCCATATTAGTAATCTTTAATCTTTATTACTGCTGTGGACAGAATTTTAATGATTTTTAAGTAGGAAGTGGCCACTAACATATCCCTATTAAAATAAAAAAAATCTCATAAAAAATTAAATGGATTAAGACTTCAAATGTACCATCATCAAAAGTATTATCTAATTATGGAGTTCAGTGAACAGGCCAAGTGAAATGGTTGGTAATATTAGTTACTTACCACATGGGAATGCCCGGGATTTATGCACAAATAGATTCTGCTTCTGTTGCAACATAGTAATTAAGAATTTGTCAGGGAAATTTGACCCTCTAGGGTAGATATTACTTTGTAAAATAAGAATGGCAGAGCACTAGTCTCCTTGCTGCACATAATTTAACTTGATTATTTATACATCAAAGGGAGTCTGCAGTGACTGCAGTATAATATTTAAGTAGAGGGATATTAGAGAAAGAAGCATCTAGTGAAATCTTTTTCCCAAATCTCCGTGAGAAAATAGAGGAAATTTTCATAAAGCATTTCATTTTGCATATAAATTGGTGCCTAGATTGTGCCTGTGAATTTACTGCTGTCATATTTAATTTTTCTTTAATTCTTCAGGCCCAGATGTGAAAAGCTCTGTGTGCAGGCTGCAATTTTCAATGCTTACAGGTAACACCCGGATCGATAATGTGTCTTTATGAGAAATTACCGTTAATGTTATTGAGTATGCATTTTGCTTTATAGGATAATGAGGTAATATGAAATGCCAATTCATTCATTAGGAGAAAGCTAAGTGTTTAAATGAAATGGGTGACAGGTCTGAAAAAAGACGTAGTTGTGGGCAGGAAGTCAAGAATGGATTTTTAATGACCTAATACCAAAAGGTTTTTACCACTTATTTGCATTTGCTTCCTCTAAACAATATTAACTTTAAAAAAAAAAGTACTTGAATATTTAAATTGCAGTAAGTGATTCCACTTGAAAAGGCTATTTGGAAATGCTAGATTTCTCAGAAACTCTCTGCCTAGCCTATTTGAAGACCACAAAATGAACTCATCTGGTATAAAAATTAAAACAAAAGTCATTTAAACTGACAGGTACAAAGTGAGCATATTGTGGGCATGGCTAAAAGCCAGAGGTTAGTATGCACCAAAAAAATAAAAATTCTCAAGTTCTTTATTTGAAGTACTGTGTACTCCCAGCCCTGTAACATAAAAACAGCAGGTATTGAAAATAAGACCCAAATGGTTTGTCCAAGGAAAAAGTTCCAAACCAAAGCCAGATCCCATTATCGTCGTTCAAAAGAAGACTGCATAGACTACAATGTGGCAAACAAAAAAAAAGGTATGGTTGTGTGAAAGTTTCTTAATGAAGTAGGAAATTATCTGTTTCTTACATACTTTCAATGTCTGAAAACATGGCCACACGAAGGAAAGCTAATGGGCTTTTTTGTGAAACTTCACGTAGTTCTTCTTTCCCCCTAGCTGAGTCCCAAGTCACTTTTCTGAGTTATGACGTTTTCACTGGGTTTTTTCCTGTCCTCTCTGTCCTGGATCCCCCAAGTGCAATCCCAGGGTCCAAACTACGCCAGCTGGCCCTGCCAGCCTGATCCAGCGCAGGCTGGGGCTGGGGGGAGGTTTCTCTTCCTCCGTAGGGACAGGACCAGAGCCTTCAGGAGGTGACTGATGGTGACTCACCCTGGAAGCAGGGCTGGCTTTGCTCTGAGCAGCCGTCTGTGTTAGAGACATGGCCCCATTCCCTGCTTCTGCCTGCCAAGGAAAGCCCCTGCCACCCAAGCAAAGCCTCCTACAAACTGCAGACTTTAAACCACCAAGTTTTACCTCACTGATGTAATTTATCAGGATGCAACACAAGTCAGGGGAAAGGAGGAATTCATAAGCCTACATGGTGAGCAGCACCATCCAGGTACTCCGGAAATCCGCACTCCCACTGCAAAGTGTTATCCCACTTACAGCTAAGTCTATGTGTAATTTAATGCTTAAGTTTCCAAAGTTGCTCATCCTTCTGGAGACATATGGGTACCTAGCTCCCATTAAAAATGATGTCATTCTCTTCAATTAGATATCCAGATCCTGCAGAATTCCTCAACAATGAATTTCCTAAAATTTTCATTTGGTCTTTTATAAATTCAACATTTTTTCTCTTTAACTATAAGATACTTTATTTACCATTAGCACCTTAAGACAGCAGTTTGAAAGCAGAGGGCTTATTCTTTTTTTTCTTTTATATAGCTTACACTATAAAAACAAAGGACAGATACAAGAAAAATCTTTAAAGTTTTATTTCTACGTTAACTTACAATAGCTGTTTTGACTATACTTTTTTTAAAAAAAAAATATTCTAACTTTTATGTAGGACTCTTTTTTTTATTTTTTCCCCTTGACCTTCAACATCTCAAACTACAAAGAGAGGACTTTCTCTAACGTTGTTTGAATATACTCTATTTTTCTTTTAAAGAGCCTTCCACTGATTTTTATCTTTCAGGGATCAATGGTTCCTTCAGTTCCATAATCTGACAAGCTATAGTAAAAGCAAACGGCCCCTACTTCTAGACCTGTAAGTGTTCACGTGAGATGGCAAACGGTGTGTTTTCACACTGAACTCACAGCAGCCTAAGGAGGTCTTTAAAGTATCTTAGTCTAAGTCGGTCTCTTTGGGAGGAATGAGATACGGGAGGAACTTTAGTATTACTGTTAATCTGTGTTACAAAAGCAGCTAAGAGCCTCTGCTGAGTTCAGGGCCCCGTTAAAAGCAAGGATGGATAAAGCTGGTTCAAATGTGTGCTCGTTTCAGCATAACCTGTGCGTGCCTGACTGTTTTCCGCAAAACCCTTGTTAAGTTTGGAAAGAGGGGAACAGAAAGAAAATAGAAATACTGAATCACTATTGAATTAAGTACTGCTCAGTTAGCTACAGTTACTTGGAAGAAACAGAATTAGTTACTGTAATGTTAACATAGTCAGCTGATTTCCAAGGGATATTTTGATGTAGATTACGATTTTTTTGATGTTCATTAAGCACATGCTATATGGAGAGTTAACATTGTTTTTTTCTTTTGTGCTTCAGGACTGCTCACTTTGTCTCACTGATATCCAAACACTTTGACATGATGCTGACCATTCCTAGAGATTGAGAAACCAGCCAGGAGGACTACCTGGAGGACCATCCCACACAAGGACTGTGTAAAGGGAGGATGAATCAGCCAGCTGAGGTGTGGAGGACGAGAAAGCTGCCCTACAGCACTAGGGTTTACTATACAGCAGTTAAATGAGATTCAGAGGGAAGAAAATGGCATATATCTGCAATGAGTCATGCCTTTATGCCCATTTTCTCTAGAAAACAAAAACATATTGCAACCAGATTGTGACAGGTTTAATTTACATATATGCTTCTAGCTCTTGCCTTTAGCACTTGAACTATACGGGCACTCCAGGCACTCCAGTTTCTACTTCTAGCATCAAGGTATATGAAAGCCCTTGGTTGGGAGTGGGTAAAAAGCAGCCTTGCCAAAAATGAAAATGTGTGTGATGAGCAGACCCTCTATATTGGCTAATTCTCTATATATTGCTCAAAAAGAATCCCACTACCTCCCCATCTATCTTCTATGGATACACGGGCACCGCTCTTGACTTCTTTGACCTTTCTTACTATGTTAACACCGTTTCAAGAGCATCATCCTCTATTGCAGCCGGGGCTTTGACATTCCAGCTCACTTCAAGTCTGCGGTTGAAATCTCATGATTTCTCCTTCCCACTATCACTTTGAATCAAAACATTTCTGAGCTATGGTTTATATGGCACGTCCAAACAGTATTGCTCTGAAATATATTGTTATCTTCTAACAATCCAGTAGTCCCACTGAAACAAAGGAACTGAGTCAAAGCCTGTTAAAGTCCCTTGATATTTACTCCAAAGAGTTTTGGATTAGGCTTTTGACATACTTCTTCTTCTATAAGTTGTCTAAAGCTCTAGCAAAGATATTCACAACCAATTACTAACGGTAACAGTAACAATTGTAGAGGTTACTGACGATCTGTAGACTGCAGTGGGACAATCACTGTGGTAAGACATTCTTGTCTTCTCATTGCAGACGTCTGGGTGGTACCGCTACATTGCTACTGATAAAGTGGTTGTGCAAGTGATTTCTCTTAATAATCTAATAACTGCTTTGGGATCTTTCTGAATAAATGGATTTCTAGAGTGCATGCATTCCTCTTATTATTACTTATCTGCCTGAGTAGTATCACCCAGAAATAAGGATTGTCTCCATACATTTGATTTTGAAATATTATATAATCAGTTCAGCTATAGATCTCAATCATGTCATGGGAAGAAAAGCAATATCTGTTATAATGTATTAGCCAAATGTATTCAGACAAATGAATCCAACAGCAGCTTGCTACAGACAACAAATTTCTCTAGTCCTGTAAGAATGTAGGGACATGTGGGGTTTTTAATGCTGCTGTTGTTGTTTTTATAAATAAGCACATAGTCCAATACACAAAATGTCAGGACAGTTCCTCTGTCTCATTTGCACAGGCATTTACTCAGTTTCTTTATATATTCACCTGTTCCGATGTTGGATGCAGTTTCGCACATTCCTTCACTAAAATGAAGCTCACATAAAACACATCTTCCCAAAACTATTATTATCTCCTAAGCGTAGTTAACTGAAAATAGAGCAGCTAGTTTGAGTATAATTATTCATAATATGTTGAGCACTGATAGCATCCATCATTCTTCTGTCAGGAGAAAACTTGATTCCTACACCAAAAACCTTATCAACAAAATCAACAAAATTTATAACTGATACTAAAAATACAAGCACAACAAAACCCTCAAAGTATACCTGTGGTGAATTTTGACTGATATTTGGCTTAATTTCCTAATTTAGGCCATCAAATATAGATCCTGACTTTGCAAATATAGTTCATAACGGCATTTAAAATATGTGAAGCTTAGGAGTTTCAAACAACTAGATGCTCAGTGCATACTGAAAATTCTGAGACAGCAGAGCTTAATTTTTCCCTTGTTTTAAATACCAGAGGTATGGGTGATGCAAATATGCAGTCTTACTCTTTTCTACACTCATGTGTCCGTATCTATAAAACTACTTAATATTTTATATTCATGTTGTAAGCCACATCGGAAATTGCTCATCTTGGTGGCTTAAATTGTCCTTCAGCTGAGGACCTGTTGCCTGGCAGTTGATGGAGAACAACTCTCGGTTCATGTGAGCCCTCTGTGTACTATTCAGTAGAGCTTACACAGTGTCACTCACCTCGCTCTGGGTCCCTGGCCTTGACAGCGGTTTCTGCCTGGGTAAACACTCACATCCACATCATCTGGTACTCTTATGGAAAAGAGCGGTCGCTATTTTACAGCGTTGTTTTCCTGGTTGAAAATGTATTCATCCAGGTAGAACCAGTCCCACTCAAAATAAGGAATAAATTATGAACCAACGAACCAGTGCTAAACAAGGGAAAATCAACAATAATAATGAACAAAAAGGTAGAAAAGGGACAGAGGGAAGAAATCCTTGCTTAGCCGTGGTACAAATACATTTTTGTTGGCTGGCCCTGCTTCCTTACAGAGACTGGATCTGGCATGTACTTGTATACCAGCAAGGAGCAGCTGTGACATATACACAGCTGTGGATATTTCACATCCATTTTTTGTGTGTGCATATTTACTACGTTACTGGTTTTCTAATAATTAATGAATGGCAAGATGAATGTCTTTGCATGAGGCCACAGACTAGCAGCATCTAATCCACCACAGGAGAAAAGATTATTTTCAATTACAGAGGTAATTTAAAAAAACAGGAAAGTCTCCTTCACTTCAGGAATGAAACAAACAAAGTTCTCATCAAATTCACAGTTTCTGAAGAAGATTGAAATGTGTTTCACAAAAGCATATCTAACTTTTTGTTGTCTAAATACTTACACCTCTAACTCTTGCACTTGACATAACACTTGACATTAGCTTTCAAACTAGCTGCTCATGGAACGGGACAATGGAAATTAACAAACAGGGAGGAAATATGTCAAGCAAAGACAATATTTCAACTAAGACAAAAAGTCTGTCTTCTCTTGGCACATCTATTTTTGAAAAAGGTTTCTCATATGCCTGAGCTAACATCAGTTATTAGTATCCATGAACAGTGGTTGTTGCCTTACCGACTGGTGATCCAAGAAGTCTGTAAGGCACCCAAGTCCTCCTCCTTCTAACCTCCATCTTAACAAAATCTTACACAGAATCACAGAATGGGCGGGGTTGGAAGGGACCTCTGTGGATCATCTAGTCCAACCCCCCTGCCAAAGCAGGGTCACCTAGACCAGGTTGCACAGGACCTTGTCCAGACAGGTCTTGAATACCTACAGAGAAGGAGACTCCACAACCTCCCTGGGCAGCCTGTTCCAGTGCTCCATCACTCTCAGAGTGAAGAAGTTCTTCCTCATGTTCAGACGGAACCTCCCATGCTTCAGTTTGTGCCCATTGCCCCTTGTCCTGTCACTGGGCACCACTGAAAAGAGTCTGGCCCCATCCTCCTGACACCCACCCTTGAGATATTTATAAGAATTATAACATAACATTATAGCTTTACAACATTTATATGTGCCTTAGTTTGATTATTAATAATGCCTAGGGATTCTGAACTAATCTTCATTCAGTCTTACAGAATTTAAATTCAGTTTGCAGTATAGTGAATATAAGTTCGCGTGACATCGCAGTTTTCAGTTCACATTTCAGTTACAAGGAGCAAGGAGATAAAGGTAGAGGGTGAAAAATATGTAATATCGTCAGTTTCCCTTTTGCATAACAGAAGTGTGAGAATTTGAGACAACCTTTAGTAATCACCAACAGTTTTGTCAGCAGGTCTCGTGGGGCCTGACTCTTGAACAACCAAGCAAGTACAGGGATTGGTTTTGGGGTCATTTGCTCAGTTACATGGGCTAGAAGGAATGGTTTCTTGATGCTGAGAGATTTTCTATGTATTTCTCTGGAGTATCTACTTTTGAAACTGGACAGGACTCAGAAATATCAATCAAATATGAAATAGATTTTCTTTCCTCCTCCTTAACTCTACATCACCACCACCGCCACCACCCCAACGCATCCTTTGGGTTTTAGGTGAAGGGTTGAGTGATGTCCCCTCCATCAACAATTTTGTAGATTTGTTTTCATGCTTCTGCAAATTGTATCTCTTTCCAGTGCACAAGAAATCAATCACAGTGTTGGGAGACTTGATAATACGCTGCTCCTCAAAAGAAAGAACTGTGTGGCTGGAAAGTAATTATACCAAGAAAGTTGTTCAGGGTGGACAAAGCTAACCAGATCACTTAAGAGTGTGACAAAAAGCTAAATTGATCTGAGCTGTCTGGAGACAGTTTAAAATTTCTTCTTGGGATGTTCTGTTTTAAGACCTCATTACTATAACTTCTCAGTGACTATATGTCATGATCATGAGTACCCCATTTCAATGTGTATTTATTTTCTGTTAATGTTATAACTTAGGAAATTCAAAAGGATGGAAAGGGTACTTGGTTCTATCCCTAAATGTCAACCATGTAAGTGCTTTGACTTTTATTTTCTATTTGCTTTGGTCAGTGTAAATTTCTATGGGTTTTGCTGGTTGGGGGAAGGGGATTTGGAGAAGTGCAGTTCTTGGTTATTAATATTTGACTTTGTTAGTGCTATCTGTTTACCGTATGGCTTCTGGAAAAAGATAGGAAATATTAGCTGGTGAGTCCTTAAAATGCATGATGTGTGGGCGCGCTCCTTGTGCCTGCACATTCTTTGCACCGTTGCTTCATTTAGCCAGTGAACTGCCATTCAGGGGTTTTGATATTATTTTTTGATACTGCTTTACTTTTGCTTATTATTCTAATTTTTTTTGCTGTTAATAAATTTGGGTGGCCAAGTTAGTTTGAGTGAATTCCACATGCTTTAGACAGGCTGCTTTTTTGCCATACTTCTGGAATACAAAAATATGAAGTCTGTTTTTAGCCTCCGTTTACTTTCACAAGGCTGGATCCTGCACAGAAATGAGTTTTCATACAAATGCCTGAGATTTTATACAAATCCCTTTCCCCTTTTGCTCAGAACGAGTTACAAGACAGCTGTCTTCTAAAGCAGAAAGGGCTGTTGTTAAGAAAGCAATAATAGGCCAGGCTTAAGATCCTCAGTAGGGCTCCTTTATTTTGGGACGTCTTTTACCAAATGCTAAGAGGGACCCAAAGAAATATCAAATATCTGCTAATATCAAGGTCCTGGTAGTCAAACATGGCAGGGTATGAAATTTGTTTCTGTAGGAAATCACCTTTTTTTACAGAAAACTGAAGCTGTGTGAAGGCTTTTTTTCTTTTATTTTCCCCAAAGTGTACATTAAAACTTTTGGGGGTAGGAGGTGATTGCTTACTGTACTGTGAAAAATTAGTTTATGCTCAAATGATTTTTGCAGTCACAAAAAGATTCCTCACCCCTTCTTGCAAGCAAAGCCGAGAGCCAGATGTAGCTTCTCCCCTGGGTGTTTTGGTAAGACCCTTTATGCTTTTCAAAGCTGGGTCCAGGTCCCGACTGACAGAACAGGACTGACACTGCCCAGGCACTGTCCTGCAGCACGTTTTCAAACAAACCATTTTTCTTTTTTACTGTGTCTTTATTTTTCCAATCTAAGTGTGACTAAAAAGAGAAGGGGACTTCGATGTTGGTTAGATTCACCAAAATTCCCTGAAATGCTGCTGCAGCTTCCGTTCTTGCGTTGCTGCCGAGGAGGCCGCCGCGTGCAGTTGTGCTGGGGAGCCACTGGATGTCATCCCGGGTGTTGGAGCAAGGCAGCAACACCGGCTTGCTGCTCTCCATAAAACACATGGATGCACACCGCATTGACAGCGATGCTGAAAAGCAGGCGCTGGGCAGAACTTTTTCAGCCTGGAACACGAATGGGCAAGTGGTCCCTACACAGCTCAGGCACAAGAATAAAACTCCCTTAGCCCTTCTTCATTGCCTCCAAGAGCTGATTTTCAGCCAGTGTTGAAAACCAGACTCTGAGCTCAACCCGATGCCGCAGGTAGGTAGCAGGATCGCTCAATGTCAGAGCAAAATCGTCACTTTAGTGTGTGCTGGGGCATAACACAAAGTCTTTTTAGCACATCTGCATTCCAGAGAGCATTGCAGAGTCTGAATATCCTCACCATTAAACTGTACCAGTGTTTTGCACAGCTTTCACTGGATTAGGTTATACACATTTCAATAGCACCCACGCATCATGCACTGCTCTATGTAAAGCCTGCTGTGTTCAGCTAGTTGTTATACTAATACAGAATAATTCTTTGTTAATTTGTACCTCAACTCCCCTAAACTTCAGGATCTCACCTTTCTTTGGGATTCCACAAAAGCAGAGAAACAATTTAAGTCTATATGTCTTTTTAAGGTTTGCCTGTTTGGTGTTATTATTGTTATAGACAAAAACTGAGGCCGGTAACACATCCTGGTTATCAGATTCTAAATAAACTCAGCTGTTTTTGAAACATGAATATTAATAACATCTTGTCGACATATTATTCTGAGTCCCAGTGCTCGCCTTCTCTAAATCAGTAATGGTAGGACGAAATGAGGAAAAAGAAGCCACCGACACTTCTGGTTCATCTGAAGGAGGAGATGTATACATATAGCAAAATTTTGGATATGTTTTGCCCTAGAGACTTCTAAATGCAATACTGCAAGATAACACCTGAGGACCAAAACCCTATGAATTACAAAATGCCTTGAACCTTTGAGGTCTTCAGTGAGAACAGTGAGCACTCAGCTTCTTGCACAATTGGGCATTTACTCCCACACATGTTCTCCACGTATTTGTCTGTAAATAACACAGGGATGCAATAACAGTGGACTCAGTTAAAGGCTGCGAAGAAAATGCTCTTCCCCTTGAGAGGCAAGGCTTTCAAAATACCGGCAATGAAGTATTAGCTCATGTCTTACTCTGCAGAGTGCCCTGATTTAAGTAACTATACTCATAATGAACAGGAATGCACCGATTTACTCTCTCTTTTCCCTCTCCTCCTCTTTCATTGCCCTTTTAAGGTGCAGAAGGTCATTTTAATTCTACTCAGAATTACTTCTCTAAAAACGTTGGTAATTCTGAGAAAAGCATCACACTTTACTGTAAAGGCACCCAGTGAGCAACACTATGAAGGTTACAGGAGAGCACCAGCTATAGCTCTGTTGTTTTCATTTGCATACAAATTGTCAGCCAGAAGCAAACACTTTCTAACAATCTGAGTTATATAAAACCATCTTTTTGGACTGAATTTTAATTTTATTTTTATCCGCAAGAATTTCTAAAGAAATAACTTTTTTTGTTAAAGCTGAAGACCTGATTTCACTCAAGGAAATTTCTCCAAATGACAGATATTTTGGAATTGTTTTATAAATTCTTTGTAATATAGCAGCATTTGAGGACTAGCAATCTGATATAAAGACCCTGTTATGCCAGGTACTCAACAAATGAAAGAAGTCTTTGGGCCAGAAATGCAAAAATAGATTTATGACAAGAAAAAATGCAGACATACGGGAAGACAGCAGGTGGGAAAGTGAGGAGAAAGTATAAGAAGAGGGTTTTTTGCATAACAGACATTTTATCACCTGTGCTGAACCTGTCAGATGATAAAGTACCCTAACAGAAATTTTAAAGATACTGGAGGAGAATAAGCTTTTACTTGGGAGGTGAACAGGTACATCTGTGAAGCTTCCTCTGTTTCTTTCAGCCTGCACAGGAGAAACTAGAAGCTGGACTACTTCCACCCCTACCTATGAGCTTCACTTGTATATTTCTAATACTGAGAAGCAAACATTCATAGCAATTGATATGAAATAGCAGATAGCATAGAACAACCTGAATTATAACTTACCCATTTTACCCCTCTCTAGCATGCCATTATGTTTATGAGAGCTTCACTTCTCACAAAGGCTCTTCCATGTTTCCCATGAAGTGAAGTGGGATGTGTCTGGCTCCTTAACCACCTAACACTCGTTGTGGTGATGGACCCAGAACCCAGCTGGGACTGCAGACACTTTTGTTTGGGGGACCAGTAACACCTTGTTTCTATGTAAGGCAGGTGGCTGTAGCTCCTGCTGAAGATGGAAATCAAAAACTTGTGCCTGGGTATGGAGGCAGTAGGCATAAGGGTCTTGTGGCAGGAGGCTGGTTATAAGGACAGATATTGACTATGTATGTGTTATGCAAGGTAATGACATTTTGTTACTGTTATTTTTCCCTAATAAAAGTTGTTTAACCATGAAGAAACTAAACAAAACTGTAGTGTTATACAAATGAGTTTTAAAATATTTATCGGCATTAAGTCTGTGACAAACGAAGGTCAGCAAAGTTTAAGGTTGTATTGTCTACTTGTAGTGGTAATTCCAATAAAAATATCACTGAAATACTCATTTAAGTGCTTTTTAAAAGCTTGTGGCATTTTGACATTGTACATTTTATTTTCTTTGCTCTTGGACTGTGGAAGATTAGGCACACCTGCACTAAACAGATAAAAGTTCGCTTGGAGAGATTTTCTTGTAGTTCTTTTTTTCTATTTGTTCTTCCTTCCTTCTGGAATAAAGACTAGGGATGAGATTCTCAACTGGCATAAATAGGCAGAGCACTCTGGCTAGGGAACAGTGCTGTGCTGGTCTACAGACATTCAAAATAAGGCCTAGGTGTCTGATGGCTGCTGAAATCCTGGATCTGTTGGTTCTTTCTCAGCAATGTATGCAGATATGCACACGGTGTCATTTTCCCACACTTTGAGGTTATTTGTTATTTGAGGTTTTTTTATTATTTACTGTATGTTATTTATGTTATGTTATTTCAACTTGCTTATTGCTGCTATCCAATTCACCTAATTAATTAATTTCTTCTACGATATTTGTAAAGTTTCTCCCCCTTCCCCCCGGTGCTCCCAAAGACTTTCCTTTCACTGTGATATACTGACTTAAATTTTGTGTCCATCCAAACAGGCCAGGATTACTTGATTTAAAGAGAGAACTTCTTTTATATTTGATGGCCTACTGAGCTTTAACAGCTGCATATTGTTTACTCTGTGCAAAATGTGTGGGCATGTATGCATGGGTGTGTCTGCATGCATGTGAAATCCAGTATCTAATTTACAGCAATACGTAACCTGAACCTGCTCATTGACTCCCCTTGTGAACATGTTAACATTTGAAAGTTGGGAGAAATCAGTCATTAAAACAGACTTGTTATAGATTGCTCTGAAAAGCTTCTTTAACCCAAAGATCGTCAGCTCTGAGCTGAGCCCCAGCAGAGACCTCTTTATAGGCATCACATATCTGCCTGATTAAGTTTTCAAAATCAAAGGGTACCACATAGATTTCACTTTGTGGAAGACGTTGCCTTGTAACTTTGAGTGGGATCCATTTAACCAGTGGTAAATGTATCTGTTGTTGACATCTAGATCTGATGTAGCTGCCTAAGCTCCTTTCATATTCACTGGAGTGATTTTAGGATGCAAGGACTGGAAATGTCTAAAATATGTCAGATGAGTTATGAGCTAAATGTGCATATTTCTCTTTATCAAGTAGACAGGGCACCGAGGATGTCTGGACGAGGTGTAAAAATTTATGCTGTGGCCATCTAAGTCTAGGTGAGGTGAATCCCACACTCACTCTCTTAAATAAACTCTTCAAAATAACATTGAATGAGTGTCCTTAACACTGAGTGTGAGCGAATGCATGGCTCTGAATAACATCTGTGTTTGCTCAACTTGTCATTTCAAATTGAGCACTCCAGTACATCATCAGCTGAACAGAATAAAAGATGGGCTCTGCATAGGAGTATACTTGTAGAAACATGCTAGTATACGTGTGTTGGGGTCGCTGTAGTTTGAGAGTTAGCATGACTAGGCCGCTTAAGCAAAACAGTTAGCATAACTGAACAGGCCGCTGGAAAGGACAGCTAAGAATAACAATTGAGAAAGTTCTGATAGTGCACATGATGTGGGTTAGCAAAAACAAGATGTGTTCAAGGACGTGCAGGCGGTCTGTTGCTATTAGCGTTAGTGCATAGTTACCAATCATAAGGGAATATGGGGTGCGTGAACAGCGCGTGATTTATGTCTGTAGCCTATCCGAATAAGCGTGATCGCGTGTGCAGATATGAAAAATGTATATAACCACGCAAGCAGACCAAAAAATCGAATTGACTGCGCATTGTATCAATGTGTGAGAGTCGTTCCTGTCCCTGCATGGATGCTGAAACTCGGCATACGTGAAAAACAGAAATCTCAACTGACTAAATGAAAAAAACCCTGAATACATTCAAGTTACTGTTCCTAAGACATCATATGAAAAGAAATAGCCTTTTTTTGTAGCTACTAGAGGGACTGGAAGCAAACAGATCGACTATATCCATAAGATGTGGCAACAAACTGTACAGACCTACCCTTTAAATCCCATTCAAGCAGCCCAGGAGAGAGGTCCTGTGGAGCTATGAGCAGACCCACGCTGGAGCACCAAATTGCAAGGCAAAAGTATCTCTGAGTGTTATGGACCCCATTCTCTGCCCTGGGCATTTCCACATGCATGAAGTGGAAGCTGCTACAAAATCAAAAAGGCTGCAGTCCTGCAAGGTGTTGTGCAAGGAATAACAGAAATTCAGATCTGACTGGGACACAACTCTCCAAGAGTACTATCCGTACGCAGATACCAGCACATGAAAAGCCTGACACAAATACCTGGCTCACAGAGTGAAAAGGCGTGTTATCTGTCTCTGAAGTGAATTCCTAGCTATGAAGATGTAAAGGAAGAGGGGAGGAGAAGGTCACTATGTAGTAAAAGACAAACATATCTGATGCATGCAATCAAGCAGGGTCTGTAAATTAATTTTCAGCTCTTAAAATTGACTATCTCCTGGGGAAATTCTATTATCGAAAAACAAGATATATTCCAATTAGGAGGGAGGTCAAATAGAGGGCAGGATAGAAAAGAGAAAAGGAAGAAGAGAAAAGAAAAAAACTTTCTGTATTAGAGTTCTAAAGGTATGACCATCACTAAATGGGACAAAGGGGAGGAGGGTCTTTGGAACCTTAATTTGGAATGCCCTTGATTTCAGTCATTTTAAGCTAAAGCCTGCATATTTTAACACAGTGGTGCCTTACAGGATTCCAGCACATTGTATCTACTGCTACCTGCTGTGGATCCGGACCTTGGATTGCTGCTCTGTCTCTCAGCAAGACATGAAACACTAAGGGGTACATTTTCAAAGCAATAAGTGGGGATTTCACTGCATGATTCCCACTGAAGTCAATGTAAGATATGTAGCTGAAGGCCTCTGGAATGATTTGAATATTTCCCATATCGCTTCTTAGAATTGCCAAAAACATTTCAGGTATATAATGGGGTACTGGAAGTTTCCAGGCACTGCTATTCAACTTCAAAGACTTTACCTTGTAAGTTTTGGGCTTTGATAGGTTTTTGGAAATAACCAAATATAGTTACCATTTGTCTTCTGTAGGTGTTGTCAGCTGATATGCTCATTATAAAATCCGCCAAATGTTACTGGAGAGAACAGGTATCTATAGAATGCTTCCCTGTTTAGCCTAGCAGAAACAATACAAACATTTTGGTAACACCTTGCCTGTGTAGTTTGTTTTGTGAGATTTTATAGTATTTTGGATCATAGAATGGGATTCAAAATTCTGTGCCTACATGAGTTTTGCTAACTTCTGCAAAAAGGAATTATTATTTTTCAAGCAGACCCTTCCCCCAACCCCGAATGCATACTTTTTAGATTGTTAGAACTTAATAATTTTTATTTTTTTTTCCCTTGGAAAATCAAATATTCAGAAACAGAATAAAAAAATCTTATTTTTCAGAGAAAAAATTTAAATTCAGTCTATCAACTAAGTGAGAAACTGACACCAGCTCTCAATAAAGGTAAAAATATTGATCAGCTAAGGGCAAAGCAGGAGGCTGAGGGTTTGTACAGGCAGGAAAAATAATTTTAATATATCTTACAGATTCAAAGTTAAAGATGTTAATATGCTCAGATAACGAGAACTAGAGGATCACTGTAGCAGACTCTGGAAAGAGCTGGTACGTGAAGTGAACATTAATGTAAACCATCATTTTTATACAGAAAATAATAAAATTACTACCTGTATTGAATACAGGTAATGTGTTGAGTGATCTGAGCAACTACCTTCCCATAGATTTGAACAGAAGAGAGATGTAGCTTTTAGATAGAAGTGGGAAGCCGTTCCTACCAATACAGTAGTGTAGACAAGGTAGTGGCTAATGGTAAGACTGCCGTGGCTTGTTCTGAGAAGGAATGCTGTAAGCTGGTTTAATTTCATGCTTTCACTCGTGAACCTGGCGTAAAAAAGAGCAACACACTAGAGAAGTATGATGACAAATCTGGGAGACGTGAGCAGTGAGGAACAAGATTAGAAATATATCTACAAAAAAAATAAGTAAGCAAGTAGAAGTACGAAGTTTTTAGAAGCCAAACCAAACAATTGCTCTGTATGCTCTGCCTCGAACATGACAAAGAGAAGGAAGAGTGACTGTGAACCACAAAGGCGATGCAGCAGCAAGACAGCGAAATACAGAAGTAGGATATAACAGGCATTTGAGCTGGAGAAGTGATTAATGATACCATACAAGTGTACAACACCTGGTGAGACTTGAAATGCTGTATATCATTCAGGTCATTCTCGTACAAGAAATATGAATGAAAATCGGAACTGATATAGTAAAGTACTAGTAAGCTGGTCAGGCGAAGGGAGACCCTGCTTCATAAGAGAAAATTAAAAATGCTCTAAGCTGTGTGTCTGTGATCGAAGCT
Source organism: Opisthocomus hoazin (assembly GCF_030867145.1). Lineage (NCBI taxonomy): Eukaryota > Metazoa > Chordata > Aves > Opisthocomiformes > Opisthocomidae > Opisthocomus > Opisthocomus hoazin. Next base: position 146,399,788 of record NC_134414.1, read on the forward strand.
GCTCTGTAGCCCAGCAGTCACAACTTAATACAGTGCTGGAAGCAAGCTAGTGCGTCCTTCAATGAAGGTGGGTGTATTAGGCTGAGCACTACACCACTGTAGTTGGATACTTTTCGTTTAGCTTGACACTTGAGAAGGCAAGTTCTCCAAAATCTTGAACTTGACTTGCCTAACACAATGGTTGAAGGATTTGAATGTTTTTATGGAAATAGTAAAAGGATGAATACCAAAGAGCTATATGAGCTAAAGTTCTTAAGTTTCACAGTATTTCGGCAAGAGGAAAAAAAAGGTCACTAACTGCCCTTGGAAAAACTTCAGCTGAAAAATTACAAAAATCTTGCTAACTACTGGTAGGAGTTGTTGAAACAGCATCCAGTAAAACTAGTGGAAAACAACTAACTAATTTTGTGATGAAACTTCACAAGTTTAAGAAACAGAGGATTTAATCCCAAGTGACTTTGGGATGCCTCTGAAAAAGACACTATAGATATATATCTGGTAAACAAGACAGTCATACAAAGTCCTACACAGTTGTAAGAAAACAAAAACATTTTTCTCCAACTTACGTTGAGTTTGTATTACCCTTAACATTTGTTAAAAACAAAGAAGCAGACAATCAAAAAACCTATGAAAAATAAAAGCCCCTTTTGGATTTATTTCTTAGATGAAAGTGACTGGTGGAAAGGTATTTTTTCAGCAAATCAGCATTTGAACAATCTAAGATATTCCACCAGAGAGCGTTGACAAGCTCTGTTTTCCTGACTGTAGCTGCCATGTTAATTCTTATAGGTATTTTGAAACAAATATGCTGAAGGGAGTAATGGGAGAAAGTAGCAGATGCTAAGTCTGCCCTTGCAGTCTCTGCAGCAAAGAAAAACCTTATAAGTAGGGTCAATTTCTACATGTTGCAATTGCAAAACAGCCTGTTACCCTTATTCAGTGAAGCAAGGAATGATCCCTGATCAAAGCACGGAAGAAGGGTCAGATTCTGTAACAGCAGAAGGCAGACACCTAGTCATTCTTCTATGTGTCTGGCTGGCAGGACCTGTCCCAGTACTCATTCTCTGAACATGCCTGCTAGATTGGCTCCATTCTTCTGTTAAACGGGTTCACTGATTAGAGCATTCATATGGGAAATGTGGGTTCAATTCTTTTCTCTCTCTGAGCATAAACAAATCTGCATCTTCCAGGGGAAAACTCCAACCATTATGCTAACAGGTATTCGGGGATGATGATCTCGCTCAGTCCTTCTTGTTGAAGCTTTGTATGGAATAATAAACATACATTAGGCCAGAGAGGAAAATGGTGTGTGAGCAAGACTTTGTAGCCAGCGATTAGCAGACTCGCACAAGTCTATGTGCATCTACACGTGTGTGGATTTGTAGACATACTGTGGTAAGTATTGACTGGAGCAGTGGGTAGCCCCCCGGGTTTCTCTGCTTCCCAAATGGCTCCCATTGCCAACAGAGAAGAGAGCTGTGCTAACCCTTGCTTTTTTTCCAAGGTGTTTCTGTTACATTTAGTTCTTCTTCATGACACGTAGAGTGGAATGGAGAGACCAGTGAGAGATCCACCCAGCAACACATTTTCGACTGGCAGCTTGATAGAGAGTTGCAAGTTCAAACCCTTTTTCACAAAGCAGGAGTACAAATCCAGATCTTCCACTGGCTAGGTTAAGTCCTCTGAGTCGGTTTATCAATGTGATACAAACAAGGAGATGGAAATGGCTTTTCCTTCAACATGTGTTGTGAGGCGGGGTGGACACCTGTATCAAACTCAAGAAGACTCAGGGTTGGTCAAAGCATGGAAAAGGACCTGGATTTAAGACACTTCTGTGTCCACTGCAGTTCATCGAGCCTAGTTTGGATAACCCAGCTTTCTTTATACTTATACATGCTTTTTGGATCCTAGTTTTACGACTCAGTTGTCCTCGTCTTAAGAAGCCTGTGGTCCAGCTGGGGTAGTACACTCTCTTGTTAGCAGGCATTTGAGACTGTGGGTGCTGGAAACAACCAGCATTGTGATCTGTTGTGGATTTAGCCCTAAATGAGGGCTGTAGATCTAGTCCTGGGCATATATCCCTTTTTGAAAAAGTTGTTCTAAGAGACTGAATAATAATTCAGTAGTTATCAGTTAATTACCAAATTGTGGAAAATGGCGGAGCAGATGAAGACAAAACCAATGTATTCCTCTCAACAGCTACATTTGCCTGATAATGCAATTCAAAATTATTTATTTATGCTCATATTTGCACTACAGAGTAATAATAAATATTGTGAAGTATTTTTTTGTAGTAGTATCTCACTATATTTTGAAAAAGTCAGGAAATTGCTATAATGTGAGACCTTACAAAACATTGTATCTGCTATTAAATATTTGCTGAGAAATGGGCAAGAAACTATTGGTTTTTATGTCAGTTTGATAGTATATATGGATAGGTAAAATGAAACTTAGTGAGCTTTTACTGTATTGCTTACTGATTCCGGGCATATAATTTACAGGATCGGAGGACAGATTTGCATATATTTGTCTTATTACATAAACCAAACAGACATTTCTTGTAGATATCAAACAAAACCCGTTTGAAATATATTCCTATGGCTGCCAAAAGGCACTTTGTAATGTGTAGCTAGATTACGCTTGTCAGTGGTAAACAAAATTCAAGAAAATCCCAACAAATGTGCAGAGAAGAAATTTGAAGGCGCGCTCTCTTGGTAACAACTAAATTTTACTGTTTTGTGAGCTTGTTGATAGAAATTTTCTAAGTAGTCCATTCAGGGAGACCTGTGCTGACTAGCGGTATGACCAAACACTTTATCAAATCAGGACAGATGGCCTGAGATGTGAGCCTGTCAACAGGAAGAAAATTCAGAAGGACAGCGTATCTCTGCTGTAGTAATACTACAGGAAGAATATTTGACAATGGGCAGAGTATCTTATTCCCCCTCAGCTTTGTAAGGCGTAGCTGTAGGCCATCTCTCCATGACATATTACCTTCTGGCATAGAAACAGTAACAAGCCAAGTTTCAAAGAGACATCATGATATCACTCACCAAACTTAAAGAAGAAAGGAGAGAAAACGTTCAGGTTTGAAAGAGGAAATATGAACAGGAGTTTTTAACAGTGATGGTGTTATCTTTCTATGCAGCCAAGTAAGAAGCTGGAGCTACCCAGAAATCACACCACTTTAAGAAACATGGGGTTTGTCATTGCTGATCAAACAACTACTCTAACTTCTGCTTCCAGCTGCAGGCAGTACCTGATGCTATCAAGGGGGGAAAAAAGCCCCATAATACATATAATCATATGAATGGAGGAAAAGAATCAAACCTGACTGTTACAGGCCAGAGCATGAAGACAGAATTCCATTCGTCAGCTGAGTGTAGTGTGATATTTTTTGCACATTCAATCCTTCCTGCTGAAGTCAGTGAGAATGTTGAGTGCACATGAACTTCAATCATCATAAAATTAGTCAGACTTATTAAAAATCCACTCACAGCATTTAAAACTCCATGGCCATCTGTTGAAATACATTCCACAGACCAACAAGAGAAAACTGAATTTTAAAAAAATACCACACACATCACTACCAGCAAAAAATCCAGTCCTTACTTATTCCAGTTGGACAACAGAATTTTTCAAGCCTATCCACAGCTGCTGAAGGTACGAATGGCAAGCAGGATGAAAGCGTACAGAGCAGGAGACAGAAGAGAGTCTGATAACCCAAGTTGCAGTTTGAAGAAGACTTCTTTCAGGAACAGGTCAGCACAAGTAGCCTCTGAGCCATTCTGCCTCCCACCATTATCACATGCTGTCCCTCTTAAGTGCATTAGCATTTTGGGGTTGTTTGTGAGTTATTTATAACCTAATGAGTTCCATGAGCCAGTTGAGAAGTAGCCCCAAAAATACATAGCAGAAGGGAAAGTGTGGGGATGGACTTAAATGGACTGAGGGCCTGTGAGGTTTCTGTGACCTGGATCTCTGTAAGCAGTTTAAGAATTTAGATCCTTATAATGCTTTTGAATGGTCAAAATGTAGCTGGGACTATGTATTTGGTTTTGGTTATTTAGCAAGCAACTGCGTGGACAAATGGTAGCATAGGCTGTGCTCCCACACTGGTCGTTACGAAGCCTCGCTATGCTTCTGCTGTATAGTGTGACAAGTTATCTTTGTTATGGGGTGTTGGATGGTACCATATCTGTTTCCTCAGTGGAAGGGTCAATCACCTTTTCTATTAGTATATTAGTTAGTCCATTTACTATGTATAATTATTTGATTAAATCTCTTCAGTAAATAAAGCTTCTTATAACATGTAGAACAATAAGGGCTTACCTATGTGGCCGTGAGAGGCCAGCTCTGTGAATGCATTACCAGTTGCGTCAGCATGTGGGATGCTTTTGTTTCCTGAGGAGATTCCTGTAGAAGAAACGTGCTTACCACCTGAAGGCTCCTAAATAAACCAATACAAGGGATCACAGGCAACAGTAAGGTGAGGTGATTATCTTTACACATGATAAAAAATTTTTGCCCTCTTTAAGACAGTCTCTAAGCTTTGTCAACACAGACTGCAGCAATTGCCTCTAGAGCAATCTACAGGTACTATATTACACGTTAAACCATGGTAGATTGCATCTTAAAAATTTGTATGCCTCTCCTTCCTGAGCATGTCAAAATCTCTAATTAAAATATTTGTCCTAACAACATCTATATAAGACAAGAATGTATAGTTATAGCTGTAATACAGATAGGGAACTAAGATAGTTAAGTTTAGCTCCAGGAAAAACATTTGTTCTGCCGAGGTAGAAAGTAAATGCTAGAGTTTGCTAATCCTCAGTATATTCCAGTTTGGTCTGTAAGGAACCAAGAAGCTATATTTTAACTTATGTCTTCATTAACTAGAGTAATTTTTACTCAGACCACTGAAGTTCTGCTATTAACCAAAACAAGGCTGTCGCATCTTGGCTGAGCTGAAGATCTCAGCTCAGGTGAGCATCCCATATCAAGTAAAGCCACGGAGGACCACAGATCAGCAGTTCAGAAGTCCCGTTCAGTGCGTGCCACGAATCACTGATCTGTACTGACAATACTGGGTGTAGGAGAAAGGACTTGATCATCTATGATTAAAAAATCTTGTCAGAAGTGTTGAGAGGATTGTCACCATCCATTTTGTTGAATGTCTCATTGACTGGATAACTTTCCAGAAGATGTGAGAGCTGGAGTCAGTGTCCTTATCAGCTCAAGAAAGTTCAAACCCACATCACATTACAAGATGTAATGTAAATATGGCATGGTCATGCACTGTGGGAACTGTAATTCTCTTAACTTACCAGGCGACTCAAGTGAGTCTACCAGTCTATGACTGAAAGAAGTAACTTTCAAAGAGCTAAGTAGAACATGGAAGTTCCAGCTATTCCAGCCAGGAACAGAGAGTTAGAGCACAGGATAAATGTCTTGTGATAAGGGGAATACCTCAGGTGGAAGATTTAATTTTTATTGCATTCTAAAAGGGGGGTAAAAAATTTTCATAGAATTCTCAATGAGGTTTTATAAAATATGAATAATTCTATTTTAAAAAGGAAGAATCTTTCTCAATTATATTGTTTTTCCTGTGGAAAGTTATATTTATTTTCAGCTAGAGGAATCTCTGAGCATTATTTCTTCTTTGTATCAAAAATACTGTTTCTCTTCTCACATAAAAACACTGATGTTTACTATCACAGTGCTTCAAGGGGACTGTAGTTTGTGTCAAGTTTTCTGTCACTGCAAAGACTGGTGACTGTATTTTCCCATAACACGTAACAATGTGGAATTCCCATTAAGATGCATTCCCTAAGCAGGGAACTGAGACATTACAGCAAATATTGTCTAAAAAAGGAAGGTGAATTCTCAATAAGAAGTGTTGGAAGGAATTCTGCTGTGGGGAACTGCAGTGGTATTTTTAAATCAAAATATTCTGACCTTCATCAAAAAGTTTTGATTTTCATTACTTAAAAACAAAGCAAACCAACAAAATCTTTTTTGAGAAGTGTTAACAATCAGTATGTTTTTATTTTCACTGTGATTTTCTATGAAAAAATAATTTGACCAACTCTCCACACACTTGAAAACCAATAGGAAGATCAGTGTTTGGGTTCCTTCTAGATCTATGTATATTAATACATTCAATTCAAAATTCCTCTGGCTGAAAAAGGTTATAAGAAATAGGTGAGTGAATATGCTAAAGTAATGGAAATAGATATTTCATCTGAAGTAAAATTTAAACATCACATGGGATTGTTAAGTAACAAGATATAAGGGACTGAGGCTTTTTTTCAACTGCAGAAAATGAGCTTTGCAAGTTTCCCAAGGTCAAATTAGCTATTGAATAGAACGTTCTTTACTGAAGTGGGAGAGCAGATTATCGCAACACTGATATTTCTGCAAATGAGGCACTTTGATGCCACCATTGTTATAAAATGTCGCCATGTTCATGCAAGTCCTTACTTAACCCTACCAGCCCTCTCTCTTGAGAGATAGTGTTGCAGCCAAAGCGCTGAAATAGCACAAGGAGGGATCCACTATTTACATCCACAATGTAAAACGTGAGATTACTTCTTTGGGACAGTTATACTGAACTTCAGCACACAGCTTAAACAACGTTCAAAATAAGGCAGCAGCTACCAGGAGGGAAAGGGCAAAGTACACACATTCAAAACCTTTTCCACAGCTATCATTAACATCTTTTACTTTTATTGGTTGACAAAGCAAGATGTCCAGATGCCCTGCACTTGACTGGAACCCTCAAGAAGATACCCCTGTACTCTCACGCAATTATTGATATTTACACAGGGCGTGAGGAGATATTTTATCAAAATTCAGCAGGGATGTAGCCCAGGGACTCTGTAAAGAGGCAATAAGCCTACAAAAGCAATTGCAGAAGATTTTTAGGAGGGCTTGACAGATTGCAGTCTGGTGGCACTACTGTTATTATCTTGGTAGCAAGCTGGCTTGATCTGATTAACAACAAAGGACAGAACAGCACAAAACCAACAGTGAAATATGGCTTAAAAGCCATGCAGCTTTATGAGCTTTCGTTGGTTTTCCAGGGGAAAAGGAAGGAAAAAACTCTACAGAATTAATTAAATGAATCACAAACTCATAGTTCACTCTTACCTCTGTAGGGAGAGCTAGCTAAGATCAGCAGCCTATACTCTACTCCATGTTAGGCAACATCAACAGAAAGGCTTCCATTCCGGTAAGGTCTATCTACAGAAAACAGCTGAAAGAAGTCATGCCATCAATGGTTTGGGCCATATAGGGAAACCTGAAGTAAGGGTGTCAGGGGAAGCAGCCTAATTTGGCACACAAATCCTTTCTACTAATAGGGGAGGAGTTATGCAATGGTAAGAACAGATTTTGAGTTTATTAGACTATCAATTTAAAGAATAAAAAGGTTTATTTATAGACAGGAAAGGTTTTACAGAGAGTAACTAAAAATTAAGCCCGGTGCTGTTTTAATGGGATCAGATTTTGAAGTAGAATATTTAATATAAGTTCCATGCATCACGCAAGAAAATGACTAAAAATAGATGGTACTCACAGGTACGTAAAAAGGTAAGAATTACAAGACAATCTGCATATGCATCTTTGCCATCTGAAGAGTCAAGTCCAAATCTGCTTTCAGTGAAAGAAACTGAAGTACTCATTAAATTCAGTGAGTGTGAATGTAACTCCTTTAGCTCTTATAGTCAACCTCTATGTTTTAACAGATATAAATTCACGATATCCACTGGTCAGAAATCACCTTGTCTCCTGTATATATCTACTATCTAACGGTGATCAGCTTTATATAGACAAAAACCAATGGCCTAGAAGTATAAGAGCATTACAAGTTTAATGTATCCTCAGGCTACCCGCAATAACTACTAAAGCTGAAAACAGATAGAAAACAAGAAATACAAGATCAAGGAACTGATTAAATAGGGCAATATGTTTGTGTTTAAGCAGGCTCAGCAACCTCATAGGAATAACTAAGCAGATTCTCCCTTTGGGAAAAGTGAAGAAGAACACAGCCAATTCATGACAAGAGCCACAGGAGAGGGAGAAAGCTGAAATATCAAACATAAGAGCACTGATAAAGTTTTAAAGGGCCATAAAAACATCAAGATGCTAAGGAGCTAACAGCATTATTAATAATCCCCAGGTTAAATATTAATGGTTAAGGTAATCATCAAAACAAAGTTCCAAGTAATGTGTAGAAGGTGGCGTAAAAGCAAGCCTTCGGGTACATGAATGGAACATTTCTAAATACGAGCAAGATTCAGGCACAGTCCTTATATTAGCTAAAAAAAAAAACCTAATTGGAAGGCCTTAAACTTGCAGCAAATAGGCACTGCCTTATATATGTATTTGTCTTTGAAAAATATTGCGTATATCCACGGAGAGTAGCCACAGAACGAATTCAGATAGTGCTGCTGGCCATGGATTTCTAGAAAAGGGAGAGAAAGATCCGTGAGGCAGAACATTAGCACCCTAAACAATTTTGTAGTCTTCAAATCAAATTCAGAAAACAGAATCTCTTGCACAAACCAATCATACCAGCAGCAACAACAAAATAATTAGGCAAGCTCTGACACATAATGGAGGATTTTCTGCTCCTCTTTGTTATAATTCAGATCAGTCAAATTGTAGAGAGTACTCAGGCAGAAAAATAGACAAAAACAATATGAAAAATCCATTGAGAAATTGACCTCAGAAATGGAGAAGCGATTCTAAAGAAGATGTGGATCTCTTGTTTGCATAAAGTTAATGGTGATTTTAAGGATTTTTTAACTTGAATTTTAGATGATATTGTTGATTTATCTTCTCTTCATGCAATTATAGCTTTGTTTTTAGTAAAAATCTTGACAGCTATTTCAATAAAAATGTTGATGAAAAATGTCGTGACATATTCCACAACAAGAGTTTTGAAAAGGAAGGGAATTTTGTATGTAAATATATTCATTTTTGAAAAAGGTTCAGATTGATTGTTTTGCAATAAGCACATGCAAATTTTTATTGCTTTTATTTTATTGGAAGAATGTCAGACTTTTTCAAAATTTGGTTCTATATTTGCATTTTTGAAATTCAAGACAGCTGTCCATTTTCATATAAAAAAACTTCACCTCCTCTATTGAGAATTTACCAGTATTTTAGAGCATTGTGAAAGAATGAAAACATGCAAAATGTTTGCTTAAGTACTGTGTGCATTCGCCTTGCATCTGCCATGAGCTTATATATTTAACATTTCCAAATTTTAATGGGCTTGTACTTATTGTTTTGGTGAAAAACTTGCCACCAATGAAACAGCCAAAAATTCTGGTGAAATCAATGGGAACTCTGCTTCAATGACCTGAAAAATTAAATTTTTTATGATGTTAGTGAAAGAAAAAAGAAACCCAAACCAGTTTATTATGAGGATAAGAAGAAAAATTAAATTTTGATTCTTAACTCTCTGCAATATTTACAGGAAAATGCAAATCAATGCAAAATCAAAATATAATGTTAAATTCAAATTAATGGAGTTAAAAAGAAATACCATTCTGCAATGGCATAGTCAGACACATAAGAAAGGTGCTGTATCAGAGATGTGTTCAAGTCGGTGTTACAGTGGTTACTTGAGAAAATAATTCTCTGTTATAATACTGATTCTGCAGTTAATCTGTCATGGTGCACAACCGTGTGCAACAGTGCCAAATTAGTACAATGTACCTCAACTCAGGTTTGGTGTACACTTCTGTACACCTATCTCATACTCACAGAGTAAACAAAAATATGAATGCGAAGCAATACAGAAATAAGCCCATTTTTATCCACTACAACTTTATTAATTAGTAACTGAATTTCTAGCAAACTCCTGCAAAGTATATGCTGAGGAACATGCAGCTGGGTATTCATTTCTTTTTTAATTTTTTGTTTGTTTGTTTGTTTCCAAAAGGCAATATTATAGTTCAGTGTTTCTTAAAATAATTTAACATTTTTTGATTGTGGAAAAGGGAAGGAAAAACATTTTCCAAATCCTCAATATATTATGCAAATGAGAGTGAGCTTCCCGAGATATTCCCATCTCTATCCAGATGTGACAGGTCTCCACAGACAGTTCTCTGGTGTCCGGGCCAACCGCAAAAAGGACTTATTATGGCAATGTGACTTCCCCTACTTCTCTCTCCCAAGCATTCTCCCTGTCACCTGGTTTTACCTTTTCAACACATGGTTGGTATCACAGAGAAAGAGCAATACAAGCTGAAAATCTCAATGTAGCAGAGATACACACCTCTCATTACACCCACTTTTTCCATCTTCCAACATCATGTGCTATGGACCTCTGGAAGAACGTCTGAAAGGCTTGATCTGATGATGGTCTGCAGGGCAGTGAGGACTTTTCCATATACATCAAAAAGTCCAAATAGTGGAGACACATTGTTGTGTGCAGATAATTCACCAAAGGTGTAACGTGAGGGAGAGACAGATAAGGGGTAGATAAACTACCTCAACTAGTTTGTGAGCATGTAAGGAAGACAGTTCTTTACACATTAATGTGATATTTAAGTTAGCCTGACAAAATGAAGCCCCTGATCTGGTAAAGATTTAAGCACATATGTAGCTTGACACACGTGAGCAGCTTTTTGGGACGCAAGCCTGTTAACATTCAACAAATGAAGCTCTTGCAGACCACTTCACCCACAATATATTCAAACCAAATTCAGATATCTGAAAAACTAAACAGCTGAGATATGAATATTTAAAACTTTGTTGCATCAGTGGACATGTGTAATAACTTTTCAAAGAGATTTTCACATGATTTTTTTTTAATACTGTACACACAGCACTTGTCCTAAATACATATTTACATGATGGACTGGAAAAGATCTTTTAGAAACTGTTCTGATCTTCTGGGTAAATAATATTCCTTTTAAAAAATTATGAATACATATTTAACTGATAAACTAGAATGGCTCTATTAGGCACATCATAAACAATTTTTTTAACTGTCTAGTGAATCGATTTACTGCAGCACAGAAAGGAATCCAGATTATTTAACCTTCTGTAATTTTTTTTTTTAGCTGCAGTTCTTTCACAGTTTTAAGCCCCCTCCACAAACAGAAATAAAAAATTATCCAACCTCCTGTCCTCTCAACACTGTGCAGTGTGAAGCTCAGTAGAGGTAACTGGGAAGGAAAACAAGAATTTTTCTGTGAACGGTAGCGTTGAAACACTGTGGTCCATACCATACATCAATCATTTTTGGCTCCTAGATGTATGCTGTTTAAAAAACTTGCAATTCAGCTTTTTCCGTCAATGATATGGACGCTGTGGAGAGTTAGAAAAAGAGGTTGACATAGTCTTTCCTTCTGTCCCCAAACAGAAAATATAGAATCCCAACTGATCCCAAAGAACCTAGTTAAGAACTGAACTCATCTATATGAAGCTCCTCAACTTAGTGCCAAAACAGTGTTGGTTGAGCTATGGATATTCAACAGGAGAAAGACACTTTTGCCTTTTTCCACTGAGAAAACATCTAAAGAAACAGATTTTTAAAAATGGTGACTATTCATAGGAAAAAAAAACAGTGAACCAACCATTCTGCCTGATATATTTACTGTTTTTCTCAGTGTCTGCACTATTGGTGATGTGTAGAAAACATGGCAAGCTGGTACATATATCCACCTTAACAGTAAGCCTATATGGGCTATATAGGAACTTGAAGAGAGAATATTCCACTGAAGTTCTTCAAACCAATTCAGAGCACACTATTTCAGAGACTGTCATGTTGCTAAGACTCATCGTACTATGATTTAAAAAAAGTAGTAGGACATTTGGCAGAAAAATCAAAAGTGTACATAGGGGCAGGTATTGAAGAACCATGTAAGACTCGGTGCTAGTCAGTGTAGTTCAATGCCTCAAGATGCAGGAGTGAGGTTTTACAGAGGTATGACAGAAACCACTGTGTTCACCGCCTGCTTCCAAAGTTATTCTACCAGGTCATGAAGAAAGAACTCAGGTATTTACAACATTCTCTTATTTCTTTAATTGTCATTCCAGATAGTTAAGATTTGTATATAACACCATTGCTCTTATTACTATCTGTTGAACATTACCTTTCAGTCTGGTCATGTGAATGCCAAAGATACATGATTTAAGAACATTTACCCAAATATCATCCTGGACATTACATTATCAAGTGTTTAGATTTTTAAAATATTAAGAAATAAACCCATTTGAGAAAAAACATTGAGAATATGTTTTCCAAAGTAAAAAAATGGTCACTTTCATTATATTTATTAAGCCTTTTTCCATTGCATCAAGTGTTATCATGTACAGTTTTTGTTGGCTGATCTCAAAGGAAGTACACACCAGATCCTGACCACAAATAGTATTTAGTATTTTTATTTAGTATTTTAGAACCATGGCAATTAAGAAGAAAAGCAAATTGTGACCCATGAGGTCAGGTAGGTCACCAGAACCCTGGCTCAAATGAAGTAGTAAGCATGCGATTTTGCATACCTATGTGTAGAAACACCCTTGCACAGACAGAGTTAATTATTCAATACACCTAGGCTTATAATATAGACAATCACTAGTGACCTTGACTGATAGGAAGTAAGGCAAGCAGATGGAGCAAGCTGATCTGGGTGACAGAGGGAATAGTATCAGCCCTGTGCTAGTTCCCTTGCCCCACTCCGTCTCACACCGCAGCTTCTGGTGCCTCTTGATCATGGTGCATGGTCAGCAACACCAGCACCTTGTCAGCAGGAAAGTCTAGCTTTGGATGTGTAGTGAGACACAGTACTTGTGAACACAAAAACTGTAACCAGCCCTTTGAAAAGCTTTAAAAGGTTTGTATCCTTGGGACCTCAAAGGCATCCTTGCACCATGGAAATCAGACACAATCCTTCTCCTTGAAAGTCTTGTTTCCTTCACTGCCTCAAGCCTCACTTTGCGAAGAGAAGGGCTGAAACTACACATTTAGAGAAGGAATGGAAGAATCTCAGTTCTGCTTCTAATCCCTGAATCAGAGGGACTTCCAGAGGTGGTCTCCAGAAAGGCAGCTCCCAAGATCTTTTACATATCAGCCTCTAGGGCACTAATTCTGTCGCAAGAACAGCACAGTAACCCTGCAGCAGAGGGGTGCCCGAGGCCGTTACTGAGGTTCTGCGAGGAAGCTGGAGTTGTGCGCACACCACTTGCAGTGGTGTGGTGGCACCAGCTTTACTGGTATTCACCGAAAATGACTGCTTACATCAGATCACACTAATGTTTGCATTATACATGGTCCATGTGGGAAAGAAAAACAGTCCATCTCTAGTAATTTAAATTCAGGTCAGATTTTTTAAAAAAGTGACTTTTTGCTGGAGGACTCTAGCATCAGCCATTCTGAAGGAATGGCACCCTTTTAACTTCTCTGGATCTAACTCCAAAACGGGGCAGTGTTGGGCGGGATGAAAGACATGAGAAGCTAAAGAAATCAGACAAAATAGACTGAGCAGAACATCCTGGGGCATTTTGACAGTGAGTTTTTATTCAGCTTATCCTCTCCCACCTTGGCTAATTTTATAATCAATACAAATAAATTTTCCTCAGCAAAGCATACTCCAAACCCATGGAACCAACTGCTGCAGGAGGTCATGGAGTCAGATACTATAGTTAGATTTAAAAAAGGGCTGAATACATTTTATCGCAAAACAACATCTGTACAGTCATCCAAGCTAAGATAATGGTGATGAAATTTCATGCTTGAGTGTGTAAAATGATTGCTACATCACTCAGAAAGGATTTTTTTTCTACCCAGGTAGGGGATTACACAATTCAGAAGATGCATTATAAAGAGGTTACTGAGCTTGGGCTTTTTTTTACTTTTCTCCAATGAGTGAAGGATCAGCTTATGAACCTCACAGAATAATAACTTTGCCCACTACTTTTTCTCTTCTAAATATAATGAAGCTCTTAAATGAGACGTTTCTTTTCAGGGCTTCCAAGTTTCTTTCCTTCTCTCCATGCTAACTGATCCCACACATAGGTAAAATAACTGAAGCAAATCTTGGCAGCTGCCAAGTTTACTGATTCACCCTCCTGACCCTAACAGGTGAGAGACGGTGAGTTAGCATACGAGCGCAGAGAGGCCTGCGTCTGACATTTGATGCAACAGCTGGCTGCATTGCTCATGCAACTTAGATTTACAGTACATCTGGCTCCATTTAATTAGAAAACAAAATAAACAAACAAAATTTGATCTTCCTTCAGTAGTCAGCAACCTAATGATAATTTTGACCATTCTTTCCTGTTTTCATCAGCTCAATTTCATTTCCAGAACTTAAACAAGGAAGTAATTAAGCGGGGACAGAATATATATCTAGTTTAAGATTTCTGCGATATTTTGCCATAGATTTAATTCACTGGGAGTACATAGGGAAGGAAACTGTGGGGTGGAACGACTGCTGAAACACTTAAAATCTCATTACCACATATCCCCACTTCACCCTGAGAGTCCCCAGCCTGTCCATTATTGTCCTGCCTCTACTTTCTGTGGGACTTTGAAAAGAAAAGGTTCAAAGAGCAAGACTTTCATGCTCCCCTTTCCATGTCAAACACTTTCAACTCCTGATTTCAAAGTGCCACTCGCTTGCTGTTCAAAGGCCTGTGGACACGTAGGGGGTGAGATAGGAGTAAAAGGTTGCACTACAAAGCCTGCTGCATTCAGAGCAATACCCAGCTCGGAGATACAAGTGGTAATATAAACTCAAGTACCCATCAATAAAACTGCCAATATATGAAAGGAGGGTTGGAAAAACTCTAAATGGCCTTTTTCTGCCCCCTCTCCTGCACTGGCATTGTGTTGTTATTGGTTTGGATAAAAGCCTAACTGATATTTTAAAGTGCAGCTTTTCCCTCTGTTGCAGTTATGACCAGGGGACCGCAGGAGTGAGAGAGAAACCCAAACCTCAAATAAGTTAGCTAAGAATACCTAAAGAAGTTCCTACCAACATCTGAAAAACCTGCCTTGCCTTCGTTGAGTATTCATCTACCTCCCCTTCTCTCTCTGTATCCTTTTCATCTGCCTGCCCACAAGATTTGGAACACCATTAATTGGTCCTCAGGGAGGCTGACAGGCCTGCGCTTTTATGGCTCGATTCTTTGTATTGTACACATGTGGGCATCTCTCAGGAGATAAACAAAGCAAAAACGTGCTAAAAAGGGGGAAGAATTTGTACAAGACTAAACGCAGAACAAACCACCTCCTAAATTTACTGCTAATATCCTAAATTGCATGAATAAATCCACCTCCCTCACCATCTTCCCTCTTCCCCACATCTGCTTCTCTTAATCTGCTTTTCCTGATCGCTACAGGCTCGTCTTCTGAGGAATTCCACCTCCCATTTGAAATCAAACAGTCTAACTCTTTTTTTGCCCCCCCCCCCCCGCCCTTGCCAACAAAAGAGTGAGGCGGTCTTATGGGAAGATAAAAAGAATAGTTGATCATAAGAACTAACCTGGAGCCAACACCTTGGTCTTTCGTCCCTTCAGCAGTTTCTAAACCCTAAGCACCTGCAGCTAATTCTCATGGCTTCCAGACTTGGTCTTGGATTTGCTGGGAGCGAGAGACTTTTTGGCACAGCTTTCGCTGCTCAGGAAGAATAAGCCTCACACACTCCGAGACGCAGCGACGCAGAAGCACGCATGTGCATGAGCTTTGGCATCTGTGTACACTTGTGCACGTGCTTGCTTGTGGAGAAAGCAGTCTGTGTTACACAGGTGCAGCCATAATTGTTAAAAACATGCACTAGCGACGTTTACTGCTAACCAACAGCATGCCAGAATTTCCACGGAGTTTTTCTGTTTACCAACAAAACAGACATGGAACATTGTTTCTCCAGGGCTGGACGTTTGGAAAGGAATTCTGGACCAAGTCATTCTGGCTTTACTTACAGCACATTTGATTGCAAGACAAGGATTTATCCTGCTCTCAGATCTAAAAATAACTGTGCATTTATGAAATAGATTCACAACTGGCAGGCAGGTGTACGAGTGCTTTTCTGTGCACCTTGGCACATCCTAAAAATCTGGTCATGAGTGTCTATGTTTAGAAGCTAAAACAATACAGGGAGAGCAGAACATGGGAATCAAAATTCCTCCCCTTTCTCCCTCCGCCTACCTATATCCTGGTGGTGAAGTAACTCTGCCAGACATGGAAGTACATTTGCAACCTCCCACAGAGGAGGAGATGGAAACTATGTCTTTCATTGCTGGGATGAGGGCTCTGACAAAATGTGGCACCTTCTTGTACACCCTAATTTTCAAAGACAGACATGGCTGTTTTGAAGTAAAGGGCCTAGGTAACCACAGTACTGTGTATTACCAAGAAAAGCATCTAAGAGAAAAGTGGAATTTCTCACAGTCTTGTCCTGAGCTTTCTTCTTTGTTACGATATGGAGCTCCTTGCTCAACATGCCAATTTTTGTGAATGGTGCTCCAAGGCAACTAAGTCTTGCTTTCATGCAGGGACTACATATATGCTATGAATGTATTTTGGAGGTCAGACCCTTACTTTGAAGTTGAAGGAAGCAGAGTGTATTGTAATGATGTAAATCAGTTTTTGATGCTAGACTTCAGAGCCCAGATCCAGTAAGTCTTAGCTGTATGAAAGCCTTAGTTATATCTCAGTTTATGCATCTGAAAAATACTAAAGCATTCACCAGTAATAAAAAATGCTTTAAAATTCTTAGGTGAAAAAAATGAGTGATTTTTTTTAAATCCACAAAGATTGTTTTTGTTCTTAAGCTTTGAATATATACTGAGCATTGAGGTACTATGGTTTGTTTTACACTGTTTCAAGGAGAAGTGTGTATACATGGCTTGGGCTAATTTTTAAAAATTTATTTATTTTTTCCAGAGGATAGCCTGTGAAAGCAAATTTCTGCAGGGAAACTAGAGGAAAGGCCACGGTGAACACTTTATATATGTCAGTTCGTGTTCTTCCAAACTTTTACAGAAGCACGGCCATTTCTACCTGGTTTTCATACTATACACAACAGCAGGGATTTCAGTGTGGGCTGTAAAACCTGCTTAAGAGCCTGTGTAATTTACCTCATGTTGATTACTCTGTGTGGAACAGCTAATGGTACGTGAGTTAATTAATCTATAGATGCCTTGCCTGTCTGTGCTAATATAGTTGTCGTGGCTATATCTTTGAAAATCATGAGACACAATTTTTTTAATTATCCCAATGACTTTGTGCACCTGGCAGAAGTTGGTATTTAAATGACAAGGTGAGGTCTGATTTGAACCCGGGGTCGAAAGGCATCTGTAATGGGAAAAATTCCCCAGAAAGAACTGCAGTCCTGCAAAGCAGCCCCTGCTCTCAGCTTGGGAAGACCCAGCAGCCAGACAGGGCAGCTTTCGGTATGTGTGGAAGGAGAGCTAAGAAAGGCACCAAGCTGCAAGCTTCGGGTCCTGTATTCTTCTCACTGTACTGGCTTGAAAACTAAAGGGCAGTGTGAAAGGCCTCGTGTTAATACAGTTATATGAAATACTGTCACTATTAATTTCCTCTAGTTTCCCTGGATATGAGCTAAGCAACAACTACTAAGCAAGTCTTCCATAAAACAAAAGTCACAATTTAAATCTACTTCTTCCTGGCAGCATCCCAGCTATGTGTAATGATATAAACGCAGCCCAGCCACTGCCAACCACAAACCACCACCATGAAGAAAAGCGCTCCTCACTGCTGCCATGAGGAGCAAAGCACTACTGTTCAGATGGTCACAAACTGCTGGAATTATTTGCACATCCGTACTCTAGACTCTATGCTGTTTTGTCTTTTTTTTTGTTTGAAAACTGTAGTTCAAGAGAGAGCAAAAGTAGCAGACTGTAGGTTTGCATGCTGACTCTGTTTCTTGGCCGTGTGTCTGTAAGCAGCAGAAAACCACAGCCGTACTCCTTTTTACGTGACAAAGAGATCATTCAAATATAGTTGTTTGGCACTGGCTTACAGCATTTCTGGCACCCAGTCCCAAAAACCAGTGTCTGGAGCCTGACCTTCAGAGACTGTGTGCCACTTTACATGAATACAGGACAGGTGGCACAGCTTTCCCTTGCAGTGCTTAAGAACACATCGTCACACGAAAATAGTCACTTTTCAACCCCAGCTGAAAATGCCCATTTGGGGATTCTCAGCGTATCGACACTTATATTGAAAATCAATTCTTTTGACATTCAGAGCTTTCTTTTGGAGCGGTTTATTTGCTCTACTAACCATTTTAAGCTTCTGTGGCACCTTCTTACTCACCGTAACTGCTGTGCTTAGTATCTAACTGATAAGTATTATTTGATTTTAGTACCCTCTATGTTGTGCCACTTTTTAAAATAATATGGAATTTCTTCAGCAGTCTCCGTGTTTGTGGTGGTGTTAAACCTCCTTGCAGAAACATGACTGGTGATGGAGGGTATAGGGCATTAGGGATCCATGATCCCAGCCTCCTCTGACACTCTCCCTCCCGCAGCGTGGAGGGCTGTAGAGGGCTGTTCTCCCTCAGCCATCAGGTACGTACCAAAGGCATTTGCTTTGACAGTGGTAATGAAAGAGGTGCGCAGCTCAGCTTACAGGTCTGTTTCTGCTGGAATATACAGGGCAAGTTATCTAAGGGAAAACTAAAGCAGCAAAATGTTGATTTCAAGACAGCTGATTCAATAAGAGTGGTTGTGGAATGTCACTCAGAAGACAAAATACAGGCCACGCATTTGCTTGCAAGAAGTCACCTTATACTAATAGGCCATAGAAAATATAATGGATTACTTCCTTAGGGAAAGCCCCTTGAGCTGAAGTGGTAGTGGTTTACATTGGAAGGGAAAATAATCCCTGACGACAACTCTGTTCTGCAGATGTTAGAACAATGGCATGTTTTGGCTGCAAGTTTCTCCATTGCTCCAGTTCTGTTAGGGGCCACATAAGTCTGTTCTTTTAGTTCAGTTAAATATTTTCTACTAAACTTATTTTTCTGTCAATTTTTTGTTTTTTTAAAGGAGAAGTTTCCATCTGACAAAATCTTTCACTGTTTTTAGAAAAAATGTGAACAAAAATATTCGTATCCGCTTTTGTTTCCTGAAACTAAGAGATATATCAATTTAGAATATAAAAAAGTAAATAATAAAAAAAAATCTGTGAAGTACAAGTTTATTTCAAAAACAAAGACGTTTTTTAGTATGTTTAGTGTTGAAAATTTTGTTAGAATAAATGGGATCCCAATTTACTTCTCTGCTGAAGAAGATGTCATTCCATGGAACCATGCTCCCACTTTAAACTCTGATGTTGATTTCACCTGTAGATTTTCAAGGCCTCTTGTCTGTAACAGTAAAAATATGGTTAGTCTTTCTAGAGTCAATGCTAAATTGTTACAATGCTCTGAAACTGGTCAATCATAGATGCTAAGAAATAATGCATCAAAGAGCAGCTATCTGGAGACCCTCTGGACAGACTATTTTTTCATTCAGGTGGAGTACCACCAGCAAAAGAAAAATTCAAGCACCTGTTCTGGAAGATATTACTTATACAGCAATAGATACAGTTAATCCTTTTTGTCTTGCCTAACTGGTCCAATCATTACAAATAATAGATCAGGATCCGTAGAACAATAAACTATTTAAACATATTTCTAGTTTATTAATGTCTTACTGTGTCCCTCTTCCCTATTGCCCTCACTACACTACTTTTTGGATGAAGTCTCTTTAAGATGGGGAAGTTACATCAGCAATTTCATCTACGCTGAAATCACCTCATTCTGACCTGATTTATATCCCATGAAGTCCTATTGCCCTCAGGGGGGTTCTGCACAGTGTAAGGTCGGGCAAAGTTTGATCCAGAATCTTAAATACTGGAGCATCAAAGTTATAGTTTTATTGAAATTATTATTGGTCCCCATTGGTTATTTACTTATGCTGTATCTCAGCTACAGTTAAATTCTATGGTACAGGGTATGTGGGGAGAAATAAAACCATAAATAGCAAGTGCATTGATCAATTTGGAATGGGCTTGAACCTATTTTTATGCCCTAGGACACTGCAGAAGTGCAGGGATTTTCAAGGCTCCCCACAAAGTCACTTCAGATGTGGGATTTTGAGTTCATAGAATCATAGAATGATTTGGGTTGGAAGGGACCATCTAGTTGCAACCCGCCTGCTGTGGGCAGGGACACCTTCCACTAGACCAGGTTGCTCATATCCCCATCCAGCCTGGCCTTGAACACTGCCAGAGAGGGGGCAGCCACAGCTTCTCTGGGCAACCTGTTCCAGTGCCTCACCACCCTCCCAGTAAAGAATTTCTTTCTCATATCTAATCTAAATCTATTCTCTTGTAGTTTCAAGCCATTACCCCTTGTCCTATCACTACGGGCCCTTATAAAAAGTCCCTCTCTGGCTTTCTTGTAGGCACCCTTCACGTACTGGAACGCTGCTATAAGGTCTCCCCAGGGCCGCCTCTTCTCCAGGCTGAACAGCCCCAACTCTCAGCTTTTTCTCATGGGAGAGGCGTTCCATCCCTCTGATCACCTTTGTGGCCCTCCTCTTTACCCACTCCAACAGGTGCATGTCTTTGCTGTGCTGAGGGCTCCAGAGCTGGGTGCAGTACTCCAGGTGGGGTCTCACCAGAGCGGAAGAGAGGGGCAGGATCACCCTCCTCGACCTGCTGGCCATGCTTCTTTTGATGCAGCCCAGGATACGGTTGGCCTTCTGGGCTGCTAGTGCATACTGCCAGGTCGTGTAGAGCTTCTCATCAGCCAGCACCCCCAAGTCCTGCTTCTCAGGGCTGCTCTCAATCCATTCTCTGCTCAGCCTGTCAAGTGCTTGGGATTGCCTTGACCCATGTGCAGGACCTTGCACTTGGCCTTGTTGAACTTCATGAGGTTCACATGGGCCCACCTCACAAGCCTGTCAAGGTCCCTCTGGATGGCATCCCATTCCTCAGGTGTGTTGACCACACCACACAGCTTGGTGTCGTCAGCAAACTTGCCGAGGGTGCACTCACTCACACTGGCCATGTGGCTGACAAGGATGTTAAACAGTGTCAGTCCCAATACCGACCCCTGAGGAATGCCACTCATCACTTCTCTCCATGTGGACATCGAGCTGTTAACCACAACTCTTTGAATGTAACCATCCAGACGATTCCTTATCCACCGGATTGTCCTGAGATATTGCACTGTGTACTGGAGCAGCTCAGCTGCTGATACATAAGGGGCTTGACTTTCTTGGTTTCAGAGGCTGGCATGGGCACTGGGATCTCTACAGCACTCCCTGCTGTGCCTTGCTCTCTGTTGAAGCTCTTCAGAGGGATGGGCACTTCCTCAATTGCTTGGGCATCTTCACCAAATCAACACCGACAGCTCTGATTCCAACAGCACCTCTGGCAATGTGTTTCTGAAGTCTAAGGGGCAAATCTTGGTCATATTTCCATTAACTGTGTCAGAAGAAGGGCTCCATCCTAAATTACCAAACTTTTGACTCATGATTTTCACATCTAACTGCAAATTCAATCAGCTGATATTATATGTAACTGGTCTTTCATTACAGATTCCCTCAACTGAGCTCCATAGGTTAAGACAGAATTGAGAAACTAAAACCATAACTAATTAGGTATAATTACCACCCTCAGAAATTTTAGTGTGTGAGCCCAATACCACTACAACTGCTACAGGAATTCTCCATCATATAACTCAAAGATGTTCATAACAGAAATGTACATCACTTCTAAACTCAGGTGCCTAACTGAACATCTGGAAACAAATGTTCCTGTGTCAAAAAGATAGTTTGCAAAGATGGACTAAAATTAAGCAAAGAAAAATCTCAGACAAAAGTATGAACACAAATGTTCCTAAAGCTCAGAGGATTTTAGTTTTCAAGTTTCATAGAGTTTTTCCTCAGCAGCGTTTGGGCTGACTGAGAAGGTCTAACCCTGATAGGAGTACCACAGACATAGAGCATACTTCAGAGGGATGAATACAATAGTATAACATAGGTCATACTTCCCCCTGAACTACCTTAGAGCTAAGCACCATTATAGGAAATCTGTAAATATGCGACTAAATTTATAATTTAAAACCTGCTGACTGAGGGAGCCAGAGGAATGTGTACCAAAAAGAATGGTGGTTTTAAATTTACACCTTCTCCTGGTTCATATGATGTATGAAAAAGCAACCCAGAGTCCTTTATGGTTAGCAATGTATCTCACATCAAATGGTTGCCTGATATGTTCCCTTCTAGACTTTCTCGTTGGACACATGGGCCTTCAACACACAGAAAAATGTGTATGCCGTGTATTTTCTTTCTTATAAAAACTTTATGTTTTTATCAAATAACTGGAGCTAAGAAGTACTGCAAATTAAATCTTTCTTTCTTTCTTTATGAAAAAACAGCTTTTTCATTAGATAAAAAAATAAGTACATTTTACAATCAGTTCTATAAGAACGGGCTTTTGGGGAAGGAAATTTCTAATTCAGTGTAAGAAGGTCCTAGTTATGCCACTTGATGCATGTTTTCTCTGTTTGGCCTACAGTATGTTGAATTTATGACCACCAAAAATTAACTTTCTAATTTAACAGTCAGATTTGCTCGTCATAATAAATAGTAAACAGAATGATGAAAAATGTTTGTCCAGATAGTTATTACTGACTAGCTTCTCAAGACTCTTTTACTGGTTGACAAAATATTCTTCTCTTTTTTTTTATTGCACTCACTAATCAGGATCTAGTCTGCCTCACAACAGTCAGGTGCCATTGTAACAAGTTACAGGAAAATTATAATGCTTCCTAAGCATTTCCACAGAAACAAATTCATGTGTGTGGGGGTGGACAGTAGGAGGAGAATAACCTTGGGAAAACCACAATTATAAACAGCTGCAGCATGCATTAAATGTAATTATGATTGATTCCTATAAATAATTCTTTGTGTAAATTTCCACTTAAGCTGGATTTGCTGTTCGGGTGCAGTGGACATTTGTGCATTAAGTGATTATCTCTTTTTACTATTATTAAAAATACTGATTTTTTTCACTTGGGAGAGGAGATGCGGAAAGAAGACTTATTGTACCAGCATGAACTGCTGAAAATCTTGACTCTCACAATTAATGGTTTACCAGCCTGGACGCAATGAAATCGTTTGTGCCTGAACTACAAAGAAGGATTAAAATGAAAAAGGGCACATCACCCAAAGTTATTGTCAGCAAAACCTCATAATGTTATTTCAATAAGATAATAAACATATAATGATAGATAGCATATGATCAACCACTATGGAACAGCTGACTATATTCATAGGACTTGATGTTTTTTCTGTTTAATGGAGAAGGTGCTGAGCACCTAGGTTTCTGCTATGCTAATTGCTTGGTCATTTCAAAACGAAATTAATAGAATACAGCCCTCACAGGAGAAAATCTTGACTGATTCTTCATACTCCCTACAGCAAAAATGCCGCTAAATAATGGTCATTAATTCATTTGACTAATCCAAACCTTCAAATTTCATTCATTCTCATTTAAGGTTTTACAACTGTCTATTACATGAACACACAGCAGTGGTAATGACAGGAAAGATCATATAAAATGACTGGGAGAAGGAAGAAGGTTTCCTTTGGAAGCTTCATGTATCAATTTCCTGATCCCACTGAAATTAATTACAGCTAGCCATTTACTTCAGTGAGATAAAACAAGGGGTGTGTATAGGCTTTGGTATATCTATGTGCTCTTGGTTCTCATCATCTGTGTGGGAGCTACGAAGACCTGATGAGCGCTTTGAAAAAAAAGATATTAAAGCAACTGTATTACTACAGCTGCAACACTGATGTGCTGCAGCTGACCTTCCACCGATACAGGAGGGTCTAGCCTCATATTCAGTCGGATGTGGAGTCAAGCTCTTAATCACATTTATAACCACTTCTTTTTTAAATAACATAGCAGACAATGGCACATGCCATAAGTTAACCAATTACTTAACTAATATGATGATCCACGTCTATGTTTCTACTCCATGTACCTTCTCATTAATGTAGGTTTTAATTTAGACTTCCTTTCCAGTTGGGATATATCTTTAATTTTTTGAATGGAACTTATGGATACTGCAAAACATGTAAACATTTATAAGACAAAATCAGAAATATAGGAGTCTGCTTTTCTCATAGATATCTCTAAAGGTTTCTGTGTTTTAACCTTTTTCCATTCCATTACATCTTTCATCATGCTTCTTTTCTGTACATCTGCAGAGCACTTTCTTTGCTAAGCAAGCATTCTTTCTATGTGGTAGGGCAGGCGTAACCGTGCTAGAGGTGAATATCTTCTAAGTCCAGTCTAAAAACGTCACTCGGGTGGTTTGCTCAAATTTGCACAGTTACTGTCAAAGGCAGAGCTGAATTCAGAGTTGTGCTCTGCCTGTGCTTGAACACGGCAAAACATTTCCTTAAAAAAAGGCTGCCTGGAGTGCCTTCAAAGCAGAGTTGAAATACTGCCCAGTTTGTTTGGTATTAGATCTATGAATGTTTTTTCCATTTCCACCTCCTCTGCACGGCTGTCCGATTAGCTTAATTTAAAATAAAACCTTGCTTTCTTTCCCCATATAATTTTGGTGGAACTACAAACGAGACAGTTTGCACCTGACACATGTCAGGTTATTTTTACATACTTTTATTGGAATTGTTGGTAGTTAAGAAGCTTTAAGCTCTGCATGGAAGAAAAAAGTATTATTTCCTCCAAAGTTATAGTAAATTAATATGAAAAGCTCTGATGCTGTTCAGGTTGCATTTAGTACATAACAGACAGAAAGGCTGTTAAGACTCAGTAGAATACCAATGATTTGCTTGCATATTTTTCAAATAAAAAAATGAAGCTAACATGTTTAACCCCCTCAGGCTAATTTTTTAGGCCATGGCTCTAAATTTACATCACAATATTTTGTGAATATGGTTTTGCACACTTGACCTGCATTTAAGTATCGAAATCAGGTACAATAAAACAGATGCAGACTCAGAAGCACTATTTATCCTTTTTGACCATAAAGGCTTTCCTCTGTTATTCTTTTCCTTTATGACTGGATTTGAAGAACTTTTTTTAAAGCCTCCATCACCCTTTTTAAAAGATATGCAAAAACCCCACCCTGACAGAGGCTGTATGTTTTCTGCAAAAAACATCCTTACATCAATCAAGCAAATATACATTAGCAAGAAGGAAACACATTAAGACTCATTTTCCTTTTTCCTGTGCCAGGTTGCTTCTTTTGTACTATATGTCAGAATGAAAGTAATTCACCTCTCAAAACAAAATATTAAAAAACAAATTATGACTGTGATGCACTTCTGTAGAATAGTCAAATTTCCATAAAATATCTGCAGGGTTTTGCACGTTAAAATTTCTCTTGCTAAAACTGTTTATGGAAATAGGTCATTATGCACATTACTAATAGAGAGTAATTTGTTGCTTTTAAAGGAGCTTTTATACTAATAGTTGTGAATAAACACATTTATCAGACATCCTAAATATAAACAATGTATATCCAGGCGAACTTATTACTCCTTACGTACACATTAGTCATGGATTACAGAAGTTGCTCATTCAGGCCCAGTTCTGCTAACATGGAGCCCAGAAGAATTTTTTGACTGTTTTTATTATGTTGATAGCGGATAAATGGTGTTTCAGCTGTGGAAATAGGCTAACGGGTCATACCACTGAGTGCAATGCTTCGAGTCTTGCCCACTTCCACACAGCTTGGCCAGAACCAACAAGGCTCTCCCGGTGTTCAGTGAAAGCGAGAGCAAGGGTAGGGATGGCCAGGTAGACCTCTCCTCTGCAGCCAGAGCTGCAGAGTCCAGTACAGCAAGCCCAGCCCCTGAAAGGCATCCTCTGTCTGTGGAAAGCAGTCTTGTACAGTGTAAAGCAGATTTTCACAAGAATGGTAGCAAATTGTGCTAGCATGGTATCAGAACTGGGTTTGGAACACTACATGTCCCAATACCAGCATTTAGAAACAACAAAAAAATGATAACAATTTATGTAATTTTACTTGACTTCTGAGGAACAAAAGTATACTGATGAGTAATTACACTGTGTAGGTTAGGATAGTACAGAAAGCAACAAGATACCAGCTTAAAACTGCTAGACTCACGGAGGGACAGCTTACGATATATTTACACAGTAGCCAGCATCAATTGTCTCAAAAATCCCACTTAAGCAAGAGATAAGATCACCTAGAAAGTGCAAATGAAATGATCTGTTTTAGGAAGATATGTTGATTCCTGTGGTCCCTTGTTTGGTTGTCAGTAAAAGTGAAGAAAATGTAAAACATCTATCCAATTATTTCAGTTAATATACAAGCATTAGGCATTCAAATTCCTAATTAAGAGACAACATGCCCTGTCAGGCATCTGCATGGGCTATTGAACATTGCCTAGATTGTTCCATAATTATCATGGCTTAATAGCTCTAAAAATGTAAGCAATGTGCATCCATTGAGGAAATGCACTGCTTATCACATGAGGGGGAACAGTACACAGAACATGCTCTGCTATCATGTATTTGTGCTGCAGGTTTTTAGTGGAACACAGTTTAATTAACAGCGGGCGGCCTCGGCTTAGTATCTGGCTTCTGTTGGCAAGAAGGGAATGTAACTCACATATCAAAATGTATTTCCATGACCAGATTTAAACGTACAGAACTCAACTGTGGGGAGTACTCTGTTTCAGACTCTAGTGTCAGTTAGACACCAAAATGAAGAGATAGCATGTACAAAAATACGTATCTGTACTGATTTTGGCATGATGTTTCTCAAGACTCATTTTTCAAAATCCTCCATCTCCCAGCCCCTCCTCACCAAAATAAAAAAAAGTCAGCACCCTCTAGGGCAGTCATGTTGTCAAGGAAACAGATTTTTGCCAGATTCTATCATTTACATTGTCAATAAATTTACTACAGTTTACTTCTTTTCAAGCCTGACGCCAATATTCAGGAGCTGACCAATGTCGCCTTGAATGCTGCAGCCATAGCATCAAGATGTCTATTCTTTCATACTCTCTGGCAAGGCTAGGCAAACATGGGTACCTGAAGAAAAGTCTATAAGGAACACTAAAATGAAGTATTTCAGCTATTTGAAATGGATTTCTTCTGCCCTTTAACCAATAGGTTTTGTTTCGGAAAGTAAGAAAATACGTTTTAAGGGCTTCCTATCCCTTTATCTCTCTCTCTGTTCTTCTGCTCCTTGCTTTCAATAGAATAAAAAGGGAAAAAGTGAAAACAAAGAAAAGACAGCGGACATGTGAAGAAACGTGTAGAAGAACTGAAAATCTGCAAACAAAATATATTTTTTCAGCAATGTTTTTGTTTTAGCTAAAACACTAATTCTAAGTCAAAAATTTAACTGTCTCTGGTCAATTTTACTGTTAAAACACCTATGCATGCATACTGTGTGGGATGCAGCTTCTTCAAATCTGTTTGCTTCCGCCGGACACAAAACTACAACGTGTAAATCTGGCAGCCTCAGGATGTTTCATGCAATAGAGTGAGGGAGATACCCCTCAACATTTCTCTGGAGACTACCAGAAAGAGCTAAAGCACTTCTCTGGTTTCCCTGTAGACTGGCATAATATAAAAAAATAACATAAATAAATATATCTTGTTAGCTGGGATAGATCCAACAGAATTGAGTTGATTCGACTGTTTTTAGATAGATTTTTTTTCCTTTCTCCTCTCAATGTACGCATAATTGTCATAGAATCTAGCTGTGAACTTGCATCTCTTTAAAGAGTTTTACCACAGCGTCTCAAATGTATTTTACTAACACTTGGTGTGAGAAAGATTTTCTTCTCTATTCTTCTAAACAGGAACAAACACAATTTTTAAAAATTGCCTGTATTCACCTGTTCTTTCCTGTCCATGTCTGTATATGACTAGAATTCTGTAGGCCATATCAGAATATAGTAGGCCTCAGCTGTGCATTTACTAGTCTGGAATTTGACGCCATAATTGATATTAAATTTGCATGCTTTTTTCTTCCCTGGATATGTAAGCTTTTTATTAATTAAATAGAAAAATAATTATCCATCTGCAGGTGCCAAAGAAATGTCAATCCAAATGATGGAATTGATAACATGTATTTTGGCTGAACTTTTCCTATGAAAAGATGCAATTTTTTTAAAAAAATCATAATTATCTATATAATAATATTTAATGACTTAATGAAATGCAACAATGAACTTTAAACAAATTTAAATTATACATTTAGAGACTATTTTTAGATCTCAAATCCTTTTTCTTTCCTTTCCCCTTCTGGTACAAAATTTTAAACTACGGCGCTCTTTTTTTGGCTCAGATGAGGAAAAAATACTGACAGTTTTCAATACAACAAAAATTCTTGTTCCCTATGAGACCACGAGATAATTAAGGTACTTAACAGTATAGGTGTTTACAAGACTAGACCGTTACTTCTGTGGACAGAGGTAACCTTGCAGGTTAAGCTCCATAACAAAACACATTTTCAAAAGTATTGCAGTGAGTTAGGAAGGTTTGTGCATCTCTTGCACTTTAAAGTCCCACTCAGATTGTGTTAAGGATTAAAAAGTAAATTGGAGTTAATCTGTGTATTTTTGACTTTTCCTCTGTGCAAAATAGCGTTAGTGCGAATGCTACACTTTGGATCCCTCAAACTTCTGCACCATAAGGAGACTGGAGGTCTTCTGTGGAGCAATAAGACAATATGCTCCCTGCCACAGCAGTGCTGTGCTACTGACCTGGGCTTGCTTCAGGGAAGTCTCAGGACCTTCGCCATTTGAGCTGCAAGATGAGTGGACCACCCTAATTGCTTGTTAGTATTGAGGACAGTGTTAGTTACTCCCAAGGTAAAAATCATGTGATACTTTGAAGTCTTAATTTTGTCATTTTTCCCTTTTCGGGTTTGTGATGGAGAGGCCGCCTCTCACCCCTCAAAGAGAACACCAGGAATTGCTAGAGCATGCCGGGGATGCCTGGCTGAAACCTTTGCACAGTTTTTCTTCACAGGCCTGTACGAGGGAGGAGAGGAGGTAAAATTGGGAACTGTGTGCAGCACACAACATTTTGGATGTGTACCTTTTGCTGCAGAAGTGAATGACTCTGAGCTCAAAGGCTGAAGGCATCCACAGGTCTGCACACTTGCTCCTCTTTCTAAACACATAAATTTAGTTTGGGTTGCTTTTTGCAAGCCACTACAACATTTGCCCTCTGAGGCCCCAACCTCTGAAAACACCACTTCTTCTGGATTGCTAAAGCGTAAATTCTCAAAATCACTCGGAGGAGGCAGCTCCTGAGAGGCAGCTGGAAACAGCTGCTTCCTGCAGCTGGAAAGTTTTTCAGTGCCAGTCCAGATCTTGATCTAGTAAAGCACTTATGATTGTGAATAGCCAGTTGAAGCCTGTAGGAAAGTTTATGCATTTGAGTGCCTCACTACACCAAGTTCCACAGTAAATATTACAATAATGGTCTCTCATTGTGAATAGATAGATAGTACAGGCTTGTGTCCTTCAAAGACTTACACATACGAGTAATACAACTCATATGGGGTTCATAGTGTGAAGGTTGTTGGCTGTCCCTGTGATATGGGATTCATCGGATTTGGGTGAGCATTTCTTTCTATGACTTTCTTTTAGGCTGTTCTTTTTTTTTTTCATCTGAGAGACATTATTTACAAATAGAAAGGCAAGAAATACATATGGTATATGGACAACTTCAAAATGACAGTGAAGAATGTTGCTTAAATGAGGGTCCACTGAGGGCAACTAAATTCAACTTAAAAATGAAGAATTGTGGGGAATATGTTTCACCCCACTGTTACCTCAGACAGAAGAATTACTGTCAGGCAAAAAGAGAGAAAGGTTTGTGGGGTTTGTTTTGTTTGTTTTATTAGACCATTCAAAGTATTATTTGCTCAGTAAACTGCAGTCATACAAAGATCCCATGGGAAACTTAAAACTTTTCCAAAATCAAGAATAAGTGAACAGTAAATTAGTTATTAACAGGCTAGAGAACTCATTATATTTTGTATTAAAGAAATTTGTAAACTAGTTTCCGCTAAAAGAGTGTTTACCTGCTCTGCTGTTTGGAAGTGCAGTCTACCTTCGAAGTATTCACATTTACGGACTCATTGTTTATAAAATCAGGTGCTCTTGAGACAAGAGGTCTTTTTTCCAAGAAGTAATTCTGTTATGAAACAGAGAAGTACAAATCAATTCATTAGAGATCATCTGCATATATAGCTGTGAAAAAGACCTCAGGAAAAAAAGTACAAGGCTGCTGCAATTTGTACTTTGGGAAACAATGTATAAAATACCTTCACAGACCACCTATTTAGATGGCTTACCAGAAAACTTTAATAACTTTCCCAGCACAAAGGGCATAACACCCCACCCCACCCACCAGACAGTTTCTATACAGCATATTTACCAAAATGTCTCTACTTTCAGAGGCATAAAGTCTATGTTTAGATTTGTTAAAAATAATGGAAAAGAGTATGAAGCAGTTGACTTTTTTCAAGGGATGCAGGTGCTAGCCAATAAAACTGGACTCCAGGGGCACCTTCATGTCTTCTGCATATCTACATACTTTCAACCTCTGTGACCTAAACCATTTTGCTAAGACCTACTCACCTCTTACAAGTTTCAATGAATTTAGTTGATATGACTCCTTCATAATCAAATGTATTTTCATACACCTATAGCTTGTTGATTACAACTGATTTCTTGTACTTGACTCCCCTGAAAAACAGCTCTGTATCAGTGTTTCTCTCGCAAGCCAGGTACCGGTAAAAATTGAGCTACTCTCCTGATGAGTCCTATCAAGCCTATTTTTGGTAGTGATGTAAAATAATATATTTCTTCTTCTTTCAGTAAAAGATATTTTATATCGTGCCTCATATTGTGTTGCATATGATCTTTTTCTCCATTATCTTTATCCAAAGTACATTGTAGCATATGAGTACATTGATGCAGACTCTGAATCTCATTTCGGGAAGGTTCACAGTGGTGTTCATCTTGGTATTCATCAGGGTATCATAATGGTGATGCTCCATAATTGTGTTATTGTTTTGCTCGTAATGGTGTTTCTGACTAGACTGAAATTATCCTGTATTTCTAGCCATAGGGAAATGTTTTGAATGAAACAGGGACATTGGCTGGTAGTTGAACTATCTTGTAGAGGAGGACCTGGTTCAGTAATTCACTCCTTTGGCCTCGCCACATGGGTTGGACCTTTGTAACATGTTCCTCACATTTTTCTCCCTTGCTGATGACCGAAAAGAACATTGTCTGGGTATGTTCTGCCCTCAGCTACAAAAGATCAAGACTAGAAGAAGAGAACAGGGACCTAGGAAGAAAACCTGATAGTTCCTTTCTTCTCACTGAGGTCAGGCCTTAGGTGCATGATGGCCTCTAAGGGTGACACCACACCACTAAATTACTTATCCCTTGTGTAAAGCTGAAAAAGGTTTTGCCCCAGAGATCTGAAAATAAATCTTTGCATTTCCAGTGTAGTCTCTTTCCTTTGTCTTATCATACACTGGTGACATGTTTTGCATCTGCCACTTTAGTCTACAAATGTACTTTCTTCAAATGCTCTGGCCTCATCATACCTCAGTATGTTCATGACTGATTATCCAATACAACTTCATTGTAGCTCTCAAGCCCCTTAGAAATTTTTCTCTAATGAATTGCCAAATGCAGCAAACTTTGAATTAAGTATTTTCTATCTAAAAAATTAAAGTGGGTGAAGGGTTACCAATTTTTAATCTGTCCTATCACTCATTTGTGTCTGGTATCTGATGGTTCTGTTTATTGCACACAATTGAGACCCAGCACATCATACATATTCTATTTATTTAAGCCCATACATAAAGTGCATAATTATTCAGCCTTGTGTGTACAGAAGGGTGATGGAAAGTAAGGTAAGAATGAGAAAAAGAGGTATAATTCCCTATCTTCTCAAATACTGCCTTGTACAAGCTTTTCTGCCTTTGTACTCTACCTGAAAACATGGTTGACAATATTATTTTCCCCCTCCTACATTCAGTCTATCTAGTATAAATATTAACCTCTGCTGTCAGGACTATTAGACTATTAATCCTTCTACCTTAGAACAAGGGACCTGGGCCAAAGTTAGGTTTTTTCTGCTACACTCCCCAGGTCTGTAACCCTCCACTTTTCAACAAGTAGGTTTTAGAAAAGGACCTCTGAGGTTCCTCTCAATGCTGTTCCTTGTCCTCAAGAGAAGTCACCTGAAAATACCCACAGAATTACCTCAGTGTCTTGTTTCAAATTTCTCCACAAAACTCAGAATTACCACAAACCCTAAGAAAAACTCCATAATACACTGCTGGTGTACTGAGGCCTCCATCCAGTCATAGTCCTTTGTAGTAGCTTGCTGTCCTCTTGCTTTCTCCCATTAGCCAGTTCACTGCTAGTATCCCTCATACTGTAACTACCTGGGGGCAAAGACCATTTCTGTATTTAATATGATGATGGGCTGGTCCATGATTACAGTACATAGACAGTGTTATTATAGTAGTACTACTAATAATGATAGTAACTAAAATAAGTCCTAAACCAAATTATTTAAAATAAATAGATAACTAAATATTTATATATTGTGTTATGTAAACATAACATATAACTTTATAATAATAATAATGTATTTTTATAAAATATCATACATCTATATGTGTGTGTTTAAATATATGCATAAATATATTACATTTATACAAAATGAAATGTAATTTAAACTATGATAAACATTGAAATGACTCAAAAAGAGCCCAAGCCACCGGTTCCTATAAACCTAATCTCAAATGTAACAAATTTTAAAACAAAGGCACCCCATTAATAGACCTCCCACTATGCAAATACCATGTCAGATGCCAGACATGAGACAATAAGATTTCATCTCCTTAAATCTTTTTCTACTGTACTGCTATCCTGTGTAGCTGTGAGCCTCTGTCTTATTTTATTCAACTGAAAAATAGAGGTAGCATATTGTTGATTATGTTCTGGAAGTACTTGAAGGATTGACAAGGAGGTCAGTCTTGTGTGTTTAAGTATGAATATATCCTTTCACTTAATTTTTTTAGTGTTGTTGAAATGTTCTTCGCTGAACAGGCTGAAAGCAAACGTTTTCTGCTTAGTCTAAAAAGGAACACGAATGAATCGTACTCTTCGTGTCAGTAATTTGAAAACAAAAAATGGATGGACAGCACTTCTGATGGTGTAAGTCATTTTAGTCATAAGGAAACTTCTGTTAAATCTGCTCTGTGTAATACGAGGTCATACGTACATACAGATGGGCCAAAGTACCAGTGTCTGCTCAATAAAACTGCTGTTAAGCTCTGTCTGAAACATATCTGGTATCAGAACAGGTAGGTATGTTATAAAATTTTCCTTGTTTAACAAAGGAGACATCTCAGAGCACCTTGAATCCTTGAATAACTTTTTTTTTTTTTTAATTTTTAAAAAAAGCAGCAGGCTTTGGGTTGCTCATAATAACGTGCCCAGCAAGACCCTGGTGCAACTACATCCCTTATGCTTACCCAGAGTCATGATTCACTTTGTGCCTGGGCAACGGCTGGTCTGAGAGAAGTTCACATCATGTCACAGAAAATCCTGGCCTTTGGAAAAAAGTGGACGGCTGAATAACCACTCCCTGGAGTATTCACAGAGAAATACTGTTTAATGATTTATTGAACAAATTCAAAACAAAAAAATTTAACCTATTTCAGCAAAATAAAACCACTTTCGTACATGTTATCCCAGGTGTATCTATTCTAGCAGTTTTCCCTGAATGTAGGTATTGAGGGACTGAGATGTAACCCCGCACAAATAGGAGTGGCAGACATAGGACTGCTCAGTTCTCTGATACAGCTGCCATACTCTGTGTTTAGCTATGGTCTTGATTTATCCTGCATTACAGCACGTGTTAAGAATGTATGAACAAGGCAGAGGAAAGACGTGCTTATCCCAAGCTCGTGTCTATGAAAGGGGCCTGTAGCTACTGCTTAGAGAAAGAGCACAGGAGCAGGGCAGGGGCAGGGCGGTGCTTTCCCTCCCATGTTAGCAAAAATGGCAGTGCGACTACAGGTCTAAGCCAGAGAGCATTTCCTCATGATTCTATGGCAGTTTTGTTTGAACTTGTCTTTCATCGGTTTCCCCAACTTTATCTTGAAGCCATTTATATATTTGAATGTTATAACATCATGGGGCAAAAAAACCTCAAAAATCACAATATTGTTATGATTTCATGGAAAATTTCTTTCCTCAATGTTGAATTTCTTTGTTACCTCTACACACAAAGGTCCACTGGAAACAAGATTTTTTTTTTATGCTGTGTAGCTATAATGATTAACTTTTTTTGCAAAGCAAGAATAGAGTGGGGAAGAGGCAACGCGGGCAAAAACGCTCGCTGGATTTCTGATGGAAACATGAGATCTGTGGGATCCCTGTAAAACAAACATCTGTGTAACAGCTCTTTTCTGGTTTTAAGGAAGCCTTCAGATGGAGACTCATGTTTGCATAAACAAATATAGGCATTCAAAGAGCTCAGTTATGGGAATGACAGGTAATTTCCAACACTCTGACCAAGGAAGATGTCATCATGCAGAGTGGGAAGTTTCCAAAATAAACTCTAAATCTCTCTCTCAGCCTTCAAACTGTTCCTAGTGTGACTGCAGAAATGCCAGTAGCACAAATGACAAGCATTCTGTGCTTACTAATGAAGAGGAGAATACCAAAGCCTGTATTTTCTGAAAAGAACATCCCTTAAAATGTGTGTCTCCTATAGCTTGCTATTTACCTGTATACCTATGCAAGGCAGGACCACCACACAATGGAGACAACCTGTGGAGGGCATATGGGGGAAATCCAGGATGCCTCTGAGTTTTGGGAAGTCACAGGGGTCTTAGTGGGACTTGTGAAAGCAGAATATTGGCGTGCAGCCTGCAAATCGCCCTGACTCTGGCGACTCCATAATCCAGAAGATGCTCATTGCCTTTCACCCACCCTGCTGTTGACCCCAGCGTTTCTGTGGGCATCTGCCAACTCAGTTGTGTTCACCAGAGCTGGAAGCAGGCTCACACCCAGCTCTGGATGACTGCTGTGGCCTGTGACAGCCCAGACGTGGCACTGGGCCAGCCCCAAATAGAACATGAACCTCGGGTGGGTGGAAATCACTCTTAATTCCAAGACCAAGATGCTCCAGGGGAGTTTGAAATTAAGCAAAACACATCTGCCCATCCCTCATTATTGTTGTCGTTATAGTTGTTATAACCTTTCATTACACTAATCCACATTTTTGTTCCACATTGTGGGTATGCGAGATGCTGGAAATAGTCATTAAAATGCGATAATGTTTAAAATTCTAGCACATTAACACTGACATTTTGCCTTCTAAACAATCTCAGGTAATGAAGGTCAATACAAGCAAACAGTCTGTCTACGGCCCTTCGTTAGAGACTTTCTGTGCTTGGACTTCACAGCGGGGGACTGTCAGGCAGAGTGTTTTCCTCTGTGCGGCTTCTCTCCGAGTACTTGCTGCAGCTGGCTTCAGCATATGGTAGAATATGAAGATATTTTCTGGGGTCCACTGCCTCAATCACTGTTTAATGATTAATTACTGCAGGCTGGTGTCAGGGTGAGACATTCAAGGCTTCAGGCAAAAGTCTTAACTACAGAAAATGACAGCAGGCGGGATTTTGCCAAAACGAGTAACTCTGCACTGCTAGTTCTAATGATTTGCACTGCCTTTTGATCCATTTGTAAACAGCGAGATGGTAAAAGACTGAAACTATCAGGCAATAAATGCCAACAATAACAAGAAATTGTTCCCAGAGAGAGTCTTAGGATATTTGGTCATGTGGAGAAGATGCTATAACTAGATCTCTTGAAACGAAGTGGGGACTTCTGGGCTATCTTCCCTCAGACCATCTTCAAGCAGGAATGAACTCAGCCTCCAGCCACCAGGACAAGGAAGATAAACATGCTTAGAGACTGGGAGACTGGGGCCCAGGGGAATTGTGAGGCTGAGCAACCGAACCTGGAAGTCCCGACTCCTTGTGGCTGATGGTCTGGTGGTCACGCTTCTGTCTGGGCCAGATCTGGAGCTAGCATCAACTGTGCAGGGAGCTCCTGGACAGCACACAACCCCTCACCGGGCACAGGGGTGCAACGTCCCCAGCAGCATTGCCATTTGGGGCTATGTTAAGGGAGCTGGGATGTAGTCCTAAGGTCCACAGGGGTATTAGGGGAGGGCGGAAAGCTTCCCTTGCCTTACCCTGTGGTTCTGAGCAGCTCTGTCAGAGGAGAGACTGTGACCCCTCGAGCGTTAACCTCGTGATCATCAGCCCTCCCCTCCAGTTACATCAGCATCAAATTGACGTAATGAGGACATAAGGGATCAAAGCTTTTTAAAGGCTTTTGTTCAGTTTTGAGAAATGCATCTTAAAAACTGTTAATTTGCTTGCATGACTCTGTGTGTGTGTAAAACTATCCATAAGATACAATTATCTCCCACCTACAAAGAGAAGAGTTGCATGCATGCCTTAAAAAAACATAGGTTAATTTTCTTCAGATTGCCCTTCATCAGAAATGCAAAATGAATGTAAAAGATACAATTCACATTTAGTATCATGTTACAACTGCTTTGTGCTTGTGCCAGCGACTCCACAGAGCAATAGACAATTAGATCTTTCATCTCAAGTGCCTTTGTCTTTGATAAAAACATGAAAAACATTTACTTTGAAGATGGAGCATTTCATGGCATATAGTTTGGGATTCCATCTTCCTTGTGCAGTGCCATTATGGAAGCCAGAATCTCACTGTCTTCTTTCAAGTGAATGTAGAGCTGATTAGCACTGGAAATGCTTTTGGTGATACAGTGAAAATATTTTTCTTTCAAGGAAAAAGAATATCCAGTATCGTTAGCTGTTGGAAGCCAAAAAAAAAAAAGTATGCTTTTGGAAAAGAGAAGAAAAACCATCACTTTCATTCCTTCTGCAAAACTATT
This sequence comes from Opisthocomus hoazin, assembly GCF_030867145.1. Lineage (NCBI taxonomy): Eukaryota > Metazoa > Chordata > Aves > Opisthocomiformes > Opisthocomidae > Opisthocomus > Opisthocomus hoazin. The sequence continues at coordinate 146,436,839 of NC_134414.1, forward strand.
AGATGATTTCTAATCAAGTAAAAAAGAAAATCCTATAAACTGTATTTGTTGTAAGAAAGGCTGTTTTTGAGGAAAAAAAATTGATTTACTCTAGATGAATTTACTGCCTTATAAAAGAATCTTTTTTTCCATCAATTAAATAAATTTTTCACAGTGCATAATCAAAATGATGTTTTCTCTCCAGGTTGAATATTATAAAGTATAGAAAGGACTCAGTTGTCTACTAATAAAGAACTAATTTTAGCTGTGTACAATCTTTAGTACTTTTATTGTATTAGGAAGAGAATGATGCTAAGTGAGAAGCAGCAGAGAATTAATGGGCAGGTTACCCAGCTTGTACAAGTCACAATAAAATGCAACATTATTTGTCAGTTTTTAATGTGATAGTAACTGGTGATGGGTGAACCACAAAAGGTTGAGAGACTGTTTGAATAATCACCAGAAGCATAGAGGCTTACTTAAACTTTATCTGAATGCCTAAATGCTGTAGAATTAAGACTAACTTAGCGCAGCTGTCTGGGTAAAAAAGGGTGATGACATAAAATGTCATACTTTGGAAATAAGACTTTTGATTCTTCTGTCTGGACTGGAAATACTGTAAACACAACACTGCTACTTCTCTCTTGCTCCTTCCAATAGAAAGCACTAGAGAAGACACATGAATGAAGTTACTCAGCCTCTTAAAATCTCTGGAAAGGCCATGAACTGTTAGCTAATCTTAAAAAATTAATCTATCTAAATCAGCCTGCATAGACCTATTTTTAACAGTAAAAGTAATATGATTTTTTGATAAACAAAATAAATGAAGCTTATGGAAATGAGATCCTTTTTTTTTTCATCACCAACAAAAGAAAATTTGTTTTGCAGATTGAAAATTTCAATCCAAAATAATTATTGTGATACTAAATACTTAAAAATAATTTAGGGGAACAAATCCTAGGTGCAACTTTAAGACCCATCTGACACAAAGGCACAACATGTGGCTTGGTGCATTCTTAAGCTGCAGATTATCAGCCATTAAAAGAGTATTTTAATGAAAAATTTATGTGTGTGTTTCACTGGGAAACATCTGAACCTTTGCTACGATGCAGCACCATCACCCCTGTGATGAGTGGAGGCAGAAAGTGGTCAACAGCCCCACTTCAGATGAGATACTTTGCAAGACGTTTTAATCTGCTCTCTAGATGGGCAGAATGTGTCCACTAGCTAGCCAGATAATCTGGTTAGAGTGAGGTGAGTCGCCTCAGAACCAGATATCAAAGAGACGAGAAGGCATTACCTTTAATAAAAAAGTTGTAGTATCTTTGCTGTCTAAGGGTAGGGTTAGATTCTTCTGGAGGAGGGCAAAGGGGTAAGGTAGTCTGTGGCCCCTAGGGTAACACACTGCTGTGAATTCATTCACAAAGTATTCACTCTGCTTACAACCAACATGGAGCTGCTGACTGTGGCAGTGACAAGAGAATAAAACTTTATGTAAATAACTTTCAAGATGAGTCTCTCATTATTAAAGCAGACAGTTCTAAAGGCAAAAGCAAACAGTATTTGGTGGCAGCAACTTTTAAAGAGAATGTTATTGAGGGTTCAGTCTACAGACCACAAAGCGATGCACAGCAGAGACAGCTGACTTTTCTGCATCGCTTTTCTTTACCATCCATTGAACACAAAGAAGATATTTTTGGTGAACTAAGTACGTGTACCCAAGTGAGGACTCTTACTTGCAGCAAATCACAGATATGCCAGAAGGTTAGTATCAGCTTCTGGCAAATTGTCACCATGGGTGGATGATTTCTTGGACAACATCTCTACTCCTGCTCTGTGAAACTGCAGAAGAAACCGAGAGGACCCATATGGAGATAACATCCGCCATAAAGAGCATGGGAGGAGTTTGATTAGCAAGCACATCCCAGATGGACTTTTGGTACAGAACTGAAAGGCCAGTGCATTCAGACTTAGAGAACTTGTTTTCACATTGCAAAAAATGTAGGTTAACAGTCTAGCCAGGAGCAAAATTTGTGTCCTTGCAATCTAACATTTGTAATTCTGCCTGTTACAACCTGGAAGTTCCAAATACATCAAAACAAGGACAAAAATCAAACCAGAGATGAACAATGAGTATACAAAACAATCCTAAACTGAAGTCACTGTTATTTTGGGATGGCAGAGCTCATAATTAGCTTCATCAGGTGTTATTCAGATTTATGTCAGGCAAGCTTTACATCTTCGAGTAAAAATTAAAGGGAAACTCAAATATTAATCATCCACATTAAAGAAAATAAAAAAGATTAAAGTGCTATTGCAGTTGTATTCTTGTCTTTGCCTTGTGTTTTACCTCCTCTTCTCCAGAAATGATTTGCTATCATTTTGGGTGACCTAGGATGCTTCCTGTTACCTGTCTGCCATTTCATAAGAGCACAGGACTCTCAGAGGTGTCATGTCACACCTACAAGCACTGTGACAATGTGCTAAATCTGCTAGGTTATCTGCTAGGTTTCCAGATCACTGGATATGTTTAGAAACAAAAGGGCAAGAGTGTGAATTTTCAGAGATTAAGACTCCCCAGTAGTCTACAAAAGGTAAAAATTCTTAAAAGATTTAGGTGAACACTAGATTTTTGGATGCAACCCTAGGAAAGGATGTATGCAAGATCTCTGATCTCGTTTAGTTCGGCTGGTATATTTATATCCCAAATTTTATGAGGCTTGAGCTTTCAGAGTAGTGGTGTTATGATGAGTTAACACCACTGCTTAGATTGTTCACCAGCCAAATATCAAAATTTCTTAATGTCATTTTATGGGACTTATAAGACAAACTAAATATGATTGCGGCTCCATAAAACAGAACAGTTCTCCGTATACTGTATGTATGCAGATAGAACATCCTATCTCAGCCTCCAATGCCCATAGTAAGTTATCCTTAGAGTTTAGACTGAATAGCTATTTTTGGTTTACATTCCCCTATATCTTTGCATCTCACATAACTAACAAAGAGAGAAGAAGTTTTGAAAAAACAAGAATGATGCCTTATGTGCCTGACCACACAGCTGAGAAATGTTTCTCTTTCTGCAGGAGTGGTACATTTGTCCAGTTGAAACGCATTTTCAAAATGAAGAAGACAAGGATATTTGAAAATAGGCAGGTGGGCTATTCAATGAAAGGCAAAAGTTTCTTTAAAAAGGCACTGTCATAGGAGGCCAAACATTCACGTGGAGCAATGGACAAGGCAACTAGGATATCTAAAATCTATAGATCATACTAATAAAAGAATATCATGTGGAAGTTTAAATATATTTGTGGTTTAAACAACCTTTTTCTACTAGGTGTGAGAAGAATGTCTTATCATAATTACCTATTATAGAAGTTTAGCACCAAACTATATTGTCCACTCTTGCAAAGGAGATTTTGATCTATGTGAACCCCAGGTTTGTTTCCTCCCATATCATACAATGGGGGACAACCTTAACACAGGGCCACTGCTATAGTCTTATGCTTGATGTTAGATTTTGAACATAAGAGAATTGTTATTGTTTTCCAATAAATTCTGTTTTGGAATTCATTGAACCTGGAATAGTCACCAAATAATACCTGAGGTGAATATTGTGAGTCTGAGGGCAGAAAGATGCAAGAGTTTTTTAAAAGGTGGGAGTTTGAATGGAAGAGGAAATGAGTCATTAGTTTATGAAATCACCAGCATATGAAAATCACCAATTAATGAATGCATAAGTTAGATAAATTCTGAAAATTCATATGTGCAAGTGAAAGTAATAATTCATACAGCTACTTATCTTGGCAGCATTACAGAGGTAACATTTTTACAAGGTTAAGCTGTCTTTGAACTTTTCTACAATATATTAGGTACAAACAGACATTTGTTCTGCATGAAGGATACATCTCTTTTTCTTCCTTTACTTAAAAAATATCTCAAATTTCAACAATTGTAAGGAAAAAAATCCTCTCCATTTTGTTTTACTTCTCCACATCACATAAAATATACATGAACATATTAAACCAACCGCATATTGCTCCACATCCCCAGTCTTTTTTAGATTCTCATGTGAAGTAAAATGGTCTTAGACTAGTGGTACTTTTTAGTGGTCATATGCATCTGTAGATCTGTCTTTGAAGCAAAAGGATTAGTAATTCAGAGCATAGCATATGAAAACTGGGACTTGGAGAAAGTTCTTACATCAGCCCATTCTGGTTTCAGCTGGGATAGAGTTAATTTTCCTCCCAGAAGCAGTTGTGTTTTGTATTTAGTACAAGAAGAATGCTGATAACACTGATGTTTTCAGTTGTTGCTATGAAATCATGGACTTTTTCCAGCTTCTCCTGTTCAGCTCATGAGCCAGCGTGCAGTAGCTGAGAGGGAGTATAGCCAGGCAGCTAGCCCAAGCTGGCCAATGGAAATATTCCATACCATAGATGTCATGCTCAGTTGATGACTGGAGTTTGGCAAGGGGGCAGGAATCTTTCTTTCCTTGTTTCTCTTGTCTGGGAGTTTGGTCTTCTCTGGGAGTTAGGTTGTTTTCAGGAGTTTTGTGAAGTATGCAAAATCTGTGAGTTCGGGGTTCTGCAATCGCCGCTCAGGGACTGACTCTGAGTCGGTCGTCACGGTGATAAAATTGTATTGTATATAGTTTGTTTTGCATATTCATTGTTATCATTATTACTATAATTATTATTGTTAGCAGTAGTATTTCTTTTGTCGCCTTATTAAGTGGTCTCTATCTCAATGCTTAAGTTTTCCCTGTTGTCCGTTTCTCTTCCCCTTCCCACTGGGGGAAAGGGGACAGGTGAGTGAGCGGCTGTCTGGTGCTTACTTGCCGCCTGCCAGGTTAAATCACAACAGCCTCTTAGGCTAGTAGAAGTGATCTTGAACTGACAAGACTCAATAAAATGTATCTGAGAATTAAAAAAAGAGAAGTTATTGATTACCTTCCTTGAGTAGCCTCATAGATGTTTATAGAGGATAATGTCCAGTAATAATATGAGAAACAAAAAAGCAGACACAGAGAAGAAGAAGGAGCCCTGAAAATAGGACAAGGGTTTGTGTGATTTTTTGTTTGTTCATTCTTGTGAAAAGGCTTGAGGTTCAAATTTAGCCTAGATGTGTCATTATTTAAATTTATTTTATGAAGCCAGTTTGGTGTCATAAGTGAAAAGAGCTGAAGCACTGAGTATTCTTTCTGGACGTAATGAATGTCTATCTATACCAACAGCCTTTGAAACAAGTGGCAAGGCAACTTTGTGGATAACCCTGTGAGAAGGAAGATAACCCTGTGAGAAGAAAGACCATTTGCTACATATGTCATCTCTTTTATATTCACTTACTGCAATTGTATAGCTGTTCTTTCAGAGACACTCTTATTTTGTTCTGTCATTAATCTGAAAACAGAATCACACATGCTGGAGAGCAGTGTATGGAAAACTGTAGAGACGCATAAGTAAAATTGCCATTAAACTTAGAGAAGACTGTCCTTGTATGTAAAAAACTGGCAAATCTGAGCATAGGCGTCAGAAAATTCATTCCATATGTTCTTTATGCATTAGTATAAAGTTAGTGTCTTTGATTCTGCTGTTTTCAGTGTTAGTGCTTGGTATTGCTGCAAGGAAATTAATAGGGTTGTCTCAGTGACTTCAGTAGGATTGGGCTCAATCCCTAAACTCAGTCTCTAAAGCACTGCCAAAATGTAAATGTCACTGTTTTGAGGGAATACACAATGTATTTTGTTCTCTGAGGTCTCTGAAGCTGCTTCAATGAAAGTTGGTGAAAACTGAGAAGTTAGTTGATACTTCCTGAATATCTTCAGGAAGAAAGAACAAGTAGCATTTTAACTTCCCTCACTCCTGTCACTTTGCCTTTTGGCTAGCTTCTGTGAAATATATGCTATGCTTACTGCACAGCTGTCTGAAATCAATGGTTTAACTGAGTGTGAGAGATTTGGATCAGGTGCTTCACAAACAACTGTCCCTATGCTGGAAGTTTTGATGTGCAGGCTTATGCTATTTTTGGGTTCGTGCCGTCCCTTTAGTCAGATTCCCAAAGGAATGCAGCATTGCAGCTCAAATTTTAGTAGATGCAAGAACCCAGATTTCTGTTATTTCTTCATCTTAACAGTATTCACTAAGCTCACTTACTTTACAGGTCCTAGAAGCTGGGTAGAAATAAGGATTTTTCAGTGTAAATCACATAAAGAGATGCTGAGCCCGCAAAGCAATGTTGTAATATATCTGTGCTACAGATACATGACTAAATGATAAACGATCTATGTTAAAGACAATAGAAGTGAACATTAATTTGCTTCAGTTACTGGTATCACATAAACAGGATTTAAGTGTCTTGTGTTTTGAGGGTCTGACTGATCCACTGTACAAAACCTTTTAATTTTCTCCCTTTTTATAAACTGTCACGCCTCTTTGTTCTAAAATGAGAGTAAATGTTTTGCCTTATAATCTTACTTTTTTAACTAAATAAAAGTTGCTGCATAAAGTTTTAATATCATTTTAAAATACGTCCTTGTAGAAGTTGCCATAAATGTCGACATTTTCAGCAGCACGAATTTATGATGACACTGAATTTTTACGGCACTATAAAAGTCCGTAGTCATGATGACATCTACAGCTGCCTTTTCACTAAAATATAAGAAACTATATTAAGACATGTAGTTCAATATTTCCAAGGATTTTAAGGAAGAAAATGTATACACTTATGAGCGCTCACAGCAGTCTCAAGACGAAATAGAGGTAACACCCTATGATTATTTAGCTGCTAAATCTTTTTATATTTAAATGGAAATCAGCAGAGGGTTCTTTTGTTCCCCTTTAGTTTTTATTTTCCTCCATTGATCAGAGGAAAAATGGCACTAAATAGACCTGGAAAATCAGCTTGAATTGAAGCATTATTCTGCCAGGCAAAAGTTACCTAATAATCTGTTTCCTCCCCCAGCCCGTACACATTATGCATCTTCTCAGGAGAATGGACTATTTGCAGAGGTAAGGGCATGGACCCTAACGAAGGTTCACGGATATGGTCCAGCTTCACACAGGACATAAATGCAGCTCCAATATGCATTGGCTATATCTCAGCTATTGGGCACTGGAGTACTGCATCTCAACAACATATTAGGATACTTGGCTTGGTTCTGAGGGAAAGCAAAACTACTTTCAGGGGCCTGAAGCAATAAGACATACACCTAACAAATCTCTGGTTTGGGCTACTGAGAAATCAACACCCTCAGGTTATGATTACTATGTTGTGAACTCACCCTTAAGTCTAGATGTAGCCAGAGCACCTGGTTTTCATTTTGCAAACCAACAAAAAGTACCTTAGAGATGCCAAAAATCTTCCTATCTTCTGTAATGAAAAAGAAAAGGCTGTACTTCTGCATGGGATTCCAGTAAATGTATGCTTAAATAGGAAGTGAAATCCATGAAAAGTCATGTGCCATAAACTCCTACACCTTGGGCAGATGAGGGTGATTCCTACTGCATGGCAGCAACAAAAACCTCTACAGTAACATTAGTGTATTGGAGGTGGTGCTTGTATAAATGTTCAAGCCCCAACTTATGGGAAGTTTTGCTTAAGGAAAGCCTTTAAGATTTCCCTCATTGATATGAATACTTCTTTTCAATTAAATATTTCAAAATCTTGAATATTTCAATATTCAGTCTGTGGGTAAATTACATATAGCACTGGATAAGACATTTCCTGGTTGTCACAATAGTAAAAGTATGGACCCGACTCTTCCATCAATGCACACTCAACGTTTCCATTGAATTAAATATGAGTTACATGTACATAGGGACTGAGGTAGTCTGTTTTAATTAATGTGAAAATGTCAAGTCCCTGTCTACAGTGCAAGCCTAAAAACAATAAGTCAGTTAACCCTTTCATTACTATTGAGCATTGTATACAAGCCAAGTTAGAAGACTTCAGAAGAGTCAAATGATTCAAATGGCTCAGCATTTGTACTGGAAAATTACTAGGAAAATAGGTATCAAAAAAGAATCCTATTACATGTTTAAGTGAACTAAGGAAAGCCTTTTAAAACTGGCCGAAGTTTAGCCCATGAAGTCCATTGTTCAGCAACTGGTCAGATATTCAATATCAGTGAGAACCTGTTAGTTTTCATTGATCTGGAAAAATCAAACCACTTAGGACAGTCCTTTTTTATGTGAAAAAAACAAACTATTAACTTTGTCCAGGAATCCCATTGACTTCAATGTCCAAATATTCTACTGAAGACTGAAGTGGGGTGTCAGGAGGATGGGGCCAGACTCTTTTCAGTGGTGCCCAGTGACAGGACAAGGGGCAATGGGTAAAAACTGAAGCACAGGAAGTTCTATCTGAACATGAGGAAGAACTTCTTCACTCTGAGGGTGATGGAGCACTAGAACAGGCTGCCCAGGGAGGTTGTGGAGTCTCCTTCTCTGGAGATATTCAAGACCCGCCTGGACAAGGTCCTGTGCAGCCTGCTGTAGGCGACCCTTCTTTGGCAGGAGGGTTGGACTAGATGACCCACAGAGGTCCCTTCCAACCCCTACCATTCTGTGATTCTGTGATTCTCTGATTCTATGAAGCTGTGTAACATACAGCAATACTTTGTGGAATTGAAGTCTAGTTTTTTAACCATACACTTCAAAGACAAAATCTAAGGTCTTAATATTTGAAAAAAACCAGAGCTGTAAGAAAAATTGTCTCCATCTTACAATGTGATGACTCAACAGTGCTGTTAGATGCCCAGTCTAGAAATACTTGATCCATTTTTTTCAGAGTAGCTAATACATACTTTGTTCACACTATGGCTATAGCAGTAGGAAGCCCTATGCAGGTTGTCCCCTGGGTAGGTGTCCTTTTTCTGGAGACACTCAACATCTTAAAGCTGCACCACTTCCCCATGTGCCAGTAGTCTTAACACAAGTTCCTCTTGACTGAAGCTTCTCAGCTTAAGACATTTTGAGAGTGTCAAGGAAAACTCAAAGACTATGGATAGCTACAAAAGGGGTTTATGCTCAATTTTTATATAGTTCTTCTGCATCAGGAAACGTCAGCAGAGTTACACATTACTAATGCCAACATGCAGCCAGATAATGTGTAGAAAGAGGGTTATTTACTATTCCAGAGCTTAATCTGCAGCTTTCAGATGTCTTTAGAATTAGTTCCATAGTATGAGGATACAGACAGGTGTTTTCAGAAAGCTTCTCTAAGATCCAAGAACACTCTGCTCTTAGTAGGTAATGAAAATTGCTGCCATATTTATATTAAAAAAGCTCCTTAAATGCAAGCTCTTCAGGGAAAATAATCTGTTTTCCACTGGTGATGATAGCCTAGCACATCTTCTGGGCAAAGCAGTAAAGACAGTACATGAACTGCAAGAACAATACAGAAAACACAGTCTATGGTAACATCTGGAACACAGTCACAGCACCAAAAGCCAGTCTTTCCACTTGGACGTTCAGCCTCACATACATGCCCTACCCCTGTGCAGAGAAGCTCCAGAAGCACAGCTCCAACCTGAGCCTTGTGCCTCTCTGCAACCAGAAGAGATGATCATTAGTAAAAGAATAATTGGACCACTACGTGATCTCTGCAGAACTCTGTATTTTATATTGAGCTAGCAGTATACACACACATCTGCAGCTAGCATTTATATATAAAGAATTTCAAATTAAGACACTCTATTTGCAAAAATAGACAAAATAAAACAGTGTATGATGTGGAGTTCATACATACTGTTATTTTTGTCTTGGATCAAACAACTGTCTTCGGATATCATAATTAAAATTACAAACCTTTTAATCACAGCACAAGTTAGTAAGATATAGACAGACATAATTACATAGCAAAAATTGTCTAGGCTCTGCTAACTCCAGTATTAAGATATTTCATGGGAAATGGCAAAAAACAATGTCACATTATTTCTCCAATTCATTAATAAGCATGTTTTTCTCACACTATTCTTCATGGTGTATTAACTTATGACAGGGGTCAAGGCTACGTTAAATTATAGGATAAATTATTATAGTTAACAGTGCTATTTGACAGCTTCTTAGGTATCTGCTGCTCTTAAACTTGTTCTGCATAGAATTATTTTTTTTAACAGCACAATTAGAAAAGTCTTAAATAATAAAGAATTTTAGCTTGATTCCCACCTTTTGTTACACTTCTCCACACAGAACAAGTGGTGACCAAAGATAACTATAAGTAAAGAATGAATCATAACACATCAGCTCAAATTTAACACATACAGATTCAGAAGGTTTATGGTACAAAGTACAAGTGTGTCCTTCCTTCCACTACTTTCAGGTAGCATCTGCCCTCTGTTTCTCCAAATTCAGAGTGGTTTGAAAACAGTAAGAAACTGGTCCACAGTCCTGAGCTGCAATGTCTTAGAAACTTAGAAACCAAACAACTGTTTTCTTGCCAGAGAGGGTGCTGCATTTTTCAAGGAAAGATGAGATCCACCAGGTACGCTTGTGTGTTCTGTAAGGATGTTTTGCTGTTATATACGTATGTTTACATCATTATCTATCACTTTACGTTCATTATGGCCTCTTTTGCATCCCCACCTCTGTGATGAGTAGTCCCTCTCTTCCTTTCCCCTCACTGCATTTTGTTTACTGCAATCACAGTTTTGTGTGCACAGAGCTGGATGGAAAGACAGTCCTTTGCAATGCACTGCACACGTAACCACGTCCCTGAAATTCCGTCCTTCCCTTCTCATCTGTGCATTTTGAATGAGTCCTAATATCACTCATTCCCACTATACAGCTGTCTCTAGGCTTCTGTTTGACTACTGATACTGGTTTCTGTGCTGCCTTTCTTGCTTCTGCACATAGAACATATTCTCTGAGTAGACTGTCTACTAACTGAAATCCCTCTTTAAACCAAACCTTAATGTTATTGTAGCTATTATGGCTATATTGAAAGCCCATCTATGATTTCTTTCTTTTTTTAGTTTTATTTGTTGCTGATTACCTCAGCAACACTGGGAGGCAGTTCCGATTGTAGCTAAATTTGTATATGTCTTACAAGTGCACAGGAGACCATGAGTCTCATCCGGTGCCTTTGGTAGCTACTATTGGTCGTAATTTAAGAATTCTTAATAAGCATCACAAAGACAAGTATACCTGTGGAATCTGTGGGTTTCTGTGAAAAACAGGCTTTATTTTAACTGTGTTGGAGTAGCAAGGAGAACCTGGATAGACACAGATCAAAGGTAAAAAAATGCTTTTGAGCCATGGTAGGTCTCACAGTGACCCTGATGGTGTTGGACTAATGCAGAGCTAAAGTTCCTCTGTTTTATGTGTATTAGAATATTTCTGCCTGCTCACTAGAAATAAATTTGTTTAACACATAATGCAGAAATAGATTAATGCAGTTTAGCAGGAGGTGAATAGATGACTCCAATAGCCAGATGAAATATAACCCTGGGACTAGGTTTAAATATTTTTAAATCACATAGATTTAAATCACAGAATCACAGAATCACACAGAATCACAGAATAGTAGGGGTTGGAAGGGACCTCTGTGGGTCATCTAGTCTAACCCCCCTGCCGAAGCAGGGTCACCTACAGTAGGCTGCACAGGATCTTGTCCAGGCGGGTCTTGAATATCTCCAGAGAAGGAGACTCCACAACCTCCCTGGGCAGCCTGTTCCAGTGCTCCATCACCCTCAGAGTGAAGAAGTTCTTCCTCATGTTCAGACGGAACTTCCTGTGCCCCAGTTTGTGCCCATTGCCCCTTGTCCTGTCACTGGGCACCACTGAAAAGAGCTTGGCCCCATCCTCCTGACACCCACCCTTCAGATATTTGTAGGCATTTATAAGGTCCCCTCGCAGCCTTCTCTTCTTCAAGCTGAACAAGCCCAGTTCCCTCAACCTCTCCTCGTAGGGGAGATGCTCCAGTCCCCTCACCATCCTTGTAGCCCTCTGCTGGACTCTCTCCAGTAGCTCTTCATCTTTCTTGAACTGGGGAGCCCAGAACTGGACACAGTACTCTAGATGAGGCCTCACTAGGGCAGCGTAGAGGGGAAGGAGAACCTCCCTCGTCCTGCTGGCCACACTCTTCTTGATGCACCCCAGGATCCCATTGGCTTTCTTGGCAGCCAGGGCACACTGCTGGCTCATGGTTAACCTGTCGTCCACCAGGACACCCAGGTCCCTCTCCGCAGAGCTGCTCTCCAGCAGGTCCACCCCAAGCCTGTACTGGTGCATGAGGTTGTTCCTCCCCAGGTGCAGGACCCTGCACTTGCCCTTGTTGAACCTCATCAGGTTCCTCTCTGCCCAGCTTTCCAGCCTATCCAGGTCACGCTGAATGGCAGCACAGCCTTCTGGTGTATCTACAACACCTCCCAGTTTGGTGTCATCAACAAACTTGCTGAGGGTACATTCTAACTCTTCATCCAGGTCGTTGATGAAGAAGTTAAACAAGACTGGGCCCAGTACTGACCCCGGGGGGGACACCACTTGTCACCAGCCTCCAACTAGACTCAGCGTCGCTGATGACAACCCTCTGAATTCTGCCATTCAGCCAGTTCTCTATCCACTTCACCGACCACTCATCCAGCCCACACTTCCTCAGCTTCCCTAGGAGGATATCATGGGAGACTGTGTCGAAAGCCTTGCTGAAGTCAAGGTAGATAACATCCACGGCTCTCCCTTCATCTACCCAGCCAGATCTACCTTCATCTACCCAGCCAAATCACCACTTCTAAACTATTTGCGTAGTATAAAAGAGGCAGCACAATTCTTGACTTAACTGTATGTAAGACAAGAGACAGTGAGTTTCTAAGTATCCGCTCTGTAGTCTCCAGGTATTAGAAACAAGAATATAAGAAAGTGCAACAGTTAGGGAAGAATCACATTACAACTTTGTATGTGAAAATAAACTTTGGAAAAATCGTATTTCAAAAAGTGATGAACCAATTCAGAAAGACCCTGAAGTCAAGAACGAGGAAATTAAAATCCTTGGACTTACCATGAGAATTACTTAAGTATAAAAGATTAGCCACTGAAAGTACTAATGCCTGTAAACAAACAAACAAAAAAATAAACAAGAGGGGAAAAATTCCAGTCCAGTTAACTAATGAAGTTCAAGAGGTCATTGGAGTCATGAAGACATCCTTCGGGCAGTAGAGTCTTCTAGTAAATGTACCTTTCTTTCTTAAGTACTTTTCATACACTATACTTTTCTCTTTTTATTCAGTAATCATACCAGATTTAAAGAATGCAGTAGAGGTGTTTTAACGGCTGAAATACACTGCATTGTTAGAAATACAATGTTTGAAAAAACACAGGTGTGGCATGGATAAATATTTTGCAAATATTCTCTTTCATTGCACAAATATGCCTCAAACTAGATTTGACAATAAAGAAGTTTAACTACAATGGCCCATCCAATCCTGACCTTTCTATGGCTCTCTCTAACATTCCCAAACCAAAGGTGAAATCAAATATAGATAAGTAGAAAGTTTTCCTCATGGGAAAGAGAAAGCAAATACACAAATACAGAGCAAGGGATTACTCATAAACATCAGTACAGAAGTGTATTACAAAAAACCCATGTCTACTTGCAGCAACAGCAACATAAGGATAAATCTTTCTGAAAGGCATTAGCAGGAAAGCTTTTCATAAAAGACGGGAAGCCACTATACCCGTCTTTTCAAGATACTGTTGCCAGCTAACTAGCATACTTTAACAAAGATGTAGGTTAGCTAGAGATAGTACAAAGTAGAGTAACATGAACAACAAAAAGTGGACAGGTTGAGGAAACTACTTTTTTTGTGTCTGTGTGTAGAAAAAGAGAACTTAAGACAGAACACTCTAATGACCATGTGTATGAAAATTATAATTTTTTTTTTCCTACTGGTGGGAGACACAGAAAAAATGGGCATTGGCCAGACTCATCTTCTTATTTAGGTGGTAGCAGATAGATGGCAACTCTTGCACAGAAAACACAGCTGGTTGATTCAGCAATGCCAAAGTCACCTTGTCAGCTCTACAACTAGTATAAATTTCCCCGTTTATAAGTGAACTGAACATCAGGAATCCAGGGCAGCATATTCCCTGTGGAGCCATCAAGGGGAGGAAGTGGGAATACCACAGAAACAAGCCAACTGCAAGGGGCAGTGTCTGTATGTGAAGTAAAGTATCTCCCAAGCATGGGTGCCCTGTCCAACAACAGCTATGATTACTGTCTCGTGAATAGCCTTGTTTCTGAAATCATGACATTTTGTTATTTTCTGCTCCTAGGACATCAGGAAGTGGGGTGTGAGGATGAATTCTACATGACAATCTGTAATGCAGATTCCCTCAAACTGTACTTTGCATCTGGCAAAAGTTCAGCAAACAAGGCACATTTTGAGATAGAGGTTTCTGCATAATTTCTGATTTTGATTGCCAATTCCAGACAGCATCACAAAAGTTACAGCCTGGTTTCCAAATCATTATTCAGGGTTACTCTGCAGGGGCACTGGCTCCTAGACCCTCTTTGGTGGACAAAAAGATTTGAGGAAAAATTGGTAATTGTGTATTGAAGTGTACATAAAAATGCGACACTCAGCAGTACAATGACAACTTACTGCTTGACAATAATAATACAGCACTAGTTAAGAAGAGAGCAAGTGTCCTATTATTGCTCCACTAGACATTAGACCCCAATATGCAAGTGGCACTTGCCTGTTCCAAAGTCAATGCCTGTGTTGTGTAAAAGAAGTTGTCCTGGAGATGGGTTTGCTTAGAGATGGTGGGGAGCCGTAAAGCTAAAATCTGTGTTCTGATTTTGAAAAATCTTGAAGTTCAGAAATCATATTTTGTTTCGCACTTGTCTTTAGTCTTAAGGGAAACAATGCTGATGACTGGAAAAAAAGCAAAATTGTGGGAGTAAGAAAGGTTTATTTTATTCTTGATGGGGAGAGGAGTTATGTGTTTGCAAAATTACTGTAAGTTGTTTCAAATATCAATGGAGAAAACTTGTAATACCTTGAACCACTGATCAGACCTAAGGCCCTTTCAGGACATGACATATCTTGTCATTTCTGGAAGACAAAGATTTTTCTCTGTGTTGCTAAGCCTGGCCTACACAAAGTTGAACAGTTTAATTAAAAATGTATTTTAAAATCAATTTAGTAAGACCATGCAAACCTTATGTGGACACTTTTAATTTTATTTTAGACTTGCATTAATTTATCTTTAGTGAATCCCTTCCTGACTTAGGCTAAATCAATATAAGCCAGGGCAAAATCAATTTAGGAGTGTCCAAACAAGTGTTCACATCGGTTTAACAAAATTGATTTATAAAGTGATCCCAGTTAAATTGGAGTAACTTTCATGTGAAGACAAGCTTGGCTTAGCCAATTTCATTATATCTGACTTTGTACAAAACCAGCTGGAGTGAAAATTATGGAATTTCTCTTGGATTCAAGCTTATTTGCCTTGAAGAATTAATCATCTACAATAAGTTTATGGCTTTTGAATAAAAGGAAATTCTGAAATAGGTGAGAAGCACGATTATCACTTTTGTTATCAGAAACATATCTTATTTATTTATTTGTGTATCTATGAGTTCAGTGAAAGGCAATCAGGACTTGCAAAAGACCCAGGAGATAAGACGTTTCCTGGAGACTTTTTCCTAAAACTAATTTCTTTCACTGGTTAGATGGAAGGACAGAAAAAGTTCCCTTGAGCTTTATTTTGCATCTGGAAATTGGTCTGCAAACATGACACATGTGAGATACAGTGGGAGACAATCAGTCTGTATGCCTTTGAAAATATTAGCCTAGTGGCTGTGAATTAAAAAAATAAAACACCCACACCAAGCCACCAAAAATGGAGTTCTAACAAAGGCATTTTGAAGAAGGAATTCTCTAAGTGCTAGAGAAGTGCAAACGGACCAGTATTTGAAGCATTTATGAAGAGCAGAAACCTTTCGGTCCTCATACAAAGTACTTTATCAGACTAACAGGACATTACTTTGTAAGTTTCTTGTGTTAGGACACATATTACAAACTTGCAAATTACAAGATTTAGATAAAAGTCAATTAGACATAAGTAAAAAAAAAAAAGGTAGATTATAGTGGAACCCACTGTCTTATTTCACTCACCTTCTGAAAACTCAGCATATTTCTCTGTGTTACTGGTGATTTCTACTAGCCCTCTCCTAAAGTTTCTAACATTAAAAGACCTACAGTTGGCTCCCAAAAATTAAATTCGTATCTATACATTCAAATATTTACATCCAGACTTGATTTTTCTGCATGCAGTATTTCTCATTGAAAAGATGAGTATTATCTGTAGTTTCTTGTGCAAAGATGTTCCTGAATTAAGCTTCCACAAGACAAAATGGAAGGCTATCAGGAAATGGAAACAGTTTTTCAAAAATCCCAGTACTCCAAACAGCAATCCATCTAACGATGAGTTGTCCTCACAATTCTCTAATGTCCCTTGCTTTAAGCATGAGCAGAAATATTTTCAGAAAGACAAAACAAAAGATTGTTGATAAAATCAGTGCCAGAGGAGTCAAGTTGTAGCATCTAATTGTAAGAAATGTTAATTATGGACTCAGTATTACAGTTTTATACAAAATCATCCCAGTCCCTGCTCAGTGTCAGTTAGACACAGATGAGAAGCATTTCTGATGTATATTACAGTCATCCTTGCAAAAGCTCAAGGCAGTGGGATAATCTCACAAAAACATGTACTAAAAAAGCACACAAATTCAGTCTTTAGAGCCTAACATACTATTAGGAATATTTTCAATAGAATAAGCTTCTTATTTACAATACCCTTTTAATTCAAAACAGGGACAGTAAAATAAAAGGGTGTAGTGTACTGCAGATCCATACATCCCCTCTGGGATGGAAGTGCTATGAATCGTCATCACATATACCCTACAGCCACATTTCCACTTGTTCACGTACTAATTCTGTGGCCTGTGGGAAATGGCCTTCTCTAAGATCTGAATACCTTTAACAATGCTGTCCTGAAGGTCTGGGTTATGCTTTGTTTTCTGCTCAAGTAATTGCAGGTTGTCAGTAGAAATTCAATTTGTACTGATACTTCAAATACAGAGGTCACACTGGGAAATACATTGCTGTTGTGGTTTTAACCATCTGTATAAATGGGAGCAAGAGAGAACCTCTGCTGTTTCAAAGGCAAAGGTTTCTCAGGCTAGGCATAATTTTAGACCAAGTCTGTGCATTGGCTGTGTGTCTTCTCCATCTCCTCAGGGTTTCCTAAGGTTCCTCTGGCTCCACTGATAATGCCAGAGTGAGCCCTGAGACTAACAAAGAATATGAAAATTTATATCATAACTTATGCCCCCACCTTACATGTGTTGAAGACTACTGATCTTGCCCCTGTGTCCCTTTTTGCTGGTTTGCACAAGAGACACAGCAATGCCTGGTTACCCTGAAGTGCCACAGTGTCCAAAGTCTCTGCAAAGATCAGGCAGCAACTGATTTTTTTTGCCTGAGATTGTAATGACAAGCAAGAACCATGGTTTTGGTGTTCTTGAACATGGCCCCACCAGCTCACTTCTCTCCCCAGAAAAAAACTAGAAGGTCAGGCTTAACTGCCCCAGGAAGAGAAAGTGTCAAGAAACTCATTTTTCAAAGGAAAGAGATATGACCTACAAAGGCACAAGGACAGGGAAGCAGATAAAAAGAGAGAGAGAGAAAGGAAGGCAAAATACTCTATAACTAGTCTGTTACATGTGAGTAACAATATAGTAGAAACAGCATCACAGAAGAGGTCAAGAAACCCTGGCTCTGTACAAACTGGAAATATTTCTGTAGAATATACATATTTTTAAGCCTCCTGATGAAAAAGAACAAACTTTGGAGGAAAGTATATTGTGAAATCTGTGCTATTTTAATGTGGAAGTAGGCCTTCTGAACAAACACCTTTCTCATGGTTGCATGTCTCTATCTGGCCTATTCCTGCTGCATCTGGCGCACCACTGAACTTCCACTTCAGTGAAAGCTACACATTTGCTTGTAGGAATAAAAAGTCTTTATTTTTTATTGCAAAAAATCTGATCTCATGTCAGAAATCAAGCCACTTTGCTGTTTAGTGAGATATCTGAATCTTGGTATGTCTCATGTACTGGACATAGCAACGCCAGTGTCTTTACCTTTTTCACACTGCTAAGCACCCTTTCTGCTTGCAGCACTAGCAGTAGTTTTGTCCTCAGAGTTGTCTGTCTGCTGTCAGAGGTTGCATGCATACTGTGCTTTTTTAGCGATGCTGTCCTTTGCTCACACTGGGTTTAATGTAAATTAAGTCAATTTGAGTAAAGGTACATAAGCAACAAATTGCTTATTTTTGTAGTTCTTCCGTGAGTTTCTTTCTTGCTATTTTCATTCTATTATTTACCTATTATTCTTAGAATGTGTTGTTGTTTCATTAATTTTGCTTAGTTTTATCACTGAAGTTTCATGAACCTTTTTGCTAATTGGGAATATAAAGCACTAGTGTCACATCTCTTCACGGCACTTGTCAAAGTGATAGAAGGAAAAACATTTTTCTACCCAGAAAGATTTGCAGATACAATAGAGCCTTGGCAAAATAGATGATGAGAATGAAAAAAACCACTGGAAGACAGAAAAATCCAGAGGAGTAACCAGCACAGCAGAGGTGGTTGGTCACAAAAAAAATGAAAACCCTGGAGATTAAGATTGGCCTCTGGCAATTCTTTCTCTTGCACAGTAATTGAGAGTAAGTTTGGTGGAATATATGAGAACCTTACACAAACACCTGATGTCTGGTGGGAGCTTTAGGTCTGGGCCAAATAAAAAACAGGATAGAAAAGGTGTGGGAAAGCTGCCTTTGCACCATCAAGTTGCGCAGCACAGGTTTTCTTTCTTACCTTTTAACCTGTCTGCGGAAGGGGCTGGCCTCTTGAGTACCCTTCTTCCATGTTTTGCACCTTACATGGATCAAAAATATGTAGCAAGATCTTGATTGCATAGGGCTCTCAGAGTCACCTGGTGTCAACACAGTCGTTTGGATGATTATTTACATTTTCTTTTCTCTCTGTGAAAACACTGTTGTGGCACAAAGGAATCAACAATAATCTTCCTTCCATAATTCTGTAAGCTATTTTGCTCAGGTTGCTTGCCAAAATACTCACTCATGAATATTCAATGAGGTGGAAGAAATATTTCTTTAAGTTTTAAGCCCCTTGGGCCTTCAGTCTTGAAGCCTTTTAAATCCAGAGTATGATTTTTTTGTGCATATGCATCTGTATGTGCTGAAGTGTGTGTATTGGTGTCACTTCTCTTAACTTGTGTGGATACTTGATTGCTGGAGGGCTTTCATTCTCATTTAGATATATCATGTACTCATGCACAGATACATTAAGGACAGTTTTTGCCTGTTTTTGGTAGTCTGGAGGAGGCTGATTCTCCAAAGTGTTTCCTACTGCAGCTATAGGGAATAAATATTGATGCATTTTGTAGTAGGGCAAAAAAGGTAAATGAAAATTTTCAAGGGCACCTGCCATGCAATGGCCACAAAAACTATGCTGTGTCCGGCATGATAGCAAGTATTGGTATAGCACTCTGTGTGAGACAACTTGCTCTGTGATCAGCTGGAAAATGTGATGTCAACAAAAATGTTTTCATGACAGGCTGGACACATTTTTACCTTAGGAGAGGCCTCCTTTCTGTCTATATCCTTTGGAGGGTCACTTGACTTCTTGGGCTATGGGGCGATGAAGAGGAGAATGCTTCAGCTTTTGGTGCATGCAGTAAGGTGAGAGGAAGAGTGCAGCCCCTGTTTGCCACACCTCACCTGGCAGAGAGCTGCACCTGGGCTCCACTCCCCTCTCTGCTTGAATAGGAACAATGATGATAACTTGAACTTGTGTTCTGGGGTACGCTACGCTTCTCATAGAGTCTGCACGCAAAACTGAAGTATTAATTCAGTTTAGCCTGACAGCCGTAACCACCATGAAGCTACTCTTTCTCCAGCCTACTTGGAGAAATTTCCTGCCAAAGAGCTAAAGCACTCATCCAGGGGTTGGAATATTAATGTTCAAGACCTTTATTGAAAACTGGAAAGAGTGAATCTGTCAGTCTACGTGGATCTCCTGTATTAGATTATATTGTTTGTTGAACCAAGGTTACAAGCATATCTGTATCTTCCAGTTATAAGCAGCATCAAAATAATAAACTCAGACTGATTTGGGAATGACAAAATGCCCAGCTTTGTGCTTACTGAAAGCAAACATTAAAACACTGAAGGAGAAGGGAAACCAGTGATTCAGCTCTTTGACTCAGATTTCCAAGTAAGTTTTGGTGCCACAAAAGTCACATTTTTTAGCAAATAAACAACCCTACAAAACTAAGTTATTACTTCTTACCAAGAGTTTCTCACCAGTCATATAAACAGAGTGCTAAGAGACAGTTCTTGCCCAAAAGACTGAACAATCCGATGCCCCACGGAGATTTGCTCTGTCTGGAGAAAATAATAAAGAACTTGTAGCACAACTTCTATACTCTGAAAGTGGTCCACATATTTATTGTAGCAATTAAAGCTTCAGCTGTTGTGCTGCTTTCTACCACTTTCTTGCTTAAATTTCTGGCTCTCCAGATTCTGCTTACTGACTCCCACAAACAGAAAGCCATGCACTAAAGCCTTATGAATTCATCCCAAAAAGGAATTCCAGAGATGTGCAGTCAAGCATATGCTGTTTTTAGAGGAGCACGGAGTTGAAAGACAGAGAGATGGATGGTTAGTTCTGAAAAAGACGTGAGATTTGACCACACTTGGGGAAAAATCCAATTTTTCCACTGGAGGTAGGGCTGAGGAAGTTGCAGAGTAGATGCAGAATATGTCCAGTATGCCCTGAAGGCATGTGAATTAGGAAAACATATTGTCCGTAATCATGAATTAGCTCTGTGGGTTCTGGCTCTAAAATCATACACTTTATAAATTGGGTAGTGAGGAAGGCTCTTTTTCCCCATTTTTTTTTTGTTCATAGATTTGTGTATGTGTGTATGAGTGCTCTTAAGCACTAAAAAAAGGGGATCGGGGAGGAACATCTAGAAACAAAGAAAGGAAAAGAAAGAGATGTACCTGTCTGATGCTGTTAGATTAAATTAGACTATAATGATTACTGTGTGCCTCCACAAAAGACATTTTGTAACATTTAAGATTTCTGCTAATTGAACGAGGTACATTACCATGCAAAAGAATGTTAGTGAAGGTTGAAAAGGACAAACCAACTATTCTCGTACATCACCATAATTATGCAGCCCCATGTTCGAACAATTACATTTATGTAGACCCACTGTTAAAATCAATGTTACTTGTACAGCTAGTCCTTAATCAATGGAATCAGTCAATTTACCATGGTCACATCCTTCTTCTTAATTAAGACAGTGATATCTCTGGAGCGCAGGGTCTCAAAGAGATAAATAAGTACAGAGGTTGAGAAATGTCAAAGAGGTGACTCCCCGATTTTACTCTCAACGAACTTGGGAGGAAATAAGACAGTTCCCTCAGTCCAGGGAAGCGGCACAATCTTCTAAAGAGATGGCTTAGCATTCATTAAGAAAAGAGCAGGTAGCAGTGTCTGACAGAAACAGCACTAATGAGCAAAGAGTGCTTTCAACATGCATATCCTTCATAGTCATAGTCTGAATTATGAAGGTTGTGCCACCTAAGCCAATTTTAATTAGAGTGAGCATGGACCTCTTTGGACAGTTAGCCTTTCTTTCCAAAATCCATTTCAATATGGTGTCATTTTGTTGTCATAATCAAAATGGCAAAGTGATGGAATAACCTACTTAAAATGTCTGCAGTGTTAAAGCAGATATGGCAAACATCCTCTAATGACACATGTAATAAGGGTATTACCTAGAGGACTTTGACAGTGCGTTCTGTGTTGTCAGCATAGTTGGAATAATGATAGAGGTCTCCTATGGAATAGAACATAGATCTTTAAAGACCAGGTCTAAACTTCCTGTTCTACAGGTAAGCTATTAAACTCCTGTGTGCTGAAAGAAAAGAGAAAAATACAGATCTACTGAGCCACCAAATGCAGACATGGTCATAACTCTGGAGGTTTTTTTCCCTCTGCAAAATATATTTGTACTGTCAAACTAAGATTATTCAGTCCTCCTACAGTAAAACACACATCGAGGACTACTACATAAAGTGAAACCTGGAAATTATTTGTACTTCTGTATTTATAAAGGAATGGCTTTACCAATTATTTCTGACACTACATTATTATGGTATTTACAGTTTAATAATAAGAATAGAATAGAATAGAATAGAATAGAATAGAATAGAATAGAATAGAATAGAATAGAATAGAATAGAATAGAATAGAATAGAATAGATTATTTTCAGTTGGAAGGGACCTACAATGATTATCTAGTCCATCTGCCTGATCATTTCAGGGCTGACCAAAAGCTAAAGAGTGTTATTAATGGCATCATCCAAATGCCTCTAAAACCCTGACAGGACTTAAACACTGAAAGGACTTCTCATCCTGCAGTGCTTTAGGTGTTTGAGGTCCAAGAGCCAAGGTATTAAAGCTATGTAGGGGCACAAAAGCCACCTAACTGGAATTTCTCTCTCTTTAACGTCAGTCACAATCCATGACTGTTTTCTCTGAATGAAATCAACTGGAATCCCAGTGGGTCCCTATCAGTTTTACCGGGTACTTTTGGGAAAGATTTGAAAAATCTTGCCACAAACATCTAAACAGCTTTAAAAAAGTGGGATCTAGGAGTTTAAATCCATGTCCAGGTAGCATGGTGCTGGACTGTGAAAAAGCACTTTTAGTATGCTCAAATCAATGATTCCACAAACCTAAGCAGCAGAAGGACGAGTGGAATGTCATCATGACGCAACTTTACTGCTTCCCATATCCAAACCAATGTATGTGTCTGGACATATAGAGCATTTTTGTCACAAAAAGTTGAGTTTGGGGCAATATTTTTCAGTTCAAAAGGCTGAAAACCCAAAGAATATTAAAAAGCAAATCAGTAGCCAAAAACATCCGAAAATAAAACTGAAAAGAAAAGCAAAGATTTGGTGTTTTTCTTGAGGTCATCAATTTGGTTGAAGAAATCATAAAAATTACTTTAGAGAAAAATCCTAAAAACCATATAGTTCTTTAAAATGTCATCTGAAAACAAATTGATTTACTGAAAACCTGAAAATAAAATCAGTTTCTGAAACATGACTTTTTCTCAGAAAAAACATTATATCTTTCATTGGACTCACTGTTCCCATAGCTAATACTAATCAAAATAAAAATTAAAATACAAGAAACTACAAAAAATACACTAGACCAAAAGTAAAGCTCTGCTCTAGAGATATACAATGAGGTTGTAAACTTTTCTTGTTTGTGGACAGTTCCTATAGACCAATCTGTGGTGTAAGGGGTTGTTTAATTTCTTATGAAAACTGAAATACATTATTATATAAGTATGTTTCCCTGTGTTAAGTAAATGATGGAAAGGAGCCACTCCCCAAGATTCGACCTCTATTCTGTCTTACACTCCTTGTACTGTATAGGCTTTATAGTATTCTCTGTATTTCGCAGCTGAAAATTGTCATATTTAATTTTAAATTTAATAAAATAATCTCTTAAATGTGCTCTGAGAATTTCAAGGCAAAGTAGCAAAAGTTAATGTTGTTAAAAACTATTTTCTTGAGACTGAAGGAAGAAAACATTCCTGATTTGGACTATGTATAAAATCATGCATATAAATTCAGTTTGAAGTTTGCTGCAGCAAAAGCAGTAAGAAAAAAATTCACAGCACCATACAAAAATAAATGAACTGACATGCTGTAGAAGAATCCTTCTTCTCCTCTCTGTTGCCATGTTATGATTTGAAACTCTGTTTAACTCCTCTGGAAGTATTTACTTCTGCATTTGGGGTATTCTGGTGAAAGCCAAAACTATAAACTTGAAATGGAAATGATTTAATGTTTCAGGAAAATTACAATAAAAAAATGAAATTGTTTTCACAGTGCTTTCTGTAAAGAAACAGAATTAAGAGGAAAAAGCCAAGCAAGCTGCAGGGATTAAAGAAGATATTTTATAAATTTTAAAGCAGCTGTTCAGCCATATGTGCCTACCTTTTCATTTTTTCTCAGTTAGCATTCTTGCTCTGGATCTCTACCAATCTGGCTTGTTTTTAATCCAGCAGTGTCATTGCCTGAATAACCAATACCCTCCCAATCTTCACAGTGGTATCAGCAGTAAGGAGGCTTTGCTGTGGTAGGCTAAAACACAGAAATTCGTCCTTTTCTTTAATTTATTTTAAATCCTGCAGATTTCAGTATGCTGCGGTATTTCAGGATCATGAATTCCTTGTGCAACTTGGCCATGAACCTCACAGCCTATGGCCATATAACAATACGGCCACACATCTGCCTAATAGCCCAGACTACTATGCCCTCCATTCAGTAAAGAATAGAAACATGTGATTAACTTCTATCATATGTTTATAACTTTGCTGAAGAGGAGCAATACAAAATAAATGTTTACCTGCTTTGTAGATCTGAGACTTGCAACAGTACCCGTACAGGTTTAAATAAGATGATCCTACAAATATAGGCACAAGCCTTATCAAAGACAGAACTATGAATAAAATAACCTGAAATGAGACCCAAATATTCCTAAATGCTCATGAAATCCCCATTCAACTCTCAATATCACCTTTTAGAAAAGCTTTCCATGTGCTATCATTTTGCGGAAACTGTCTTAGAAGCTGTTAATTTATGTGGTATGCTGTCAGGTGTGTGTTTTGTTATGTCAGGAAGTTATTTCTTATATACTAATTTAATTTCTTTTATACTAAACTTTGGAAAGACTGTTCATGCTTTTGTCCTTCTGGGTCCTTATTAATGGAAAAATGTGACAAATAGTAGAACTGTAGCAAGGATAGCATATTTACAAAAGGAAAATGAATCTCTGTACATTCAACAATGGATCATATTGAAACTGTTCTTAGCCTTGCATACTTTACATTCAATGGTCAATCTTTGAACAAACTACTGTCTGAGCTATAGGCTCCCCAACTCATTCATCACAAAATAACTCTATCTTCTTCATTTCAAGAAAATTACAGAAAATAAAACTGCAATAAAACCAAAAGCTGGAAACAGAGATGACACCCATGACAACATTAAAAACAGAATACTGAAGGTGTGCAGCCATCTATTCAGCTTACAATTAATGCAACTCAAGATATGTATCTCCTTTTTTCTAATGCAATATACATGAGGTAACCCATAAGAAGTAGTACAAGTTTTTGCAGTCATAGGACACAAATAATAGAGATCAGTTTAAAATAGGGATGGGAGAACTAGCCAGAGAAAAATCAGGAATATATTAAATATTTTTTTATGAAGCTGAATGTTGAGCCACATCAGAGTGTAACTCTTGATTCAAATACAGTGGCAGCAGAAAACACAAATTCCATACCTGTGTACATGGCTCTTCTCTCCACAATGAATTAATCAAAAACTTATGATTCAGACACTGAAGTGACTGGAACCAGATCATGTTCTAACTTTGCAATTCAATGTCACCTTTAATGAACTTTACTTCACACAAAGTAATTCATTTGAAAAAAGTTACTTTTCTTCTTATTTTTGAACTTCACTGCATTCTGCATATCCTGATTCCAGCCTTGCCAGAAACATTAATGCCAAAATATTATGCCAGATCTTGAGAGTTTTTCAGCCAAGTTTCATCCTCAGGAGGATCATGTTATTTACTGAATTTCACTTAATCATTCATATTTTGAAATACTGAAACAGTCTCACAGTTGAATTTAGCCATTCTTAAATTGAATTTATTAAAATACTTCAAAAGCTTCTCAGAAATCAAAATGCATGCAAAGATATTCTCTCCTTTATGGTCATATGTTCTTTTATGGAGTATGAGAGATCTAGTGTTGTTGTTTGTGTGTGCAACCAAGGGATGTTAATCAGAAGGGCATGCAGAATATCTGTCCCAAACATCTACAATCCAGCACCCACAAAACACCTCTAAAGAGCCTGTAACAGGCTTAAGACTCATAGCAAATGAATATAATTCCACTTTAATATACCACAAAAAGGTGATTGCAGAAATCAAAAGCACAGAGGGAATAGTGTGAAATCTGGTGTTATTCACAAGATATCAGCCATTTGACCTGTGACGCTTTCATCTAGACCTTAGCAATAGGCTGGGCTAGTAAATACAACTAGTCAGTATTGCCTTTGAAAAGTTCTAGTAGTCCAATAAACACATTGTGCATGAAAACAAAATTTAAAATATGGTTGTTAGCTTTATCTCAGGAAAAAAGAAACTGTTGTTTTGATGGCAGTCCTTGAAGGCTTGTTACTTAAACGGAGTTCCTTCCTCTACTTCGTTACAGAGTTCTATCTCTACTGAAACAATCTCAAGAGTGATTGTCAAACAGCAGAAAATAGTTGTGTAGTGAAGAAAGAAAGGCTCATGTAATACAGTTAAGAATGGGTTTTGCCCTCTTCCCCCTCCCATTTTCTTTCCATCACACTGAGCACTGAATATGTATTTGCACATCTTGGGAACCACACAGAATAAAATAATATTTATTTATATATATGGCCTTTCATATTCAAGGCGTCTTGAAGCACTTTGTGGAGCAATGTCTTAGATAATGGAGTAACTGTGTTGGCAAACTTAATGTCATTATACAGGCAGCAATACTTCATACATAGCCCAGATATCAGAACTGTGAGAAAAAGTAGAAATGTTGGCCAAAATATGGGGCACACACCTAAAAAAAAAGAGATAAGGAAATGAAAAAAGACGCCTACCTTTTACCCAAAGGATGGCTAGATACAGCATCATTTGATAGCTCACACTTAGTATCATAATTACTTGTATAATGGAGTTTTCCTGTGCTGTTTAATGTCATATATCATTCTTTTTCAAAAAGTGTTGCATGTCTTTGTTACAATCTGCATGATCACAAGTGGTTAGCAAATGACAACAGAATCGTAAGTGTACTGTTTTTCAAACTGCATACAAATAATTTCACCTTTGGAGTCTAATTATTCTAGAATAATTAGACTAACATTCTGATCACTCTGATAAGAATTTGCACAAGTAGACTCAGCCAAGGCAATGGGATGGTTGACATTAGTACTGCTTATCCGTAAGGATAAATATTCCTGTTGTTGCAAATAAATACTAAAACCTGACCAAGTCAGGAAAAAACATCTTTGCTAGAAGGCTGGCCAACATGGTAAGGAGAGCATTACATTAGGAATGATGTCTGTAGGCTGTTGACAACCCATAATCAAATGAGGAATTGGTGGACTTCTTCAAGAAGAGGGTGCAGGGTGATATAGATACAGAAGACCTTGTAGTCAGCACAACAGGGCTGAAGGAAGCACATAACGAAATGCTGACAGGGCAGTGTTATGGGGAACTTCTGGGGAATCAGCATGACTGCTGCACCTCTGAGGTGCCTGTAAGCTAACATAAGAATCACAGAGAGCAACCAGGAGGAATTAGAGGTTTGCGTGCAAATGCAGAACTATGATCCCTTTGGGAGCACAGAGACGTGCTGGGATGATGAGTCATCTGAGAGTTTACTGGTCGGGATTAGGGGGCAGGCCAATGCAGGCAATGCTGGTGTGAAAATCTTGTACAGATCACATGATCAAGAAAAAGAAGAAAATGAGGCCTTCCTCATACAACCACAAGAAGCCCCTCAGCAATGTGCAGATCAGAGGCATCTTGGGTTGAATGGGCTATGAGATAGTGAAGTTCAGGATTGTGAAAGAAGGAGGGCAAGGCAAAACAGAGGATCACAACCCTGGACTTCAGGAGGTCAAACTTTGCTCTGTTCAGGAACCTGATAGGAAGAATCCTGTGTGATATAGCCATGGAGCGAATAGAGGTTCAGGAGAGCTGGTTGATTTTAAAGGATCACCTCTTGCAAGTTCAAGAAAGGTCCATTCTAGTGCTCAGGAAGACAAGCAGATGCGTATAAATATGTGGCAGTGTAGGGGGGAGTAAAGAAGATGGAGCTATAGTCTTCTCTGTAGTATCCAGTGACAAGCCAAGAGTCACTGGGCACAAACTGAACTACAGTAAATTCCATTTGAACAGAAGAAAAAACTTTACTGTGAGCATGACTGGACACTGGAAGAGGTTGCCTGGGGAGGCTGTAGACTCTCAGTCTCTGGAGATACTCAAAACTCGATTGAACACAGTCCGGAGCAAACTACTCCAGCTGACTGTGCTTTGAGCAGTGGGGTTGGACTAGATCTCCAGAGGTGCCTTCCAACTTCAGCCATTCTATGATATGGTAATACCTTAAAAATTAAAAGGGAATAAATTTAGAAGAGGACGTATGTGAATACTTCAATGGCACATCACTGAGACACACAGAATAGTTTAATATATATGCCCACGCAAACACTCACTTTAGAATAAAAATCAAGTCCAAAGGTTTAAACTCACTTCCCACAGTACAAAGTAGTGGCCAAGGGCTGGGTCAGTCATTCTTAAACCCATGGAAGGTGACTGAGAAGAGAATAGCTTGATTCCTCTCACAGGAATGAGCAGATAATTGTTTCACTTCTCCCTGAAAAACAAAAGGTAGGACCTATGTTACACTTTCACAAATTTCATCAGTTTTAAAGCTCTGTTTACGTCTTTTCTAATCCCGCATATCTGAGACAGTGCAGTGATGATTCACAAAACAGAACCCCAGCTCCAGTCACAGAGATTCACCATTTAAAGACAGACGTTCCCTGGGGTCTGTGATGAATTTCTACAGGATGAAAAGGGGTTTAATGTATATCTGCCGTATTAGTCCCTTTGCTCCTCTAAGCTTGTAAGTCACCCATTCCAAGGGGGCTGTAACAAATGAAGTGCACCCTCCAAAGTCTCATGTACAGAGTGCCTAATCCCTACTTCTTGCTTTCCACAGAGAAAACACAGAAAACCTACGTGGACCCTCCACATACAGATCAGTGGGGCACTGCTGCCCTGCCCACAAATGAGAAAAGATCAAATGAAGAGTAATTCATATTTATAAGGAATCAATTCCAGCAAGAAATTGAACCAAGAAGCTTTGGGCTCAAAGTAGTGTGGCTTCCTGCTGAGATAAGAAGAAACAACTTTGTCTGTCTCTAACCAACTAACTAGGTGTCACGTGTGATGTTCTTGCTTTAATGCCTGCCTTACACATGGTGCCTGATAACTCCGTGGATAAGGGGGTAGAAATACATGTCACAATACACTACCAGCTTGTGAGAGGGATATGCATAAATGAATGGATGTGAACGGCTCTTCTAGGCCAACAGGCTTTCTGTCATTTCTTCATTATGTCTGACAGTAATCTTCAAACATGTCAGCCTTCCCTTGAAAAATATATTCGCAAAAGAAGAGTGTAAAAGATTCTGTGTCTTTAAGAGGGCTTGACTTTAAGAGCAGTTTATGCTACTTGGGAAAGAGTAAATAAATCAAGTACTGATTATAAAATGAATGCTCTATTATAGAGCCCAGAGGGGGATGGTGCAAAATGCAATGATTTGTGCATTGGCAAAAAGATCTTATCTGCAGTTTGTCACTTGTTCCTCGTATAGTCATAGGATCAGTAATATGGGAAAATGCTACTTACCTAGTGTCTTTTTAGTCAATAACTCCCGGTTGTCGAAGTCCAAGCTGCTAAGAGTACTTTTTCTTAGGAGAGTTGGGTCTACTTTTGTGATAGAGCGTCAGCAGTGTGTGGTTAGGTTGTCAGGATATGAGTGACTATATCTGAAAGAGCTCTTGATTACTTAGAATTGAAAAAAAACAAACAAACAAACAAACCAACTCCCCACACACAGCAACCCAAAAAACCCAAATCAAACAAACCAAACCTCTTCCATCATGGGAGACTTTGGACTAGGTTGTTGTTGACATGATACTGAGGGCACATCTATGTTGTAATTGTATGAAGTCAAATTACATACTGCAGTTCGCACAGATGTGCCTGTGCAAAACAACTAGTCCAGTCACTGACAATAGTCTTCCTCTAGGTGTGGGCTAGAAAACCCATTCAAGATCATGTTACCATTTAGCCATATGCCATTTTGCTCTCTACTCTTACCACGCTTTAAAAAAAATAATCAGAATAAGAGCCTTAGCCATCCCTACATGAAGAGCAGACAGACGTTATTCAACTTCAGGCTTTACCTTATCAATTCTCAGCACAAAAAGTTTTAAGGTACACATGAATAGGATTATTACACTATCATAATACTGAACAAAATCAGTGCCTGCCTTGGGGCTCATCAAAGTATTGTACAGGAGAAACTTCAAAGAGTGAGAGGGTAATTTTGACACTTCCGCGATGATAACTTCTTAAGAAGGGTTGCTGAACCTCTGTGATGCTGTTGAGAATATTCCAACATCCACAATATGGGCTTGTGAGTGGGAAAAATGGAGAGAAGGAAAGGAAAGGAAAGGAAAGGAAAGGAAAGGAAAGGAAAGGAAAGGAAAGGAAAGGAAAGGAAAGGAAAGGAAAGGAAAGGAAAGGAAAGGAAAGGAAAGGAAAGGAAAGGAAAGGAAAGGAAAGGAAAGGAAAGGAAAGGAAAGGAAAGGAAAGGAAAGGAAAGGAAAGGAAAGGAAAGGAAAGGAAAAAGGGGAAAGGGGAAAGGGGAAAGGGGAAAGGGGAAAGGGGAAAGGGGAAAGGGGAAAGGGGAAAGGGGAAAGGGGAAAGGGAGAGAGGGAGGGAGGGAGGGAGGGAGGAAGGAAGGGAGGAAGGAAGGGAGGAAGGAAGGAAGGAAGGAAGGAAGAAAGGAAGAAAGGAAGAAAGGAAGAAAGGAAGGAAGGAAGGAAGAAAGGAAGAAAGGAAGAAAGGAAGAAAGGAAGAAAGGAAGGAAGAAAGGAAGAAAGGAAGGAAGGAAGGAAGGAAGGAAGGAAGGAAGGAAGGAAGGAAGGAAGGAAGGAAGGAAGGAAGGAAGGAAGGAAGAAAGGAAGAAAGGAAGAAAGGAAGAAAGGAAGAAAGAAAGATAGGAAGAAAGAAAGATAGGAAGAAAGATAGGAAGAAAGATAGGAAGAAAGAAAGAAAGAAAGAAAGAAAGAAAGAAAGAAAGATAGGAAGAAAGAAAGATAGGAAGAAAGAAAGATAGGAAGAAAGAAAGAAAGAAAGAAAGAAAGAAAGAAAGAAAGAAAGAAAGAAAGAAAGAAAGAAAGAAAGAAAGAAAGAAAGAAAAAGAAAGGAAGGAAGGAAGAAAGGAAGGAAGGAAGAAAGAAAAGAAAGAAAAGAAAGAAAGAAAAAGAGAATAGTTTGGATTGGAAAGGACCTGTAACGGTCATCTAGTCCAGCACCCCCTGCAATGAGCAGAGACATCTTCAACTAGACCAGGTTGTTCAGAGCCCCATCCAACCTGATCTGAAATGTTTCCAGGGACGGGCATCCACCACCTCTCTGAGCAACTTGTGCCAGTACTTCTCTACTCTCATTGTAAAAAATTTCTTCCTTACATCTAGTCTAAATCTACGCTCTTTTAGTTTAAAAGCACTACCCATTGTCCTATTGCTACAGACCCTGCTGAAAATACTGTCCCCATCTTTCTTTTAAGCCCCCTTTAAGTACTGGAAGGCTGCAATAAGTTCTCCCCAGAGCCTTCTCTTCTCCAGGCTGAACAACCCCAACTCTCTCAGCCTTTCCGCATAGGAGGTTCATCCCACCAATCATTTTTGGGGCCCTCCTCTGGATCTGCTCCAGCAGGTACCTGTCTTTCTTGTGCTTGAGGGCTCCAGAGCTGGATGCTGGACTCCAGGTGTGGTCTCACCAGAGCAGAGGGACATAATCACTCGCCTCGACCTGCTGGCCATGCTTGTCTTGATGCAGCCTAGGATACAGTTGGCTTTCTGGGCTGAGAGTGCATATTATCGCCTCATGTCCAGCTTTTCATCCACCAGTACCCCCAAGTCCTTCTTGGCAGGGCATCTCCCAATCCCTTCATCCCCCAGCCTGTATCGATATCGGGGTTTGCCCCAACCCAGGTGCAGGACCCTGCACTTGGACTTGTTGAGCCTCATGAGGTTCCCATGGTCTCACTTCTCAAGCTTGTCCGGGTTCCTCTCGATGGCATTCCATCCCATCTCTCAGGCGTGTCGACCGCACCACTCAGCTTGGTGTCATCTGCAAACTTGTTGAGGGTGCACACGATCCTGCTATGTCATTGATGAAGCACTAGTCCCAGTACAGACCCCTAAGGGACACCACTCATCACCAATCTCCATCTGGACGTTGAGTTGTTGAGCAACACCCTCTGGATGTGAGCACCCACCCGATTCCACATTCACTGAGCAGTCCACCCATCAAATCCACATCTCTCCAATTCAGAGAGAAGGATATTGTGGGGGACCATGACAAATGGCTTACAGAAGTCCGGAAATAAAAAAGAAAAGAAAATCATCAACTAGTTGATGAATGGGTTCTTTGGCAGGATCTCTTGATGTTTGCCCAGTACTTAGTCAAAGACACAAGCAGAAGGAAATCATTTGCTTCCTGCTCATGAGATGAGTCGTATCCCACTCAGTCAGCCATTTCAAAGGAGGAGCTGCTGCAAAGAGAGAAACACATTGCAACTGGCAACTACACTTGATCTTTGGAGTGCTTAAAAATCAATAGTTTTGTAGAGAACACCTAGGGAGGTTTTGAAAGAACTGGATTTGGCCAAGCAGCAACAAATAAACAGCTTAAAAAATATATTTAACAAAGAAGCCAAGGAAGAGAATGTAGGAAAAAGAAGTGCAGGAAGGTTTGAGAAAAGGCAAAGGAAAGATATCCACAATGGAAATAAGCTCAAAACTATTAGACAAAACACACTAATAATAAAAAAGCAGAAAAGAAAGAATGAAACTGCAGTAATAAATTCAATAATGGGGCCCTGCCCTGAAATTTTTCATCTATTAAGGCTCCTCATACGTGTAAAGAGTGCCAGTGCATTCAGTCTTTGTACAAGGTTATCAATGAAGTGGTGTGAGTAGATGATTAAGAGCTTTTAGAGGGGAGAAAATCAGTTCACACTTGTTGCAGTAGAGAAGGGGAAAAGAGAAGATCCAGAGGGAGGTGACAGTATCAAAGACATGGGCTATGAAGACAGTCTTGCCACAACTTCTGCAGTTATATGATTTGATTAAGAATATCTTTCTCAAAGCCATTGACTGAGGTTCAAGATGACAAGAATGTCCGAGATTTTTAATTATACAGTGAAGTATAAGATACCATATCTCTGAGATGTCAAGAGATTAAGCAACATAATAATACCCAATTTTCTATTTTTTATTGAGCACTGTTATGTTGTGTACTTTTTTATTTATCTCCCAATGAGTTATCCAAGGTCTCCTGTGCTACCCATCTCAGTGTGTTGTGTGCTCTGATGGAGTGCAGTGTTGAGGACTGAGAAGACATTGGTGAATGACCATATGGGATATCTGTAAATGAGCAGTAAAAGAGCGGTCAACAGGAAAACTCACCTGAGATCACACTGGCTCCAAGCTGATGTCAGCGGAATACATCTGTAGCTAACAATCTCTCTTCCCCTGTCCTGGGTAAGTAGACACCAGTCTTGTTCAGCTCATAAGGCATCCCTTGATTCCACTGTCCTACAGGTTTCCCTAAGCCTTAAGACATTTTGCAAGGCTTATGGTGAAAACTGAATTGCTTTCGTTTCTTGACTCCTTTCTTTCAGTTTGTGTTCTCATGAGTGCTCTTGTCCTGCTTGCTTCCAGTTCTTTTATCATTTTTCACCATGATCTATTTTCATCTGATCTTTACTGTTGTCTAGGTTAGTATCTTCCTAGTCCTGTTGCTCTATGAAATGAGCCTCAAATTTACAGAAAATTATGCAAAGCAAGATCTTCACTCTTGAAAATTTCAAAATGACACAATGACACAATGATTAAACTTAAAAAAAATCAATGTGGATAATTGTGAATATTGCAAATAATTTCATAAATCAGCATTTTGAGTCCAGAAATGTTTCAGCCATAAATCCCAACCAGTTCTATCACTTCTCTCGGTAGTAAACCAGGATCTAGTGGTTGACTGCACAATTCATCTCTAAAACAAAAACCTTGACAAGCCATTACATTTCTAAATATTAATGTTATGGATGAATGACCAGCATGTGCTTGGAAAATTTAGTCCAGTTCTGAGAAGTGCTGAGCATCTGCATCAAATTGAACTGAACTGAAACAACTCTCCCATAACCATTTCTGTATAAGAATATTCACCCTTATTTTTTTTCTTCTCCCTTAATATTTTCTGTACATTTTCAGAAAAGAATTGACATCATGTAAAGTTGACACATTAGCTTGATGTCCAAAGAAAGCTGTGATCTGGACTTTTCTTTCTTTACATAATTCTGTAAGTTCACTTCAGTATGTTTGCAGACAGTTGTGGATTGCTAAAAGTTATCACATTCAGGAGGAGAGGAAAAAAACCACCTCATCTATCATACTATTTGTAGTTGCCATATTAGTTACGGTTATGACTATGCTATTCTACGTGTTATATTATTAAGATATTTACATGCCATTTACTACTCAAATGCTAATAAATAAAAACCAGAAAATTAAAGAATGGCAAAATATCTCATTTTAGCTTTTTTAATCTTTGATATTGGTATTTTTGTAAATACAGCAAATGCTTCTAATTATATTTTGACAAAACAGCTACGAAGAAATATGCCTCCTACTGGATCCTAAATGACTGAAAGTGACCTACTTTAATTTTATTCATTATCTCTAAGTGTTATTAGAACCTGTATTTGACATATGTGAATATTATTTGATCTTTTCAAACCACATTCATTCTCATTAAGAAAGCCCCAAGACATTTTCTTTCAGAATATTTTTCAAATATTCTGAGATTTTGCTTGTTATGTGAAATGTGACAGCACTTTCAAGTTCTTTATTATAGTTTTTCTACGGCAAGAACCAATTATCCCTTCCCAGTACTAGTGTCTAGTTTTGAACTCAATATTTAAGCAATTAGTATCTGTATCTGTAATTTAATACATCTATATTGCTAATGTAGTTTTAGTCATACGAAATGAGTAAGAACAGCCTTTTTCACTGTTTCTAAATGTAAAGAAATGTTTATTTAAAGTTAAAATGAAATTAAACTAGGAAAGAAAGCAATGGATATAATTTTTTATGGCACTTCAGCATTTCTTTTTCTGAAGAAGACCACTTAAAGGAACATTACCTTTTTTTTTCAGAATTGTCTGTTTTACACAAATTTAACTTATTTTCATGCTTTTAAACTCAGTAATTGCTGACTACATAGACATCTTCATGACAGCCTCAAATCCATTCAAGTATTTGAACTTTTCATACAAAAAACTGCATTTTAAGTTAGGAATATGCTGAGTGCTATGCTGAAAATGTTTCAAGTCAGAAATTATATTTAGCCATACTTAAGTATCAGGGCTATGAGTTATTATGAATACACAGTGATTGATATAGATTTTACTGTTTGTTGTAAAGCTCCCTTTTTGGGAAGGATCTGTGATATTTCACTAGATCAGAGAAATTTATCTGGATATGTACAGATGCGTCAGATTTCAAAATGCATTTCATCAGTAATCTACACAAAATAGCTCTTCTGGCAAATGAAAACTAATTTCTTCATTTTGTTTTCTTATCTTGCCTGAAGAAAATGAGTAATAACAAAACTGTACTACACAGATTTGAGTTCATTATTACCTTCTTATGTTAATCACCAATTAACGGTTTCTTTCTCTCATGAATAAAAATTCTATAAATATTTTAGGTCCACTTGCTGATATGCTGATGGATGGGTTTATCTGACCTGCAGATGGCTGTTGTTACATCCTATTCATAGTGATTGTCTTGGAACATCTATCCAGAAATGCTAGAGAGGAAAACAGAAAAGTTGAGAATGAAAAGAAAAATTACTAAAATTGCATTGAGTCTGCTATTCAGTTCAAATTTTGTATAATACATCTTTGCATTTCTTTTCCTGATGTGCAGAGATTATTCTTATACTATACTTACAGCCAAGTGAACAAGCTGATGAGAAAAAAAAAAAAGGAAACTTGGCTTAACGTTTGAGTATTACACCTAGAAATACCCTAACTCATCTTTGTTAGATTAGATGGGAAAAGATAACTGTAAAACTTAGTTCAGGGAAAAGTTTTCCTAGGAGTTTCAAATACTTAAACAAGAGATCATTGAAAAAGGACAGTAAGCCTGAATACTTGGAAAGCTTTATATCCAACCATCACAGCTAGCCACTGCCTCCAACACTGTGAACCAAACATTCTTATCTCAGGTAGGAATTGAAGACCAAGGCAAGAAAGGGAACCTTGTGCTTGGTTTCCAACTACGGGCCACCTGCTCAAGGGGAGCCTCTTGACAAAGCCTTCTTACTCCAGCTACTAGAGGCATTGCTGGAAAAGTAGCACAGCGAGCTGTAGGCAGTCCAAGAAACTCCTGGAGTGCATTGAGGATAACTTCTTAAGCCAGGTAATAGACAGCCCTACCAGAGGCGATATGATACTGGACCTGTTGGTCACCAACATGAGCTAATCGGTGACGTCAAGACTGCAGGCAGCCTGGGCTGCAGTGATCACACACTGGTGGAATTTGCAGTCCTGAGGGATAAAAGTGAGGTAAAGAAGAGTCAGGACCTTGAATTTCAGAAAAGCAAACATCCAGCTCTTTAAGCAGTTAGTCAAGAGGACCCCTGGGAAACTGCCTTCAGGGACAAGGGAGCAGAACAGAGCTGGCAGGAGAAAGGAGAGGGAAGATCTAAAGTCTGCTTAATTTACACAGTAGTAATCTGCTGTAATCCGTAGCAGTCCTCTGTTTATTCTTGTCTCCTCTCTCATCCCACTGCATGTCAGTGAAGCCACTCGGTGACCCAGGTTGTGGGAAAGCTTAGTTTTACCCTGGATTAGTTCCACATCCTGGACTGCTCCTTAGTATTGTGAATCCTTATGCCTAGGAAAGAGAGAGGGGCTGGAGCACCAATGAATAACCAGGTTATCTTAGCTTCAATTGCTTCTGGAGAGATTTTTCTTTCTAGTCAGGAATACCTTGTTCTGAACTTGCAAACAAGAGATACCTGGTACATATACCTTCCTTTTTATCCCTGTTTTAAGCTATGTCTGCACCTACTGCAGAGTTTTTACTTAGGTGCACCTGAACAAAATGACACCATGTAAAGACTAACTGCTAATTTAAATTACCCTTGTTGACAATTCAGAGCTCGTGCAGGCCACAGAGAAACTGGGTAAGTCTTTTGGTTAGTCCATAGCTAGCTCTATGCTTCCATGAATTCACTATTAACTATGAGCCTGATACCAGCTGTGAAAGTATGGTAATATCCTTTGTCACTCCCTGAACTTCTTCTAATGGTGAATATTCTTATTCTTTGCTGTTATTTTTTGCTCAAATGATTTTTTCACAATTCTAATTGGTGACAGAGTGGGTTTGTTTCCATTGATACTGTTCTGGAGAACTTTAAGACTTTTAATATTTTTGTATTCTGTTACTTACCCTACCTCTGAGTGTGGAAAGATGATTTCCAGAGTGAAATGTGAAATCTATTAGTTCTCCTTAAAGAAGCAGAATGCAAAACAGTGTTAGGGAAATAGAAGCAAAAGTAAAAAAAATAATATTTTAATTTTTTTCTATGCAAAAATTACCACATTTTTTCTTTCAAATTTCATTAGGTTAGATCAATCCCTGTTTTTGTAAATTAGAAGCATTTCACTCTTCCTCTAAATGTAGATCTTCACTATAGGGAGTCTGAATTTTCCATCACTTATGTACAAATCTAGCAGTTTTATCTACACTGAGAAAGCATTTTCAAAGGCAGAAAACCTATAGTTTATTTTAAGGAGCTTAGATTTTACTGAATTTTTTTTTTCAGCCTGAGGCTTTGTACCTGGATCATATTTGTTTCACAGAGGCTTTGTAACCTTTGCTGTTCTTTCAGAGAATGCAAATACCATCGATAGAAATACATTGTTCAGGTAGTTCCCAATATGCTGAATGGAGATGTGATCCCACTGGATACGTTGCTTCTGCTTTAAATTGTATACATAATTAGTTACCGCAATATAATTTGGCAGTAAGGAAGACATTGATCACTGTGACCAATCCGGGAAGAGAGAAAATTTGCTTATTTTCTTATTGCTACCATTAATACCAGAATATAGATACAAACCAACTGAATGCAATTATGAGGCTACTTGACATTTTGACGTCTCGGGTACCTGTTCATCCTTTAAGCCATTTACGTGGCTTCATATGGGAACATGAGCTCTTCAGGCAGAATTTCATACCTTGTTGGCTACTGCTCCAGAACACAAGCCATGCTTTTAGACTTTACAAATAAATAGCTACCTGTCCACAGTCCCAAGTTCAACAGCTTGAGAAAAGCATGCTCTACCCCCACAGAATTACAGAAAAGTGGAAGTAAAGGAGGCAGAGGTGTAAAGAAGAAGAGCTGCCCACTGCTAATCCCTGACTTGCATTTGCACTCTACACTGCATGTGCTTTTGCAGAAACATGACAAACATGTTGTGGTTGAGACTATGATTAATGCTCCAGAAAGGCTGAGGAGAATGACCTTTGGAGTCATCTTTTGCTGCTAGGCTATTTGGCTTCTGCACTGAAGTTGGCTGCAAAGCTTCCAAAATCTCCCTTACCAAATTTCATAGGCTTTTAGGAAGCTCAGGTACCATTTTCTCAGTGACTCTGTCTAGCTGTTAATGGGACCTGTCTGTGTATGTGCAGAAGAGCTTGGAGAGTTAATCTGTGTTGAAAGGTTTTGTGCTGATGTCAGTGAGTATGAAAGCAAAATATATGTTTCTTAAGGACTACAGCTACTCTGAATAATACTGAGAGTTTTTTGTCTCCTATTCAAATCATAATGACGATATTCTTAAGAAATACATCACTTTTAAAACATCATTCATCTTTACCTTACTTTAATTAGAAAGTTCTCTGCCTAGTCCATATACATGCAGAAATGTAGTTTGCAATATGACAGGATATTATTGAACAGTATGTGAATTGGTTTAAAAGTAACCAGATTTGAAGCATCCATCAGTCAGTAACAGTGCACTCATAGGTCACTGAAGCTGTCAATTTCAATCAACTCTGTAATTAAATACATCACCAATATAGATTTTGTGTAAGAATGTCACTTGTTCTTCAGATGTCTGCTACTAGGACAAATCACACTTCAGTGTCTTTGAATGTGCCTTCTAAATACAGTTTTTTATAACAGCATAACATCTCCATCCATCTCAATCTAATTTGCTGAATAGAAATCTGTTAAACTAATACATAGTCTAAACACTGAATTAAAAAACAATATGTATGTTATATGTATCTTACCCTTTCTGTTTAAATGAGAGCTGTAACACTATAGTAGATATTTTATTTCTTCTTTTTAAACTCTTCCACTGGTATTTGTTAGGTAAAATAAAAAGGAAGAATAATATCTCATCAAAAGAGAAAAATTGTTCACATCATCCGTAATTAAAATTACTTTGCTTCATGTTCAAAAATAAAGGAACAGGATCTTCAGACATTAGGAAATAAATCATTAATTCTAATCTTGCTATGGACAGAAATACCAGGCATTTTCAAACTAAAAAAAGGGGAAAAAAAGAAAAACCCATTTAGTGCTTTTGAGTGTCAGATTCTTCTATTATACTTGCCACTAGATTGGAAAAGTCTGAAACAAAGCTGAATTACCAAATATATATTGCCTGCCATTTGATTTAATCTTCAAATAAGCTCCAGGAAGCAGGTCCCTGGACAGTTAATCTTTAGTTTTGTAGCCCATGCACATTTTCAATAAGGTTACCAGGGAATTAGGCCCAGTAGGGAGAGGAAAGGCATATTGTCTTATTCTAAAGACAACTGTCAAGATCCTGCTAGCAAATTATAACTCCCTTAATAGAAAAAAAACTTTATTAGCTGAGTCCCTGCTGCAATGAAACAGTAGTCACTCAGAAGGGGAATGTTTTTCCTGTTTTTTCTTGGAACGAGATACTTGTCCAGTTTAAAATATATAAACTGTAAATATTGTAAGTATACTATATTTTAAGGTGCAATTCTGTAGGCTAGAAGACTCTAAGGGTGCTATGACCAGGGATTCTGAGGGGAATGCTAACGGATTGGGGGTGTAAGAGATGTAACATGTGCAACAGTTAGGTTATGGAACGCTGGTTTGCTTACCTCTTTAAGCAGCTGTACACAGTTAACTGCATTTGTGGGAAACAGTTGCTCTTAACAATTGTACCTTGAGCCAAGAGGAAGCTCTAGAAAAACTGAAATACATAAATAAATACAGGATTTTATTTTCTGTGTGGTGCAATTCCCACGGTATGAATCAAAACCTGTAGGAATGGCAACATTTTAGAAGTCTTTTGAATATTTAGGTCTACAGTCCCAACTCAGAAGCATATGACACAGTCAAACTATAAAATAGATTTTACAAAGGCATGCAACACAAGGCATCACACTAAAAATCCAGCTAAAATATCCCAAAGTTTATGTCCTATGAGAGTAAAGTATATGTCTAACAGAATAGCAGAAAGATAATAAATAAACAAGGGAAAAAGGGATGGAATAAGTATATGCTTAACAATGGTAGGTTCAGGAAAATCTACAGAAAGGCTGATAAGACCATTTTTAAAGAAGGATTGGAGTACAGAAAAGACTAGAAGGAGATTGCATCAGAGTGGAAGTTCAATAGGTAATTTGCAAGACTAATTTTGATATTGGTTTTTCAAACATTTGAAGAAACCTTAATATCAAACTAAGGTTAGGGTAAACATGTATCTCATGTAAATGCAGCAATAGCTTATAATCAATCTACATTTTCTATATTTGTGAGATAAAGAAACAAACAAAAAAACCCGAAATCCTTGCAAAGAAATGTAAAAAAAAGGTGCCTGCAACTCATGGCAAATTCAGGAAAATACAAGAAAAAGAACTTTGTGGATGAAAGAAAGCTTCATTTAATTCATAAATCAACATAAACAGTTGCTGTTAACTAAATATTCTTGTTATCCCACAGTTGGCAATATTTTGGCTGAAGTTGTTAACTGCAGTCTCTTTTTATCTGTGAACTCGCTAATTATATCTTTTACAAACCCATCAAAAATACCATCATGTTCCTTCCAGTGCAATGAAATTACTCTTCCCCGTTTGAAATGACTGTTTTCTTACCTCAGGATAGCTAGGACAATGCCTTTCTTCTCATCCTCTCTGACTTGTTACCTGTTTTTGAAGCAGTGAACCGCACTCTTCTTGAAACTGTTCTCTTTTGGTCTAAGTGCCCCTCTTTTCTTCTTACTTTTCTTCCTACTTTTCTAATCGTTCCTACAGGGTACTCCTTGGTAAACCCCCCTTATCCTCTTCCAGTGTCCTGCTGGAGGGCCTTTGCCCTCGCTGCACTTTTCTCTACATTTCATCCCAGGGTAATCTCATATGTAAACATAAGAGCAGTGAAAGGTAACATTGACGTCTAATCAATGCCTGAGACAAGTCTCCTTCTTCTTACAGACCTTGAAGTGCACTTCTTCCTCTTTCTTCCATGCTCAGGCTACAAAGGATATACAAGAAAGGAGGAAGATGTGCATTTCCAAACATAGAAACGATGAAGATAGGCCTCAAAGGAGTACCTTATTATCATCTGTAAAGCTACCTTCTTATTCATTTTCATAGTCTTAAAACTCAGCCCTGTGATGTCAATGCAACTGGATAAATGCTAGGTCCCAGCTGTGCTGACTGCTACTGTCTCCTCGTTTCTTTGTCTCTTGTTCTTGAATTCAATCATTGTCTGTTTTTTTAAATGTTTGGATTGTAAAATCCCTAGGGTAGGAACTATTTTTTTGCTTGTACAGAAATCAGCAAAGCAAAACCACAGATTGTGACTACATCATACAGAGACTATGATGGCAGAGATTGTTGATAACACACACAACTCTAGCGTCTGTACCAGAAAAGAATTTGTGCTTGCAGTGGAAATATGTTCAGGCTGGAAGAACAAATAGCTTTGACTTTGGAAACGTGCTAGTGTTTCTGAAATGCACCTTTCCTTTTCCTGAGAACAGACATCTACGTCTTCAAGATCTGACATTCAGTACAAAGCAGCATTGCAATTAGTAGGGCAATGTTAAGAAACTAGTTAGTTCCTCCTCCAAGGAGTAGATTATTCTGGGCCAAGTAGACCTATTACCTAAGTCCACCTTCACACCGCCCCAAAGACTTAACTTTATCTATAGTCAGCATGACATATTTTTGTTTCTCAGTGTCCCAGAGCAAAAAGTGCAGGATTCAGACCACAGTAAACAGATTACTGGAGAGCGGAATTTAAAAATCCGTTTGACCAAATCATGAGAACTTAATCACTCTACCACCCAACCAGAGAATTTTGAATAGTATTTCAGGCACATTAACCTCAGATGGCTGATTTGAGCATTTTTTGTGGTGATCAGTAACAGGTGATAACTCATTTGCAATTTCTTGTGAATTACATTACACAGTTCAATATATTTCAAAAGGAATCCTTCTACCACGACTGTAAGTCAACATCTATATATGAGTTTTAAAAAGGTAGTAGAGAAATATCAAGACATCAACATTTTCCCCGGAGCTTTGTTTATTTTCAAGAATCAGATAGATTTTACAGTGATTCATTAAAGGTCACTTGTAGATAAGAGACTTTATAGAACAAGCAGCCTGTAACATGTGAAGCCATGTTTGATAACCAGTATAGGTTCCACATGCAGATAGCAATGATGCAAATCACCCTATTATATTATGTAAGTAGTGGACAGAAAGCCTGCCGCTGCTGTCAGTGGAAGAAGCCCTGCTGCACTTGATGACACTGTAATTTTAATCCCAAATGTAAATTTTATACCTGTGATGTCATACAAGTAACAGAGTAATGGTACTATGGGAACACCTCCGCAGACACCAGCAATTCTTCATTACTATAAAGACTCAGAAAGAAATTTTGTTATTAACATCTACCAAAATGTGGGCTACTGCCTTGGATGGGTAGCTGAATACAGGAAAAAGATGTGGAGAAAAGCAGAATCAGGAAATTATTTAAAGTTTGGTTTAAAGCCTGCAATTTCCATTTGGCAGCATATAACTCAATTTTTCAGATCTGTTTTCTTTCTGATTCAATAACAACATACTGGTGAGCCAGAGACTTATGAATCTCATACAACAACTAACTTTCAGCAAGGATATCAACAAATTTGTCTCGGGGAGCACCAGGAACGGGAGATCTCTGAACATAAGCTTTCAGCTTCTGCTGTGTGGGACCCAGATCATGTTCCCATTCCTTTTCATATTATGCCTCTTATACAGTCAGAACAAGAGCATTTCTTCATTTATTTTATTCCACTTAAGTAAAAAATTTATGAGGGAAATTAATTTTATGTTAGGGTTATGCTCTGCTTCTATAAAATTGAAATCCTTTAGTCTAA
The DNA here is from genome assembly GCF_030867145.1 of Opisthocomus hoazin. NCBI lineage: Eukaryota > Metazoa > Chordata > Aves > Opisthocomiformes > Opisthocomidae > Opisthocomus > Opisthocomus hoazin. The sequence continues at coordinate 146,480,356 of NC_134414.1, forward strand.
TCTTGACTTTTTAAATCATAGATCATGGGTAACAATCCAAAATCCAATATCTCTTGACACAAAACATTGCTTCAAATCCAAAATTTCAATGGTCCATTCCAGAACTAAAATGCTTTTTTCTGTGAAACATCTCTACAAATTTGCTATATTCCCCCAGAACTTTCCAATGTTGACAACATAACATTTCTGATCATAGCGGTTTCATGGTAAAGGATTGTTCTATTCTGCTTCACTAATAAAGCAGCTCTTTACACCTTGGAGAGTCAATGAGTTCCCCCAAACATGTACAACTCCTGACTATTACAAAAAGCTTTCTCAATAAAATGTTCTAGATAATTTATCCCTTGCAAGGTAACAAATTTTCCTTGAGGGTGTCATCTTGAGCATTATAGTGCTTAGCCATTCTTTTCCAATATTACAGTGTGATAAATAAAATGGGCAATGAAATTTCCTATGACTCTCAAAGGTGAAATTCAGTCTTAGATTGGCAACCATAATAAATATCCATGATTCTTAGATCTGGTTAGATGACCAGCCAAACAAGAAAGTGCTGGGGTGTCAAGCCTCTATAGTAAGGATGACTAGAGTAGATATAGTGCTGGGAGACCATACGCTACAGCTTTTTAAGCGCACGGTCCCAACAGGATGAACAGTGTTCACTATTCACTAAGATGGATGTGGCTTGAAATAAAATCTTCAGTGGGGAAAAAAACATTCTGGGATTCCATCTACAAAATGGTCGGTCTGACCGTGATTTACAGTACATAACATGAGTGCAATATTTCCTTCTACTTCTCCCCACCAGAAGTGAAGGGCCTGCTTCTCAAGGGCCAAGGATGTCAAATGATACACAGAATTCTGTTCTTGTCCCCAGTGGTGATATCTGCTTGGTGCACATTTCCCTTCAGGAAAGTTTCTCTTCCCTGACACCTCCTTAAAGGGAAGCCCTTTATTTCAGTAACCCCTAAATGTAAACGACTCTTAGGCCAAATTTGAACTTTGTGGAAAGAATGGAAATTCCTCTTGAAAATTTACTTGGAAGCAACCTAACAAATCAGAATTAGTCTGCTGAAGACAAGTGCTACTGCCTTTCCATTCATCCTTGCAGGGTGGCCATAAAAGGAAGTCACTGAGCTGCACACCTTATCATCTCTTTCATCAAAATACAGAGAGGAAGAAAAGCAGACAACGGGATGGGGAACAGGGAAGATCGAGAAGAATATGTGAAGAGTGCCTTCTATCTCAGGTGTTCCTCACAAACTCTTGCCTGGGAGTTGCCCAGCCTCCAGGAGATGGTCTGCCAAGAAAAATGTTGGGAGACAAGACGTTGATGAACAGAGCTGGCATGGACGTGGCTTCTAGCAGATCTCCTTAGACCTATACAGGCTTGAAGTTTTACTGTTGTTTTAGTTTCCCAAGAGAAAAAACCTGCCTCCCTAAAACAGTATGACATCAGAAGAAAAATGAGGCAAATTCCAAACACAAGGTGTTCAACCCCAAAATCTTTTACAAAAAAGAAAGGAAAAGATAAAAACAACACAGAAGTATCATTTAGCAAGGAATATGTTGCAAAATTCCTTTTTTTTTTTTTTTTAAATATTTATTTGCCATACTAGAAGAAAAGAAAAAGATAAAGAATTAAAAAATGAAGTCAAAGTGTGACCTTACTGTGATATTTTCAAAAGACACAATTTGACTTAGGCACTAAATTCCCATTCTCTAAATAGAAACTTCGAACTGGACTCAGCTAGACCCTTTTAAAAAAATCTTTGCTTCATTTCTTAACAGCATGAGGACAAATGAGAAACTAGCAGAATATAAAACAAATGTGGACTAAACAGAATTTGTTAGACATGGCAGGAATCAGAGGATTGAAACATTCAAGCAAAGATTTTTTTTTTTCTCAAAATTGACTATATTCTTTGTTCCATGGGGCCCTGTTTTAACTTCTCAACCAAGACTACTTGTAAAAATACTGTAGGTTTCATTAAAAAAATGGTGAAAGGTTTCTTTAAGTACTCAGAACTTGCTGGAAAGAGAGATAGATACTGTCACGTTGAGGTAGTCAAGTATCATTCATATAGTGGTGTCTTGGACTGTCACCTGATGTGGAAGAGAAGCCTTTATTTAAGTCCTGAACACAGAAGCCTACCAGAAGTAAAAAGTAGGAACTTCACCCATGACACTGAAAAAAAGAACCAGCTGAGGCAAGAGATAGTTTTTCATTCACTGCAGAACTGTAACAGGCAAAGAATATTTACATATAGTATAATTCACAATATACTACACACTTCTCCTCTGAGTGGGCGTGTTCTTGTTTTGTCCATGGTTCAAGCTGACTTGCAGCCCTTTACTGACTGTATTTAGTGTCATGAGTTTTGTCTCTCAGAAAAGCTTATTAAGTCAGCTCGATGCTATACTAATATGTCTACACATCTCTTGGCTTGTATTCAGCCTGCTCAGATCACAGAGAAACAGAGCTCACACCTGGCTGAAAAATGTTAGGTACACATATATTGTATTAGATATAACAGAGATATAATAAAAGAGGGATAAACAAAATTATACTGAGAATAACATCTTCTGGTTTTTCACCCATTTGGTACAGGGCAAGAAATACACTAAAAAAAACCCCAGCATTGAAGTTGATTTTGCTTATAATTTGAAGAATATCCAGTTTACGGATTATTAAATTAATGACAATCTGACCTTGAAAACACCTCTATCTGCTGAAAGAGCAACACTCTATCACCTGTTTTGATTCATTAATGTATCATTTAACTTGGTATGACACATGTTCAGCAGTTATAATTACATTATGGCCTCCCTATTACATCAGCTCTGCTCCAAGTTTCTGTCACCGCAAGTCCAATTTTCAACACAGAGCAATCCAGTGCACTCTTTCCTTATTAGTGTCATCTTTAATGTAGCACAGAGTCTGAACCATTACTTGGCACTGAGAGTTTAACAGCAATTAACCCCTGCTCTATCCCCAGGGAGAAGTACATCAGCAACTTGCCAAAACACTGTAAACAAGCTGGCCAAGATCAATGCAAAACCATGCTGGCTGCAGAGCACCTACTGTATTAATTTAGGATTGATATAGAAAAAGAGAAAATAGTCTGCATGAAATTGACCTAAAAGGATGGCCCAGGCAGATTACAAGATTTTCTTGAAACTGAAAAGGGAAAATTTTAAATCCCTACATGCATTCTTTTCTACCTTGAGTTTTACAGTATGCTGATCACCACAGGACTGCCACTTATCACAGAGAATAAACATTTATTACCTGCTAACTGGTTAAAAAGGAGATAAGGTGAATTGTTTTTAGATGAGGAGTTAAATAAATTTCAAGCATTATCAGGAAGGAAAATAGCAAAAAGGGTGAAAATGCTGATTTCTTTCTTCTTTCTGGTTATTGAACAGAACAATGTATACCAAAGCCTAAACCAAAGGTGAAGGTTCTTCCCCTACAGAAGCAAAAGAGAGTGAACCAAGAACTGCAGAAGTCCCTGCAGGTACCTCTCACCAGCTTCCCCTGGGGTGAAATGACATCCTCAGCCGTACCCCAGCAGGGTCACGCAAAGCAACCAAGAACACGACTGCAGAATAGGCATTCTGTCGGGTGTGATGGGTGCCTCTGAGGACTGCCACCCCCCACAGATATCTGTGCCACTGTGTCTGCATTGCTGTTGTGAGCAATCAGGTAAGCAGAAAGAATAGCGACTTTGTACTACGTGACTAAACCAAACTACAAGGCAATACTTCAGTTAGGACATACAGGTAAAATATTTTGGAGACAATACAACAAAAAATCCCACTCAGATAAGTTTTATATAGGTTTAACTGACCCAGCATGAAATATTCTTTCTTACCCAAAGATGTTTTCTTGTTTTTTGACACCACAATTTTCCTCTATAAAGTTTTGATATTTTCTTGAGCCAACGTTCTGCTAGAAAAAAAGACAAAATAAAACAAACAAAAACCCAACAGTGTTTCAAGTGGAAATCTATCAACAAAGTCTTCCTGTTTCAAAAACAGAGAGACATGTCAGTACAACTCATTTAACTGAAGATTTCCAAAATCAGATTGTTTTAAGAAAGATAATAAGAAGTAGATTTCTTCATTCATTCATCTAAGTATCCTTCATAAATGGTACAATGCAATTATAAATCCTAATGAAAAGCTTAAGGAATGTAAGAGTAGGTTTACCACCACTACCAGTGGTTTTTAGATCTGGGCCTTTAATGCTCCTAGCTAGTAGAAATGGCAACAAGTCCAGGGTGGTATCTGTGGACAGAACGTGGGAGTCTGATCCTAGAGGATGTGAGCTGTACTGCAGGACATCGTTCCTGGTTATCATCATCAGAGGTTGGGTTCTAAAAGTTTTCGTGTTTGGCTGGTTAAAAGGTTTCCTGGAGAGAGAATATTGAGAGAGGAGGAGGACTATGGTTATTGCAAGTGAAATAATTTCGATAGCTCTGTATTTAAATCAAAAAGGATCTGAGATTACAATTATTTGAAGCACATGAATCATGCAACAGACTTATTTCATCAGCAAAAGGCAAAAAGTAAATAACAGGAAGTACAGCCCTTAAAACTTTTTTTAGTACTTTTAACATTGATCTTTGATGCTAGAAGCAACAAAAATACTGAGGTTTAAGCATAAACATTTCAAAGTCATTTGGTTAAAAACACAAGTTACACTTAGGAAAAAGCACCTGTAGTACAGAAGAAATAGTATGTTAATGCAGAATAAAATTATTTGGAAAAAAGCGAAGGGAGTCTTACGTTTGAATTTTTCTAAACACTGACTATCTGTCAATTTCCATAAACTAATAAATGGGGGGTTTCAAAATAGGTACTGTTGACCTAATTATAGAAAAGTATGCAGAGGATTTACATGTAAAATACCTAATGTTGATCTACTAGGTCTTAGGAACACCAAAGCATGCCAGTTCAATACTGCTTTGGCTTTGGACTGTTAAAGGATTAGCGATAGCATAGGACCTTTCTTTTTGTACTTTGCAGATTTGGACTGAAAATTTCAAACATACAAGTCTAAAGATAGGTATTTAAATCTACTTTCTCCGAGATTCTACTGGGGATTGTCAATGCTTTCACTTTTGAAAAATCAGGCTGTAATTTAATCCTTCAGTTCTTAACTGCCACACTTCAGACCGTTGATGATAATTTTAAAAACCATATACACAATTGCAACCCAAATGTCCCTTTTTTGTGTTCTGCTAGATTAATATTTCAAGTAGAAATGTATCTAATTTATTTTAATTACCATTTATAAAAATATAGGAAAGAGAAAAAAAAATGGTACTACTAGGTAAGTGGTGGGAATTCAAGTGGAAGATCTAGAATGGATTTCATCTTCAACATGCTGATCCAGACATAAAAATTCAGAATTGTCAAGAGTCAAAGGTTTTGGGTTTTTTTTTCCAGTTCACTTGCAGGAACGAGAACACCTGAAATTTAGAATCTAGAACCAAATTCTGTTTGTATCTGAATGTGATTTCTGGCGAAAGAAGATCCAGCTCAGTAGAAAGAATTCTCAACTGTTATAAAGGTAACTACAGTATTTGCTCTTCTATTTAAGTCAGAAAATTGTGATAACAGGAAGAAGATTGGATAGAAAAGAGTGGGAATAAAATGAAAATTATGATAAACAACAAAAGAAAGAGGCATCTTATAATGCAGAATTGTTCTTCCAGATTGCAAGGCTTTGACATAGTTTCTTGTGATAATTAGCTTAAATAAAATGAAGAAAGCTCTGAAAGTCAAGAAGAAGAAGAAAGGATGATCAGGAATAGTACGTGGAAAGTAAATTAAGTATCAATATGACATTACCTTACAAATGGAAAATTAGGTGCAGAACCAGCTGGATACAAGGAGTCAGTATGTCTGCAAACTTCCATGTGTATATCATAGGGTTACGTTCTACTCTTTATTGCCTGTCTTACATCTCCATTGGCAAGAAAAGTGTTTTCAGCACAGTACCACTATTCTGTAACACTGTGCTTGGTTGGTTGCTTTTTTCTTGGGCCTTTTGTTTTACTGTGGTGTAAACACCAGTGAAGTTAATGCTGAACTGGAACTAACAAATGAAAACAGAGCACTGCTATTTTGCGACAAATATTCTTAGCACCTTACACCCATTTCAGATTTCACAATATATGTTTATCAATATATGTCTAAGAATGAAACCAAAAATCTTTATACCAGCAAAGACAAAAAATCTTCTTGAAATATGAGAATATTCTATTTTGGTCTAAAATACATTGTAGTACAAAACATATTCTGTCCCTTGTGTTATTCTCATACCCAAATAAATTTAATAACACAGAGGGAAAAAACCAAACTGTTAAGTTCTAGTTAAAAAAAAACAAAAAACAATGATTTATTTGGCAATAAATTAAAACTCTGCCTAGCCCCTTTAGCCAGCCATCTCCAAGTCAAGAGTCACAGATGTTAAGAGCTGTTACAATGCCAAGTTAATTTCCCAAAACTAAGTGCCTGAGGTTGGATGAAGAAGAATCTTACCAGCGCTCAACATGGCTGATAAAAAAGAGTAACAGAGCTTAGTGGAGATAAAAGAATAAGAGAAAAGAAAAGGGAAAGAAGGAAAATAATTATTTTTCTTTCCTCTCAATAATAGTTCAGCTGATCCTAGAGACCGTAGTGCAGATACTTGTGAAAAATTGTTCCTTGGCATGCTATTTCTTTTTTCCACCTGACCAAAGAATACCTACATTTGCTTCTTTTCCCGTGCTCTCTGCAAGGATGACATTTCCATAAGACATCACAGAACTCCCATGCTGCACCACAGTTCTTGCTTCCAGAGGATATCTGGCTGTATCACATGCAGATAATCAATCCATCTGCCCCACAGGATAGAATGGGAATGAGTTAGAGAACAGCAAGTCCCTAGGGGCTCCACCAGAACAATGCAAAGAATAATATTGAACTGGCTCATCAATAACTGTTTCTGGCCAGCTGAACAAATTGAGATATTTTATTCAGGTCCAACAAGCCCAAAACTAAGTAATTTGGGCTTGGATTTCCTGAAACAAGCTCAAAAAACATCTGCAGAATAAAGTTTTTTCTACAGAAAACTTTTCTTCAATCAGAGATCATTTTGTGAAAGAAAGTTCCCAACCAGTTCTGTCACTGGCCTTCTTCAAATCTCCTTGGTCTGAAAACTGAATTAGGAAGTTTCTTGAATTTTTGGCTTTCTTGTATTTTACAGTGCTTCCAGTCCAGCTGCTTGCACTCCTACTTTTCACAACTGGAGGGTAAATCCCATAATTACTAAAACCAAAACCAGTAGCAACAAAGTTGTCACATTTTTGATCTGTCCACCTGTCATAAAAATGCAAATTTAACAGAATGAATATTATAGAACCAAATTCCAGAACAGAGTAGCCCTAGAGCTTTCCAAGTCAATTTTTAACTTGTCCTTAAATGTTGGGTATTTCCAAGACTCTCACATACATCAGGTATTTCCAAATACAAGGAGCACTCCAAAACTTCACAGCAAGGCTGGAGGCAGGACAGAGTGAGAGCTGTCAAGCAACAGACATCAAGATCCAAAGACACCACAGAACTAGCTGGTGTGACCTCTTGCATAATATCAGTGATAATAATTCATCCAGCCACCCTTACAATGTGACTAATTTCTTCTGCTTGGCTGAAAGCTACATTGCACAATGGCACGCAGGCTTGGTATCAACACTTTGGTCCACTCTTTTCCTTGCTATTTTAGTTTCCCTGATGAGATGATTGTTTATGTATCTCATATGAATATGGGTGTATCTTCCTGCCACTGGTCTTGTACTGCTTGTTTCTCTTATTTGAGGAATCACTAGTGTCTCTCTAACAAGGTGTTTACACACTGTAACCAAATCCTCTTCGACCTTCTGTTTAAAGAGCTAGCACTGCATTTTAAATATCTTGCTGCAAAGCACAGTTTCCAGCCCTTGCATTGTTCCAGTAGCTGTTCTCCATACTCTTTCCAGCTGTTTAATGTCCGAGTAAGATATAGGGCTTGATTCTCAGGGACTTACTTAGTCATTCACAACTATGCAAAAGGATTATAAAAGAGAATCATCAATGTGCTAAGCCAGCCAGGCAGCAGTGTAAATGACGCCATCTGAAGACCCAGGCATATAGTGTTATCACTTGAGAGATCAACAGCAAAGTTTCATTTCGCATCCTTTCTCCAGCAAAGACTGTGGATGTTAAAGTCATGTTTCAGACCCATAATTTTGACATCATGCACCTTGAAGTTTAGTACTTTTGCTCTGACTTTCATCAAATGTCAGAGTCAGCAGGTATGTCTTCTCACAAATTCACAGTCAAATTACAGGTTTGAAGAAATTCCTGTGAATCAAAGCCATACAGTTCTACTCAGCTTTCTCCTTAACTGTGGCTGTGTAAATCTTTCTTTCTTGCAATTCTTCGTTCCTCATTACATGACTCTTGAGTCACTGAGCAATGGTTTCAGACTCAGAATCTAAAGTGTTTCTCATCTTTTTTTCACCCTGATTCGTGTCATCTGTAATAAAAAAAAGTATATTTCCAAGAACTAAAAATTAAATTACACCACGAGCTGCAAACAAAAGTTAAAGAGCATGTACAGTCTTTCTGTTCTGCCTAATACAGTCATTCTCAGGCTGAACGAAGGAAAAACAATTGGCAAGACTTAAAAAGGACTCTAATAATGGTTGGTAGCAGTATATATCTGGAACCTTTCACCTTCAGAATGGATTTGGTCCAGATTGAGAGCAATTTAAAAGAAATATTGACTTCTGGATGCTTAGTGACCTGTGTAAAAATGAATTAATAATCCCAGCTGTTTCCTATAGGACATCACTAAAATTGTCAGCACTGTTGCCAGGCCAAACGGCACCTTCATTGAAAGGCGTAAAAGATTTTTCACTTCATTTATCAATAGAGCACGCATAAATAGGTCACAGACTATCCAAGGAAACTGAAATTCTTCCAAGTCCCTAGCAGATTTTGCCACATCCTGCAATCCATCACTTAGTCTATGCATGCATGAACAAGTGGCCCATGTGTTCATGTGTGAGATATTGGGTTGGATGGCAAGCGACCAACTTCCTCAGGTTAGTCACAGTCTTAGAGTATCGGACGGACGTAGACTGAGGGTTCTGGCCCTCTCTGCAATGAATGGATAAGCATGGCATAAAGAAAAAAGTGAGGAGTAGAAAAAAACATTCTTTCTTTCCTACAACACCACTGGACAAAGCAGCTAAAGTCATAATTTGTTGTTGGCAAAGGCCAGCAATCAATTACTATTCAGTGGAAGATGGGCTATAAATGGAGGAAAGTAATATATCTCCTGAAGGTAGCTCTTAGAGATGTCAGAGATAGGTCAGAGGCAGAAGAAACATCAGCTCTTGCACAGACCTATGTGAAAATTCAGGTTTTACTGAAAGAGCAGTTCAGTTATAACAAGAATGTTTTGGCAGATAGCTATTTCTTAAGCTATTTGCAGATGGTTAAAAATACATTGTGATCCAAAACTTTAGAAGTGCAATGAAAAATGACTAATGAGTCAAATCCACATTTGTATTTTTTAACTAGGTACATAATTTAGAAAAGCTGCTACCAAGAAACACAATTTAAATGCTGTTTGTCTTATTCTCTTACAAAATTGTAATTGTTCTCTCTTCTCTTCTGTTATTTCTAATAATTCCCTCCATCCTTTGACCTCATGAGAGGTTTGCCCTCCTCATCTGAGATTAAAATGAGAAGCTGGAATGAGGTGGCAGATGGGCATATATACTACTTGCTTTCCTAGTGCTCTCAAGTCCAGAATATGTAAAGAAACAGCATTTGTCAGCCATGTCTACAGGACCCATCAAAGCATGAAAAGAAATTAGGATTTGTAGGTTTCCAATTAGCTTTTAGCACATTTTCCACATGACCATGGGCAGGTCACTTTTTTCCATGTGTAAAATGAAGAGGGCAGCTACTCAAAAATATTATGCAAGAAGGAATGTGTATTGACAAAACTCTTTGACTCCCATTGTAAAGAACAAATGAAGGACACTACTAACTATATCTATGTATTACTAACTAGATAATGTATTGTACTACAATCATTATTGATGTATGGTATTTAACAGAGTATTTCAAAGGATCTTCAGTTCTAGAGGGTGGTTACTGAGAAAAAGGAAACAGCTAGGCTGTTGCTTTTAACTTTAACAGTGCAATTTAACTTTCTCCCTGTGTCATTTCCAAAGGAATAGCTAAAACTCACTGAGACCAGAGGATCCCTTAGACTCACAAGTGACCTTCTTTGTTAACAACAAGTACTGAGAGACACCAGCCCAGCTGCTCCACAGGCTGAAGAGTTCAGTCTATATGAACCTGCAGTCCAGAATTTGTCATGGTACTCAGCTGTAAAGGAAGAGGAAACACAATATGATACATTATGGTTTAAATGGCAGGGTAGTTTTCCTGAATCTCCACTGGCACCCTGAAAGAAATGAATATGCCTCAACCCTTTGGCATACTGAGTGGGGCCTTAACCGCGAATGAAGACAGTATGGGTGGGAAAACTTCTTCCAACTTCAGGTATCTTCAAACAGTAGATAACCTCTGTCTGAGTTTTCTGTTTAAAGCTCTTGTCACCGTGTGAGGAAACTTGTAAGATGCTTCCAGGCTCCATTCATCTTGACCCAAAATAACTGTCTGAATTAGCCAGATTAAGAAAAATTAGCCACCAAGTTTAGACGAAGGTATCCACACTGCAGCCATCTAAAGTTAGGTGAGATGAATCCTGCAATAAAAAGCTGAGAGACTAAGAAATGGACCATTTTCAGGAAGATTTTTCTTGTGCTGTTCTGTCAGGGCGTTTAGTACCTGTAACAGCCTACAAACACCAAACCCACCTCACAATACTAGTTTCAGCCTGAGACTTTGACATCTAAGAAGGTGACTCAAAATAATGAGGCCTCCACTTGCAACACGCATATGATGAGTAAGTAAATGAAGCCATGATAATTAGAAACTCCAATGAAGGCAAAAAGTTGCACATAGACTGTGCATCTCTGTTTTTTGATTTTTTTTCCCCTCAGGCATTAACTTATCTTGGCCAAGCCCTCCTTTCTACAAGTTCAGAGATATTTTAATTTTGAACTTCAAATGAAGTGCAAATAAAACACCAAAAAATTTAGGATGTTGCACAATTGTCAGTGGGGCCCATTTTAATATTTAATGACCTGGACACCTGTGACTATTATAAGAAATAAAAAGAATTAATTTAAAAAGAATTATTGACATAATATAACACATCATAGCCTGTTAATAAAAATGCATACTTCTAATTGAATGCTGGCACCTAGCCACCAACTAAGCATAACTTCAAAAGCAACAGCTGGGAAAGCATCTTTTAGATTTTAATTACAGTAACTCATAAGCCACTTATCTTTTCAACTTTTTCTTCAGAAGGCACTTCTGTTTCATAGGAGGGAGTTCAAAGGTGTTTACAGCATGTAGGGTAAGAGAACTAGCTCTAACACAGTCAAACTTCACTTGTAAATTTGGATTCTGAATTAAGACAACTATTCTCAGCTTTGAAGTGCAAGTCCCATTTGAGTCCGAAAGAACACAGGCTTCAGGCTTGCTGCACGGGTTTTTTATTTCTTTTGTATCTCTAGATACAGGATAAGAATTTCTATCATATTTCTTCTTATCTATTGTTTGTATTTTAGTGTTAGGGTTGCCAGTGAAATTGAAGCTTCGTTGTGCAAGAGTTTTACTGTTCACATAGTAAGCATACATAATCTTGGATGATTTAGTCATGAAAGGGAAAAGAAACTATTGAAGAGTTTGGGAAATGGGCATATAGACAAACCTGAGTCTTGCAAAGTGATACTGTAGCTAGATCCAGAAAGCTGTTACACTTGTTTTGGGGAATAAAATGAAAGCCCCTCTGAGTAGTTACAGATTAGAACTCTGAGTTAAAAAGATTTGTTAGATTGGCTACAGTACTTGGCATTTTTCAGGAATATGTCCAGAGGGGTTTATGACTTATTTCTTCCAAGATCTGAAGTCTTAAAATCTATACAGCTACTCTAGACTTCCTCCACCATTAAAGAGGGAGACAAAGTGAGATGGAGAGAAACAACCACTGAATGACTCTTCCCACACTAAAAGAGGTTTCTACAGCCTGTCTCTGTTCATTGACTCAAGAAATCCAGGTCATTTCCTTAGATTAAGCACCAACATTTTAGCCAGCTAAAATTAAACCAATTGAATCCTACCTCCAATGCCTTTGGGTCTGTGGAACAACTTTCTCCCCAAAACTAAGAAATTAACTGACCGTCTGTGATTTGAGACAAGAAACTCACCCCCAAGACCATCTATCTTTCCTGCTAATATGCAAAGACAACTGCTAGCTAAAGTGTTTTTGACTGAAATAATAGAAACTGTACCAACCAAAATAAGGCTTATTGTTTGCTTTACACAGTTAATAGAAAAAAAAAGTGTTACTGTAGGGGCCTTAGAAACAGCAAAGGTAGTCATTTAAAATCACACTGAGACAACGCCATGAACTATAACAACATTAGCAGATAACAACCAGAAAAAGATTGTTGGAGTGAGTTAATAAGTACATTTGACATAGTCAGGAGGACCTTTAAAGAAGACTTTCTGGAATGCTGTGGACCCAGTGAGGTCTTGTAACACAAGCAACGAGGCAAAAAAATTGAACTTTATTCTTAAAGATAGATTCATTTATGAAATGGAATATATGAATTGGCAAGTGTCATGGAAGGAGACTGAACCTGAAGAGTTCTGGACGTGTTTTCCCATTCCACAGAAATAACATACATAGGAACACCGCAAGTTATTAAACTTGATGGAGGACTTTTTGGACTGTAATTCTTTTACCTGTTAATTAAAATCTATCTCTAAAACAGTTAACATAAAAGACAGATCTGTCTACCTTTTCTGCAAAATCAGAATTTCCTTTAGCTTTTTTGTAGCTTTTCAAGACATTATTCATACACAGATAACACTATGTCTTTGTAGGAAGATAAACTGGGTGCAGGAAGACTTTGAGTCCTCTGTCCATTCTGAAGACACAATTCAGGCCAGATATTGTCAAGACACTAAGAAAAACATCACTGTGTTTTGTGCTAAGGTGTCACATCCTTCCAAAACGTACAGGGCCTCCAGGAGAAAAGATGACAGATAGGAACTGTGCCTCTCATATCCTAGACATGCATGAATCTGCCGAAGAAGCTTAGAGACTTGAGCAGTAAGTTTACGAAGTAACACTTTTTTGCATTCAGTTCAACAGAATTGTGCACTGTTCCCTGAACCCTGCTCTCCTCCACTGAAATAGTGCTTGTTTGAATGATAGCTGCATAGAAGACCAGAGCAGTCTATAATAAAAATAAAATAAATATATAAATAAAAAATTGTGTACAAGATTAAGCATACCCAACTACGAAAATACCAAAACTTCAGTCAGCACTACTATAATATAGACACTTCATGCAGAGTCCATCCAAATTTTGGGATGCTTTGATCATGGTTATAAAGCCCTACCTGAATAATTTTTGCAGAAGTAGCTCAACACCTTTCACAGCAAAGTCCAAGATATTTCTACAAACCTTACAGTCTGCACATAGACCAAATGATACAAAAAAGAAAAGTTAACAATGAACCTGTGATCCAGTGCAAACAGGATTACTGGAGTTTATTAATCATGAATGAAAGTGATGAGCAGTTCAGGAGGCATATAAATGAACCAGCAACCTTGCTGAAAGGTCAGCACCTTTCAACAGAAAACTGTCTCTGCTTGTTTCAATGTAAATTTCTAGGTTTAGGATCAGAAAGCATCCCAAATGCAACTACTAAATCTGAAGGACACTTTACATCATTTTAATGATGTCTTGTCCCTCTTGTTTAGTAGTTCTGGGTTTAGAAGTGCAAATAACTTGGTGTTTTAGTTTTTAGGGAATTCAGCAGAAACATATCAACATGGGTAGCAGCTGCAAAGGCAATAAGATTCTTTTTCCAAGACATTGACCTTGTATTTCATTGCAATTACAGTCACTAGGCCAATCCTGAGGTAAAAGATTGGGATCATGAAATTTATTCTTTGTGTTGTAGACGTCAGTGTACTCCAGCCTGTGCTGAGGTTACTGTACAATAGGGAACCAGTTACAGTGACTCCTATTCCCACTTTGAGATTAAAAATTTTCTCAATTTATCAACATCTCCATCTGTGGAATGTGGGCTCAGTCCTTCTGAAGACAACCTTTTTTGTACTATGCAAATTTTTCTTTTTAAATTAAAATAAACACTTAATTTTGTGTACATGTCTTCTTTTATCACAAATATATGAGTGAAGGGGGAGAGATTTCTAATGGCACACATCCATTTAGATGTCAAAGAGAGTTTTGTATGTCCACTAAATTAAAGCATCATTCGCTGTCAAGTCTTAGAGAATATGGCATTTCTTCCGATTTCTATTTATGACAGCTCTCAGAGGACATGCTGTGAAGTACTTTTCCCTGTTTTAGGACCAATTTCATGTCACAAATGCATTAGTTTTTAATACCAGAGGTGGACATATTTAATGAAGTATGTCTTTATGCCATCAACTCTTGTCTGCCACCAGCTTTTTACAAAGACACTCTAAACAAGATCACCCGCAGCTGCCTTGATAACTCAGCCTCTTTTTGCCCTATAACCAGACTAAAGCTAGTCTGAAATCAACAGAAAGACAACAAATAAGGTTTGGATCAAGACTGTAATGGTAGAAATTGCTAGAGCTCTTTCTGTCATCTCCTTTTCATGGGAAAGAGCAATGTTCCTTGGTGCACGTGGGCTGTGTTCATAGCTCCTGTTCTGCACCAGTAAGGACCTGCACAACATTTTCAGGCTGATGTAGGCAGTCTAATAGGACCATTTCACATCCGTGGAAACATGTACCCTGCCAGGCTGTTCACTGTCAAATTCACCTGCAATGTCTCTCTGCACATTACTGAGCACCCTTCCAAACTCATCATATCTCTGCAATTCTTACCATAAACTCTCGTGATGATTCCTCTGAGCTCATTTATGTTATTCCAAAGATCATGGTACAGCTTACATCACGTGTGAGAAAACAACACCTATGTAAATTCAAAGATTTGACCACCTCAGTAAAGGTACAGCCACTTTAGACATCTGTTTTTTTTTTTTCTCTTGCATGATGGCAATATACAGTCTACTTTTTTACCCCCACTAATTATATAAACACATCTTAAAGTATATATTAATTATTAAACATCTGTTTGACTCACTAAACAGCTGAAAAACACCTCATTAAAGCTTTCTTTTCTTGTCTTCTGATTTTTCACTTTTCAGTAACCAGCTATACACTTTCTGAATTACTTGTGTCACATGGCTGACAACACAATTTCTTCACTGTTCCAATTAAAAAATTAATTAATACTTAAGGTACAAAAATAAAAAAGAAAGTAAGGAGAAAGAGAACATGAGCAATGAGCAGAGATTTTTTTATTTCCACTCTGGTTTGTGAAATCTTCTGGAGCAGCTGCTGTTGTCTTATCAGTGTATTTTCATTGTTTCCATTTTGCTAATATGTTTTTGTCTAAGCCAGTCAAACACCAAGAGAATCCAATACTGCAGATTACATTATTTGATGAACGCTTCTGTTATTTGCTAAATAATTTATTGAACAAAGCTGTGGAAGCTAGTCTAATGCAGCAAAATACATCACAAATTATTTGATAAAAAAATGGAAACAATAGTCAAAAAGTATATGTGAAAAATAGTATTTGGCTTAGGTTGTTGCACACTTGACATATATGACAGCTCAATGAGTGAAAGAGTTTTGAGATTATTTGGATCGCAAAGCAGATCCTAGTTGCAGGGACCTAATATTTCAGAAACGTTAAGAACTGGAGCTTCAGTTCAGAAAAATCACCCAGCTGCCTGACTACCAACATTCATGTTCTGTTGGATGGTACTTAAATTCAATTCCTTCTGTTAACATACAAGTCTTTTTTAGTGTTCTAGTGGAAACTGTAACAACAGGTTTTCTTCACTGAAGAATTAAAGGACATATCTAAATACAGTAGCAAAGTCATCAATATTCCTCATGAATAGTTCTAAAATTTTAGGAGACTCTAAAATATGATTTTATCTACTGACTTACTACAACAGCAGAGGAAATCATATCACCCATGAATGTCGTATTAGAGCACTCTCTCTCATGTTTCTCTTACATCTCAATCTTACATCTTTCGTGCATTTTTAAAAAATAAAATAGGGAGTTAAAGGTAAAAATACTTTAAGAAATAATCACAGTAGTGTGTTCTAGAACAAGGAATTACATGTGAAATCAAAAATAAAGGTGATAACTCTGGGACTGTAATGTGTCTACATCTCTCTTTTGCTTAAAACCTAGAATTGTCCCTCCTATAGACTGCAGGCAAGTTGCAGTCTCTAGATCTTCAGTCACAATTTCTTTTCTTTCAATTCTTTTTTCAGACTGATTATTTTTAAGAATTGCCAACTTGTGTCTTATTTGCCCATATACTATGAAGACATGTGTGAAGGGCAGTAAAGCTGCAGAAAGAGCCTTGATTCATGCTTTTTTTTTTTCCCAAAGAACAACTTAAAAATCAAGTAAAATACCTACCTCTATTTTTCTTCCTGCCAGTTATAGTAATGCAGTTTGCTGGAGAAACTCCATGCCATTGCCAATGCTTACCACGTTATTCAGATATGTCTTCCAAAGTGTAATTGGTATGTGATCCTCAGAGATCTTGCCTTATAGACTGTACAAATCGCCATGTCTATTTATTTCCAGTGCTTATATTATTCCCCTCTTCACTTCCATTGTTCGGGGCAGCAGGCAGGCCTTTCTTCTTAGTTGTGAGGTTTTAGTCACATGCATATATGTCCATGTTCTGAGACTTTTCAGGACTACAGCGGCTAAATGTTGCAGTTGACCAGGATTGCTACATGGAGGTCCAACTAAACAGGCAGAGCTTTGGGCAAGAGTATAGCTATGAGAGGCAAAAAGAAAGTAGAATGTAGGGTGTTTGTGAGGTCCCTGGATTCACTAAATCTCCAGAAGCTCTTCATGACCTTCTAAAAGAAGTTATACAGGCTAAGTTATTTCCTAAGATCAATTATAATAACTGTTTAATACATGATTAGTAGGACTATCCTGAACTGACAGGAGCATGGACTTGGATGTCTAATATGTTGTATCTATCTGCTATCATAGAATCATATAATCATAGAATGGTTTGGGTTGGGAAGGGACCTTAAAGATCAACCAGTTCCAACACCCCTGCCATGGGCAGGGACACCTTTCACTAGACCAGGTTGCTCAAAGCCCCATCCAGCCTGGCCTTGAACAATTCCAGGGAGGGGGTATCCACAGCTTCTCTGGGAAAACTGTTCCAGTGCCTCACCACCCTCAGGGTAAAGAATTTCTTCTTTATATCTATTCTAAATCTATCCTCTTTCAGTTAAAATCTATTCTTTAGATATGGCTTTAAACTCTTTCAGTTTAAAGCCATTACTCCTTGTCCTATCACTCCACGCCATTGTAAAAAGTCCCTCTCCTGATTTCTTGTAGGCCTTTTTCAGGTACTGGTGGGCTGCTATAAAGGTATTCCCAGAGCCGTTTCTCCAGGCTGAACAGCCCCAAATCTCTCAGCCTGTCCTCATAGGAAAGCCCTCTGATCACTGTGAAGAAAGGAACAACCTGGTAAAGGGGACACCAGTCTGGTTCATTTTCTCAGATGGTCACAGAATGACTGATGGTAATTCTAAAGGAATACTGGAAAAGTATTACAAGTTGTTTAAATTTGATTTTTTAAGTCACAAATTAGAAGCTATTGGAAAACCATGATGCATGGTCATTCAGCCCTAAGCGGAATACTAGTGATGAACCACTGTTTGCAACGTAAAAGCTTATATGTATACCATTTGAATTGCTAAAACTCAGGTATATAACTCATTTACATGCCAGGATATTATATTTACTTATATTATTGATTCATAGAAAAAGAAACACATTTTTAAAAAAAGGAAAATCTCACAAAGCCAAAGAAAGACTACACAGGAATGTTTCTAAAAGCTGGCTACAGTTCCCAGTGTTTCAACAGGATCCCATGCTAAAACTGCTTACTGACTAGGAGCAGAGATTTACATGACTTTTAGGATCAGGGATTATCTTTATTATTAGGAATTCAACTGATTAATAGAACTTTTTGGGGTACATTATTTAATTATGATTTAATTATATCAACATTTTTCTTTGGAATATACCAATTCAATTAAGAATTTATGTTGGATTTACTGAAATCTTTTGTTTCAAATAGTTCCTTTTATCATTTGGTAGCATACTAAAGAACTGAAAACTAATTTCTGGAGAAAGTTGAAATATTTATTTCGACAAAAAATTAAAATGTAAAAATGAAATATGCATCCTGATATGAAATTAAATCAAACTTTGAAATATCAGAATTTTCTGAGGGAATGGAAATTCAGTCACACTTAATTATACTGTTACATCAAAAAGAATAAATGTCTATATGACAATGATTGTGTTGCCTTTTTTGTGATTGTGATTATCTTAGGATCAAAGTGCTACCTGAAAATCAGATTAAAGCACGCCTTCAGGTAATGTACAAACAACAATAATGTTTTCCCCTTTGTGTTGATGAGGAAGCAATGTTTCCTTTTCCTTTTGATATGAATGCACTGCTGTTTTGATCTTTTCTCTAAGAAAAAACCCAAAAAACCTAAAAAATAACAATCTTGCTGTAAGTTTCCCTGGATATATATATAAAATTCTTACTTTTACAGCCAAGTGAGGTTCTACACAGTCCTAGAACCTCTAAAAATCTCTTTCTATAGCAAATTCTCTTCTATATGAAAGATCTCAGTTATAATTTCTTGGTGGGCGATTCAAAACTTTTAACAACCATGAGCAAAGCAGATTCATATTTGTTCAACACAGAAAATAAACACGTTAATCACAAAAGTATATTTGTCCCTTGTCTTTTGCACTAGACAATTCACACTTCTCAGCCTTCAAACACAGCTTCTACGCTTAAGAATGCATCCCCTATATTTCAGTCAAAATCTGCTGGCACAGTTTTTTTTAAAGGCACAAAGATATGATTTCCCCCACGTCATATATTTATAAGGAGCAAAGCATAAGTCTTACATAGAATTTCTTCATTTTCTTGACTGTTTTTCTGGTCATTTTTCCTGCTGGATGGCTGATGATCATTAACATTGGACTAAAAGTTTTTCTGTCTTTCATGCAGTTTTGGGCTCATTGACCAGCTCTTGCTGTTATAGTGCTGTCTCAGCTGTCATATCTACTCCTCTGCCACACTTCAGGAGCTGGCAAAACAAAAAGTTTGCCTATGCCTCAGCTACAGCAACTCAGAGTATTAAATCAAACCACAGATAAAGGTGAATTCACACTTACCCTCTGGAGCGTGAAGTGGAATGTCTGAGTTGTAAGTAAATATCACCTATTCTTGCTACTCCTGTGATGGAGGCAAAAATTGTCAGTAACAAAGCTATGACAAACAGCCAGGTAGTATACAAAACCAGTGCAAATGTTTATTCAAAGACAATGGATCAGAACCCTTCGATATAGTTAGCTGGACACTTCTTCTGACGACTTAGAGAAGGTAACGTGAATTATAGCACTATTTCCGGCCATGGTCATTAATATGTTAGTGATAATAAAATAAAATAAAATAAAATAAAATAAAATGAGCCATCTTCAAATCTCTCTTGTTGACTTCTCAAAGCTGGTATCTATGAATATTGCTTAGAATTTCACAAAAAACAATTGCATGGTGTAACCTATCTGTTTCTATTCAAATGCATCCATTTCATTTTACAGATTTTAGAAACCTCATTAGACACTTTAGGATCATTAGAAGTAAGGAAAACAAGGAAAACTCTTTCCTGATCCATTTCTGGCAAAATGCTCAGTGCTTCATTCTGCCTCTCTGCTGTTCTGAGTCCCCAGATTAGAAACACATTATTTTGATAGCTTCTGAGTGATTCCTTTGTTGTGAGTAGGTCTGCATTTTTACATCTGAAGAAAAAGCAACCTTTCCTCAACTAACACTTTATGAAAATCAACTAGTTTAAAAGAAAAGCTTATTTCTATACCTGGGAAATTTGAGGAACCTCAAGCATTGTCCCTACACCCAAACAAGGGGGTTTTAGCCTTTTTAAAATAAAAAATAGTTTCATGCTTGGCTCATTACTGTGAAACCACTGCAGATTAAACCTCTCTATCAATTACAAGCAGCTGAACATCCTTTAGCATCAAACAGAATGACAAAAAGCTACACTATAATGAGTAATGGCTAAGGCCAATTGCTATTTAATTATGTAGATGACTTAACATCCTTTCATTGATGTTATCTGTATGTTTCAGGATGAAAGTTATCATGCATTGCTTTGCTACAGCTCTTACAGTGTATGATAGCAGAGGCAAAAAGGAAGCCTTTACCAAACAGAAATGGCTGTAACTAGCAAAATATATCAGCCCAGCAATACAAGTCATACTTCACCATGCAGCTACAACAGGAGCTTCAGCATGCTGTGGAAAAAAGAACTTCATGCATGACAGTTTACTGTGGGGAAAAAGCTTGAAAGCGAGTGTGACAGCTGCAGCAGCAAAAGCCTATGATGTCATGAGCAGTTCCCCTGAAGATGTCTGGTCCTTGATTTTGTAAGTGGGTGATAACAAAGACAGTGAAGTTAGTCATAACATGAGAGATATTTTAGATGGGAAGGACCTGTTAGGTCATCTGACCATCCCTCTGCCTAGGCAGGATTATACTTTGCAGTATCTTCTCAAAAAGATTGCACAGAACAATTTCACATGAGCAGAGGAAGGGAGTAAAGAACATAATAGATCTTTTCCATCTCTAACTTCTACAAGTTAAGGGGTCCAGTCTGTTGCTGGTGTGAGGTGGCTGTGGTCACAAATACTGCAAGTGTTGTAAGAAAGGAAATCTGGAGGAAAATTCTACCTTTGGATCAAATCATGCAAGTGTATGCAAAATGCAGTGTATGATGTTTGTGAGCATAGCAATTACCCCATAAAGAACATTTTCAATTCAGTCATAATCAGTGACCCCATTTCTTTGGGCATGGTGCTACTTTTTTGACAACTTGTGTATGTGCGTCACATCATTCCGACAGATATATCTATACTTATTTAAAAGGACATATGAACTAAATTCTTTCCATGAATATTATTGATGAAATCTTGCACTCAGAATTATTTAAGCTTCCAGTTTGAGACTGTAAAAACAGAGGTTGCTATAGAAAATATTTGCTTGTGTATTTATAGTATAGGGATGAAAAGCTTTGTTTAGCAACTATTATTTTTCTTGAATTAAATGGAAATAGCAACACCTGACAATATATGAGAGGTCAATGCTAGATGAAGGAGTGCAAGATGTTTTTTACATAAATGGTAAGTGAAAATCTCAGAATATGGTGAAAGAAGTAAATAATGGTTCCTTGCAATCCTTATAAGAAGCATAAAGGAGGAGGTAACACTCTTGAAAACGCAATTAAAAGACAACAACTAAAAGCCTTCTTCCAGGAATTTCTTACATGTTTTTAAAGCTGAGAATGAAGGGAATCCCGATGATTAAACCTGACCATAAATACATTTGCAGAATTTTAACATAAACCATTAAGGAAGGGAGGGAGGGAGGGAGGGAAGAAGGAAGGAACAGAGAAGTGGCTGGCTGGATAGATCTTAAAATGAATTTGTTTGCCAAGATAACATTTTGCAGAAATAAGAAATTTAAATCTGTCTCCATTTTGCATTCTCCCTCAACATTACGTAATTTTTGTGGTCACTATGATATAGTTGGACATAAAGGAGGGCTAGCAGAGTTTCAAAATAGTATGAAGGTACATGTATATATTGTCCTATGCAGAGATCAGTATTAATGAAAGGCTGAACCTGAAATAAAAATAGAAAATATTGGACCATCAGATACAGCTGCCAATAGCATGAAGGAAAATAATTGGCAAATTCTGACCTCCTGTGGAGGGTTAACCCTGGCTGGATGCCAGGAGGCCCCCAAACCTGCTGTATCACTCCTCCTTACTGGGCAGGGGAGAGAAAATATAATGAAAGGCTCATGGGTCAAGCTAAGGACAGGGAGAGATCACTCGCCAATTACCGTCACAGGCAAAACAGACTCAACTTGGGGAAATTAGTTTGATTTATTGCCTATCAAATCAGAGTAGGCTAATGAGAAATAAAATCTATGCCTTAAAACACCTTCCCCCCATCCCTCCCTTCTTCCTGGGCTCAACTTCACTCCCAATTTCTCTGCCTCCTCCCCGCGAGAGGAACAGCAGGAGGAGGGAATTGGGGTTGCGGTCAGTTCATCACACTTCGTCTCTGCGCTCCTTCCTCCTCAGGGGGAGGACTTCTCACACTCTTCCTCTGCTCCAGTGTGGGGACTCTCCCATGGTCGACAGTCCTCCACAGACTCCTCCTAAGTGAGTGCTTCCCACAGGCTGCAGTTCTTCATGAACTGCTCCAGCATGGGTCCTATCCACCGGGTCACAAGTCCTCCCAACAAACCTGCTTCAGCATGGTCTCCTCTCTCTCCACAGTCCACAGATCCTTGCCAGAAGCCGGCTCCAGTGTGGGCTTTCCGCGTGGTCACAATCTCCTTCAGGCATCCACCTGCTCCAGTCTGGGGTCCTCCACGGGCTGCAGGTGGATATCTGCTCCATCATGGATCTCCATGGGCTGCTGGGGGACAGCCTGCCTCACCATGGTCTTCTCCATGGCCTGGAGGGGAATATCTGCTCCGGCACCTGGAGCACCTCCTCATCCTTCTTCTTCACTGACCTTGGTGTCTGCAGAGTTCTTGCTCTCAAGTATTCACATTCCTCTCTCCCACTGCAAGTTTTTTTCCCCTTCTTAAATTTGTTATCACAGAGGTGCTGCCAGTGTTGCTGGCTCTTCTTGGCCAGCAGCAGGTCCATCTTGGAGTCAGCGGGCATTGGCTCTATCAGACATGGGTAAAGCTTCTAGCAGCTTTTCACAGAAGCCACCCCTGTAGCCCTCCCACTACCAAAACCTTGCCACACAAACTCTGTAGATAAGATGTTATGATTAAGCATGTAATTCAAATATGTTGATTATTGGTAGATTAAATTTGCAAAATCAGAAACTATGACTTGTCATAATGGCTTACAGATCCAGCACATGACATTATGAAAACATGTATATGGTCTAACTATGGCTATATGCACATTTGGAGCTCTTCAAGTTCACCTGATTTCTCTCTTTCTCTGTAGTCATTTAAGTTTTCGTTAAATTTATGTCGTAGATTATAGTTGCTAGATTCAGCAGGTTTTCTTTCTCAATAACACTTTTTGATTTTTTACCTAATCCTATAGTAGCCTTTGAATCTTGATTACAAATGCACAATCAATGTCATCGGAGTAGCTCAGCACTGATCTGTCTGAAGGAGCAGAATCCTTTCTTAATTAGCACTTACCAAAGAGCAGCCAAGATGCTCTCTTTTATTTTGATGGTGGGGAACTGATCTTGTTGAAAGTGCATACAGAGCTTTATTTCTTATAGAGATAAATCCTCCACAGAAAACCTTTCTGACACTTCCTCTAAAAAATTCACAGCTCCATATCTTCACACTAGAGAGTACACCTGAGAAGACAGCTTTTCCAAGATAGATGTATATAGCAAAAATATTTAAGACTGATCAATTTAGAAATAATCAGGTAATGAGTCTAGAAAAGGAACCTCATTTTGAAAATCCCTCAGCTAGCATGAAGAAATTGTGAGAAGAAAAGAGAAAAATACTTTCATCTTTTCTAGCTTTAAAAATCAGGTTAACAGCTAGAAATGGATACGAGAACTAGTCTGGTCAGCCTTGGGGCACAGTCCTAGAAGAAAACTAAATCAGACTCTAAAGCATATCAAATTATGTATCTGATGAAATACCAATCAAGTGGAACCACAAATAACTTTCCCCTATCAGCTAGCATAGATTAACAGGTACAGAAATCACTTTCCAAAACAGTAGGTGCGAGAGAAATACATTTCCATTCTCAAGCTGGTCTTTCTGTTACTAATGGCCGAAGAGATGCTTGCATTGATAACCATCGCAGTTTGATGCGGCCTGAGAGTCAGCTCAGCCTTTTACTGAGAAGGCTGAGCACACATTCCCACTGCTATTTTTTGTTGGAGTCAGATCTGAACATCCCCGCGTGCTGCAGGAAAAGAGTCAGGGTACCTTCATGTGAGCACGGCTGGGGGAGGCAGTGTAGTTCGGTAAATAGGGAGCTATTTTCAGCCAGTGAGATTGTTTGTGACTTTAGGCAAGACACTTTACATCTCTCTGCCTCTGTTCCTATCTCCTCTTTCCCACCTGGTCTGCTCTGTTTGTTGAAATTCTAAGCCCTTCCAAGCCAAGACTATCTCTCACCAGGTATTTGTATCATGCATAGAAAAATGCTTCATCCTTTTCCCTGTGCTCATGGATGTTGCTGTAGTACCAGTAGTATTTATTTATTTATGGTCTTGTACAGCAAGAGAAGCAAGGACTTTACTGTGCCGAGCATTGTGCCTACACAGAAAAAAAAGAAAAAAAGAAAGTTAGTGCCTGCTAACTTTACTCTTCAGAAACCTGCGATAGCATATAAATTAGTTTCATAATATGGGTTTTAGGGATTGTTTTTTATGTGACATCAAATGCTTCACTGTTTGAGAATGTGTGTGAATGTGAACACAAACATGTTTAACAGTTCGGTATCAAAAATACAGTTTCTTTCCATCATCCCAAAGTCATGCAAAATGTTCTGTTCTTTCAGACACCCTTGTTTGTAAGCAGCAGTAGCCACAAAATGAGAGGTAAGAGGTTTTCGTAAGGAGCGTGTAGTCACTCACAGAGATGTCACTCAGGTAATTTCACAGAGCTTTTTACAAAGGTCAGATTCACACAAACTTCAGTATCAGGGTCTAAGGTCTATGAAGCGGAGGGCAGAAGTGGAACACAGTGGGGATATTTTTTACTTTCTTCTGATAGGGTTTTTATAACTTCATCCTCTCAAGCATGTAGTGAGAAAGGAAAGACATGTAAGTTGTTAAGAAATATGCCAAATGTTTTGTACTTCTTATCCTTCTGAAATAAAGTGAATTTTCAGACCAAATATTTTGATCATCTTTCAGCCTTTAGCCAACCCTGAGTCTGGGACATCTTACTTTGCTCATGCAAAATTTTCAGCAATGCCTTTTCAGCACCAGCAAACGAGGCCCTCTGCATTCAAATATCACTGTGGTAATACTGAGGCACACGTTTTGGGTGGATGGTTGGACTTGATGGTCTTCGAGGTCTTTTCAAACCTATGGTTCTATGATTCTATCATTCTGTGATTTAGCTGTACAAATCGATTTTGAAAATGCAAAGTTCCATCATTTTTCTGTATATGGTTGAATCTAAAGCAAACGTCTAAATTTCCCTGCACATTAATAGAAATCTAAAGAAAGGAGCAGTATTATTTCCCACTGAAACCCTGCCATATGCACTATTTAATTTTAAAACAGGATCTTTCGGTAGAAAAAGAGCAAAGAGTCATGATGGATTCGCCATATTGTTTGTTCTTCCTATGCTATCTTCTTTTCTAAGATATGCAAACCACAGGCTTCCTCAAGCCGAGGAGGCAGCAGGAGGGAGGGCAGCACACCTTTTGGCCCATTGTGCTTAATAGTATGCTCCCGATCCACCAAGCAGGCAAAAGAAAAGTAAGTGGATGCTGAAAAATTAGGAGCCATTTGTACCTTCTGAGATACTCGATGCCACAGCGCTGTGTCTCACTGAGCAGGATAATAATGTACTGGCAGGCTAAGCCAGGCATGCTTGGTTTCTCAGAAGTGAGTCAGGTAAGGATTTCCATGCTCTTCTCTGCATTTGTACTTCACGCAGTGTAAGCAAAGCTCTGATCCACTAGAGGCATGCCTTGCCTGTGCAGACAACTATAATAGATCATTTTCAGTCCATTCTTTTTAATTACTTCTTTTTTCCAGAAGATTTCTACAACTACGGGCAATCTCAATCCTAATAAAGTGAACATTTAATAAATATTACTCATGCAGTTCTTACAGGCCCTGTTGAATTCTAATATATAATCACTTTATTTTAAGCTTTGGGTCGTAGATGATAAAGTGAACAGAGGTGATTCAGAGTAAGGGCAACACATTGCCACCTTTCTTACTCTAGAAAGACTCTTCTGAAGTGCTTAAAATGTAGGGAAAAGTCTAGTGATTGATTAGCTAGTTAAGTGATAAGGAGGTATATCAGGCAGGGATGCAGAAAAAGTACAGCTGATAAGGACAATCAAGTATCCTTGATCTGAAAAAAATTACAGTGCTTTCTAATCATTCAAATTATATTTTTAAGTAAGAAAAATCTACTGCACCGAGTCTCTAATTTTCTACTTTTTTTGTGTGTGTTAAAGACAGAAGCTATGGGAATTGTGTCCATTCTTTCCAGTGGTGTAATGTTTCCTTGAAAAGGAATTTACTGGATCATCAGACTTTCATTTACCCATATAACATTTATATTCTTTGATCTCTTACTGGCATATTGTAATACTGATAATTATCTCCTTGTCCTGTTTTTTTATAATACCATGTGGCATTCTATGATGTTTTACATTATTAACAATATTACACATATAATACAATTCTGCCAAATCAGGTTGGAGTAGTTGTACGGTATCAGGTAGGTTATTAGGCTTTCAATTTATGATCTCTATAGGTCACAGGCACACTAAGGATACTCATAAAATATTTTCATTGTGATTTTCAGGACCTTGTACAATTGTATTAATATTTCAGATATTTTTTGCATTTTATGTTCAAAGGGGAGGGATCTTCATGGTCATATGACAGCTCTCCATTTTCTCATTATTCAGCCTCCATTACCAAAAAACCCTGTGCTCTGACGATTCTACTTTTACTTTAAGAGGTCTATGCAAAAAATTTCATTAATATGTCAGAAGTTTTATTATTGATCTGGTTAGAGTTTTTGCTGCTAATTCATGAGCTCCTGTTATAGGAGGGAAGTCTGCAGATCAAGTTTCAAAACCCTTTTATTCTTTCATTTTTGTTACTGTAGGACCTGAAAGACTCACTAATCTTTTTTTTTTTTGTTCCTTTCTTCTTTTAGGTGTTGTTAACCTACAAGAGGTATTTCCTTCCACACCTATGAAAGTTTATGTAGTCTTTTGATCAAGGGCGTTGTCATGAGGAGCTTTTTTGTACACATTGAAACAGCTTCTTTTGTTTTGTTTGGTAGGCAGCGGTAGTTTTCTGGGTCACTATTTTGAAATACCATAGTTAGAATCATTTATATGCCACCTCCATTAAGAACAAATTTCAATTTTTACAGGAAATCTTAATTTTCTTAACAAAACTGTTTTAATTTTACATCTTCAGCACTTTCCTCCTTTTATCTTTTTATCCTTCTGTGTAAGGAGAAACAGCCAGTAAGTTCTAGTGCTTTTCATTTTTAGAAAATTTTGACTGCCATTGGAAGGTTTATCATATGCTTGAGACAAACCATGTATTTTCCAGAAAATAACTAATCACCAAAGAGTATATAATTGCCAGACAACAGTGAAAGTGATAGGAAGTCAGGGGCAGAAATAAAAGAGTGTTTTGATTTATTTCTTGGAAACAAAAATAAAGCTCAAGTAGTCATTGTTTTTTTCTCATATAATTGTGCACTAGGACAGGAGTCACATGTACTGTTCCACAGCATGATTATCCTCTCTGCAAGTCTGAGATCTGCTACAAGCCTCCTCCAGTCATAGTCCTACTCTTAAATTAGTGTTACTGGTATCCATTTGGCTTCCATCTAACCACATGTCTCTAATTGAGACAGAACTGCTGCTAACCAGACCAGATCTGGGATATCATCTCTGCTTTTGATGGCCTGCTGAATGCTATGGTCAATCCTACTTTGTTTTATTTATCAAAGAGAAAATCCAGATAGGTTTTGCTGTGAGGTGTCCTCTGAAGCAATGACACGAGTTCCATTCTCCATGATACTATGCCTGTAGATCAAAGACTTATCAAAGGGGAAGCCAGAATAAATTAATGCTACTTACAGCCAAATTTCTAGTCATCCAAAAGGAGTGGTCATTCTCTTCTGGTGACCTTTAGCTTTGGGCAGATAGTGAAACCAACAGTTTGGGAACAAAGGCAAGTCTTCACTCTAAATGTGCACCTGTGCACTTTCATGAGTACGAAAAAAATAGCAATTATCATTCACACGGTCAAAAAAGAAACAAAACTCAGTTAACAGAGCAAAACAGACATGAGTGAAACAACTACGAGTAACCAGTATTAAGCAATGTGATTTATATTTTTTAAGCTGGCTTTTCTCTTTCCTCCCCTCTAGTGAACACCAAGTTCCAACCTAGAAGAGGGTCCGGGTGTGCAGATACGTACCTCACCAAATGCTACTATAGCTGATGTTTTGAAGGATTGAATTACTTTTTTTTATATAAAAAAGAAGTGGCATTCATTTGATAGCAGCTAGGAATTTGGAAGGGATTTAAGAGAGTGGCAAAAATTGAGAGGAAGAAAGGAACTAATGAGAAGATCATAAAGCTGAAATTTGTACCTTGCTTTTAAACATCATTTTCTGCATTGCCTGATTCAGCACGGAATTAAACTACATGGGATTTAAACAAGTTAAGCAAATATTTATGTGCCTTGCTGAAAAAGGACGTTTTGCTGAATGACGTTTTATTGAATCGGTGTTCTGCTACCTCCAATGAAAATCTAACCACAGTCAACTACAAATGACAGTCCTGTGCTTTGTTTATATATTTATTTATTTCCAAAGGTCACGCATTTGTATCCTGAACATCTCTTGTCTCCCATTTATTATACTCTTTCAGGGCTGGTTAATCTTTGCAATATTGAATTATGTAAGTTTCTGAAGCACGATTTCCCCGTTTCCTTTTTTTTTAAGTGGAAAATTACTACATGTTTAAAAGGTTATGAAAATTAATTATACCCATATTTACTCACATCTGTGACATTAGAAACTGCTCAAAAAAAAAAGAGATCCAGATGTCTTCTATTTATGTTGCAGAAACTTAACATTCAGTTTTAGAGATTTAAAATGTCTTTTTTCCCCTGTAGTTAAAAAAAAATACATATAGACAGATGCAGATACAAATATCTTTGAATTATGTCTGTAGGCCACAATGATGTAATCAACTTCAAAACGCAAAAAGAAAATTTCATATTACTTTGCTACAGCAGTGCCTAGAAACTGTAGATTAGACTGGGGCCTCCTTGTTCCTAAGGAAGTATCATAAAACATAATAAGAGCTCCTGTATTCTCTGGTGAGGTTCTTTCTTAAGCACATATATTTGGCTTTGTCATATCTCGGTTTAGAGATGAAAGCTTGAGCAACAAA
This sequence comes from Opisthocomus hoazin, assembly GCF_030867145.1. NCBI lineage: Eukaryota > Metazoa > Chordata > Aves > Opisthocomiformes > Opisthocomidae > Opisthocomus > Opisthocomus hoazin. The sequence goes on from NC_134414.1 coordinate 146,509,924, forward strand.
ATGCTTGCCCAAGGCCAAATCAGTGTTAGATATGGTAAGTGCCAGCAAGGTATACCTATCATGTTTTGTACAACCAACTTCACTATACATACGCTCACACATTGCCACACTGCCTGAAGGCAGCACAGTCAAATCTAAATTTTTTTTTTCCCTACATTTTGTAAAACCCCTCGTGATCAATCAGGATGAAAAACTTTATGTAATTGTAAAGTAATTTATTTCTTATTTCATTTCTTCCAGTAGTAAAGATTGGTTTCTAGTCATGACATAAGTCACAGCTGAGAACAGGAAGTAGGATTTACAATCTCACCATCTGTGAAAATAAGCTTGAATGCATACAGAAACCTAAACACTACATTTTCCTACAAAATAAGCCAACAATTTTCACTATAGCGGTACTAACTTTCAAAAGAAACTTTATTTTTAATGTAGGCATTGATTTCCTGAAAGTCCTTAAATCCATTCTTACTGGAATAAGTGAAGATTTAATGCCAAATAACACCATTAACCTCATCTTCTCCTTCCCTACTGAATTTTAGGTCTTTTCCATAATCAGACAATCCTTTTGTTCTGATGGACTATAGCATGTGATCTATTTTTGTAAGGTGTTTCATAATCTTTTGTCACTGAGCAATAAAGAGTTTTATTTTATTTATCCTTAACAATAAGCATCATTTTTCTGGTTTGTCTTCATATTCACACAGAGATTGATATAGACTTTGCTAATTTATTGTGCATAGCATTATAGAACATAAAATTTGCAATTTAATATAAGCATTTGGTATTGGTGCCATTACGTTAGAAAAGAGTTGTAAATGTCTCCAGCATTTGTTAAGTTTTATGATTAATCCTCATTCTAAGTGGTCCCATTGGACCGAGGTGGTGGTTTTCTTCCATACATATCCTTTTTTAGGCCTAAACACCGCCTTTCTGATGAGAGCCATTTAAGAAGCATAAAATTTGCAGGAGGTCTTCATTTCTTTAGGCAATGCTTACTTTGCAGTCACTGCAGTCTACTGTAGGCAAGCTCAGACTAGCTCTGTAAATAACTAGCTCATGCCCTGGTAACTGCATAGCCAAAGTGCTGTGGCTTCAGTGCCAGGTTGCATCTCCTACTTGCTGGGTCGAGCTGCCCTGCAATGGTCAAGCTATGCAATGCTGCAGCTGGTTCCTAAGACAGCCCCTGGAAGAAGACACCACAGCTATATAACCGCTACAAAAAAAAATCGCATCCTAAGCCTGTGTGTGCGTGGCAGTCAGAGGCATGGCACACTGAAACCAGTCTTCTTCTAGGACAGTATTGTCCCAAGTTTTACATCAGGTGGGTGTTGTAGCAGCTTGACAGCCATATGCCTAGATACTCCCCTTTTGATCTCACCAAAATGCAGGAACTCCCAACCTCTTGTTTAGCATTTGTCTAGTCCCATAAGCATATATTCAGAGAAAACTCTGTGATCCAGGTGCTCGGTGCGCCTGGCGGGACTGGTTGGACTCTCCAGTGTTGCATCTCACTATATCTATTATTTGGTTTCCTGAAATGAAGCTAAGCATGCCAAGGACACCAAAGTAGGACTTTGGAGAATAGGTGAATAACCTGTGTGGGTACCAAGTTCACAGCTAATGCCAACTGCATATGCCACCGCTTGGTTTCCAAGGAAAAGACTGCTTGTGCCACAGCTACACATACATTGCCTTCTCTCACTTTGGTCCATGAAATATTTGTTTTGTCTCGTTTGACAAAGTTACTTGGGCTTAAGTACTCTTATGTTCCAGGCATGCCCAGGAACGAGGATCTACATTTCCACACTTTGAAAACACCACCTGCTGAAATCACGATTTGTGTGATTCCTATTTAAATTAACAGAGTGGGACTTGCAGATCAGTGAAAGTCTTTCTACTCACTGCAAAAACACTTCAGATGATAAGCTCAGGAAGTATGGGCTAGATGAGTGGTCGGTGAAGTGGATAGAGAACTGGCTGAATGGCAGAACTCAGAGCGTTGTCATCAGCGACGCTGAGTCTAGTTGGAGGCTGGTAACAAGTGGTGTCCCCCCCGGGGTCAGTACTGGGCCCAGTCTTGTTTAACTTCTTCATCAACGACCTGGATGAAGAGTTAGAATGTACCCTCAGCAAGTTTGTTGATGACACCAAACTGGGAGGTGTGGTAGATACACCAGAAGGCTGTGCTGCCATTCAGCGTGACCTGGATAGGCTGGAAAGCTGGGCAGAGAGGAACCTGATGAGGTTCAACAAGGGCAAGTGCAGGGTCCTGCACCTGGGGAGGAACAACCTCATGCACCAGTACAGGCTTGGGGTGGACCTGCTGGAGAGCAGCTCTGCGGAGAGGGACCTGGGTGTGCTGGTGGACGACAGGTTAACCATGAGCCAGCAGTGTGCCCTGGCTGCCAAGAAAGCCAATGGGATCCTGGGGTGCATCAAGAAGAGTGTGGCCAGCAGGACGAGGGAGGTTCTCCTTCCCCTCTACACTGCCCTGGTGAGGCCTCATCTAGAGTACTGTGTCCAGTTCTGGGCTCCCCAGTTCAAGAAAGATGAAGAGCTACTGGAGAGAGTCCAGCGGAGGGCTACGAGGATGATGAGGGGACTGGAACATCTCCCCTACGAGGAGAGGTTGAGGGAACTGGGCTTGTTCAGCCTGAAGAAGAGAAGGCTGCGAGGGGACCTTATAAATGCTTACAAATATCTGAAGGGTGGGTGTCAGGAGAATGGGACCAAGCTCTTTTCAGTGGTGCCCAGTGACAGGACAAGGGGCAATGGGCACAAACTGAGGCACAGGAAGTTCCATCTGAACATGAGGAAGAACTTCTTCCCTCTGAGGGTGACGGAGCACTGGAACTGGCTGCCCAGGGAGGTTGTGGAGTCTCCTTCTCTGGAGATATTCAAGACCCGCCTGGACAAGGTCCTGTGCAGCTTGCTGTAGGTGACCCTGCTTCGACAGGAGGGTTGGACTGGATGACCCACAGAGGTCCCTTCCAACCCCTACTATTCTGTGATTCTGTGATTCTGTGGGACCTAATATATACTTACAAATATCTGAAGAGTGGGTGTCAGCAGGATGGGGCCAAGCTCTTTTCAGTAGTGCCCAGTGACAGGACAAGGGGCAATGGGCACAAACTGAAGCAGAGGAAGTTCCGTCTGAACATGAGGAAGAACTTCTTCCCTCTGAGGGTGACGGAGCACTGGAACAGGCTGCCCAGGGAGGCTGTGGAGTCTCCTTCTCTGGAGATATTCAAGACCTGCCTGGACAAGTTCCTGTGCTGCCTGCTGTAGGTGACCCTTCTTTGGCAGGAGGGTTGGACTAGATGACCCACAGAGGTCCCTTCCAACACCTACCATTCTGTGATTCTGTGATTCTGTGATATTGTGTTCAGCAAGATTATAGCCACTGTTTAGGGCAGCTTACAATTTTATTTAGATGGAAACTCACCTAGAGGTACCATTGTTGCTGTCACTCTCATCAGATCTTAAGACAGTTATCCAGAATCACAGTTTCAAGGTACCAGTAGTTCATGGCTCTGTGCTTTCACCTAAGAAGGGGAAACAAATGCATCCATGAGAAAGAGATTAGGGAACCCTAAACTGACACTGTATTTAATTTTACTTCACCTACATTGTCATAAAAATTTCTCATTTCTAAGTGTTATGTATCTTTAACCCTCACTCATTTTCATGGAAAGAACAAGACACCGACCTCCATACATGAACACGAAGTCTGATTAAATAGAATCTCCATCCCCGGCACTACTTGAAAGCTGTCTGGACATGGTCTTGGGCAGCCTGCCACAGGTGACTCTGCTTGACTGGGGGATTGGACAAGATGACCTTCAAAGTCCCTTCCAACCTTGACTATTCTGTGATCCTATGAAGTCTAAGGGTAATGCTGGATTTCAGAAACAAAACTTAATTTACTGGATTTCATGAGGATTCTCTAAAATAGAATGTTAGATGACTTACTTTATACACTTGTCCTGTTAGTGAAGTGACTGATAGCATTCACAGGAATATCTTTTCCATTATTACATTACAGTTTATAAAGATTGACCATAAATGTCACTATGTTGCTAAAGAATTCTGAGAGTCATATTCTTGTTTTTATCTCAACTTTACTCAGTCTTGGAAAACAGAATTTAGTTTTGGCAGAAGAAAAATAATGTTGTATAAGCATTTTCTTTTGAAGTGTGTGTTCTGTAGGATAGCCACAGAGGGAATTTAATCTCTTGAAGTTTAACTTTCCAAAGCCTACTGTGAGTACAACATGGAAAAGAGACTTGTCATTTCATTAATGAAGAGTGACCAGTTGTCACCCCCGCACAGGAAAAAAATATTGTGACACATTAGCAATGAAGGACCATGAGACAAACCAAATGTAAATACCGGTGGTTTAAAGAGATAATTAAAGCTCTTGAGACTGCAATTATGACAAGGCAGCATGACAAGGCACATGTATGTCGACAGAATATACTTATATTGACAGAATCTGTCCGAGAAATCCTTTTTGTACAATATATCTGTCTGTCACATCTTTGGACTGCACATGCATTTATTGACTTAGTGTAGATCTTGAAATTTGTCCCTTTGCCTTATTACTCAGTGACACTTGTTTAAACATATCATGTTTTCAAACATCAAGCTTCCTGAGCTGTTTTTCCAAAAGTTTGATAGGAGTGTGTACATTACTAAGCGATATTTCCATTACGTTACATGCATTATATGTATTATGTTACTGTCACTCACAGAACCCTAGATAATATGAGTGAATATGCATGTACAGTATAGATATTTGGACAATATATGTCCTAAGAATAGAGGGGACTGTCAAAATCAGATGTGATCTTTGGACATGTAATTAATTTACTAAGGAACTTAAAAACACAAAAGTTAAAATTAAAGTCGTTCCAGCTTAGAAACTTAGCACCTACATGCTTCCTCTCCTTGCTACAACAGATGTGACTTCTTTCTTTGGTTCAAGCCTCCTGACCCACCCCAGCAAAGCGGGACTCTGGCGGCAATAGCAGCACAGTAGTGTGGCACAGAGGAAGGGACTCCATCTCCCCACTACAAGGTCAGAGGCAGTGGGATCTGGCTGCTGTTTGAGGACATCTGTTAGAGACAGACAGAAAGGACCTGAAAAACTAAACTGCTCTTATGAAGTTCTCCTCCTTTACTTTTGACAGCCAAATAGATTCTGATTACCTGTTCTTGGGGGGGAGGGGGAAGCATGTCAATGCATACTAACACATGAAAAGAACTATAGTGCCAAAATAAATTTGTATATGCACAGAAAGAAAGATAGTATTCAGCATTTGTATACAGAGATTTATTCGGTTACATTTTGCATATTGAAGAAATAAGGACGAAGTATTGCCAAAGTGGGGTGCTCAGTAAATAAATGCTTCAGACTAATCAATAATGTTCTTTAGGTAGTAAACACAGAAATTGATTGGAAATAGTTTCAACAATTTCTTTAGCTGGAATCCAGTATTCATTTTTGATTAATTTTATTAATTTTAACTTCTGTTTTCATTATACCAGCAAGAAGCACACACCCTTTTTTATCCTCCAAAACAAAACTAAACAACCCCTACCTTCCATTAAGACTCTGGCACTCCAATCCTTCAAAAAAAATGTAATTAGATATATAACCAAGTTTATACTGAGTTTAACTCAACTTTATATAACTCAGTTGCCAGGAACAACAGACAAAGAATGTCTCCTCAAAAATATACTTAAGCATTTCCTTCCGTGTAGCTCATAATATCCAGAAATCAGATGACTGAATTACGAAAAAAATAGTCTTTCATTTAGTGAGTAATGCATTTTGAACACTTCTTGCTTAAGAAAACAGAGCTAAAAATGTGACTTGATGTTTTGGAAGAAAACAGCAGGCAGAAGCTCCAAAGAGAAGTTATTTTTCCTTTGTTTTAAAGAAAACTTCCTTGTTTCATGCAGCCCGGCTTATTGATTTTGAAAGGTCAGTGGTAGATTCAGAGAGACTTTATGATAAATGGGAAGGTTTGCTACAAATGACTAATTTCCTACCTTTTATGATTGTATTAGCTCCTGGTTTACTGACATTTGGGTGGCCATTTTAGAAAGAATCTTCTACTGTTTCTCGTTGAAGTCTGATAGTAGAAATCCTCTGCCTAACATCGCTGTTGACTCTGCTCTCACAAGATGCTGAAAAAGAGTTAATGCAGGGATGATTTTTTTAAAAGAGAGAAGTTGCAGATTTAATCCTGCTCATAACTGTGCAAGTAATCAGCCCTTCTGACTGAGATGAACTTGGAGGAGAGGAGGGTTTCTCTTGGCTCCTGAAAGTTCATGGCCGAAATCACAATGTCTAAAAATGTTTCTCTTCTTAACATATAACCAGAGAGTAGAAAAAGAGAAATATGAGAGCAAGAAAGAGAACCCTGGCAATTGCATGGACACACAAGTGCAAGGAATCACCAGGAAATCGTGCTAGATGTAGACAGGGGAATGGAAAGGTCATCCAAGCAACAACGTGAACCTTGGGGACAGAAGGCAGGGGGAAAGCTAACGTACACTACTCACCTGCTTTGCATTGCTTTGCTAATGCAAAGCATCTGTAAATGCAGCTTAACTGGACAAATCACACTGTCTCTCTCACAGTGCTCCGACTGACATAATGCTGCTGAGGTGCGTGTTCAAATATGTCTATAAATAGTTAGATGATTAACACAAAGAAAACCTAAGTTTGATATTTCTTATTCAACTCACTGTGAGATAGTACAGAGCAAAAAGTTCTTGAAGTTTCCTGGGGAAAGCCCATCTATAGGAAAAAAAAGTACTAAAATTAAAACAAAAACCAGAACTCTGTCTTGTAGTGATACAAATAGAGAACAATCAATATTTAAAATAATCATTATGCTGTGATGACAAGCATATTCTGTGAAGTCCAGAAGTGCAGGTGAGGGGATGGGTTACCAGTTTCCTAGAGCACAGCACTGGAGAGAAAGAAAAACTGTGACTTTTTATCCCCTTTTCTTCAGCCGTCAACTCCAGAAACTCCTCCTGACGTCTGACAGGCATGGTTCTTACTAAGTTCTGCATCTTTGCTTAAAGTTTATAGGCTGTTGGAAAAAAACTCTTTCCTCATTGAATCATAGATAGCAATTTCCTCATTGAAAAGTGCTCTGAGGTACAGTTTGTATCCACTACCACAATTTAGTAACTCTGGAGACACTACATAAAACCTCCTGCTGTGCTCCTCCACCTTGCTTTTGAAGACCTACGAGAAATCAAATAGTACAGTCTTATTCATCACTCAGATTTGAAGAATGAGCTTTGCTAAACGCAATAGTCAGATCTGTTGTGTTGAAGACGCCCTTCGAAAGTCCCTTTTCCAAGGAGAGCTATGCAATTTTAAGTCTCTATTTACTGTTACCATCTGTGACATCAGTCTCCCACTGCCAGATTGGGCAAGCCTAAGTCACACTTGAAAGCTTTTAAGAATGAACTGCAGTGAACCTGAATAGGCCCCTGCTAAACTACATGCTTGTTTGCTGTGTTGCCTTACCCTCCTCTGCTGAGCTAGTGCTCTGAGTCTGGAGATCTCCTTCATGCAAACAAGAACAACACAGTTTAGGGGAAAGGAAAAAAAAAAAAGAATAAAAATAAAAGTGTATGTCTTTAAAAAAGGATGGCTTGTGAATTAAAGATGCCCTGATCCCTGTCTTCAGGCGTCGTAGTCAGCAGCAAGCGCTGCCTGATAGCAAGGCATAATACCCATTATCCTTGCTCTGAAAACCAAAGACTTCCATGCCTTTCCCATTGCTGCTCTCTGTCTCCAGCTCTTCATCTCCAGCTCTCCTTCCACAGCAGTTATCAATAGCAGAGAGAGACTCTGCCTGCTATAAAGATTGTAATCACTAACTCAACTCACTAACATTAAACATCTTACCAGCAATCAGATACGGTGAGCTGAAGCCTTCAAAAAGAGCTACTAAAATGAACTTTTAGATTCACCGAATCCTCTTCATTTAGAAGCACAGGACTAAAACCAGATAACTTCTTGATGTTAAAACAACAACTCCAGCTACCAAGTTGTACCTTTAACTATGTTTGTACTGGGACTTGATTACAATTTCTTCTGTGAATTTACCAGTTCTTCTTGATTTTGTTTGAATTGCTAAAGGCTCCACATGGAACATCATCTTATATTATCAACCAGAGAAACTTGCAGCTTTTCAGGGCATTGTGCTGTAGGGAATAAGAAAAAGAAGATTTAAGGAAGAACTTACAAGAGATTTCTCCTGTATCAGTGAATTCATTTTCAATACAGACATGATTTTCCTGAAATAATTTGTGTTCACAATTTCTAGTTCTCTGGGAGATCTGACATAAGTAAAATCTTACGACAGACAACCACATCTGAAAAAATCTGTTCTGCAATTCTCTTTAAAGATTTTATCTAACCATAAAATATTTTAACTTTAAAAATACAACTTTTTTTTCAAAAAAGCATTACTTTTTCAGAAATATTTGTTATTCAAAAATCTTCATTTGTTTCTAATGCCATTTCTTATCAAAGATAAATATTCAGGGACAGTTCTTAAGTTTTCTTGTTATCTAAATACTCCAAGAGATCCATTTGAACGGTTGATCTCCACCTACCCGGGCTGAACTTCAGATCTGAAATTCCAGTTGAAATCGAAAGCTGTACTTCACTCACAATTATGCACTGTGTCTGGTTAAAGTCTAAAACAGTGGAAATAAAGCTTAACAGTTTGCATTTGGTATTCTACACTGATATGTTTTTTCCTTCTCCCTCACTTCTGTTGCAATTTTTTTATAATCTTAAAAGCCACCAAGATGGCTGAGACAGATATCTGAAAATCTAGGACTACTTTTTCTGCCACATGCCTCTTCACTATGGTTCTAGTATTGGTGTCGCAATTGTTTATTTGTATAGGAGTGGATTTTTGAAGTATCGGTCAGTATATTAAGTAAATATAATACGAACCAAAACACTTGCTGAAAAAAATGTGCAATATATCTCTGTTTTGAAAAGTATCATTGGAAATCATTGGAAGTAGCATCAGATGTTTTCAAAGCTCTCTCACAACATCTGTCCCTGGAAATATTTACACTACAGTCTGTAAAACACAAAGCACAGATTGGGTCAACAGCAGACAATCTGGATGCACAACATGTTTGTTTTTATTGTTTGACTGGTCTTTTGCAAAGGTGCTTGTGCGTTCTCTTCATGCATTCAAATAAACTGAAAATATAGCAAGAGTGTACATAGCCGCATCACTAGATCCAGTTCCAAGAAAAACATTTTAGAAGGTTCAACAGGCCTTCTAAGACAGGAACAATTTGCAGTGTTTACCAGTTGCTTCTATCCAGTGTGAAGAAGTTCTCAGATGTGCAAATGTTTTACCTATAAATGTGCTATAAAACTGAACAGTGTTTTTTTTATGTCTGAAGTTGCTCTCTGTCCTTGCATGCATGAGCAAGGTTTGAGGGGAATTGGAATACTGAATATCATGGATTTTATGCTATTCTTTTAAAGGAATATCATTATCTTTACAACCAATAAGATATAAAAAGGGCTGATATGCTCAACATATTGTGGCCAAGATGAAAATTAGCATTTCAAATGGCTGGAGCTATTGTACTCTTAAGTGTGCCTGTTTAACCCATCATTCAAGCAAGGGAAATAAAACAGATGAAGAGCCTCAGCAATTTTTTCTTCGGAGTTGATTCCAAAGATGGTGTCTGCTGCAACTGAGATCTGGATGTCCCTTTAGTCAGTGTAGTAACCGTGCTTTGGGAAGCCACAAAGCCATCCTCAGCTGTGGATATGAGATAAGAATGCTGACTAATAAGAACAGTTCTAGGACAAACACAAATGAGATTACTTTAAGAAGACCCTAGGTGTGCCAAAACCTAGGCTGACTTTTTTGTCTCAAGCTGTCACAGCTGGGAAGGCTTAAGCATGTGTATCACGTAGTTTTAAAAGGAGGTTGCAGAACAAGATTTTCAAGGACAAAGTGTCAGTGAAATGACATGAGGGTTGGGCTTGCAGAAAGAGCCCAAAGAACTAAACCTATTAAAAAACTGGCACATTACAAATTTGCACTCCGTTCAGCAATTTGGCAGAATCCATTTATAACAGATTTCATGTTGGGAATTGAGTCCAAAACGACTCCTCCCCTAATTATGAACTGAATCCCCCCCCCCACAGTTTTGCTTTTTTTATTCAAAAATAAATGTAATAAAACAAAGTGAAATAAAATAAAAACTCTTTGTTTTGATTTACAAAGAATCTTGAAGGAAAATGAAGGGCAGGGGTGTGAGTCTCCCCATCAGGATACGTTACCAACTGGAAAAATTGGAGAGAAGATGGAACGTGGGATTTGAAGCACCAAGCTGGTGGAATCTGAGTATGTCATAAAGGTTAAGCGCAGTCTCCGAAGGGGAGCCAGGCATCCCATGCAAGAGTAGCCCCGCTGGTTGATGGCCAGCTAGCATTGGCATTGATGATGTGGCAGATGCTCATTTAAACTTCCACCCTAAAACTTGCTGGAAGAAAAGTTACAGCAGTAGGTGGGGGAAGATGGAAAGAGTGAAATGGGAAAAAATAGTAGAAGGACTGGAGACTGAAATAAACTGGCTACCGTACAAATGCAGTTGAATTGTCAGTGTGTAGCTAATGGTTCTTGATCCCAACTGTCCCTTTGGCTGCAATAATTTTTATCTTTGGGTCATGACAGTATTATACATCTGACAGTTACCAACTTTCTCTGTAGTTCTTTAACAGTAAATTGAATTGCATTTTTGCAACTATGGTCATACTTTAACTGAATTGTTATTCTATTACACTGGAAAGTGGAAAAAAGATATTTGATAGGGTACACTCCCTGTCACTTCATCCTGAAAATAATTTACCTGGAAAAGGTCTATCCAAAGTCCAGTTATGAAACTGACTGACTTTGTATGTCGGAAGGTTCTTGATTGCCATGCCAGCAGTGAATTTAATTTTACGTATACTTGTGTCATTATAATTTGGTGTGAGACTTGAAACCAAGGGCACTGACTTTGGAGGGTTCCTTAATGCAGATAAATTGCAGCAGCAGGTTAGACTGAGCTGCAAAAATGTGACCCAAACGATCAGCACAATTTTCAAGAGTCTATGCAAAGTGGAAACTCTAGTTCAGGATTTTTCAGGCATTATCTATTGAAATGTCCTGCTTGAATCTTCTCCATGAAATTACGTTCTAAGATACATGAGACTTTCCCCCCCAAAGTATGTTCTTTATAGTTATTTCATTTTGTCATTTATTTCATACTAAATGCCAGATGTGGAGCCTGAAATCTAGCAAGAAAGGGTAATATGAGGCACTGTAACTACGAGTCCTTAGGGTACGTACATAGCATTCTCATATTGAAAGTTATATTAAAATATATGCAAATTATGCAGAATATACAACCCTACTACTATAATAGTATAATATAAATTATATTATATATATATAAATATATATAAAAATAAAAAATATATAAAAATAAAATCTAATATAAATACTATAATATTAGATGATAGATATTCGTTATAAAACAGTATATATAAATAAGTATCCATATTGATAAACATATATAACTAGAATAAAAATGTATCTCAAAAGAAATTTTCAGTACTTACTAGTCAAACAGGACTCCACTGGTTGCATTTTCAAAAGGCATTTATTTGTGTTGGCGTTTTCTAACATACAACATGGCAAGACATTTTTGTTATTACATTGGAAACTACTACATGTGGTAGCCTATCACTAACCTCTCCAAATTTTTTGTTAGTTTGGACATAGTAGTGGCTTACAGAGTTCCTACCTTTGCATTCATTTTCATGTGATACTAGTAGAAATATCTGAGACCTGAATTATAGGCTTATTCCAGACCGCTTCAGCTAACTGCAAAACATCACAAATATTTGTGTCAGGAAAACTAAATGAAAAGTGAAGGTCTAGAGGAGACGTGGGAGAGCTGTAGGAGGAAGGGGATCAAGATGTGTTGCCATCAGCAGTGACTGCTGATGAAGAATGGCAGATGGAGACAGATGGTTGGCCTCTTGTCCAGCATCCACCTCACAGTGAGGCTGCAGGCAGAAAAACTCTGACATTTCTTAGTTGTTTTAGGCAGCCTGCAAAGGTACATAGGTGAGTTAATCAAAATTATCTCCAGCCCCATCAGTGCAATGCTAGGTCCCTGGTATTATGATGCCAATTAACGTAGATTTTGTTCACTATTGATCATTTTAGTTTCGATTTCCCAGCTACTTGGGAGTGTATGCTGCTGGGTTTAGGTAAGGCATTCACCATCATTCCCACTGCTCTACATGACCATGGATTAACTAATCTAGTTAGTTTATAGGGTCAAACATCTTAGTGGAATGAAAGCTTCGTGATAGCTTCATAATGCAAATAAAAAAGCTGTTGATTTCTGAAGCCAAGAGCTAACAAGTGCTACTAGTGACTGAGTCAGGTTTGTTGTAATCTTTGCTTTGAAGATACACTGGAGTTCTCCAAGGTTAATGAACCACTCGTGGTAGAGCTTTCCTTCAGGCTTTAACTCTGTTTTATTCTTGATAGAACCATTAACTTCTACACTAACCTTTCTACTTGTTACTATTACACACATTCTGCCCACTAAAGCTTTCTATTGATTTTTGCCAGTAAACTTTTGTAAAATGTAGGTTTAAATACATGGGGTTTGTGGTTCTGTTAGAATTGGGTGATATACAGACAGACAATGATTAATTGTAGGCTTTAATTTATTTGAGATATATTTTACAGTCACTTTGGCAACACCATAGTCCTTAGGTTTTGTTTCCTGAATCATCCCCTCTACGTATTCCAGATATCTTTTTAATTGCCATAGTTTCCAGTCAAGAAAGTAAAATTTACAAGATATCATGAATAGTGTTAGCAAAATACATTGATATACTGGAAATTCTTCCTATCCTTCCAAATTAAGGATCACAGCTATGAAGAATGATGCCATTGGGGCAGAGGACCAACAGAACTTGCCATCTGGAATCTAGCCATGTGTTAGAAAATCCTATATTCTCCTTTTAACATTTTAATCTCCTACCCCTTCACTTTGTTTATGAGATTTTCATATCAAGATTCCAAAGACACATAAATTTTTTCTTTGGTAACACAACCTGTGGCAAATGAATTAGAAAAAGCTTTAGGACCAATCCTAATTTTTAGGGTTTTAAAAATTATTATTATTCCAATGTATTTTTCCCTTTTTATTTTCAAATTTCTAAAAATATAATATAATCTATATGGCAGGTCATCCTCCTCAATTTCCTTCAGTCAATGTCTTTTTTCTATTTCATCTTCACTTGAAACACTGAAGCACTACAGCCATAAATATTTGGTCAGTAAAATGTTGGTTTTAACCAACATTCTGAGTTAAGAATGACTTTTCTGGTGTTGCTGTATTTCTGGATGCATTTTCCAAATAGAAAAACATGCACTAATCAGTGCCAATTTGTCGTACAAGCAAACAGAAAAAATTTCCTTGCTAAAAAAATAAATCAGGGGATAAAATGTTTCTGGGATTTTTTGATGACTATTTTTTTAACATCACTGTAGGCAGCTAGTGAAGGCAGACTGCAGGTAAAGTATATTAAGCTAGTTGGACTCCCTTGTGCTTTGCAGAATTACTTGTAGTTTTTCTCCATGGGGGTTTTACATCAAGCCAGCTATTTCAACACCATTGTTTTTACAATGGACAGTAATAAAAGCATGGATATTTCCTTGTTTGATTAGGAAAAAAACCACATATACCCTGTCCTGGGATCTGAGCATGTTATTACAATGAAAATGCTTGGAAATTATTTTACATTTTAAAAATTACTAATAAAAGAATTTCTTTGAATTATGGGTCAAATTCCTACCTGTGTATTCAGGCTTGACTCCCTTGATTTGATTGCTCTATGCATTTCAGAAATCATTGTAGCCTTGAACAAGAATTATTTTCAATAAGACATTATTCATGTCTGCCCAAGAATTAAGCTTTGAGAGATTTGTACTAATATTTGCTATTATGTTGGTCAACAGGGTGTCATTCTGTAAGTTTCACTTTGATATTCAGATTCAAATATTCACAACAAAAATATGAATGTCTCATGATTGCAGCTGTGCAAATAGCAAGGGATTACACCAACTCTGAAGCTGGATTCTGTTCTTATTCTTTTCATTATTCTTTTCCCTGTGAACAGTAATGGCAAAAATTTGGGGAACTTGCTTAAACTGATGGACAGCAATCCATATTCACTTATGAATTATTTACTGTGGTAAGTAACCCTTATGCAACAATATATGTATAAAATTAGCCCTGCCCAAAAGTCTCAGGACAGATGCCTGCCACTAATATGCATTTAATAATTTGAAATAGGCAAATGGGTAGCATTATATGAATGCATTTTTGACTGCTTAATGCAGCCGTAGCTACATTCAGCACAGAAACAGCAAGTATACAAGGTGTTCAATGAATTCTTCAGAAGTAGTATTGCATGCATTATTCTGTGGTATCAATGTAGCAACAGAAAATTAAATGTAAACATTTGCTGTAAGCAGCAAAAAAGTCTAGCATTCAGCAATTTAGGTCATGATCCCTCAGTCAGAAGAAAATAAGAAGTTTTTAAAAATCTGAGGTTTGTGAGCATTGCCAGAATGTGAGAGTGGTTGTAAATTGAGGGGAAAAAAACGTTAATGTATCCTAATTAAATTACCTGAACTTTACCTATCTTTTTATATATTTAAAAAAAAGTTCTTAGTATTTTCTTTGTTCAGTCATTCTATAATAGCAATTGCGCCACATCAAGGATTAAATATACGGGACGAAAATGACCCTATCAGCTTGAAATGTAAATTCAGAAGTAATACTATAAGTGTGTAATGGCAGCCCAGAGGCAAGAATTTGTCAATAGATAGTATTTGCTAGGTGATTGTGAGTAGGAAACACAAACTTAAAACCTATGTCTTTTGCAAGCAAGCTATGAACAAAGAGTTAAAACCATTGAATTAATATATTAATAACACAAACAGTTCTATCTTCCCTCAACCTGTCTAAGTTAGCTCAGAAATAAGACCACGTCTACTTAAAGGTTTATACACCACAGTGTAAATTTTCAGCAAATTAGAGCAGAGTCTGAAGCAAAGCACGAAACCGCAGGACCTTAATATGGTGTAATACTTCACAGTGAACATTTCATGCAGCTGTATAAATAAAACCACCATCATAGTGAAGACAGTGATTGATGATTCAGTGAAGCTTGTTTCCAAGAACTAAGACAACTCCATACTGCTAAAATGGAAATCAATTTAGCACGAACTGGTGAGTTAGGAAGTGATGGTTTGCTTAAAAACAAACCCCAACAACCTTCTCTTCTTTGTAAACACTGAAGCAATATAAAATGGAATGTCACAAGTAAAGGTCTGAAGCCACATATTTCTATTGCTGTTCAGGAATAGACAGACCAAAATATGATTCTTAGTTTAGCATTTTCTCTGTGAGAAAGCCATTATTTTATATGGAAAAATAATTGGTTTTAAATTAGAAAATAAAAGCACTACATATATATATACACTCACATAAATATACACAAATTTGTATTTTAATATGATGCCACTCATTATTCGTTATACACTGAACAACATTTAAGCAACTCTCTAACCTGTTCGTTTCTATGCATCTGATTAACTGCACCTTCCCAGCTCTTTAACGTTGATGTTTCTCTTCCAAAGAAAAGGCATCATCATATACTACATAAAATGCAGTCCCATGAACATTGATAGAGGAACATAACGCTTGAAATTTGGGGTATGATAAGTATGAACTACAGTTCTTCTAAAGACTATATGAAACTAATTAGATTATATCCTTTTCAGAGGAAATGTTTCGGTTTCCCAAATATTGCTCCCAAACTAATCAGGAATTTTTGACTCTAGCTAATTTTGTCAAGTGTTTTGAGATCACATTTTTATATTTAACTATTTAAAACACCACATATTCGGAAAAGTCAGAGAAGACAACATCAGGGTTCCACTATTACCACGCCAGCTTCTTTTAAGAAGTTTGATGCAGGTTGTGAAGTTGTATGATGCATGGCTTAAAAAAGTTTTGGGGAAATTGTGAATATAAATACAGATTGCAAATTGTTCAGGGGAGGATTTTGAATGGTAATGCAGATTAAAATGTTTGCTTTGAGCCTATTTTGAATTACAGTGAAGAATTTTTAATACAGTTCATTCTTAAGTCCTGCAAACCCAAACATGACCATGCGGTTTTAATAGGTTCTAATATATAATGAGGTCTGAAAGCAAAAAAAAAAAAAAAGTACAAAAAGAAAATGTGAAGCCACCTATATGTTTATAAAAGAAGATGAAAGAATTGGAAAATCTGAAGAGAATTGAGAGTTAACATGGACAGGTAAATTATTTCTGTCCTATTACACTAAAAAAAGCATTATTTTAAATGGACCAATTAAAAACAATTGTAATGCATCTACAATTTATTTGTTCCAACCTAGAATTTCAATGTCACCTAAGATACTAAATATCTCATTCTTTTTACATTTTAAATTTAGATTCCTAAATCACTAAAAAACCCAGTTGATTTCATACTGATAAAAAAATGCTGAACACGATTTCCAATGCATTCAGTACAATGGAACGCTAGGCTCCAGCATACGGTCCCAAACATTGTTCAGAAAAATGTAGCTCGGCTACTCACACTCCAGCCTCCACGCTTGCAATGTGCTTTACTGCTCTTAATACAAGGGCTTTAATGACACTGCTGCTTAAACTTGCCTTTTGCCGAAAGATTTCATTTCCGTGCAAAAGACCTGAAATGCACATATCAAGCATGCACTTCACCAGCATTGCAGTAGCATGGACTTTGGCCAATCCGAATGATAAAACAGTCCCAGTGTGTTCGGATTAGAAAGACTCTGCCCTGCAGTGGGTTGTATAAAATGATCATGAAGGTCGCAGCCCAATCCCCAAAAGACAAGTGTTGATATCATAAAAATCACCACGCTCAGTAACTGGCACCAGTGCTGACAGACTTGGCAGAAAGGCCAATGATTCAATTGACCTAAAGACTAAACAATGCTTTTTTTATTTTTTCCAGAGGAAATGCTCCCTTTAGATCAGAGCTGAGATACAATTAGCATGGCAACAGTTCTCTGTTAAACAAAGCCATTCCTTGTAAAAATATCCCTCAAAAAAGAAAAGCAGCAAAAACTTGCTTAAGACGTGAATTTGAATAAATCAGATTCTTTTTCATGAGATAAAATGTGTCTTTATTCACCCATTCATTATTCAAAGAAATAAACACACACACACACAAACACAGAGGTTTAAACACAGGTTGACTGAAAACTAGCAAAGATTGCTCTACACCCAAATTCTAACTGTATATCTGATTTCCATCTAAACACAGACAATGCATCTGAGATTAGAATATGTGCCTGGTAAAGCGGACATTGACTGGATGTTCACGCATGCAAGACAAATTCAGTTCTCAGCCATACCACCTTAACTCTAGAGAAACCCCACAGATGCCAATGAAATGGTATTGGATTTGTAATGGAGTGAGAACAGAATATTGCCTGGCATATCTTTTTTTATACATTTTCTTTTAAGCAAAACATACAGAAGAAATCTTCCTTTGCTCCCCTGTTATCAATCAATGACCATTGCTCTGTTAATGCATTACAATAAAATATCTCAACGGTGCATTGAGCTGGTTGACTGTAATATATCAGCAGATCAATGGTCTGCAAAAAGAAAATGATCAAATGCAAGACAACCTTCTCCAATTAGATAATTTTCAAAGATTTCACACACTGAACTTGTAATGGCTTCGAAGAAGCAAGTCAACAGTGCTAACTGACTAACTGGAGATCTCACAGGGCTTTTCAAAGTGTTACCTTCCTTCTGGTTCCCCCATTAGTAAAATTAAAGATAAATTTCATTTTAAAAATTTAAGGATACTTGTCTCCAGATCTGGATACTGCATCTCTGATGTTAAGAAACTCCTACATACCAAAAAACTAGGAGAGTAAGAGGCGACTCAGAGAAATGGAAGCCTGCAGCCCACATTGTCTGAGTGGGAAGTTTTCAGCCATTTTGTAAACCCTGTGGGTCAGGCTTGTGCAGCCAGTCCTGCGACTGCTGCCTCAGGACCCAGCACCCCAAGCCGTCTCCACCACTGTTCTCCTGAGACCCTGTTTGCAAGCTTTGACAGTGCCAATTTATAAACAGTTCTCAAAGCTTCAAGCATCCATTACATACGTCTGAACAGAAGTAATTCTTTGAAAGACCGTGTTTATAGCACTGAGGCAAGAGTCAGAAAAATCAATTAAAAGGCAATATTGCATACATTCGAGAAAAAGTGATCCACATGTAAATGGACTTTGTCAATCTCCTCTGTCGGCTATGTGTTTTTAATGCCTGTGAATAAACACTCATCCCTGTGAAGACATTAGAAATTCTGTTTCTGACAGAAAACACAACAAACTACGACTGTCTTCTTTCTTCTTTTTGGGTTGGTTTTTTTTTAACGCTTAATAAAGCAGGGACTGCAGATCTCCACATTCTTTGGGCTACTTTCAGGGTTCATTCACATCCAGAAGAATCCCTTATCACCACTGTGGTTTCACCCTGATGGGAGCCACTTCACTACAGCACCAATTCTTTCTGAACATTTTAGCCTTGGTCTAAGAACAATTTGAGGTCTTCAATCATACTTATACATGGAAGCGATGGTATTTACAGAGGAGACATGCACATGTTTCTTTGCATGCAAGCAGACATCTGAACATGCAAAGCAAGAAGCTGTGCTCCTAGATGTGTGATTTCTTCCTCCCAGACAAATTTATACCTTTCTTGTGGGTGATTTTGTTTACATGAAAAAAATCACTGTTCAACTTTAAAAGACAGAGCTAAAAGCTTTGCTCTGCATGCAGTTCTTCTGCTGCAAAGAATTTTTTATGCATGCATCCCTCTTTTTCATTGACATCATATATTTCTGTAATGGTGCATAATTAAACATTGACAAATCTAAATCAATAAACATCTTCATTCGTTGGGGTGGCATCAGCACTTAGAAGTGCTGCCTATAGAGAAGCTCTGGGGTCTCAAAGATCAGATTATATGTTTCAAGATATCGACATTTCTGATTTGTTCTGGTCTGGGAATACAATAAGGAAAACCTCTCTGTTTTGCTTTGGTTTTTTTTTTTTTTTTTCTCATTGATAAAGGAGAAGAATAAATAAAAAAAGAACCTTAAGTAACATAAACAGCTACATCAATTCAGTGCAGTCTTCACAAGTAATACACATTTCAGAATAAGATTTCCATGCAACTGAAGTACGAGGTGACGACTTCTCTGCAGATCCAGATTAGTGTCAAAGAACTAAGAAGAGTAAGTGGAGCGGTGGGCTTTGCTGTGTGCTGTGACTCACCAGATGGAGCTATTCCAGACAGCTGTATTTACCTGGCAGTAAATATAGAGTGCCTGAAGAAATGCTTCTTGTCAGATATAGTGCCTTCTTTTAAGCAAATTGAATCTATCACCAATAAAGTTTGTTCTCCAGATTCAAACTTACCCCTGAAGCACACAAGCAAATAACAATCCCTAGTGCCAAAGTATTACAGACTTCATTTAATTACTCAAAGCTCAACAGAGATATTTTAAGTGAGTTTTTTTCCATTTTTTTTTCTTCTAATAGTTACATAGGCAACAATAACAAAAACTCAAGCAATGCAGTTGTAGAAAATCATCGTTCTCTGCCACATGGTATTTTTGTTTCTGCTCAAAAGTGGAAATTGCAAAACATCCAACTAAAGTAAACATAACAAACAAATTAAAAAATCCCATTACTCAAAACAGGTAATCTCCCAGAAAACATCAGAGACTTCAGATGATATGAATGAGCATAGGTGTACTATAAGGTCAGAAAAATTGGAAGTTAAAATTGTCCATGCATTTTTAAATCAATCTCTCCCATTTGTTTGTTTTAGGATATGCTCTATTCTCATCACTAACTATAACAGAGGAATTTAATAATTGGATATTAATAATTTGCATTATTCAATATTAAGAAATCTCAGAGGACTTTCCAGATAATTCATTCATCCTTACATTATACTTGTAAGGACAAAGGAAACACTGTCTTGCCATTCCATGTGGAAGAAAGAAACAGAGACAGAGTTCACACAGAAATTTAGTGCCAGAGCTGGAACTATTTCCTAGTTCTCAAATTCTGTTTACTGAAACTCAGACTATGGGCTGTACTGAATTAGTGCAATATCAAATACTGTGACAGGCTTAGAATTATGTGTCCTGGATCTTATGTGATCCAGAAGAAGTGCATGAAAGGAATTTATGATATACTGCTTGTCATACTATACAGCATATCTTACAAGAGTGCTAAGAAAAAATGTAAGTTATTACCATTCAGTATTTGTCAAATAGTATATGATTCCATAAAGACTCCTGAAGGCTTCAAATCTTTAGCCACATCAAAGTCAAAGAGAAGTAAGGATATCCTCAAAATAGTATACAGTCTTAAATAACATGTGGACTACCAGCAGATTACTGGGTTACCTCAAACAAACACGCTTAGTTGTTAACATATGTGTCACGGTTTATCCCAGCAACCAGCAACTGGGACCTGACAGCCGCTTGCTTATCCCTGCCCTTCCCCCCAGAGGCAGAAAGAGGCAAAATGGACAAAAGCAGAAGTTCATGGGTTGAACTAACGACAGTTTAATAAGACAACAAAGTAAATACTAGTACTACTACTACTAATAATAGTAATGATAATAATGAATATGTCAAACAAACTACGTACAACACTATTTTCTCACCACCCGATGACCAATTTGCAGTCAGTCCCTGAAGGAGCGATCGTGGAATGCCAAACTCCAAAGAAAGACTGAACTCCCAGAAAAGATCAAACTCCCAGAGAAGAGAGGATTCAAACTTATGGAAATAAGGAAAGAAATATTCCTGCCCTGCTGGCCAACCCCCATTCATAAACTGAGCATAATGTCTATGGTATGGAATATTTCCATCGGCCAGCCTGGTCTGGTTGTCTGGCTGTGCTCCCTCCCAGCTCCTGCACATCTGTTCATTAACTGAAGGTGGAAGACTGGAAAAAAATCCTTGATTTCATAGCAATGACTGAAAACATCATTGTTATCAACATTTTTCTGGCGCTAAATCCAAAACACAGCAGCTTCTGGGAGGGAAATTAACTCTATCCTGGACAAAATTAGGTCGTTAAGTTAATAAAATACACTGTCCCAAGCAAGTTATTAGTTCCCATGTACAGGAAATGAAACATTAACCATGACAATTCTGGACTTCTAAAAGCTCTAAATTGTAACTCCAGTTAGGATAGTCTTCAAGACCTGAATACACAAGATTCTAGTAACATTTTTTTTTCAAAAGGCAAAATACTTACAAAAGGATCAGAGGTATCTTACAAAGGAATATTTTAGCTAGACAAGGTAAGGGCCACTTAGCTTTACATAATTTGTGGGACATGAGGGATGAGACATGTTGTCTAGACCAGCAGCTGTGTAAAGCACACAGCGAACAATGCAAGCCATGGAATGGGTGGGGTAGGATCCATCCCCCCAGCTCCCAGGGGCACTGTTCACTTCCACAGAGGTCCACAACACGTCAGCACAAGGGGAAACGTTACTGTGTCACAAGGACACTCATCAACACCACAGAGGCACAACGGCATTTGCTGTAACGTTATGCTGTGATAAAAACATAAACACCTTTTACTGTGATGTTTTCACTCAAGGTAGTGACTTGTTCATGTCAGAGTGTGCCCTACTGGAAAAGCTATGAGAACTGGCAGCTCTGAACTACATGTCTACTTCACCTCACAGTCACCTCTACCCACAAGATTAAAAACAGAAACAGAACAACAAAAAGAAAAACCCCAAACAATTGTTTTTTTCAACATTACAAGATGGCTAAACCAAATTTTACTCTATTTAACCCGTGTGCTCTACCATTTCTGACAGTAACTCCAGCATGACTGAGACCATAAATCAGGTTATTATTGCAGCCTTTGACAGAAAATGTTTATAAAATGATGTTGTCTTCAGAGTCTTTCATGAAATTCGTAAACACATTTAACTTTCCTTTGAATGGAAAATATGACTTGTCAATCTATATTGACTCAGTGAAAGGAAAAGCCCAATATATTAAGCTTAGATCCTTCAGGCATTTATTTTCTCTAATAATTAACTTTTTGGTAGAATTTCATCCTTTCACAAATCAATCACATTAATCATAAGAACTCAAAATGAATGTTTACACTACATTTGTCTTCTGGTTTAACTCTTTTGGACAGTACTTGACTGAGCAGAACACAGTATGGGGAAAAACATAGAATAGGTACTGCTGCTAAATTAAGATCACAAATTGACTAATGCAGAAAGAACTACCGAGTCTTGAATTCAAGTTCTTCAGGAGACCAAAGACCATCCCACTGAATGAGATGGCTAGCTTTTTTGAAATAAGGTGAACAGTAACAAGAATGCCATGACTGTGCACCCAGGAGGTAAATCCATGGCCTACAACATAAACAGTGTATAATGTACACAAGGATGTTATTAGTCATCCAGAGTACCTCCTTATGGACCGTGTGTAAAATTGATCAGGAAAAGCTAAAATGATCTCTATATGTGGGGAATTTAGAACTCAGAGAGAAGAATTTAACACTCTTTCGGTGTTGCTGTGCTTTTTCTGTGCCAAGTTTATTGCTATAAACCACATACTAGCATGCTGTGATTAGTGTGTTAGTGGAAAAGTTTTTGAATAAACAAGAATAAATAGACAAGAAAGCAGAAACCCTGTGACATATATGACTTATATGAGTTCTTATATGAGAAGAATCATGAATAAGAACCAGCAAAGCCAAAATGAAAAGTTCATAAAATTCAATAGTTTAAAAAAGATCCAAAAATCCAGTAAGATGTGCATTACTTCACTACAGTGTACTTGGCAGTCAGGTTTTGATGCTAGCTATTTGGTATGGCATCAGTACTTATATAAACATAAATATCAAGATAAGCAATTAAAATAAAAATGTTTTACTTGTTGACATCAAAATGTACCTTTGGGACAAAGACAGGTTTAATAAGCTTCGCCAAAAATCAGTCAGGATTGCAGCACTGTAATGGGACATAGGTTTTTAAAGCTTCCTGTTAGTTGGTGTCTAACCAGACACTGCTTGCTTTACTGCCAGCAGTCCTTTCCAGTGTGTTAATTAGGTCTAGCTGCGTCGGTCCTTCTTGAATAAGGTCCAAAATCTAAGCGAACCTGCTCCACATGACATCTCCTATGTACTCTCATACGGGACATACTAATGTTTCACCCAGTTCTCCTGCTGCTGCACTGATACAGGGCCATATTTCTGGGCTAAATATGTCTCTGAATGTCTTCTCAATGATGCCAGTGGTTTAAGTGAGGATTGTAACTGAAAACCAATTTGTGCTCTATTTTATTTGCTAATGAACCGAAACCAAAAGAGTAGCTGGGGAAAAAAACCCAAACAAACAACAAAACTGAACTAAAAACCCCATCAAACAACCCAACAAAAAAAAACCCCAAAAAAACCAATCTACTCATGGGTGTAGAACCAGCTCAATGCTAATCAGACGGCTGGGGAAGGGGTTGCCCAGATGCAGTATCTTTGTTCCAAAGTGGCTGGACAGTTCCTCCAAGATAATGAGGTAAATCTTCAAAGGAGCATCTAGTCGTGTCAGTCCTTGTGTAAAGAACTTGATACCGCTGACACTCCCTTACTTCAGCATAGAACAGGAAACTATATCTTTCAAATAGATAGCGAGATAAGACATACTTTTTAATCCCTACTGTAGCAAGACTTTAATCAATAAAACTTCCAGTTCTGATCTACAGCCAGCCAGCCTGTACATCAGAGTACATATTGCCTGCAAAACAAGCCATGGGTAGGCTGTCTGAGGGTCAATCTTACTGTTTAACTTATCAAAATGTTAAGACTGTTTTAATTATATGTCTAATACCCTGTAACATCCTGTACTCAAGGCTCAACAGCAACTTTCCAAAGATTTCTGAACAAAAAAAACAAGGGTGGGGGGTTTTGTTTGTTTGTTTTAAATTAAATGTAATAAAATTTTAATTTAGATATTCTTAGCAGCTAACTTACATGGATAGCCATGGGAAGCATGCTAGTATCCAGTCATCTATCGTTAATTCTCATTTCAGTGAACAACACACAGAAACTTTTTCACCCCTATTATCTAGTTCTTTAACAAGAAGCACACGCTCATCGTATCTCAAATGTGTGGATGGAGGGTAAAAAAGGAATTAACCAGATTTTGCATCCCAGAAGAAATTCCTGGTGCTAGACATTCTTGATAGGCAGCAGGAACCTTGCTGTAATAAGACACGATTGCTGAAATATGAAGGTACACCAGTTCAGATCAGAAATAAAGTGCTCATGAGTAGCAATAGGGTATGGGACAGTAGGACTGTAGTCAATTCTTATATCACACATAGTCTCTATATCAGCATTTGTAGTAAAGGTTTCTAACCCATAGTGACCTTACTATGATGGCAGAAACTCAAGTGAGGCTTGATGGCTTGTGATATGCAAGATAGCTTAGACGGTCACCAAATGACCTCATGTGAGTTTTCGAAAAGTCTGTGAAACCGAACACGTAGGTATACAAAACAATTAGCCATGTTGCCATAAACCAGCCTTCTGCCCCACAGCAATGCTAACACTGAGAAAGCTGAAGAAAACAATACTTTATGCTCTATGTATCAAAGTATATACATAAACATGAGGAAAGCTGGCCCAGAGCTTGCACGTTTTAATTGTGCATAACATTATGAAACCAATAATCTTAAAATTTGTCTTCATATGTAGGTCACAGCATGCCCTGCAAAGCAAAGGAAACTTGAAGAAAATGTTCTCAATAGTGAAATCTGCATATTTAACCTCAGCATGCAGCTCCAGGAAGGCAAACTCAGGATAGGCAGCCAGTATGGCCAAAAACTCCCAAGAATTTACGAGGGTGTGTAAACAGTAAACAATAATAGAAACAGGTTTTCTGGCTTTAATTATACTGGATGTAAACAGGCTGAATATATAGAGATAATTTATATTGTAAATACCATTTGAGATTAGAGAAATTTAATTTAATTTTGCAAAAACAGTAGTAAAGAAATCTCACTCAATTTATTTTGTGTGAGGTTTCCTGCTTCCCCCCAAAGACACAGGAACAAAGGCAAGACCAGCTGCACACGTAACGGCCTTACCTGAACAAGGAGCCGTGATGTAAATCCTGAACCTTTAACTCTGGATCTTTGCCACTCCAGCTAAAAAGAACCCTTCTAATACCTAGAAGTAGAATTAAAGCTTATATCCTCTTTTTTAAGGTTTCCAGCTATTGGAGAAGAGTGTCATTACTAATGTTTGGGTAGGAATCTTTTTATTTGAAAGACAGCAGTATTCATGCTTTGCAGGTGACATAGAAGATGGCAGTTTCCATCTAACTGCTTTGTTCCTGAATTTGCCCAGTGCAGAAGTATTTATGTATTAAAATGCATCCATTTCCAGAACTGATCATAGTAACCTACAGCACACAGCAATATTATAGACCAGGTTAGGACAGGAAGTGAAGAATTGCTTTTCCAATTCATGCCAGATAGGAAAATTCATTAGATAGAATTCAATTACTTAAGTTGAAATTTGTCCAGAAGCTGGAGTTCAGCCAGAACTATAGTTTAGCACTAAAATATTAAAGAAAATAAAATAAAAATAATGACAAAAAAACTTGAATGGTATCCAAACCAGAGAAGAATTTCTTACTTCTTGATCACATTTGCTTGTTATCCAGTCAATGCAGAGCACCTATAATACCCAAAATGGGTTTTCTCTGGGACTTGGAGGTAAAGAAAAGGGAAAAATAATTGTGAAATGTTCTCTGGGGTGCATTTATTCATGATAATCTCCTAGTTAAACATATAACACTCATGATTCTTATTACAGAATTGGAAAAATTATCTAGCTTTGTCAAAATTTCAGCTGACTTTATAAATTATTAAATAAAACTGAGAATAAAAATAAGGAGCTGGCAATTTAAATGTGCAAAAAAATCTCCCCCAAAAGTAATGCAGATGGACGGTTGTTAGACACCTCTAGAACAGATAAATATATATGAGAACTGTAAAATGTGCACAAATTTGAAAGATCTACGTGTACATCATATGCAAATGATATTACCATCATTAGTCTTGAAAATCATCATCATCATCACTTCTAGGATTTCCCATGGATTTTCCCAGTTCTCCTTAGGAAGACTCCCATTAAAATCCTAGTGAATATCTGCACTCCAAAGTACACTAAAAAATAAATCTAGTTAATCTGAGAGCAGCAGAGCTAATGAAGACTGTTTCCCAAATCCCTGCTCAATATATCCAAGTCCTCCTCTATGCTACTTACAACCTCACTCCACTCTTACATTCTTGTTCAAAATGAGGACACAGCGCAGCCACCTCCCTCAAGGATTTCCTAATTACTGAATAGGGAAGAGGCAGCAGAAGAACCATATTTATGCTGCTTGACCAGCCGGCACATGCCTGCTCCCAGAAAGAAAATAACAGGAGCTCACAGCACAGTCTTCCTTCCAGCAGGAACCCTAATTTGCATCACCTTCTCCTCTTGCCGGTAGCCAGTTTCCATAAAATTGGTAGAACTCCCACGGTAAGCTTTGGTTGAAATTAATTAAAAGATTCCAAACTTATTTGGAGCAGGCCGCCAGACAAACAGCATGACAGCATAACCCGTGTTTCCTGAAGCAAGCAAGCTAAAAAGGGAAACTGGTAAAAATTATTATTTCCGTATACCGTGAGGCCCAAGTTCTTTACTAAGGCCTATAAACACTACCATGATAGTTATAATAAACAGAAAATTTGTGTAACAGAAGGAACAACAGTAGATGAAATGATAACACAGCTTGCATTAATTAACAACAGAACTCACTATTCACAGAGGAAGTTGCCATAAGTATACAGACCTGGAGCCAAATTTTTTCCAGATATTAGCTCCCATTTGCTGAGGATGCTAAGAATAGACAGACATTTTTGGAAATACCTAAAAATCAGCAACCTCTATTTAAGTATCAGCAGAAATACTGAGAGTTTCATAAAAAGGACAGTATTTTCCTACAGTTCATTGCAGCTGGGAGCGAGGATGTGTCAGCAGGACCTCTGGTCCTTTTAACTTGGTGGGGGGCCGATGGCCTCAGATTGCCTTTTCCAAGCCTGAAAATCAGAAAGGCAAATAATAGCTGTAGTAATCAACCCAACAGTAGTGAATAATTAATTCAGAGTAGAAACAAACAAAAAATATGTGGTGGGCCATTGTACCAGTACCAGAAAGTCATCTTTTAAAGTAAGAATTTTATGATTCTTAAAACACTGCCTCCCTTGCCTGTTTCTTAGAAGACACTTAAACATCATTAGAAATCAGTAAGATGTAATGGGATATGTAGAAGGGACCTACATTCTGAAAGAGAAAACCCTTAAAAGCCCAGAGGTAGAGTAGAAGTAGAATGATGATTATATGACAACAAGAACTATACCAGTAAAGTTCACTGAAGCTATTTTTTTTGCTTGACAGTTCTCAGAAATCCCTTGAGAAAATCCTACCGTCATTCTGAAAAAAATCTAAACAACCAACCAAAACCACAAACAAAAAACGCCAAACAAATCAAAATGTCTTTTCAAACTTCTGATAAAGTAGCCTTTTCCTCAGACACTAAGATGTACTCTTTGTGGAAGTAAAACCTTGAACCTCCAGAAAATACACCTGAAAAGGAACCTTTAGAATTAAGTGAAATTGCCTTTGTGACTGTCCAGGTATTTTGCAGAATATCCTGTGAGCTGATATTGCTGGATCCATCTAGAAGGTCTTCATTTTACTACACACTTAAAATTACATAGGTCAGCAATGCTTTCAGGATCAAATTGTAAAGCGTTCCCATCAAGTGCTGCTTAATATACATTTGTGTGCTAAGTGGTTATGCTTCACCTCCTTATTTATGGTTCTGCACTTATTTTTCTTGTAAATAGGAAAATAAGTTAATACATTTTCCAGGCTGTCACAGTATCTTGCTGTAGAAGTAGTCAACCTATTATGTAGAGTTAATCATCAACTTCAAAATGTATTTTGAAGGCATAGAGGGCCTCTACAATATTTGTTGCACATCTCTGCAATCTCATTGTACCAAATATATAGGTATGCATAAGCTCCTAGTATATAAACCTAGAACGTCCCAGAACAATTTCACACAATAGCAAACAATAAATTATACGGGCTGAAGATGGAATAAGTATATCTGGATGCAGTTGTCCTGCAAAACAGACTTGTAACCCATTGATCTTGGCTTCAGGAGGGCTGCAAATATGCATCACAACATATAATGCAAGCTAAAGAGTGGTCCTGGCATGGGTCACAATTAGACACTTTGCTAGGGCTCCATTGTACAATGAATTGTTTCTTTGGGTCCGTAAGTGCTTTCCAAGAGCACTGAGAATTCTGCCTTTAATTAGATATATATCCAGTGATATTGAAGGCAGGCATCATTTTCTCCCCCCAAACATTCAGATTTTTCCAGTAAATCTCCATATATCTAGCCCTCCTACCTCTTGCTGCCTTCATTTAACTGTCCCTTTCGAAGGAGTGAATTTCAGAGTTCTGGAGTCCGCAGAAACATACCTCTGTCAGAGCCCTACTCTTCCAGACTGACTCAAGTACTCCTGGTTGGAACATCACAAGCATGTAACTCTAAAAACTGCTGCCCCCCCCCCCCCCCCCCAACTTAGACTGGGTTTGAGCCGTTTAGTATTTTTGAAGGTTAGCATCCATCTCTGAAATTTTATGCAGAAGTTTAGTGGTAACTGGTGCAGGTTATAAAGCGTAAGTAGCACGCTGGCCCAGCACGGTCTAGCTGTGCAGAAGTGGAGACCTCGGTTGAGAGCGGATGAGGTTGCTACTGGCAAATCACTTTGGCAGTGGCCAAATCACCTGCAGAGGAACTGGTAAGTCCCCTCCAGCCCTCAGCAGGCTCTAACCAAGTGGCAGAGTGCCCTTCGAACACACAAAAACCCTGCCCGGACACACTCTTAATGCCGGGGGGATGAACTTGTTTGCAGCCAGCCCATGCCTTCCACCTGCGATGAGGTCTGAAGCGTGTGCTTATTCCTGCTTTCAAAAAACACACCAGGTATGGGGTGCCTTTAGACGACATGTCACTGCGCTGTAATCAGGAAGCAAGAGGGTTACACCTTCTCAACAAGCATAGCTGGAAAAAGCTTACCTTGTCACAGCTACCATTGAATTACCTGAACACAGTGGTTGGTCTAACCAGATGCTGAAAGTATGAGCTTCTTATCTCATGTGACAATAATGACTGTTGATAAAATCTATTTCTTTCATTCTGCTTTCTCTCTGTCACTATGTGTAAATGAAGCCATGATTCTATGAATTGACTATTAGTCTTTATTAGTTAGAGATAAACAACCAAAGTCACAAATATTAGCCTTGTGTTATATTCAGGTATAAAGGCTGTAACTAAGTCAAAAGTCCAGGATGTCTGAAGCAAACAGAGCCTTGGAGATGACTTGGCAAAACCATCTCTATTAGTTTAATAAAAAAGGGAAGATTAAACACTACCCGTGGCAAGACAGATTGATAAAGCCAAACGATGATCTCTCAGGCAAAGAATAGTCGTAAAGTTGAAGGCTGTAAAGATGAATGCTTGCTAACCTCCTTAATGATAACCTTGTCCAATAATAGATTTGATTTCTTCTTCACAACTTTTGACAATCAAGAGAGAATTAGGTTTAAAACAGAGGTGGTAGGTCATCACTGTCCTACCACCACTAGAGCCTTAACAAGCCACATAGGCCAGAAGTAGTGCAGTACCATCAAATGTTTTATAATGAAAATCTATTTTATTGCAGGCTAAAGTAAATGGAGGGTTTCATTGTACAATTTAAAGAGAATATGGTTTAGTGGTTCAAAGGACAGAGGAGAGGGAAGGAAAAGAGTGGGGAGACAATCGCACGCACATAGGCAGTGTGAGAGAGTCAGTGAGTTGTCTCTGAGAAAAGACCCAGGGATAGTCACAAAGATGAAGCTGAGAAAAAGCAAGAACACCAAATACTCCTTCTCATCAGGATAAGAAGGAAAAACAGAGAGTAGTTCAAGCTTCATTTTGAACCTTGAAATGACATTCTACCAGAGTTTTTTATATTATTTTATAAAAAATATTTTTATATTTTATAAATATATTTCATATAAAATTCATATTATATTCATAATGTATTTATATTTTATAAATATATATTTATATATTTTATATTTTTAAATAAAATTTAGATTTTTTTTATATTTTTATGAACATTTTGATGAATGAGATGAAGATTAATCTCATCAAATTGACCAGAACTGTGGTAAACTACACCTGTTTTCTCTGAGAAAGCTATCCCAAGCTTCATAGTGGCATACGGAGCAAACATGGAAACATTGCACAAAATATTAAAATGGGCTTCTATTTTAATGTGAATATAGGACATGTTATGACTGTCTGGCACACAACACATGGAACTTAAAGAAATAAACAGGTTTTATAGAACATTTCCAATTGAGTTTGTGGTCTAGACCAGTCTTGTCTAAACCAGTATCTTTAGTGGATGAACTCCCCCACACGATGAATAATAAAAAAATTTAGCTTTCCTTAAAATACACTGTCTCCAGAAAGAGAAGTGACCCTTCTTGTCAGGCTAGGTTAAGAAGGCTGTCAAAAGAGACGGAGGGAACGTGCAAAGCCTGGGTCAGGTAGAGCTCCAGGCCAAGCAGCGTTGGGGTTTGCTACAGAGCTCTCTCCTGCCCCACATCAAAGATGTCATCAGTCTCTGAACTAGCAACTGTCTGGCCTGTCTGGCCTCCAAGCTTTTGCTTTCTTACTCTGAAGTGATTTCGAGGGGGCTTGGCTGTGTGAGAGGTACCATCCTTTAGATGAGCTAGAAACATATGGCACTGACCACATGTGGTCATTAAAAAGTCCCACGCCAATTTTTGCAAGGCTAACAATATTAGCCCCAGCATCCTGGCCGAATTCCAATATAGGTAATTATATTCTGGGTAATGACATAGCGGCTAGTTTTATAAGGTTTAATATACATTGTGGAAAGTGGCTTGCACCTAAGGGCTCTGAGTTAAACTCATTGCACAGTCAGCTGGGATAAAATTAGAGGAGAAACTACCCAAGCATGTCAAATGTTTAAGCTTTAAGACCTTGGGTAGAATGAAACAAAAGAGGAAGGGATCCAGGGGTGCTTCAGCATAATCAAGCTGGCTCATGCCGCTGAAGACGCAGCTGGGATCCAGAGCTCACTGCTGCGAGGAAACTTGTACCAGTATCCCCACCCCACTTTCAGCAGTGGGTGTGCTTGCGTGTTGAATTACCAGGTTAAGGAAGAAGACGGAGAAGTACGATGCAAGATGTTGTTTGCTGGGTCTTTTTGCTTGCCCGTTCCCCTAGCAAAATCTAATCAAATCAGGGTCTTGTAAGAAAAAACACTTCAAATACTTATGCCTGTTGCACGGCATCTCTGTGACCCCAGCTCAAAATGCTGGATGGAGTGTTCTACTCCTTTACTGACTTCTGTTTGCCTCACCTTGCCCCGCTTGCAGACATTCTGTGAATACCAGAACGGGATCCAGCTGTAACTGCACGCTGGCAGGGTACCCACTAGGTACTGCTGATGAAAAGCTCCGAGGCTGATGCCTGGCCCAAGAATAAGCTGAGTGACAGCACAGGACCCTCCAGCATGCCACTAAAATAAAAGAGAGTGCCACCCACACCTCAGTTGGGGCAGGAGGCACTCACATGCAAGGACTTATCGGCTTCATTCGCAGTTTGCTGACATGACATACGCATTTGGGTAACACAGAGCCTTGCCACGAAACACAAGCAGACCATGACAGACCTAGGGGCTGAGAGTACAACTGGTAACAAAACAGCTTGCCTCTTTTGATCCCACGAAGATTTCTGCAGACACTGCATGTCATTCTATGCACTGCACGAGCCTGGCTCCCCCCAGTATTTTACAGTACGTAGAACAGAAGAAAAACAGTTTCTAACACAAAATCACTGGTGGAATAAAAGCCACAAAACCAACTTTGGATTTGAAGCCTCACCTTTGACCAGTAGACCATCCAAAGCAATAGCACTGCAGTAGAAGGAACCATCATTTCATCTTGAAATGAAGTCATATTAAGCTGCGATTTTGTTTTCCCAACTTAATAATGAGTGTAGGCTTGTTCTGGTGGTACTGTCCGGATTTCAGAGTTGAATCCATGTATTTCACACATTGGTGAGTATATCCCATACTCCCAGGCACACCAGCTTGTTTCAAGATGCTCTGTGCCTTTCATGGGCTTGCATTTCAAGCTGTCGAAGATGGGAGACACTGGCTCTCCCCCCATCCTTTACATACGGAACACTGTTTCATCTCCTCGATTCCTATCTCCATTAAAACACATTCAAACATAATTAGTGTAACATTAAAAATGGAGGAAATTTTGTAATTGCCAGTTGTTCCGTAGCCATGGTTACATCAGAGATTTATACCGAGCGGCTCCGGCCCGAGCACGCACAAGCAGTTAGCAGGAACAGCAGCAGGATAATGTTTGTGTGCATGTGCAGGTGTGCTGACACGCGCGTTTGCCAAAAAAAAGAAGACAGGGTTGGGGAGCATGGGGTGGGATGGGGAAGGGGGAGAGAGGCTGAGGGAGAGAAAGGAGGAGGGTAGCGGGGGGAGAGATGAAGAATATTCAGTGACATTTAAGGTGCTAATATCTGGAAGTCAACCTTTAATTTGACAGCTTTTAGTGCTAGTTAATTTCACTCATCCAGACGAGGTGTAGGAAATTTGCGGCACCTTTAAATTATCACGTTTTTCCACACTGCCTGAGGCCTATGTGGAATACCTGAGCCATACTTTCTGCCCCCCTCTCCGGCTCCCCCTCCACCCTCCTCTTCTCTCCCCCCCCCCCCTTTTCAGGTCAGTTGAAGTAAAACTTTCATTCCCTTTCTCAGACAATTAATCTTTAGCTAATTGAAGCAGGAATGCTGCAGGATGGGTTTCACTGGGGCCTGTAAATCTCATTTAGCAAAGTGAATTCCAGGCACACGCTGCACCTAATGATGTGACAGGTGGGCTGCACCGCAAGACAGCAGCCGCCGAAAAGTTGATTCTCATTAGACCCTCGGAGTCCTGCAGTCAGTTTTCTGATGGCTGAAGAACACTAATCGCATCTGTTTGCTCCTGGGTGGGGTGGGCGGGGGGGGGGGGGGGAGAGGCAACGATGGAGGGGGGGGCCCGTTGCTTCTCTTTCATGAGTTAATATCCTTGACTCCTGCTCAAAAAACCAGCAGGCCTGCCTCCCACCACGCGATCAGCCTCCATTCTGCTGACTCCTACAGGGTGCACCCTTTTTCTAATTAACTGGAATGGCTACGGAAAGCAAAGGAGGCCTTGTGTTGGGTGAACCAATTATTTTGAAGGGTATTAAGTCATCAGATTTACTTTTATCTTGATTGCATTGTGGAAATCGTGCATAATTAATGGTGGGAGCTTATTAGGAAAATGATTAGGCAAATTACACAGGTGTCGGATGCATTTTTTATGATAAATTTGCTAGAACAATCCTGCAATTCCATCTGTTCAGCTCATATCAGAATGTCACTCTGGAAGAAATTAATGGTGCAGAGTCGCACAAAGTTACTGGAGGCCTTGGATGCAGATTTATGTTTTAAAAAAAGATACAGTTAAAATTACCCAGCAATTTCCTAATAAATACTTGATGTTACAGTTCAATAAATTACTTATTTAATCTTAAAAGAAAATGATAGTCAGCTGGAAACTAAAAAGCGGAGAAAGCATAAACCTCATTTTGTCAGTTTGATGTGTATGTAAATAAAAAATAATCATAAGACATAATAATTCTTTGCTGTGGGATGCTGACTAGAGACAAGCTGTCAGTATCCAAGTACTTCTGCTAGGTATTTTTTCCACAGATACTAAGGTTTGTCTTACAAATCCTATGCTGGTTCTGAGGTGGCTGAGTCAGTTCCCTTTTCTGTAATTTTTGCAGTGTTTAACAGCAGATTCTGGAGCTCTTATACTGGCAGCTATGGAGGACGCCAAATGCTGCTCTCACGTCCGTGCTTCTTTCACCTTGCATTTCCTACCAATACCAGAAGAAGACAATTATGAAATCAATACCCACGAACACGTTGTCCTTCAGAGTGAGCCAGTAAATGAGTGCATCTTCTTGTGTGTGTGAGCGTGCATTTGGGTGTTTGAAAGAGCACGTGTATGTGCATTTGTAGAACTAAAACAGTGAAGGACTGGTATTCTAGCCCTGGAAGGGCTGAGAAACAGCAGTGATGGATCAGTTATGCAGCAAATAAAAAAGTTCATGTGCCATAGAAGTGTAATACATAACCTGATTTCTCAAAAAAAACAAGTAAGGGAGCAGAAAACACAGGGAACTGAGTATGTGATGGGAGCATGACAAAGAAAAACCGTTTAATCAAGTCTGGGCAGTTTAACAGTCGAATATGATTTTTAACAGTACATTTTTCATAACCTGACTGGCTCACTTCAATCACTGCTTTTACCTTTCTTTCAGTACTATGTTTAAAAAAGCCTAACCAGGCAAACATACATAACACGATTGTTGTCTTCTCCAGGGACAGCTCTGAGGAAGGTACAGCCCCAGATGTCAAGGGACTTGGGGTCTGTATCCAATTCTGCCACAAGGGTCTGCATCACCTTAGATAAGTCTTTTCAACCACTCTCCAGACCCCTGGACATAGACCACAAGATCTATGGGCTAAGTGTAGCAGAGAATATGACGTTTTGCCTCAAGAACAGGATAGGGCTGCACTCATAGTTGGAGGTACCCCTTAAGGATTACTCAGAGAGCCCAACAGGCCTTTGAAAGGGTATCTCCACACTGAAAAGACGGTATATATTTAGTCAAATGAGCTACCATCTAGTTTCAGTATAAGGTGCTGTCTGGCACCAAAGGTAAAAGGGCCCTGGCAGTAAAGGTCTCAAGCACGGTTTGCAAAAACCATCTAGGAAGCTGAGTAAAAAGTTTTGTGTTGATTTGCTTGGCAGTTGGCATGGCTTTGAAACTAGCTTGAACATCTTGAATGCCTTCTAAAACACAAGGCAGACTTGCCCCATTTTGTAGATCCCTCCCTTTGATGTCCCAAGGACTATCACTCTACCCAAACGCTACAGCACTGTGTTTCTACTACTTCATTCCTCAATCCTATTCCTCAGCATCCCGAGAGCTTACTCATTGCCACAGGGTCCTTGGAAGGAAGACTTATCAGCAATGTGGCACAGTCCGTTTGGGGATTTCTGTTCTTTTCAGGACCTCTAACTAGTTGTAATATTACCAGAATAGAAGTAAGCATCTCACTTTTTTTGGCAAGCTGAAAAGAAAGCTAATAATGATCACCAATTTTCAAAATAATGCTTGGAAATTTACAGCTAAAGAGCAGTCCATGAAAGAAGGGCATTATTTTTATCCCTAATATCTGAGTCTTGTTAAATGCCAATGGTACCAGTCTCTGTGACTTTTGCATCTGATTAATCCTTCCCTGCAAAGTAAAGCGGCTGGTACCACTCACTACCATCTGCACTTGTGGTGAAGGCAAAGGAACTGAATTCCGAACAGCCTCTGTCTGCAAGAGGGGCCACGGCAGCAACACCTCGTGGGTGGTTTATATCCATTACACAATGAGTGCTTGGCTCATCAGAAAATCCAGCTTCTCCTCCAGACCCTTCCCTAGGCACATTCTTTGAAATCTGCTTTCATATGTCTTGTTGTAGTGAGCGTTTTCAGAAAAACTACAGGGATATACAACAAATGTGGCAAACTAGTGCACCCCTGAGTCAGTTTGTTACTGCTTGTTAATTAAGACTATTGATAAATCTTGGGTTTATTCCATGAAAAGCTATCAGAACAATATAGATTAATGCTGTTAAGCACAGCAGGTAACCCTAATGCAGTTACTGAAATATTGGAGAACATTTGAGATAAATTTGAAGTTAGGGTGACTATCCTCCTACATTTTAAGGGATGTCCCTTATGTGGTGGCTAATGGCCCACGACCCACACCCAATAAAAAGTTGCTAAGCATTTGATCAGATAAAAAGCATGTTTTCAAGCAATCATTATTCAAAGGATCAGACACTGTGATACTAATGTATGATTTTGTACCATGAATAAAACATTTCAGATGATATCCCTCAAAAAATCTATACTGGAATTTAGATAGGTGAGCAAAGAAGGGTCAAGTGAATTCCACAGAAGGAGACAGAGACCTGTCTGGATTAAATTAAATGGGTTAATACAAAACATAGCAAGGCCAAGAGTCATAGGTTCAGAATACATAGCCCTAAATGTAAACCTGACACACATATTACTTCCCAATTTCACATGGGTCTGTCCCCATCCTGTAAAAGAAACTAGTACTATTTATTCCTAGAAGACCTCAGGTAGTTGGTATTATTGGCAAGATAGGACACAATGAAGAGGAATCAAGCAACTCAGATAACCTTTGTAATTCCTGTAGTTAATGTGAGAACACAGACAGCAAATTGCTGTCTGGCCAGCCACTCACCTGTACAACTTTCTGAAGTATACCTCATCCATTTCTACAGGTGCCAAAATATCTCCAGGTGCTTTTACATAAAGGCATTCAGACAGACCAAAGGTCTTTGCCTCACCCTCCAAACTCACCAGTCTTGTTAAGTTCTAGGAAGCTGTAGCAGGAAAGCCGTATTAGAGACATACTCTGAAATTATTAAACCACCTCGAGTTGACATGTTTGCATAGACGTGCTCCTAGAGGCATTGTAGTAACTAGAAGACCTCATCAAAGCCGAGGATCTCTTGTGAGTGACTCTATATCGAAAAGCAAGTACAGGAAGTCTGTGTTCCTGGGAGTGTGGAGCTCAGGTAGGAAGGAATAAGCAATATAAGGAAATTTTTAGAGACAGACAGGAAGTTACTGGCAGTAAATGCCAGAAGCTAAATCTAACTCCCACTAATCTCAGTCCAAGTCTCATGCACCTGTCACACTGCTCCTTTAATTTCGAGTGCTAGTGTCATAATTCAAGTGTACAGTATCCCTCTAATACTGTAATCAATATTATTTTTAAATTAAACATTACTTTTCTTTTCCAGAGCATCACTCAATTTCCTTTAAGCCCTACTAAAATAACTAATTCCTAATCCTTGGTATAGATAACGAGCTCAAAACAAACAAGCCTTTTTGTAGTATTGGCAGTATTACATTTTTAACATATTATAAGCTTGCAACTAACACCTGAACATTTCCTACTTTGGATTACTCTGAAAAGTAGGTCATAAAAACACAAAGTTATTTATTTATCTGAATTTCTGAGTACATCTCCCACATAACGGTTTCAAAGTCTAGCCTTTCAACTAGGCTAGACATTCAAAACTTGGCACTGGTTTTACCCAGTTTCATTAGACAACAGACTGATTCATACAAGCTTCTGAAATTGTTTGAAGCGATTTTTTTTTTCTTTGTAAATGGTGCAAAACAATTATTCACACCAAAGGTAAGAGGAAGGACCCAAACACAGATCATATATCTGAACACCACCGAAATGCAGGAGATTTTGGATAGACATCGATTATTTTTCCAGGTTTTCATGTCCTGCCCCCCACTGTAGAAACCAGACATTTCTCTGTAAAGTAGACATGGTTTTAAACATTGAGGCCTTTCACCAAAACACCTTCACATTTTGTTTTAGAAGTGTGTGTTTAGATTGATGAGGAATGCCGTTGGGATGTTACTTTACCAATGATGAGTGGTAGAGCAGGCAGTACTTCCCTCTGATGGGGAGGAAACAAACCCTTCATCAAAACATCAGCTTCCCCCAGAAGATCATACTGTCTGACATGCCTAACCTGTGCACATATGTCAACAGAGAACGCTTGGTAATGTGGTTGAGGCTGTGAAGAAGGGTTCACACTATACTATGAGGGAAATTCATAAGTAGTGTGCTTCCTTCTCTGCTGGAGGCTGAAGTAGGTTCCCTATTAAGATGCAATATCTGTCACTGTCAATAGAGACATGCTGTGTGAGTGTGAGGGGAGGTTAAAGAGGTGTTCTGAATCTGATAATTCCTTACTTTCAAGGGTCTAGCACAGGGGACTGACACTCTTGAGCAACATCAACTTCTTGAAAGACGTTTTCCATCATATGGCATAAGTCCAGTAACTTCAGTAGCCAAAGAGAGGGGAATGCAGACGAATAGCAGAAATTTACTTTTGAGGAAAGTACAGTTTTCTTCTTAAACTTAGAAAAAGAGAAAGAGAAAGAAACTAGTATCCTGAATATAGGCCATGCAGATTTCAGAGAAGGGAGAAGGGAGAGCTTTCCTTTTCTTAGTTATTCCCATTGTACATACTGAGAGCTTTCTGTGTTCTTATGATAAATTGGATGTCCACCTTCCTTACCCATGCTCTCTGATCTCTTTCCCTCTTCATTTCAGTTAAACAATTATTCTTGTTTACTTGTATCACATCCATTTCTGTAGTATCATAATGTCTTGCAGAACTGTCTCATCTCCATGAAACATTTGGTATCATCCCACTGAAGGAAGAGTTATCCATTTTTACATACAGAGAAACAAAGCACAGAGAGATTCAGTGCCTTGACCAGTTTATGCTGTATATGTGCTGGTGAAGAAGGGTCTTAACTCTGAACTCACAAGTCCTTAAGCATGTCCCTGCTCTTGGACCTGGAGTCAGAAAAGAAGATTCTCCATATAGCCCATGTCTGTGTTTCAGTGAGGAGTGCGCTAGCAATGGTGGTCAGCTCACTCAGCCTGGGACAGGACAGTCTTTCCTAGATTATTAAGGAAATATTTTCTACATGTTTGAACCATAATGACTTGCAAGATCAGAAACTTGCTTCGTGCAGTTGAATAATACACACAAGTTAAAAATGCCTATGCATTTAAAGACAGTTGTATGACCTGTAGGCTCCTCATAAAACTCCCAGGGAACATACACATTTACACAAATCAGCCTTTCTACATTAACTAGAAGATCAGCCTTTTTCTATTACTTGGAAGACTGGATAAAATGAATGAACACAGGGCAACAT
Organism: Opisthocomus hoazin; assembly: GCF_030867145.1. Classification (NCBI taxonomy): domain Eukaryota; kingdom Metazoa; phylum Chordata; class Aves; order Opisthocomiformes; family Opisthocomidae; genus Opisthocomus; species Opisthocomus hoazin. The sequence goes on from NC_134414.1 coordinate 146,549,309, forward strand.
CACCCATTTTGTTCTAACACTTTACAAAAGCTGAAAGAACCTGAGGAACTTACCTAGCCAGTATAGTCATTCCTTTGAAAAGAAAAACAGTGTAACAAAATATCACATAAAGATTTTAAGATCTGGTGAAGTTCAGCAAAAACAAAAAACTAAGAAAGAAAGTGAACATTTGAAAAGGGGGAAATCTGGAGAAAAAAATTGGGAGTCTATGTCTAAAAAAAAAATCACTTCTAGATTTGCGTGTTAAAAATGTATCTCACTTGAGTACCTGGATATGTAGCCCAAAGTCAATGGGAATTGCAAAGGGCAGTATCGTTGAATAATAGATCACTTCTTTAGCTCTCTTCCCAGTTACAGACATAAGGCAAATGCTACTAATTCTTCCATTACATCACCAACCTTACTAAACACCATATAGTTCTCCTTTTTATATTTCACTTAGAGAAGTCTATTTATAATAAAGTTTCTCAATAAAAATACAATAAATTAGAAAAGCTGCCAGCAAATCAGGTGTAAGTATTAAGTAGTCTTTAGACACTGACTGCAGAATGCTATGTCTTGTCACGGGCAAAAGGAAAATCAAGAAAAAAATAAGTTTCCTAATTTATCAATAACATGTTAATTTTATGTATAACATGGGTATTAAGAAAGAAATGTATTATAATGCACCATCATAGAATCATAGAATAGATGAGGCTCAAAGGGACCTTTAAATGTCATCTAGTCTGACCCGCCTGCAATGAGCAGGGACATCTTCATCTAGACCAGGTTGCTCAGAGCCCCGTCCAACCTGACCTTGAAGGTTTCCAGGGAGGAGGCATCCACCACCTCTCTGGGCAACCTGTGCCAGTGTTTCACTACCTTAATTGGAAAAAACTTTTCATTATATCTAATCTATATCTACCCTCATTTAGTTTAAAAGCATCACCCCTTGTGCTATCGCAACTGGCCCTGCTAAAAAGCCTGTCCCCATCTTTCTTATAAGCCCCCTTTAAGTACTAAGGGCGACAATAAGGTCTCCCCGTAGCCTTTCCTTCTTCTATCCGAACAGTCCCAACTCTCTCAGCCTTTCTTCACAGGACAGGTGTTCCAGCCCTCTGGTCATCTTTGTGGCCCTCCTCCGGACCCCCTCCAGCAGGTCCCTGCCTTTCACGTGCTGAGGGCTCCAGAGCTAGATGCAGGACTCCAGGTGAGATCTCACCAAAACAGAGCAGAGCAGAGGGGCACAATCACCTCCCACTTGACCCATTGGCCATGCTGCTTTTGAAGTAATCCAGCATACAGTTGGTTTTCTGTGCAAGTGCATGTTGTCAGCTCATGTCCAGCTTTTCATCCACCAGTGCCCCCAAGTCCATCTTGGCAGGGCTGCTCTCAATCCCTTCATCTCCCAGTTTGTATCAATACTGGGGGTTGCCCCTACCCAGGTGTAGGACCCTGCACTTGGCCTTGTTGAACCTCACAAGGCTCACATGGTCTCACTTCTTGAGCTTGTCCAGGACCCCCTCGATGGCATCCCATCCCTCAGGCGTGTCAACCACGCTGCTCTGCTTGGTGTCATCTGCAAACTTGCTGAGGGTGCACTCGATCCTGCTATGTCATTGATGAAGATATCAAACAGTACTGGTCCCAGTACAGACCTCTAAGGGACACCGCTCATCACTGATCTCCATCTGGCCATTGAGATGTTGACCACCACCCTCTGGAGGCAACCACCCAACCGATTCCTCATCCACCTAACAGTCCACTAATCAAAACTATATCTCTCCAATTCAGAGAGAAGGATGTTATGGGGGACCCCGTCAAAGGCAGTCACCATGCAGTGATGCCTTCCCAGCTGTCTTGATAATTTGTCTGGGATTTGTCAAAGTATGTTTGTCTTCAGCCTCGTGCATGGTGCACCCAGGATGCTGGGAGGGTGTGTGCCAGGGAAAGCAATGATAGCTGTCTCAGCCACTGCAAGCAAGGAAGCACATGCATTTTAGGTTTTGTCACCGAGCAGGATAGCAGTGTCTTATTTGACAAAAGGGGAGAACAAGGGCAAAGAAGGCAACCAGACTGGCAATAAAAACGAATACAAAGTGACATCGGAGTGAACCATTTGGCCTGAGTGCTTGGCCTGCTCCGCAGACGGAGAGCATGATGGCTCTGGGGCCAGAGAGAAGGAGCCTGAGTCAGCGCTTGGCCCCTGGGGTTGCAGGTGCAGAAAACTGCAAAGCTCTGCCTGCTCACTGCCTCCTATGATGATAACTTCAGGAGGTTCTCAACACTTCAGGGGGTATTGGGAGGGAGGAGGTTTTTTTGTGGGTGTTTGTTCACATTTATGAGAATGATTATGAAAGGTTTATATTGTAATGATAGACACAGAAAAGATGGGCTACGTTAAAGATAAAGGACCTTCAGGACAAACAAAATGAAGAAGCATACATTATTTTTCACAATTACATGATTCTTTTACTCTTCAGCTATCCTGTTTAAAAGATTTTTATGAGCTGTTTCACTTTAATATTGCATTATTCTCTAGACAGTGGGAAGTGTTTTTTCCTTCAGCCTACGAGAGATAGAAATTGATCAATAAACAGGGAACTAGTGATATTGGCTGTAGAGTTTTTAAAATTCATTCTTTAGCATATTTTGTTTGTGTGGAAGGAATAACTGAGCCAAAAATACTAAACTGTGAACTAAACCTCGATGCTGAGTTCATTTTGAGAGGTAGAAGTAGTGTAGTCCAACCCTGCCCTTCAGAAAATTCCAGATTGACAGTATCGTAACGTGTCCCAGAGACAAGTCGATATCCTGTTCTCAATAATGTTAAAAAGTATTTTTTTTGTGATTGTCAAAATAACAAATGAACTCCTGCTTACTTTCAGCTGTCTAGCTTTTGTTCCATACCAGCAGTCATATGTATAGCCAAAGGAATTTCAATAGTTGGTATGAGTCTAATTCCATAGACGTGGTGTCATAAACATTAAGCTAACTCTCCTCGTTATTGACCTCTGTTAACAGCTTAGAATGGGAGAGAGACTACTCTGGTGTAGAAGGAATACTACTGTACCTGGATCAAACATAGGACAACATTGTGGAAAAACAGTGTGAATGAATGATTAAAAAAAAATCATGAAGAATCAAAGGAGACTTAAAATACAAGGGGAATCCTTCTTTTGCTACAAATAATTCTCTCTACAACTGTTACTTAACAGTTCTTCATACTTTGTGGAAATAGATGCCAACAACATATGGAGTCACCAAATTTGAATGACACTAGAGGAAGTTGTTGGAATGTAATGAATGACGTCCATTAAAATGAGAGCTATGTAGATAGAAAGAGTATGTTTATATGAAGGTGATCTCTAAAGTACCTAAATAGCTAAGGGAAGTCCTGTGTGAAAAGAAAGTTGTTGGGACAGGTAACTAGAGATGGATTTCAATAGGATATTATCATGGAAAGAGGAGACGAGTCTGCTGTAGAAGCAGTATGGCACGAAGTGTGTGCTGACTCACGTCACTAAATTGATAAACTGCTTCATATCAGAATACGCCTTTTTGGGGAGAAGGGAGATGGAAACAGAAATAAAACTCCCATTCAAATCTCCAGATAGAAGACACTGGAGCAGACAGATATAAACCATGTCTTCTAGAAACAGACATGATTTGTAAGATACCTTTTTTTCCTCAAAAGAGAGGATTTGTATGTGTGTCTCTTTGACGATCTGATATGACTAAAAGACTCACATAATCCCAACACCAATTGACCCATGTAAAAATCTGGGGCAGATGCCATCAATTGTATTTGTTTTGCTTGTAGAAAGAAGAGAAAAATTCTCCAAAAAGTCTTCCTTGCGATATTTTGGATGAAAAGCAGACAGCTACAATAGTATCACTAGATTCCCAAAATGGTGGGAAGATGACATTTTGTATGTTTGAGGGAAAAAGAAAAAAGAGCTGAGAAGTGCTCTCACAGGTGCCAAGCACAAAAATCACAGAAAAAGACTCCATATAAATAAAAGTAATCTTCACATAGTAACAGACCAACGTGCATCAGAAAAAGTGAAATACAAAGATGCAATTTTGTCAGAAGGAAAGGACATGTTTTTATAGTATTAAAGACAATTCTTAGTCCAAAATTCATCTTTGGATGACTTTTAAAGAAACATAGGGGCAGAATTCAAACTAAGTGACCTAATCTCTTCATTTTTACTTCAAAACAAATGTGTATTTTTCACTTAATGAAAGAACTGATAACAAAGGTATCTAAAGACCCTATAATTATCTCTCAAACATTTCTTTATCTTGAAGTTACTCTTATAAATTTTCCGTCTTAAAACTAGGTCCTCTTTCATCATTTTAGGTTCTGAGTGTACTGAGAGAAAAAAAAATCACTTTTTTGAAATTTTATTACCAACCCTTCAATTTTATGTAGTTCAGTCTTAAAGTCCACACCTCATAAACTACTCAGGCCTTTCTGGCATGCAAAGGAAGTGGCAGTGAATTTCTTAGATGGAGGACTGACAACTGTCAAAGATTAATGGCATTACTGGTTACTTTTCTGGCTGATTGCCAAGCACCACTTTCTTATATTTCATCTCAGCAAAATATTAACTAAAACAGGTGCAAATACCTGTGCTGTGCATTAAGTTCTGTTTATCAGATAACCCCAGGAAGCAGTGAATGCCATCAACCTCTTTGACTCTGTTGAGGGGTCTCAGCCTCTCAGCTGTCAGGCCCTGGAAGAGTCTTTTTAAGTCTCCTTTTGAGAAGTAAATTGTGTGAAAGACTGTGAGAAAGAAGTGTGGATATATTAGCACAGGTGGAAACAGTCATTCACACAAGTGGATTCACAGAATACTCTCTGGAGTACTTCCAACAGGTGATGCCAAATAACACGCAAATTCTTTGCATCCCTGGAGAACAAGCCAAAAATGATGGTTGTAGTTATGTTTTTACAACCAAATTCTGACACCCTTTCCTAGTCATTGATATTATTCTTTCAAGTACCAATAGGATTTGTCACTATGTATATAACTGCTCTTTTCTGTAGCTAGGGAGACCTGAAAAATACAAAATACAGGCAATGCATTTTCGTATTTCAGACTTTAGGAATCATTATAGAGCCACCTTTTTTAGCAATCCTTAGCACTACTCTTCCTGGAAAAAAAATTAGTTGATTACATCCTTTGGGCATAGCATCAAAATGACCAAATCCAGCAAATATATGTCAGACCTTGCAGTCAATTTAAACTGAAAGTGACAAATTTGTAGAGCAGAATTCACATTTTAGAAAGTGGCTCAGATGGTTAATTCCATATAAAAAGACACTGGATATTTTAACTACTCAAAACCGGGAAAATAACAATTTGTAATAAATGACATGAAAACAATGAAGTACACTCTGAACATCACCAGATTCTTGCAAAGACATTACAAATATTTAGTCCTTGAAGTTAAGCTTCTACAGCAAAATATTTCCATCCAAAAAAGAGTTTTTAAGAATTCTGCGTGAAGCCAGCTGCCTGTCCATTCATTGCACTGACATAAGTGTTGCCACAACAAGGCAGGCCATTTCAGTTGGTCTTTTCCAAATGGATCCTTGATGATCAATTTTGAAATTTTCAAAGGTTGGCAGAAAACATCTACAGTGCATTCACTGTATTATATCAATGAGGGAGTAAAGAGTCTCTTTTCACATCAACTACTCATGAAAGAAAGTCTTCTGAAAAACTACGCTAGTCCTTAAAAATCAAATAAATTTTTATTGACAGGGAAAAGCAGGGAAAGGAATAGATGTGAAGGATCTGCCACACAACAGGAAGGAAGTAAACCTCCCCACAGCCTCAGAATTTTTTCCTCTAACCTACAAATGCCATCAGGACAAGTAAACTAATAAGGCTGTCTGAACAAACTCAGATAACATTTTTTTCTGCAACCTTAGCATTACCTGGTGTATTATTCTTCATTGTACACACACACACACACACACACACACGCACACACACACACAGAGCAACAATTTATTTTAATGTAATGCTGCCCCCTTGTGCTTTTGTATACAAGGAAGTTTTTGTCAATAACCAAGCTCTGTAGCAACTCAAGAAAAGCAAGAAATCAGCCTTTTCCTCAGCTCTGGGCTCTGAGCTATCTTACAGATTTTTTCACTTGAGCAGTAATATGATCTTATGCAACAATCAACAGTCTTAGTGCCCCAGGAAATATGAAACACGTATTACCACAAAAATTAGATAGTCTAAAAAGAATGCACACCATACGTAAGTGAAAAATGAAAAGCAAAGACAAAGGTCAGATCTAACAAAGTTACAACAAGCTACCGAAAATAAGTGCAAAATAAATGTTTAGATTTCATACCTAAAAATGCTAGTGTGTCAATCCCAAGAAACAACTTTTACAGAAGAAGCCACAGAGAAAGTGATAGGGCAAAATGAGAACTCTACAGCTCAGGAAACCAGTCTCCTTCACACTAGGAATCTAGCGCCAGTCAGCCTTGGGTTACCAACTTTTGGAAGTCCTCTCCATAAAAACTTGTCAAGTGTCTCATGTTAAAGACACTACGAACTTTTGAGAAGTTCATTCAAGAAAAGTACCTCTTTGCGAACATTTGGCTCAGGGTCAATTATCTACCAACTGCTTTTGTAGATCCTGTAACTAGGGACTGTCTGGTAAAATGCTAATTGATTGAGCTACGAGAACATGGTACCATTCCATACGGCACAGTTTGTGGCTGATGACAAGAAAATCCGTTCCAGCATTTTTGAAGACTACTAAACCTTCACAAAATTTGGTAAGAGAAAGTGAAGCATGTAGGCATGATACAAAGCCACAGATGTGTAACATCAATACTTACAGCCATTTCTTTTGAACGTTAAACAAGTCCTGTATCCTGAAGCAATTATTTTGTTTGATGACTACTTCCTGCAATGCCATAAGAATAAATAATAAAGCTTATATGTGCTCATTTACTTTTTACATGCACATTAGGCAGATTTTCTTTAAGAACATACCTTTTGTTTGCAAGCTTTTTGATAATCAGTAAGCCCTTACAATCATGGAATAAATACTATACATACATCTTTATATACTTCGTCTCTCTGTGTGTTTTATTTGGGCTGCTGAATACATACATGAACTTTACTGCTCATTTTTCCTTCATTTTTCTTGAACATGTTGATTTGGGTTAATAAAGTGTGACAATTTCAGGCAACTTTTAGCAAAAACAGTATGAAAAGCAAGTTGGAAGTATTTTGTTCCAATAACCACCATATGAAAGAAACATTCCCATTTTCAGCTAGAACTGGGTTTACTTACAAATTTACTATCTTTGTATTTTAAATATTTCTAAACTTTGACAAAACCAATGAAAGTCAAGAAACTAAACAAAACCTTTTCTTTCAAACTGAAAGAGACCTTCAATTTGAACCAAAACAACTTGTTTCGGCTTATCATAATGTTAAATGAAAACTGATCATTTTTAATTTAGAGTTGACCTGAAATAATTCATAATTGTGTATCGACTTGACTGTTGACCTGACTAAAACCCAACATAGTTATTCAAGATGGCCTACTGTAAACAACAGTTATCTTCAGAATTTCTGACCTTTACTTTGTATCATTACATCTTACTCTTCTTATTAATCTTTGATATGGAAACTCAGGAGATGCCTTGTGCAAAGCTAAGAGTTTATAGTGTATTATTAGACTGTGTAGTATGCACGGTGTCATCCTCTGATTTTCTCCTCTCTCTCATGAACATTGATATAAAAGGTAGGTAACTTAAGCGTGTTGACACTCTGTGTGAAGCTATGCTAGTCATTTTTAAACCGTATGTTCTCACTTCTCTTTTCAACATAACACGTCTTACATAAATTGAATTAACTTGGCCAGAATCACAAGTTGAGCATCATCCTCTGTGACTTTCTGGTGACAAAAAAAAAAAAAAAAAGAAAAGGCTGTAAAGCAAGTGTTAAACCTGTCAGGAAATCATCTGGTTACAAAAAGAGGTAGTGTGTCTCACTGGCCATGCCTCCCTGTTGCTGTTGGGAGAAGAAGAAGCCACAGTGGTAGGTCCTGGGGCAGAGGGAGTTATGGGGAAAAGACTGTGGCAGCCACTTGTTACTTTGTCAGTTCCGGTACCAGACCAGGGATTTGTGAGTTGTAATGGCACTACGCCCATCCACACCTGAGCAAAAGTCAGTGCAGGCAACAAGCTGATTGGCTGCCTGTTATTTCACCCAGCAGTCATCTTACACTGGTTCTAAAATTATAACCCTTCTTTCAATTCATTCAGTTAAAAAGAAACAAAATCTATTTCTTTCAGTGACAATGTGGCTAAGGCCACAAGAGCTTTTGGCTGGTAACAGTCCTTCAGAAAGAGCTAATGAATCAAGGTAAACTTTTACTGTATGCTTTCTAAGCAGTACATAAGCTGTAATATTAATATGCTTTCAATACTCTTTTTGTGGGGCTTGAAAGAAAAATATTGTTAGACTTAATATGCCAGTTCCTGTAATTTCTTCTCATTTCCCTAAGTGTTTTCTCTTGGATTCTTTTCAGATACTATTCTTTTCTAGTTTTTAACTTACCTTGTCTTTTTCTCACTTTCTTCCATTATTTCTGTTTTTTTTTTCAATCAACTATGTTTTCACGTGGACGTATATTTTTTAAGAAACTTTTATGATAGTTACTGTTATTATTACTAAAGGGCTTAATACACATAACTCACCACCTTCTTCCACCATTTCGAAAAACTATGTAAACAAGGAAATTGTTCATGATATCTACAGACATCTATCTTAGGGAGCCTGAGACCCTTTTAGTAAAAGCAGAAAGAGTTCTCTGGGGGAAAGCCACAGCAAAAGAAGACTTATGTTAGTTTAAAATTTGTTTCTGAAGTTGTCTTTGACGTTACATTGCCTATACTAGGATTTCTGTGAAATAAGACTTCTAAAGCAAAAAAAAAAAAATGTCAAAGTTAGGCTGTATGAACGCCCCACAGAGCCTCAATGACTGGCATTAGTAAGCACTGTACTACCTGACCAAATACTTAACCTGCAAAATCTAAAAAAAACCCAAGGTTAACTTATTTGTTGCTCTATAGCAAGTTGTGGGAAAAGCCAGGTAATCCAAAGCAAACTTTTCAAGTTTGTCTCAGACAAAAAGTACTGTCAGCATGAGAAGCAATTTAGCCAATCAATTTCTAAACAACTCCCAAATCTATATGGCACACACTGGATCAAAGCCAGTTTCTCATATTAAAAACAAGGAGACTGGGTCTATTTAGAGAACGGGGACTACCTGACCCGGATGTATCCTTGTTTTCACCGAAAGGTCAAATTCAGGACAAATGTATTTGTGTGATGACCCAATCACAGTTTGAGAAAGCATTCATCGTTTTAACGGCGCTGTGTATGCACCAAGTTCTGTTGCCTGAGTCACTGGCTGACACCATTCTTGTACATGACAGTTTGAATGTCTGTGTTAGCTTTGTAGCCAGAAGCATTCAATGTTGGAGACGCATCTGGAAATTGGGTTTTATCTCATCTAAGCGTAGGATCTTCAGTACTACTTAGATTTATCTGGGATAAAAGTAAAACCTTTCCTAATTGCTTGTGTATTTCTATTTCCAGTCTTTCTCAAAAAAACCCACAAAACAACCCAGAAATAATAGAGGTTCTTTTTAACGGCTGTTTCATCTATGAGGATAAAAATAGATGTTGATTAATTCTTATTTGACCTAGGCAATTTAACTCACTCCTAAAAATAATAGTAATAACTTAGGTCTCCTACATTCTGTTTGTGAGTGTATCCAAGAGAAGTGTTGATTGAAAATATGTGTGGCATATCTTGTGAAAAGCCAATAGAAAAAGAAAAATAACGTTTCTTACAGTGAAACAGAAAGCTTATGACAAGGATATTGAGACTTAATTCCTGAGAGTTAAAAGTTTGGGCTGGGTTTCAGAAAGCATTTTTTAGTGATGAGATCTGATGAACTACAGCATAGTCTCCCAAGGCAAGAGCCTTATTGCACAAGTTTCTTAAAACAATGCAAAGCACTCAAGAGTAGAGTGTAGGGAACAATCTAAATTGGTCCCCCGAGTAAGGACTAGCTGACCTAATTGGTATTTCCCATCTTTAATTTATGTGATCATACAGTATGCTGTTATCTTTTCATTACATTAACCCACAGGGTCAAACATTGCTCTACTGGAGTTCCATTGGCACAAGAAGATTTGCACCAGGGCTCAGTTTGGCTCACACTATTTAAATACAAAATGAAATTCAAACATAGCTGTAACCAGCCTTATGGAGTAATCTCAAGCAAGAAGACCATGTGGTTCCACAGCATTAAAGACAGATAATTTTATCAATGTGAACTTTAAGAAACATAATGCCCATCAATTATTACATGCCAGAACACTAAACTACTTAGAGTGGTAAATAAAACATCAGTTTGGAAAAGTATTTGGATTCTCCCTCACATTATTGCAATGTTTTATTCATATCCCACTTATATATTCCCTTCATTCTGTTAATCTAAGTGACCAGCATGTGATCAAACAGTGCAGTTCTACACAGTTCTGCTCCCTTTGAGATTGCACAGCAACTCCATCACCTTCAGGGCAAGAGGAATACCACCGTGGCAGTCTCAGTTTACGAACATGTGCCTCTTTATCAACCTGTCAATCTCTTTTCACCAGGCTGCACCACTAATGTCAAGTAAAACACTGGTAAGTTCTGGAGCAATCTTCAAACCTTAGTTTTTGCAAAATGACTAACATAAATTTTCTGAAACTGAGTGAAGATAGCAGTCCAAAAGTTTTCTCTTAAGAGATCTGCAAAAGATGCAGAGATATTGTCTTTAACAAGCAGAAACAGGGGCCATAATTCGCTGTTTTATTTTATTCTATCATTTGAGGAAATCAAAATATCTTCATCTATCAATCTGATTTTGCCTTAGAAATGTTAAATAGGCATAAACAAATTATTTGCATTTGTTTTCTCCTCTCTAAAATGACTTGGGAGTCTTTCTGGAATTATTGCAAGGCACCTCATGGTAGTTTTGACACTAAGTCAAATTTGCAAATTTGCAGCATCATTAAAAACTTTAGATATTGAATGAGTTGCTAAGAAATATTCCATCTATACTGATACATGATGGATAGACAGACAAATTGTATCATATACAATCAATTAAGCAACCATTCAATTTTCTCTAAGAAAGCCAAAACCTGCTGAAGCAGAACTACTTTCTGAAATGCAACTGTGCCTCACAGAAGCTGTTGCTAACGTCTTTTGTATCAAACCTTTGAGACCAAATTCTGAAGACATACTAAATGATTAGGCAGGATGACAGTAGAACACCATAGAAGGTGTAGATTATATCTATACTATACAGGAACCTCAGAGGGCTTTCTGTTTTCTGAGCCTGCACCCATGGTCTGGCCACACATAGCCTGCGCACAGGATCTCAGCTTGCTGCTAAGAACATGGTAGAACTGAAGAGCAGTAGTAAGGGATTCCCACAGCCAGCTACAGAAACTATTCTTATTTTGGCCCATTTATGTCTTTGAAAGAAGGGATTTGGAAACTGAAATTCTGGCTGTGACCACTTAACAAAACTTTGTCTTTAACCCATCTCATGCACTTTAAACAGGCTCTTCTCCATAAGGACAGACATCAGGACCCATCTACCGGACTGAATCCTTATGGAACTCAACACAGGATGGAAGAGTTCAAGCTTTATTCAAACGGGGCTGCAAAATCAGACAGGCTTATTATTCTTAGGTATAAGAAGGTATAGCAGAAATTACTTTAACTTCTCCTAAAAGTTTTTTCTGTTTAAAATTTTGTTTTGCTTTTGTCAAGAGCAAATATTAATATTTTTCTTTGAAAATGAAAATAAATATGTGAGTTTGTGTTCTTTTCTTGTCATTTTGTTTCCATAGCCTGAGAAATATGCTACTTTTATTCTTGTCGCAGAGAAAAGAAAAAAAAAACAAAAAAGAGCGACAATACTGCTATTTCAGCATTGAAAAAATTAAAAAAATAAAAATTTCACTGATGAAATTTCAATGATAATTACTTTGCATCAAATAGGTGTATGAAGCCCAGTGTGTAAAATGCTTTCATCATTTGGGGAAAAAAAGGCCTCTGAAAAATCTATGAACTGTCAGAAACAGGGTGACGATTGCAAAGCTATCCTATCTGCCTTACCAAAGGGTTACTTCATCAAGTAACTTATAAGTTACAAGCACACATCACTGTTGAGGGAAAAGTAATTTGTTGTAATCATTTTTAATTATAGTTATTCGTAATTATCTTTGCTGTATGTTTAAACATTAAAATACAAACAGTGCTGCCATAGCACAGATGGCTGGTGCCTGCTAAGCAGACTGTCAAGCTTCATTTAAGCACCACTGTCATTTTTCCTTACAGTTGTAACTTAAAGTAATAACGCACGTTCTCTGAACCGTAATTATTCATGTTTTAAGAAGGATACCTACCATAAGGTACCTAAACAAAGACATTCTGAAGCAAAAACCCATTCTGCAAGTTCCTCTAAAACAAAGGTGTTTGAAACCTGAACCCGAAAGCTGTGTGTACTGCTGAAATCATATTCATCATGGAAAGCCTAGTGGATAATTCTAGCTGTAAACAGCTGGGAATCGAGTGTTAAGGGCAGGGCAGCACCCCCTACAAAAGGAACAGAAAGAAAATACTAGATTTTGTTATCCTTCCCCTTCCAACTGTGGGCTTTTTTTATCTTTTTAAAAGATGTTTTACATAAAAACTAGGTGGGTGTTTTGTTCTCTTTTTACTTCTGCATGTATCAATACAAGCATACTGTTCCCTGCTGTGTTTATTCATGTCATTAAGAACCATTTTCCCCAGACCAAACTGAAATATTTCTAAGATGAGATATCACTTTAGAGCTAGAGCATCTTTACCTCCTGTGAAACCTCAGAATCTTTTCCTGTGAATTCTCAACCCAGGAATGTAAGAATAAGTTCAAAATTAGGTGAGAGAAAATTCTCATTTCTGGGAGACAAGTATTTCTTCAAAACTGAAACAAGGGAGATCCAGAGCAAAGGAGAAACATGAAGGAGTTGCATATTTAAGTACTGAAGAAGAGACTATGCTTGGCCAAGAAAGTTTTTCAAGGAAATTTAAAAGGTGTGACTGACTGAAGATACCTTTTGGACACTAGTTTGAAACTCTACCTGGAAGAATAAACAATATGCCATGAAAGATGGATCAGTGGGTGCAGGAACCACAGCAGGCAGGCTTATACATTAAGTGGTATAGTTAATTGTGCATTGAAGTGATGTATTACATACAGATTTATAGTGGTCTGCTGCTTACTGTCCCACTGTCACTACAACCCTGTCACCATTCTGTTGTGAAAGTTATACCTTGTTCTTTCCAGAAACTCCATTAGCCTCTTTCCAACTATTCTGCAATGTACACATGCCATGTATGTTAATGATTCCTTCACTTTTATGAGCAATTATTTTCACTCTTTCATCCTCTTTTTTTGTAGATTCTCAAAAACACTATCCTAATGTGCAGGACAGAACTGTTCTTTAGGTTGATCTAGAGAGATACCATTCCCATCTCGCAAATAAAGATATTTAATGAATGTTTTCTCATGATGATGCTACTTTCAGCGTAGGAGAAGAACATAGTCAAATGCACATGACAGAGTCCATTTGGAACACTTGTAGTAACAGGAAACCCAACCCATTGCCCTGAGGACCTGGAACTTTCACAGTGGTCAGTGACTCAATGCCAGAGGTGAAAACTCACCATGGATAAAGCTGACACAAAGCTTGATTTATACTTTCAATACAGAGCTGAAACAGGCATATGGATTTTATGACAGGTCTTTACTTCACAACTAGCACAACAGACCAACTTGCTGGGCCCTACGGCAATGTGAACATGAACAGTTAAAGCATAACTTAAATGAACAGTTAGTAACAGTGGAAAATTGCTTGGTTTGGATTTGTACACTTCCATCCATATCACATTTACTTGAGCCATGAATGCTCACTATGCTGCTCCATCAGCATGCTTTAGTTAATGCTTTCTCCAGAAAAAGAAAGCCAAGCTCACTCTATAAAGTCCCTTACTTCATGTTTGGTCTCAGTACCATAGGCATCCTTCAGTATTTTATACCTTTTTTTTTTTTTTGATGGCAAAGTTCTACAAATGGGCTCATTTTTTCCTAGAAAACGGGCATATTTAATGTCTCATTTCTCGTATGACATCAAAAAGATATTTTGTAGCAGTTTCTGACCTGGTTTGAAAGTCTCCTTATTCCATTATCAATTTGCTGAGCCTCTTACTGCCACATTGTATAGTTTTAGTGTTAATTTTTAATATTATTTTCATGCATTTTTAAGGTAAGAGTATATTTTTTTTAACTGCAGTGTAATAATAGCTTCTAATATTAAATAAATAATGTTAGTGTTGCGACAATTACTATTTTTTGACAGTGTTGATATATTATCGTTTCAGCTACAGAAATTCATCTGTTTCATGTATTTTATGGGCACTTCTTTGTTCTTTACCTTTCTTTTTTGATTTTTGAAAGATTAGATTTGTCCAGTTGCCAAGGTGCTTCATTCAGGCCAATACTGACTGACACTTCAGGGCTGGATTTCTTTTTTTTTGCTACGAATCAATTCAACACACAATATCAACCTCCCTTTCCAAAAGATCTATAGCAAGATTCTAGGAAAAAAGTGATGGATTCAATGTTTTATGAATCAGGCTCCTTTTGATGTCAGGTAGTGGGATTAAAACCTTTGTGAAAATTCAACAAGGTGTTGTCCTAAAACCCAAGTCAGTAGAGACCCCATGAGGTTTCATGGATACTTGTGTCATTCAGAAGATTTTTATCTGAAGAAAATAGTTTTTATGTGTGAAACCACCAGATGCACATCCACTTCCTAATAGATCTCAAAACAAATGCACATGTGGGGAATGGGAGACATGGATTTTGACAAACCTAAACTTTCAGAGTAAGACTTATTTAAGAAACTTGCTCTGAAGAAATATATGAAGTGCTACTTTACATAAAAATTGAATTTTCAGTTCAATATAAAATCCCAGCCTCCTCCTCACCACTACCACTGCTCCCACGTCCCTCACCCAATCTTTTCAAGTGAGTTTAGATTTAAAAAAAAAAAATTCACAGGTTGCTGTGATTTGATTGGTAAAGGTGATAGAATAGTAGATATTACCAGAGACACAAAAGAGCTTTATAGATAAATATTTTTGCAATAAAAATTATAGCCTTTTAAATATATATCTGAAGATGAAAATTCCAGACAACAGAAGAATTTCTAAAATTAAAACAGGTCATGGGGATTCAGTGGTCTCTTACAACATCTTCAAGAGATTTTTAGACATGGTTTAGCAGTAAATATATTCAATCCTTGCCTAGAGAACTCCACTCATAATAGAAACAATGAGACAACCTCAATGATAATGGCTCCTATGCACTACTCTGATGCATCAATATGCACTTTCCTTCACTCATGTTCTCCCTCTCTGTCCCTTATTCTCAGCCATGCTGACTTTTAACTTGCACTGTTAGTAAAAAAGCTGAATTGGGAGCATTAGAATCTCCCAACTGATCTTTTTTTAAAATATAAAGTAAAGTTAAAAACCACTTCAACAAAGGGTAAAGCATTCTTAAAAGCCACAGACACCTGCAAAGGTCAGCGTTAAATTAGAAGCTACCACCATTTGGGGCAGAAGGAGGAGAGAAGTGGGATAAGCACAAGAAAACTAAAAAGGAGCAAAAAAATAGTAAGAATTAAAAATAAAGACTCAAAGTAATTTAACATTTTCTTTAAAATATACAGACCCATATCACATGGAAGATGATGCATTTCTACCTGATGGGAACACCATCCAAGCATGCAATGTTCTCAGAAACTGAAGAAGTCACAAAGCATTGTAGGTAGCGTCTTCAAATTACAGCAATTGACTTAGCCGTCGCTTTCCAGTTAAAATCAGTGAGGCTTAGGATGCATCTTTGCATCCTTCGCTCACGTGGATTGCCCAGCGCTGAGGACCAAAGGTGTCAGCTTCATATATTACAGGAAAACTGCTACCTGGAAAAAAAGAATTTCCTTTTCTTGTAAATACCCTTGGACAGAGTTGGTATGTTGTCCAGACAAATCCACTTAGTTGTCAGCACCTTCAGACGCAGCAGATGTAGGCAGCTGGGAATTAAACAGCTTTGGTTGCAGTAACACTCATTAAGAAATGGAACGAAATGTCAGTCTTTAAAATCATGATTTTTCATGGTCTGGAAAATTAGGTCAAGACAAATGCTTGAAAATCATAGTTTAAATCCATATCTAGATACTTGATAAGTAAGCTGGGTTCCAGAAGTGGTGAGTTACCCACTAGCTCAGACTGGATTAAAATTTAAATTCTCAACACTTCTGAAAATACTTTCACTTCCTTAACTGCCTGAATATGGATTTAAGAACCTAAGTTCAAGTAATGTTTTAAAATTCATTTCATATTTATGTACCTCAGTATCTTCCCTGAGAACCACCCACACTCATTTTATTCCACCAGCCATATGAAAGGCTTAATAAAGGTTATGAAGTTGCACATATTGTACCACAAAAGCAAGTTCTAATTGGCCAGTCCCACCCTGAGCACACATTTTCATAGCAACTTCTCAGAATTAACCCTTACAAATTAACCTCTTATAGGAGTCACAGTAGCCAGATGAAAGATTATGACCACACACATAAGTGAACCTGAAAGCCATAAATGGCAGTCTAATTCCTAATAAAAAATTATAGACTTTTTAGCTTCTCTAGCATCTTCTGTCTCAGTATACTGACCCTTGTTTTATAGACATGGACAACCTCAGTGCAATGGTATGGTAACATAATTCTGCTTTTACAGATCAGAATGTAGTAGCATCTGATACCAAGAGATAAATTTACCTCTTCAAGGTCAATGACAGAGCTGAGTATTATACCTAGATCATCTTTCTTCCATGCCGAGATTTTAGGCAGCATCCAGAAAGCCACTGTAGTGCCTGCAAAGGCACTGAAACAGGCAGAGGTGACCAAGCATGCAAATCCTGGTTCATTTCTGCTACTCTTTACTTCTGCTTCCAAAGGTTTGACATTGGCAGGGAAAGTTTAGCATTTCCAGTACACAAATGCCCAAAGCAAAGGCCATAACGTCAGGGTTCAACAAATCCATGCCAATTTACATGAGCAGTGGATCTGGCACATGCTGTCTACCAACACAAAAGGTGCACAGATATTCCATGGCACCTCTGCTCACTGGAATGATTGCTTAATTGTCACGTTCATCTCTCTGCTGGGGTCCCTGTGCCAGTCAAGGAGATTCAACTGTATTTTTCAGAAATTATTTAAAAAAAATACTTAGGGAAAACATCTGTGTGCCTCCTATTTGTTTATTTATTCATTACTTGAATCTCTTTGTTAGATATAGTCTTTACTGATGGAAGCAGATAAACCTTTTCATTCCCTTTTTATACATGCAGTTTGATTTGCAGGCAATAGGGGAACAGCACATTTGGATTGAGACGGGATATTGGAAGCCAAGGAAACAACTTGCACACAGTTCATTTTATTCTTTTGCTTAAAGCAACTCTGTTTGATAAAAGAGCCATTAAATATGGAGAACTGCACACAACATGTTCAGTGCATTGTGCTGAATAAAAGAGGCAACATAGTGCCTCTCTCAAAGATCCACGCTGATTTTTTTCAGGCTCCATTAAAAGAGCAAAAGATCGGCATGTTTCAGGATCAATCCAGACAGAAGAGTCAAGCCCAGTCATACTTCTAACTACAAATAAACCTGAACCACCTGTATAGTTACTGATCTGAATTCCTCTCAAATTGGTAGATGTTTAGTCGGGGATTAACCCCAATTCCATACCAAAACCTACCGGATATGTTGACTAAGTTAAAATACTTCTGCAATTGGTGATGTTTTCATTGCTGTAATAATGTACATACTGGGAGGACTAATTAATATCCAGTCCCATAAACCTCCAACGAGCACTAAAAACACAAAGAGTTCAGAAGACCCTCACAAAGAACAGAGGAGCAGGGACTGCGCAGGTTGAGGGATAGGTGGGATGTGACTATTTAGTGGACGTGCACATAGCAAAAAAATCTACAAGCCAAATGCCATATGAGTGGGAGCACGAGGCCGCAGTAACACCCTATGATATAGGCCATAACCGAAGATCATATTGACTGAGCACCAGATTTATGCCCTCCAGGCCTCTGAATATGTGGCCCTTCCCTGAGCACACAGATTATATGAATTAGCGCATCGTTTCCCAGGATATTGTTGCATAATGTTACCCAATTCACATTTAAGATGTAACAAATGCAATGACTGTGTTATAGAATGTACCCTGAAATGATGTCATACATACTTCATTTGCCCAGTGCTTCCTTCAAAGTGGTCTCTATTCTAACCTTTTTTCACGTCACCTCCTCCTCCTTAAAAGCATCTTTACACCATCAGGATCAATAGGAAAAACAAAGTTCACTACTAACTTTCTTCCTCAAGGCCTGAATCAAGCAGCTAATACTGTAGTATTACATTATTAGTATTATTCCTACAGGAACTTCAAGTTCTTTGCCACTGAAAGCCTAGCCTAGAATTGTTTTACTTTACAGTTAACACACAAAGAAGTTAAGCCTTGAGTAAAAGAACTAGCTGTAGCCTTGCAATCCCAGCTATGGACAATAGAATTGCTGAGGATTTTTCCAACTAAAAAAGAAGTTCTGACTTATTTGGCCTTTAATGACTTTTATGCCGACACTCATTGTGCTGTGTTGATTCAGCAATGGGAGGAAAATCCAAGTTCTCATCATATTTCAAAGAACCTACACAAAAGGAATTGAGTCACTTTACATCACATTTTGAAGGTATTGTTTTTGAAAACTGCTGTTTGTCTTAAGTAACGTTATTTCATACAAAACCAGACATATGAGAAGATCTGTTCATTTTGCACTTCTGCCTGTGATCATTTCATTGTAAATGTACATTGTACAGAAGTTACTCCGGATCATTTAATTGAGGTAAATCTGTTAATTCTTATAATAATTCTTATAATAAATCTTAACACAGAAATTGTACTGGATTTTTTAAATGCTTACCAAGACTGATGCTGCTGTAAGAGCTTTTTGGAACAGATGGTTGGTTCTTGTGTGTGGTGCTTTTCTTTCCTCCCTTCCCTTTTTTTTTTTTATTTAAAGCACATATTGTTAACACTTGACCTGGTGTGTTCCTTTGAAAAAATATTCTGGCATCCTTAAAGCAAAGAAAAAAATTCTGAGATTTTTATCCTTATTAACAACCTACTTACTATTTAAGAAACTAAGAAATGTCAAATATGCTTGTAAATAACACTAAGCATGGTAGGTTTGGTGTTTTTCTCCATCAGCTCTAACTCTGCCTTCTGTATGTGTTAGCTTCTTTAGGTGGGTGACTTCAGCAATTAAAGAACTGAACCCATGTGGCACAGTGATCTGTGTTACCCTAAGCAACTTAATTCTTTTGAGGAGTTTCTCAGTACATCATAGGACTGGATCCTCAGTTCTCTTTCAGCTGTTACCCAAGTGAATAATCAGTGAGACTTCTTGACTGAGCAACAGCTACTTAAGAGGGAAAATATTGAAAGGTCTCTACTCTATACAAAAGCGATTGTTAAGGAATGCTGTGAGATCTTTATAGCTGCTCTCCCAGCACTGAAGTATTTCAGGACTTGCTGTTACTAAAACACAGAAGAGTCCAACAGGAAAAAAAAAAACAAATCACAATGTCAGACACACGTACAACATTTAACAAAACTTTTCACATATTCCCAGACAACTGCAAACATTTTACTCATTTATTTTCTCTGCGTACTTTGAGTTCAAATTTTAGAGAGACACATCATTCTGCATCTCTCCTCTAGAATGTAAGGACCATAAACCTCTGATTTTACAGTGTGCTGAAATGTTCCTCTACCTCAGGGCCAAGCAGAACAGTAGGAACTCACTTGTAATCAACTTACCTGGGGAAGGTTTAAAAAAGATGTATGCAATTCCTTTCACCCTTTTTAACTTGCGGAGAAAAAGCACTGCTGACACATACGTACCAGCTTTCATGGGTGTGGCAAGAGATGATTAATCATCATATTATATAAAAAATTAGAAGCAAACAGGAAAAAAACAAAGACCTTAAAAGGAATATAAAATGACAAAATGACTCTGTGAAGCTGAAATGTATCTGAACCTTTTGAGACTTTCCCAGCCGTGAGATTATTCTGAGATTTCATTCTTGCAGCTAAATAGTAATACATAAAAAAGACAGTGAAAACTGCTCCTATCCAAGAAGTCCCGATATCAGCCTCTTAGCTTTCAAGAAGAAAAGACAAAACGGACTCTAAATTATCAACTCCCACTAAAGTTACTACTCTCAGCTAAGATAAGAGTTTCCCAAAACAAGCTTGAAAATCTAAGCATCTTCTCTTTTGAGATTACCAATTTAAATAATGTGTGGATGCCACAGGCAATTGTTTTTTTCTGTGAGGATCTACAGCACATGTCATTACTTACAGTGCAATGTTAATACTTACTATTTTCTGTCACTTTAGCACGATCATCTTAACTGAAACAGTAAATATTTTGAATCTATGTAAAATTAATGCAACTTCGCTATATTTTACTTGTATGTCTGTGAGTATGTGTGCATGTAAATATATTCCTGTATAAATATATTCCCATATGCACAAAAATGTTAACAGAGAATTAAGGTCGCCTACATTCATTTCTTATGTCTAACCCACATAAAACGTACAGTGCTAGACAAATTTGTGCTAACTGGAAATCTGGATCTACAGCCATCAAGGAGAAATAAAAATAAAGTTGAGATGGGCACCCAGAGTAATCTCTGTCCATGTTGTAACACATAAACATTCAGAGACATCTTCCTCCACAAAAACATATCTTTTAGATTTCATCTACATACTGGAATAGGTTTACATAGGGAAGAGAGGAAGACTGCCCCTTCACTGGAAGTGCATGCTGTGGTATGCATCCCATTTCACAGTAAAGGCTGTGCAGTTCAACATACTGTCTTCGTCTACCCACAAAACCCCACCCTCTGTGGTACAGTCAACTCTTTCCAATAATATTCAGACATACCATCTTAATTTTAGCCTCAGCTACATTAATATCTGTTACCAACCCGGGCTTTAGAAAAATACAGAGCTGATTTATACTTTAGTAGAGAAATTAAAGATCAAAAAGATTTATTAGGGTTACTCTACCATCCCCCCTACCAGTGCATAATCATTCCCCACCGTATATTTTTTATGATAATTAGACACTCAGGGCTCAATCCTACAGAATGTTAAGTGTTCTGGCCCAGTCCAGCAGAGCAATTAGATGTGTGCTTAACTGTAAATGCCTGAGCAATCCCTCAAAAGTTAGCTATGAGTAGGTGAAACATCCTCTCTATTTATGCACATGAGAAATATTTTTCCAGGGTTAGTTTCAGAGGCTCAGTATCCAGTGGAATAGACCTAAAGCTTTGATTATGTTGCCTTTGTATCTCTAGAATGTCCCACTGCTATCAGTAGCAACAACAACAACATCAGTAGCAAACTAAGCTACTGGCACCCTGCTTTTAGCTGCAACTGGTTCTGATTTCCACTAAACAAGTTTGCCTAGTTATCGTACTCCTTAAAGCGTGATCACCTTTGAGCCAAACCAGTTAGAGCAAAACTCCAAGACACTGCAACAACCACTTAAAGTAAAAAATGCATGTCCAAAGCAAAACTTCTACTTAAACCAGTGATATGCTCTGGGTAAATTATGCTTGCTTACGAGGCTGTTGTTGCTGGTAAGCATAGCACAAAATGGTGGCTGACCATCCAACCCCACAAGGAAACGAAAGCAGAAGAGGCAAGAGCAGACCAATTTCACCAGGGAAGATGTCCGCCTCTTCACTGCACGGCGCAGGTGCCCACACCTCCTTCCTTTTTTCTCTTCCTTCTCTCCCTTTCCTTCCCTGTTTTCCTCCATGCCTTGATACCATAAGTGCCTCCATAAAGAACTGCATGTTCTACAAGCACTTATACAGAGAAACTTTTGTACTCTCTAGTCTTGGGTGTGCAGTGGTAGAACAGGACTGAATCAATACATCAAAATAAATTTAAACATATGCTTAAATGTCAAAATGTATTTAAATGTCTTGAGGTTATTTATATTACACACATAGAGGAAACATATTCTATCCTAACAAGCACATGTTAAAATTTTAAATAAACACGTGAAACATATGGCTGACTGCAGATGTGCATGAAATTTATAATCTTTAATTTTTATTCCAAACACATTAATGTTTCTTACTTCAAAATGACCTGGGTAAACTGTGAAATTTGCTTAAGCTATTAAGAGTAAATCTGTCACACTGACAATTTCAAGCAGTGTCCTTATTGCTAAAAAGGCATATACTGTAAGTTACAGGCTTAATGGCTATTGCTTTTTGCCCTGATGTGCACCAGTCCTTTACCTTCACTTTTATTTATTTCCTGATAAGCAATCAATGCACAGAAATAGAAAAGCCAAAAGGATTAAGAGGCTGATTCTACTCTGGTCTCAGTCTAACAAAAAGGGAGTGTTGTCATGAGTAGAATCAAATCTACAGTTAGAGGATTTTGTCACTGATGATTGAATAGATCAGTAGGAAACAACATCAGAATAAGTACAACTATTCGCGTTCCTGTAGGTTAGAGGTCCTACACTCTACTTAAGTCATTGACGTGGCCATAGGTAGGGCACTGGTAATTTATGTACGTCTTCTGTGCTACACAAACATTTGACTGCCTGGCCCTATAGCTGCAGTTTAAAACCCTGTCCTTTTGACACCTACATGTCAGCTTTCCTTTATCCATAAAAACAACATAACTACTCATGAACACAGAGGTAAGTGCAAGTATGAGTGTTTGTAGGAGAGCTTTGCCCATGTGGACTTGCCTACAATTGACTTTAACAGGTCATCAGATAACTATGAGAACTTCATCTTCCAGATATTACGTGTAATCAGACTAGTGGAAATACAAAACATAATACTGCATACCAACAGATGTAGACATACTGTGGGGTTTCAGAATTGTCTTTCTTCATCTAAGAAAACAGACAAAATTCCCTTTCACTGGTGAGACAGCTTATAAAATATTTCACATCTATACACTAATTGTAACTTGAGAGTAATATCCTAGGCTTTGTGATCAACCCTGTATCAAGGGAAGAAAGAGTCATCCCATGCCCCAGAGAGCAGTCCGTTCCTAAAAATTATTCTACAATAAAAAGATAGGCATTACAGAGAGGTATTTAAAATGAAATCTAAAAGTCGGAGCTGTTTTGGAGAGAACAAATGATCATGAATTTATTAGGTATAAACCAGAGCACAGGAGAATTTAGTCCACGGACCAGGAAATGATTCCTAACAGAGAAGTTTAGTAGAGTGTCAGGAGGAGAAAATGGTGGAAGAGCTCATCAGATGTGTCACTTAAAGCGGCACAGAATAAAGTACTTGTAGTGTACTGGCTAGAATAATTCTGCATTATCACAGAGAGCGTTAAACAACTGTTGACCCAACAGATCTCCTCACTATTTCTCTGATTCTAAGCATCACATGTTATGTAGGTGGAGAGGTAGGGGTCATTGCTGCAGGAAAAAATTAACATGTGCACTGATGTGTCAGATGTTACTGTACATACTATATACCACGGAAATCCCTTGGAGGAAAATATATGCAGGGCAGATTTGTGGATGACCTTCTTGTTTTATGTGTCACACCAGACAACGAGTTTTTACTCAAAAAAGTGTTTTGTACAAAATTAACAGGTAGTGGCCTGATCCAGTTCTCAATGCAGCCACAAATACAAGCCTATGTTTATTGTACATACAGAAAGGCACATTATCAAAAGGCAGACTTTGGAAGTCATTCCTCATCAGGCTTCATAAAGCTGCCTTTTACAGAATGGAAGGATTTCAAAAGATAATGCAGAGGAGGTGAAGTCATTAATAAATTACAAGGATGAGAGAGAACCAAAACATGAGACTAAAGAAGAGTTATAAAGGAAACCTGATCACAATGAGAGCAAAGCCTGTTAGAGACAGGCAGCTGATAGAGAGGGGACTGCAGCCAGACTGGAGCACTGCATATGCATTATACCCTGCCCACTGCATTGCCTTGCAGAGACAGACATCCTCTGTTACTGGTTTAGCTGGCTGCTGGGGCCATTGATAACCATATGAAACCTTGGAGTTAAGTCGACTCAAATGCTTTCAGAACAGCTCATAGTGGGATGGAGTCAGGCTGTCTGTCCGTTACAATCCACATCGTGAGCACCCAGGGTTTAATCTAAACAAGGGACTTATGACTGCAAGTATATCACTATATTGGCGTATCATATTGACTTTCTGATAATGTTCTAAGCCAGTCGGGTAAGAAAGAGAAAGTGCCACTGGGTACAAATTGTGGCATCAATTCTCTGCCAGACTGATCAATTGAATTTATATATTACCTCCAGCTACGTACTTAAAATCTATAGTTTCACTCCCTCCAGTGCACAGCTCACAGTTTAAGTAATTGCAAATACAAATGAATTTAAAAAGGATTTAGCAGGCTTTAAATTAAAAATTTGTGAACATCGTTATTTTAAGCACTCTAAATTATTTACTAATATAACCCAACGGATTCACTTTTCTCTTCTTTCTGCCTTTGCTTGATTTTTTGATCCCTGAAGCCTCAGCGGAGCTTAACCCACCTTCGATAAACTGCAAACAATAAAATAGTGCTCTATTTTACCCAATTAAAAAAAACAACTTCAAATTCAGTCTACAGAATGACTAGCAAAATGTCAGCAGGCAGTACAAGGACTGTTAAATCCTGCATCAGAAACAGGCATGTTGTCAAGAGACAAAAGCATGCAGTTAACTTAAGGCAGGAGTCCAAATGCTTAAAGTTAAGTAGGTGTTTGAGGTATCTGTTTTACATGGGCACTGTGGTGATATAGTAAGATGAGAGGGTTACAAAAAATGCTTAATGCAATATCTGAAAGGATTCTGGTTATAAGACATACTTGCTGAGTCTGGTTTACCTTAATCAAATATTGCAGCTATTTTCTGTTTTAATAACATCTTTTGGATTAATCTGTAAAATACTTGAGTCATAAGATAAACATCATATCAAAGTAATAAATTAGGTCATTTCAATTTGTGCTAAAACAGTGAGCACCATCATACATTTTTCCATGTTTTCTGACTTCAGTCTATTAATTGTAAAAATGATTCATAAGCTTCTTCAGAGACAATAAGGGAGAGGCATGATGCAGTGAAAAGCATCTGCATGCAGAAATAAAGATGAGTGACTTTGGTGTGTCCACTTGCAGAGCTGAGTCCAGTGCTGGATCATGGTTTATGCCTCCCTTGTACACCGCTATTCACATATGAGCTACAAAATTTGTTAAGAATAATCGTTAAAAAAAGCAGTTAATTCATCTGCAATATTAGGTTCCAAATTTACAAGGGTATTGCCTATTCCCTGAACAGAGAAATGTGATAAAATTCTATTTGTAGTCTTGCTGGGAAAAAGTATAGGTAACTTTATATGTGTTTGTCTTCACTGTTTTTTTTATTCAATTTGTTGTGTGAGAGAAAAGAAAAGAAGTTAATGTGTAAGGATTATAGCACAGCGCATAAGAATATAATGTTGGGAATTTGCAACTAATTGAAGAAAGGTATTACCAGTTTGAAGGAAATCAAGTTATATTCTCATTATGGGGATAAATATACAATCACAAAAGAAATGTTCGTCCTTATTACTACTGCTTTTTTAATGTTAAAGTTGAGGTAATATCTAAGGTAATAAATAATCTGAGGGAATCTGAGATTACCTTCTCCCCAAGTAATGCTACAGTCTTTATTGAGACATACCTTCATCAAAGTCACCAGTAGTGTAACTAAAACCTATCATAATTACTCTTACAGTCAGCACCGTCAGTCCTCTTTGAAGATGTCTCCGATTGAGGTATTTTTTTGTAAAGCCTGAAGTAGGGGAGTTTGCATTTACACCCAATGTATATCCTTAGAAGTTGAAATCTTCTCAGCAATCCAAGTTGCACATAATACAGAAAATAATTTTTCCCAGTACTGACTCCTCAAATTCATCTAAACCTCTCTAGAGAGGATTTTCCTAATCTAGATTTCAATAGCTGTTAGAGTTATCGGGTATCCCTTAGTTTATGCGATACTCATAATTTCAGTTTGAAGAACCAAGGACTTCCTAAAAGAATATACAATATACGCAATATACGATACCACTTTTATCTCCCAGAATTCCTATTTACTTTTAGTGGGGAGAATGCATCTGAGGCTGAAAGACAGGGTGATCTTATTGCTTAACCAACGTCTCCATACTCTACTGTATCACAAAGCTTAGAGAGACTGCTTTTCCAGCTTGCTGTCATCAGCTTACTCTCTTTGCTCTGCTCCCCAGGTCTCTCTTGGATACTTCAAGCTACTGGCTAGCCACTACTAGCAACTGTGGAAATAACCTCCAGAGTAAGTCATAAGAAGCAGTAATGGGAATAGAAATATTCAGAATCTCTGTGAGGTTGGGAGGAGGGATAGAGTTAAGGAAATGCTTTTTAGGGCCCAAAGCCTCAATTTTAGGGTTTGCTCTTTCTTTCCTGAGTGGTTCTACCATGAGTGAGGAATACCTTTAAGGTTAATGGGATTCTGAAATAAATAAGAATGACTTACTAATGGTTCAGGAAATTTTTTGTACTACAGAATGTGATTTTACAAGGTTATTAGCTATTCTGCAACAGCGCTCTCATTCTGCAATGATGCACCACCTTCAAAACGTAATGAGGTACCCACAGGACGACTGTTTGCAAGGGAACAGATTGTGGAGTGCCTGCATGGTCTGAACTTACACCCCAGTTTACCCACTCACAGGGTTCCCTTTGTGCACAAGTTAAAGTGCATGAGATCAGTACTGCAAGTTGTCTGTAAATTTAAGTAAATACTGATTCAAATCACTGACAGAGCTAGATTTAAAAGATTCTATTGAAGGAATGAGTTTCATGATGGGTTTGTTCAACTTCTTTTTTTCAGTACCCTGAATTTGAATAAGATGTGTTAATTTTTGCTATTAACACTTACTAAAGCTAACGATTTTTCAGTTTGACTGTAGTTCTTTAAAGAAAGAGTAAGGTAGCCTGGTGTTTCAGAAAGGAGCTGCAATTGCATAGTGATTCCATCCCACATGTAAAAACCAAAGCAAAAATCCAAACAGTCAGGTCACTTCCTGGAGAGGCAACATCCAACAGAACTGTGTATTGCTTCCATGTTACAGGGTACTCTGCACTGTGGCAGAACTGGTCTCACATTAAGTACCTAGAGGATATATGCAATAGTGGTTTACATTAGGGAAAACACAGCCCTTTTCGATATCTTGTCCTCCCCGGGTGCATTCCGTTCTGATCCATGCAATACATAGCATAAGGTTAAAAGTGATGACTCCATACAGTTAACCTCCTGATATGGAAACAATTCACCACATTAGAGACTTTAAAATTCTCCTCCTTCTTCACTGCAAGAATCATATCAGTATTACTAATTCAGACAAGAAATAATTCATCTGTGTTTTTCTTAGAACAGAGAATTTGTTCAGAGAAAATCTTGAGGAAGCAGCCTAGTCTGTCTGGTATTAAAGGCTTGTTTGACAAAACAAATTTGCAATAAACACTCAGAAAACAGGAGCCATGCCAGTTAGAATGATAGAAAATCATGTCGAAGAGATAGATGGATCATTAAAGAGAAGGTACTTGAATTTTCATTACAGATCAGTACACAATCACTAAAGGTTTCTGAACTTGTCTGGCTTGTTGATCTTGTGTGCTCCTCCTACCTTTATTATTCCTAATATCCATATTTTCGCATACCTTTTGAAACCTATATATTTCATCTTCAGAAGGTATCATTAAAAGCTCTTTGTAACCATCAGAATTCATGAATTTTGATATGCATTGGCCTGAATGGTATAAGAAACTGTTTAGTGAGTAATAATGTGAACATCATACCTAATGATTCAGAACCTGCACAACATAAATGATGGCATTTTGTTGAACATATGGATTTTAACTAGAGCTTGGCAGCACAGGACCCTTGTTCTGTTCAGCATGTTGGGCTGCTGGGGAAACTAAATCAGAGGGATGACTGAAATATTAGTTAGGATTTTTCCCTTTCTGTAGACTTGCAGGTAAAATGATACTGGAAGCCAAGAGATCTAGTTAAGGACAGGAGGCTAACTTTCAATTTCTTCATTTTTTTAGTGCCGTAAAACTGGAAGAATAATTTTTTTGTTATGCACCTAACTCCTGCAGTGCAAAGAAGGCTTAAACGGTCAGGACCCAGCTGTCATTAACTGCTAGTCCCCATAAACACTGGCCTGAACACGTGAAATAAACGCTAGTTCTCCAATGTTTCAGATTCAAGATGCAACATGGATTCATTCCTAGGAAGTGCAGAACTGGTACTGTTTAGTTCTGTAGCAAAAGGACAAGAAACGAGTTCAGTAAGGTGCAGATCAAGAAATATTTTGGATTTCTACTCAGTTTAAGTTGCAACAATATTTGTATCAGCAGAGATGTCTCAATTTAACTAAGATAAAAATTTGATTCAAGCTGGTATCTTTTGTCGCCTGTACGAAAGCACTAGGATAAGACAGCAACATTCTGCAATTGTTCCTGGAAACTTTCCAGCCTAGAACAGAGCCTGTATCCCTGCCTGTTAACCCCAAGCTCATGGCTCAACTTAAGAAACAGAACAAATTACCAGAAGGTAATAGGAAACAAATTGGTTCCTCAGACTAAAACAAACTGTAGTTTCCAGACATTTTCTTCTCAGTACTTCCAGCTTTTAAAAGGGATAGCCCTACTTTTATCCAGGCAGTTCGTTTCTTTTTACCTCACTGTGTCATCCTGTGACAGCTACACCATAAAGAGGAGAAAAAATGGTTTATCAGTAAATCTTGCAGGTACAACTTTTCTTTTGAACCCTCTATGTATAAACCTGAATGAGTTGCAAAATCACCCAGAGAAGCATTACATGTATCATCAAGATCCCATTGAATCAAAACATATTCCATTTTCTTTTCCTTTCTGGGGAAGGAAAAGATTTTTTTCTGAATACAGCTGTCTTAAAGAGTTTGAGAAGCCACAGCAAATCAATGACACTGTTGCTAGCTTTCTAGAATCAGAAATATCTTACTTGATAACAGTTGATCTTCAGAAAAAATATAGACATTCTAGCAAATAGTAACATACACCCTACAAGGGACAGGAGAGCTGTGAATATAAAAGCATTAGACTTTGATTAACACACAATCTTTGTTTTCTGACTAGCACTGGGTTTTAGACCTTTGGCTGGGAGAGATGCAGGTGACAATAATGGAGGGGCAGGTGGGAGTCAGAGCTGTGCAGCAAATATTCTTGCACGGTATTGTTTCTAGTGTCTAAGCTATGAGTTGGTCATCATGCACAATCCTTGTCTCGGAGAGAGAGAGGTGGAAGTGCCAAGAAGAGGTGGGAGATAGAGCAGAACACGTAGCTGTTGGCAACTGCTAACATATAAGCATATAATGATACTGCACATAGTATAGTATGTGTTTTGAATAATGGAAGCACATTGGACTAAATATAGGTATTATCATTAAGGTCTCAGCTAGAATATAACTCAGAAAATTAACCTGCTGCCTCCACAATTTTCATAGCATCTTTATGTTCTGTCTCAAATTGTTGTTTAATGATTAAATTCAAAATCTCTATTTGTTCTTAATGCTTTAGCCCAGAAATGGTTGTCTTATGGTGGTGGAAGACGTAGTCCCTCTATATATCCAAATTATAGCCAAATTTGTGGGTGCCGTCAGTGCCAAGGGTAGTATTTCAAGTTGGCTTGCTCCTCTTCCAAACACATCTTGCACAGCAGCAGACCCTATAAGTCTGATAGACATGTCTGGCGTCAGCGCTGGTATGTTTGCTTCTGTTGAAAAGTAAGGAGACTTGATTTAAGCCTTTAAATAATTAGTCAAAAACAGTCAAATAAAAAAGGAAAAATTGCTAATAAACAAAATAATAAAGATGGTAAAGAAATTAGTCTTACTATAAATTTGCTCTAGAGTAATTTTGTGTTCTATCACCTTCAGGTAGACCACCTGCATGATGAAAACTAGGTGAAGCTGGCCTTGTATGTGTCTTAACTAGAGAAAATAAATCCGGTATTGTTGCTCAGCACGTATATGTACTTTTCAGCTATAGATCCCAAAGTGTTTATAAAGCTCCAGAAATATAATTATCTCCATTTCATAGCCAAGGAAATTGAAAGGCAAAATTAAGTAGTTTGCTGAGGGCGACACAGTGAATCATTTGAAGATCCAAACTGTAACTGTAAATCTCCACACCTAGGCAATGATTATGCAGCTATGACTCAGACAAGATATTATTCTAGAACATCAATTGCTGCTGCATAACCAGTGTCATACACTGGCTCCTACACACTCTTCATTATGCTCAGCTGCATGCCGGACTTTTTAACTTTTCTCCACATTGCTCAGTTGTGTAAGCTCTAACAGGAAGATGGGAACAAGTTGTTTCTGCAGTTCAACCCAACTAGAAACTGATTAGTATGGCACTGTCAGCTATGTTGTTTTCTATTTGATGAACATTTATGAACGTGGGCCTATTGCTGCCCTTTTCCTCAGAGCTGCTAGCCTGGCTAAACTTGTGTTTGGCTGCAGATGAATATGGAGATCATGAAAGCTTGTCTTGAAGACAGATGACTCCTTGATAATGCTGCAAAAATGATGCACTGTTAATCACAAAAATATATTCTAGGAATGGCTCCCCTCTAACATCAGATTTTCATTTGTATGACTCCAGTAATGTTCAGGTAAGCTTAGTGTTTTTTCGTTCACAAGCATTGCTGAAAACCTGCCTTCACTTAGACAGGAGGTGGACACTTCTGAAAGCTGTCCATTGTCACAGGTTTTGAATATTTGCTCTTGGTAACATCTGAACACTGCCTGCATTTAGACACATTTCAAAAATTTTGTAGACAGTGCTGTTATATCACATACTGTAATTAGTATAAGCTTTTTTGAGTCTTCTGCTAACAGGAGGATCCACATGAAGTACCTTCCATCCATCCCAAGCTTATGCCTTTCAACCATAAAATTTATTTCATTTAAACAATTAAGCAGTCACTTGTCTTTCAATTCACTGTATAATCTCAAAAAAGATATACTAAACATAGCTGAAACCTTTCCAATTACTTACTATTTCAAGCCCTCATTGCAATTTTACTAAAATCATGTCCTACCCTACCCATATGTCAACAATATCCATTCTGTTATCTCTCTTTTCCCTTTGGTTTAAGATGAATCTATCACTGCTTTTCCAACTTTGAGAGTGCTGCAGAGTCCATAGCGGCTGAATTCTGCCACAGAACTGCCACATTTTAGCAGTAAAACCTGGCCCCTTTGACAGCATCACAAAAAAAATCATCTAAGGATTTTCTCAACAGAAGTTGAGCACTTTTGCTATATTCTTAGTCCAGAAATAATTTTCACAAACATTTTCATGCTTACATTTTTTTCTCAGATCAATAAACTCCCATATTAAATAAAATCTCACTGTCATAATCAAGTCTTACCATTGATATGCAGAGGTAATAGAATTTTTTTCCAAAAGGCCTCTTTTAGAGAGATCTCTGATCTTATTTTAAAGATGTCAACCCATGGTGAGTCTACTACTTCTTTCAACAAACGGTTCTAATACTTAATCATAGAAACCTGCAGCTTTTGCAAGGTAGAATTTGTTGAATACCTCTGCAAAGGAAAAAGGCCTCATCTGTCAGGTCGCTCCTATGTTTGTTTACCCATATACATACACAGAACCATAAGGTACCCAGCATCCAGAAGAATGCAGTGGTCCTCCTTTCTGCTTTGTTGTGGTATTTATTTCTATATTCTTCCTAAAAGGCGTGTCCAACACATGGACATGATCTTTCCAGTGTGGGGTGCAGAAATTAGTTCCTATTTCTAGCTGTAAGATTCCCTTTTATCTACCTAAGGATCAACTGCAGTAATAATTTCTGAGGACTCATCAAAGTCCTTTTCTGAGTCACTGTTTTCAGAAACAGTATCTCTAAATGTTCCTCCTAAATGTAATCCTTTGGCTTTTGGCTTTTTTTAAAATATATTTTGCTGGTTCTTGACCATTAACCAGGTAATTCAAAACAGTTTATAAAAGTAGTTCATCTTTCTCATTGGTGTGTTTATGCAATTTTCTGTTCACCAAACGCTTATCTAAATGGTTGGCAAAAACATTAAATACTATTGGATCAAACCTTTATTCATGGTCAGCACCACCAGCAATGTTGTAACTCACTGATGTTTCTTCATTAACATTTCCACTTTAAGATCTATCACTAGGGCAGTTTTTAATCCCTCTAATGCGACTTTTTAATCCTGTATAGTGCAAGTTGTTAGAGATTGCTTGAGGCCTTTGTTTGTTTATTTACTTTTTAGAAAGATGGGTTATATTCCTAAAGAAGGTAACTTGGAGAAATTCTAATGTGCACTGAACACCATTGACAGCACTGTGTTTGTATCAGCCTGAGTACTGTACCACTACAGGTAGAGATTTTTATGTTTGTTCAGTGAGACTGATTTTTCATTGCACGGTGAGAAGAGGTATACTCCATTACTCTCTCAAAGTAGGAAAGTTAGGTGCCTACAAGGCAACAGGCCAGGACTGATACCTCCGTTTTCTGCTTTTGATAAGCTGGCTAAATTTAGCTTCTTGGCTAGTTCGTTTGAGACTCTCGGGTGTAAGTAATCTAAGCCTGTTGATATGAATACGTTCAATTTCAGCAGTTGCTGCCTTACCTCTTTCTTTGTTACAGATGGCAAACTTTCATTTCCATCCACAACATCATATGGGATGGATACATCCTCCTGTTTCATTCCAAATGCAGAACAGAAATATTTATTAAACATTTCTGCCTTTTCTGCATCATTATTTGTAATTTCCACCATCTGCATCTTCAGTGGAACTGTATCTGACCTAAGATTCTTTTTTACGCTAAAATGCTTTTAAATTGCATTCTTGCTGTTTTTAACCATATTGGCCAGTGAAGTTTAACCGAATTGTTAATTTCTTTTATCGGGTACTTATAAGTCTCAATACATAAATTATCTTTTCTTTTTCCATTCTTGATACACCATTCTTTTATGTTTTCACACTACTTTTAAGTGATTTAAACAGGACTTTTTGACTACTCTACATTTTTGTGTGCAAGTTTATGTCCTTGAACAATTCTCGGTATTCATTAATACTTCCAAATTAAAATTTACATTCCTGCTCAGTTACGCTAACTGATTCAAGCTTGGATAAACTGGCCCTCTAAAACGTCCATGTATGCCTACTCGATGTTACATACAGCTTATATTCGTAAAGTAAATATAATCAGGTTGTGATCACTAGTCCTTAACCTTTCTACCTGTTTGATGGTCACTGGTAGGTGATATTTATCTCTTTGGCTATCAGAATGATCTTCAGTTTTGTGCTTCTTTATGAAGAATAAATTTATATGCTCTGAGATTATCTGCTATTATTTTTAGAAGCTCTAGGGAATGCAGATTCTGGCAAAACAAGATCTCAGCAAATATTCCCCTATAAATTCTACTATGATAGTAGAGGAGGGTTTTTTCTCCCCACATTGAAGGAAAGATGCTGAAAGAGCAGCTCATTCCATTGTCTGTAAGGTTGTTTTTCCTCTATACGATACAAGGGTATGCTATCTATAGTTACATTTTGACTCAGAGGTACTGAGTTCCTCTTACTTGATTATTTTTCACTCATCAACATGGGACACTGTATTTAATTCAATAGTCCATCTCCAATCCCTCTTCCTAATTTATTAAGAGAACTAAAAAACTGAACCACATTCAGTGAGATTCCAGCACTATGACATCTTCCCAAGTTTCAGAAATACTAACTTTATGACATTTCTTCCAATACATGAATACTGCCTCTGCCCACTTATTACCAAGATGCTTGAATGTTAGCTAAGCAACTTGCTGACAATGTAATATATCCCTTATCACTTGGTTTTGTTGCATGTCTGGCATCCTGGTTGTAATTCACACACACAAAGGTGTAGATACACAGGTACATATTTGCCACCATGTTCCTTTATTACTACTCAACTCCACGCCTAGTTTAAGTCCCTCTGGCAGTTTTTCATTGATTGGTATGGCTTTTACTAAGATGGTCAACAGAATAAAAGTTTCCCATCCCACTGGTAAGAAATCTTCAACAGCCTGTCAGATGATGCCAAACAAGGTATCTCCTTCTCTGGAGATATTCAAGACCCGCCTGGACAAGGTCCTGCGCAACCTGCTGTAGGTGACCCTGCTTCGGCAGGAGGGTTGGACTAGATGACCCACAGAGGTCCCTTCCAACCCCTACTATTCTGTGATTCTGTGATTCTGTGAAGGTATTAGTATCAGCCTATATCCTGCTAACTTAAATCTCACATGGGCTTCAAATTCCTCATCTCTGATCTAGAGAAACAGAAAATTGTCAGTTGTCCTCCTGTTCCCTTGAAATGTCCAGCAGGTTCTTCCTAGTACAGTGTCAGGAAAGTTGTCAAGAAGGACTACTTTTTATTGTCCTGATAAGGATGCTTTCCTGGGCTTTTTCAAGGTTTTCCTGGTCTGAACTATGCTCTAGTTCTCTTTATAAATGTTAATCCAGAAGTGATTTCTTAAAGTCAGTCAAACAATATGGAGAAATAAACCCACTTCATTTACAGCAGGTCATTGTCTTACAGGTAAAATGATGAAATATAAGTAGATAATGTATGACATAATTGCCATGTGAAACGGCTTGCAGGCAATCCGTAGACTGAAATTCTTTGCCTAAACTATTAATCAAATAACTTCAACTGATGAGCAAAAGAATTCAGGTCTGCACTTGGATAATTTGCAAATAAGAAAAAAATAAACAGATTTGTCAAATTAATTATTCATTATAAGTAGTTCAACCAGATCTATTCCTTTTTATCATTTACATTGGTTTTAAATTCTTAAAGTGGTTTGGGAACCTTAAAGAGTAAAATTTGTTATAAAAGCTTGATACAATGATCATTTATATATGGCACTGTAAACGTACAAACATACTTTACTTAGCATTGCATTAGGCAGTGGAGACCATGAGAGAGTGGTTACAATACCTTTAACTCTCAAAAAAAGGTAGAAGCCTGATATTTTTCAGACAGGCTGAAGTATGAGCTGGGTACCTGCAGTCTGAAGATTACTGCTGCAAGTAATCCTCACCACAGCTTAAGGACCCGTTTGCTCTGTGTCCATACCAGGGCAGTAAGCCAGCACTGACAGGGATGCAATGGCCACACTCGTAGTCCTTGGGCAGCAGCCGGGGCCCTGTTTCTAGAAATGCTCAATGTCAAATATGTTCGGTGTTTTGGTTCGCATTTTGGGGTTTTTTGTTTGTCTTTTTTTTTAAAGGAACGTTTCAAGTTATGAACCAATCCAATAGTATTTTATTTTCTAGGACAAATAGGTTCACAGAAGGTGATCGCAGAAGCAGAAAAGTGTGTGGATACGTTGCTTAGCCCAATGACTGTGCTTTGAGGTGGGACTTGTTTTTTCGAAAATATCACTGCTTTCTGACAACTGGAGCAGTATCATCAAACACGTCAGAATAGCTCAGATTCTGGCATCCTTGCCCATAGTATACATCATCAAGTCCCATATGCAGTCTTACTGAAACCATGCAAATGCTTACACTGTGTACTTTATATATTCTATATATTCCTATAATCAAAACTACTTGCTAAATTCAGAAGATTAAATGTGATTATAGACATCACCGACAAACAAAATTTTGAACGCTGAAAAAGACTTAAAAAACAGAAGCAACACAGTGGGATTTTATTTTTCAGGTGGTTAAGGTTTTTTCAAGGTTAGGAAGGTGGTGTTATTTGCTCTGTTACATCATTGGCGTTTAGAAGAGAAGGTCCAGTTTTAAATCTAAGTAAATCTGACATAGAATCACCCAGAGGAAATAAATATGAAACACTGTGAGGTCATGCTTACAATCACTTTTTTAAAGCTCTTTCTGCATTAAGTATGCCACATCTCTGCATCACTTGTGTTACACTGTGTAAGCAATGCAGTATTAAAATGACTTTTAATGACAAAAAGCCCTCTATTTTAGAGTTGAACATCTGTTATCTGTTCAGACAGTGAGTACTCAATTCAATATTTGGATGAATAATTTGCAAATTCAATGCATAGAAAATTTTGTACCACTGCTGAGGTTAATTCATTTTTCCTGGGATGGTTTGTAGCCAAATGGAATCAAAATGTCCTCACACACTACTTCACACCAGCTTGCTTGTCTGAGAAACTAAACAGTGTGTTGGACAGTGCTGAAAGGTCTAAAGATAACATGGGATAAAACAGAAGGTATGAATAAAACAGGAAAGAGAAAAGTGCTTTAGATATTAGTCTACAAAATGCACTTTTCAGCTCAGTACAGCAGAAACAAAGTAATAAAAAAAATCAACAAAGGAATCATAATGAGAAGTACTACTGTTTGTCTCTATTGTTGCAACAGCAGCTAGTAACCTAGTTTCACGAAGAGAGCAGTGCAATATCCTACACATGGATAGGAAGCTTTCAAAAGTCTTTAAAATGGGAAGAAACACCTTTCATCCTCAAATATTTTATCTATAACATATGACTTCATATGTTTGTTGTTGTTTATTTTAAAACAAAAATAAACCTGAAGATTTTGTGCCTCTAGTTACAGCAGTCTGTGATGTTTCTAATGGAATAGTATCAGAGTAACTAACCAGTTATGTTGTATAGCTAAATGGGAGATGTGTAGTCCGTGGAATAGTTCAGTAGTATCTAGTAGCACTTGGTATTCAAAAGCTTAATAAGGAGTCAGTGGCTGCTCGTATGTGTGGTCTCTTTGCTCCTTGGTCCAGTAGTTTGGCTGCAGCAAACACGATTATTCTGGAAAGCTATGGCTACGGAAGAAAAGGGTTCTTACATTTCTATGTATACTTTTGATAATAAGATATTAATAAGAGTATGTTGAAGCAGAGCCCAATGAAAGTTGTTTGGTGGGCTTTGGTTGAGGCCTGAAGAATTTACCATCTGCAGATTTCAAAGTTCATTGACAGCAAAAATGAGCTAGAGGATAATAAAGGAGTCTGAGGGCTGTTAAAGTTACCCTCTCCTTTCCCCCCCATCCCCGTTATACACAGTATAGGAAGATAGTAGGAGATTCAGGAGAAAAAAACTAAGCCTGAACCTCCAGCACGGGACTGGAAGACCAGAACACTTTCACCTTTTTAGCCTGTTCCTGGCTCACTATCATCTAGCAACTCTTCACAGAAAAGTTCTGGGGAATGAGGGAGGGGGCAGGAGAAGGGAGGAAAGCTTTGCGCCTCGCTGGCAGTTCTACAAACCTCATTCAGTAGAGAAGCCCTGTTCTTTAACAGGTTACCTAGACTTTCCCAAATGCTTCATTTTCCCCCCTTTTCTTGGGCTTCTCACTCCAAGAATTCTCCCTGGAACAGACGTTCACATGATAGACTGTCACTGATGGTTAAAAGTTATGTCATAATTGACCTTATGTACAACATCATTATTCACAGCTAACTGGTTCCCGGGTATGAAAAAGCCTTTTGTCCCTACAGAGAAATGAAATTATAACATTTTATCCAGAAATTAAGCCCAGCCTATTGATGCCTCATCATGATTAGTGCAGTACTAGATTTCAACACGTTAAAGAATTAATGAGTCCCATACACACTTCCTGTGTACACTCCAAACTTGCATGGTTATAAAGTTGTGGGGTTTCAGGTTGATTCACTAGCTTGGGAACAATAAAACACAATTAATTGTTGCGACCACTGTTCTAGACGAAACCTGCATCTTTAATGAGGCTGAATATAGGACAAAGTTGGTGCTTACTGTTTGCTGGCTTTCAAGGCGGCCAGACCAATTTCCAGCTCTTTCTCTGAAATTATGCCTCTGTTTTTAGTTAAGAGTGTTTTATTAAGGAAATTCACGTGGGTGTTTTGTGATTCTTTAGTGCAAAATACCAAATGGCATCAAATGTTGTTCTGTATGTTTCTTTTAAAGCCTACACAAAGTTTTCAGTCCTTCTAGTGCATGTTAATACATACCCCTAGCAGCTTTTCTATACTAATTCAATCATTTGAACAGATCCAAATTTCACATACACAAATCAGCTGCCCAAGAAAGAAATGAGATAAACGTTCTATTTCAGACTATATCTATTTTAAAACTCTACCCACCTTTTCAATATTGCAAGAAGCAATGGCAGAATCATGAGTCACTACTGTTATGTCTGTTACAAGTACCTTCTAATACTCAAAATTTTTTTCCCAAAAGTGCAAAAACTTAAAAATACTAATAGCATCGTTTCTCTAAATGAACAGAATATCTGAGAAACTTTCTTGGACAA
Organism: Opisthocomus hoazin; assembly: GCF_030867145.1. NCBI lineage: Eukaryota > Metazoa > Chordata > Aves > Opisthocomiformes > Opisthocomidae > Opisthocomus > Opisthocomus hoazin. Next base: position 146,588,001 of record NC_134414.1, read on the forward strand.
TATAATTTGGATGTTTTCAACATCACTTGTTTTATTTCACAACAAACTTACATTTTATCACATGATTGCTTTCCCAATTATAGTGCAAAATAAAAGGCATCATCAAATAATTTAATAGGTGCAGAGGAAAATGTAGTTTTGTTCATCAAATGATGCAGAAAATAACGTGACAACGAAAAAATCTGTGTGTTGGGATGGGAAATTATTGCTATGGAGTTATTTGTCCTGTATCTCCTCAATGGAAGGAAGGGACAGAGGGCCCCCAGGTTTGATTATTATTTTTCTGATAAAGTCTACACTGGGATGAAGGAACATTTCCTCTTCCAAGCAGGGTCTGCAGTCCTTCTGGTGAGGGTGTAATCTCAACAGTTAAAAGACAAATCGCATTTATCCATAAAAACAGAAGTCCATGCTTAGGCTGCAGGGTAGGAGATTTAGGAAGAGAGGCTGACAGTTTTTCTTTAGAAAACTGTTTGTGTTTTTACTGCAATCTACTCAGACATATACTAATAGAATTTTAAAAGGTCTGTACACATCCACCAGCGCTCAGATTGCATGTTGATAAGTACCTCCCGGTGATTTTCAGATCTCCATCTCAGGCGTGGGCAGGTGATTACCTCTGTCTGCCTGGCAATACAAAGCACTAATCTGTCTTAAAATAAAGGCCCCAAAGAGCTTGCGGGTAGCAAGCAGTGGATCACCGTTGCATACCGCTGTATTCTTATGAGGGCCTGCATCCAGGTCGCGTAGCGCAGGTATGTATTATTTATTACAGTGTCTCTGTATGATTACCTCCAGTTAACTTGAAGCCTCTTTTAAAACAAAGGTTGCTCCAGTCCTGCTCGCCATTGGTGCGAGGCCCTCCTCGCTCCCGCTCTCCCCCACCGGTGTAAGCAGACATGGCAGCCCTCGGTCTAATTAGCTGTCTTTAAGGCAGGGCTAAGTGGGCTCAGTGGGGGGAAGAGGCTTTCTCGGGCCCCTCCAAGCCTCTCCTCGGCGCTGGCAGACGGAGCGCGCGCGGCCTCCAAGAGGCACCGCAAACTCACTGACATTATGTCCACGGGTTATCATTATCATCTTTTTTTTTTTAAAAAACTGATCGATCGCTCCCGACCACAATGATGCTTCAGGGCATCTCTCTCTCTGCTGGGGAGTGACTGACCATTGGGTATCATTAAAGAGGGGAGGCGAGGGGAGGGAGGGAGGGAGGAAGGCGAGGGGAAGACGGAGGCGGCTGTGGTAGCAGCCCTGGCTCCGGCTCCTCCTCGCACACGCCTCTCCCTCCCGGACGCTGCTGACCTTTCGCTCAGGAGCCAGCTGGAGCCGGGAGAGATTTAATTGAACGGCTTCCTCAGATGTGTTTGGGGTTTGGGTGATGGAGGAGGAGGATACAGCACTGAGAAGAGAGAAGTGGGGGGAGAGGCAGGGAAAAGAGGGGAAAAAAAAAAAGGAAAAAGCCAACAACTTTGGATGACCTTCAAAGGCTAATTGCTTGGCTCTTGCCAGGCCTTTGCCGGGCTTCAGCTCGCGTGAGGACCCTGGCGTCGGCAGCCCCACAGCTGTCCCTCCCCAGGCACGGGCACATCCGAGGCAGCAGCCCTCTCCCATCGCCCTCCCGGTGCAACCGACCGCAGGAGAGACAAAGCGGCCACCTCTGCCCCTCCTGGGCGATGCCACCTCAGCAGACGAGGGTCATCCTAATTTCCCAGGCCTCCTTGTTCATCAGAGAAAGGTCTTGGGAGGGGTGGTGGAAGGACCAAGTGTCTCTCTGAGAGAGATCATAAACATGCAGAAAGGTACATAGCTATTTTCTTGTCTTTTTAATGCTGCATCTTGCTTCGATTTGAGTACAAAAATGGACGGTAAACAAAACCAGAGGAGGCCCCAGCCAGAGAAACCCAGCTGCTGCTCTGGCACTCGCTTTTTTTAAGCTCACCTCCCATTTACTCAGGTTTTGCTCCTTTTTTTGTGCCTGGGACGCTGCACCTTGGCAGAGCAACCCATGCGCTGCTGCCTCCTCCTCCTCCTCCCCTACTTTCCTCCCCCTTCCCCACACGTCCCCCTCGATCCAAGCTCCCCCTTTTCCATTTTAACATAACTAAAAAGGAACCGACGGATCTCAGCTGAGTTAAATGGGTGACAAGGGAGATGGAAAGAAGGAAATTCATCCCTTCTTGTCTTTGAGAGCAATTTAATTAGGCCCAGGCCCCCTGTGAGCGGGTAAGGGAAAGGCTGAGGATTGGCTCGTCCGGGCTTCCTCTGAAGGCAAAAGCGGCCTTGGACACACATACAGAGAAAGGATTTTTAAAGGATCATGTAAGAAGATCAACAGATAAGCAGTTAATTTTGTGTACTTAGGGAGCAAATGAGTGTGTGCACTCCCACTGGAATAGCCAGAGTGATGGGATGAGAGGAAGAAAAATGAGGAGGAAGCAAGGAGAGATCTTAAGGTATTTCACTGTTACCGCTGATTGCCAAAATTAAAGATTTATACTGCTTGATAGGGTACTCTGGCTATGGCTTTCACAGCACTGTGCATGTGTACATATATCTATATACATACTTATATAGATATAGATTTTTCTTTATACAGCTCAGTTATTTCAAGAATTTTCATCAGAAAACCACTTTTAAACTAATTGGAGTCTGTGGAGAGGAAACCTCATTTTTGGTTCAAATGAATTTTCTGAAAATGTCATTTGATTCGGGAAATATGACTGATCTGCCCGATTTCTTGATAAGAAATGAAATGAGCCGTTGTCCTTCAGGATATCATAGACTTGAAATGGGGGATTTTATGGTTAATGCCATCAGATAGAAGTGTCCTACTTTGAAAGGAGAAGTCCATCAGCCCGAGGGAAAGGCTGAAGCCTGAATTTCATCTCTAAATCCACGGCTGCAGTGAGAGCTGGCACAGAGCAGTGATAGATTTCTTATTTTTTATTTCCCAAGCAATAATTACAAAATAAACAGCAATAAATAACACAAAGAATAATAAAAAAGTAGTTAATAATTTTCCAGTTCTTCATTTTAATTCATAGTTTTTCCTCTCAGTGATGTGGTCAGCGCTGACCACAGAGGATAAAATTCATCCACAATATTACAACATCTTAGGTTTTGATTAACTCACATGTTCACATGGAGTAAATTTGTATTTGGAGATGGCTGACTTCTCAGTGTAACACAAACAGGATCTTTTGGACATCAGTGTACATTGTTACCTCCATTTTTCATATGGGAAAACAGAAAGACACGATAAGTGACTTTCCCAAGGCCACAAAAGGAATTAGTCAGAAAGACGAGAAAGTCCCTCAAAGTCCTTGCTGAAGGGCTGGCACCATTAGTTGGTTTATCTTTTTCATAGCAGCATATATGCAAATAGAAGTGGAGTCATACGAATAAAAAAATGAAATCAGGGACACAAGAAAAGGCAGAGAGAAAGCCAAATAACTGTAAGCAAATGCTCAAAAAAGCTGACTCAAGCTAATATTGAAGAAGCAGATTTTAAGCAAGGTATTGAGGAGGAGCAAACTGAGCGAGACTTGTTACAGATTGAAGTAGAAGGCTGCTTTACAGAAAGATTGTTTGCAGAGATTTGCCAGGCTAAAAACTTTGGAAGTAAACTTTCAGGCACTGAAACTTGGACTTTTAGTTCTAGCCCACCTGGCCTCCCACTCATACTGCGAATGTACAAGCCTTATGAACTCAATATGCTGTCCTCAAAGTTTATGGCCAAAGTCCTATGGACTTTGCTAGGAGCATGCAGAGCTTTTTACAGAACAACAGCCATTTTGTGGTGTGTTAGATCCAGGAAAGAAAGTCAGCTGCTACCACAAGTTTCCCCTCTACTTCAGGATGCCATGAAAAAAGCCAACAGGAGGAAAGAGAAGCAAGGAAAACACAGGTGTTCATAATTCACAGTCAAGAAATCTTTAAAGAGGAGATAGGTAATATGTCTCAGTTTGGGGGTTTATTTTAACAATGTGGCATCTCGTTAGTGGAAAAATTACCAATTCCTTTACTGACACTACTAAACTGGTTTCTCTGTATACAAATTCACCTCTCAATTAGTGGCTGGACAGACCGTTTCTTAGATGCACAGAATGAAAGCAGCAAGATGATGTACTACTCTAACCTTTTCCCTGTTAAATGGAAACAAATGGGCCTTTCTGTGACGCATCACTGATTACTCTCAATGCCTCCTTGTATTTCAAAATAACGTCATGTTAGAGCTTTGCCAGGGCTCTTGCAAGAAAGAAATCTAAAATGCACTAGAAACATTTCGCTCCCCCCAAAACTGCACATCAGTGCACACTTCATGTTTTCACAGAATCACAGAATGTTTGGGGTTGGAAGGGACCTCTGTGGGTCATCTGGTCCAACCCCCCTGCCGAAGCAGGGTCACCTACAGCAGGCTGCACAGGACCTTGTCCAGACGGGTCTTGAATATCTCCAGAGAAGGAGACTCCACAACCTCCCTGGGCAGCCTGTTCCAGTGCTCCGTCACCCTCAGAGGGAAGAAGTTCTTCCTCATGTTTAACTGGAACTTCCTCTGCTTCAGTTTGTGCCTGTTGCCCCTTGTCCTGTCACTGGGTACCACAGAAAAGAGTCTGGCCCCATCCTCCTGACACCCACTCTTCAGATATTTATAGGCATTTATAAGGTCCCCTCTCAGCCTTCTCTTCTCCAGGCTGAACAAGCCCAGCTCCCTCAGCCTTTCCTCCGAGGAGAGATGCTCCTGTTCCCTCATCATCCTCGTAGGCCTCCTCTGAACTCTCTCCAGTAGCTCCTCATCTTTCTTGAACTGGGGAGCACAGAACTGGACGCAGTACTCCAGATGGGGCCTCACTCCAGGGCAGAGGGGAAGGAGAACCTCCCTCGACCTGCTGGCCACACTCCTCTTAATGCACTCCAGGATCCCATTGGCCTTCTTGGCAGCCAGGGCACACTGCTGGCTCATGGTCGACTTGTCATCCACCAGCACTCCCAGGTTCCTCTCCGCAGAGCTGCTCTCCAGCAGGTCCACCCCAAGCCTGTACTGGTGTATGGGGTTGTTCCTTTCCAGGTGCAGGACCCTGCACTTGCGCTTGCTGTATTTCATCAGGTTAGCACTGAAGGTTTTGCACCTTCTTGCCAGCTATGGCTCCCCAACATGACAGCAGGTATAGAAGAGACAGGACTCAACACTGGTCAACAGGAAGACAAACCCTGGGACTGCTGCTTAAAGAGAGGATCTCTGTCTCTAAAACATAACTCTGCCCTGCGTAGGGTCTCTGTAAGGCCTCACGTGCTTCAGGTTGTCATCTGTGGGAATGATGTCTGGGGCTGCTTTTTGCAGCCACCCAGAGATAGCAGGAGTGGGGTAGATTCTTACCCGAGCAGTGGTTTAAAAATACTGCATGTGTAGACCCGGTTCAGCTTTCTTTTCCACTACTAGTTTTAAGTGGGTATGAAAATTCTGGATAGTGTGAAAAAATTCCTACACCAAAGAAAAATATTTCAGTCTTTCTCAGTCAGGAAGAAATCATAGTGCAATACATAACTCTGAAGCTCAGGCATAAGTATTACACATGGAAAAGAGTTATTAGGTCATCTAGTCTTGTGCAGGATTGTTCCCTACAGTATATTCCCCAGTTCTAAAACTAGTCTAGTTTTAATTGACACGGGCAATGGGCTTTCCATCATGTTCCTTCAGAGACAGTTCCACTGCTTGCACTCAGTATTAAGAAATATTTCCTGATACTCATCGAAAATTTCCACTGCTTAATTTTGTCTTACACCACCAATACACTACTCCTTATACTGCATTCTGCAGCATGAGGCACGAGTTACCACTAGCTTTCCCCAGCAAGTCATTTCTGCTTATGTGCACTGAATGCATGCATTGCATTGGGTGGATAAATGTATATGATATACAGTATTCTCTGAGCAGAACATACATTTGTTTTGTACAGCAACTGCTGAATAAAGAGCAGGCCAAAAAGAATTACAATGGTAGAGACTTTGATGTACGAATAGTTACAAGCGCAGAAGAGGAGAACACATAGCTCAGCCTCAAATTGCACCCTCAAGAAATCATGTTGAGATTCCCAACAGGTAAACACCTTGACAAATCCTTACCAGCTTGGTGAAAGCAGTTTGCAAAAATATCGTAAGAACACAGAGTGGATAACGCAGCAGATAGATCAGTTTCTTTCCCTACACTTCTACAGTACCCGTTTAGCTAGATATAATGTTCCACTGCATGTAGTATCAATTAGAAAGTTTAAAATACACTTAAGAATCTCAAGGAAAAAAAAAAATAAATACTGTGTTGAGTTGACCCTGGCTGGACACCACCTGCCCACCAAAGCCTCTGTCACTCCCCTTCCTCAGCTGGAGAGGGGAGAGAGAAAAAAGAAAAAAAAAAAAAAAAAACCGTCTCAACCCATGAGCTTTTTGTTAAAGACAGGGAGAGATCATTCACCAATTTCTGTCACGGGCAAAAAAGACTTGACTTGGGAAAAAAAAAAAAATGATTTATTACCAATCAAATTGGAGTAAGATAGTGAGTAATAAAACCTAATCTAAAAAACACCTTCCCCAAACCCCTCCCTTCTTTTCAGGCTTAACTTTACTGCTGAATCCTCTACCTCCTCCCCACTGAGCAGCGCAGAGGGACGGGGAATGGGTGTTGTAGTCAGTTCATCACACTTCGTCTCTGCTGCTCCTTCCTCCTCAGGGGAGGACTCCTCACTCTCTTCCCCTGCTCCAGTGTGGGGTCCCTCCCATGGGACACAGTCCTCCATGAACTTCTCCAGCATGATTCCTTCCCACAGGCTGCAGTTCTTCATGAACGGCTCTAGCATGGGTCCCATCCAAGGGGTGCAGTCCTTCAGGAACAGACTGCTCCAGCATGGCTCCCCCACAAGTCCTGCCAGCAAACCTGCTTCAGCGTGGGCTCCCCTCTCCATGGGGTCACAGCCTCCTTTGGGCACATCCTCCTGCTCTGGTGCAGGGTCCTTCACAGCCTGCAGGTGAATATCTGCTCCATCGTGAACCTCCATGGGCTGCAGGGGGACAGCCTGACTCACCATGGTCTTCTCCATAAGCTGCGGGAGAATCTTTGTTCTGGTGCCTGGACCACGTTCTCCTCCTCATTGTCCTCCTTCTTCACTGACCTTTGTGTCCACAGAGTTGTTTCTCTCATGTATTCTCACTCCTCTCTCCCACTGCAATTTCTATTGTGTAGGGTTTTTTTTTTCCTCTGCTTAAATCTATTATAACAGAAGTGCTACCACTATCGCTGATGGGCTCAGCCTTGGCCAGCAGTGGGTCCATCTTGGAGACAGCTGACATTGGCTCTCTTGGACATGGGTGAAGCTTCTAGCAGCTTCTCACAGAAGCCACCACTACAGCCCCCCTCATTACCAAAACGTTGCCATCAAACCCAATACAATTACATGCAAAATGTAATGTAGTGAACAGCACTTACAATCATAGCACAGATATTTTATCTTCAAAGTGCTGTACAAACACTGCCTAAATGAGTAATCAGTTTACTTTTAGAGATCCCCATGGAGCAGGTAAGCATTATATCCAGATGGAGACATGGGGGCTCATCCCAAGGAGTGCCGAGTAGATTGCTTCCCAAGACTTCAGAGAAGACTGAAAGTATATGCTTTCTAAGGACATAGTGTGACAACATCATGCATCCAGCTTTAGGTCTTCTCTGTACCAGGTCAAAATCTCTGAGACCACACAACACAAAACAGTGATCTTTTATAAGCTCACATTGCCCCATGAAATGCAAGGAAAATGTTTTAATGGTTTAATTTTGTAGTAATAGGCACTATACTAGGTTATGCATCATCTGTCCTCATCTCTCTAACTGCACACCGGACTAGGTATCAACTGTCCTCCAACATAAAGACAAGATATACACTGAATAAAATCTTCAAATCAAAATAAAATCATGATAAACTGTCCCATTCTTCTGACACCCATAAAAGACATGCATTTAATCTGTCCTGTAAGTACAAGATCTTGCAGTATATCACACAGTGCCATTAATGAGTATTAATGAACACGGAACTAAAGCTTTAACATCATAGCCCTTAAGAAAATGGTCAGGACAGAAAAAGCAATGTGATGTGGTGCTCAGAACTGCAGCGGCAGCTGTGATCCACTGTGATCCAGCTGGTTGGCGACAGAGGAATTTGGTGTACAAAAGGAAGTGTTTAACACAGGTTGTCGCTGTTCAAGCATGGAAGCATGTCAAAAGTAGCAAAATCACCACGGATGCTACTAAATTATGACAAGTTCCCCATAAACACAGTTTACTGTTGCAGAGCAGCTGGTGTTTGACTTGCACTCCTCTTCAGTTAACCACAGTATTACTAGTTGGTTGAGTTCAAAGAGTCAGGGAGCATATAGCCAGCACCCATCCTACTACTCTTGTGTTCTTCGTTTTACAGTGCATGGCCAAAGTACTAGCAGCAACTAGACATTTCTCCAGATGTGCACTGGGCAGAGGCTGAAGAGGAGGAGCAAAGGCCAGAGAAGAAGCAGGAGAGATTTCTCTTTAAAGAGTCTGTAAAGTGTTAATTGACTTTGTCCTTTGCATAATTGTAGGTAAGCATTTAACAGCTGATTTTAAGATATTCACCCAAGTTGCATTTAGTTGCTTTAGATTATCCAATTTTTTTCATAGCTGAATAATCACTCAATTTCTTTGAAGTGACACTTGAGTACAAGTCTTCTGAAAAGAATATGTTGTCCGGGGTAGGTGGGAAAGCACTAGCAATAGGAGGCATTGTTCGTAAATGGGAAGAATGGAAAATAAATTTCCCAGCCATACCACTCTGCAACACCTGAGAAGCAGCGATACGTGAAATATAGGTATATGAGACCAAATCAAAGTCCGTTTTTCTTTGTGCATTGTTATCCAACACTTAGACACTTCAATGACTTCTGCTGTGAAAACTGAGTAGGGGTTGTCCTACCCTTTACACCCACCTGCATCATTCCTCCCATTCCTACACTGCTGCTAGTCATGTGCTCCAAACATTTCCCCACTTTGTCCCAAAATATAGTGCTCTGCTCACGTTCAATAAACCGGTCAGACTCATTCACATGGAATCAGAGACATTGCAGGGCCTTTGGTTTGACACACCAGAGCCAGCATAAGGGAGGTGACAAACCACCTGCTAAGGACAGGGGATGAGTTGGAGGAGCAGGAGAAATGGGGAGTAGCAAGGGAAACAGACAGTAACAAGAGCCTGATGGTGGTAACAGACTCACAGGTAAACTGAACCATATAACATGATTTCACCCTCAGTTTAATTTCCACCTCCTGTGTTTTCATCCCTAATTTTGCCTTTATGTCCTGTATCAGCGAAAAGCTAACTAGAAATACTGAGGCAAATAGAGCTACGCATTAGATAGACACTGCTCATACTGTGCTTCAGTGCTCCATACAGACTGTGTATACATTCTTGAAACATGTATACTCATTTGTAAGGGGCTTTGAGATCTTTTTATAAATAAAAACCTTGATGAAATACATCTTAGTTTATTTCATAGAATGTACCTTTGTGTACACTTACTAAAAGCACCAAGTTACAAAACTCCAGAGAAACACACCGACTCATGGAGCCTAGGTCATAATTAACAGAAAAGCAGTGACCCGCACTATCATTTTATCAAGGTACCTAACTTTTACAAGTACATAAAGTTCTTTAAAAAAAAAGGCAGAAGGAAGACTCAATATAAATCCAAATGTGAGAGAATGAGTTTACCACCTATTCAAAAATCTAAAACTGAAGAGTTACAGCAGGATTATAAGTTGTTGCTATCAGCAAAAGGAAATGTGCCTGAAATGTGCCTAAAATGTCTCTGTGCAGTCAAAATCTAAAAATGACATCTAGACCAGCTATCTTCATCTTTTATGTGACCAATCCCCAAAGTATGTTGGGAAGAAGATTTCACACAAAAATACACTTCCACCTCTTTCTCCTGTCCCTCTTCCATGTGAGAGATGCAAAGAGCACTGCTTGGTCTCACAGGTAATTTTCCCACTTATGAGATGTTCACTGAACCCCCCACAACTACCAGCCCTGAAAGGGCTCTGCAGCACAACTGGAAATTCAAGTATTGCACACCTTGATAATAATGAAATATACAGAGAGGTGGATGAGATTGAAAGGATGAAGTATGGATCCCAGGCTGAATGACAGTCTCTGGAACCTCTCCTTCTCCTTGCTGGACCTGTTAAATCTGCAGTTAGTGATGGCCTCAGGGAGGACAGGGCATCTTAGCATGTGTCCCTGTCAGGATCAATAGAGCAAGGAATTGAATACCCCCATTTGGACGCCTGGAGCAACTTATGACCAAACCGGGGGAAAAAATAGGGGAAAGAATGCATTTAACTTATCTTATAAAGAACATATTTTCAAAAATCTAATCTTCTAAGGATCTGAGTAGCTTCAGGGTTTTGTTTATATTTTTCATTTAGGAGTCTCCCTTGGGTCTTTTCTTTGCCAGGAGCACTATGGGCAAAATCAGGATCTTTGGCTTCCCCAATGTGCTCAAGAACTCTATGGATAATTTAAGCTTTCCTACTGCAGCAAAACAGAAAGTTCATAAAAATAAATAGAGTAATACTTTGCACTCAATCCACAGGAGGCTTGTGCTTCACAAAAACTATTCAGTGAAACATCTCTTAGAAGTAGGTAAGAGTTGTTTTCCCATCTCCCAGATGTGAAATGGAGATACAGGATGTGTCAAGGCCAGCTAAGTCACTGAGGACCATTCTTCATAATAATAATTTTGTTTTTCTTGAAGTCATGACTAATTCACCTTTACATGACATGTCACCTTGGCCTTGGTATGCTTAAAATGATAATGCCTAACTATATGGATATAAATGTGTCAGAGCTTTGATGCAATTTCTAACTGTTATCCTCACCTCTCAGTGGTTCATACCACATCCACAGCAGAAACAAACCTCTACCTATCCCTCAGCCATTACAATTCAAAGCCCAGCATACTGCTTGAAACTGCTAGTGACGATGCATCAGAACTAAGAAGGTGGAATTTCACCTGGAGCAGCAAAGCCATTTTTCTCCAACATTCATTCTGCTGTTAGCAGAGAGTGATGTTATACATCTCTGCATCAAAAGCTTCTCTAAATCCAGAAGACTTCTGAAAACAGGACAGATGCTCCTAAAAACTAATTCCAGTGTGTCTTTTGAAACTTTGATTAAGTATACAATCCAGATCTTCCAAAATCCCAGTTCCTCATTTAGTGAGAAGAAATTCTGTCAAGAGAAAGCCTGTGTGGTCATCGGTGTAATCTCAGCAATCATTACATCAGCAGCAAGAAACACGTCATGTCGATGTTTCTCTGTTATCTGTGAAAAGCTAGCTGGTCCAGTAGATTTCGAATTTCCCTTCTTCTAGATATTAAATTCCATTAACAGCTAGCTAAAAAAATTTTAATTTTTTTTTAATATACTTTTTTTTAATATACTTTTTTTTTAAATTACTTTTCCATATGAGCAGCTGCTGTAATCAGGACATATCATTCCAATGGCAGCTAGTGGGGAAGGGGGTGGTCTGTATGATCTCAAAAGAAGATCTAGAAAGAAGGATATTCTTTCAACAGTGATTCAATATATAGTCAAAACAATGGCAATAACAAGACATGACACAGCTCCTCCCTTTGCCTTCCACATTTTTTTATTCTTCTCTCCACTCACCAGTGTCCAATCTTCTGCAACAGGCAGAAGAATAAAGGATGTAAAAGCAAAAAAGGTTTTAAAGAAATTCAGAATATGTCAATAATCAGCTTGGTTTACTTTGTTTAATTGATACATTCTTCATCATGATGGCTACTTTACAGGGATCTCTCCCAGGAAGCTAATTTAGTCTGAATAATGGGTATCTTAGCCTATTAGACTAATTTTCATTACTGGAAACACAGTGATACAGAACTTAAATGCCATCTAACCTTGATTCAAACAAGTTTAAAATCTAAACCAGGAGAATTTAATCTAGTAGTTTAATCAAAGTGATCACACTTTCAGGAACAAAAGATGTGAGCTGAATATTTTTGTTACAGACAGAAAAACATCGCTCTCAGGTTAACTGACTTGCGTATCTAACCCATAATCCAATTTTTCAAGACAGGAGTCAGCTCACCTGGCTTTAGATGTCTAAATTCTAGATTTTTAAAATTACTTGTCTATACTTTCTTTAAAGCCAAAGGAAACAGGCAACTCCAGAACACAACTACTTACATCACTAGCTAGATGCGGAAATTAGAATATGGGAGATTAACCTCATTGGAGGTTCCTCTACACTTATTATAAACGGAATCTGGAGGACTTTCTTAAGCCAGATGATCCCTTAAAACATGGTTAAAGTTAGATAAGCTTTCATTCAGAGTTGTCAATGCCAGATTCTTTTTAGGATGGTGAAAACAAAGCAGAGACGACAGACTAAAATGTATGGGTTCCTTATGTCTTCTTAATTTATCTTCCACTTTCCTGTTTTTATTCCATACAGGAGTTGACACAATGTAAAGTGCATTATATTTTAAATAATTGTGTCTCTTCATAAGTTAATCTGACCTTACTGGTCCAACTTTAATCTGTTTCTCTCACTGGTTCTTTCTGCTGCTCTGAGTAGCTCAGCTTCCATTTGTTGATCTTCAAAGCCGTTTTCCCTGTTAGCACTAAATCCTTGCTTCTCCTTTCCAGTCTCTTCTCCAAGTCCTTCCTCCTCTTAGACTATTCTCCCACCATTTCCTGAATGACACTCAATTTTTTTCAATGCCCACTACAAAAAGCAGCCTGTCTCCTGAATGCTATCCAACACTACATCCATACCTGAACTGATAAGGTATTTATTTAAATAAGCTATTCTATCAAGGGCCTGCTGCAATCAGGAAATTGAATTTTGTCAAAATAAACCAGAAACACGAGGGTCAGTGGAGGTAGAACTCTGCATGCCGTATTAAAGAGGGTTCTACTGTACAATGGTTATCATAAGAAAGGGGAAGAAATGTCAAATTATTAGAGGAAAACTCTTTTTGAAATTCAAATAGTTAGGAAGATGAATGACAGTTAAGTGCCTATTACCTTAAAATGACTGTAGGTAACCTCAAAAATTTCCTTCTTACCTCTTAAGCAATGCAGTTTGATGTCAGTCCTAAAGTGGCATCTTCAAGAAAAATAACCCCTGAACAACAATTTCAGAACTGCTTTTGCTTTATTACATTTTTATTCTAGCCCACAGCCACAAAAAAATACATAACAGCAAGTTTCTGGCCTGTAAATTACTTCCTTCTTGTTCTACCATGTTGGTAGAAAGCATGGTGGAAACCCCCAAAGGAAGGAAGCTTCAAGTCATCACAATACTCCACTTGTCCTAGGACCAACAGTGGCACGAATGGGATCTCTGGAGAGCTCAGAGATTTAGGCTGTGGAAAGTCAAGATTGCAGAATGTTATTTCTCTTAAGGACTTCTTTCCTTCTCTTTCACTTGAACATCTTCTTCCTGCCCCTGAGGCCTTCTGCCAGCAGTAATATCTGCCTGCTGACCTGGCCACACCCAACACCTTACAGAGTTCCAGCTATGCTGGTCTTTAAAGATAATCCAGCATTTGGATTGAATAAAACAGACTTGCTGCATCACATCAATCACGTGTTCCACTTACTTCAGAAGTGACTTTGTTGGACAGAAAAGGCCAGATTCAATGCTGTAACAGCAGTGTAAACCTGAAAGTGGTCCTCTGACCTTAGAGAAGTCTTACAAGACCAACAGCAGTGAAACAAAGAGCAAAAACTAACCTGGATTCAGATATCAAACCTTAGTACATCATTCAGTTAGCACTGGGCTAAGATATGGGATTTCTGTGACCACACAAAAAACTAAAGGCTATGCCACATTCTCTATGCTGCAAATGCGTGACATTTATTTCCAAATGTATTTGTAATCAGTAGCAAATTTGTAGACAAGGACAAAACCAAACAAACAATAAACTAAAAAAAAACAAAAAAACCCACAAAATCCCCAAACCTCAACTCGGTGACCATTTTTAACTGTGCAAGACATTATGGAATGGTAAGGAGAACTACCGTCAGCATAAACTCCACTAATTATGATTTTAATACTGAATCTACAAGGCATATTAAAACAGCATACAGTTGTGTTTAAGGTTTACACACAAAAACAACTACCAACTAAACAAACTGGTTTCTCCTGGAAGGCAACCAAGGCCATATCTTGCATTTATCTGCCCTTACATCACCGCCAATCTCTCTTGGCATCACTTTTACCTTTGTAGACCTACTAAAATTTAGACCAATTTTAAGATGGCAGTCATGATACCTCATAACTCTAGGTTACAGTCCATACTAGGCTTTCATACAGGTTGATTCACATCTCAGTTGAAAGAACATTTTGCATTCTTAGTCTTACAGGGAAAATTCGTGGGATCAAGCTACTTTTTATGTAAGTTATACGCTACATCTTTCCGGATTTTGGCAGATTCACTAGTGTTTATGCAAGGCATTGAATGATCAACCCTAGAATATGCATTGCTGGCTTCCCTGCAAGATTTTGTGACACAATATTTTGAGAATTATCTACATAAAAATTTCTTGGTTTACTGTTCTAATTCACAAATGATCAAGATTATATTCACTCTTCTAAGCTTAGTCTCCTAAGAATGATGATATAAAAGGTGGGATATATTTACAACACAGGCATTTAAATCAGAGGCAATTGTTTGGAATTTCCATAGGTCAAGAGAGAGAAACAGACTTTTATGATACAGCTGGATGACATCATAGATGTCAACATTACTCTGTGCTGAACCAGTGTCCCTGCCTGTTGTCCACAGCAGGCAACTTTCGGTACCTCCAAGATAGACAGCTACTTTCTAGATGTCGAAAGTTAAGTGAAAGAAAGCTCATTATAAGTGCTTCTCTGCCTGTGGTGAATTTGTGAGAGACAGTGTCCTATGGAAGATGGAATAAAATTCGTTACCAATCTCACATATGCCAAACAAGTCAGGCCTCAACAAGCTGTGTGAATATCCCCCCGGTAAATCTGCTGAGTTTTATAGAGGTATATAGCGAGCAGCTGATGAAAGTCAGGGAATAAGCTTTCTGTTCCTGACTTGGCCACTGTGCAACTGCTGTGTGACTTCGAGCAAGACCCTGAATTCTCTCTGTGCTTTTCCTCCATTTTCCACGCATTGTTTTTCCACCACAGAGAGGGAGGGAGAAGGCAATTCTTCAGTCAGACCTTTGGAAGCTTTTACTTCTAAAGTGAATTACACAACAGCCAAAACATATACTTGGTGCTAAGGAACATCCTGAAATTATCAGCCCTGCAACCATTGCAGCTTGCATAAATGTATTCTTTCTAACTTTCTGACCCATTACTTCAAAGCCTGTGATGTCTCAGGTCAGACTACAGTTAACTAGCCATGAGAATCTCAGACACATTTTGTATATGTACTGGGCTCTTCAGTACCACAGTTGAGGCTGACATTGAGTAATACTGATAATATTTGAACTAATTAGTTATACACACGTAAAGACCTTGCATGTTAAAAGAAATAAATAAGATAGGTTTCTTTGCCTGCAGGTTGTTGAGGATGGGTTTTTTTTGGGGGATAAATACACAGTACGGTATTTCATTGCTATCAATGCTATATCGTATGCAGTGTGTAATTTAGAATGACAGCAGAATGTTTTGTATCGAGAAAATGCTAGCTAAACTGTACTGCAGAGCCTGTGTGTATTTCTCGTTGCTAGATCATAAGTGCCTGGAATACCTTTTTAGCTTTTTTTTTTTTTTTTTAATGAAGAGAATATATTTATTGTGTAACTGGTTAGTTTTTGGCCAAACAATGAGGCTGTCATTTAGTAGAAATATTGAGGGGGAGGGGAGGGAAGGTAAACATCCAACCAATATTAGCTCTGAAGTGCTGGGTAATTGTACAGGGCCCTGGGCAAAAACAGAACATAGATGTGCAGTAGTCATAGCACATCTTGTCTTAACTTGTCTTTGTTAGTGTAAGTGAAAAGGTTAATGCTGTTCAATTCCGTCAACACAGAATGAGGCACTGTGGCACCTTTGAAATCTAAACCTACCCACAGCGCGCGACTGATGTGGTTCCTGAGAGAATCACATTATTTACAAGTTAGTTTAATAATATGAATGCCAATTAACCATGTGCTGGAGTATTATCTGTAAAAAAAAAAAAAAAAAAAGCCCGACAGATTGCTTTCAGTATGCTTATCACAGGGTAAAGCTTTGCTGCTGTCTACCAGCAGCATATGGTAAGGTCTCAGCCACCTACTAGCCATAAGGACTTAATCCTACTAGCCAAGACAGGTACCTGGGATGGATCCCTGCAAGTGTTATGAATAGCATGCATGGCAGTTCTAAGGAATAAAGCTGCCTTTAAAGCAAAATAATTGATGATGACTTAAATTCAATGCCAATTAAAAATGTCAGAGGCTGCTTCTTGACTGCCTTGCACTTTGTGTAGTCAGTTAAATTCAGAACAAAGTGTGTGCAATAAAGCTGCCAAACCATTCATGTTTGGCACAGACCTGGCAAAGGCATACATGATGACACAGGTGAAAGTCATGAAAGAAGCACATCCTCAGTTTTTAGGGCCACATCTTCACCAAGCAAAATGCCATCCTGCTCACTTTAAATCGGTGGAATTGCCTAAACTGCAAATGAAAAGCCTCACAACAGAAGTGGAGTAAATACTAGTAGTGACTATCTGCTATTTGCTTATGAGCCTCTGACTTATCCTACTCCTTTTCGGTTTTCTGTTTGTCAAACCAAACACTTCAGACTGTTCCATCCTTTGATGCCAGCATAGTGACTCTTCTTAGCATAGATGCACTAACCTCAGGAAACACATAGCAAATAGGGATGTCATCTCCCTGTACATACCTTACCCTATTAATAGGGACAGAACATTTGGATTTATTATTTAGCGAGTAGTCAGTCTAAAGGACCAGATATGTCAAGTTCAGAGCTCCCAGCATACTGAACCGCTTCAGCGCTGCTGACTTAAAGCTCTGCACTTGAACTAGCGATTGTATTCATTTTTATCAATTGCAGACTCCAGCAATCAAGCCGTACACACAGGGGTTTCCTTAGATCTGTTATCAGCTTCTACGCATCTGAACCCAACAAGCAGCCCTCATGCAGGAAATGTGAATAAGAGGTCAATATGAAAATATACCCAGGTATCACTACTGCCAAATCCAGAGCTAGAAGTATGGCCAGAGCCACAGGCATACCTAGCTTGCATAGGATGATTAAGATACTGAATCTGCATAATGATTCTGGCTCTGTTCCCAAAATTACCCTCTGTGCTAGCTCTTTCAGGGCTGGCAGAGGATTACTCCATGAGGCACAGACAATACAGCGGGCCCCTATTCGTCTGCTCCTATGGTGATGACTCCCTTAACGCATCATGAAGTCATACAGGCTCCAGACTGAATTTTTCTAGAACCATTCATAACTAAAATTTCCTTATTCTTGTCATTCCCACACTGGGCTTTATTTCAGAGGATTTTGGTTTTCTACATCTGAAAACATGAATATGCCAAGTAGCAGACTCAAAGCTTCAGGCATCTTTCCTATATTGCTCAGGATTCAAAGAGATTAAAGATTTTGTTGTATACCAGCAGTACATCTATTCTACTACCATCAGCCCCCAAATTATGACCCACTATTTCAAGATCACTCCTTTTGAGATGACCAGCTTTAGAACTGGGTGTCAGATATCCAGAAATTATTTCAAGCAGTGGAATCCAGACTAAAGGTATGTGGAGTCAATTACTTAAAACAGGGAAACAAAATGATCTCCTGCCCCACCTACACACCTAAAACCTCTAGAAAGTGAACACTGTTCCGAATCTATTTATTTAAATTCTAATTTTTATTACATTTCACTGGCATTTTATTTCAAAACCTTTTATTATTAGCAAGACTATGAGTCATACTCATATTGATTAAAAAGCATGAGATCTAAAATAGTCCCCTTTCTTTGTCCCTCAGCAAGCAAAAGATGGATCAAATCTACACCACAGCAATGGTCCAACTTCCTTTATTCTGATGCTCTTTGTTCACCTGTCCCTGGCCAGAGTAATAGTTCTGATAAGGCTGGAACCCATCCCAACAGACCTCCCTATATTGCTTTTGGGACTATTATACTCTGCCCTACTCCAGGACAGAAAGTGGATGAATCACCTAGGGAAGAACGTGCCATATCCATAATATTTGTGAGCAAAATTCTTGTCTTCTTTTGTACAAGTAGGCAGAAAAAATAGTGTGACTAATGTTCGTGAACACAGGTGTTCACAGACAGAAGTAGACCCGACCTGTTTTTGCATTGAAGCCCATAATTTGTACAAACAATGAGGAAACCAGAGGAAATAAAGAAATTATCACATAACAACAGAAAGAAAGTTGCTTTTGCATTCAACTCCGAAATAAAAATTAAAGCAAACGGAAGCATCTGTAAAGAAGGACCTGTTAGAAGCACCTTTCAGATTTCCACCTTCTTTGCTCAAAGAGGAGACCTGTCCTCCTGTTTGCTATTGACGTCTTTCTAAAACAACTTTAATTTCTCTCGCATTTAATACATGTCAGAGCACTTGACAACACTCACAATCTCTATTAATCAAAGTCTTGGTAGTTGTCACAGCCTGAGCAGGAGTATAATCCTTAAGATTCAGTCGCCCCTCAAAAGGAAAAAAAAATGGCGGTAGTTTGCCTGACAACAGGGTAAACAGATTATTGTGTTATTGCTGGCTGATTGCCGGAGTTATTTTGGAGCTCCATAATTCGTTTAAAGAGATTTTTGACATTTATGAAATGACTTCTATAATCAACTGACAGTGCAATATCCTATAATTGTTCAATTAAAAATGACTACTAGTGCATTCATTTATTAGTAGAATCAGATAATTGTCTTGCCACTAAAGAGTACTTCACACTTTGCGCATCAAATGAAAATGTTTGAGTATAAATCTGTGGCACAGCAGCCAAAGTCCTGAGGATTTTTCAAGTGAAGGTGTAATTATTATAGGCCTCTGAAGTAAATATGGTTTCATGTGATAATCTTTAAATGGATTGCATGTGGCTTACAAGACACAATTCTGCATAAACTGTCACATCTGGCAAAATGGACATGAACAGTTTCTCTGTGGCAGGGGAGACTCGTGATTTAGAACAAGGTCAGCTTATATCATGGCATTTAAATCACGGAGCTAACCTTCCTTCCCTCTGCTCCTCCAGTTCCTGGGAGGGCACTGTTCTACTGAAGGAAGGCAGCAGAGGGTGGGTGCACAGGTAAATCAGTTTTGCATGTGAAATTGGACTGGAATACGAACCCATAAGCTACACAGTCCCACTCACAAAAGCAGATGCACACCCATACCCTGTGCTCCACGGAGGTATCAACATCTTCATGAAACAGCTGATGGTTTTCAGATATATTTGAAGTCCACTTGAGGTCACTCAGCACCTTGAAACAATTTCATAATAGATACTTTCTCTTTAAGATTAAACGTTTTACCTTGCGTTATCCAAACCATCTGCTAAACAAAATCACAGATCAATTTTTCATTAAATAATAAAAAAGCTCTATACATGAAGTAGGTAAAGATCATATGGAAAACTGTGTAAGCAAATCACTGAAAGGCAAGAAGCAACAACAACCCCTTCACAAATATAATGATTTTTTTTTAATTATCTCTCTGTTTCTAAGGACAACCTTTCAGAATTCTTGGCTAAAATTCACAATTTATATTCAGATAATAATAATTAAAGAAAACCAGTGCATAGTCACCAGATGGAAGATAATACTTAATTTGTGGCTGCTACAGTATACAATTCAGTAATGTCATTTCAGAGTCTCAGCTGAGCTTAAGCCCTGCTTCCCTCTTCCATCCTTCCCCCATCACACACCAGTTTGATAACAGAACATAACGCTTCTTCACCTCACACTTGAGCTCTTCTGTATTGCCTTTCCTCCAATGATCTTCAAATGCTTTAATGAACCAATAATTAACGAGTTATGTCTTATACCGTGGCTTAGCCAAGTGTTACTTTCTCCGTGTTATGCAGGAAGAAAGCTGTAAAGCAGGGGAATTACTGCCAAATTTTTTCACTAGCAGTCCCAGATTTTGGGGGAGGGTAGCTGGCTCCCATCTAGAGAGTGTCAACGTGGGAGCATCTGGAAAGCACCTCATTTTACAGCGCAACACCAATTAAAAGCAATGGGAGGATGTAGCTGCGTGGAAGTGCGCAGGAGCCAGGCTTCAGCCTGGCACCCTCTCCCCCGGCAGACCTTTAAGAGCAGGCTGGTGCTAACCAGGCACGCTGGAGCCCCGTGGCAGAGCCCACGCCAGCCCTAGCTCTCCCCTTCTCCGCTGTGATCACTAGTCCTTCCTCCTACTCAGGAAATAAAAAATTAAAATCAATGTGTCGTCATATCAGATCAGCTTGCCTACAAAAGCTCAGCAAATGACCCATCAAGGATACGTTGCTTCATTGACTGCATTTTCCCTCCTTGTTTTCTCCCCGTGCCACCCGTCCCTTTTCTGTTGTTGTTTGTTGTTGTTTCAAACCCATTTTTTCTGGATGTTGTATGGATTTTAGAAAGACTTTTGATATAGATGGTCGTGGCAGCTGGATGATAAATATTATTTTCTTAACCTGCCTAGCTTTGTCAGCCACCTGCAACTGCAGCCTGCCACGCGTTGGAAGCAGCTCATTAACTTTCCCACAGCTTCCCAGGAGTTTTCCTTGTTTTCTTTCACCTTGGGTGTGTGCTGCCTTCTCCGCGAACAGTTAACTACCCGAGCAGGCCGAGCGGGCTTTGGCACCACAAGCATAGCACGCTTCAGGCAGCCTCCCTGCTAAGGCTCAAAATCTCTCTTAAACACATTAAGCAGCCCATTTTGGATTGATAGTGCAGTAATTATTCTGCTTCACCCTAAAAACCATCCTGGGGTAATTGGCGCAGAGGAAAATTACCCAGAGTCCTCTGCCACCTGGTAGTTAAGGAACGAATCCAGGGAAAGATAAGTGAAGCAGGGAAAAAATCGGCACTTATTTGATTTTAATCTCACCACTTTGCAAGCATTTAAATTGCCTTAATCAGGTGGCTGGCTCCCAGCCTAGCTGGTAATCTGTTATCAAATTTGAAACTAGATTTTTTAAAATGTCAGTGTAGGCTGAGAATTGAAGTCTATTAACAGTTATGAGCCTCCCTCCTAAACTTCCATAATCTATGTATTAATGATCCCTTTTACAAAGCTGTCAAATATTACTTTATTATAACTATATATTAGTAATGTCAGTGTAAAAGCAGAATTTAATTATTTATTTTTTACAGACGGGGGGGGGGGGGGGGGGGGGGGGGGGGGAAGCCAAACCCCATACACAAACACAATGCCAACCTTCTTAACATTGAAACCCGATTTTTCCGAGGCAATAACTTGAGTGTATGGAATAACCTTGATAAATGTAATTGAATTTTTCTCTGATAAGATTAACTAGTGGTAATTGTGAATGGGGAAGGTCTGACCCACTACAAATGAGATGTATGACGAGCGGAAAATAATCAATTTTTTTTTTCTTTCTCTCTCTCTCCTCCCTCCCCTTCTTCTGTCCATCCCTCCCCTCCCCCCCCCCCCCCCCCCCCATAAAAAAGAAAACCCTGAAAAAGTAATTTTGGGCCTGGCAGGATGAAGCATTTATGTCTGAAATGTTTTTGTATGTGCTGATTATCTGCTATCTTCTCAGTGTGTCTAATTGTGCTGAGCTCAGTTTAAAATGAGATCAACGCATTTAAACCCCAGAAGGCTTAATTAAGGGAGGGACTTAATGCTTTACAAAAAAGGGGAATTTACGTCTTTTGAGAAATGTAGTATAAATTCTACCTGCAACTTCCCTCACTGAAGTGCTTCAACATTTTGTAGTTTATTGAAATGGTTTTTAAAACAAACACAAAAGACAGAACTTTAGAACTCATAATTGCTGGTAGTGGTTGAGAGCTGAGATGATGTTTTTTTTTTCCATACTTACTACTTCTTGTTTTTTGTTTTCATCACATGGTCTTGTTTCAAGCTGTCTTAAGCAAGCAAGCAAGAACGCAATACATAAAACAGGCTTGAAAACTCCAGCATTTAAACTCTTTGAAAAGCACATAGCTGCTGTGTGCTTTCAGTGTTGAAGATGCCTCTCCCATTGCATGGAAAACACACACATGCAAATTCAGACAAAGCACTGCCCTACCTTGCATTTGTTTCCTTTAAGTAGACAAACTATTGCATGCAAATTAAAAAAGGGTGATGGGGAGGATTAATACTTTTCAGTTATGTGATAAAAGTCCGTCAAGTATTCTTTGAAAATAATGCCACAGTTCATTTTTTTTCCTCCCTCATTATCCTATGACTCTGACCGTTGAACTTTAGTGCTGTAGATCAGGCTAAAACATCACTGACAACTGGGTATTCATATTCTCTTCATTGAATCCCGTGTAGGTTCTGTGAAAGACTCTTCAGAAACATAAAATCTACCGACAATGAAATTAATCACAAAGTACAAAAGAAAAGCAGCTGGCATCCAACTACTGAATAATGCAAAATGTGCAGATTTAAATTACATGTCACCGTTAATGTATACAATATATCTATATCTACACACACACACACACACTGTTGTGCTATAATCAGTAAATAATTTTTCACTGTCTACAAAATAAGTATTTTAATTCAGAAGTAGTATATACTGAAATTACATCAAAATTAAATACCAGATGAGTTCATCATGATTAATGTCACTGCAGTACACACCAAAAGGAATTAAGCTCAATAGGAAATGGTAGCAATTTAAAAGAAGAGTTTTGGGGTATTTAAAAAAATTTTTATATGGGAGGAACTTATAAGTGAAACTAGTAAAAATCTGTGTCAATATCTCTGCATATTCTAAGTCTCTAATTAGTCAACAGGATCAAATACAACAAGCAAAGGAAATTTAGTTTACTTCATGTATGTACCCATTAGAACATGGATTATTTATAAAGGAACTACCTGGAAAACTATAGGAGAAAATCACTGGTGAAGTCCCTATTTTCATGCAACATGGTGGGTAAATTGTAGTCCAAGAGACTGGCATTATCCGTCTTTTATCCAAAAAAAAAAAAAAAAAAAAAAAATAGAACTAAAGAGAAAACTGGAGTCCATAATTACTTGCCTTGAATTCTGAAGTTTGCTAGATCTGAGCTGCACAGCCATATATCCTTGAGAGCAAACAAGAACCCAGTGTACTTTATTTCTCAGCTTTTGACAACCTTTATTATTTCGTTTATCTCCTATTCATAGTGAGATGTAAACATCTTACTTCCCAGTGTGATCCTCATATCAACAGTGGGTCAGTTTAAAATATTGGGAATCAATACGTTATAAAACATCAGCCAGTACTAAAAAGACAGAGCTAGAGCAAATTCATTGAATGTCACATAAAAAATAAACAAACATGGACAGATAAAAAAAAGTAGCAAGATCATAAATAAAAAGACAAGGAATTAGAAATACATATTTCTAAAACAACAACTTCACAGGAAAGATGTCCCTACATTAAATGCTAAGCCTCCTAGAGCAAGGAAGATGATGAATTTCACGTGGGCACAGAGAAAATAAATAGGTTTATATGCAACTTAATAGAAAAAAAAATAGAAAATAGAAAATTTAATAGAAAACTTGCATGGTGGTAGCGCTCATTACTATTACAGGAGTGGTGAGAACGGACGATATGGGCAGAGAAAACTTGGTTCAGATTTAACTTGTTGTTTTGTTTAAATTTTTTGGACTAGATGCTTCTGACTGACTGTGTAAATGTAGGGGACAGCATTCACATCCTAGGCAAACACACAGGCATCATGGACATCTTGTAACACAAGCTTCACGCAAATCAACCCGGCCTCCTGCGGTTCTTTCCCCTTCACAGGCCTCAATCTAGTCCATGATAAGCCTATAAGCAGAACTGGTCAAAAAAAATTTCTTTGACAGAACCATTTTCCAAGGCAAAAATGTAATTTCATTAAAAAAAGAAAATTGCAGAAAAACGCTAGTTTAGAATATTGTTTGTTTTTAAAACTAGAGAAGTCCATACTGATCCTCTCAACACTGAGGTTGTTAATTTCAGAGAGACAAAAATATTTCATCTAAATATCATAATTTTGAGAATTTCACGTTATGCCAAGCACATTGATGCAACAGCAGATACTCAGTGAGATTCTATGAGATAAATGTATTTACATGTTATACATTGTATGGCAATGTGTTGCCATGAGTAAAATGAACTCATCAGAAGTTATCCAAATTAAAGTACGGACTACAACTTCACATTTTTAAGAACTTGTTTCCTGAGAAGACTTGTTTTTTATCGTTAAAAATCTGAAATGTATTAGTTTCTTATCAAATGTAAATGCTTCTTCTGACCAACCATGCTTATTAATATAACATTTTTCTTCATTCTCAAATAACTGTCAAATATCTAAAAAATATAGCTAAATAGACTAAACAACAAATGGATAGTTAAGCTTTGAAACACTGAAGGATTCCGGAAAAAGAAGGAAGACAGACAAGGAAGAGGAAGAAGAAAAGGAAGGATTAAAAGGGAAGAGATGGAATTCAGGGGTTTGGGTGAGATCTTTTTCTGCCTTAAAGAGTATAAGACAGCATTTTCTTGTGACCTTCCCTCCCATTAGCCCTGCTGGCTCCACAGATTGTTCTAACCACGCATTATATCAAAGCAGAATGAAACATAGCAAAATGTGAACTCATCTCCCTTGTTTCTGCATTCTCCGTGAAACACTGTTCTTCTGCATCACTTAGTTCAACCTGAAACATTTGGTTGTAACCTATTGTAAGCTTTCAATAAGTTTTTTTAGTTTATTTGATTTGCACAAAATTTTTCCTTTCACTTGAGGATAATTTTTTAAGGGCCAATATGAAATGAGAAGTTTCTTTTTTTAAATGAAAAAGTATATCCTTTCTGAAATGAGAATTCGCATCACAAGACTTCAAATGTTTTCAAATCTTCATATTTCTTCTCCCAAATTTCACTTCTCAGTTCCTCAGATTCTATTCAAATTTGCAAATAGGTTTGGAGCATTCATTTCCTCCCCTATAATGACTTTTCCAGCCATTTTGGCGAACATACTGTTAATCACACGTACAGTGTCCAACACTCTTAATATCCGTCCTGTGATTTCATGGGAACCCAGGTGTTGGGAATTTATCATCAGCCACCATTCACGGCCCATGTGAAGACCCTCACACACACTACCTGACAGGCAGAAAGTGACAGAAAGGCAAGAACAGGACTAGTGGCTAACTTGTAAGCTGGAAATACAGAGGCCCAGTGCAGACAAACTAACAACGATAGTACAGAAAGTACAGATCATGCTTCATTGGAAATGCTCTCCCACACCTCCTGTCTCATTCCTTTGGTTGGACGACTACAGAAAACAGCAGCTCATTAATTGTGTTGTCTTAGGACTTTCATTTATTTGGCTGCAACCTTCTATTGCTTACTGCCACACCTTTTCCTCCACTCAGAAGTCTTTGCACAGTGCCAAACCTCGGTCTAGCCAGTGTACTCATGGGGAGTAAATGTGCAGTCTACAAAGAAATATTCACAGAAGTCAAGGAAGAAGTCTTTTTTCCATAAGATTAGGTCTTCAGTCATGTTTTCTGTGGTCTCTTGCACTGTTTCAGGGTCATGCAGCCCTTCTGGCCCCAGCCTTCAGATCATCACACCTACCTCCAGCCCATGAAGCAAAGAACCTGCTTTCTCCTGCTTGACCTACTCCCACCTGCTTTGCAATACTCCTGAGACTCTCATTCATTCTGTGCCACAAAATTAGCCAGGAAACTACTTGTGATTCTTCAGTTAGCGTAGACCTATTCTTTCTGATTTGATTCCTTCACTCATCAACTCTGACAGTTTTGGATTTGGGCTCTTTCCAGAGGAGAAAGTGAGGTTGAAGACAGGGAGCCTGTTTACAGCTTGTTGAGTCAAACACTGTAATATCATTACATTGCTATATTTTACAAGCATATCCAGTGTGCGTCGATGTCGCTGAAAGTCCTCCATCTCATTCATTGCCAGTCTTAGTATGACATCTTTTCTACACAGGAGATTTAAAATTGTTACTAACTGGCTTCTAATCACACAAACACAAAACAGACTCATGTTCTGGCATTTCTCCTCACTTAAAGATTTCTTGAAGAGATTTTTGAAAATAACAGCAAATGCCAGCCTGGTAAAACAGTAAGTCCTTGAAAACTTACTGGCAGAGAGATGGCACTTGATAGTCGCTGTCTGAGGAGTCCCCCTCTCTGAGGTGTCAGCTCTGCTTAGGTTTGGTCTGGCAAGTCAAGGATTGCAAAGCAGCAGCTCCACCACTTGAAATAGAAAAGAATCTTACTTGAGAGATAAAAAAGATAAAAATGAGATCATCCTTCAGGTTTCCTGACACTAGAGGGCAAGCCCATTTTAGGTAACATTATATTTGATGAAGAATCTTAAAACATGTTCCCTTAGTAATGAGTATACTATGCCAACAGTGTCTCCTCATGGACTTCTCTGGTTTCTGAGGTAGAGCAGCTCTGCTCAAGTTGGTGAAACTAAGTGGGCTGAAGAGAGCAGTCATAGCCCATAAGTAGTTACTCTCAGTGACTATAAGGGAGGCATTTATATTAATGATGGATAATGATCAGCTCTGACCTAAGGACATTTTCCTTATCATTACAGACTTTTTGCTTTATTTTAATATTCTAGAATTCTGGTACTTGTTATAAGAATTTTGATTAGCCAGTGGTCAGAAAGATGGACACAGGATGGAGAGAGAGAGATAAAAAATGCTTGAGGAAATACTCTTCCTCACATTACCACCCCACCTAACCATTTCTACACACTAATAAGAAACGTAAGGAAAGCAGTGTTTAACTCATGTCCCTTGCTGCTTTGCAGGCTCCTCCATGGTGCTTTCCTCTTTATTGAAAATCAGACACCACAGCTCATTAAACCAGACTTTGGAAGATAATAAAGCTTACAGACTCCTTCACTTCTCTGAGGTTAACATTTCTTTAATAGAAGACAATGGTCTTGTGGTTAAGCCACAAACTCAGTGTCAGGGGACCTTGGTTACAATCCATTACACATACAGGCTTTGGCAAGCCATATTACTTATCTTGTCTTAACTACATTTCAAAGACGAGGGCTAAATAAGTTTCCCTTTCTACTGGGATAGCACAAGGATAATCAAGGCACAGAATGGATGCTGTGCTTCCTGCAAGGACAGCCTCTTTGGGAAGAAGGGTTTGTATCCAGCTAAGGGGCATAAAACATTTGATGCTAATCAAACGTGAAAAAAAGAGAAATTTAAAAAAATGCTTCTTTCAGATGAAATTGTAAATTAATATGATAGCAGGTATTGAAATAATTGAGAATGAGCATGTAAAATCAGGTACCTATACATCTATTTTGAAATTAGGTTGCAACTTATTTGCAAACATTTAGTAGATGCAAACTTGCAGATAATTCATTGAAAAGTTCTGCAGCTCAGGAGCCCACCTTTAAGATGACTGCTCTGATAAACACAATTGGAAACTTGGGGTTGGACTCCACTTCCCAAACCTGGTTTTAGCATCATTTTAGTCACCCTAACATACCCCGCAGCTGCCAGTCTGGAAGGATGCAGGTCTGCGGTTTGTGCTGGGACATATGCCATTGATATGCAGGTGTCCTTCATGGCCTGTAGCACCTAAAATAGCATGAGACATTTGTGTTTAGACACCCGAACCTCACGTCTTTATTTTCCCAAGCAGAAATGTCTGGAAAATGGGTAGACATGAAAGCTTCCTAACCGTTCTTATTTATGCTGCAAATCAGAACAAAATTCACCCCTGAAGTTGTGATTACTGCCTTCAGCTAAATTATCCAGAATTACACATGATGCACTAATATATATTTCTTATGTCACACCTGTTAAATTATCATCATATAGAATAACTACTTTGTGTACAATAACATTTGTAAACCTTGCCTTTTGAATACAACAGACTTAGTTTCCATTTGAATATCACAATTTAACAGCAGAGTGCTGTAGTCACTGAGACCTTAAGAACTAAAGCAGGCATAGAATAAATGTGTGCAACTACAACTGAGAACAGCAGGAGGTAATTTCACTATCTCGCTTCTGAATTGTGCAAACTACGCTAAGGAATGTTCAGTTAAGTCTTGCATAGCTTTTTATCATAAATAATTACAGCTTAACTACACTTGGCAAATAAACTTACAAAGCATTTGCTATAAAGGAAAAGATCTTCTTCTGAAATTTTGCTTTTTCACCAGCTAATTCAAAATCCCCAGCAATTTGTCATGTGCTTCATAATAGTTTTTGTAAATCATTGTGGGTTTTTCTAACATGAAGACTGGAAATATGTGAAAAGTAACATAAATCTTTGTTAAAGCTTCCTCATTTGGAAATTACTTGACTTATAACAGATTTATTTTTAACCAAATATAAAATATTTGGAGTCTGGCAACACATTTGTCAGTGAAGGTTTTACACTGATACAGTTTAAAACAGTAGTAGTGCTGCCATATATGCGATGAGCTGTGTAGGAACAATTGATCAATGTATCAACAGATTTGTTGCAAAAATATTTTTTTCTAGTTCAGTATATTTTCCTCCAACTTTATCACTCTGCTCAAGAAAAGATATCGCCACTGCTTGCAAAGTTTGGAGGGTTGTTTTTTATGTGGTTTTTCTTGTGTGTGATTTTTTGTTTATTTGTTTGTTTGTTTTTTTAAAAAAGACTCTTAGAAAGACCTGATGAATAAAAGCATCCAAACACTAGTAGCTGTGGGAGGCCGTGATAATTTGTGCTTTCCAGACTAACGATGACACTCTCCATCTCTCTCAGAGTGTAATGCCTCCCTTTTTTCACACTATGTATTGCTGTTGCTTAGAAATATTAATTCACTGTAACGTCTCATCCAGAAAGCCATTTTCACTAAGCAATACCTTCTCCCTGCACATGGTCATTGTGAGGTCAATGTGATGGGTTTGGACTACTAAAGACCTCACGATACTAAAGTAGTGTATTAGTGTATAGACTATAATAGTTGCTGCAAGCCATTAAAGAAAAGACAAAAACCTGACTTTTAGTGACTGTACCATTTGAGTGTTACTCTACTGTATCCTTTTACCTGGAGAACAATCCATTCAAGGTAAACCATACACTCATTTAAGGGGAGACAAAGGACGTCCATATGTTGCTAACTAAATCATCAAAATTTGGAAGAAAATTGTACCACAGGAACACTGCAGAGAGAAGAAAAAAATCTCTTCATGGACCAATGCTGAACTAATACTAGAGACTGGCCTTCCTGATGCTCTCCATCTTCATCTATATCTTTGTGCAACATAGCTTGCCTAGTGGGAAAGAGCTGATTGGTTTGTTACAGGAATTATATGTTTCAGATGTATTTTGGGAGAATGAATTCATCTGGATTAAAAAGGGGGATTGGGCTGCTGAACGCCAGATCTCCTTATAAGTGTGTACTATAATGGAGAAGTACCATTCAATGCAGAACTTCGATAAAGTAAAGGGATTTGGATGGGTAAAAAAAAAATGAAAGTATTCTAATATTGAGGATAACTAGGTGCTTTAATAAAAATGTAAAAAAAATAAGAGATAGCATTCCCAGATCACTATCTATTTTAGAGTTTTCAGTCTAAAGAATCAAAAAATGTAAAATTCTTGTACTATTGCAGAAATGTTAAGATTTCCCATGCAAATGGAAATTCCAGACCATCTAAAGGGCATTAATGCTTGTGCTTGACAGATGAAAGTTGTACTGAAAGTTCCTTGACACAGATTCTATTTGCAGCCTAAGGTTGATTACATGTACAATCTCAAATATAGTTGAGAGTTTTAAGGTATTTTTCTAGAAGAAAAGCATCTACCATAGCTTTTACTTCACATGCTCTAGATGGTCTAGGTAATCCATAAATAGAAGATTATAGCAGCTCTCCTATCTCCTTTGCAAAAAATTTTTCTAGATTGTTCCTGCTTAAGACTCTGTCTTTTGCCTTCATTAGAAATTTAAGTTATTCTGAATAACAGGTTTTCTTGCTAACTCCTTAGACGTCAATCTAATGTAGCTATCGCAGTATGAGATGAAGATCTTAGTTCCATCTTCTGTGCAAACTCAAAGTAACCAGTAGATTAAATATGCAGCCGCACCAGCAATTGAAAGACAATGGTCAATCAGTCTTCTGAAAGGTGCTTGCTGTCTGCTCGTGACCTGTCTGCTCAAAAGCCGCCTAACTTACTATCTCCTTAGTCTGCATCCTCAGCCCAGAAATGCCTGTAGTACTACAACTGATAAGACAGCAGGAAAAACATCTGGGAAGAAGCCTACTTTTTTGTTGGGGTGGATATGAACTATTTGAAAGTAACTACACAACTTCATGTTATTTTACAGAATACTCACAAAAAACGTCAGAATGTTGGTCAACTATAGCACCAGATGGGCTGTGCTTTAGTGAAGGAAGGAGAAAACTTTAGAGGCATTACACTTACTTGTGAAGCAGAACTGTGTAGATGCTGGATGCCTTTTCCCTTTCTTTGTAAATGAATCCTTTTGTTGAGAACCAGACTAATGAAAGCTGTGCAAGGTGGAATGACCATAGTCAGTCTTGGTCAGCTTTCATTGCAATAAGCATTGCAAGGTAGTTTTGCAAACCTCTGCAAACTTGTCAAAACTCAGATGACCAAAGAGTCACCAATTATTTTGAATAGTAAATTTAACCCACATAGTGGGTAAGCACATTACTAAGACACTAACAAATGCATGAAAACTAAAACAAATTTGTGTGATGACTTGCCCACGTTGTGAATGAGAGGAAAGTCCTTACAACTGTTTCACTTATACACCTAGTCTGCAACTTTTTACACTAGGATAACTATGTTGTATCTGGTAATTCAACTACATATTACTCTACACTGACACTTGACCAAATCCTACTTCAAATTACTGTGCATTGGCTCTCACTGAGTTTGAATATTTAAAATGCCCTCAGCAGCCCCAGACTTCCAAATAAAAATAGGCGCCTGACTCCTCTTCAAATACCTGAACACAGCAATGTCTGTCTGTTTCTCAATATCTGTCTCAAAACCGTGTATTTGTCACTTACAAGGTATTTTTGGATGAAATATCATACTGTTTTAAACCAAGTTCCATAGCTGGGGTAATGCGGAATATGTTGAGCATCAATAATTGCGGAGCTTCTTTACCGAAAATAGCACTCTGAAACAGGTGTTTAGCAATAGGGCTATGATATTTTTAATCAAAATGGTGTTTCAGAGACATAAGTTACTGTATTCCTTGAAATTATGCTTCAGAACTTCAAACTTCCCTAGACTCTGTGGGCAAAAACATTCACGTTCGCATTCTGTGGTTTGGGGAACTAGTCTCAAGGAAAACAGGAAGCATATTCCTTTATCAAGGTAATATCAAAAAAGCTTGTGAAAGACTTGTGAAGATCAATTCCTAGCTTTCAACCAAGTTTCTGTATTTCTCCTAACATGAATATTCCACTTATTCCTTTAAAGCATTATCAAAAATAAGCATTAAGATCATCACTGATATAAAGAATCAGAAAATTCTTGGGTTTACTCCATATACAGAGATAGTGGGTAATTTTTTTCTGATGCAAAAGAAAGGAGAAATTGCAACTCTATATATTAAAAGGACATAATGCTATATATAAAAATATGAAGGTATTGTCAAGTAAATATTAGGCCTTTACTGCAGAAGCAGCTTATGCAATTCCTTAATATTGTCATTGCTGGCTTTATTTTCTTATGCCTGAGCGAAAGACTGTATCTTTGGGAAATTTACAATTTGCACTATTTATTGAGACAGTTCCAATTCCTTTTTTATTTGTTATCCAAAAGTACCTATTTTTTACCTCTGCTGACCAGTGCAAAATGAGGCCCACTAATGTTTATAAAATACCACATTATTGTTAGATGTCGAATCCAAATGCAAGCACTGCAGCTTTTAACAGATAGGAGCTTGATGGAATCTGTCTGGAGATTGCAGGTGTCCAGATTGTCTCGGCACCTACTCTGGTAATAGCCCCTGACGCAGACGACAGAAAGAGCTCTGCATTTTGTAAAACTTTCTGAAGATTTGACATTTTAACAAGAATATAAAAATATCTCTCTTGCCTTTAATTTTCAGGTTTATTATGAGCTTTGTAATCATAAACTCGGAGGAAATCCAAACAGTTACCTACTAACATTTAAGGTAGTGATCTGTTGCATGGATTGAGCAAGAGGAGGGATAGCGTCGATTCAGTTTTTTCAGCAGCACCTTTCTCTAATGTCTTATCTAGTGTGTTAATAGGACAATAAGCAATCAAGAAAGCTGAAGTTACTCTGGCAAACACAAAGAACAGATTCTTCCTAGTACTTCAGCAATGCAATCGACCACCTCGTACCTCTTGCTCTTACATATAACTTCTTGTCAGTAAATCTCAAAATGCTTCATTAAAGTGGTAAAAATTAGTATCCTTGTGCTGCACAGACATCCATAAAAATCAGTTCAAAAATGAGAGGGTTAGCAGGAGGTCTGGGAGTACAACCAAGACCCCCGGAACTGCAGCGCAGTGCTCCTGTCCATTGGTAATGCCATCTCCAAGATACTCTAGCAGTCCCAGGCAGCGAAGCCAGGTCCGATACAGAGACATGCACTTCTGCATCTCTGGAGCCCTGGGCAGAGCAGACCCGAGTCTGCTGGTCTGTGGACAACATCTAGTAGGAAGAGGGTGAGCCAGGCCAGGTTCTCCATTTGCCGGCCCTGGCTGGGATACAAGTGGTGACAGGAGCTCCACTGCTGTCAACAGGGAGGGAAGGAGGAAGATTTCCCTCCTGAAGAATTCCCTCCACTAAGCTCAATTACTGCAGCACGGTGTGAGGAAGGTGGGGTGAATTTCTCTCTCGTTGCTTAGCTGAAAGCAATTCCTCTTCTGACTATGTTAAAAAATAAATTTTCTTCTTACTTAAAGATTCATAACCCTAAGAGGAAGTTGCTGTGCATGCGCTTTTCTGCTCTTTGTAAACAGCGCACAACAGGCTTCTGTGTAAAACAGGACCTGAGATTTGGTCAAGGTCAGGAAGATATCTACTGTACCCTAACTTTTTTCTTTAACAGATACATTATTCTATTAGATGGAAATAGTACCAGGGCAATTCACCCCCTCCTGGCTCTTCTATCTGTGTGTGAGCATCTTTGAGAAGTGGGATTAGAGAGAAACCTGCAGGCATATTAATAAATAAACTTCACATGCTGTTAGATATTAAGTAAACATACCGCTAAATATTTCTCTAGGGGGCTGTGATCTCATAACCCATGGACTTCTAATTTGGTTACCTGTGACATGTGGTTCTTACCCCCGGGGTTCCACAATGAATTAATTCTAAAAAGCTTTTTAAAGATTAACATACTGAGATAAAATAAAATAATCAAACATAAGTTCTTTAAAAATTTTGGCTCACTTTGCTTCATAGATAACATGAAGTGTTATTATTGAAAAAAAAAATAAAGAAAAAAGAAGAGAAGACTGTACAACTGGGATCCTCAGTCAGGGAGACACACATGGGCCTGGTATCAGTTAAGAGCATAGAACCCATTCTGGAATATGGATCTGCCTCCATCAGGTAAGCTTCCTCTCCCAGCAACACCACATCCTCTCCTGGTACAACTGAAAGAGTTTCAGTTTAGGAAGACATGTGTTTGTCCCTGTATTCACGTATCAAAGTGCTCCAAGTCCTTTCCATACATGTTTGTCCATTTATTCCTCACTGTAGAGGATGAAAAATTACCATTGAAAAACAATTAATGCAGTTGTGTTTGTAGAGTCTTTGGGGATTTTTTTTCCCCTTGTTAAGTGAATCTTGATTTTGCAAGAGGTGTGTCTGCTTGACATTGATTAGACAGACTAGACTGGATATTTTTCAGACTACAACATCCTATAGTGGGCAGTGATCAGGAACTCGCATGACTTCAGATTTTTCTTCTACCTTGCAAGAGGCTATGTGGAATCACAGGAAATGCAATTCTTCCAGACTGCCAGGGGAAACCCAAAATGAGACATTCAGCTTGCAAAGTATGACTGAAACCTGACAATGCTGGCAACTCCCAGTTTTCTGGATTTGATTAGGTTTTTCACCCAAAGAGTTTTTCTGAGAAATATTTAGGTAGTGATAATTTCCCTACTCTGATCAATTTTGCTTCATAGTTTCCAAATTCCTTTTTTTTAATCTGTCTCTAGTAGATTTCTTTCTTTAACAGACCAGAAAAGGATTATAAATGCAATAAATGCATTACAAATATGGGCAAAAATAAAACACACATTTGCCTCAGTTTTCAGTTAAGATAATGACTGGGGAATTAACTGCAGAATGCTTAGAAATAAAGTCTCTAAGTCAGAGGGAACTGATATAGTGAGCCCATTGCCTTCATATAACAAAAAGCAGGATCATTGATATCTACTCCTGAAAAGCAAGAAAAACACCCCAACAGGAATATCAAAATTATAGATCTGGTAGTAACAATCGTTAACGATGTTTTTCAGTCAGAAGCAGGGCTCAAAAATAGCAAATATTCTCAGGAAAAGAACCTTCATAACTACAGAGCTACATGTCTTTTATGCTGACAAAATTAGTGTGAGAAAGGTAGTTTTGAAAACAGTTATAGAACAGGGTACTTGATCAAAGACCATCTTTTTCACCTCTTCAAAATGGATTTTTAAATTGATCTCACACTAAATCATCTGAGCTAGAAGTCACCACACCAAATAAGAATTCAGTTTCTTTTGCAAAAAAAAATTCAGTGTTTTTTGGCTCAAAGTATTTGATTTTTATGTATTTCATAATGTAATTGAAGAAAATGAGAAAATTTTCATTCTGAATATTCTGCTCTTTTTTTAGTGTAGTAAGTTGGTCAATGCCCAACATTCTATGAATAACGATTGCTTTGACTTGAAAGACACTCTTATAAGAAAAACCTTTTATACAAGTCTTTGGGCCACCTTTTGGGATGGGAATACTGTAATAGAGCCTGCATTTGTTTTCATACAGAATTTAGGGGATGCTCAGTGCTATAAACTGTATGTACACCAAACTTCTTTTTTTATATTTTTTGTTCCACTTTGGTGAGGCAAAGTAACCATTACCACAGTTTTTCACATTGAAAGCTGAGGAAACAGACTTTAATTGAGATGGCCAACACCACACAGGACAGTTCAGGAACAGAAGCCAGATGGCCTGATTAGTCCAGTGAATTAACCAAAATGCTCTCCTGCTCCTAGAGAGAACATACAGCTATCTCAAGATAATAGACCTTTTAGTATCACATGGATTAAAATTTGGCTGTTTGTAAAGGAATGCTTTTTTCAAATTTCAGGGTTCAGAAAGTAAGAGATTCCAGACACCAAACACTTGACATATGCTGCATTGTTATCTAAATTAAAAAAAAACAAAAAAAAACAAAACAAAAAAACCACCAAAAACTACTCTACAATTGTAATGGAGCTTACCTGCAAGAAAGAAAAGCTACCTAGAGGTGCAATCCTTGTCTAGCTTTGCTTCTGAATTTCGTGTTTCTCAAGATGGACAGTCTTCCTAAGACAAGAGAATCGTGTCATGTATGTCAGTAGTTTAGTATTTCCCGTCTCAGTCTCATAAGAAGAGTTAAAAATTTCGTTGAAAAAAAATAGATGAGATATAAATGTATACATGACAGAATCAATTTTTCTTTTAGCTAAAGGGCATAATATAAAGCACTATGTCTCCTGCTGCTGAGGGAAAATTATTGGAACATCATTCTACTGTCCTATGAATAGGGACTATCAAAGAGCTTAAAGAAGGGGATAGTTACTAGGGAGAAAGAGAGAGGAGGGAAAGGAAAAAAGTTTAATTGTTTCACTTACTCCTATACTTCCTTACACAAGAAACCTGATGTCTAAAAAAATACATGTAAATCCATGCAGACTCCTGCATCCTCAACTGCAGCAGGAAAGCAGAGCTGTGCTTGCGGAGAGTTTGGCTGCAAAGCATTTCTTCTTTTTCCTGGTAGAATAACTATGCTTTGACTTTGAAAAAGGGGCAGAGAAGACTCCATGTTTATCTCTTAGTGAGGTGCAGCCTAAACGTTCCTGAGCCCTGGAAAGGCAACCCGGAAGCTGGGAGTCAAAGAGCCGTTTGTTTTCCATCACACACCTCATTTCATGGTAGGGCTGCCTACACCAACTCCTAGGCAACACTTGCGGATTCCAGGGCTGCGCAGGAGTACCTAGACGGTGGCCAAACAAACATTTTCAGTGTTACCACACAAGTACACTGTTATTTCACTCTGCCCCGACACTGGCTCTGCAGCACTGACAAGAGCAGAAAAGCACTGAAGACTTTGTTTCGTACAGTGCAGCAGCTGTGTGTCTCTGCACACACACAGAAAGCAAATATTTTGAGCTGGATGATGTTCCTTTTACACCGTCACATTGCAGAGAACGAATGGGCTTCAAGGCTTTCAGGAGGACACCAGGATGAAGATGGAGAAGAGGAAAAGTAGAACTTCCCATTTGCCTGGCATTATAAAAGAATACTGTATTAATTAACTAAATTGCTACAGTTCCAAATGGCACTATGTAGAAATCATTGTAGCAGTTTGTGAGCTTTTCTCTATAGGGCACTTTTTCCTCAGGGAAGGGACACCAGACTTTTTGTGCACGTTACTGTGTAAAGCATACTATATTATTTGCTTCAGTGTCTGTACAACAATCAAGACATACAAACCTCTACTAAACTGAAGATGAGTACAAGATACTTCTATATTAAAAAGTGTCTACACAATAAAACATAGTAAGAAGTATCTAGAACCTTAAGCCTGTAAACAAAAGGGTGTTCTCAAGTTACCTGAGAATTAAACTGCATGTATCAGAGCATAGCATTATTTGACAGCAGAGTTTGAAGGCCAGCATGAGCTGGACATAAGCCATATAATGTGAAAAAAAACTTCTCTTGACTGAGAAAATTGGACAGACACTGGTAACAGCTCACTCTATGCAGCAGAAGACACCTCTAAGATTTAGAGACCTCAACCAGGTAGAGGTTGTGGCTAAAGTGATGACTGACAATCAGATAGTGTGTTCTATGTCACAGTTATCCAAGCAGCGCATCACCAGCCCTAATCACCACTCCAGTACAGGTTAGGGGCATGACCCCCTACCTTCTCTGTAAACAACATAAAGGAAAAGAAGTGAAAAAATAGAAAGAAATGCTTGAATTAAAGGTATCTGTTCATTTCATGTAATACAGAACGAAGAAAAAGAGATTGTATTAACAATTTTCTTTATTCTACTTTTATTCTCAAACAGCTTGAGAACAACTTCCCTCCCTCTGAGGAGAAGTGGAGAGGGAAGTGTTGACCTCTCCTCCCTGATAACCAATGATAGGATGCATGGGAATGGTTCAAAGCTGCATCGAGGGAGGTTTAGATTTTATATTAGGAAGCATTTCTTTATTGAGAGAGTGGAGCCTGGAACAGGCTTCCTAGAATTGTGGTCGATGCCCCATGCCTGTCAGTGTTTAAGAGGCATTTGGGCAATGCCTTTAGTAATTTCCTTTAACTTCAGGTCATCCTGAAGTAGTCAGGCAGTACGACTAGATGATCACTGTAGGTCCCTTCCAACTGAAATATTCTATTTTATTTTAATAAGTGCTCCAATTCCTTTCCACATGATTTTCTGATCAGGTGGAATACTAACTCAACTGGAGGAGTGTTAGTTAGAAGCAGAAAAAGGAAAAGGTATGGAAAAATAATTAAGTGGATAATTTTCAATACCGCATTCCTTTTTTGTCACATCGCCCAAACCTTTCCAGTACACAGTGCAGGTAAACTCACATTTCAGCTGAATTTAGTAGGCATTTAGCGTAGACCTTTCTTAGAGCACACCGTGTTCTTCTGCCATTCAAGTTAAGCCAAAGCAGAAATTCAAACATTGACAGCCTATTTTAAAGGGAATTTGACCATAATACTTTGCAGTAGATTAAATAAATTAAAAAAATAATAAAAAAATAAGAAAAAACCCAATAAAACAAAAAAAACACAACGGTGTTCTAATGAAGTTCAAAGCCAAACTAAACTTTATACTTTCTGGTCATCTATAACAAGCAGGTCTACTAATGGCCCATTTTTAGCATTATGTTTCTTTCAGAGTTTTTCCAGAGACAACTCATAAGAAACAAAATTTAATGAATCTCCAAAGCTGTACTTTCTCTACTTACTACATTAGAAGGGCCTCTCATGTGATCAGGAGTTTTGAGAGAATCACAGAATTCGTTAAAGCAATTTACTGTATAATGGTAGATGGCTAAGATAGATCCCTGCTAATGAGATGAACATTAATTAAATAAATTGTAGAATAGAAGTGAATTGTTTAGCTGAGTTAAAAAGCTTTGCAAACAAGTCTCAGCTCTACAACTCTTAATTCTCTTCATCAAGAAGCAAACTGGTTTATTTTTTATGAGAAGGCATATAGCCAGAATGTCTGGCAATGCTGACCACCATAGATCTGTAAAAATCAACCACAAGCTTTCCCAAATGAAAGCGCAAATATTTTTGTTGCGCTTGTTGATTTATATATAAGAAATGGAGCTCAGCAGGTAATCATATGTAGTATCAGCAAAGATTCAGTGCAACTACAAAGTAAGATGACCCTCAAAAAAATGACAACATAAGCTTCAGAACGAGGTCCCCTTCCTGGCCTCTGCAGGTTGATTTAGTGACCCAAATAACAAGTAACTGCAACATCACAGAAGAAACCATAAGGGAAAGACTAGTGTCCAACCTTCAAAACACATCTTAGATTTATATTATTATTTTCCATTTCTAATACCTTTCATCACCTAAGCATTAACCATTTCTTTGGCATCACATAAAACAGGAGACTGATTAAACCATCGTTTACTTAGTATCTAGTTTAGGTTTTACAAGATTACTTCAGAGACCTCAAGGACATGTTAACTTTCAGCTGATTACGGTTTTCTATTTACTTCAGTCCACTTTTGAGACAACAGCTTGGACAATATAAAAACCTCAAGGTTTTTGTTCCAGAAGACCCATTTTACATTAAGCACCTGAAGGTGGAAAGAGCATACATGTGTTAGTACGAGATTATAGTACTCAGAGATTTTTCCATAGATAGGCACCAGCATAAGGTTTAAAAACAGTATATAAAAAAAAAAATCACTTACAATCCAGTAATAGGCAGATTTAAATGAGACAACAAGGTGGCATTACTGAAAGAACAAAGGAGATAAAGGAAGAACAGGATAGTCAAAACCTTCAGGTGAGGCTAAGCAGTATGTGTGAATTATAAACACAAGAGAAGCAGCTTGTGCAGTGACTTGAAAGTGAGTCATGATCCAACGACCATGATCATTAGCATACTGGAAAGTTACATTTAGCCACTGCACTTTGACTGAATTAGAAGGGCATGATGCATGTCTAGGAGGGGCCAAGAAGAAAGACAATGCAGTACACAAAAGTTTTAAGCCTGGAAAATTGAAACAGAGAGAGAATTTCTAAGGGGCTCAGGAGGAAGCAGCAGCAAGATTTGCGAACAGTGAAGTAGTGTAAGGACTAGAAGAGCAAGCACTCGTGGCTCTCTGCACCTCTTTGCAAAGAGGCATTGGCATCTGCTGCTGTCATATGGGATGGAGAAGGAAACATAGGAGGAAGCTTGGGAAGAAGAAAGAGAACTTTGTTGAAACGTTACCCTGCTCTTGGAAGAATAACTGCCACCCACAGTTGTGAAAGCCTGAGGAACTAGAGGTCATTGCAGAAGGCAGAGTGGTGGGACAAGGTACGTGTCCCCAAGGACACACTCAGCGAGGAATTCCTTGGTAGTAGGACTCAATAAGTTTTCAAGTCCAGAATGTTTTAAAACCTCAGTCATGCCAAAGTATACTACATCAGCAAGAAGAGACTGACTTTCAGCAAGTTTGATGGTATTAAGCATGCTCCAGCTTCTCCTTCCCCAACAAGACGTCGTCTGTTAAAGTCCTTCTCATCTAGCCCAAAGGAGAAAAAGCAACAATACTTAATTTTGAAACTCTTTGTTATAACCATTGAAAAGCAAGCTGCTGTAAAACAATATTGCTACCATTTGGCCAGTTCAGCTGCATGTGGTGATGTGTGCTTTATATAGATAGCACCAATGATGCAGTAGAGAAATGTATAAGCCCAGCAGATAGAAAGAGACTCCATCCAGAGCCCTGCTGATAGGGAGCTGGGGGGGGGGGGGGGGGGGAAGAGTATAGTGTAACCCTGGCCAATTGTTGGGTGTGAAGCAGCTCTTTGTGGAAGCTCAGGTGAGTCTTGTGTATTTAATAGCAGTAACTTCATCATTCAAGTTTAGTTTGGTCAGGGTAACAGCGAAAATAAACAGATAAACTAGATTTCCATAAAAAGGTAAGCCAACTCATATTTTTCCCCCGATAGAATCCAAAAAATTCATTGAAATGTGACTTTCAGCATGCTAAATAACACATAATTATGCCTATCTAATTTTGTCTCACAATAAGAAAACAGTGTTGCCTTGATACTAAGAATTTCCAGCCTACCTTTTTTCCAAGAGATATTTTCAACTTAACACTTGCCCGCGAGAAGTTTGAGTTTCAAGAGAATGCCTTTTTCTGACCAATATACACACAAGTACATATATCAGAAGACAGCTTACAAAGTTATCATTATCATTCAATAGTACTGAAAAATGAAGTCCATGTATAACACAATGTGCCACTGAACTCCCTACCACTACATCACCTACACCTGATGACATTGCTTGGAAGCAACAGCGATTTTAAAGGACTTCTTTAGCAACCCTCTACTTAAAAGTCAACCTAACGTCTTATGTCCAAACCAGTAAATCCTGGGAAAAGTTTTCTTCTGACAGGTATGTTGGTCTGAATAATTTACAGGCAGAACTGTGAGGATGGACCATTTCTGCAATTTGAAAGAGCTCATTTGTTCATCCTTCTAGTACTCGTTCAAACCCAGGCCAAGCTTAGCATCTCCAAACTGTTGCATATTGCAAGTGAAGTGAGACAAATCTTCCCTGGGCTGCTACTGTATGGGTGTCCGTATCGCAGAACTCTTCTCTGTGCAAGCAGGCGTGGCAGAGGTGCCAGTGGCTGTGCTGTCCTTCAGAGGTCCCTCCGGAAGAGGATTGAGACACCAGGTTGTAAGGGGAAACTTATTCTGACACTGCGTGTTCTGTGGACAAATAGAGGGCTCCAGAGTTGTCAATACAGCACTTTTGCTACCACTCG
Organism: Opisthocomus hoazin; assembly: GCF_030867145.1. Classification (NCBI taxonomy): domain Eukaryota; kingdom Metazoa; phylum Chordata; class Aves; order Opisthocomiformes; family Opisthocomidae; genus Opisthocomus; species Opisthocomus hoazin. The sequence goes on from NC_134414.1 coordinate 146,629,523, forward strand.
ATTCAGTGCAAAATAAATGAGGATATTTTCCTCTTGCAGCATGTATTAAATCCCATTAGCATTAATGAGAGCGACACACGAGTTTGGCAGGGAGCATACACAAAGTGCAGAGCTGACAGTTTCCAAATTCTCAGCCCTCCCTTATATCTTTCGGCCGTCGTTTCTCTGTGAAAGCCTTACCATACAATGTCTAAAATAAAAATAGTAAATCAAATTACTGCATGTACAGTCTGTTAAGACGAAGGCTGGGGGGGGGGGGGGGGGGGGGGGAGGGAGAAGAATCCAAGAGGCTAATGTACAAATAATTATTGTGCTTACATTTAGCAAAGCGCTACCAGTTAAACTCCCAGACAGCGCTAATATGGTAGGAAATCTTTGAGTTGGCTGAGCAACATTTCACAGCACACTGGTAAAATAATAAATTGTGCTATGACCGATAACATTCAATAATTTCTCTGATATACTGCTACAGTCACTTTTTCTACAGTATAAAGCTGATATTTCTCTGTCATATTAGTAATTTCCATATTGCATTTCAGGCTTCATCCTGGAGTTAGTAGGGAAAAGTACATCACAGCAGTAACAAAAGGAAGCTGCCTGTTCTTTAAAAAAAAAAAAGAAAAAAAATAGAGACAGAAAAAGAAAGAAGGAAATGTCAGGATTTTTTTTTTTTTGTAAACTTTCACAATACACCAACTGATGCCTACAGGAAAAAAAAAAAAAGACAGCAGCTGCTACAACACTGCTTCATTACAGACTCAGCAGAGTAAAAGCCGTGGATCCATTTTACCTTTTTCTTCCTTGATGATATCACTAAAGCATTAATGGAATCCTTACACTCCATTGGTACAGTATGAATTTATCTACAACACATTCTTTATTGGTGTGAGTGTGGCTATGCTATTTTTGTGTATGGGGAGATGGGGAAAACGGAGTTGCCTGTATCTTTTAAAGAAAATATGTTCCTTATTAACTGAAAACTGGAAAAAAATTTAGTACTAAATAAAACAATATTGATATTCAGGTTAAGTTATGAGAATGAGTGAGAAATTAATTTGGAACTTAACTATTATAAAAACTTTTTTTATTTCACCTTAAATTATCCATATGGTCTCTGTTAAAGCTGGCATTACAAGATGTACTGGACTTATTATGGCTGGCTGTTCATGTTAAATGTTATCATCCAAAAAGAAAAAGTAGTTTTGCTTTAAGGGACATCTACTTTTGGAACTAACTATTACTTAGAACCAAAGGATGCTGGTGTCCTCATTTGATAACAAAACTGCAAATGTTTTACTGATTATTATCCACCTAAAATTTTTTTTATGGACATGCAAAATATATATTGAGTAGAGGGTAGGATAACTCTTTCTACATCGTTATAAGTATGATTTTTACCATGTAGAAATACACTTTTTTTGAACAACAAGGAATTGTTATGATCATGTACTGTGTTGGTTAAAAAGTCCATGTGAAAGGAAACAATTATAGGCATCAGATAACATCTGAGTGGAGTTTTCCACCCACAATTTTATTCTGAACTTGGCAACCAGGTTCTGAATTATAATTCCTTAAGTCCCTCCACTCATCAGCACCATTTGGTTTTCAAACACAGGGAATGATCACACTGAGAATCACTTTACATATCCAAGAAACGGTATAAACCTTAAGCACTAGACAAGATTCTACCTTGGTGTTGTACTGTGAATGATGCAGAGAACAAGGAGCAGGAGCCAAAACCCAGTCAGTCCTTACATCTAGTTGACAAATCCAGCTGAAGCAAAAGGGGCGGGAGGCAAGGAAAGGAGAAAAAGCAAGAGGAAAGGAGGCAAGGCTTGTACAATAGTTACATTCATGCTTCCTATTGGAGTTTACTAGTGGGTCCTCAGCAGCATAAACAAGATAAGTGGGTTAAATGAACTCTTATAGGTTGAGGAGAAGAGATGTAATTATGGAGGCTGGTGGAACAATTCCAGAGATTCTGGAAGTGGCATGCTTAGCCTGTGCTTGAGGGTGGCTCTGCTGTTCGCCAGCCAGCTCTGGGGGTTGTAGACTCCATCACATCAATACTGGGAGGCACAGGAGCCTAAATAATTTTCAGTGTTTCAAGAATTTCGAATTTCCAGTGTACAGGAGAAATTCAGTGACAGTGAACATCTTTGCTATCATACAGCCAGCATCAGTTTTCCAGGTCCTAAGTAAATTACAGAGAAACCTATCTATGTTGTTGCCTAAGGAAAAGGCAAGAATCAGCGTCAGAGCAGAGCTCAAAATACGCAGAAACAAGCCAGTGCATGTAAATGATCACTTCAGAAGGCTGTCTAGTGAATGAGATCCTTCGTACCCATGAAAAATGCTTCAAATGTTGTTGCAATGAATTGTGAAAGCCACAGGTTGAAAAAGTCACAAGAGGTTGATTTATTTATTCAAAGGCTTGTTTATATAAGGAGATTTACTACAAGGCTTTGCTGTAACTGTTTTGTAACTAACTGGCCTGTCCAAACTAACAGCTGCGTTTATGAGGAGTCATATAGTGAGAGGAGATGAAGAAGGGGGGAGGGAGAAGGAGGATGCTCTCTCACATACAAGCACAGCTACATGACCAGGTAACCTACTCTCCTCTCAGGTGTTACTGCCTGCCTAAGGCATTTCTGGGATTGGGGGCACTCAGGAATGGCAACAGAAGTTGAGAACCAACTGCTTTTTGCATCTAGGGATCAACATCCCCAGATCCTCGTCATCTTCCTTGCCATTCCTCAAAGTGATGTGATTCTCAGACTCTCAGCAGATAGGCACGAATGCCACACACTGCCATACGGCAGTGCTGGCATTGCTAACATGCCAATTCCATCCAATATGCTATCACCAAGCAGCAGCAGCTTTCAGGCCAGCTCCTACGACACTACCAAGCATTCCTGGTTGAATGTTTTGTGAGAACCACCATGGTAACTACCACTGCTTGTCTTTGCTTGCATTTCCAGATCCCTTTTGGTGACTGTGAAAGACAAAGAGTGAATAGTGGCCTCAAGAGCAACAGTTTTCTGGAACAGCCTCTCCCCACAAAGCTGTTTCTGAAGTCATGAAACAAGAACCAGCTGGCACTGGAGAATGGTACTGCAGAGATCTTACACCCAGAACAGCTGCAGAATTTCAGCCTGATGTAAATATTTCCTTTGATGTCAAAGAAAGTCTGTAGTTTAGTCCTGAGCTGTAGCAACAGGGTATCTGCATGAGAACTGTGTGATCTGTGAGAAATACATAGCCATGGCTAGGCACTTGCTAGCCCTGTTGAGTAGCTGCGGATCTCAATGGTTGGACTGTTAGAGTGGAGATGCAAACTGCCCCCTTAGAACTCATTGCTATCTATGTCTTGCAAGCCTTGCCTTTCCATGGGAGGACGTGACGGCTTGTATTTTCCTCAAGTTAATTTACAGAAGATCTTTGAGTTTATTAGAGGAAAGAAGTACTTCTACACTGTACTGCATGACCACCATCTACACACAGCTGATCTACAAAAAAATTAGATCAAAATATGTAGCTCGTATTACAACTGCACACTGGTTTCTGTTCAGAATCTACTAGAGTAATGGGCATAACCTCATCATTAGCTAGAGGCAGCTTAAAAGCCTCTGTCAGTGCAGCTTATAGGACACCCCACCTAAAATAAATTCCTGCGGGATGACCTGTGCATATTCTTTGAGGGAAGATTATTATACACTTTGGATATTTGCCTTGTATAGAAGATTCTACTGCCTGTTGTGGCTTCATTCTGTGGCAGAACTGGCACAGGGTCCTTGACATACTGGGCCAGAGGAGGGCTTTTTACTTCTGCGATTTTTACTTAAGATTTTGCATACTCTGCATGGCTTTAAAGTTAATCAGAATGGAGGATGTCAGTTTTTGGTGGAAGATACCTCAACTTTTCTCCAACATGCAGTTTTATGTAGAAAAGCAGATATGATTTTCACTAGGATGTTGAACATCAGAGATAACACATAACCTTGTCTTTAGTGACATTAGAGGCTCCCTGTTTTCATTCTGCTGTTCTTGACACGTAAGTATTGTGTGCTTTCCTGAGTTTCTAAATACATGATACGTGTCCTTTTGCTTCAGTGCTGTGAGTGTCACAGCCTGGAGATGGTGGTGTTTCTTGTCAAGAAGCAGTACACATGCTCTGTGGATCTGTCAGCAACAGTGAAACCAAACAGAGGATAAGGCTTCACTGAACTTCAACACTGACTTCAGAGCAGAACTTCAAAGAATTCTAGAATTAAGCAAAAGTATATTTTAAAGTAGCTGTGCAAACAGGAAAGGCTGAAATGAAAGGCAAGAGATAGCTCAGCTTAGATAGTTTAAAAAACAAAACAACAACCAAAACAACCAGTAGCCAACTGTCATTTCTGGCCACAGAGGTATTCTTGCAATGGCCAGTCAGGCCAAAAAGCTAAGAAGATTTGCCAGGCTGTGAAACCTTCCTGAGCAGTTGGAAAGTTAGCCATAGCTTTGAGAGCTTCAGAGAGGGCTTCCTTATTTTGCAAAGTTAAAATTACATCTATATTTTAGATACATTTTGTATCTAAAATTTTAGGTCTTGTGCAGGCATATTAAAAACTAGCTGCACTGTTAATTCAGGTTTTAGATGAATTTGAAGCATATTGCAAGTTAGTGTTAGCAGCTTTGTGCAATGTGTTCCCTATCTATTACTTCAATTGCTTTCTTTAAAATCACAGAATCACAGAATCACAGAATAGTAGGGGTTGGAAGGGACCTCTGTGGGTCATCTAGTCCAACCCCCCTGCCGAAGCAGGGTCACCTACAGTAGGTTGCACAAGACCTTGTCCAGGCGGGTCTTGAATATCTCCAGAGAAGGAGACTCCACAACCTCCCTGGGCAGCCTGTTCCAGTGCTCCGTCACCCTCAGAGGGAAGAAGTTCTTCCTCATGTTCAGACGGAACTTCCTGTGCCTGAGTTTGTGCCCATTGCCCCTTGTCCTGTCACTGGGCACCACTGAAAAGAGCTTGGCCCCATCCTCCTGACACCCACCCTTCAGATATTTGTAGGCATTTATAAGGTCCCCTCGCAGCCTTCTCTTCTTCAGGCTGAACAAGCCCAGTTCCCTCAACCTCTCCTCATAGTGGAGATGCTCCAGTCCCCTCACCATCCTTGTAGCCCTCCGCTGGACTCTCTCCAGTAGCTTTTCATCCTTCTTGAACTGGGGAGCCCAGAACTGGACACAGTACTCCAGATGAGGCCTCACCAGGGCAGTGTAGAGGGGAAGGAGAACCTCCCTTGTCCTGCTGGCCACACTCTTCTTGATGCACCCCAGGATCCCATTGGCTTTCTTGGCAGCCAGGGCACACTGCTGGCTCATGGTTAACCCGTCGTCCACCAGCACACCCAGGTCCCTCTCCGCAGAGCTGCTCTCCAGCAGGTCCACCCCAAGCCTGTACTGGTGCATGAGGTTGTTCCTCCCCAGGTGCAGGACCCTGCACTTGCCCTTGTTGAACCTCATCAGGTTCCTCTCTGCCCAGCTTTCCAGCCTATCCAGGTCACGCTGAATGGCAGCACAGCCTTCTGGTGTATCTACCACACCTCCCAGTTTGGTGTCGTCAGCAAACTTGTTGAGGGTACATTCTAACTCTTCATCCAGGTCATGGATGAAGTGGGTTTTTTTAAATACATTTGCGTTGATAAACATCACCCTTCAGAGATTTATACTGATAAGAAAGCCTCACTGGTAACAAACTTGCACATACAATCCAAGTTAATTGTTGGTTTGATTAAAATACAGTATGTATATGATAATTACGAGATCTTACAGTCACACTGTGATTCTCCAGCAACACAGACATCTAGTACAGTTCGCATGTGCACCAACATCATGTTGAAGGGGGACATATGTTCCAACAGATTAAGTAACAAGCAACTATTTCAGGATCCCCAGTATCAACAGGATTGGATGGTGCTCAGCTGGAGGGAATGAGAGAATACTGGGAAAAGAGACATGCTATTACTGCCAGCCTAGTTCTTGCATCTTCCCAAACAACATCCTCATCATTTCAATGTGTAAAGAGAAGTAGCAATTTAGAGTAAAAAGTAACAAGTGTTCAAAAACTAGAATGAGATCTTATAAGGTTTACATTCACCCTTTTTAGGAGAAAATATCTATCAGGTGTGAGTCAAGCTATGCAGACAACAAATTTTAAGGTTAATGTAATGATTCCCTGCAGTCTTCCCTGGCAGCAAGCAGAGCTTTCAGCGACATTTCCATCACAGCACTGTCTTAGCCAGGTCTCCTACCAAAGAACTCATGGCTTTCAGGCACTGCATCATGTAACGGTTGATATTGTCACCCTCCTAAGCACAGCAGCATTGCACCTTAGCACTACTTGAGGATGATATCCTATAACAAAATTCCTTCCAATTTATCTCTGGATAGAGAATGGATGATGCACCACCAGGAGTCCTGTTTCTGTCATTTTACCTATATCACACATGTTTAAACCCAACACTTCACAACACTGCTCAAATGGCCCTGCTTGACCAAAAATTTGGTGCTGCCCACGAGCTTTCTACACTACTAAATCTGGGCCTCCACGTCTCCAGAAAGGAACTGATCCAGAACATAAGAACAACTTCAACTGGAAGCTGAACAAAGCAGGCATGGTACATATACAAAGCGTGAAACTAAACCAGAAATAGTAATGCTTGCTGAGTATCCAAGTTCCTAGAGCACAAGCAAAGTCTGACCGTGTACCAAAATTTAAACTGAGAAGTTACATCAATGCTTCAGAGCAGTCGAGGATCTACAGGTAAGTGTTCTAGTTAGAATATTCTGGATACACACAGAGATACAGATGGATCAATAAAATAGTACATATTCACATAATTAAAGACTTTATTATAGTGCATATGCAAAAGATGACCAAATTAAGGTTCCACTGGCATCTTTAACTCTAGCACTTCCATTCTATATGTATTAGTTAAATCAATCAATGTAATTACTGTAAATATAACAAGTTAGCATAATTCTGTGATGAAAAAGCTGACTTTCAAGGGAATAGTCTAGTGTCATACATGATTGCCAATAAAATACCCCACAGCTATGCAACTTCAGAGAAAAAAAACCTATGGTTTACGTTCTCCAAGGAATTACTCAGAGCACTTTTCTCTTTAAATTCTCCCACGTGAGAGTAATTTCAAGGCTGCAACAAGTGTTTGCTGAGCTCAGGAAAGTGTTAGCATTGCTCGTGGTACCGAAAGCCACCATGCTTATGCTTTCTCTGGGTTGAAGGCACTGTCAAGACTCATGCACTCAGCTGTATTTAGTGAAACACCATCTTTTTCCCTACAGTTCACACAATGGTATCTAGCAACTATACTTTGTATCATCAACCTAGGTGTAATATACTTTAGTCTAGCATGATTCCTTCAGCCATGTGCCGGGCAAAATTGTTACAAAACTTATCCTTTATTCCCTCGCCTTTATAGTTTCAGCACTTCACCAGAACTAAAAAGTAGTGCCAATAGTAATTTTGTGTATGGAACTGCTACGTACCTGCAACTTCTTCCATAAAATTTCAATTCTGAAATACAGTCCAGTAGACAGTAAGAAGGAAGCTATTGCTAACAGCAATGAGTTGTTGGGGCCTTATGATAAGACTTCTTATGGGATGGTACCTGTGCAGTAATGCAAACCCATTTCAACTCTCTTTAATCAGTTAAGTGAAAAAACTATACTTTCATGTAACATGCGTGTGTACATCTGTTTATTAAGGAATGTGAAGAATAAAGCATAGAGTAATGAAGTAGAACAGAAACTTTTAGAAAGCTTTTAACTGGCCTGATGCTGAGAGTAACACAATATACTCTGCTCCTTACTTACTTTTAGATTTAAGGTATTCATCTGTATGTCTCTATCATTAAAAAAACAACCAAAACAAAACAAAAAAAAACCAACACCAAAAGGTCATACAATCCTTGGTCTAAATGAAGTCAAATAACACGTAAACCTCACACATGGGCCAGGGTCTCAAACTGAAAATCTTTTCTTCAGCCAGATGAAACTAGTGCAATGTACCCTAAAAAACTGTCACATCTAGGCAATTCTGGCACTAGTGGTAGGATATTCCAGAAGCACAGCATTGCCCCTTGGCCACCAGTTTATCATCCCACCAGCCACTCCCTTTTATTAACATTCATAAAAATATATAATAGCCTTATTTTCCCTTTAGAAGTAAGCGACAGATGGAGAGAAGAAACAGCATGTTCTGTTGGTCCTTTTAGGTCCAGTCTATGAAGAATGATCCTTGTCAGCTGCCTTCCCTCTTTTCTAGTGCAAATCTCTGTGTGTGCTATAGTGCCACCAGAAAGAACAAAAATAGTATGGGAAAAAGAAAAGCTTTAGGTCACGAAGTGTTTCAGCATCAAGAGAATGTCGTGTTGCATTTTCAGCTTCTGCCCAGAATATTTTTAACAGCTTTCAAAACAAAAAAAAAGAAGAAAGAGGACTTTGCCAACCCTGACACAGTTAAAAAAATTGAAAACAGAGACTAAACAAACAAGATCTGTTTCAAGATCTTTCTTAAAAAGAGAGGTAGAATTTGAGGTGTGGACCAATTTCCCTCTCTGCTTTTTCTCAGTCCATAAGAGGAAACAGAGGCAGCCAAAGGGAGTCTAGAGTTGGAAATTCTGTTTGCTAATAGTTATTACCTAGATAACAAACAACTCCTACAATCAAGACTCCTGTACTTGTAAAATTATTGCGGAATCTTTGACAACTGTAAGTGACTCCAGTTTCTAATTAATCTGAAAGGTATAACCTAAGGTAGCAAACTGGTAAGAAATACCCAATTAGGGACAACTCTGTAACACAGGTTCAGCTGCATAATACATGTTAATGCAGTGACTGCATGATAACATGTTGTGCTCAATAAACTGTTTGTGTAATACTACTGGCTGCTTTTTTTTTTTTTTCCCCTTTTCTAAAAAGCACAGAACACCTAAACATCAGTGACTGAGAGAAGTGGTGTTTCTGAAGAGGAAATAGGCAAAATAACAGGAAAAAAGAAAAGGTATTATTTACTGAAAAACAGAAGATTGGGAGCCAAGTAGCTTTGCAATGCTTTTACCTTAAAGATCAGAATCGGAGTTATACTTTAGGTCTTAGGCGAAATGAGTTTGACAGATTAGGTCCAGTTACTAGCTGTCAGTGAACTACATCAAAACACGGCACATACATACACAGCTTAGTACAACTAACTGTTCTCTGCTCGAGACAATTTCTCTCTGGAGCTAACATGAAGATAAATGGACTTCTATCCCCAGGGAGAAGTGTCCCTCAATGAGGCAAAACAATACGCGCTCATAAACATGCTGCAGCACTGCTGCTCTTCTTGACTATTACAAATAGAAGCAGAAGTCTGTCTTTCCCAGTAGTTAGATATGGGCATTACATGAACCAGGACATTATTATAGCAGGGGCTAAATGTGTGGGAAATCCCTAGAAATGCCTTTATTTTTGAAAGAAATAAAAAAGAACAAAAACTCATTTATTTCTACATTTGTCTCAGCTGGGGGGATTCTTCTCTTACGTCTGTTGCCGTGTCCTGATTCCTGACTATTTTTCAACAAAAGGCAGCATTACTAGTGAAAGTCTGACATAAGGCACTTTCTCTGAAGATAAATTATCTCACTTTCTTTGGTTTTCTCGCTATAGTTTTGTCTTTTTTCTTTATCTTCCAACTCCTCCCCCTCCACACTACCTTTGCTGTTTTCCACAATTTTCTGAAATGAAGCCAGGCTTTAGCCATCTTACTGGTGTTTGCCCCATCACTCACTGGATCACTCCAGGATATCGTGCAATTCCCCTCTCTAAAATTGATTCTGTTAGGAGCAGTTCTTTCAGAAGTTTGCTGGTCAGCATATTTGCTAGTGCTCATTTTGAAACAGCAACCACTTCAAACACAAAGCCATCAGCTCTATAGTATTCTTAAGCATGTCTTATCTAAATGACACTGCTTTGCATCTGAAGCATAATCCACCATCAAAAGAAGTCAGAAGCCACACTAATCAGATTAAAAAACAGCAATTCTCTCTAAAACAAAGTATCATCTCCACAAACACCTCTGAGGATCTCCCAAGAAATCCCTTGGATCGCCGAAATGTTTCTTGGATATCATCAACATCCAATATTTTTATGTGTGCAACCATTAATTATGGGTAAAAGTAGAAAAGCTTTATTAGGTGTCAAAAAAACACACTATCATTAAGAAAAGCACAGCAACTTCTTCATATCTATACTTGCACCTACACACAGAAAAATTTTGGCAGAGGTTTAGTAACTGGGTCCCTTGTAAAAGTGATCCTTACAATGTTCCTTTCGTTTCTCCAGCCACTATGTCAAACAATGAGTGGAACATCACATATGTGCACCACTAAAGACAAGGAACTTACTCAGATCTCTCCCCAGGCCCTGGGAAAGTATTAAATTCTTGCCAACATGTAGCAAAGTTACAACCACTTTGGATGTTAGCAGTGGCAAAGGGTGGAGACGCTTCAGACCTGCTCTGCAATTCCCTTGCACAAACCTCTCTACAACTTCCCTTCTTCCGTAAGATTTCTTCAAGTCATGCACAACATTCATTGGAGAAAGAAAAGCATCACTACACAAGCCTGCAAGTATGGCTTTCAGTATCAGGGATGCAGAGTCTTCAGTATCAGGGACGCAGAGTCCCCAACTAGTCACAAGCCTATTCTTTGCCCTTTCAGTTCATTTCCCAGATGTACCCATTTCAGAGCAAGTTACAGAGATCCCTAATGTTATAACTATGTTTACACAGGTTATGCAAATGAAACCCTCTCTGTAGCTCAATTTCTCTTCACCCACAGACTAAAGCAGAGTGCTGTTTCCCCTCCAGTGGCTCAGTTCATCTCAAGTTGTGAACAAATCACTGTGCAAACAGTCCCAGGGCAGCATTTTACCCTGTTCACCAAGAGAAGAGAGCAGAAGACACCAGGGCTTGCATAAAACTGAAAGACATAAGAAGCAGGCAACATCCTTTCCTTACCAACACAACTATTGATATTTTGGCTTAACAAATGGTAGACCAAGGTAAATAACAAAAAGATATGCCATTACTTAAGACAACAGTACCTTTTAGAACAGGTTACTGCATAGCAGTATGGCTAAAACTCCAGCTGTTCAGGGAATCAACCACGTCTTCAGTTCCCAAGCAACCTCTCTTACAAAGATCTTTTCATGTAATTAGATAAATATTGAAATGAGTCTGAATCCTTGTATTAAGAGCCATGCCATTACATATGCTCTCTGTTTTATACAGGCCAGCAACTCTTGCCTCGCAGCTGATGATGATTTGTATCCTTTTTTCAGTTTTACCTAATCTTCAGTCGTCTCGCCTTTTCTGCTACTTATCATGACAACCACCCCCCCCTTTCATAATCTTTCATCAATTTAGACTTCAACTGCAGAATCCAGCTGTTTGTGCCCAACATTTTCTTTGGCTTATTAAAAGTACTGTTCCTGCCTAGGTGAAGGTTTGATTTTGACTTTTGTGATCATGCCATAACTCAGGACAAGTTCATGACTGAAGTTTCAATTTTGGCCTGGTAATTTAAACAGACGTTAGTGAATAACATAAGCAATGGCAGTATAAAGTTGACCTCTAATTAACTGTGAAGTCCAGAATTCTGAATGAGATAAGGATAGTCCGAGGTTGGCAGCCCACAGTGGAGTAAGGCACTAGCAGAGAAAGCACCCTAATCATGCCAGCGTTCAGCGTTACCAACGCAGTTATTTTCTCAGCGTTCAGTGACACAAGAGGTTATGTTATCCAACAAAGACACTATTTCAGATGCACAGGCGGTGGCCACTAACATACACGTCATAGTCTGACAAGGCAAAAGAAGGGCGTAGTACTTTGCCTAAAGAAAAACTTCTTGAAACAGTGTTGCAGCAGTGACTTTTTTTATTCTCTAAATTCAGCACCTCTGGAAGGCAGTGACAGGGTTAAAAACTTTGCACCTCCTCAAACCATCAGGCCATATGCCGTGTGAGCTGTGTTACACAGCATCCTGCCAGTCTTACGGATATACAGAGCAGCTGCTTTCTTCAGTCCAGCTCTGAAGAACCAACTCACCCGGGACAAGAGGAGGGCACTAAGTGTCACACACCCTCCCACGTGAATTATTGCGTGACTTCATTCAAAGCAGTCTCTTCAGGCACAGAATTTACAAGGGTGGGCTGGAAAATACACGTGATATAAACAAACTGCTGGCCCAGAAAGGGGGCTCACAGAGTGACAGTCGGTGGCAACAGTTTGAGAAGGAACCTTTGAAAAATTCCATTTGAGGACAACGGGACCTGGCAGCTATCAGTCCTGGTAGTCAGGTCGGTGGGGAGAAAGGCTTGGCTAGACATGTCAGATCCTCACCAGGCTGCGTTGGCTAAGGCTCTAGCCAAACCTTTCAGCACACTGGACATAATGCAGAAAAGGCCCTTTGCCCCGCAGCAGCCTGCAAGGAGCTGATAGGGAAGCGTGGATATTGCCCTAATTTTATACCTGGGTTATTCATTTCAATGCACTCATGAAATTAGGTACTTGCCAGAATTCAAAACATAAAATACATTATTTCTGTTTCTGTAGGAACTGTGAAAGAGCCCAAAGTGTTTGTTTGTTGATAATCACTAACGTAAATTCATGTGCAATCATCAGCAAGCATTTTCTTTAAGTGTACAAATATGATCAGGCAAGAATATATGTCATTATTTGCTGAAGACTGATATGAAAGCTGTTGCAACACTGATCTCTAACCTCTGTTGACAGAAAAGCGTTGGTTTTCATAGGCATGTCTTCAGGAACTATAGGAACACTCATGCTGTTATAAGTTGCACAGCCAGCAGGTATTCAGGTTTTAGCTTAGACACCCAGTTAGGAATGTAGACATTCTATACAGGTAAAGGTACACAGGTAAAGGTACGGACAGCTTTTCCAGTGAATGATTTAGAATGGTAGCCTAGCTGAAATCGTCTCAAGTATTCTCAGAAGAAGCCATCCCCTCTCAACAGACTATGCAGAAAGCTTATCTGCTAGACACTTGCAACTAGGTGCTTGGGCCCAGTTTCTTCTCACCTAACTGCAACAGTGATACAGTGCCATCTCCCTCCCTTTGCAGGCAACGGGGAGAGTTAGACACTCCTGGATGCACCCACATAATCATCCCTTACTGTGCACCTACTCACTGCTTCAAAGATTAAAGAAATTTGGACAGTTCACTTAATTTAAACACCCAGCTATTGAGCTCGAGATGTCAGACAATTATTCCCATACTTGTAGTAGATTGAGTGACGAATCCCTCGCCACCTACTAAAAACAGCTTTGCTTTGTGAATCATAGAAGTATATACTATAATCATTCAGATCCCACTTGCTGCAAATAATGCAAACAATCTTTTCTCTTTCAGAAGTGCCCTGTTAAAATTCACCACCTTCCTGAGCGCCCAGCATCTACAGCTGGGCCCACTTTCCACAGTACTCCTCCAGCCACTTTCCAGTTTGCTGGAGCTGTTGATGATAATATAGCACCCCATTGACTTAGCTTCTGCCAAACAGCTTAGTTACTGCTTTGTGGTCTTGATGGAAGGATTTGGCCTTTCTCCTGTATTCTTTCTAGGCATCCATGTAAGATACTTAGGACGAATGCTAAGGATTAGACTTACATAATACCACCAAAAGGACTGAACAGAAAGGAACAGATTAATGCAAGTAGCCACACTGCACCAGCGCAGTCAGAAAATTTTCACCCAAACAGATGAAACCAGGAAAACCAGAGTGTGTGTGATTTGTGGCTCAGCAGCAACCCAGTATAACCATCAGAACAAGGATTTGGATGTTCTTGATATCTAATCTTATGTTGTATTGAGGACGTTACAGTGCAACTCTGATCATCCAATTCTGTATTAGCTACAGCTGTACATATTAACTTCTCTACAACATTGCTTCTGTTCTCATGCTGCCAAGCCTCATGTCCCTTCCTGACACAATATTATGAAAGTGATTTTTTTTTGTTGTATTTGGGATTTTGGGGGGTTTTTTGGGGGGTTTGTTTTTTTTTTTTCTTTTTTAAATCACACATCAGACAGTCTGCTAAATCAGGAAATTCTCTTTAAGAAAAGCAATAGATTTTGAGCCTCTAGAGTACTTTGGGGTCACTTTTTCAGGCTTTCCTCCATAGCAATGAAGACCACAAATATACATTAAGAAGAGGAAAAGAGCAAGAGAAAGAAAATTAGAGTGGAATCACTTGCCTCCAGCATCTGGCTCTTGAAGAGAAACATACGTGACTACCATTTTTTCATTACCCTCTACTCACACGATCCTTACCACCCTCTGTTAGGTGGAAAGTCTCACTAGATGATTCTCAAAGCTCTCTGTCTGCCAAGCATATTTGGAGCCATATAATTTTACCCTTTGATTATACATACAGTTGTTACACAAAGATGTGGGCACACTTACCAGGTCATCATTTCTTTTGGGAGGCAGTGGTTCTCAACTGCAAGCTGCAGTCAGCAACAAACTCTGCCTAGTGTTCTACTAGTTCAGAAATGCTTAAATAAGAATGATATCAAAGTGAATCCAAGTCCTCTTTGCTTTGCTCTTTTCATGGCTTCAGTCTACTTTTTATGTCAAGAAGTACTGTGAAATATTGTAGATGGAGTTGACAATGAAAACGAAGTCACGTCTGCTTAACTTTCTCAATTTTCAACCTCTTATTTTCAATCACTTATAACTTTGCCAAAAACAATGCCTCAAGCTGGTTTAAAGAAGGAGGGGTTCAGTAATTAATCTGTTCCTGAGAGCATCAAGGAAAACTAGTCTTTAACATCATCTTTAGAGAGAAAAAAAAATCTAGTTATTGCTTTGAAGCATTCATACATTCCCCTGTTCCAAAGCTGGCATCCGTGAGTATGCAAAGAATTGTCCTAAAAAGGAAGTTCCTCTTTCACAAAGTCACATTGCCTTTGGGGTGAAAAAACCCACAAAACATGTTGAACTTAATTACAGGAGCAAGGATCACTGCCAATGGGGAACATGCCCTAGGACCACGATCCAGACGTGTCTATTTTGGGTTAGCTGACAGGAGCTGCACCGAGCAGGGCCATCCGCCCATCCCTAATTCCTCAGCAAATGGAGCAAACAGAAAATTGAAGGAGGAAGGAGTCAGGGGGGTGGGGGGGGGGGTAGGCTTAAATAATGAAGTGCTTGAGGGGGAGCAGTTTTTTAAAACAATGAAACTCTGGAGTCTTTCTGTTCCTCTTTCCCAGCTGCTGTCTTTGCACACTGGTATGCAAATTTGTGTAAATCTATGCAAATGCAGGACCCACTGTGTTCCATTCGCTGGGAAGTCGAGCTCCCTCTCCCTTCAAGGGCCAGGCTGAAGCACCTCTCTGCCTTCCTGATCCCATGCTCCACATTTAGGAAGATGGGGAGAAACTGCGGCACCACGCTGGCATGGCAGGTTGTGCCAGCGCATGAAGAAAGGAGAGATGGGTGTTAATGCAAGTGGGTTCTGTCTTTCCAAGGATGGTACCATTCCCAGAGATGCCCTGTGCTTATGTTGGGTTTTGGCTGCCTGGCACTGGGACATCAAGTCCCCACAGTCATTAACACTGACAAGGCCTATAGTTTTCTACAGTGAGGGACTGTGTCCTTTTTCAGACTGGATAACTGAGGTTCTGCAGATTCTTTTGGAGTATTAGGCTCCTCACCTTTGTACCCACGCTATAGTGGATGTAGGCCTTCTCTGGCCACCTCTCAGAGTCCCTTCGACACATCCTTATTCTTGGCTGTGCTGTTCCTGGCCCTTCTCAGCCAGCCAGTGCACAAACCAGCCCTGTCACCCACCCAAAAACAAAAGCCACATCTCCTCTTCCTGTCCTGAAATGCGCTTACCTTCACCACAGTGAATTCTCCTCACATGA